>NC_079297.1:16434064-17756097 GCF_023638135.1 Falco biarmicus
GCAGCATCACTGCAGCAGTGACCCCTGTTCCTAGCCACCCTGGCCCCTTCACAGCCAGCACCTGCCCCGCTTGCCATAGACGTTCCCAAATCAGCTGGCAAACTGGGCAGCAGCCTGTGACCCCTTCAGCAGCCACAGGCAGTACTGGGGCACAGGCGCCCAGGCTCCCTGCTGTGCCATGCAGCCCGCTCCCATGCCCACTCCTCACGCCGGGCATCCCCACCACCCTGCAGCCCCGTAGCCCCCTCGGCCCCTCAACAGTGCTCCCAAGCTGCAGCACTTCTCTAATGCTTCTCTCAATTTATGGTAATGCCGGGAGCAGCTCTGCCAAAGACACAATAATAAAGGCTCATTAAAATACCTAAAGCTGCCTTCCCATTATTTGGCCCTTATCTCTGTGCGAACAGAAAGAGAAATAAAGAGACAGCTGTTTGCTGAGACCGATACACACGGAAATGGGGGAAAACAAGAGAGGGCTGGAGGTGCAGATGATGCAGGGGTGGGATGGATGCAAGGGGACGATGATGAGATGGGAGAAGGCACAAACACAAAGACAAAGCCTCTGCCTGGGATCAGTCCCAGGGGAAGGGCCACGTGGCCCCCGTGGCTAGCTGGTAAGGGTGGCCAGGACAGCCCAGCCTCGCCAGCCCCATGACCCAGAGCATCCTCAGTGCAGCTGGACACTGTGCACCCCATGTGTGGTCCTGCACTGCGGGACCCCCAGGTTCCACTCTGCCCATGAGCGTGGAACGGGGTGAGACCCTGCTGTTTGCATGTCGGGTCAGTGCTAGAATGCTGCTGCAGGACCCCCCACCCCTGAGCCCCAGCTGCAAGCGCAGCCCCCCAGGCAAGCGCAGGGGAATGCTCTGCCTCTGGCTGCTGCTGCCGGAGGGGGAGGATGAGGGGTGTTACCTGGTTGGAAGCCCATGTCTGTTTGTCTGTCCAGTCCTTGTGGTTGCGGACGTACCACCACTGTATCTCAAGGGAGTAGGAAGGGGAGCCACTGCCTCGGAAGGAGCACGCCATCTCCACGTCCTCACCTGCCTGGGCCGTCATGTCGTGGGGGGTCTCCGTGAAGAGGGCTGCAGGAGACAGAGCGAGGGCTGCAGGGACATGCCACCACCCCAGCACAGGACATGCCACCACCCCAGCACGGGACATGCCACCACCCCAGCATGGAACAATGCCACCAGCCACACCAGCAGGGTTCCTGGGAGTACCTGGACCCTTCCCTGGCCATAACCTATATCCAGATGTCCCTCACCCACCCCAGTGCCCCCTCCCCAGTCCGGGAAGAGCTGCCTGGCCCCTCCAGCCCCTGGCCCTTTGCAAAGAGCAGTGGGAGGAAAGGGAGACAGCAGGAGCCTCTGCCCCCCCAAGTGCCACGCCATCCCCCAGGACCTCTGCCTGAGTGAGCACGGGACCCCACGCTCCTCCAAGGTGTAATAAATAAATAAAGCATGATCGCATCTCCACTTAGATCAGAGCATAAATGAAAAGCAAATCCTTGTTTAATGCGGCCCCCAAACAGTCTCCCACATGCCATATGGTTTGCTTTCCTCGCTCAAAACAAATATTGTTCAGAGATGTAATTAGAATTCTTTTCATCTCCTCTGGAGAGATTATTGTTCCTCTGTAAAGACGGCCCCAGCATGCAGGTCACCAGCAAATATTATTGCCACAATCTACGGCGTCTTCTCCCTGGCATAGCATGGCACGGCACGGCATGGCACGGCATGGCACAGGGGCTGAGCCCCCAACACTGGCATGGCCAGGCCCAGGGCTGCCAGCTGCCCTGTGCTCCCCTGGCCACCATTTTGGCCACAGAGATGTCAGGACATGCAGGCAGGGGCTGCAGGGCACGGGGCCACCTGCCCTGTCCCCACTGCCCAAGGAGCATCGCTTCGGGGCCAGCAGCAGCACTGGGATGAACCAGGTCCAGCTGGAATCTGCTCCAGCATGGGGCCAGCCGGCAGCCTGTCCCTGCCCTGCCATGAGCTGTGGCACGTGGTGCCTGGCCCAGGCAGGTCACAGAGGTGGATCAGGGTCCCGCTGTATCTGTGCCGGGTGCCCTGTGCCCCCCCCCCCCCCCGCCCCACCATCTTCCCCGGCCACCCTGTGCTGCCGGCACTGCCAGCTCACAGCCACCATGCAGGTCCCTCCGGTGCCACCGGAGCCCCCCCAGGACACACACCCTGTCAGGAGCAGCTCACAGCTCCCCGGAGCCTCTCATCAAGCCCTCATCCCCTCTGAAAACGAATTATTATCAGCCCAGATGGAAAAGTTAATACCTTTAATATCTCCCCGTCCCTTTGGACACATGGAAATCCCATATACTTATCACTTTCCTTTAATCCATCTTAGCAGGGGAACTGAGGGAAATACCCAGCATAAGGGTTTAACAAGCCTGGGTCTCCCGGTGGGGTTCCCAGCACAGCTCCTGCACCCCTGTTTGCCCAGGAGCCAGGCACCAGCACTGCTCAGGCTCTGTGCCAGAGAGCAGAGGGAATCCCAGGCTGGGGTGCAGCTCCAGTGGTCCAAGGTTGTGGGAAGAGCAGGAGAGTGGTGCTGCCCGGCATCATCTGCTCTTTGGCACATGGCAAAGGGCTCATCGTGCTCCTGCCGCAGCAGTGCCAGGGCCGTAATGTCCAGCCATTCGCCAACACTTGCCCACCCATTCCAGAGCCGTGGCCCAGGATCAGGCTTTTGCTCCACAGGATTCCTGATGGCAAGAGCGATGGCCAGAGAGGGTCCCAGCAGAGCCGGCACCAGCCCCCCGGGACCCTGCAGTCCTGGCTGGGCACATGGAGCAGAGGCAGGGGTGACGGCCTGAGGGCTCCAGCCATGTCCAAATTACTGTGAACACAATTAAAATCTGCTCTCACAGACGGGAATTTGGCAGATGAGTGGAGAAAAGGCTTGATTGAAGCAAGCGTCGCCTTTCTTTCAGATTTAATTGGGAAGCGTATGTATTAATTAACCCCGGGGCTCGGCCACCTCAAAGTGCATCCAAAGGAGGGCAAGTCCCGCTGACAGGGGCCCAGCGGCAGCCCCCTCCCACAGCATCCCTGGGACCATAGAGCCCACTGCTGTCTCCGACCCCTCCCCACCTCCCTGCACAGCAGTTGTGAGTGACAAGCTGGGAACTCCCAAGAGAGCCTAGAAACCATCCCGGGAAAGGGATGGATGGGCAGAAGGGAAGGTGAGGCCGGTCCCTCCCTCCCTGCACATCCCGGCCCTCCGTCCCCTTCTTCTGCCCCACTGCCTGCCCCCGCCACCCAGCCTCCCACCCATGGCCCCGCTAAGGGGAGGGGGCTCCAGTACCCCCATGCCAAGGAACAGCTGCGCAGCTCACATCCACAGGGTGCTGGGCTGCTCTGCCCCCCCCCCCCCCCCCCGTCCCAGCCCCAGCAGTCACCCCCGGGACACCCCAGACAAGGGGCAAGCCAGGCCACCACCAGCACAGTCCCCAGCCCCAGAATCACAGCAGGACAGTCCCACGTGGCACCGCAAGAGCAGAATGCAGTTGATGGCGCAGGAGAGGTGCCAGGACAGCAGGCTGAGCCTCGCAGCAGCCAGAAACAGCGGCAGGAACAGGGACAGCACAGCAGAGGGGATGTGAGATGAGAGACAACGGATGGACGGACAGAGGCACTCCGGGTGATGGGTCAGTGACAGGAAAGATGCCACAGGGACAGTTCATCTCTCCTGTCTGTGCCAAAACATGAGGGAGGGGGTGTCTGACGGACGGGACAGCAGCGCCTGGGGGGCAGTGAAGCCCTTTCTTTACAAGAGCCGCCTGGAAGAGCCGAGGCTGGGCCGCTGGGGACAGGGTGCCTTGGTGGGGCGAGAAGGAGGCAGAAGCATCTCAGGGCTCAGAGTCTGCAGGAACAAGTGACCAGCATCATCAAGTCACCCCTTTGCTGGGGATCACATCCCTTGGTCTGTCTGGTCCGTACTCGCGTGTGCAGCCTTTGCATGGGGCGGGTGGTCAGCACTGGGTGGGCCATGGAGCCGGTGGGAATCCAAGAGCTCAGACGTTTGCAGAGCTGCTGAACCCCAGCACGAGCGCTCGATCGTGCTCTGGCAGGGCGTGCTAAAATCCACCCCGGCACTGAGCTGAGGTGCAGCTCCCTGGCCAGCCCAGCCATGGCTCAGCCCTGTGCAGGCTGCAGCCAGAGCCCCGGCACAGCACCCTCCCTCCCGCACACCGCACCGTGGCTGGGCGCCCGAGCCGTGGCCAGATCAAGCCCCCTGCCCCAAGCGGCAGCAGGCACCGAAGCGCAGGGCAGGAGCAGCAACTCCCTGTGGCTCCAGCAGCACCATGTGCCCTCCCCGATGGATGCCGTGAATCCCAGCCACCTGGGCAGAGGCGTGTTGGTGGGGACAGGTGTCACTGCACCCTCCAGCCCCAGCCCTGCAGCTCTGCAGGGAGCCAGGCAGAGGAGATCCAGGGCCTGCGGCAGCCCCCAGCCATGCGCAGCCCCCACAGGGTGCATGGGGGTGGCTGAGTTGCCTGTCCCCCGCTCCTACCCACACTGCTGGCAGGGACAGGGGAGAGCCGAGCTGCTGGAGTCGACCAGCACCCAGCCCCTGCCTGCCCTGGCCCCCTCCCTCACCCAGCACCGTCTCCTTCCCCACCGCTGACATTGGTGCCGCATCCTCGCAGCGGCAGGGAGGGGGCTGGCGCCAGGCTGCTGCTCTCTGTGCTTTATGGCCTGCTACCTGTCATAAACTGAGAAAATCAGGATCAATAAATCTTCTGGGAAACAAAAATCAGGGGAAATAAAATGAACTCAATGGGGAAACACAGATAAACGGAATTGAAAACGCCTGCTGGGACAGCTTGGTGCTCTCATAAACTGGAGATATACAGGCTGCCACGCTCCCTCCGCACAGCGAGCAGGATTCATTACCGCGGCCCCCGCTTGGCACGGGCAGGAGAGCTGCCGGCAGCGAGTGGGCAGCACGGAAGGGGTGCCCCCCCTGCCAGGGGCAAGGCCAGGTTCTGCATCACCCCCGGCACTGGGAAAGGACCTGGCAGCCCCCGTCCCCGCAGCTGCTGCCCTGTGGAGCACGCGAGGCCATGCAGCCCCGGAGTCTGGCCAGGACCCTGCCTGCTGCCGGAGGCTTTGGTGAAGCCCTGCGAAGAGCTGTGCTGGCTCCTGGCCCTCCCAAAGCACCAGCCGCCGGCTGCTGAGACGGCCGCGGCTTAAGCAGCGATGTGGGCATGCACTCAGGTTAACATTTGTGTAAACATGTATCAGAGGGTGATTAAATATGTATTGCACATTTGCAAATGCATGTTAATCACCTAGTTAGCACACTTGCTCTGCGAGTTATTTATCACTGAAACACTACAGCACTGGTCAATCAGATGCCTCTTTCCCTGCCCAGGCTAACAGGAGCCCCACGGCACCCGGGGCAGAGGGGCAGCACGTGCCGGACAGGCAGCAGTGGCCAGGGCTGGCTCCATCGCGGGGCAGGGGGAGGCTGGCAGGCTCTGCCTCCCCTTGTCCCTCCCTCCGGCTGCCGCTGTTATGCTGTGGGCTGTGATCAAGTGTGGTTTATTCTTCCCTTCACAAAGCTCCCAGTCATAATTCATGGTTTATTATGGTTCGGTGAGTCAAGACACTTGGAGGACTAATTGCCAGCTCAGCCTCGTGCTCCCGACACTCGCTCCCTCGGCAGCCCCCTGCCCGCACCTCCGCAGCAGGAGTGTGCCATGGGACATGGTGGAAGGGAACCAGCTCTGACACGGCCACTGCAGCCCTGAGTCCGCACTTGGGTGAGGGGCACCCTGACCCCGGCCAAGGGCATGCCCCCTGCAGCTCCCATGGAGCCTGGCCCCAAGCAATGTCAGCAGCCACATTCCCCCAGCTGCCTGGACCCCCTGGGCTGCATCCAGGAGAGCTGGTCCCTGCCAGCACCCAGAGCTTCCAGGGGTGCTGGTGGGGTGCCAGGGCTGCCATCACCACCCGCCTGCCCTGGGGGCTGCACCACTGTCACACTGGCTACCTACCGGCAGCAGCTCCTGGCACAGATGCCACCAGGCCCCTGCTGCTGCCATTATGGGGCAAAATAAGAGGCAAGAGAAAGCAGCCAGTGCTGCCAGGAGAGCCAAGCCGCTCCCTCCCCACCAGCTGCACAGCATGTGTGGAGATCCCCCGGGGAGGACCCTGCAGAGCTGCCGAGACAGCTGTCCCCTTCCCTGTCTCCCCCATCCCCATGCTCTCCAGCTCAGCCCTCCCTGGGGACAGCTGCGGAGGGCCTGCTCCTGCCCCAGCCGCTGGGGAGACCATGCAAACCCTGCCCTGTGTCCCTGGCGCGGGGCTGGCTCCTGTCCCGCTGAGTTTGCACTGCACCGCGCGCCTGCACCACCGCAGGAAAAGTAAATGCGTCTGACAGCAACCACAGCCAATGACACCTTCCCCTCCCCAGGTACCTGCGTCCCCTCCAGCTGATGGCAGGGGACAGCCTCAGCTGCAGAGCTGCCCATGTCCTACTGGCACCAAAGGTACCAGAGGCGCAGCCTGTCATGTGCACTGGGCAGTAACCTGGGGAGGGACAGACCCTCCTCAAGGCCATGGGGTCCCTCCACCCCTCAGCACGGGCTGCCTGTGCAGGAGTCGCCCCAGGAGATCAGAAGGCATGGGAGGCACCCCCCTGGACAGATCCAGTAGCAGAAGCATGTGTACCACTCCAGCATGCTGACTGTGCCGGGTCCATGCTGTCCCAGCAGCAGGGACACAAGGGTTGTCAGTGTCTGCTATGCAGGTTGGACTAAAACCTCCCTCCTCTTCCCATCTGCCCATTAACATCTGTGAATGCATCTCCTCCTGACAAGCCTGTGAGCAGGGATGCTGACTCCAGGTCACCAAAAACACATCACGGCTGCAAACCGGTGCATAAACACAGCGGTGCGATGGCCAGTCTCACCAGCGAGAGCAGAGCAGGCAGCTCCGACTCCAGCAGCTGCGCCAAGGGCAAAGGGCTTCGGTGGCGAGAAGCCGGCAGGGATGGGACTAGGGCTGGGGCTGAAGCCCAGGACAGATCCAGCCACAGACCTGCTTGTGGTAGCCCAGTGAGTGTCCGGCCGGTGCCGAGCAGCTCGCAGCCTGGCCCTGGTGCTGCGGGAGCACTGCTCTCCTCTGGCAATCCTGCAATTGCCCCTTCCAAGAGAAGCATCAGGCTGGACCACTGCGAACACCGGCCGGGGACAGGAGGGCTCCCGCCGGCACGCTGGCGATGGGAGCTCCATTTCTCTGCCCCTATTTACTGTCATATTAGCAGCAGAATTAGCTCGATTTTGCAGCATAAATTAAAAACAACAACAACAACAAAATCCAGATAATTCAGTGATTGTGATCAGGACAGAGCTCACTTTCCCAGGGAGCTGCAATTAACCTTGAAACCCTTGAGTATTTCTAACAGTGAACCGTTACGGCCAGGCTGCCCCCCAGCTCCTGCCCTTCCTGCTGCCCAGGTTCTACCCCCATGGCAAAAGAGACGCCGGCGGTGAGATTCCTCCCCCAGCCTGGCCCCAGCTATGAGGAGCTTTCCCCAGGCAAGGGTACTCATTGCTCCCAGCTGGCTCCCCAGGAGTCATGGTTCTCAGACAACTCCCTCCTGAGGGGAACGAGGAAGAGCAGTTATTTGATAGTATAAGTAGCAAAAACCTAAAATGGCCTGTTACAACAGCTCCCAGTGGGACCCCTGGCAGCACCGTGCAGCCATCCTTTAGCCGCCACTTGCTTTGGTGCTGGTCTCTGCCAGGGGATGATTCCCAGCAGGCAGGGGTTGGTTCCCAACAGGCAGGGCACCTGGCAGCAGGCAGGAATCGGGATGGGGCAGACAGGGGCTCTGCTCCACTGGAGATCGGCACCCCCTGCCCATGCACAGCGCCCTCCTGCCCAGCTCTGCCTGCCCCATGACTGCTGGGCTCATCCCAGTCTACACAATGCAAAGCATCAACGCATCCAGTGTGGCTGAGCCCAGCTGGCAGCCCTGGTGCCCAGCTGTGCACCCACCGCAGCCAGAGCCATGGGGAGGGGGCAGCAAAGGTGGGAGATAAACCCACAGCCAGGGGAAATGACCACGAAGAGGGGGAGCCCAGACAGAGCCGGAGCTGTCGGTGGCCAGGGCCGGGAAGAGCCATATGCCCCACCATGAACCAAAACGCCAGAGGAACTGCGAACGGGAGAGCACCCCCCTAGGTCCCCGCCTGGGCATTCGCCCAGCCCCGGCCCCCAATGTGGCACCTGCCGAAGTGGGGAGCGAAGCGAAGCCCCGGGGTCCCCATTCCAGCCCCGCCACGCTGCCCAGGGCTCCCGGCCCATGCGCAGCCGCACCAGCTGTTTGTTTGATTTGCTGCCTCGTTCACATGGAATGTTATGATTAAAATTAGCTGTCACTGTCCTAACGTAATAATTCCCAGTGTCTGGCCCATCGTCTGTCAGCTTCTTCAAGGGAAAAGAAAGCACAGACATTTGATGAGGAGAGGTGTCAGAAGTAATTGCGTTGAATGACTGCACGAACAGCAGCAGGAAAAACACATCGAGTGGAGAATTCCCATCAGGAAGTGTGAAAAAATCCGGCAGAATGCAAAGTGTTTATGAAAGTAATTGATAGAATAATCATCGGGGTGTGCAAGAAAGAAGGGCAGCACCCTGGGGAGCCAGGGCACTGCTCCCTCCAGCCCTCAGCCCTTCAACAGCAGCTTTATTGATGGTGAGACACTAAGGCTTGCAAACGATGCAAGGAAGGAGCCAGGCTTCTCCTCGGGAACGCAAGCTGCTTGCCAACCGGCTCTCCCTGCCCTGCTCCGGGAGCCGGCAGGCTGGAAGGCGGCTGGAGCTTCCCAGCTAGCACCGGTTTTGAACGCCGATGGCACCAGCCCAGCCTGCACAGGCTGTCTGCAATGGGGGGCATGAATAATTGAAGGCGCCAGCCTGAGGAGAGGAGAGAGGAGGGGAGAGGCAGTGCTGTGGCTAGGGGAGGGATGCAGGGAGGGATCCTGCGGCTCAGGCACTCTGCCGGGGTGGTGGGGCAGACGGAGTTGACCCCCGCTCCAACCCTGCTCCATCCCTGCTCCAGGCAGACCCTTTGCTGTGAGGACAGGGAAAGGACTTTCTTTGACTGAGAGTTTTTCCCTCCCCAGGCAGCACTGGCTGCCATGTGAGCAAAGGCAACGCTGCTCACGCCTGCAGGGCAGCGGGCTGGGGGATCTGCCCTCAGCCACCCGCTGATGCCTGCCGAGACCACGCTGCTCCTGCTCAATTCCCTCACTGCATCCTCTGTGGACAAGTCCCAGGTAGCACCGAACGCGCTCCCAGGCTGTGCCAGACCCTCATGGTGCAGCAGAGGCTCCTCCAGGCCGCCTGCACCGGGCAGAGATGGTGGTGAGCTCCGGGTGCTGCCTGCTGTAGGCAGAGTCTGGAAGGACTTGCCCGCCCCCACTGGCCCCAGCCAAATCCACCCCATCGGCCCCGGCCCCTCTCCCACTCCGTGCTCCTGGCCCACGGGGCTCTTGCGATGCGGAGGGAAAGCTGTACCAGCAAGTAATGAAATGATCAATCTCCGATCTGCTAAACAGCAATTTATACAGGTTTTCAGCACACACAGCTTTTATCAAATTGGTATTCACCTACTGAACACAAATGGCTTATTATACATGACCCACTTATTCACTGCTTTTCAGTATCGTTAATAAAGGTTTCTGTTGTGATTAAGTGAGTTGCTGCAGAACTGCTCGTAGTAGCAAGCTGTAATGTGGCTCCGAAGTGCACTCGCCCTCGCAGAATATTTCTTCTCCTTGGCTCCCTGCTCCCTTGCAGCGACCATTTCACTATTTATTTGCCTATTGCTGAATTTCTGAGGGGAGCAGCAGCGGCTAATGGAGGCTCTTCGCCCACGTCTCCTTCCGGCACGCCAGGCTGGCAGGTCCGGAAACCCTCCTGCCTTTGTCCCCCAGCACCACGGCGGATCCTCCCTTCCCCACGCAGGCAGGTGCCCACCGGCCCACATGCTGCAGGACTGCGGGACACGGCACAGCGCCCGGCCCGGGGCTCCCTACGCCTGGAGGCTCCTCGGGGCAGAGCACAGCTCCCCACCACATGCCAGGAGCTCCGGAGCCGTGCGAGGGGGACGGCTGCGATCCTGCCACCCCACGTGCCCCCTGTGCTCACTGCTCGGGCTCAGACTTACACCTGCCCGTGTCATCCCGCAGAGGGCAAAGAGGGCCTCGGCACCCTTCTCGGGGGGTCTGTCACCCATCCGGCACCCTGCGGCTGGAACTGCCCCCCATGCTTAGACTGACTTGTCCACGGTGGGGGGCTGCAGGGGTGCCCCTTTCCCAGTCCCCCTTGGGCAGCAGCACCGCCTGGCCCAAGCCCGGCGCAGCGGGGCCGGCGGAGGAGCCACGGCAGGCAGGGAACGGGAGCCGGGAGCGCTCCAGCCAGCGGTGCGTGGCGGCACACAGGGATGTGCGGCGGCGTGCACGGGGGTGCACGGGGATGCGCGCGGGGATACACACTTGCACGGGGATGAACACGGGGATTCACACTTGCGCGGGGATGCGCATGGGGATGCACGCGGGGATGCACACTTGCGCGGGGATGCACGCGGGGGTGCACGCGGGGATGCACACTCGCACGGGGACGCACCGTGCAAAGCCCCCCGCGCTCGAGGCTGCCGCCGGGCCCCAGGGACCGGGGCGGCGGATCTCAGCCCCGGCTCGGCCGGGCCGCTCCCCGGCTCCCCGGAGCTGCCGGCGCGACAGACCGCGACGCGCTGCTGCCCGCCGGCACCCCCCCCGCGTCCCCCGTCCCGCCGCCCGGCCAGGGGCCGCCCCGACCCGCCGCCAGTCCCGCGCGGCCGAGACGGCCGGGAACCGGCTCCGCGAGAGACCAAGCCCCGGGAGCGCCCCGGGCGCAGCCGCCCCCCCCCTCGCTCCCGCTCCCCGCGGCAGCCGGTGCCCCTGATTCCCCGCCGCCGCCGCCGCCGCCCCGGCCGCCGCCCGCCCCGCTGCCCGCGCTCACCGCTGCCCGCCGCCGGGGCGTCCCACGGGGGGTGCCGGGAGGCGGCGCCGAGCTGCAGGTAGAGCCCCAGGTAGTGGAAAATCCCCAGGGCCAGGGCCAGGGCGCCCATCTTGCCGCGGGCGCGTCTGTCCCGGGGGCGGCGGCGCCGCCGGGCCGAGCCCTGTCCCCGGGGCTGCGCCGCGGTCCCGGCGCCGCCGCGCTGCGGAGCTCTTCCCTCGCGCGGAGGGCGCCGCGCGCCGAGGCGGTGCCGCGGCTCGCCCGGAGCCTCCCCCGCCCGGCGGAGGGATCCCGGCCCCGCGCACACCCCCAAAGTTTTTCGCACGGTTCATTCTTAAACTGCGCGGGGCGGGGCCGGGCCCGCCGCGCCCACGCGAGACCCCCCGCCCGGACCCCCGGCACCGACACGCCCACGCACGACCCCCGCCCCCCGCCCGGACCCCCGGCACCGCCGCGCCCACGGCGCCCGCGCAGGGGAGGGTGTCTCGGCCGGGGTCCCGGCCCGCCTCGGCCCCGGCGGGGGCGGCTTCAGCACCCGGGACAGCGCCCGCCGCCGCGCCCGGCTCCGCCCGGCCCGGCCCGGCCCGGTCCGGCACAGCCTGCACTGTGCGGGCGTGCAGGGAGCGGTGCCGGGGGTGCGGGCCCCCCCGCCCCCCGTTTCAGCCCCCGGAGCGCGGGACGCTCGCCCCTCCCGCCCCGGGCAGTGACGGGTTTCGGGGCCATTCAGGGGACCGGAGGACCGGGGGCAGGGCCGGGGCCCGGCGTGTCGGTGCCTTTACCGCGAAGGGAAGAGCAAGGACACAACTCCCCGCGCGCGCCCCCGCCCGCACCCCAGCGCGTGCAGGATGCGCCTCCGCGCAGCCCCCGGAGCCGGGGCAGCGCCGCTGGGCCACGCCGCGCCACGGGCACCGCGCTCCGGCCTCTGCGCAAGGAGCCTCCGCTGCGTGGGGCGAGGTCCCGGGCTCCCCAAACCTGCGCCTCGCAGGTCGGAACCGCGCACCGTGAGCTGTGCGGTGGGCACGTTCTGAACAGTCCGAAAATGCCCAAAGGAGCCCGAAGGTGGCACAAATCCACCCTAAACACCAGCGTCGGCGCTGGGGGGAAGGCACGGGCACAGGCTTCACTCGCTGTTCTCTGTGCACGTGTAATGATCTGAAGGATATTTGCTCTCTACATACAGTAAAAATCAGATTCTTTCAGGTGTTTTCTGCCATAAGATGACAGACACTTGCTACAAAAAGATTCTTTAAATTGGACTTGAAAATACAAACTGTATTTCTTCACCCTTCCCTCAGCAGGAGGAGCGGGAGCGTTTTTCCCGTTACCCTGGCGAGGTGGGGTCCCTGGGCTCAGCCGGGAAGAGCCCCGCACGCCACTGCAGGAGCTGCGCTGCCTCGTACCTGCCTTACAAATCAATAGTTTAAAAAAAGTTCTACCTGCTGCAGTGTTCTCCACATGGCAGAATAAAGCCCAGATGGGAGCGGAGCAGAAAGCATTGATCTCTGCCCAAGTTCATTACTCCATCTAGAGTTAAAAGCTGGAGGAAGGAGGGAGCAGCGGCACAGGATGAGCTGGGCGCCCACAGCCACGGCTGGTTGGGCTCAGAGGGTCCAGTTCTAGGCCAGCGAGAGAGCAGAGGCAGCGAAGGCCTCTGGGTTTCCTGCGGGAAAGCTCCCAGGAGCCGGCAGCAGCCACGCTGCACTGGCCAGGAGAAGGAAGAAGATGCCGGAGGAGCTCAGGAGGCACCAGCCACCTGGGTGCGGGCAGCTTCTCACTGCACCCGGGGTGAACAGCCCAGGGCTGGTCTCTGTGCTCTGAGAGACCCTTTCCTTGGGTCCTCCAGGCTGCCCTGTCCAGGAGCCTGGAGCATGGCCCCCATGTCCAGGAGCCAGCAAGCAAATATGGCTGCCTCTGGGCTGGATCCTGAGCGAAGCAAGAGCATCAGCTCACCCAGAGTCACGTGTGGAGGCAAAACACCCACACACCAAAATACAGGGGTCACACATGGGGTCACGTGCAACAGGAAAAAGCAGCGAAGGCCAAGCAGGAGTGAGGGGACCTGGGCGAACCCGTGCTGCAACAGCACCTGCAGATGGGGGCGTCAGCTCTGAGGGGGCACCACTTTACTAAGCTCCCACTTGTGGGTGCAGCTGGAGTGGGAGCCGGGGACATCACCCCGCAGGGACTGTCCTGGGCAGGGGTCCCCATGCCAGGTGCAGGTCTGGCACCCCCCGCACCAGGGGCGGCACGGCCCCCCCTGGCAGCTAGGACAGCGGGTGCCGAGGCTGCGTGACTGCACCTCCAGGGCTGAGCCCTGCCAGGATCTTCCAGCGTATCACCAGAGCTATTTAAATCATGCCATCAGGAAGCAAAGAGAGCATAAATTCCTCTCGGTGCTGGGAACACCTCCAGATGCAGAGCCTGAATTAAGTCCCATTTCCAGCTGATTTTCTGCCACCGCAGCAGGATGACAAACGGACACTGGGTCTGTGCAGGGGCCCAGCAGCCAGGGAAGAGCCAAGTGTCCACGTGTCTCGGGCGCACTTGGAAGGTTTCATTTTCCTCCTCAATTTTAATTCATCAGTGAAAAGGCCCAGAGCAGATGCTGTCTGCTGTTGCAGCCACACAGCCCTGATGAACCCCTGTGTGTCTGACAGGGACAGGAAGGGAGGTTGCTTGCAGACAGAAGCGAGAGCAGAGCCAGCAGCTCCCAGACCAGACAGACGCTGGTGCTCACTGCGTAACGATGTCCCTTATCTGCACGCTTGCTATTGCTCTGAAATAGCTGGTGCCTCCCTTGCAAAGCTCCTCTTCCAGCTGAACATGCCCAGGGACTCGCTCTCAAGGATGAAACGTTCCTTACCTCCCTTAGCATCAGGTTTTCTGCCTACCATATGATTTTGCATGTGCCCTTGGTCCTGCTCAGGGTGGGCACCTGCAAGATGGGGGAATCTAGTGGCCATTTCCACATGGTGACACCAGAGACCCTGGTGGCACCACATCCACCACAGTCACAGATCCCGTGCCCATGAGGTTTGCAGGTGAGTCTTCCCTGAGCTGCCCATCTGATGGGTGGCACAGGCAAGCCTGTGGAGCTGGAGGCTGTGGTGAAGCTCTGAAGAGCTGGATGAGAGGTTGGAAGGGTGGGGGAGGTCCCAGCCACATCAGCAGCACCTCCTGGGGATTCACCCTGACCAGGGCCCCAGGAGGACTTGGGCCCTGCCGTGCAGGCTGAGGCACAGGGACTGGCCCCTGATGGCACAGCCCCAGCCTGGCACTCCCCAAGGACACCCAGAACCAAACCGAGATGGTTAGCCCTTCTGCGCAACCAAGTGCTGCTGGTGTTTGTTCTGATGCAATTCAAACCCCGTGTTTTCTTTCAATAGCAGAGCTACCCAGCAACTGCATCTCCAGCTTAAGGCATCCAGGGAAGAAAAAAAACCCAAACCACCCACCCCAAAAACCCCACGGCTACTGCAGTACCGAAGGTTGCCTCATGCATTATTTTGAGATTCACTTATTAAAAGGTTCATGCGGGAGCACCCCGAGGCTCAGCACCCCCTGCTCTGGGGCATGGTGGGATGTTGGCTCTGTGGCACCCAGCGCCTGCCTGCCCTGTCTGCAGCCACTCTCGCCCGCGACGCTTCCCTGCAGTGGCCGGTCCCACATCCCCATGAGCTGTGGGGCTGGGCACCAAGCTCTCCTGATGTCCATGAGCCAATGCTCAAATCCACAGCTGCCTGAGAGATCGGATTGGGTTGTTCATCTCTCTGACGGGCAGAATAAACACCCTCCACATTGATATCGAGCTCATTGCTGATACTTGTTTAGAGACTTGACAATCCCTGTATAAAAGGATTTCCTTCTACAGCTGAAGTTTGACATTCCTGCATTATTAGATTATTTGCAAAGGTCTGCGTGCACTGCAGGAAAACAACAACGCTACCAACATCCAACATTACAACCTTCTCCTCCACAAATCATCCCAGGCGCAATAAGCCACGGAGACAGCACCTATTTGAAAACCCCTGACGTAGAGAAGCAGCTGAGGGAGGCGGCAGGGTGGGCACTCAGGTGAGCAAACACAACCCAACCATGCCATTAACAACAAAACATAATAAAAATGAAATAAAATCAAGGAGGGAGGCAGGCCTGGGAGAGGGTTTGGGGTCGAGGGAACCCAGACTCACCAGCTGCTGGGTTCAGGCTCCAGCACCACCATGGGCTCCTCGTGCCGCAACCAGTGCAGCCCTTCCCAGTGGCATAACCTAACTGGGAGAGCACCAGAGCCCTGCGGACTGCCTGAGTATCCATCGGCTATGGAAGCATGGCAGCTCCATCCCCCTGCCTGGCTCAGCCACAGCTCTGTGCCCCTGGCACTGGGAGCCCTTGGGGGTCCCAGCATGGTGTGGGGGAAGGCAGCGAGAACCTCCAACCAGCACATGGAGGCTTTGGGAGCCACAGCGCTCTGCCCAGAGCAGCCCTCGCACAGCGAAGGTTATCCAAAACATAAAATTAAGAAGAAAATTATTTGAGAAGAATTATTTCTTCAGAGAACAATTCATGCCCATTTCCAGGCCATTAACTCCTTCCTTCTCTGCAGAACCCACCATCAGGTTCCCAATGGAGAGAAGCGCTGTCACAGGTGTCAACCATTTTGGCAACAGCTCCCTCTTTCCAAACTACTGTTTCAAGGACCAAAAAAAATCAAATGTAAAAAAATTAAAAAAGCCAATCCAAACCCCCAAACCAATGACCCCTTCCCCGTCCAGATTATTTACTGCCATATGAGAAAAGCCTTTCCTGAAACCCAGGTCTTAATAGAAAAGAAAAATAAATTAAAAAACCCAATCGTTTAAGTGACTTATTTGTGCTGCTGAAGGTTTATTTCCCAATTTTGACAGTGTCTCTTTGTATTTAGTGCAGCCTGGGTCTCTCTAGCGGGATGTCAAGAGATACTCCTCAGTCATGATTTGCACTCATTTCTCCCCTTTTAGAGAAGAAGCGGAGCTCAAGATGGATTCAGAGACACGGTGAGGACAGTGCTGGTCCCCGGTGCCCACGGGGAAGTGCCACCAGCTCCTGCCACTCCTGGTGGGAGGAAACCAGCACTTCTGCGGCTGCATCCAACGCCTTCCCTGGTGCCATCAGCCACCTGCACTGGGGCTCCCACCCCATTGCCCACCGCAGGGCTGGTGGAACCGTCCCTCCCTCCCACACCGGCTTCCCCAGGACTTGCACCAGCCAAGCCCTGATCGGCCCCAGCCTGGCGAAGACCCCACCGGGGCTAGCGCCTGCATGGAGCACAGGGGAAGCCAACGGCCCCGCAAACCAGGGACAGCATCTCCCCTGCCCCTTGCTGCTCTCCTGCTTTCCAAATCCTGTGCTGGTGCTCAGCAGCCTCGTGTGCCCAGTACCCGACCTGACGCAGAGCCCAGGTGCCCAGGTGATGGGGTCACATCCCCTCCCTGCAGCAGCTGCTGCCTGCAGCTGGCCTCAGCCTGGGGCAGCCCTGGGCTCCGCTGGGGAGCAGAGCCCCCGACACCATGTCCCAGGGTCCCTCTGCAGAGGGGAGGGGAAGCATGGGGTAATGCAGGGGAAAAGGGTGATGCTCTTGCTGCAGAACACTCTCCCCTCTCCTTTCTCTAGGAGTGAAAGTTTCCTACCTCCCCATCACCAGAGTGCCTCATCAATCACGTTCCCTCTAATTAACTTCTAATTTACCTCTTTAGTCAAATCTGTTTACAATCAGAGACAAGAAAACACGACCCAGAGAGATGCAATGAAGACTGGTGTCTCTCCCCACACGCTTGGCTGCCTCTGTGCTGCAGCCCAGCCCGGCACCCAGAGTATGGGCAGCAGCTCCGCCAGTCCCCACAGAGCAGGGAGCGGCAGGTGCATCAGCCCCATGTTCTGCCCGAAACACACAGCGGGGTTCCAGGTTCCCAGTGCTCCGGCCCCAGCTTCTGCTCCCCGGCGCAGTGCTGTGCCCACCATCCCCGCCCTGGGGAAGGTTTTACCGTCTCCCTGTAGGCAAGATGGGCACCCTGCCCCAGGCCCCCGGGGCCGGTGCTGCCTGGGGTCTGCGCTGCTCCCTCGCCCCACTCCCCAGACCCCACATTGAGCGCAAAAGCCAACAGCGATGCTGCTGCCCCTGAACCTTAACCCAGGGTCAAAATAATCAGAAGGGGTTAAACCAGGGAACAAACCCCACTGTCCGCCACCTACAAATGATTCGTTAAGAAAGTCTGTTATTAGCTCAACCCTTTAATCCTCCCCCAATTAGAATAACCACATTCTCCACAGCTGCTAAGACTCATGGCACCCGTCCTTGTACCTCCAAGGCTTTTCTGTTCTGCTCAACATTACAGCAAAAATGAGCTGGCCTGCAGCAGCACATTAAGCTGAATAATTATCTTAATTAATAACAGCGGGCCCAGGTGGGCCTCCAACCCATCCCAAGGACCAAGGCAGAGGAACCAGTGCCTCCCAGCAGCAGAGCTTGCGGCTGTGGCGCAGGTGCACGGTGGAGCTGGTGCCGAAGGCTCCCCTGACCGCAGGAGAGGCACAAAGCCACCTCCCTGCCTCAGGCACTGCACCGATCAAATCTGCTTCGGAGAGCGCAGCTCAGCTCCCACGGGCCCACACCAAGATCACCATTTATTGGTCACCGCCCTCTTTCAGTGCACCTCCTTCTCCTCCCCAAATTTCATTATTTATCTGCTGAAAATGTTTATGGAGCAGGGATTTCTCCAGGCACAAGCATTAGCAGTGGCAAACGCAAGCCCAGAGGCCAGCCCATGGACAGGGCTGGTCCTGGGTGCTGGGGGAGCACAGGTGGGAGCAGGGGGCTCTGCCCCCCCCCTTTGTGCCGGGGGGTGCCAGAGAGCCTGACCCCACCACAGCTCCCCAATGCACAACAGGCCCTGGGGACACTAAGTGTTTTTTTCATGCTTTACCAGGGGTTTGTGCAGGATAACGGGTTTCGCGCATCCCTGACAGGGCAGGGAGCTGCCTCCAGTCCCCCAGGCAGAGGATCCCAACTTCTGCACAGCAGGGTCCCTCCCTCTGAACGAGTTTGGAAATTAGGAGGAGAGAATAATTCATCATCCATCTTCTAAAAGCCTGACTTGCCATAACAAGCTCTGCACTAATTCCTCAGCAACATCTGGACCACCCTTATCTGTCAGAGAGAGACAGAGACGGCTGGGCTGTGCTCAGGTAGGCACGGGTATTGCAGCCTTTCATAATCCCCCACAAGTATCTCCTTTGGCTCAGGAAGAAAAAAATAAATAAGTGAAAACACTTGGCACAAGACGTTCCTTCTCCCAAGGCCAGGCCTGTGCTCTCCCTGGGGAGGGCTGCAGCTGCGGTGCAGCGTGGTGCGGCACCATGGCAGGGCCCTGCCGGCCTCAGGAACCGCGAGGGATAGCACAGGGGGTGGCACCACGTCCCCTGCCCTGCAGCCCCCAGGAGAAAGCTGCTGTGGCACAGGCACCAGGTGCTCCTGCAGCTGCCCGGGCTGGAAAGCCGGCAGCAGCTCCAGCAGCAGCTTCACCGTGCCCAGCTGCCCCTTTGCAGCCTGTTCTGGCAGGCACAGAGAACACCAGCTCACAGGACGATGCTAAACCCCAGTCCCCAGCACCAGTTGTCCCCAGTTCCAGGTGGGAAAGTCATGACACCCTTCTTGTGAGCCACTGGCACCTGGGGCAACACCAGGACCCTTCCCCGCTGCCCTAGGAGTCCAGTGAACCACCAAACATGGCAGCACCATGGCACCATCCATCTGGTTCCTCCGCTCCCCGTCCCTCCACATGAATGCTCCCAGGACACGTTCACTGCCACCACCCACTGTGGCAGCGACTGATGTCGAGCAAATGCAAAAACCCAGAAGAAAATGACCCTGAAACAAGCTGGTGAGAACCATTAAAGCTCAGGAGCGTTTCCAGTGCCAAATACCCACTCCAAGAGTGACTCTCCTCCCGGCAGAAGCAGCAGCACCCCGCGTAATCGCCGGGTACACACCACGTTAAATCACTGCTGCTTCAACACCAGTTCTTGCAGCGAACTATCCAGAGACTTAAAGGATTTGGTGAAGCGCTTCGAAGAGCTGACAAATTACAAAAGGGAAAAAAAAAAACAATCAAAGAAAAGCTGTCTTATACAAGAGGAACATTCATTATGAGCAGCCTGAGCTCCCTCCAGCAGCACCGCTCCCAAAAGCGAGCCGGCCAGCCATTAGAGCAGGGAATGATTTTCAGCTCAGAGTCTCCATATTTAGCAACCCAGCTAATGCGCCCAGAATGGCAATGGTAAGGGAGGAGAAATTTACTTTCTGAAAGCCAAACTCCAGCTGAAGCAGCGGCACAGGAGAGGTTTTGCTCCCGCCAGGTGTTGCTGGAGGTTCTCCGCAAGAGGGGCTGGCTCAGCGCAGCGACTGTGCTCCACACCACTCAATGGTTGCGCATACGCACACACGCTGACATCAGATTAAAGACAGTACATTCAGGTTTAAAACCACTTACCTCGCACTCAAGCGGTTTATGGTACTGTTTTCAAGATCTGCCCTTTTCCTCCCCAGATACATGGCCCCTGCTTTTCAGTCAAAACTGAAAAAAAGTGAAGTCCCCTTTCTGTCCTGCCTCACACCTCCCTTCTCACACCCCATCCCTTTCTCCCCAGCTTCCCAAACACAAGTATACTGTGAGACAGGGAACAACAGATCATCTTCCAGGAGGAAAAGCAGAGACCAGCCTTGACCACAAATCCACTGTCTGTGGTGTGGAAAGGGAACAATTCCCAGATGCAAGTAAAGTAAAATACCAACTAAACACATCGGAAAGATAAAGGAAAAAAACAGACCTTTAAGGAACCAGGTTGAAAAGAGAAGAAAGAAATGAGGAATTCAAACAAGTTCTGCACCAGAAATGTATTTTTGCAGCTTTTTGTGGCTGCTGAAACCATGGCTTCCATGTCCATCCCCCTGAATAAGTGTTTGATAGCACTCAGGCCAGCAGTGCCCAGGCAGTCACGATTGAAGGAAGCCTTTAAGCTTCCCTGACAATGCATTTTTCTTGGAGATAAAAAATGAATGCTGCCAGCATGCAAATCTCTCTAAATTAGGCAAGGCCCAGCTTGCTGGAGCTGCGATGTTTTGTGATGACAGTCATTAACTTCAGCAGAAGAAAAGAGGATGTGGGAAAATATTCTCAGCTACTTCTTGTCCCAGTTGGGAGTCACTGCTCGGGGAAGTGGTGGGGTTTGGCACGCTGACATCTGAAATTACATTGCAAGCGCAGGAGGATGAGCTGCAGTCTGTTCCACCGCAATCAGCCAGTCGGTCAGGGGCACATCACTTGGTCTTTCTGCAGCTCCCATGGCACACCTGCAAACGACTGCACGAGCCGGGTTTACCCTCTTCTGTTGGTGAACTTATTGCTGCTATAAAAAGCCAGACTCTGAGTTCAAGAATCAGAACACTGATTTTCTACAGGACAAGTACAGCCAAGACCTAAAGCCGACTGTGAAAGGAAGTCAATGGAATCCGGGCATTTCATTACTTACACTCCCTCTTAGTTTTGAGTATAACCTGGACAGACTCACTCCAACATCCCCTTCAGGCTGACGAGCCTGTGCCAAAACAGTACCGACTTAGCCCCGGGGAGATTTAACAGCAATGGCTAATGTGGTTGATTCCTGGTTTCCCTCTGCCACTGAGGAACAGCTGAACTGGGCACATACCAATGTCTCAGCCTCCCCATTTCACATCTGTACAGGGTGTTGCACATTTTCATTAACGTATCAGGCTGGAATCACCTGCAAACAATCTCCTGAGCTATCTGAGCTTCCTCTACCCTCCCTCTGATACATATACTGTTGTACTGTTTCACACTGATCACAGCAGTTTGACTTATGGGGGTGGGGCGGGAAATAAATAAAAGGAAGAATCTTGAGCTGCCCTAATGCAAGGCATGCGGGTGCAATCCCACTCACAGCAGACTACTTCAATAAGAAACAAGGAATTAAAAAAAAGCAAACTATCTTTAATATCTTGAAAATCCCATTAGGAAGCAGTTTCATAGAAACATTGCTTTAATCGTGCAATGAAGGCTGGAGGAGGGTAGCAGAACGAGAGAGAACCAGAAGCCGCATCCTCATGGGCAGACACGGAATTTGTCCCACCCTGAGTCCTCAGAAATTCTCCAGCAGATCCAGGATCCGCTTCTGCTCGCTCTCCCGAAACTCCTGGTTCTTCCCATCCCCGATGTTCTCCGCATACTCTGCGGGGGAGAAAGCAGACAGACAAGAGGCTTTGAGTGAGACACTAATGAACAATGGGTAACTTCTCTTGCAGATAGCACAGTAGAATCTAAATCTGCGTCCACTGCGAACAACTGAACGGGAATTTATGCAAGGAGCATTTATGTTTTTTCTCCCCATCCCCAGGGTTAAAGCTCTGCATAACAAACATCTACTGACCCCTCATTAAAAGCTTCTGTAGCAAACAGAGACGGTAGGAGGAACATCCTGCTCTCATCACTAAGCAGCACTACGAGCCCGAGCAGACACTAGCACCACGAGGCAGCAGCACCCGTTCCGCGTTCTGCAGCACCTCACCATTCAGAAAGGTGACAGTCTAGGTGCTCCTCCTAACTCCTCAGCTATCCCAGTGGAGCAGCCCACTGGCAGCTGTTCAAACTGGACAGTCCTATCAATGGCCTCTTTCAGCCCACAAAATGCAAACAGTCCTGGACACCGCTGGCTTTCCAGGCCCCTTCTAACCCCAAGTACCACACAGGAAGGTCAGGCAGGGGCTGTTACACAACCATTAAACATTCCTAACCCCGATGACATGAACCTGTCTGTTATCCAAGCATCCTGAATGAGGATTTTTGTCAAGTAGAGACCAATTCCCCAATCTACAAGTGCTTTTAACCCATACCGAAGATAACACCACTTCAGATTTAACTACAAAACAAACTCTTTGTCTTCAGGCAGAGGATACCAGACCCTGATCAAAGTCTTGCACATCCATACACAGGACCAATTCCACGGAAACAAAGCGTCCTCTGCAGCTCTCCTTCCTGACATTCATTTAAAGCTGGCAGCTCTCATGCCTGTACCAGCTCCCTCCTTCCTGCCACCAGCACCTGCATATTCAAAGATGGTTCAAAAAGAAAAAATAAAAAAAGCAGGTTTTGAGCTGCAAAAGCAAGGAGCTGAACAAATCTTAGTAAATCAGGAGCAGACTGCCTGGTTAGACAGTGTTTTCCAGCCTCCGCCTTCTCACATTCTTTCCTCTCTTCCTAAACAAACAGAACAGCTTGTATTCAGCATCTGAATGGTAAGTTGCTGTAGAAAGTTTGCTTTAATATTTATATGTTCAGCACTGCTACATGCTTCTGAGCTCCATCAAAGCCTTTATTATATGAGCACTGAAAAGAGTGAGGACAAGGAGAAGTTAGCTGATGTGGGAGTCTTCCCTCCTGTGTGTGCTCTCTCTCTCCATGTACAAGAAGCGGAGTTCTTTGCCAGGGCCTCTGGGAGAAATCCTTTTAATATTTATAAACTGCTACAGTACCTGTAACCAGAGCAGGTGGGTAATGCTGAGGTTTGCTGCAAGTGAACCTAACCTCCTCGCTGCCCTGGAGAAGGGGGACCAGCACAGGGCACTCTTCCTCCCATGGAGGGGAAACTCTCCATTGCACTTAAAGACAGCATAAAGCAAATAGGTGCATTGTGGCCACCTGCATATTAGCTAATTGCATAAGGACAAGGCCCCAGCAGCCCAGCTTCAGCTCTGCTGCGGTTTCCACACCCCAGCAAAGGGCTGCACCGCAGCATCTGGGGATCCAAACCTGCCACCCGCTTCTGGCAGGAGATAAACCCCACTGTGGCAGTCTCCCGGGGTTACCTTCCAGGGAGAAAGTGCCAGCTAAGGCCAGCGTTTAGCTCAGGTTCTCCTGTCCCCTTCAGGCAGCACCAGCGCTCTGTCAGCAGCTGTGTTCCCACGGGGAGCTGGCGGGGAGGCAGGCTCTGTCCCCAGCCGTGCTTTGTCAGAGTAAGTGCCTCTGAAACAGATGCAGCAACTGCAATTGCCTGTGTTTATTGCAGCCCAAGGGCAACGTTTCCCTGTCTGCTGCTACCTCTCAACAGCTCAGGATACCCGCGTGAGGGATGGATGTGGTCCCTGAGCCTGGCGCGGCGCTGGGGCAGCCCTGGCTGCAGGCAGAGCCCTGTGCCCCAGGCACCCACCGGCTCCTGGCCCAGCGCCCGTTTTAGCTTTAAGGACTGCCAGAGTACTTGAACACACAATACAACTCAAGCAGGGAAACTGCCAGTGCCGCTAATGACACTGCCCTATCATCCCCGTGGGATCACTCAGACAAAAGTAAGCCACAAATTCCTCTAAGATTGCCCAAAAGCTCAGCATTTTCCCCTCTAAATATTTAAGGTTTGTAAGACTAAAATCCCAGTGACTCCCAAGGCAAGACTGTTTGCTGGGTTACCAACAGTTGCTAATGCTGACTTGAAGAGACCAGATAAACCCCCCAAGAATGAGGCTTAAAAAAAAATAATCTTCCACTGAGGTTTTATGTATTTACTTTTTTTTATTTAAAATTCCACCACTTCAGTGAGACAGCAAAAAAAAAAATCAAATGTAAGCTCCCCCTGCCAACAGTTAAACAGAGCTTACACATTGCTGTAGCTACACAAAGGGAAAGGACCTAAGATTGGTTTCTGCTTCATTAGACAAAATACAATGGTTACAGAACAGTAAAAATCAATAGGGAAATATTGAAGCTTGTAATGGATATTGGAAGCTATAAAACCTGCACATACTGAGGGACCACAGGCCAAATTTAGCACAGTCCTCATAACATACCTACCTTTTCTTTTTGATTACCCATGCTAACAGGTTTAGTTTATAACATTCAGTAGGCATTCCACCCCCCCGGGCTCCCTGATGGGCCCACTACCTTCACTGAAACCAGATGTTTAACAAGGCATCACACTGCACCGCTTCTGGGGAGGGACCTCTGCATCTCCGATTCTGCAGGGCTCCTCTGACAGCAGCTCCCAAAGGCAGCAGGTGCCAAGGCTGGTCTCTGCCGATCCATAAGGAACAGTGCACCTTCCCATTCCTGGGCTGAGTATCGCTACTTAGAGAGGTCCATGCCTCGCTCCATTGCCAACAAGAGAGATGAAGACCATGCGCTGCCCCAAGATGCAGACACCACTTTGCTGTCATGAAGACCAGTCTCCATCCCCAAAGCATCCCCCCAGCCAAGGCACACACACTGGTCAGTCATTTTCTTCCAAAGGATAAAACTAACTGTCCCGTTAGAAGTGATGCTTCATCTTCAAGAAAAAGGAACTGTGGGAGGACTGGTCAGTCTGCAGAAATGCATTTAATGAGCCTTCACTTATTCCCTGCCCACTCCTCCCCCTTGAAAGCCCTACCAAAAGAAAACAGTCTTGCTTCCTTGCTTGCATCATAAGTAATTCTGAGCAACCCCAAGGGATCCATCAGCTGTCAGGTTGCCAGAGAAACATGGAGAATATGTAGGCCATAAAAATCAAACTAAAAACCAAGCACCTAATTAGTATGCAAAAATAGAAAATAAAAACTGAACAAGAGCAAAACACTTAACAAAAAGTAAAAATAAATCAGCCCTCATCTGTCCTACAGCAAGTTGGAAAGGGGCCTGGAAATGTTCCAGCCAAGGCTCAGGGCTCCTGATCTCTCAGTCATTTGGGATAGGGTCGTACAGTTCTGACACCAATTAAATTCTGGAAATCCCCCGCTGGCCCCCAGCCCCCCGGGAGGCACACTGCCAGGGTCCACCACCAAACCCACCACTCCAGCAGCCAGGCAGCATTCAACAAACTGACAACTCTGGAGAGGCAGGTAACTCGTCCGTGTTGTCACTTACATTGAAAGTTGGTGAATCTACACTGACAACATATTTGGACACAGGTGTGTAACTACTGGAAAAAATGTCACCAGCACAGACTGCAGGTGACTCAGTGCTGCTCCTACCTGGCAGGAATCTTCTGGGCCCCACTGCAGTATTTCACAAGGGCCTGCCAACGAATTTATTTCTAAGGTCATTGACAGTTGCAATGGCAAAAGTCTCTAAAATTGGCAAGCATAAGAGTTGGGGAGAGCTGGAGACAGAGCCCCAAATACTGTGTCTGTCAGCTGTATTATTAACAAGCCACGTGTGGCCTCTTCAGGCAGAGAAAACGTTACTGCTGAGAGTACTGAACCTACTGTACAATCCACAGCTTGCAAGACATGATAAAACCACTGAAGAAGTTTCACAATGCAAGTCACTGTCTGTGAAAGAAAGAATCAGATGAAATTTTAATGCAGCTGCCCACCAATTCATCTTGGTATGTAAATCAACAAACCAAAGACATGAACGTGAGGTGTGTAAATACAGCGAGGTGTGCAGACGAATCCCTTGGGCACCCTTGGCCTGGGTCAAGCATGAGAATCTGAACGTGGGTGAGAGCCAGGCTCTAAGCTGGAAATGGACAGTTGGGAGGCAGGCACTGTCAAGTATCATAATTAACATCAGCAAAGATATCCTATCCAGTCCCCCCTGTTCATCAGCAGGCATTAACTGGCACTTGCTGGCAAAGGACAAGGGCCAAAGAGATTGCCTATACCTGCAGGTAATCTCACACAGTCGCAAAATCACTCTTAATTTCATCATACCAGCCATCCTTCTGATCCCCCTTCTTTCCTGCATACAGGAAGGAAGAAAACCAACAGGATCTGCAAGAAAAAAGCTGCCTGTACTGGCCAGTGATGAGGGGGCTGAGGGGGCAGAAACAGTCAGGAGAACATCGTTGTTACTGCCAAAGAAAGCAGACACACGGAAACAACACAACCCATAGCCCAGCACCCCAGAGTTGCTGCCAGCCTTCCTTTCTCTCCAGAAAAGAGACTTCTTACCCCTCACCAAAAACAGCACAGCCCCTCAGGAGCAGAGACGTCCTGCACAACCCTCTGCTAAATAAGGAGGCATCTGTGGTGGGCAGCAGATTACCAGCTGCTCCAGCTAAGCTTTGCAGCTCAGAGGGGGCCGTGGGGAGAGTCTGAGCCCTGTCTTCCTCCCCAGTTCAATTGGCTGCTTCTGCTGAAGGACAGCAGGCTACAGCTGAGAGCCACAGCTCAAATAAGCATTGCTCTAATTCAACATAAGCATTAAAAATAACAAGCAGTACTTTAAAACTGGGATTGCAAATAACAACAGCTACGTTTTAAAGCTACAGAGGATACTTTAATGCTATAATCCATATTAATCTGACGCTAAGAACAAGACAAATACACCATGGATACTAATATGGTGCAGATGGTAAAGTGCAGGGCCATGTTAATGAAAGATGAGACTCCACTATTCTTCCCTCTAGCATGCATATACACTTCTCTTAAATATTTACTCTAGTGTTAATGTTAGCAGCGAGTTCCAGCCAGTCTGCAGCTGATGGCAGCATGAAAACGGATGTGCTGTTCCATGACAGCAGCCAACACCAAGTGTCCTAACTCCGAGGTAAAGCACACCTCTCATCAGGGTGATTCTAGCCTTGCCCAGATCTCAGAACACTACTCAACTGCTGCCTGAAGGTGCTCATGAAGTCAAGGAGAATTACATGTGAAGGCTCGTTCTGCAAAGCGATGACCAAGCCATCCCTGGTAGAGATGAGACACATGCACAGGAATATCTCAACTCACCCTTTAGGATGTGTCGAACGATTTTAATGGAGCTGCCTCTCATGTTCAGAATCTGATGGACTCTCTGACGAATCTGATGTAGGATAGGAAAGAGAAGAAAGTAGTCTTCAATACAACACAAAACCATGCATAACCCCACTTTTTCCCATTTTGAGGGAAGAGCAGAAACCCTGAACACCACAAAACCCACCTCAGGCTTGCTAGCCCACAGTCTCAGAGCACCTACTCAGAAACGTTCAGGAAGGCATGTGGCACGGGTACAAGTAACCACATACAATATTCACAAACCCCACTGTATTCACACCAGCAGAGATGCAGCATTTTTCACAAATCAAGAAAAGTCACTTGTTGTAGCCTGTGCCTTTGTGAGACCTTCTGAGAGAACCTCTCCTTCCACTACTCTCTCAGCATGGCATAAGCAGGGCCTTTCATTTCAAACTGTGACCTCGCTCATGGCAGACTGTATGAATTCAGTGACAACGATCAGCTTCTCTACCCACTAATGCCCTCCTAACTGCTATAACTTAATGAAGCTATATGGGCACAAGTGCAATAAGCAGGAGGTTTCCTCCCAACAAAGGGATTAAAGGTAAGATTACTCAGTAAGGCAGTATTTGCAAGGATTTAGTGTCCTGTTTGTATCATGGATGTAAACACAGATGATCTGCCAACCTTGTATATAGCTTTACCTGGGGAACATTGGCATTACAGATCTCTGCCATGATGTAACAAATGAGCTGTAGAACAAAGAGACCGGCATCCAGGCGACGGAGATAGAATTCGTCTTCCATGTCATCATCTATTATCTCTCCCCGACGCACCATGTCCTGTAAAGCAACACAAAGAAAAGGTGCGATGACTGCCTCTCAAAGTAATTCTCATTAGCGTTGGCAAAATATTGGTGATACTTGCAGTTTTTTAAGAAACACTTTGTTCCCCAAAACGTTCCATATACTTCTCACCAAATAAGTACTTTTAATAATTCATTTAAATTTACAAAACATTTCATTTCGTTTTGAACAAGGTTTTGCCTTTCCTGGTTGTGAAGTGTGGTCATCTGCAAATTAAAATTTTGATTTAAACATACAACTTACATTTCTAAATTGAGCGATTAAAGACTGTGAATATGAAACAAACCTGTGTATCTATTATTTATAAGTTCTTTGTCAAAATGTAACGAAAAACCTGCGCTTTTACTGGCCATTTGAGGGTGCTGTTAAGCAGTGCAGAACATTACTCCAGCAGCTGTAAAGACCTATCAGGTTTCCAACTTCATTAGTGACCGATGAATGAGAAACCAGGTCCAACAATCCTGCACAAGTACAGTGTTTCCATGTCCAGCCTTGTTCTTCCAGCTTCATTTGTCAGTGATACTGAGGGGGCAAAACCCCAGCCGGGGTCTGTTAGCAGAAGACCACTGGCTCCCATGGGAATGCCGACAGTTCATTTTTCCTCTGCACAGAACGGTGTTTCACTAGCGAGACCTGCCCAAAGGCAGAACACAAGAGGCCATTCCACTCGTCTTGTTCAGACAGAGCATCTTCTTCAAAGCACTTGCAAAGGCAGCCTGCAATAAGCTCAGAGAGCGTCCCCCTGAGAAAGGCTGGCCATGTCTGCCGCTGGACCTGCTGCCCATTTTCACGGAGACCGACAGGCCGAAATAACTGATCGCATGTGCGACCCTTTGCATTTTGGGGTTTGGTTTTTGGTTTTGTTCTTAAATAAAGGAAGCAGCTTGTCAGACCTCGCTGGCTCACTGCAGCTTGTGTGATTTATTATGCAGCCGTCTGGCAGGTGGGCACATACCAGCGCAGCAATATTTTCTCATTAGAGCCATCACCAGTGAGAGCACTGTACCTGGAACGCTCAACAAGAAGCGCTTCCTCAGGGTGCGCAGGCGCCAGGCAAACACAAGCAAGGTCACCAGCACCAAAGCTGATACAGGCTACCAAATTTCCCTGATTTATCAAGCCAAGTCCTTGCATCTAATTGTAAGTAGGGTCCTTTAGGCACATGAAGGAAAATTAACCCCATGCACTTCTCACTGGAGAGAGCATGACGGATGTTCGCCATATAGAAATCTGAACAAGTGACTTTGAAGTACAGCTGTTTACCACCACCTCCTGAAAGTGAGAGAGGAAAGCACAGGTAATGAAATACTTCTCCTTTCCTCTTAGAAATCTAGTTTGCCAGTGAAAGACCAAGTTCAGATTAAAAACCAATGCCGAGTTACCAATGCCATAAGGTCAATTGTTTTGGCTATGCTCCAGGATGCTTTAGCATCAGCTCCTGTAGACTCCAGCATTTGCACAACTGTAATTTACTTCAGGTTCTCAAAATGATGGGCACAGGCATGACTGGGCAAAGCTTGCATGCAAGCTCTTGCCAGTAAAAGAAAAATCCAACTGTGCACAAGGAGTGACTTTCCTCACCCTATACCCTTGCCAAATTGCAGGAATCTCATCAAATCTGGTCTCTAAAGCTAAGCAATGCTGAGTCTGGCTAGCAAGAGATTGGAATACTGACTGAAATCTCAAAAAAAAAACCGATTCAAAAAAGACGGCAAGCACTCATTCCTGAGCTACCGCTTACCCTCCTCACGGTACACAAGCTTATTGGCTACTCTTCTCAACAGTGCTAAATTCCTGAACAGAAAGATATCCACGGGCCAGGATTTTGAATCTCCAGAGCGGGAAACAAAGACCATGTCTGTTCTGTATTCTGATCCAAGCGTGGCACAGGAGCTGAATCCAGACAACTGCTGTCTTGATTACACAGAGAAGGCAACAGTTACAACAGGCCCTCTTGACAGAGAAGCAAGATTATTTTGTGCCAGTAAATTAAGCAGGTATTAATTAGAAGACAAGTACAGTTTTAAGGTACTTTTTCACAGTCTTTCTTTTGAAAATCACAACTACCCTTTAAATGCTAATCTGCCTCCCAGTACAGTACCGAATAGCCACCTTTCCACTTTGTCTCTCTTTCAAAGCTGTCAAGTGACTAACCTCCAAATGAGCACTCAGATGCCATTTCTAATCTGCCAGCAATACGTACTGAGATGCCCCTCGCTGATGGGAGAAGACAGCAATAAGATGGGCTTCTGTGAAGCTAAAATGAGCTTCTCTCACACTAATGAGCCAGGACTGACAGCCCTCAAGGTGTCAAGACTCAAAACCTAGACACAATGGATCTGCCAATGCGATACAGAAGATCACATCTGCTCCACGTAGTCACTGGAGTAGGGCCCAAAAGATTCTCCACATCCTTCTCCTCCCTTACCTATCGTTCACCTTCCCCAGCACATGCAACAAGGCTGGGCAGAGCCGAAGGGATCCTGGTTTTACTTCCTTACTGGGTGGGACAGTGAGGCCAGTCCAGGTGGTCAGAGGAGGTGGCTCTGAACGGCCATGCACGAAAACAACTCTCACAACTTGTCTCTTACAGCAAGTACAGACTCTTGCCCCTCCCTGGCAATGGGGTAAGTGATGCAAGCCACGCTCAGGAGGTGCTTTCAGACCACTGGCTAATAGCAAAGCTCAGAGTCATCACTGAGCCCTTGGTCTAAAAGGATATGCAGGAGACAAGAGACTGACGCTTGCAACAGGAGAGGGGCAAGCAGAAGTCATGGGTGAAATCACACCATTGTAACCAGGACTGTCCAGGACTATCTGCTTTCAGCTCACAGCTCTGATGATAATTTCCCCAGAAGCCTCTTTCATGTGCAGAGGCTGCAGAAGTCATGGTCTCTTTGGCAGACCGACCACCACATTCCTTGAAACACAGAATGGTTAGGAGTGAGCCCTAGCCAGGCACAGACTCTGCTGCCAGCACGCATCCAGGTCATACCAAGGTGACCAAGAAGCTCTCAGAACCACACAAGAAACCATCAGAGCCCTCTGCTGTGGGAAGGACTTTGTTCATTTCTGCCTTATAAGCAGAAACACGCTTGAATTTCTGTAAATTGAGCCACCAGTCTGCAAGGGCTGAAAAGCTCACTGCGATTGCTGCAAAGCAAACCACTGCTTCTGAGTCAGGAGAAACACAGCAGCAGCTCCTGCAAAAGCAGGAGCTCAACTTCAGCAGCATGAAGCAGAAGCCATGTTAGGACAGTCATCTAGAAAGACCCACTAGTCTCAGCAAGAAAGTTCAAATCTTACCTCAGCTTGCTGGCCGTTTGCTGGCAAAGCTCACCACACCGGCAGCGCGAATACAGCCACACTCGCAACGCGCACGCCCTCCCACGAACACGGCTGCACGCTTGCACTTGCCCTAACACCGCCCCTGCCAGGACACTACGTCCTGCCCTCAGTGCCACGCCAGGCAATTCAGTCCTTCTAAACCAAGCTGGAAGGATGGGGTAATACAAATTCCTATTTCAGTTAGCCCAATCTGTGGGCCTTGCTCTCATGCTAGGAGTTCCACCTCTTCCTTTCAAAGGATGGAATGACTTAACTGTAGCACAATTAGCATGTAATTTGTAAGTCATTATAGTGCAAAGTGTCTGGTGAGAATATTTTATCGAATAAACCTGCTGAGCATAATTTTCTGTGGAACTATAAAAATATTAAACCATCTCCTGTCTTTTCCTACCATCTTTAGAGATCACTAAGGCTATTGTTGCCACCTGTAATTGTACCTCATTTCAGAGGTAGTTAAAAGCCACAGGATTTTGCACAATTTCCTACAGAACGAATTAAAGAATTTGAGCAGGGGGCAAGATATTTCTAAGTTTCATTAACTAAAAAACTCTAAGAAAAGTGCTAAGACAGGCATCAGGTGTTGGAGACAAATGCTCCCATGGACTTTGCTGCTGGTTTTCAGATGGCAATTAGGGTAATCACTACCAAAACCAGGACAAGATAAAACGTCAGGTATGATACACTCAGTCATTCCTTGCCTAATCAGGTTTTCACTTCTTGTAATTCAAGACTTACACCAGCATACTCTGTCCATCAGACTTGGATCTCGCTCTCACCAGTATAGGCTCAGCCTGTAAAACATCATCAGGTATCACTTTTCTTTGCGGCAGGGAGAAAGGCAGGGACCTATATACCATATTTTTGGGGTACTATGTCCTCTACTGCAAGAGGAATGTCAAAAGCCCCCAAGCGACAGAGCACAGTTTCTGAAGTGTTCATGCCATCCACTTCAATGATTCATGTGCCACAACTACAAACATTAAAGTGCTCCATAAATCCTGTCACAGCCAGAGAATGCTGTGATTTGACAGACAGAATTTGCCTACTTCTGCGTGGGGAAAATGCTCCAGACGCTTCAGATCTCAGGAGACCGTGTCCCACTGACCATTTGAGGATACTACAAAACAAAGCAAACTATAATTCCAAGAACGTTCCAAGCTAGGAATTACCCTCAACATCATATTTCATACACGTTGTGCCCAACACATTGCACTTATGAGATGTTTCTGCCAAATCCTGTTATTAGTTCTAATAGAAGTGAAGAACTGAGATCCATTTAATTCCAGTCGCTTCAGCCTATAGACCCTGCACCAGGGCAAAAGCACAGTGGCCTTCTGGATATAGGAGGAAAACCTGAGGTTCTTTGGTTTCTCCTCTCTTGTGCATCAGTAGACACGAATGGGTTAATACTATTAATTAAAGAGCTTCTACACAAGCTTCTTCACACTCAAATTCCCTTCACCCCTGCACTGTGCTGGCTGTTTGCTACAGTTGTTAACATTTGCAGATTGCTTCAGGATCTTTTTGGATAAAGGGCACATACACTTGCTCTGTGTGTTGCGTTGAAGGTCTCTGGATAGCAGCTGCCAATACACCGCAAGACTTCAGCCAGAAAAATCCATTCTGTTTTTTGAGTCCTAAATCCCACACACCAACACTGAAATGTAAAGAATAAATTTCTTGCTCTGTTCTGAGAAGGATGAACGGAGTGTGGAGGGATAGCAGGAAAGGGTAAATGCTGTTTTTCTTCAGGCCACCGTTCATTTGTGAAGCTGCAGCTGCCCATATGGAGCCTGAACGCTGGCAGCAAAAGCCACTCCATTCATCACTCACCCCCGTGCCTTTTTGAGCAGCAGCAGCGCTCCAATGCCCTCGGAATGTTTGCCAGTGCCCAGAGAAGCGGCCTTGGCAGCGGGCAGACAGCTGTTTGTCGGAGCCTGGCGGGGGGCTGCAGCCCGTGGCACGCTGAGCTCACCCGTGTGCAGGGACAGCGGCTGCAGTGATTACTCTCCGTCAGTGCTAATCAATCTCACACCCTCTTCAGTGCTGATACAGATAATCTTGTGGGAAGCTGGCCAAGCTCGCTAACAGCTCTGCAAGCTGCTTCCTGACTCCAACAGCTCGTTCTCTTTCAGAAAGTCTGTTCCAGCTTCAGTTCCAAGAAAGTACTGTGCGGTACCAAGGCTCATGTCATTCAAACGATTCACTGCTGGTGTGCAGAGAGTACACACGCCTTTGGCTGCAGCCTCATCTAACTAATCAAAATAGACGCTTTCTTGCAGCTGATCAGAACTCTAAAGACCAGGGTAGGAGGCCTCGCACATTATCATGTAATTGTCTCTCTGCATTTCACTTACTCTCCATCTGCCAAACCAAGCAAGATTGCAGCCAAGCAAAAGTGAAGACAAATTGAAGCACAGACTTGGGGCCTCCTCATAAAATTCACGCTAAGAAAAGGCCAGAACACTTGCTGCACGGAAGTTCTCGGCCCATTTTATCTAAGGTTAACTGGAAGCTGGAGAACAGGGCAACAAGAATTAAGAGGTAACAGCACAAGTACGAGGGCACAACTCAGAAGAGTGACCTGGCTGAGCCAGAAGTTCTGTACAGATGACACGTGCAGAGGTATTATAGACATGAGCTGGCAAAACGTAAGCAATACATACATGTTTCTCTCCATCAATCTTCTTATCAGCTGCCTGCATTGCATCCAGGTACTTAAAATACAGTTCCATCAGCCTATCAACCTGCAAGTGAAGAAGAGAGAGACCTAAGCAAGAAAAAAGAACAATGAAATCATCTTTAATCCTTCATGCTATTTTGTTTTCCTCCCAGCTGCAGTCTTCCCAGAGAAACAGGCAATTCTGTCACTCACAGGAAGGAATACATTACAGAGGGATGGTACAAGTGTTGGTTGGATGAGCACGCTGAGTCTGCAGGCATTTGAATGTAATCCCGTATGACAATATGGTCTCGTCAGCTCCAGCTAAAAGGCAGCAAAGAGACACGTGTCCCTTGCTCGCTCACTTGCTCTCCTGCGTTGTGGTTCTCCAGTTCCCCTGGTTTCTTCAGCAGACCTTTCTGCCTACGCTGTATGCAGCCAAGCTTATGTTAAATGTAAAGCTTATCAGACATGTTACAGCTCTCCTGCCTTCCTCTGAACTGCGTTAGGCAACTGAGAGTCTATCTAGTAATGGGAAATTTTCCACAATTGGTAGAACAGTATGAAAAACACCTTTAAGACACACTAATGAGGAATACTAAGAAACTAGCATTTCCCCAATGGTAAAATTTACAAATTCCTTGGGATTCCTGGTTTGCAAAATCTGCTGTTTCTGTTTTACAGCTGTTTGATCTATCCACCACCATGTAAATATTTTGGAAATCATTTCCCAAAGTAAACACCACCAAAGTGGCACGTTTTAGGAGAGCAATGGGGAATGTTAGATGTGTACTATAGCAATTTCTAAATTCTCTGCAAAAAGAGTTTCACTAGAAAAAACAGCACCTTTCCACACTGGTCTCAGAAAGCCAGCACAACGTCATACCACACTATGGTCAGGCTTCAACAAAGACATACAACCCAGACTGAGAACCGCTACTACCATGTGCAGGAGCACCAGAAAGCAAGAGCACATGTGATGTGGCAGGCCAAGCACTACAGGCATTTCCAGTTTGTAGATAACACAAATGAGAGAACAATGGCCTGTGAGAGCACAAGCCTCTGTAGGCAGGTGCAGAGGCAGCTTTGCAGTAACCTAGCGAGCACACACAGGCATCTGGCTGTTATCAAGTACCGTCCCAGCCTGGCAGCCCAGAGGCTGCAGACACAGACTCAGCACTCACCTTCTCACTGTCATTTTCTGTGAATTTATTCAGTAACCGTGTCCTCTGCTGCCCTCTCAGGTTTCGCAGAAGGGAGGCCAGGATGGAACAGACATGTTCTACAGATACAAAATGAGAATTGCATGCTGAGATCAGGAACAGGAGCTTATTTTCTCTATAACATGGCATTAAATTTACTACTAGCACTCCAGCATGTAGCTGTTGATAAGCGGAACCCTGGTTCTTTCTCATCAGTGGTGGGAGAAGGCAGAGCGGCAGCAGGCGCAGCAAGCCATGTTTGCAGGGAGCACAGACAGCTTCTCGCCCATTGCAGCCCAGCTTGCTAGGTCTCCTCGGGCTCTGCAGCACTGCTCCTGCTACGCTGATCCTGCTTTTCCTTGGTGACCTGAAAAAAGCACCTTACATAAAGCACAAGTTCTGCTCCAGCGTACCTCCCCAGGCTGGCACGCCTGCCTAGCCGCACACACACTCCTTCTGACACCCTTCATCACAGCTCAAGGCACAGCACGCTGCCTCCTCCCTTGGGGTGACAAGGAAACCTGGCCAAAGCCAGCACTGTCGCTCAAATGACCTTCAAGGTTACCAAAGAGGGGTCAGCTATTGAAACAGGAGAGCTTGAGAAAGAAATAACTGTGCCAGCATGCAGCCCCTGCAGAGACTTAAAGGGTATTAGCTAGAGGAAAAAATCCTCAAACAAACTGCTTTTATTTACAGAAAATCCTGTGGAATGAATACGAATGTGCCACAACAAACAAGGAACGACCAAATAAACGTGTTCTACAGTCTTCTCAATTGCGCTTAGGGGTCATATTTTACAGCGCAAACCTTAGAGCCAAGTAAAAAGTCAACACTGCAAGCACACAAGACGACACCTGTGTTAACGTCCAGCCATGCTCTGAAAGGTGATCGAACCGAGTGCCTCGAACCCACAGCTGTGCCGGCCGTCTCCTGAGGAGCAGTGCTTTGAGGGCTTCTGCAGGAACACGGCTGTCCCTTGGCGGGAGACCACCAAAGGAGGTCCCAAAAGGTCGCGGGGCACTGCCGCTTGCACATCTTTCAGAAGCTCCTCCTGAGCCCAGGTCCCAGCACCCCCCCAGATGCCATCCCTCGCCAACGCCATGCACAAAGTGGGGCTCAGAACAGGACCTCGAGCTCTTTGCTCCTTGAGGGACAGCAAGCAACACGATCTTCTCCAAAAGCACACTTTTTCCACATAGGGTGCCATATGCTTCTTTAACCACTAACATTTGGCTGCGCCAGACTTCAGTGAAGTACAATAACAGTGCTTCTCTGTGTCTTTGTTTCCTCAGTAGGATTCATCAGTTTTATGTGCAATTTATATACTCTCTCTATAAAACCATATTGGTTTGAAACATTTCAAGTCAAGCTCTCAAGTAACAATTCTCATGCTCTGGCTCTTTCTCATTTTGCTCATGAGTAGTTTCCAGGGGGAGGGTCCACCTCACCCCCATGTGAGGAGAGGGAAGGAGCCAGGGAAGCTGTCTGCCTTCTTTTTCTTGCAGAAGGGAAGTAGAGCGGCCACACACTGCAATTCCGCACCCTGGTATCACAGCAGATGCAGAGATACAGATCATTTGCAAAATGTATGCCAAGACCAGAAATGATGGTGGTGGTGGTATCGAAGGGTATATGGTTTTAATACAGGGGAAAAACCCCCAAGCACAACAGCACGAAGCAAATGAGAGGTACGAGTCTCTCTCCCTTGCCAAATCATTTGGTATTACTTACTGCCTATGGGTCTGCATTAAGCACAGACCTTATGTTTTAGATATCTCAATATATTCAAAACTGTAACATCTCCAAGATGTCCTTGCTGTAATCTTGCTGATAAAGACTGATGAAAAGTAACAGCCATACGTATTTCCTCACCCATGGTGGTGGGGAGAGAAGGGGCGCCAAGATTTGTTATTTTCAGAGAGGAAAATGCAATGTGCAGAGGAAAAGGATCATCACTTTATTGCCATCAAACCACTTTAACATGCATTTCCACAGCGCTGCCTAGCCTGGAGCCACAAGAAGCCTTGATCGATTGCACCAGCGTATAAAGAACAAGCAAACCCGACATATTTGCAGGGAGCTTCTGCGCTACCTGCCAGCTTACGCGGCCGTGGAAAGGCGAGGTCACACAGGCTGCTTGTCCAAGTTGTGTCTGCCCTCTCTGCAGCGCAGATTATCTGCATGCTACATACGGGCAGCAAACTGAAGAAGCTGTACACATGCACGCACACCCCCCATTTCATTAGCTACTTATAAATGTAGCTTCCTTAGAAACAGATTTCTGCCCGAGGTGGTGTCAATTTTTCATGTACCAAAGAGATTGGGAGAGCTGCTGGCAGGAGGAGCAGGGGAGATAACAGGTTTATCAGGTGGCCAGCACCGTGTGGCTGCTCTGTCATTTTGACAGGATAACGTGGGGGTGAAGGATGGCTCTGGGTATGTCAGTGCACACTCTCGCTGCAGAGAAACAGTTATTCCACAAAAAGCAACACCAAATTAAGTGTCTACATCAAAAAAATATTGTAAACCTCTGAAGTCCCTGCAAGATCCTGTTTTCCTAAGGTGAAAAAAATACAACAAAATGAAGACTTTTTTTTATATAAATGTCTATCCCAACAGATGCTTTGCTGTTTTAGAAAGAAGACAGCATTCTGTATTTCACACTACTTATTCCCAAACCTTCTTTTTGTGGAAGCATTTAGAAGTGTTGACAGAGTATTTTAGTAGTAATATTCTCACCAATAATATATCTTCATTGCTTTATTTCAATATTCCTTTACTACGAAATGTTATTTTAACCATCTTTTTTGCTTTGGTGCTCATATGCAGATATTTATCCATTTTATTGATAAAATCTTTAAAATTACTGAGAAGTCTAAAGGAGCTGACGCAGGCTTTTTAAGAATGAGGTTATTCTTTCAACACATCACTGCAGAAAATCCAGGAAATACTTACCTGGTCAAAGTGTTCAAAAAAATATTTTACAGGAATATTTCTGAACTACCTAAACTTTTTTTGATCAGCTTCTGGGGGTGGGGGGAAGCACATGTTTCATGTTCCCCCCTAAAAATCACAATTACGTTATAATGCAACTCCTGGCCCAATAAACACCAACATCCATGTGCAAGGACACCAGCCAAAATCAGGGAAAATCTTGGGTAAGAGAAGTGCTACAGGGTAAGTGGCTGAATCCATTATTTAACAGGTTAAAGCATTTACACAAGCAATCAGAAGCCAGAGGTGTTAACCTGGGAGTGAAGGCTTCTGCAGATGTGGGGATCTCGCCACATTCCCACAGACTGCACCAACACATCTCTCACATAACAAAATTTTAAAAACCCGTAATCACAATATTTGCTCCAGATCGGATCTTCTTTGGAAAAATTATTAGTAGCTGGTGCTGTTCTGGGTCCTCAGAAAGCAAGACCTGCAGCTACCCAGCTTTGATCTCAGCTGACAAAGAGAGGCCACAAGCTGCACATCACCCTCAGGCGATGCCTCGGGCAGCCTGCCTGTCTCTGAATATTTTGGGAACTTCTCAATAATCATGTCAACACTCAGCCAAAGTCCACATCACATGCACAAAGAGCTTCATTGTCAGGGAAGGCAAGAGACAAGGCCAGAGGCAGAAGTTGCTACCTAGCCTCTGTTTCCAAGAACAACTAAATATGTTTCCTTTGAAAAGCAAACAGCAAAATGAGCCACGCTCAGCACCACCAAGGTCCCGTTAACGAAACAAGTCATCAGCTGGCAGGTAGGATGCATCAAGAACAACTTTCTTCATATAAACATCCCAGAATCTCACAATTTCATGGATATGGGAAGACAGAGGCCTCTTTCTTATAAGTAGATCATGCTGCTTTCTGCCCCATCAAGTGGCTTACCCACCGCTCCCCCCGATGCCGCCGCTGCAGTGCAGCGTGCCCTGCCAGCCACGTCCCTGGTTCCAGGCAGGTCACACTGCGTGTGCTCACCCAGCTGCATCAAAGTCCTGCTTAGACCAGGATCACCAGGGCTTTCAGGAGCCTTTCCCTCTCCAGACAGGCACGAAGACTTCAGAATGCAAGCAGTGTTTAAAACACCCTAATTAGATCGATCTTGACTTCAGCTGCGGCGTGTTGGAATACAGATTAATCTATTCCATGGCTGGCACTGGCAGCTGCAACAGCAGGAGGTCCTGTCAAATCAAGCCATAACATTACACTCCTCTGCCTTTATTATTCCCAGCCCCCCCCCCCCCCTTTTTTTTTTTTTTTTTTTTTTTTTTTGTACATTTCATTATAACAGACATCTGCCTAGCAGGGGAGGAAGCTCAAGCACGCACCCCTGCAACACTGATGCAGAGAAGGCAAGCATCCTCCCCGAGGAAGAGGAAGGCGTGCTTCAGGGTGCAGGGGGACAGCAGCCATGAGGTGGGCAAGAGGATATTCTGGTGAACCAGCAGAACACATACAAGACAGAAGGCTCTTAAATAAACTCTCTTAAGATTAAGTTGTTGTTTCTAATTAGGAGCAGGAAAATACCAGGGAGGGAAAATAAAAAAAAAGTCATCTCTTTCAGAAACTTCTACCCTTCCTACACAACGTTTGTTTGGAAACCTGGACAAAGCCCCTGGCACATCCCAAGGGCCAGTAAGTCCCTGGCTCCAGCAGTGAGAACTCTCACGCTGCCAAAACACCCCAGGACCAGGTGTACTATTCACCAAGCCTAAAACCACAGCAGAAAAGGAGTGCTGGGAGGTGTCCTGGAGTTTCTCCTCTGCACAGCTTTCGTATGCATATGAAATGCATTCAGCTGGGCGCTTTGCAGTGCAGTCACGGAAGACTGACCACTCTGCACCCCCATAGTGTTCTGGTTTGTTACAGGATTACAGGTGGTACCAGGGACGTGCTATTCCAGTGGTGTAGCATCTCATAAGCTTACCTGTTTTCACAAGCATTAATCATCTGCATTTTAAAAGAGTAACCCACTCAAGCATCACAGTATTATGCCAAGAAAAATCTTATCTTAAAATACTGCCAACAGTAAGAAATACCAATTTCACTGATGAGTAAAGTGAGGCCTGGAAAGGTTGAAAAAGCTCCTCACACAACGCCCCTGGTGAGCTGGAATCCAGCCATCACACTGAATGTAAAACAAAATTATTTCTATTGACTGAGAAAGTTTATTTTTGTCATGTTCTTGTAACAAAGAATGCTAACTTTAATTGAGATAAATCTAACACTGTACTCAGCATCATGGCTCATTCAAATAACAAATTCCTGTCACATTCTAGAGGGCTGATGGTAAAATAACAAATTGGCATAATAAAGTTCTGTTTAAACAGACTGATGTCTTCCCTAGGTATTCACTTAGAAGACCACCAGATGAAAAATATTTTCTGCTGGCTGACAGAGGGTGTTCAGTTAATAAAGATAACTTTTTATCAGGCTGTTTTTCTGTTGCTGCCTTCATGTTTCCATGCCCAGGGAACTTAGTTCCACAGCAGATACTCATTCCAAGGGTTTTGCTGCCTTTCAGTGTATGCTACAAAGGAGTAAGAGCTTATTTACTAAGAAATAAGAGGCTGCTATATTTGTTTGTTTCAAGGAAGTGTATAGCGAGTACTTCTAAAAGAGGATTCCTTATTTTTAGAGGGTGAACAGGTAACAAAAGCACAGTGATAGGAATTCTCATTTCAAAATTGGCTGAACTAATTCTCAGGTTATCAGATTAAGCATTCCTAAGTAAAACTGACATCTAAGTCAAGAGAAGGCATTTAAAATGAAGATGAATTGGACAAACTTAATTGTAACATTCATGAGACTCTACAAGTGAGCAAAAGTAGACTGCAAATAACTGTCCTGAGAAAGAGCTGAAGAATATACAGGCTATCAAGCAAGCTACAATTGCTTCACTACAGATTCCCTAATTCAGAAGGAATTTGTGTTTTCTCCATTTTTAGCTCACCGAGACTGTTAAACAATTTCCAGTTAGCTCCAACACCTCGACTCAACTGCTGCTGCAGGAAGCCCAGTACCAAGAGCCGCTGCACCCTTAGGGATAGTGAAGACAAGCTGAGGCTCAGCTCTGCAACAGAAGAGTTTTCAGAACACAGACATTCATACAGCAATCCCCACATTTCAAAATTCACAATACAAAGCATTATTTCAAATCTTACCCTACATTTATGCCAAGAACCACCCAAAGCCAAACTCCCCTTCTGTGCCTGCAATCACACACACTAGATCCTTGCCCCTCTGCCCTCCCAGCTCAGTTCCACTGAAGCCACGAGGCAGCCGGTCTCCCCTCAGGGTGCCCCATCAGAACACATGAACACAGCAGATTTCACCCTTTTATATATGTAATGTAGCCCCCGGTCTCAGACTGACCAAGAGCGTATTTCCTCCACAATTTGGCCTTTACTTTTCTACCAATGCTCATTATAGGTAGGCTATATTATACTACCTTGTGTTACTTACTGTATTGATAAGCCACAACAAAAGGCTACAGCCAAGCTACATCGTGTTGTACCTCGTACATGGTGCTCAGTCACTGAGTAGACGCCCCTCTGGGTGACACCACCAGAGGGATCACAATCCTTAATCAGGAAGATTGCAGGGAGCAATCACAAAACCACACACCGAGCATCTAGTGGAATTAAATGCATTTCTGCAGTAATGATTGTCACTAATTCTCCACCTCCCAGAAACTGCCTCATCCACCCTTCCATCCGCTCCACATAATTCCAAGCAGCCTGTCAGACAGACCCCAGAATGCCATTCAACAACTTCACAACAGAACCATACCCAGGACACACTACCTTCTACAATGACAGGCTCGTTCTCGGTAAGGCTGGCTAACCCAGCTGGATACTCACAAGCATTCTGACCTCACAGACATGGGAAAACCAAGCCGTTTCTGTCTTCAACTGCAAAACACTTCTGTTTTGAGTTGCTTCACTGCCTCAGAAAAAGGCAAATTGCTTCAAATGAGATTTTTATCCCAAACCTAATACCCTCAGAAGTACATCATGATCTGTACAAAGTCAGGCAAAATTCAAGTGTAGATAATGTACAGGCTCACATCATCCATAAAGATGGTTAAGAAATTTTCCCTTTTTTCTTCCTAATTACATGGTGTATATAAAGCATAAATATGTGCAGTTGGATTTAAGTTGTTCACAGGCTCCCTAGAGTAAAATAATTTTTAAACACTGACAGTGTTTAAAATGTAGCTAACCAGCACTGACACCTTTATGCTAGCTTTTAAAAACAGAGAGAAATACATTACAGAAAAGTTATTTTTATCAGATTTTATTTGGATTATAAATTTCTGTAATAAATAAAAGCTCACCAAGTCATGTTGAGATTTTTTTTCACCAGGGCATTTATTATTTTGTCACATTCAGAACACCGCCTTCAAGACAATAAAATAAGCATTATTTTACAGACTCTTTCTTACGTAAAAAGCAACGCTACTATAAAATAAAGACAAGGGGAGTATTTCCCTGCCACTATCAAGACGCATACAAAAGATTTTGTGCTTTAAAGATGGAGCATTGGTTGCCCAATGAGAAGAGTGTCTCTGCAGCTAACTGCAGCTAAAGCATCCTTGAGGCCCAGCCGGCACCAGTACATGCAGACTTCTGCAGCTGCAGACACAGGGATGCCCAGGGCAGGCAGCAGAGGTAGAGCCTCAGTGGGCAAATGCTTCTGGCAGAGCTGGTTGGTACCTTGCTCAGAGCTGGAGCATTTTAGCAGGGCTGTCCTTTAAGCAGTTGTAATTAAACCTGCAGCCTAATAGCCCATTAAGAATTTCATCTTTTGCAGCACAACCACAAGTGTCTGTCCCGACGCAGTCTCAATGGCATTACAGGGAATGCATGCACAGCGCAGCTCCTTAGAGCTGCTTTTTAATAAATACTGATGCCTCTGCTACAAAGCCATTCTAGTTAATCCTTTAAAGGAAAATGTTCCTCCATTTGACATACACATGAATGCTCTCCTAGCAGAAGAGGATCATTCTAATTAATTTTTAATATTTTTTTAAGAGTTTGAACACAAGAGAAAGTTTTTACAATTAAAGATGACAAGAGAGGACTGCATATTAGCATTCTTTTTGATAAATAAACAAAGAGATATGCAGAAACAAGCGTGTTCCTAGGATCAACACAGCACAGAGGGCATCAATTCTCAGTCACGTTAGACTTGCACTGTTTCCTTCGAAACCAGCAGGCACCAAGGAGTTTTTGCAGTATTGGCAGCCGACCATCAACCAGCAGTGCCCCTGAGCACAGAGTAATTACTGTATTGCTGGTGTAACATTTGGCAAAGTAAAAACATATACTATGCTGCTTATACACGTGTCAGGACAATGGCTGTGACAGGCTCCAAGGGAACCCCTGTTAAACATCTCAATTAACTCCCATCTTTAGAAATTCAGTAACTTACCTGCCCAGCGATGCAAAACAAAGAAAATTGGACTTACCACCACAGTGGTTTAGGGAGACTTTATTTTAATAAAACTGATTTCTGGACTCATCTTAACATCCTCCATTTCTTCTGAATATTAATGAGATGGAGGTATAATACAAGACTGTTTGCACAGATCACTCCATTTTCTTGAGGGCAGATTTGCTTTTTTCTCCTGTGACAGAAATAGTTAGGAACTGACCCCGTTTGGGCTTTCCAGACTGCTACCTAATCCTCACAGTAGCCAAGATTGCACACAGATGTCATCTTCAGTCTCAAGACGAAGCAGATGAGACTGAGATTAACTCACTTTCCCAAACTGAAAAATTAAGTCAATGACATGAGCCACAGATCCAGATCTCTACTCAGAACCTTGTATTCTAGCTTGAGGTTTCTCTTGGTAGGAATTAAAACCACCTTGTTTTCATACTGCAAATGAAGATTTCAAAACATCCCCTAAATCCATCATCTAAGAGCAACTGCAGTCTCCACAATTTTACTACATAAACCCAGGAACACATGACAGCATTTTTTGCTCACCATTATCTACCCACGACAAGCAACACAATACAAGACAGATAAGGCAGCTGAAATTGGCAGCCTGTGTGTAAATCATTCCAGTGGCTGGTGCTGGGCTGCAGGTAAGCCCCTTCTCTCCACCTGCGCTAGGAAAGGAGCCTTGGCAACGCCTGCATACACAGCCCACAGCGCTGCCAGCTCCTGCTTCGACCCACCCTCCAGCCTCAGACCCACCACCTCCGAGGCATAGAGCCCACTGCTGCAGCTATTGCAGCCTAAGCGTGCCTTGCCAAGCCACCACCTTTGTTAAGGGCATTGTCATCTTCTAATGTTGGTGCTCTAGGACAAATGTAGTTACCAGCCCACCAGCAGCACAGTTTTCAAGAAGAAAACAGCTGCTTGCTCATTTTGCCTCTCCTCTTCCTCACCACCCTGTCCTCTGGAAGGAGGAAGATAAGTAGACGCCCACTGAGCTGCCCCTAGCTCTGCAGCTCTTCCAGAAAAAGGGGCTGTTCAGCCCCAGCCAGCGTCTCAGCCCGGTGCCCGACAAGGTCTGCCCGAGGCAGCACCTCCCTGCCTTTGCTTTGGAGAACACTGGCATGCCTGGTTCCACTTGAGTTGCGAGGACAGGACGAAAGCAGGATATTTGGGTTTAGAGCTCCCATTTTGATGCTGTTCCCTCCCATCTCACCTTGTTTGCTGCAAGAGTTAAGGATGGGTACTAGGCAAGCCTGAGACCCATTCACACCTCTTCAGCTTTTGACTCTATTCACCCTTTAAAGAACAGAGATGAGTAGAACTGGCACAAAACTTCAAGCACCACTGGCAGCATTTAAAGTTTGTTGCAAGACATAGACAATTATCAACAAAATGGAAAAGGTAATGCTACCAGAAGCAGGTGGGACCGATCCGAGATGCAGTTCAGCATAAGGTCCTGCAGTAATACTCCACAGTAGATTCCTATTAAAGCAGACTTTTCCAGGGAAGGGAAGGCGGGGGGTGGTGGGGAGAAGAAAAAAAAAAGCAACTTCAAAAGCATGCACTTTCTTTCTGCAATGCTTTATGTTCATCGAGTCATACTTCAGTGCTCAGAGCCATGAAAACACTGCTTTTGAGGTGACTTTTGTAGTTGCTTCATCACTCTCTTCAAAAGAGTTTTGCATCAGAGTCAGAGCTTCAAACAACAGACCCAAAAAAGGTAAGATAACTTATTAACAGCACGTGAAATGGAATCATCAGGAACTGCTAACACCAAGACAAGCAGGGCAGGTGTGTCATCAACAGTTAACCTGCGAGAGGGAGCAGGCAGGCTGCCTGCACCCAAAGCTGCAGGAGCCCTGGAAAGCCCTGGTGATGTGCCACTCCCTCTCACTGCAGTACTTTTCAGCCACTTGCATCCATTCACCCGCTCTAGGACATTAAGAAAGATCTGGGAGCACGCTACCTTCATGTTCTTTTTCAGTTGTTCCAACTTTCTTTATCTTTTTGGGTGATTTCATGAAGAGAGGAAAGATGGTCCTCAGACCAAGGATATCAACAAACTTGTGACAGTTGTCTGTGCCCTCTGGTCCAATCATGGCATGGTCCAGTACCTTCAGGGCACTGCTGCGGGAAATCTTCTTCTCTCTGTGGAAAGAAACACACCAGTTAAATTTTTCAGGGACACAAGGAGCTTTGGACCACACTGCTTTAAAGAGACGGCACAAAAAGGGAAATTAATATGACAAGGAAAGTATGAAGAGTCTGAGCACAAGGTCTACGCAAGTTTTTCTTCACAAAGCCAAAACAATGTATTAAGAAATACTCTTTTCAAAACTGTGGTTGAGAGTATTCTCTTGGTTATTTCTTTTTTTAACGTCTTTTATTTCTTTTTATTTTCTATTTTCTTTTTATTTCATTTTATAATTTTATTGTTATGGGTTTATTTTCTTACTTTTTATTTCTCAGCTATTGAAGAAGTTATTTCTTCAGCATCTTACAAATGCTAGAAAAAATAGCAGGGGAGACTGGGTTGGGTACACAAGGCAAACACTGTCACACCAAAAAGATTAGGATTTAGATCTAGCAATAATTCAACTTAATAAAGGACTACGTTTAGTACACATAGCTTGGTGGTCAGCTATAATGAAGAAAACCCTGTCTCCAGAAATCACATTTGGAAGGATGCAGATAGTTTCTGGGCTATTCTGTTTTAAGGTGAGTTCAGAATGCTGATGCTGGTAACTCAAACTGATAACACACAGATGGTCTGAAAATTATCTCCAGAAGTCCTGTGTCTCTCAAACCAGAAACAGAGGGATTTGTAATTCATCCAGGGAAAGATGTAAAATATCCTGTGAGACATGAACTACAAAAGTGGTCACTAATACAGCCCATAAAACCAACAGACCAGGTAAACATCAGCAGGAGCTAACGTGAGGTGAAGAACAAGAAAGCGTCCCCAAAAGCCAGGCCAGTCAGCCCAGGAGGACATTTCCCCCACGGCAGGATGGTCACAAGCCCCACCACCTTCCACTCCAAGTGCATGGCAACCTCCTCTGACTTCTCTAAGAGAATTTATCCTCTAACAAATACATAGCTACATGCACATATAAAAATAAATCCCCCCCAGAAACAAGCTGTGCTTTTCCCCTGGAGAGATGATGAGACAACAGTTCTCCTCGGACACACAAGTTGCTCCACATTACCATACGGCACTCAGATATTATTGCAGACCTGGAATAAGGATCTATAAAGTTTAGGAAAGCACTGACACAGTTCAGCTCCCTCCTCCTTCCCCCTGTGCAGGCAGCAGCACTCACGCTGCCCTCACACACCCCTGCCAAGCCCAGCAGTGCAGCAGCAGCCTGCCCACCTGCAAACAGCGCCTGCTGAGCCACCTGGACCTCACGTCCATCAGCAGGGTCTTCTCCTCCAGGGCTTCTTGAAGCCCAAGCTCCAGAGAGCTGTGGGAAACGCCTTCTCTTCAGAGATGAAACTTCATGAATCCATACCAACATGCAAACTCAAAACCTATGTATTAACACCGTAGCCTAGAAGAAAGTTACTTTGCCCAGTGCAGCCACGGATGCTTCCAACGGGCACGAAGCAGTTGTTGAAAGCACCACGTGCAGCTGGGATCTGGTGCAGCAGCAAGTTCTACCCACAAGTGAAGAGCAGTGCAGGAAGGTGGCTCAACTCCCCCACCTCGCCTCTACAGGGAGCTAAAAATAAAAGACTTCTTAGGACAGACAATATAAGAAATGTTTTCAGGGGAAGTAATTGCATATTGATCAGCATTTAGGAAGGCTGCACAGAGCTGATCTCTGGAATATTCATTGGGTTTAAGTTCAGGCTTTTAGAGATCAATAGCTGCTTGACTGGACTGTCTAGAGTTGATTTTATTTGAAATATTTATTCTGCCAGAGGGCAAGCAGTTTATCTTAGTCTCATCTGTGCTTACTGAGGTAACTTTTAGCTGTACACTAATTCAAAGACTAGCATACATGAGTATCGCCAAATAGGGAGTGACCTCAGTCTTCACAGGGAACTCTGAATTACAACTTTATTTGCTAATCATTGTTTTCCTCCTTTTAATACTTTTACATCTGAGAGAATTCTTTCAGTGCATTTATTATTTCAAAAAGAAGAGCTGCTAACATTACGTGGACTTTCCACACTCACATAACACAATTTCCTTCTAAAATACTAGCAAAAGCAGAATTCTAGATTTCCGGGAAATATGCTGCATAAAATGGTTCTGTTTAATTAACCAGAAGATTTAGTAAAGAGACAGTCTAAGCTTCCATAGGGTCATTAGGAACAGCAGGACAAGAAAACATAAAAGGATTTTAATAACTGTAAAAAATATACCCTGAAATAGCTATAGTCAACCTTTAGGGAGCCGTACAGAAGTGTCCATTTTCACCTTGTTTTTGCTGTACAGGAGCAAATGCTTTTTTGAGGGTCACGAAATGCCACTGAATAGCTGCAGAATAGAAAACTGTGCTGCCCAAGTGATGCATGTTTCCCTAAGCTCCCTTTGCGGCATTTGTCTATGTGCATACACGTGCACCTTCAGTTAATAACTGGGAAAGCCACATGTCATTTTTCCTATGCAACAGAGAATCTTCTTGACAGATCCCCTGGGAACTGAGTGGCTGCATCTCCTCCAAACCTTAACACAATTTTACAGCAAAAGCAATAAGCTTCCTGTCAGTGCGCGCAAGGGAACTGACATTACAAGCCTGTTTTTCTCTCTTTTGGCTTTGTAAGGTAAACTGCATTTAGGTTACCAAGGCAAGGTTGAGGGACTGCGTACTAAAAAGTGCTTCCTGACCTAAAAAAAAAAATGGAATTTAACTCTATGTGACATTTACAGACTTTCCACTGGTGGCTACTGCCTTGGTAAACCATCTTTTTTTGATAAAGACAGTCCACAAAATAAACAAGCCTTCATTGCTGCAGAGATGCAAATCAAACAATTATATATACACGTGCTCTCATCCTACTTCAAAACTTCTGACTTTGTTTCTGCTGTCCTTCCCAATCCGGTCTTCTCCCAGGCCCCTCTGCACACCTCCCACATACCTGCTCGGTGAAGCTCCGCTCCCATGGCCAACTGCAAGCCCGAGACCACAACACCAGGTCCAGGGCACAGCCTGCTATGGACACGCACGTAATACACGTAAGCCACGCTGTACTCATTTTCAGGTGTTACCACTGTCTCCCCATAAACTGGTAGAAGCTCACACAATACACCATCTTTCGCTGTCGGCCACACATTTTAAGGCTCAGCATAACAGAAAATAGTCCTGTTTTCATTACTGTCTACAGGAATCTCTTCAGCACGTTAAATGCTCAGCTGAAAGACACTACACCTTCCTGCAGGTCTGTGTGCATGACCATTACTAACAGAACAACTTGGCTAGATGTATCGGGCAGCACTACATACAGAATGCTACGTTCCCTAAGACAGTAATGGAGATTCAAGCCTGATATCTTTATTCTCACACAGCTTATCTATCTCACATCATGTCAATAAACTTTCACCTTTGCTTATTTGTCCTTTCATCTGCACAGACTACAGTACAATGATTAACCGCCTTCAGAGTAAAACCAAAAAATAACAGATCTCTCCTCCCAGTCTTCAGAGGACACTGACAGGAGAGAAAAATATTCTGTCTTGTTTCTGGGCGAGGTGGTCAATCACAACTGAATGGCATTTCTATTTTTTGTTGTTTGTCACGAAGGTATCAATAGGATACAGAAGTACAATACTCCCATGCAGCACTCTAGATCACAATTCTCAGGGTTCACTCCCTATTTACAGTGCTAGCCTGCAGTTACCAAAGCAGTACTGTCCAAGAAAAACTGAGCACCTGTAAGAACTTTTAAGCGTACAACAAGAGAAGTCCCAATGATAACAGGTTAACGGAATTAATAGCCGTTTAATATCTTCTGGATAATAATACATATATAAAAAACGTACAAGCAAGCGAACACTAAAACCTTGCAGTGTCAGTTCTCAGATGTTTTGCTTTGTTTGGTAGTTTGAAAGCTACAGAAACGTGCTCTATTTTCCTCACCAAAGCACTAAGTCCAGTGGACCCCCTTCTACCTTCAATCACACCATGACCTGCAAAAGCAAGTACCCTGCCATGGCAGCAGCTGAGCATGTCCAAAGCTCTTCCTTATAATAAGCCACCCTCTTCCCACATCCATTCCCTAATTCTCATCAGACAAACCAATGCTTTTACCTTAATCATCTCTTATGATCTCTACAAAGCTTGTGACTCTAATGTCATTCATTCTTTTACTACTTACTACTGACAAAGCACCAAAACACAGAACCCAGTAAGTTGGTTTTCAAGAGGTGCCAAGAGACAGCAGTTTAGCACCACGTTCCTGCACTTCTGAAGATCTGAGTTAGCTACTTAACACATACACAGTCGCCTCTGTGTTATGCATACCAGAAGCAAGCTTGTAATACCAATAAGGAAACACCACACCTACCAAAAATAAACACTTCAGGACAGCGTTGCAGCTCTGACCCAGCCAGCCAGTCTGAAGTATGGAAGTACCTTTAGGCATGTGCCGAGCATCACCGATTTCACATGGTTTAGGTTACATGCATGATTACCTGTGTCAGAATCCTGAGGTTTCATTCATTAGGAGTATTTAGACAAAAAAAGAAAATTGTGTATAGGAATGAACTGACATGTCAACACGGATAGCGTGAAGTACTAAGAAAAGTGGTTGGCAGCTCATCAAATGAGGAGAAAATAGAATCAGCAATAAAAGTACCAGCTTAACACTTTCAGCTCCAGTCTGAAGACATAATTGGAAACAAGAAGTTTACTCTCTGTCCAGCTAGGTGCTGCTCTCTCTAAATGAGATTTGCAGTGTAGGACAAGTCAGGGCCCGAAGGGAGCTGGTCTGGGGATAACAGTCAGCTATCAACTCACCTGGCTGTTTGAGGAAATCGTAAAAACAACTTCCAACTCTTCTCTACTTATCTGAGCTACATAAGAAAAATTAAAAAAAACTCGTAAAATAATCAGCTGTCAGTATAGTCCATGCTCATGGACAGTAGTTACACTAGTTTCTAGAAAATACTCTGTGAATTGTTACTTTTTTTCCATTGCCACTTTACCAGTTCCCATTCAGCCTGTAGTTAGGTTCCTAAGCATCAAAAGACTGAGGTCTTGGAAACTTCTTCCATTAGACATAGCTACTGCTATTAGTTAAGTCATGCTCTGTCCCTTCTAACCCCTTCACAACTACTGGGAGGGGCAGGGGGAAATGCATCCAGGGAGAAATTTTCCTCATCATAATTTTCCAGCTGGGATCCTGGTGCAGAGAGTGGCAAACAGTAGAGTCCAAAAATGGGAAAAAAGCTATTAAAAATCCAAACACCAAGTCCCACCCACACGGCACAAGAACTCCAAGTAATCAGTTCTGCAAGGCTAGCTTAGCAGCTTAGTATTCGAGGCAGAGGGAGGCTTCCCTCTCATTCTTAGTTTTGGAGCTTTTCTTTAATTAGCCTCAGGAAAACCCAGTGCTCCTATCTGAATAATCCACATTTGGTTGAATCCATCATTTCTTGTTGGCATTTGCTAACCAGCCCCTGCACGCAGCCTAGCATACCAGGGAAAGCCAGACAGAGCCCCACTGCACCCAGTTCTGGGGTCTGGGGGAAGGCACTCAGCGCCAAGGTCATATTTCAATACCAGGCTAGGAAGTAAAAGTGAAAAGAGAGTAGAGAAACCCTAGAGATTAATGGTGTGACAAAACACATCACAAGAAGAAATGCATACTTACACCCATTTCACAAAAGCAATTTTTCGTTATCAAAATCCACAAAAATTCACCAGCTCAGAGGATATGCAACACAATGAAGCCTGAACTGGGGAACAGAAGGAAAAGTGTTTTCCCTAGAGACATCCAAAGGTTCTCTCTTACCCTCAGAGGGGTCTATTAAATCTTTAGAGGATTAGTAGTCTGACCTACAGCATTCTTTCATCCGGGCATCTGCACTGCTACCTTCCAGCAGCTATTGTAGTAACCCCAGTTCTTAGGAAACAAAGCTAAAGACAACAAGTGGAGCTTATATGATGTCTGAGAAGGTCTAACTTACATGCTGGAAAAAGAGAAGAAGACAAATATGCTAAAACAGAAATTTTATAAACAGCAAAACACAAATATCTAGCCAGAAAGTGTGTTGGTACATCAAAAGCAGGCAGGAAAATCACAGAGTTATTTGGGTACCTAAGCATCAGATTCATCAGCTGTAGACCCTCGCCTTTCAGGAAGCGATCGCGATTGGAACTGAGCATTAGGCAGGAGCAGAGAGAGTCAAACAGGTTCTCCATCATTTCCTGTTCTTCTGCTGTACTAGGGTTGTGTCGTTTAAACACCTGCACAACAAAGAAAGCAAAGTTACCCCAAAATGGACAGCCTAATTTGGTCCATGCTGTTGTATACACTAACACTCTGCATCACAAGTCTTCAGCATCTGATACGCATAAGCCAGCAATTGTACACATCACTCTTGTAATTCTTGTGCCCTTTTTACTGCCCTGACTATACCAACAAACATGCTGCAGTCTAATGCCTGACTTAAAAGACAATATGGGGTCTCCAAAGGGAAAGGCAAGTTCACCGACTGTGCAATTCACAAAAGTATGTGGATAAGTTTGTTACCAGAGAAGTCCCAGGCACAACGCATACCTGAGCGTGCTGCAGACAGTGCTACCTCAAGAAATGAAAGTGAACTATGAACACATTACCTTCAGCTAGCTCAAATGTAGGCACAACACAGCCCAGTGCTTGGAGTGGAGAATGCTGAAGATGGCCAAATTGCAGCCCCGCCTATCTCCAACTTGCCATGCAATTGTAACAAAATAACTTAACTTCTGTGTACCTCAACATTAACATCTTTAAAACAGGGATTAACCTCACTTACCATGGATGATAATTGTGTGGAAGTTATTCAGGGACTATGCCAGCACTAAATATAAAGTACTGCTGTGCCGTAGTATCTACAGATTGCTAGGACAATGCTACACGCAGAATCTGTTCCACCTCCTCGTACCCAGCCTGCAAGTCTTCTGACGGTAAAGAGGGTGTATGTGAATTACTCACAGATAACTGCTGAAGCAGCACATCGATCCCATCCAGCTCCCCAAGCAATTCTCTGTTGTCTAGACGGAGGTGGGGGGAAGGAGGAAAAGAGAGAGAAAAATGAAGCTAACTGTCAGATTTTACAGCCATCTAACACTGATACATCAGCGAACAAAATCAATACAGCCTGACAGAGTACAAAAGCTGCAGAGAAAGAGAGGGTGCATGTATATGCGAGAGAGCACGCGTGCAGGGGAGAGAGCACCAGTAAAGGGAAGCCAAAGGCAGAAGAGTGCTGTTGTGATCTGAAAGAAGCCTGGATCCTACCCTAACAGAATATCGATACCAGAGGCATGTCTCACCATCGTTATTCTGAAGCAAAATAGCCAGCACCTCACTGCAGTACAGCTTGTTGGCATCAAAAGGCATCTTAGCCTGTTGGTGAAGAAGGAACACGAGACCCATCAGGGCATGGCACTCTGTTTCACTGATTTCAAGAACACATTAATCAAATCACTGAACATATGAGCAACACTTAAACCAAAATACAAGAGTAGTAATTTTGCAGAATGCCTCAGTATCAAAACAGTAATCATTCTCTCTGATTCAGGGGTGACAGTGGGGGCTGTGCTTGTGCACGCATGTGCAGAAACTCGGCTCTGATCCTTCATGCTGTCTTACATAAGTAGGTTTGACCAAGTTGGGTCAAAACCTCTGAAAAGAGTCTCCAGTTGTTTGCAACACAGAATCTCTTTCCTCTGACAAATTTTCCATGAAGCTGTATGAATGCATGTGGCTTATCCCTATTCTGAAAGTCTGCACCTGTCACCAAAAACAGAATTTCAGAAAATACATCACAGTAACATTAAATAGTAACTGCCAGAATTTTGTATGAGGATCACAATGACACAGTCAGAAGAACATGAGATGGGTTTAACCTGCAGTCACATAACTTTCATTTCGTACATTCCCACCGTACTCAAATATGTTAAAAAAAGTACTCATAATGAAACCAAAATGCTGAATTTAAATTAAAAAAAATAATAATAATCCCTGAAGTGGGATTCTGAACCTGATTCAATGTTTTTGCATGCTGCCAAAGCTGCTTCATCTACAGAAAAAGACTAAACATTAACTGATCAGATAATAATGCAATCTGGTTCACCAAAGGAATTCATAAAATAAGCAAAACAATTTTAAAAATCATTGGTTACCAGCTACTTGTATTCCACTGTTCCAGAGGGTGAAAAAAAGCTAGCAATAAATGCTAGGCTTAAAACATACCATTTTTCACCCACAATTTTTTCCCACAAATGCATGACTACCTGCGGCTTGACTGAGCGAACCTGCCTGCGCAAGGCTACAAGTGGGCCAATTATCCCGACCTGCTACTAAAGAAAAGGTCACAATACACAAGCACCATGCAACACAAAAACATAAAAAGCAGGAAGATCCCAAATGCCACAAAGCATTGACTTTAAATAAAGCTTTTCATTTCAAACAATCCCCAGCTACTCTGTAGATGATGGTATTTATAGCAGCCACGTAACAGTTCCAAGCAATCAGTGGCACGAGGAGAGGAAGGTGGCAGGTGCTCAGTGCTGTACAGCTCTGCTGGCTTCCGTCACCCTGCATACCAACTGCTGTCCTACGGCAAGCATTGGGAAACAATACTCAACGCTCTGTTCTCTCAAGGCTGCACAAACCACCATCAAACCCTGCTTATGTTTGGAAAAGTGAGCTATTAAGCTCTCCATCTGAGCTTTCCAAGGCAGTTCTGACAGTCAGAATACAATTACACAACCTGAAATGTAGTCAGAAAACAGATATTCACACTCTGTGCTGCATGCCAGATGTCCTCATAGATTCCTAGACAGAACCCTCATTTTAAAACTCATCCCACAGACATTCTTCAGCAGCACAACGCTCTATCCAGATGCTGAGATCCTGGTTTAATCCCAACCACATCTGTCAGGGCAAGAGATTCAAGACCAAGCACTGTCAACAGAAAAGGCACCTGTGATGGGCTTTCATCAGTGTGCAGCTCCCCATGACAGCGCGTGAGCAAGAAAAAAAAGCCCTGTCTGGTCAGACACCCCCAAACCGAGACACTTAATACATGCCAGGGCAAAGGAAAGACACATTCAGCACCAAGTTTTGAACACCATGAACACTCATTTTCTGTGGCACCAAACAGGGGAACCCAAGTTGTTATTATTTTGCTTTTCCAAGTTTCTAAGTCTTTCAGCTGCCAAAGTAATTACAAGGCAGGCAGCAGTACATACCTGCTTGGCAGAAAATTAACTTCACTTTCTGTTTTTAAGCAAAAGGTATACAATTATATTACTACCTGTAGTGAGAAATTATAGGTTACTGCTGCTAACAAGTATACAAGGTACACAGAGGGGTATCTGCATGCTTACAAAGCTGACAAGTATTTCTGTGATTCAGAAGCCTTTTAACCACAATGACATTTAAGTATAGAAGTGCTAATGCCTTACTAACAGGGTTAGGAAAAAGCCAGAATCTATTTGCTAAATTTCCTTCACTAGCTCTGTAAGAGAGTGGAACTATACATTCCTTTCCTACAGTATTTTCTAGGGAACGTTTAGGCATCTTTTTACACAAGACAGAGTTAAACTGTGTGACTCACTGCCACAGGATGCTGTATCAAAAAGTAATTTGGTATTCAAAAGGCGACTAGATGAGTTCAAAGAATAAGCTACACTAGCAGCAGTTAAACAAGGGACCCCACTTGAAAAAGTGTTAGAAATGTAGGAAGCAAAGGCATAACATGGTCTTTTATCAGGTTTCCCACTCACTGGTCAGCTTTTATATTCCTACAGGTCTCAGCCATGGACCAGAAATCCACCACACAGGAATCAAACAGAAAAAGGACACTTTCTACTATAAGACATTTATAATATAAACACAGAAGTATGTCTGTTTAAGCCAAAACCACGGAGGATACAAACCCTGAATTCTAATCTTTTATTGTTAACTTGGCTTCTCCAACACACACACATGCAACACTGGCTTATTTTAAGCAACGTTTTAAGTTCATACTAACTGGTCTATAGGAGGAAGGCTGGTGCTGGCAAGAGTTCTAGCACTACTGATGCTTGAGCTAGGAATGCAGCAGTATCACAGCTGCTGGGGATGACCACATCAGCGGTTGGAGCCCGAGTGCTGTTTTGTAGTGCTGGGAAGGGGCCAACTCTGCAGGAAAGACCATAGTTCCCACAGAAGAATCAGGGACACATTACCAAAAAGAATTCCCACAGAAACAAGTAAAACCCAAAAGACATTCAAGACTACTCAACATTACAGACAGTCTTCCAGGCAAATGCTATGAAAATGAGAGTACTTCTGCTCACAGACTTGCATCATGTTGTGTAGAACTTCTCACACATAAAGCCACTCCTTCAATTTTGCTAGTTTACAGTAAGTTAAAAGGGACATACTTCCCAGTTTGAGGTGTTTTGAATTCACTGTATTCACAAATGTCAGAACTTATCATAAAGATAACCTACACAAACAGAAAGAAGCAATAATAAATAGCCTTGGGCCTTTAGTATTGTGCCAAACACTGTCTCGAGCACACCAGCTTTCAGACCAGTGACCCGTCAGTTTTTATTGTGATAACTCCCAAATGACACCAGGAAAACAAGCTCACCTTCAGCCTCTTGAGCAACCACTGCATGAGGCCCTGCTGCGCAGCTTCTGTGCACATCTCTGGTCGGAACTCTGCCATGTTCTCAACAATTGCTGAGAAGAAAGACACATAAAACAGCCATTTTTGCCCACCTACAGTTCAGTTCAGGCCTGCATCATCGCTGCTTTGCCAGGTCCTTCCCAGGCCTGCACTGCTCTTCTCAAAGTTGCCTCTTATTTGCAAATTACCTTTTTTTTTTTAAAAAAAAAAAAAAGTGAGACTTAAGCTCAGGTATATGCTACCCTCTCAGTTTTAACACTGCCCACACAGTCCATCTTTAGTGTGACACCAGCTCCCACTGGAAGAAGCCTAAGATACTTCCCTTTACTCTAGCAGCAATTCTCACTGCACAAAACAACAACAACGGCAGTAAAAATTCCAAATCTCATGTTTCTGGCCTCTCTCATTCTTCCAGCCCTTGGGAGATTACAATCCCAAATGACTGAAGTGAGCGGATGATGGTCTAAATGCTAATAACGGCAACATGCTGCAAAGCAGTTACTGTGCTGTGCAAGGACTGGGGAACAGAGAGGTAGTGATGTACTTATAAGAAATACGAATGTTTTACAACCTGAAAGTTATATTATATTGCCAAGACATGAACAGCTCTCATAACAGAGTAAGCAGAGTTCACAGATAAGCACACAGTAAATACACAGGCAGCGGAGCTGGTGCTATTTCATCCATGTAGCAACAACTCCCTATGTAACCATTCTGGGAAGAGGCACCTTACCAGCAGCCCTACGACAAACACTGGCTCAAGGGACTAGGCTCTACAGTGAGCTAAAGCTGTACCTGAACAAAAGCTGCACTAGATCCTCCACCACAGTGTTGGCAGTGTGAGGAGAAAGGAGGTAGGGAGGAAAGGAAGGGGAGGGATAACACTCACCCTGTGTACAAAACACAGAAAGAAGCGAGAGGCTGGGCAACAGCCACTTACCCAGCGTGTTGTGGACACCATCAGCTTCCTCTTTCACACTTTCATCCAGGCGCTCTAAATTCTGGACCAACAAGGCCACAACCTGGCCCTCCACCTAAATCACCAGGGTCATGGGAAAGATAAAAAGACAAGAAAGACGACTGAAAAAAGGAAGATGAAGGAGAATGAACAGGGGGCTTAATAAATTATAAAAATCAATAAGCCCTACTGAAACATCCTGCCAGACACAACCAGAACACATTAACAATCTTGCTCTAAAATCTCAGAGGAAGTGAAGGAATCACCAAGTAAATCTGCCACTATGTTTATCCTAATTAATTAAACGACTTTTGTGTTTCAGATTAAACAGAAAAACATCTGGAGGAAAACATGCACCTTGTCACAGTCTTATCTCCTGAACCAGCCTGATTGATTTATAATCTCTCAGAATTCTGAAGTGCAAGGCACCGCAAACCACCACAGATGGGTTAGCTGTCAGCTCTGCAAGCAGCTCCACTTTCAACTGTTTACTGCCTACATTTCTGTTGTATCTTCCGTACAAAAAGCTGAAGGAACAATGCTCACACACAGATTTAAATGCAAAAGCTGAATGACCACCATCTGAAGACTCACATTTAAATCCTAGTAAGATGAATGTACCAAGCTGACTTCAGCAAGCTAACAAAACCCAGACAAACCAACAGCAGAAGCAGGAACGCAAATCTGCAGGTGGAGCCTCCTAATCAAAACACTAACACAAAAAGTTTACTTTTAAAGCTGCAGTTGGACAGAGCCCAGCTTGACTTTGGCTAACTTTCCATTGTGGACATGAGCTTGGGAAAGTTAAAAATAACATTTCCAATTCAAACTCTGTTAACTAGCTTTGGGCCCAATGAACACATGGGAAAAATACCATTATCAGCTGCTGTGGAAGGTAGTGCAACAATCTTCACAGATACTATACAACATTATACCTACTACTTTGTGAGGAGAAGGAAAAAAAAGTAATCTAAAAGCAGGTATCTAAGCATTTCTCCTGAGATATGCCTGACCTGTTTCTTTCAAAGAGAACAATAAAACCTCTAAAACTTGGCTATTATCAGTGGGCTGGTGACAAGGAAAACAGAGAAAGAACTTCACTTGATTTACTACCTCTCTACACATTTTATAGAAAACATCTTCTCTAGCAGTTCCTCTCTACCATTTCATTCATCCAGCAATCTTACCATGGAGGCAGAGTAATTAAGAACAGCTCAGAGGCCAGCTGGAGGAACTCGGCTGTGGGCCACTGTCATTAACCTTTGGAAGGTAACATTATAGTGACTGGACAAGAAGGATTGCAGGAGAAAACAGAGCAGCCAAACAAAGCAAACTTGTAATTCCCTATCTTTCCATTTCAACATAATAGTTACAGATCAAGACACAGCCACAGCAATTCACAAATGCAGCAGTTCACTAGCAGAAGACGCACAACAGTAGCACAGACATGTAAATCAAGTTTTGCTGGGCATCGCTTCTCTGGAGAGCTGCTCAGTTCGACATCCTCCTCCTGCAGCCAAGGAGCAGGAGGCATCCAGTGCAAATGCCAGAAAAAGGGGGAAATCCACCATCACTGAGGCCAGCTCAGAAGAGTTAACCAGGCACTTAAGAGCGAGCAATGCATCTTCTACTGCACGTAGATAATGTTCTGGTGGTGTTTGATCTCTGCACCAAAAAGGATCATTATCTCTCAACCCTCCTCCACCCAAAAAATGTGTTATCTCTGTTAAATGAAAACTTTCATGCTTTTACTTCTTGTTAAGAAAAATGCATATTCTCACTGAAACAAGATGTCCCAGTTCGAGCACAGATTTTTGGGTCTGAAACAAGAGTGAGTTACTGGGTAGAAGACTACCTGTCTCTTGCACAAGAGGTTAGACTGAAATACCACAATGGCCCTGCTGTCTGTCAGATAACAATCTGAGCCCTTTTTGTAAGCAGAAAAAGAAAAAAACAAATGAAGCTCCTGTTTTCAGTAGGACACTGTCCAAGTCACAAACATTACTTCATACAAAGAAATCCTCCCAGCCTACACAAATTTTGCAATACAAGCGCGTTCCTTTTCAAAAAAGAAGCAGCCTAACAATGTGCAAGAGGAACCTACTCCCCAAACTCTGGCATTCCAACCAAAAACATCCACTGCAGTCCTCAACGCAGCATTCCAGGTACGAGACAGCAGGCTCCTCAACCGGCTAACTTCATCGTGGTGCTGGCAGTAGGGGTAACCACAGCTGTAGAGCACGTGGCACTTCAGGGTATTCACTGCTGTGCTATATATGGCAGATGTTCAGGCACTGAAAAAAATCTGGAGTTCACTACTTACTAGAGCATCTATGAGGACTTCAGCTCCTTCTTCACTCTCATGGAGAGTATCTATATCGGTCAGTTCTTGAAGCAAGTCTACCACAGCTATGGAAACATGTGCTAGGTGTTAAGGACAACCAACACAGAGGCAGACACATTTAATATCAAAAGTAGATTGCTCTTAGGCCAGCATGCTTGTGACACAATCCAAAACGGCTGGTAGTATGTTACAGCAGCAAGGCACAGGAACACCAGAGCCAAGAGCACACTTCAGCAGACAGTCCTCATAAGCACCAAAATCAGAGAATCCCAACAATTACAACTACAATAAAAACAAATGGGATTGTGTGCTTATTGTATCAAGCAATTTTACTGTTTCTTGATGATACTTATTCTTTTCAAATCAAAATTGCTAGAGTCGGTATAACTAAGCCATCTTGCCTTGTCAAGACTGAATAGAAGCAAAGAGAAATGAATTATAATAATCTGATTTGGGTATTCTGCTCTCAGCGATACCCCTGCTAACCAGATACGGCATGCACCTACCAAGGCCACCGCAGGAAGCAGGAGCGATCACCCCCTTTGGCCTGGCCCAATTAGGACAGCATGCTCCTCTAACCGCACACCTCGCAGGAACAGCATAGCTTCTGCCAGCCCAATTTTCACTCATTAACTCTGGGCTGCATAATACATGGTTCCCCTGACTGCTACACAGCTCTCTTGTATGACAAGACATATTCTACCTCATTAGACCCACTTCTCCATTCTCTCAGACACACTGATCAATCTTGCCGGAGTCCCACTGGGGTAGAAGAGGATACGCAATTTTCTGCATGTCCTATATAACAACTTTGTGATGAATCTCTTTAAAATGCACAGGCTAACAATCCAGCCTCCCAGTTCTCCTATTTGTGCATTCATTCAGACACACAGCAGTAGGAAAAGCATTTTAAAATATCTTTTCTTAGCAAGGTTTCAGTCATGACTTATCTAGTCTCAGGGAAGACTGTAACAGAGCTGCCTGTCCTGGTCCCAAGCTAACCTATGTCTAGGTGCTGCAGAAGATGCGTATCAGTAAGACTACTACTTTCTTTATACTCTACAGCACTCCTGAATGAAGCCAATGCCATCTGTACATTTTCTTGATAGGTAGATGTCACTTCCAGTTGCAGCTGCCATTAGGAACCAAACGAAGGGTGGTTACTCCTCACTGGGCAGTCACTCGTACTGATATAAAAATATAGACAAAGATGCCAGGGTACAATTTTTTAAAGCAAGCTGGAGCACAACCCAATAAGCGAGTTAAGAGAAAATAACCTGCCTTACGTTTATTCTGCAAAGAATCAACTATTAATTAACAAAAGCTGGAGGAACAGGCCAACAGGAGCCTCGCAAAGTTCAACGAATCCAAAGTCCCGTACCTGGGAGGGAACAAGCCCATGTGCTGGGGATGACTGGAGAGAGCAGCACAACAGCAAAGAATCTGCAAGTTCTGGTGGACAAGTTGAAGGTCGCGCCACTTGAAGGTATGCCACTGCAGCGATGAAGGCTCATCACCAACTGCAATGCATTACAGAGAGCAAAACCAGCAGGCCAAGAAAAAGCATTCTTACCTGCTGCTTGGTGCTTGTGAGGCTTTGTTCAGTTGTGAGCTCTCCCAAGGAAAGAAAGACCTTGACATACTGGACTCAAAAGAGAGTGGAAGACCACCAAGATGCTCAGAGGCTAGCACATGACATATGAGGAAAGACTGAGGGGATGGGGCTTGATCAACCCATGGAAGAGAAGGCTAAGAAAGGAGCTAACTGCCAACTACTGCTACATACTGGGTGATATAAAGACAACTGAGTCAGATCTTTCTGAGAGGGCACAGCAAAGAACTCTAGCAGTCAAAGGGGTTATCTTGCAGGGCATTCCCGTCTAGGGAGCTTCTGTTGAGGCTTCCAGTGGAAGTATCAGCTGTCCTATAGAATTTAGGAGATAGAAAAGCAAAACCTCACTTGAAGCTTTTCTGTCTTTCATTAATAAAATCTTGTCAGTGATCATCTTCCATTCACATGTTTTGTGTAAAACTGCATGAATCATTCCGCAGATTATTTGCTCCCCCTGGACATGCTTTTGTCTCCTTGCGTTAGTCCCTCAAGACACTACACTTAAATCACATCTGAAGAGCCATTTGTTTTGTTCTCTCCTTGAAAAGCTCATTTTTAAAATCTTTTTGTTTGTTTTGACAAAAAGTCATTAGAAAACTCAAGCTCTACCAATTTAGTTTTACGTCTAGATGTATCACTTTAATAGTGTTTCTACTCTGTACATAAGCAGCAGCAGCACAACGAAGAGGCATTACAACAGCCTGTGTCTGCTTCCAATGGATCTGAAAACACTTGAGTAGTTTTGTAACAAGAAATATACTTTTCCCAAAATTGCAATTCACAGACCAAATTTCTACCCGGTAAACTAACTGACAGGCAAGTTGCAAACCAATTAAAAAGAGTTCACAGTAGAAATACTGACAAGTCTTTGACAGCAGCAGTGGCCCTAGGACACAGCTTTTCACGGCTAAAGGACAAAGCAAGCCGTATTCCTGTGCACACCAGCCATGAACCAGCTCTGCTGTCCCAGCCAAAATACCCGTAGCTGATATTTTCCCTGTGAATTAGATATTCAGTATAAGCTTTTAATGCCATGCACACAGCAAACAAAAAGCCTGCAGTGTCTAGCAAAAAAATAAGTAATGAAATTCTGGTAGCTATGAAACTGGTTATGTATGGTAGGTGTTTCCCACTGTACAACAGTAAATTGTTAACAAAAATTTACTCGAGAGTAATTCCCATTACAGGTCACAGATAAGGAAAGCTGTGGTGGTTGCCATTTTGCATGGACCAGCACTCACCACATCAAGGTTCAGCTAAATACAAGTTGCAATACCCACACACATACGCAGTGCTTACTAATATAAACTGGTATGTAATAAAATATTTAGGTTTCATTTTTATCTTCTGATCACTATACCCACTTAGAAAGAATTAATTATGAATTCTTAATACATAGTACTATAAAGAAATGTGCTAAAAAAGAAAACCAAGATCTGTTCATCGGGCCACAACATTTCACACTAATAGTCCTTTTAACACTGCATATTTCAGAGCACCTCAAAAAAGCTGGTATTACCTCCTTCTTTACACATAAAGAAGTAAAGAATAAATTACTTTCCTAAGGCCATGAGTCAATAAAGACAAAAAACGAAAAGCCTGCTGTAGTCCAAGTCTAAGTCCAGTGCCCTTTCCATTGGGCTTCACCACTCCCTCCATTCACTAATGTTTGTCAGGACACAGACACGTGATCTCTCAAATCACGTCGTGCATTTTCCAGCTTAATCTACTGTAGAATGTTTTACAAGCAGTGCAGGCTGAGCTCTGCCTTTAAAGACTGCACAATGGTAAGCCAGGCATAGTTCTGCATCAGCTGATGGCTATGCATCAAGGCACCAAGATATTAAAAAAATGACACTGTTTTTGTTTAAAACTACCAAAGTCTTTAACAGTATAGACAGAAAATTCTCTGAGATGTTCTCAGATCTGCAGAGGAACAAGACACAGATGTACACAGGGATCCAGTTCAGTGACCCAAGAACCAACTGAGCATGGAAATGTCTCTGGGTATTTACATAACCAGACAGGCTACTCACAACCTCAAGCTCTCAGCACACCAAATTAAAGGTATTGACACATGAAGAATATGTTACATTTACAAATTAAGGTGTAGCACTGTGGTGAGCTAGTCCATGGCAAATAGCTGAAAGCATGACCGCTCAGTTCTCAATCAGATTCATTTTTACCGGGGGCTATTCAGACAAAGTCTGCACACAGTTCAAGGCTGTACGCTGCTAAGCCCATACCTTAGCTTTTCCTGTATTGTTCACACTCTCACGCAGCCACTCAAACCTAGATGAAAGGATCATAAAACAAGAAAGGAGAGTAACAGCACTGAAAAAAAAAGAATCAATATTACTTGAACAAAGAAGGCTTTCACTTGGAAAAAAAGAAAAAAAAAAAGATGACATAAATTCAGTGCTGTGCAAAAGAAGAGAAAAACATACATCCTGTTTTTACAGGTTCCTGTGTAAGAGATTACAGAAAACTCTGTAGAAAGCCTCTCGCATGAGAGCTGCTTTAACAACTGAAGGATATCTGTGTTGTCGTGTCCCAGCAACCCAAGGAGGGACTGAACAGCGTTCAGCTCCACCAGCAGGTGATACAGGTCTGGCATCGTTGCAATCACATGCATTTCCTGAATGATGTCATTTAAATCCAGTTCAGACTCCATGAACCTGAGGAAAGACCAAAAAAAATGGTGGGTAAAAAGGCACAAAGTACATCAATTATGTTCAAGGCACAGCACTTTTCAAGGCAGAGACCATCACCTTCAGGAGATACCCTGTAAGACTCATCAACCTACTGCACATGGCCCCAGCATTTCTGATCCTCTGTGGTCACATCATCACTGAGTCCAGAACTACTAGAGACAAGACAGCCTGTGCCTTGTCCTGTCCTATGCCTGCCCCTTGAAGTTTAACGATGCAGTAGGATAAGCCGCCTGCCATTGTTTAATCCCTGCTAGCAACCAAGTACCTGCAGCCGCTCACTCACTCCCCATCCCTCAGCAGGATAGGGAAGAGAATCAGGAAAAACTCCTGGGCTGAGATAAAAACAATTTAATAATTGAAATAAAATATAAAATAATAGTGATACTAACAACTATTGTAATGAAAAGCAGAGAGAGGAAGAGAGGAATAAAATTCAAAAGAATACCCAGTGATGCACAATGCCGTAGCTCACCACCTCCTAATCGATGCCCAGCCAGTCCCTGAGCCGGGATCAACAGTCCCTGGGCACCCCCTCACCCAGTTTATATACTGAGCATGATCTGTGGTATGGACTATCCCTTTGGCAAGTTTGGGTCAGTTGTTCTGGCTGTGTCCCCTCCCAATTTCCCGTGCCCCTGCAGCCCTCCTGCTGACATGGCCCAAGAAACTGAAAAGCCCTTGACTTAGTATAAACACTACCCAGCAACAACCAAGAACACCAGTGTGCTATCAACTTTGCTCTCACATCAAATCCAAAACACAGCACTGCACCGGCTACTAAGAAGAAAATTAACTCTATCTTACCCGAAACCAGGACACCGTCCTACTATATAATTTACATACAGTAAAATAAGCAATTCCAATTCTGTAAATCAGTTCTAAAACTTAAAAAGTTTAAAAAAAATAATCAAGAGGCTGTGGCTACACATGAAACCCTCCTGCATATAAAATAAATTCTCCAGAGCGATGCACCTTCCCTAGCTACCACATATTAGTATGTGGGTTGTATTAGTCTGAATTAAAGCCCATAAAAAGAATTTGGATAAGGGAAAGAACCGCAAATTGGAAAAAAAATAACAGCACTCAAGTGTAGAAAGAAACTCATTTAACATGAATAACAAAACTCCATGAAAGGAGGCAGAGGCTCACTAGACCCACAGGTGTGGAAAGAAACACACACAAAGCCTGGCTTTCAGACCCCCTCCAGCCGTTTCGCTCACCACAGCACCTGACAGCTCCATAATATGAAATTATTTCCTTCCCACACACACCGCTGACTGCATATGCAAGCCCAACACCTTCATACAAAAAGACAGCATGAAATCTTTAATTACCTGTAAAGTGAAACTCAGCAATCCAGGATCTCAATCTTTCAGCCCACCCCCAAAATACCTACCACGGGCCCATCAGTGAGGAAGAGACCACTGCTTGAAAACAGTCCTGAAAAACGAGAGACCCGTGGCATGGCTGGTGACCCTCTGATGCCGGCTGCCAAGGGGACTGATGGGGAGAGCTCAGCAATGCTCACTTTTGAGACCCAAGCCACTTACCTAACTGAAAGCTAGCAAAACTGATGGAATTTCTGCACTTACAAAATAAAAACAACAGCAACTTGAGTTTTAGTACTGAATCTGTACTTCACAATCTATAATATTAACAACAGCAAAAATTTAATAATAGAACCTTTCCCTTCATTGCTAATTATTCTCTTTGTGCTGCTAGCTACATACTGGCCACAACCAGGGTCCTGATAATGCTATTTTTAATTAACAAAGTTAGTTTCAAATACAATTTAGAAGAACTACATGCCAATGACTGCTGTTACATAAGCCTTATGTAACTGAAATGTCTGTATATTCAAGTAATTGATTTAGGGCTGAAACCCAAAATCAGAGGAAAAAAAGGGTAACAGAGAGGGACTAAGCATAACCTTACTTCTCTGGATTGTCAGGAAACTTGATCCGCAGCTCCTGGTTTTTGTAAGATCTCTTCTCAAAGGTGAGAATCATCTTCTTCACTGAACTTTCATCCAAAGGTTCCTCCTAACCAAATCCAAAAGGGCAGAAAACAAAGCTTTGGATGGCTGGAACAATTACACGGCAAAACACAAAAGCATGAGTACAGTGACGTGGGGAGACAGCAGTCGGGGCCAGACCCCTCAGGGACAGAGGGCAGCCCCCAGCAGCCTCACTGCAGAAAGCTGCCAAGACACGCATACACCACTGCTATTCACTGGCTTACTCCAACTCTGACCTGAGCAAGCTCCCCAAGAGCAAAATCTTCTAATTCAGGTTTTTATAAACCAGGGGTTTACCAATGTAAGGTTCTTTGGAAGAGAACCAGAAGAGCTTCCCTATGCTTTCTGAAACCAAGTATCAAGGAAAAGAACCCCAGTTTTGCAATGGCTCATCTTCCTTGAGCTGTTCTTTTTCACCTATTCTTACCTGGCACCATCAGCATGTACTGGGGCTTTTTGCTGCTGACATATTAGAGTAAACCTGCATTAGCAGTTTATGCCCAGGGATAGTTCCCTTTCAGAAGTCCACTGTGCTATTTCTTTTTGTAGGTTACATTTAACTGCCCTGAGTTTATGTTCTTTTGTATTTTCCTCACTTGGGTAAGCTTTCACTTCTATTTTAAAGCCTTTTTCTGAAGAAAAATAAAAAAATCAATATTTTACTCTAGCACTTTCTTTTTATTTTTAAGTTCTTCTAAGGTGTTGCTCAGCTGGCATTATACACTTACTGTTCAGCAGTAACGTAACTTTAGCTACCTCCCTGACACCTACAAACATGATTCTGTTGTTTTCCTTGTTTCAGGATTTTAATGCACATCTTTAAATAAAACATTGATGGTCTAGATTTTCTTGTGTAATCTCTTGCCTCTCCTCTATTCAGCTTTGTTACAATCACTATTAAAAAGAAGTTCTCAAACAAAAAGCAAAAAAAACCCTGAACCCTTCCCACCGTAAACAAAGTATTGTGTTCCATCCCCCTGTTCGGGATTAAATCAAGAGTTGTTTCTGGTGTTGAAGATTCTTTGGTTAGCAACTCTAAGCAACAATCTTATATGAGAGAGAAAATTTATATTTCTTCAGCAAACTCATTTACAATAATTACCAGTCCAAGCTCTCCGTTATTATTGGATTTCCTATGTTCTCAGGCCCAACCTGTCTTAGCACCATCCCACTTATGTCACCATCCCATTCAGGAATCAATACTACAGTGCCCAAAACACATCATTCCTGCAATGGGATTTCAGTCCACAGAGATACTGTCACACATGCTGATGTGGCTTCCCTCTGTTTCACTTGATTCTTTACTTTCTCTAACACAGATCACTGCAATATCTCCAATTAGGATCAGCTTTGTATCTTGTATTTAATTTGCATTCCCTATTACCATGTCTTACAGATTAGCTTCTTTCCATCAGATTTACTGGTACAAATTTTTTGATGGTACTTATATTAACTGCATTTCAAGAAAATAAACAAAGAGATTTTGGTTCTAAACAAACTTGGACTTCCAGCCCTTAAGATGTCTGGACAGGAGAACTCCACTTGACAAAGACAAGGGACTTGTACACTGCAGGAATCCACAAGACTGGCCAGTCAAGAGGACTTTCGGCTGCATCCATTCATCCTATTGAAGCTCAAATGCTACAGAAATCCCGAGTTATCCTTCTCCACTATCAGCAACCACTGTCATGGCAATAGCTCAACATCAAAAAAACGAGGGAGATTTTCAGAGACAAATGCTAGCAATGCTGTATACAAAGGACAATGATACTTTACAAACCTACATGATTTTGCAGTGGTGAATATCACTTGTTTTTTTATCAAACAGGACACAGGCAGCAGGAAGCAAATATCTTCTAGATTTATACCAATCCATGTGTCACATTTATAAAGTGATCTTTTCCCTGGCCCTTGGCAGAAAGGCCAACGCTGCATTGGATTTCTGTCTCCAAGGCTTGAAATCACTTACTCTTGACAGCTGCTACCCCCCTCCTCTGACCCAAGACCTTTCCTGTATAGAAGAATGTTTGTTTATTTGCTGCTGCTGCAGCAGCACAGCTACAAAGACAGAGAGAGTGGGAGAAGCTGCATGGCTGGGAGTACTGATGAGAACAATAGAGTTAGGAAACCGGTTACAATAACAGAAACTATTTCCTAAAGATATATTTTAGCTGGTTTGGGTATTCCCAGCCTAAAGCAGAGGCTAGGCTTGAACGCTTTCTCCTTCCCCCTCCCTTTTGCCCTCCCCCTTTAAAGCTTCAGAGGATATCTTTGAAAAGCCCTGTTTGAAATTAATGAACAAGCTGCAGGGTAGGACAGTAAAACCATAACCTTAAGCTGTATGAGGCATATGAAAATCACCAGTTGGTTTCATCATCTCCATGGTAAGAAATGAAAATCACAGAGAAGTGATTTAGTGTTTGCTTATTTCCCACTGCCTCCCCTTTCCCACAGGACACCAGTGATTTACCTCCTCTTCTTCCTCTTCTCCATCCCTCTCAATTATCTGAAGGAGTTTCTTCTTCTCATCATCAGTTTCTTCCAGTGCAACAGACTCCTCTTCCCTGTGACGACTGTGCTCTCGTGCACTAGCTTGTTTCCGACGTGCTTTGATTTCTTCTTCCTCTTCATCACGGGGTCTTTTTGTCCCTCTGTTAGGCTAAAGTCAGAAAAATAAGGTGAATGAATACAAGTCTTTTGTGACCCTTGCAAACCAGAATACCAATATTACAAGACATACTGAGGAAATTCTTACAAGTTGTTTAAAATACGTGCTTACACAACGCTTAACAGCTCCAAAAACACTTAACAATTCCGAAAACTGGAAAGGAAATTAATTTAGTGAAGTGGAACATCACATGAGTAGATGAATGTTTCTGCCAAGAGCTATGTCAACATCCTACCTTGTTTGATCTATGAACACTGTTCATGGGAAAATATCTTCATAGGCAGCAAAGACCACTATTTCAAAGACAAGAAGTGGCCAGACTGAACCGCTCAGTGACTGTGCAGCTGACCACCTTAAGGATCTGGACTCAGCTAAGTCAGCTGAGACAAACTCATCTCTTAGACAGAAGACCAATGAGCTCAAGCAGGTAACAGTGAAAAACAATTTTTTACCCACCTCATATATGAGAATATATTGAATTCTTGACTGCACCCTAATTCACCTTGACTTTCCCCATCCTTCTGTCTAAAGTTTGCTGACACTTGCGTGCTGAATCAGAGCCTAATTCAGAGTATGCAGGACAGGAGTATTGTTGCTTGCTGCAATTCTGCAGGGTCTTGGCACCAGATTAAGTGGTGCCCACACCTTTATGGTTTGCTGGGAACAACATATTATTTTATTCCACAATTTCTATTTAATTGTCCCTGTCAAATTACCTTTAATTTTGACAAGAATAAGTCCATTAATTCTAATCCCACGTTTTAATTTAGGCAAAAAGGGATGAAAGCATTTGCAACAGAAGGAAAAACTCTTTCCCTTCATAAACCACAAGGATATTAAATCTGGTCTCTCCATTTTTTGAAGGACAACCAAGCTGGAACAGGAGTACTCCATTCTCTAACTACAGGAAAACAAAGGTTAATTCTTTACTATTTAAAAGGAGCTTGTGTGTTAAGAACAATGAAAACAGTAAGAAAAAATATTTTTATTTCCTACCACTGCTCAGAAGTTGCCTGGTAGATGATTTCATAACCCCATTAGGTCTAACATTTGTCCAGTCTATTTCAGAAAACATTACCTGGCAGGAAGACACTGCTCTTCTGCTTTGTGGGATCCTTTGTCTAAAATCATAAAAGTCACACTGTGCTTTCACAAACATAAAGCATGCTTTTTAACTGACATTTAGATTCTTCTTGGGTTCAATTCTAAGAAAGATGCAGAGGGAACAGGTAACAGTGCCATTCTCCTGCCAGGCCCAGCACGAGTGTGGGCATCAAGATGGGAATTTCCAGCTCCCCAGCATGCTGGGAACTCTTGGACCTCAAAGGACAATAAATCTGTCAGGCTCATAAGGCAATCCTGCTGTGATTCCGATTACGATGCACATGCTGCAGACCAACTATGACTGCTTCTCTGCACCACCCAGAGAGCATATATGTATTTTTTTATTTCAGTATAAATGAAAAGCCAGCAAATGAAAGCTCTGCTCTCAAGAAAACTCTGCTTTCAGGATAGAGGTAAAAAAACAAACAAACAAAAAAAAACACTAACCAAAAAAGCCCCCCCCTCAAAGACACTTGAAATGTAAATTATCATGAGAAGCGAACTGGCCAGCAGACTGACCAAGATCACACTGTTTTCAGGGTTATGGTGTTGTCACCACTTTGAGGAAGATGCAGAATCAAGTTTCCCGGACAACATATTAGCACAAATCAAAGCTCTAGATGTTTGCTCCCAGCCAGACCTACTCAAACTCTGTTATCTATCTCCCCTCTGCCTACATCTTCTCTGCCACTTCCATTATGGACGGTACATTCCTGACTTAAACCTCTTCTGAAGTGCTCCCATGCACTTTTAAAGCAATTACTCAGCTCATAATTCAATAGCCGTGAAGCAGAAGCATAGCCAGAGATTCTTTGAAATGAAAAATTTATTTGCTTGGAGGGTTTTGTGGGTTGGGGGATTTTTTGGTGGTGGTGTTTTTTTTTAAAGCAGATTCCAAATACTTATCTTCTGGGTACATTAAAGTATAATCTCACATAGATCCATTTGGAAACAAATGTGTCATTGTCAACAACTAATAATTCAAACCTGCCCCAAGCAACCAGCAACCCCATGAAGAAAAAAGGTGCTCTTCTAAATGTCATTATCTGAGGAAAAAACTTCAGTAAATATGTTATTCCTTACTCAGTGCCCTTAATGGCACATAGGTCTCTGTCCTTTGCACGTCCTTCCATTCACTCCTTGAGAATATCCAATTCATTCTAAACCACCTTTGACAGATTAACGTTACACAGATATAGAAATCAGTGACGTAAGAAATCCTGAAATGTACAGCAAAAAGCCCTACAAGATTTGCCTTCTTGGATGTTCCTAATTTAGGGAGTCAGTCTCATTCCTCATTCTCATTTCTAAACATTAAAAAAGGAACAAAACCCTCAATGAGGCTGCAGCTGTAATGAGGGACCAAGGGAGCTGCTGGTTTGTCAGATGCAAAGTAATGTACCATGGAAAGGGACTACATCACCAGAACAAAATCTAAATTAAAACTCCATCATGAAACCAACCCCATTTCCTCCGAGTACACAATCCTTAGCACCAGAATTTACATTCTGTTTCAATCTCAATTATTTTATCCTTTTTTGTATTTATGCATTGTTGGGGGGGAGGAATCTTCTATAATACATAACAGAAATCATTATGATAAATTATGGAAGTGCCCTGCATGCAATTATTAACGCTGCCAACATATTGGCAATAGACAGTAATTGAATTCCCAGGCAAACGCTATTAAGCAGGCATTAAGGTTTTTCCTTTTGTTATTGATGTTATTCAAAACCTTACTAAGGATATTGCAGTTTTCCAACCAGCACTATTAAAACTAAGAAATAAAGGCGTAAGTGAAACACCTGGGTTTCTGCCCATTTCACATGAGATGCACAGTCATGAACAACTGATTTAAGGCAAGCATTAGCTTCTGTTCATTGATTTTCATCTTTGGTTTGCATCTGTATATTCTAAAGGACTGTTACCAACCAACAAGGATTAAGCACGTACATTGTTGCGCTGAGACTGGGGCATATTGCTAAGGAAACACATATATTGTGTCTAAACACATTTAATTAATTTCATAGCTACACACACATCTCCACAAGTTTTGCCTTTCAGGTAGAAAAGAGAAAGTTAATCATTTCATAAATAAAATGTGGGGTTTCTTACTCAGTTGTGCTAAGGTGCATTTGGCAAGAAGATGGAATTCATTAGAAAATGCACAAGAAAAGCATTTTTAAATTGTTTTGTTAGTTAAGCTTAATTTTGTTCCTGTTGAATGCAGTGCATTCACAGTAATTTATTCAGAAGACATTTTCATTTAAATCTACTGCTGATATCACCGCACAAAAAACAACGAATACAAAAGCATTTTTAAAAAGCTGACATTTATAAAATACAGTAAACAAAGGCTGGTGATTGGTAAAGGGAGAATTATCTTTCCATTTCTCTTCTAGTCTTCAGCTATACTTGCTTTGTATGTTAACTGACATATCCTAAGCTGTTACAGCCTGGTGAGAGGCGTCGGGGGGCAGACCTCCTCTACAAACTCACACCGGACACGAGTCCTCATTTGTGCACAGACACGTAATGCGGAGCCTGCCCCTCACTCCTCCAGGCAGCAGGAACATCAGCACCAGCTTTGTGTGTGGGGAAAGCGAGAGAAATGACATCCTGAATCAAGGAACAATGATACCCATGGCCCCTGCCTGGTCTCCCTCAAAGCAGTGACTGCACATTACTATCAGGATTAAGTATCCCGTAGAATCTGATAACGTACTGATTGCTTCCAGCCTTCTCCAAACATCAGGAAGGTTTAGACAAGTCTCAGCAGTAGAGTTTCATATTACTAAGACATCTGCTTTGTAAGTAACCTTGTTACTGTGAAGCTCAGAAATTATTTGTTAATGAAATCTGAAATAAATCTCTGTAAGTGATGCAGCTCCTTTTGCGACCACATCTCAGTCGGCTGCAGTCTGCTCGGATGAGCCACTGCAGAAAGCTACACATTAGCTATCAGTTTAGGACTCCTGAAAGCAAGCCCCAAATCTCCAGAAGTATCTTCACTAACTTCTTAATTTTATTTCCAACATTTGTGATAAACCAGGCTACTATCAATCCTACTTTTCACTGTTTTTTCTTCCTGTAGCACGACACTTCTAGAAGGTGCAGATCAGAGCATTAAAAACTAGAAGAACTGGTATCAGGAAAATCCAGAAATTTCAGCAAGTTCCAAGAGCTCCAAAATCACACGGACTGAGGCAAATGAAAGATGTGCGCTGCACCTACATGGACGCAGATTATTACTTTCAGAGAACAAACCCTGTCCTCTCCAGACTTGCTCATGAGGCTCCAGACCACCCCGAGAAGTACGGCCATCGGGACCCCAGCGGTAAGGCGCAGAGGGCAGGGATCTTCCTTCGCAGACTTTGATGCATGCTCCAGTTTGGTAGCCAAAGATAACACACAGAAAAAGTAAACTAAAGATTAATTTGCAACCCCATCAGCGTGCCAACCCAAGTTCTGCAGCGAGGGGCCCACACTCCCTGGGAGCTGAGCTGAACTCAGCCAGGTGCTGCAGACCAGTGATGCCGGTGGATCAGCTGGTGACAGCTCCTCCTTTTAACCCACAGGCAGGACAAGAGCTACCATGGTAATAAGGCTGTAAGCAGTCAACAACCTGCTCAGCTGAGCTGCTTCCGCCATCAGATTCATCAATTACCTTGCAAATGTACAGTAAATTATCTATACCAGCAGCAGAAGTTATTATGTGCCTCTGGAGAAACACAGAGAACCATCCCACTACAAACTGCACTCAACCCATTCAAACAGTGAGCTCGCCCAGCTCGGTGAAGTCAGACCTTATCCCCTGTTTACTGCTTCTTTTGTTATTTGATTTTACTAATATTTCATTAAAAAATTAGCAGTTTGTAATGATCACTCACAGTGGTGAAATCTGCATTTAATGAGAATTAAAATAATCTCCCTTATTCCCTCCCAAGACAATTGAAAGAGATCTCTGAAAAGAACCAGAGTTGGCTTTGTCCCCTTAATTACCCTCCATAATCAGAGACCAGACACAGAGGATCTGGGCACAGTCTTTCTGGGTAGAACAGCAGCAGTATTTAATCAACAGTTTAGACCATCTGCAACTGTTTTGCAGCAACACATAAAGTTTATGGATTCCTGAGCTCTGTATAAACTGGCAGGTGCTGCTTAATTTCATTTTTTGTTGCAAGAGGTTCCTTTTCCCACTCTGACAGACACTTGATACTGAACTGGTGGCACACAGCCCAAAATCTTCCATGACAAGCCTGGCACTAAGGGAGAACCATCATCTTGATTAAGCAAGGGCAAGATTAGGTATTTAGAGGAGACAAATTCAAAACAATGTAAGAGAAAAGTAATTATTTTGGCCTGTGCTGAGGGAAACTGAGAAGACCAACTCATATGCAGCAAGAGATTAAAAATCAAACAGTTGAGGCGCACACCACCCATCATCCAGCCCACACACCTGACAGCCAGTGCCAGCTTGCAGCAAGGGTGAAGGAGGAGATCCTCAACCAGCCCGCGCCTCAGCCCAGTGCAGGAAAGCTCCCAGACCTGCACTCAAGTTTTCTGCAAGCAGAAAACCAGAGCAGGTGAAGAGCTGCTGTACAAGCCACCCTCCTCTTGGAAGCAGCAGCCAGCTGGGTACAGCAGGCAGCCTGGAGCAACACTCCCTTCGTTCACCTGCCACGCACAAGCCAGCATCCTCCCTGTGGCACAGGCACAACAGAGGTCTGATTATTCTGAATTCTGCTCATTTGGTGGACAAGAACGTACGTTTCTAAAAATGATACAGGAGGGCACCCGCTTCGCCCATCTCTACGAGCCGTAGCGGACGCCTGACCTGCGCTGGATGGAAGGCAGCAAAACCTGTTGTTTCCAACTTTTTTTTCTATCTTTCAGCCAAAAGCATCCTCACAGAAGGGAATCTCATTTTCTCAGAATCAGAGCTATTTACGTGCCTTCTGCTCCTCCATTCCTTTCACATGTCTTCACCATTTTACCTAATTCTGGAGGTCTGAATTCAGTGCCACTGAAATCCAACACACTTACTCTGAAGTGTTATCACTGAACAAGAGCCATCTGTATTCAGGTGAGAAACCAGAAGAGCACAGCATCAGGACAAACCCTTCAGGCACAATTTCAGTAGTTGGTTGAAAGCTGCAGAATGCTTTTTCCCACAGCTAAGAATAATTTCAGCAGCAAGGAATGAAATTAAAATTTATCATACCCAGCAGCTAAGCAGCATTTCTTTACCTCTAGCCCCCGCCAGAATACAGCCCCACGCTGTCACAGGCAACTACTCACATCACCGTACAGAAGGCTCAGCCAACAGAAAGCTGTACAAAATCAAAGTGACCAAAGCAACATGGATGCACACTTTCCTCCAGAGCAGAAGGGAATCCTATGAAGGGAAATGAACTTCACAGTTTCAGAGCAAGAAAAAAAACAACAAACAAAACCCCAAACTAGAACCTGGTTAAAAATTTACAACACACAGCAGCTCAATACAGGTATACCTTTCTGCGCCTTAGGTGTAAATTATATCACAGAACAAGAACAGCATCATTAGCCATAACTGAGGCAGAGAATACCAAAGAATTAAGGAACATGAGAAATTATCATTCTAATTCAATACTGAAAAATAACAGAAACAAAAATGGTAGGCAGAAAAATACAAAAGCAGAGCAGATCTCAAAAGAGCAGGACTACACTATCAGCACTGCACAAACGGATGGAGTAGGAAGGATGTTAGAGACAGTGAGCCACAGAAGAAAACGTCCTAGAGCATCCTAGAGAATCTAGCACAGTTCTCAAAGAAAGACTGTTCTTACAGGCATACTCCAGAGAATTTTGATACCACTGTGAAAGGCTGATGAGAAATTTCTTAGATCCAAAGGTAACTTTCCCTCTTTCCCCGTGCATCTCAAAAGAACACATTCTGAAAGTACAAACATGGACCAAACTCTTTTCAGCTCTGAACATGTGGTGCCCCCACAGAATAACACGTACCAGGATGGCACGTAAGAAGGAGTTCAATAATGAATCCTGTATTCTGAATTAAGAAGTTGATCCACTCACGCTACTCCCACACTCAATTACTTACAAAGTAGATAACGTGTTAGAGTGCTTTTCTTACCCACCTACTCACAGGGAAGCACCAATGCTGTTTGCCCAAGAACTAAAGTAAAAGCCAACACCACCACATGTACAAATCGCAGCAAAAGTACCAAAACATTCTTGCAAATCCATGCTCTTGTTCCCTGACCCACAAGAGAACACACTACATCCCCTCTCATGACAATAAATATATAATTTACCACATCTGCTTACAAATCAACCTCCAAACAACAAATAAGCAACAATCACATGTGGAGAGGAGAAAAATACTCGGAAGATAAAAGAAATTTTTTATAAAATGGAAAACTTTTTCAAAATACTTTGGTAAGAATCAAATTAAATGGGTTTTGTCATAAAACTGGTACAAAAGAAGAACACAAGCCATGACACCAGCACAGTGTCATGTGTCACTTTTCATCAGGAACAGGCGCACAGGCGCCAGGACATGGAACCCTGCCCATCTGCGGGAGGAACGGCATCACCAAAGTCACGTTCCTGGAGATCCCCCGGTAACCGGGTCCCACCGGGGCACCGCTCCTCCGAAGCAGGGGAGAGGCCCCGAAAAGTTGGCTGCACCCTAACCGGCTGCGGTGGGAGCGCACCGAGAGCGGCCAGGCACGCCCTGCGCTGCAGCCGGCCCAGGCCCCGCCGCCCCCGGAGCTGCCGTGCCTCGGGGCTACGGGCCGGGACCGCGGCCTCGGCCACCCTCAGCACGGGCCGGCCCGAGCTGCGCCCGACCCTCCCCAGCGGGGCGGCAGAAAGGGCCGGGGCGGGCCCGGGGCCGTTCCCCGCGCACCGAACACTCCCACCGGCGCGGGCGGCCGGGCCAGGCCCCGCGGGAGCAGCCGGGCCCCGTCACCCTGACGGGCCCCGCCGCCGCTCACCTGGTAGCTTAGCAGCTCCCCCACATCCATGGCACCGACCGGGCCCCGCCACCGGGAAACTGTCGCCAAGCTCCGGGGCCGCGCGACGCCGTGCCGTAAGGCAGGGAGCGCAGGCGAGCCGGGGGGCCGCCACTCTGCCGGAAAGCAAGGCGGGAGGGCCGCTGCCGCAAAGCGAGCGACGGGAGGCGCCGCACTGCCGCAAAGTAGCGCCGGGAGGCTGGCGGGTGACTGAGGGCAGGCGGCCCTGCTGCGGCCTGGGTGCTGGGTGGGCGTCAGCCGCGTCCCACGGGCCGGGCCGGGCCGGGCCCGGCGGCCACCCCAGAGCCCACGGCTGCGGCAGCGGCTCCGGGGGCCGCACACTGCGCTGCCGCTGGCCCGGCCACCGCGGCCCGGGGCCGCCCCCGAGACCCCCCGCCCGCCGGCTGGGCTCGGCCTGGTGCTGCGGCCTGCTCGGGGGAGCGGCAGGGCCGCGGGGCCGAGCGATACCGAGGGAGGCGGGGGGCTGGCGGGGGGGTGGCGCCGGCTGCGGAACGGGGAGAGGTTAGGGCCCCTCCCGGCTGACGCGGGGCGGCCGTGCCCCTGGGGGTGCGGGGGGAGCCTGGGGCCCGGCTGCCGCGGTGCCGCCGGCTGGATGCTGCGTAGCACCCGAGGCCGGGGAGCACAGCACCGCAGCACGGCCCCCGGGAACCGACCCTCCCTGCTGCAAAGCGGTGGCACCGAAAATCGGTGGTTTCTTTTGACACTTTTTCCATAACCACCTGCGAACCTTTCCCGGGGCTGAGGCAGGCTTTGAAAAGCAGAAGGCTGTTGCCAGTGTTTATTGACAACATGCTTCTATTTATATACAGCGTCATTAACCGCTGTCACCTTGAAAACAGGCCAGTAACTGAGCACTGAATGCAGCAGGAGGGGACGTGACGATCCCTCTGTTTGATGAGGTTGTGACAAATAGTTCTGTAATTCAACAAGATGCAGAACCACAGACAGATTGAGGCATTTTTCAATTTAACAAATATGAATAATTAGAAGAGAGTCAACTTGGCCAAAATCTTACAGATTTTATTTCAACTATGCTTTAAAAACCAGTTTTGAGCTAAAATAATTTTTTATAACATAATGATTGTAGCTATTACGCAGTTATCTCGGTGGGAGTCTGCTTTGAGAACACTCACAAAATTAAAAATATATATAATGTTTTCAAAGAAGTGTCTCGCATCCCCTGTTGTTTTAGTGAAATATAGGAGATACCAGTCATGACAAAATTAACTCTACAAATCTGCATTTTAAAGATGAAATAAATAGAAGATAATTATTGGATCATCTGCCTTTCCTTTATTGAGTGTTCAGCTTGTTCACCAGCTGTGAAACCAGAACATTCACAATCACTCACAGACCCGTGAAGATGATGCAGCCATTGGGAAGCCTGACCTGTGATGGTAATAAACACAACAAACCGCTGTAAAACACGTGAAGTGCAGCCGGAGATAAGAACTGACCCTCCGTCTACGGACAGAAACACCAGGCATGGTGATCTGCTTCTGCTCCAAGGTTCTTCCTCCCTGTTCCCTTCCCTTCTGAATTACGTTCTTTCCCAAAAAATCCTCATTCCCCTCCATAATAGCACCTTGAACATGTATTTTACCCACGTGTCAAGGCAGTTGGTGCACAGAATGAAGCGAGCCCTATGGGGGCAGGGCACAGGCTGCACAGCTGCATGCCCCAGCAGCGCAGGACTTGGTGTGCAGCGTTGGCACTGGGGGTGAGGCGCGGCGGGACCACCAGCAGGTGAGCTGCAAGCACCCCACTCTCAGCCCTCTGACGTGTGTCGGGCGGCTGGCCTTGGAACGTGTCAGGCAGCGACAGCAGCCCAGGGTCACCAGGCGTTTGCTGACAAATGCAGACAGGGAAATGCAGCCAGTGCTGCATGGGAGCTGGGGGAAGGCAAAATCGAATAATCTTCAGTTAGGAGAAAAGACCAAACATGAACACAGCTAGTGAGGCTGGCACCTCCTGCCTGGAGCTTCTCATTAGACAAAGGGATAGAAAATGGTTGATTCGCTTCCCTGGGAGGACTGTGAGGCCAGGGGGATGTTCAGGAAAACAAAGTCAGGAATTTGAGAAGTGGCTGCTGCATTAACTGACTTAAATAAAACTTGATAGCCAGGACTCTCTAACCTCATGGGAAAGGTGCGACAGCTCAGGTGCCATTTCTCACCCTGATGGCTAGAAATCCCTTGGAGGCACAGGCCACCACCCCTTGCCCGTGGAGGCGAATTAATTGTGAAAACACTGGCACAGAAAAAGGAACGAATGCGAAGCAGAGGCTGGGTGCCAGCACCTCCCGTCCCTTCTGCTGCGCAGGGAGGACAGTCGAAGCCCCTGGGACACAGCCGGGGACGTAGCTGGAGTGCCGGCTGTGGCAGTGCTTGGCAGGCAGCAGTACTGGGGGGCTGATGGCAGTGGAGGGCAGGTGGGAGCCCCATGGATCCAACAGTTGCTGCGGGGAGGGTCCCAGCCTGCACACATCTGATTCCCAGGCTGTCTTGAAAGCCCCTCTCTATTTGCGACAGGCACCTAGAAGCAACCCGTGAAGGCTTTCCTGTTGCTGTGACCATTTTGCCCAGCACTGTGAGCCCTCGGGGCGCTGGGCAAGAGGAAGGCAGCTCGGGCATGAGCACAGCATGGCGCAGTTGTCACCGAAACAGCCCCCAGCTCTGCCGGCTCCTCCCGTCCCCAATCCTGTCCCCATGCTCTGCCGGCCCCATCACGCTCCAAAACAGCCATGTTGCTGCCTGGGAAACCTAATTCTCACTGAGCTGCTGCAGGGCAGGATTCAATAACAGAGAAGTTTTATCCAATAAGGGGAGTTGGAGCACAGGGACAAAATATTGAATTAAAAAGCAAAACCAGGAGCAAAATCAAAGTATACAAAAAGCCCTCAAGGAAATGAAAAGATGAGGATGAGCTGGCTGCCCTGGGTGGTGGGCTCTTCATGGGGCCAGCGCCAGCCTGTCCTGTGGAACAGTAGAGCAAGTGGCACAGCTGTGGGAAGAGGCTGGAGGCTCTCGACAAGCTGGAGCAAACCCTGTGACTTAGCTCGGACAGGAGGGCCCTCTGACCCCAGGGAAGCCTGGCTCCACACCCCCAGGCACACTCCCTCCGCGAGGGCCAGGGTATGGCCAATGCCCTCGTGGCTTGACTGTCCCTGCAGCCCAAGGACTGCTCAGCCAGAGGCAATGGGACCTACAGCACCATCCCCCTCTCCGGGGGCTCCAGGGTGTCTCAGGACAACCCAAAACAGACCTTATCTGACTTCTTTCCCTTAACCACACCAGCACAAATGGGCACAGAGGGCTGCTGATGGCATGGTGGCATTGTGGCCTCCCCAGCTGTGGAGGCACAGAGGAGCTGGGACCCAGCAGCCGCTGGCAGTGGGGAGAAGCCCCAGCTGCCACAATGGTCCCAGCAGCACTGCACGAGTGCCCATATGGAAACATTTCCTCAGCTCAGCCCGGCGGGGCTGCTGGGGGATGCTCGGCACCACAGCTGGGAGCAGTAGTGGGAGGAGGAGGAGAGGAGGAGAATCCCAGTTTAATTTTATTCTGAGTTCAGGTTTCAATCCAGACGCCTCGAGATCTAATTCCGAATAAATAATTGTACTGAGTAACCCTGGTCCCCCGGTGATTAACTAAACACACTGAGGCTCGCTGAAATTGAATTAGTGGTGTGCACTCAGCCGTTATTACCCTCCCCATTTCATGAATATTAATGAGGGGTTATTAAGAAATGTAAATGATGCCTCAGGGGGTTGGGAGCACGGGGAGGGGGTGCAGGGCAGTGGGGGTTGATATGACAAACCATTAGGAAAACAGCCTGATTGAAGCCACTTTTTAATTATGTCAGATCTCGCTTTCTTGGGTGCAGCAGTGTTTCCGGATGCTTTCGTTTTTATTAAAATGAGAAAAAGGGAACAAGTTATAGCTGGAATGTAAAATGAGCATTTGCAAAGTGGCAAAGCTGCACCCTGGCAGCGGAGGGTGGTGGCAGGGCCCTGCTTGCAGCTGCCTGCACCCACAGGCTCCCCACCGCCACCAGCCCGGGCTGGCTCCCAGCCGGGCTCCTCCATGCCGCTGGCACAAGGAGGGGGACATGGCACCCCATGGCACCCTCAGCTCAGCCACGAGGGTCCCCGCAGCCCCTGGCTCCCCTGCCACAGCCCCACTCCCTGCAGCCCCTTTCCTCCCAGTTCAGCATCGCTGGTCAGGAAAGAGTGGCTGTGATAAAACTCATGCATTTTAACAGGTTCTTGCAGGCGCTCCCCGCACCGCTGAATAAAAGCTGACAGGTGCAGCTGAGTTAATCAGAGTGGATAATGGAGGGAAAGAAAGAAATCTCAGACCAAATTGCTGCAGAAATCATGAGCCGGGGCTCAAAACTACGCAATTAAACTGGGATGAAACTTAAAGGGGAAAATGGCCATTCTCTGAGCCCGGAGCCGCCAAGTGTGGAGGAGCCTCCGTCCTGCGGGAGGGATGTGCCACCGGTGCCATACTGGGCGCCTCGGTCCCACCAGTGCTGCCTCATCGGCGTTTGCTGGTAAAAGAAAGCAGGCCTGGAGCTCTTCTTCCAGAGGGCAACGTTAGATCCAACACTTCGTTGGCGTGATGAGCGTGGCACCCGCCAGGCCCTGGTTCTGCTGTGGCTGCCATCCTGCCACGCCAACCGCAGTCGTCTGTGCCCTGCACGCAGCAAACACCAAACCCATCACCCAAATGGCTTGGGGCGGGCTGGGCTATCAGACAAGTTAAAAAATGTGCATTTAAAGTAGTCGAGGCGCATTACTGCAGCCAGTGGAAATCTGCCGGCATTACTGCGGTGTTATCACGGATAGATCGGACAGCCTGGGATGGGAATCCGCATGGGAGTTTGTTAGGATTCAGGTCTCTCCACGCTGATAGCTTCGTAATGCCAGGCTTGCCTCTTAATTGCACCCCTAAGTGTTGAAATTACTGAAGAGTAAAATGCAAATGGACTGTAACCTTTCTGGAGCTCGCCCCGGTGTTACCACACCAGCTCTGTGCCGAGACGCCTGCATTTCATTCCACTTTCTTAATTGCTAATAGAGCTGCTGGGAGATTCTCTCCTAAGGCCCTGTAGGGAGAGGAGAGGACCCTCTCTGGGGTCGCACCCCAGTTCCACCAAGCTCAGGGCACTGGGGCAGCTCTGGGAGCTGGCCCCCACCACGTGACGCCAGCTGCAGCCCCACGGCCCCACAGCCCCACGGCCCCACACAGCCAAGCCGGGGCTGCCGGGTGACAGACCAGAGCACAGAGCAAAACATGCAGCCTTTGCCCTCCCTCTCTGGTGCCGCCTTCCCAGCCCAAGAGCTTCGGTGTAACACCTGCCGCGGGTCCTGGCCAGGGTCCTGGCATACTGGGCACCGGGTGCTGGGGTCCCAGGGTGCTGGGTGCTGGGGCAAGTGCTCGCCAAGCCAGACAGCGCTGTGGGGCCGGGAGGTGCAGGTGCTGGCAGGAGAAGCCAGCTGTGGCATTAAGGTTAATGAGATTTTCATGAACCTGCCGATTCATTTGGCAGGCAGGTAGGGGGGCCAGGACCCTGGTAATTAAATGGAGCTGACCTGTGAAATCGGGCTGTGAGGGGCTGGAGCGAGCAGAGTGGAGGGTGGGAAGGGGAAGAGGTGCAAGGAGGTGGCCAGTGGCCACAAGCCGTGGTGGGGTGGCTGTGGCCGTGGCTGGGCTGCTCCCTCCTTGGCACCCATGCTGGCACTGCTCACCGTCCTGGCACAGCTGGAGTGCCGGTGCCAGAGCAGCACCTTATTTGTGGCTCTGCTTCCCTGAGTTAAACTCCACAAAGTGTGACAATCAAAATTAAAGATTTCTCCAGAAAGACAGCCTGGGGGGAAATCACTGCTGAGGCCGACAGAGATTTCCCAACGGTGACTTTTAAATTAAAGGGGAAAAAAATTTCTTTAATTTGGCAGCATGCTTGGGATGCAGCTCACTGGGCACGTTATTATCCAGCTCAGCAAATGCTCCCAGAATTCACTCACACTCCAAATTACTGATCTCTCCATGAGGCAGTGTATCCCTGCCTGTGCTGGCATCCACTGGCACCAGGGGCCTGTGGCGCAGCCCCATGGGCAGCAAGCGGGACAGGGACCAGGCTGTGCCCTGCCACCCCAGAGCCGAGCCCTGGTGGGTGCCCCCTCCCCATGCCATCCCAGCTCCTTGATGGTGGAAAATGGCCGGATTCTGCTCCTGCACAGGATGAGCCCAGCCCCAGCCAGCACAGTGATGCCCCGGGACACCCACACCGGCACAGGTGATTCCTATTCCCACTCCCAGCCCCTCTCCCAGCCCCTCTTGGTATTTAATGGTGCAAATCCAGACTGATCAGGGCTGGGCATATCAGCACTGCCAGGCGTGTGTGTGTCTGCCCATGGGTCACCCACTAAACACCCACCAGTGCCGGTGGCCCCTAACAAGAAGACGGGGGGATGAGGGGCACTCAATGTTTTAACAACTTTCTTTCCAAGCAGAGTGTGAGCTCTTTGATGCTGCCTAAAGCACGACCCTGCCCGCAGCCCAGGTGCTGGCTCTGCACTGTGCGGTGAGGACGGTGGCTGCCTCTGCGTCCCTGTGACGCTGCTACCCACCACGTGCCCAACCGCCAGGGCGGCCCCTTCCCGAACATGGGCTGACTCAGGTGCTTGCCACGGAGCCCCAGGAGCCTCTGCAGACCCACTGTGTCAGCACGGGGGCTATGGGTGTGCAGCTTTGCTGGCTAGATTACATGCTGGACCCAAAGCACCAGTGGACACCGTCACTGTCAAAGCCTGCTCATTGAGATCAGAGGCACCTGCACACCTGAGACGCACCTCACCGTGCTCTGCCATGCCATATGGTAGCACGGAGAGCACTGCAGCACAGCAAAGCACTGGGGCATGGTGAGCACTGCAGCACAGCAAAGCACCGCAGCACACCGAAGGGCTGGGGCATGGCGAGCTCTGTGGCGCAGCAAAGCACCATGGCTCCACACCACCTCTGTGCTACTCCAGGATGCTGCAGGGATGTGACACTGTCCTTGTGTCCCCACAGGGATGCCCCGAGGCCTTTCCTGTGCCCCGTGGGTGAGGACAGAGCTCCTGCCATCCACCTCATCCTGACACATGCCAGCGGCTCCCACCAGGCTGAGCATGGAGCACAGCAAAGGGGTTTACTGCCATATCCAGAGAAGCTGCCACTAGTCCCCAGCATAGGAGCTGCCCAGGGCCATAGGGAATGGTGCACAGGGCCAGCCCTGCTTGGCCAGGGTACAGAACCACAGGCAGCATGGCCAGCCCCAGACCTGCCTGCCCTGGCACAGCTCTTCCCCTTCTCCCCCCGCCCCTTCAAGATGAAGCAATGAAATTATTTTTCTACTTGAGTAGTTTTCAATTTAGATTAAGAAAAATCTGTGCTCCGTTAGCAACATTGCAGTAAATCACAAGCAAGCGGCACTCCACAGCTGACAGCCCGATCGCTTATCGGCTGCAAACCTTTTTTCACTTTGACAGGCTCCAAGTGTGACATTGAGCGAGGGCAGTGGCAGCCCAGTGGGGACGCTGCGCGGGGAGGCAGACCCCACCTGGCACACACCCGGGGGCACCACAGCTCAGCTGTGGCTGCAGGCAGCGCCCAGAGCAGGCAGGCAGTCCCAGGCAGGATCAGGCCCTTGGGCATCACAGACTGGAGACGCAAAGGGCGGCACCAGCCCCCGCCTGCCTGCAGCGCCAGCTCAGCCAGCCCATGGCACTGCTCCTGGGGCCACCCACAGGAGCCATACCAGGGGGACGTGCTCCCTCGCTGTTGTCCCACCCGATCCCTCCAGCCCAGCACACCACAGCAGCATGCCAGGGCTACACCAAGCACCTGCCGCCAAGGCTGCTTGGTGCGCCAGTGTCTTGCCGAGCCTTGGCTTTCACCCATCCGTCACCACTGGCAACCTGGTGGCACCCGACATGGTTGTGACAGTGGCCATCGCCAGCTGCGCTGGGAGTGGATCCCTGTCCTCATGTCTGTCTCCATGTTGCCACCATCCTCACGTCAGCACCATCAAAAGGAGCATTTGACAGAAAACAAACCTTTTTTATCCCTCTGGTTCTTCCAGCTCGTTTATTGCTTGCACGGGGCAGGCAGAGCTGTCAGTGCCTGAACCTCACTCATCCGTTTAACCTTGGGGGAAGAAACACATTTGTGCCGGATAACGTGCATCAGATGGTGGCACGGGGAGCGCCTGTAGCTGCTGCACCTGATGGATGGGCTACACGGGCCTCGCCTGACCTGTGCTTGTATGTTATCTGCATTGCTGCGGGAGGCTTTTCATCACGCCGACAGCTCCAGCATCACCTGCCTGGCAGGAGCTCCTCACCAGGGATGGCTGCCGGCAGCAGCGGCCAGGAGGGGCTTGGCTACGAGGCTGTGGATGGCACCATGGCAGGCAGCGAGCCACCATGCCACGGGAGGGGAGAGGCAGCTATGCCTAGGGGAGGGTTGGCAGGCTGTACCCATGCTACGTGCCTGGCTGCGGTGGGGCTGGAAGGATGGGGACAGCCCCACTGGGAGCAAGGCTGGTGCCTGCAATGCCCAAGGGGACAGAGGACACCCTCGCCGCTGGCAGTGCCACCAGCCTGGGTGAAAGGAAGAGGCCAAGCTGTTGCACTTGTCCTTTGGGTGACATTTTGCCAACAAGGGGTCCTGTGACAGTGACAAAGAGGGTACGGAGCTGGGCAGCCCAGAGCCCCAGTGACGGATGAGCGCTGCCAAGTGCCGACACAAAAGCCATTTGGTGTGGGGAAATGATAGATGCTAACGCTAATTTTAAGCACAGGCAGCCGAATTCCTCCAGACAGTTGCGGCGCTCAGGATTTAGGGCACAGCTGCTGGGTTCAGATAAGGTGTGAAATCAGCCCGGCGTGCAGGGTGTTACTTAATAATGAACGTCTCATGATGGATGGGGGTGGCTCAGCAATATAACCTCCACATTTGGAGCCTTTCAAATCTCTTGCCATCAATCCTGGTCCCTGCCAGGCAGCGGGAGGGGGAGCTGGGAGCTGGCAGCGGGCGCATGTCCCACCAGGTGGGCACCACAACTTGGGCTGCACAATTTCTCCCTGGCACCACCGGCACCTTCACGGCTGGCAGCAGTGCTGGAGGGGCCTGGGGCCGGATCCTGCCCAGTCCAGGGTGGCCACAGCTGGTCCCTCCAGTGCTGCCACAGCATGGCCCCACGCAGCTCCTCTCCTCCCTCGCCGCCCACAGTGCATTGCTGGCTGCTCCCGGTCGGCCTGCGGTGATCTGGGCTGCCTGCATGAGGAAGGGGACAGTGAGATGTCACACCCTCCCCGGGGTCACCCCTGCTCACCCAGCACCACGCCTGGAGCCGATGTCGCCCCGCCACGACAAGCAGGCTCTGACCCACGTGGGTAGTGCCAGGACATGGTGCCAGCCCAAAATATTTATGGTAAAAGCAATGCTGGAAATGGCAAGTTCCGGGCTTGTCTGTAGCATTTAATCTTTCTTCTGACCTTATAAAAAAATCTATTTGTGTTGAGATTTTAAATTCACTTCTTAAATCACCCACTACAGGCTTCACACCGTATTAATTTCTCCTCAAGCAAATGAGTTTGGTATTTGCGCTTTTCCAGTACCACCAATGCCAGCGCACAGGGACGATGCATGCCGTATCCGCCCCCCCCGACCTGCACCCTGCTCCCTCGCCCTGTGCTTGCTCACCCTGTGCACGCCCCTCATGCACGCTCACCCCCTTGCACGCTCACTGCCATGCATGCCCCTGCATGCACTCTCACTCCTGTACACACTCACCCCTCCCTTGCACGCTCACTCTGCTGCACGCTCACTCCGCTGCACGCCCTCATTCTCCAACACGCTCACCCTCCTGCTCGGCACACACAAGCCCCCCGAAGGGATCCCACGGTAGAGGCCCGAGCAGGACGGCCACAGCTGCCGCCTCCCAGGAGGAGGAGGATGGTGACTCGGATCCGGGGACGAAGGCCAGAGCAGGCTGGCGCGGCAGGAGCACCCAGCCCGGCTGCGAGGCGGCGGCAGCGGGTCCCCCGGGCGCCGGGGCCCTGCCCCGGCCCCGGTTGCCCCCGCCCCCCGGCAGGTCCCTGCAGCCCGCGGGGCTACGGGGGGGGCTGGGGCTGAGGGGGGAGGCCCGGGGCTGCGGGACGGGGCTGCTGGGGGGCCCGGGGCTGAACGGGGGACCGGGGCGGCTGGAGGCCGCTTGGGGGTCCGGGGCTGAACGGGGGCGGGGCTGCCGGGGGCGCAGGCCGGGGGCAGCACGGCGCCGTCAGGGGGGTGCCCGGGCCGCGGGGCCCGTTCCTGTGCAGGCGCCCGGGAATGCGAACGGGGACGCACCCGGGGGAGTGCGCGAACAGCGCCACCCCCGATCCCGGTCGCGGGGCACTTTGCTTGTGCCGTGAGGCCGGGCCTCGCCTCCCCTCCCTCTCCTGGATCTGGCGGCCGATTCATTGCTGGTTCTGCGCCTGGGGGGCTCCGCCGGGCGCCCCCAGCCCGCGGCCCGGCGCGGAGCTCTGCGGGTCCTGCCGCCGCGCAGCCCCGAGGGCGGGGGGAGGGGCGGCCGGGTCCGGGCAGCGCCGCCGCACAGCAGCCCCCCGCCCCGGCGGCCCCGGCTGCTCCAGCCCGGAACCCGCCCGCCCCTTCCCAGCCCGAAGGTTGGACCCCCGAGGCGGGAGCAGCAGCAGCCGGGGCACGGCACGGCGCCGGGCGGGCAGGGAGATGTCGTGATCTGCTTAATGGGCATGAGCAGAGTGCCAAACCGCTGATTTACTGCCGAGGAAACGCTTAATTTAGGCAATGTATTTAAAGGAACTAATTAGAATTGTATTAATATTTATGGGCCTTATGGAGAAGCTGATAGTCCCTATTTGAGGGTATTAACTGTTATCTTATACTGGGCAGGACCGTGGTGTTTGGAGGCAACTTTAATCGTGGTGAAAGCAGCCAAGATCTCGCCAGAAGCCGGTGACGGCAGCCTGCCCACCACCGCACATCCAAACCATGTTTGCAGCGCTAATGAATATCTGCCGGAATTAATAAGCCTGCCCATGGGGTCCTCCTCCCCAAGCATCCCTCTGAGCATCCCTCTGACAAGGGATGGGTGTAGCCGCCTGCTCAGGGCTCTGCCGTGGATGATGGGGGGCCAAGGGAGCTTGAGCCCCCCCCCTCCTCCAGCCCCTCAGAGCAGCAGCACAGTCCCCACACCAGCCACAATGAATGTTCCCACTCCTGCTGCTGCCAGGGTTCCCTTCTATCCAGCCCAGAGAAGGGTGCCAGGAGGGGTCCAGGGGCAGGCAGCCCCAGCGGCCCCCAGCTCATCCATAACCAGCTCCCTGCCCGCACCCAACCTCTCGCTATAGCAAAGTTCGCATCAATTTTCCTTCCCCTCATTTGTCTGTAAACCATGAAGAAAAATCACCACCGTCTGCCCGCATCAGGCCGCCGTGGTGATGTATGGCTGTAATAAAAAACCCATTTTGGGAGGCCGCTTCCCCGTGCCGCCAGCCGGCACGCCACGCGTGGCTGTGCCACCGTCCACACTGTGCCACGAGGCCGGGGCTACCGCCTGCCAGGCCCCCCTGCACCTCCATCCCCGTCTCGCCGCAGCTGGCTGTTACAGACAGGAGCTATTAAAGCTGTTACAGAGCAGCAGCCTCTGTGGCAGCGTTCAGGCAGCCAGTGCTGTTAAACCCCAAGAGACAGATTGTGGAGGACGGCCCGATGGGGGCTGAGTGGGGGGCAGCCTGCCTGCGCTGGGCACCCTCCTCACACCAAGCAGGGAGCAGCCCTGGGGTCCCGCCTGAGCTCCCACACTGTGGTCACACCACACACTGGCTCCAGGGACAGGGCCCTGGGGATGAGATGATGCCCCCCCTGCCCGCCCCACATGGGGACTTTCATCTATGCAGCCACAGAACCAGCTCAAGGCTGAGCAGAGCAGGGGGGAAGGGAGCTAAATAATAAATGGGCACTTTCAGGAGGTTTTCATCTTTTCTGTTTCAAGTTCCTCACCGTCTCTGCCTGCAGAGCTCACCAGTGGCACAAGGGGAAGCAGCATGCATGGCACCATCTGGTTGCTGCAGATTTGGCACAAAACCCTGCTCTGCTTGAGTAAATGCCACTCTTGAGGCACTCCTACCCCCTAAGCCTGGCCCCGGGAGGTCAGGGGCACCAAGGCACTGCCAGAGCAGGTGGGCATCACCCACCAGTCTGGCACCAGCTCCCCGGTAGATGCCCAGAGCAAGGGTTCTCCTGCAGCTGCCCTGCAATTCATCACCCCCGTGCCTGGAGGCAGTGCCAAGCTCAGGCCCAGTGCACCCCCCTGCTTTGCCCACCCCTGAGCCCAGCCCAAGGCTCCCCAGTGCAGCAGGCAGAGGCCTGGGTGTCACCACTGTGGGATGGCCGTGGAGGTGCTACTGTCCTGAGGCACACCAGGTGCTCTGTGCTCTTACCAGCCTTCCCAGGAACATCCCCAGCATCTGCAGGCAGCCCACTCAGGCACAGACCCCTCCCCTCTCTGGGCTCTCGTTAATTAGCAAATTAATACAATGTGAGTGCTGACAGGAGGTGTTTCTGGGGAAGACCTGCAGGTTCCTGGCTTGCAGGTGGTGGTGCCCAGCAGGGATGGTGCCACCCCCATGGGAGCTGCTTCTGCGTCTCCCCCAGCCCTGGCTGCACCCTGCACCCATGCCAAGCTCCAGGCAGCAGCAGGAACATGGCAGCTCCCAGGACAGGCACTGGGACCAGCCAGCACTGCAGGATGAGCAGGGAAGGACATGAGGCCTCGTCCCCAGCCCAGAGCCCAGCTGGCAGCAGGCTGGCATGGGGACAGGTACCCATGGCCTGTCCCACACCCGGCACCGCAGCGTGACCTGCCTCCCCTGGCCGTGCTCTCCTCAGGCATTGAGTAGCTGGAGGTGCTTGGCCAGGGCAGTGGTGGGGGGGGGCTGTCCCTGCGGGGCCACTGAGGGCCCGGGAAGGGGCCATGTCCAGGAGGGATGTTTCACACCAGAGCCAGCACTGCCCAGCTCCATCCAGCCACACGAGGTACTAGGGTCACTGCCCCAGCTGCCTGCTGTGGGGGCCAGGCTGAGGCCAGGGTTTGGGCTTACAGCACCAGCACAGGTAGACATGGCTGGGAAGGGAAGCAGGAAGGCACTGGGGAGCATGTGGAGCTGTGGGTCAGGTGAGACAGTGGAGACTGGGCTGCTGCAAGCCAGGCATCCTGGCAGCTTTATTGTATGGAGCAGAGTGGCACTCCAGACCCTGGCCCCCAGGGCTGCCAGCCCCACTGCTTTCTCCTCCGTGGTGTCACTCTTTGGCTCTCCCTGGGTGACAAAAGGGGACAGTGAGGCGGGAGTTGCAGGCAGGGTAGGGGGGACACTAGGGTGCTGGTACTGGGGAGCACAGCTGGCCCTAGACCTGCTGCTGCACTCACTCCTGGTGCATTCACCCCTCAGCATCTGCCCCCCAGCCCCAGGCACAGGCTGGCCCCTGGCCCACACCCCCAGGGACATGGCACTGCCAGGAGCAGCTCTTGTGGTTCCAGTGTTGCGCAGACACAACCACCGTGCCAGGGAAACCAAGCAGCCACAGTGGCTGTTAAACCACCAACAGCCTCAACCACCAGTGGTAACACTCAGGAACAATGTCACAATCAGACAAGTGCCCTCACAGCACCACCCCCCTGCCCAGGCCACCGTGGCTCTGCCAGCTCTCCCAAATGCCCACCCTGTGCCAAATGCATTCAGCAGTGGTGTGGGAAGGCAAACTGCAAGAGCAGGCTTTTCTCCCAACCCGTGCAGGCTGAGCACCTTGGTGGTCAGGTTTCCTACTTTGATAATCAGGCTGCAAAATTATGATTACTAACATTATTGCCTGGCTGACCAAAGATGACGCCAGCTCCCAGGACAGAGCTGTGAGCTGCTTGAAACCACCAAGCATAAACACCTGGAGACCCCAGGCTGCGCACTGGGGCCCAGGGATACGGTGTGCTGGGGTGATGGGGGATGCTGCTGCTTTCCCTGCTGTGGCAAGGCTGCCCTCGCTCCGTGGCGAGGCCAGCAGACCCTCTAGGTCCGGCTGCCTGGCTGCAAGCAGTGCAGCTCTGTGCTCCCACCCCATGCCCAGCCCCCACCTCTGCCCAGGCAGGGGCAGCCCAGTATGGCCCAGTCCAGCCCCTACTCTCACCCAGTTGCTGGCAGACTTGCTGGCAGACTTGCTGGCACTCCTCCACTGTCCTGAAGTTGTTGGCATTCCCCCCACAGCCACTGTAGATGAATGGCTGGCAGGTCCCTGTGGCAGGGTTGTAGGCATAGTGATGGAAGAGTCCCCTGCATGGGCCACGCACAGGCGGGAGATGACAGATGTCACCTGAGGACACAGGGCCTTTGGAGGCAGCAGGACCCAGGAGGTGGTCCCAGCCAGCGGGCAGGTGCCGGGCTGTGATACGTTTGTCCGGAGGAAGGCAGCCGCGGCCGCAGCCAGTGAAGCAGCACTTCTCACGGTGGGGACAATCGGTGTCGTCACTGCAGGAGCTGTTGCAGGGGGCGAAGGTGTGCAGCACCCTCCTCTTGGGGCAGACGCCCGGTTTGGCTGTGGGTGGAAAGGACACCGGCTCACGCATGGGGTCTGTCCTGGCTGTGGCCCCCCCTCCCGCCAAGCCCCCCAGCTGCCCTTACCTGGCACCGGCTGCGTGCAGCGGACATGGCAGCCCATGCTGCAGCACTTCCCGCTGCCTCTGCACTCGCTGTCGCTGGCACACTCCACCAGGCAGATGGTCACCAGGCCGGGCTTGGGCCGCGGGCAGGAGCCCCTCTTGGCTGGGGGTTGCCAGTAGGGTCAGGACCCCACCAGCCCCTGCCTACTCCCACCGCCCAGCCAGCCGCGGGGTGCCCGCCTCCGGGTCTTGCCGGCAGGGAGCGACGGGCACCCCTGCCGCCCTTCGCCAGGGGGGTGGGAGCCGGGGGAGCAGCCACCCCCGCCGGCCCCTGCGCGGGACGCAGCGCCCAGGCAGTGGCTCTCGCATGAGCCCGGCCAGGCCACCAGGCCAGGCCAGGCGGGGCGCGGGTCTGGCAGGGCTGCAGCCCGCCCCCCCCCCCCCGAAGGCAGAGCACGGGCTGGTCGGGGGCTGCTGGGGAATGGATACCCCCTCACCTCCAGCGGGCAGCCGGCACTCCCGCCCGCAGCCGGTGCTGCAGCAGCGCTCGCTGCCCGGGCAGTCGCCATCCGAGGAGCAGAAGCTGTCGCAGGACTTCAGGGGGGTCCCGCTGGGTGGGGGGCACTCGCCGTACTTCCCTGGGAGGGCGGGCAGGGGGTTACGGGACGCAGGCAGAGCCCCCCAGCCTGGGCAGCGCCCCCCCACTCCCCTCCCCTTGCACGGCTCGGTGCCGGCGGGAGAGGCGGGACGCGGGGGGACACCTCCCCGACCCCCCCGGAGGCCCGCTCGGCCGTGGGCTCTGCGGCAGGTGGCCCACCCAGCGCACCCCGGCCGGGGGGCCGGGGCTCACCTGGCAGGCTGTGCCCCGAGGCCAGCCGGCAGTGGCCGGGCGGGCCCGGGGGCGGCAGCAGCAGCAGTAGCAGGAGCAGCCCCGACTTCATGGCGCTGCCCCCGCGCCGCTCGCCGCCGCTTAAGTACGGCCCGGGAGCCCCGGCCCCGGCCCCGGCCCGGCAGAGCGCCCCGCGACGGTCCCCGCCCCCGGACACGGGCCCGGGGCTCCCGGAGCCCGGCCCCGCTCCCCGGCCCGGCCCGCTCCGGCGGAGCAACAGCCTCCTCTGCCGGCCGCCCCCCGGAATGCCGCGCCGGGATCGGGCCCGCTGCCCTCGGAGGCCACGGGGCGGCGAGACACGGCGGGTGGGAGCACAGGGGGGCCGCGCAGCCCCAGCCCCAGCCTCAGCCCCAGCGCAGCACGGCTCGGAGCGGGCAGCGGGCAGCTGGCAGGGAGCGGGCAGGGAGTGGGCAGTGGGCAAGGAAGGAAAGGGGCTACGGGCAGGGAGCAGGCAGCAGGCAGGGAGGGGGCTGTGGGCAGGGAGCGGGCAGCAGGCAGGGAGGGGGCTGTGGGCAAGGGAGGGAAAGGGGCTGTGGGCAGGGAGTGGGTTGCAGGCAGGAAGCAGGCAGCGGGCAGGGAGGGGGCTGCAGGCAGGGAGGGAGCTGGGGGTTTGGAGGTACAAAACACGGGCCAGGGGACAGTAGCAGGAGGACACGCCAGGCTTCATGCTGCTCTGTGCTGGCAGGACTTGAACACACTGTCATTAATGGCACACAGGTATGCACCGTAACACAGGGCAGGCACGCAGCAGCTGGGTAAGAAAAGGTGCGAGGCCAAAGCCTTACAGACCGAGGAGCCGCCAGCACCAACCAAAGCAACCAGGCGCGGCTCGGCAGAGGCTGATGACTTCCTGCATCACCACCACGGTACTGTGGCATGTGCGGTGTCGGGGCAAAGGTGCCACTCTGAGGGACCCCTGGGTACATAAACTGTGACGGACTGCTTTCACAGCCCCCGGTTATCTTCCTAATGGTTCCCTTTGTTTCAGACTAAGAGTTTCTGTAGCAACAAGTGCATTTGGCCACTTGGAGCAGGGATGACGCAAACAAGAATTTCCAAGTGGGGAAATAACGATTGTTGAGCTGTAAAACCCCGTATGAGACCGCAGAGGTCACGTCTGCCTCAGCACAAACACACCTGCTCCCAGCTGGGCTGGTCTCACAACAACCCCCCCGGAGGAGCATCTCCCCCCTCGCCCTACCCCATACACCCAGACCCTGGCCTAGGCCTTTCTCTGCAGCTCCAGCTCCAGCAGCAGATGAGCCCCTTTCCACTAGCCCCTTGAAAAACCAGGTCCTGCCCCTCTCCACCCACTGCGGCCATGGGCTGCCCCCCATGCCTGGCTACAGCACTGCCAGCCCCCCCCCCCCCCCCAGGCTGCCACTGCCCGACCTACCAGCAGCACCTGCCTGTGCCCTTTGCCATTTGGTGGGGCACAGTGCCAGCACCGCTGCAATTCAGCAGCGTGAGGTGCCATGGCATGGACCCTCCGGCAGGGATGTGCGCAGCCTGGCCGTGCCCTGCACTGTGTGGGATGGGGAGCAGGGAGCAAAGGTCCTGCTTGGCAGAGTTTCGGGGCGTGGCAGTGGGAGCACCGAGGGGTCTCTGCTGGCACCGAGTACACCTCACCCGCGTCACGGTCACCCTTCGCACGCTTGGCTGCACCAGGCTCTCTGTGACCTCCCCGCACTGTTGACCTTGGGCTCCCCTACCCCGTCCAGGGCTGCCTCCCGCCGGTCCCGGTGTGCAGTGAGGTGAAAGGCAGCCCCGGTGCTAACCCCGGCAGAGCACCCGTCTGCTGGGACACGTCTGCAGCCGGCCGACGTGATGGCACCCAGACACCCGCCTGTCCCCACAGAGGAATGGTGCTCAGTGCACGGCGCACAGCAGTGGGTGTGCCCAGCCTGGCACGTCGCACAGGCTTCCCACGCTCTGCTCCCCCCGAGGTCACACTTGCCTGCGGGGACCGGCTGGCTGTCACCCACAGCTCCGCGGGCAGATGCAGCAGGATGTGGGCACACTGCCAGGCTGCCTGCCACCCCAGGGGAACATCCTCCTGGCTCAGTCCCCCAAGGTTCCTGTCCCATAAACTTGTCTACTCAATTGTCACACCAGGACAGTGCTTGACATCTGCAGCATGGAGTCCTGCAGCTCGGTGAGACTAGTTGCCCTCTGCCCCTGGCTTGTGAGCCTCCCCCAGCACCCCCGGCTCCTGCAGCCATGGGAAGAAAGTCCCGTCTGTACCCTCTGGGCCACTCAGGACGTACCAGCCTTCCCCCTGTCCCCTCTTTCCCAAGCCGGAGAGTTTCAGCCTCTTTCTCTGGGCTCCCCATGGTGGTGGGGGCAGCCCTGGCCCATGGCCATGTCTCCCTTTCCCCCGGGGAGGGTGCTGTTGGGTGCTGATGTCCCCACCCTGGCTGCAGCCTGGCTGCTGGGGCTGGGGCGAAGCTGTGGTAAATGATTTCTCAGGCAATAACACATTGTGGGGCTGTTGCTGCCTCGGGCACAACTGTGAAACACAGTGAGAGTTTCAGCACCCAAAGGTTATGTGTGCGGCAGCCCCTCCCCGGCCCCACATGGATATAAACCCCCACTGACCTGCACTGGCCATCCAGCACCCGTGGGGAGCACCATGAAGTCTGCTGGCATTCTGCTCGTGGGCATCCTTGCCCTGTGTGCCCAGCTGCAGCCGGCCACTGCAGCTGCCGGGGGCATGGGTGAGTGCTTGGGGGGCATGGGGCATTTGCGTCCTGCTGGCTCTCGGGGTGCTGCGGGACTGGCTCAGGCCATGCTCAGGACCACATGAGATGAGCAGGTAAGACCAACCACACCAGCACAGAGCTCCGGGGCACCCCATGCACCACCACCAAGCCACGAGGCTCCTGCTCTGCAGCACGTAGAGGGACCACCGAGACCTGTGCCATGTGGGCAGCGCGGGCAGCATGGGCAGGCAGGAGGTCTTGGCAGCAGCAGCAGGACGCGGCAGTACGGTGGGAGCTCTCCCACCCATGGGGTGCACTGGCCCTTCAGCTGCCAGGCGGGTGCATGGCTGGACCCCAAGGAGGTCAGATAATTCCCCGTGCGTCAGAGCATGCGCACAGTGTGGGGACCCCGAGTTGCTGACTGCCGGGGACTGAAGTCTCCCAGAGGAAGGGACATTCCTCTCTACTGCTGTCCCCTGCTTTCCCCGCTCCGTGCTGGCAGTGGGAGGCCAGCTAGCCACCCAGGGGCACTTTGCCTGGTCCAGCAATGCTCCCCTTTTAATCATTGACCACCCTTCCTCAGCAGGCAGGGAGACGTGACTCCAGCACCTTCACCCGCAGGGCTTGGGCACAGGTAGCGTGACCGGGCTCAGTGGTGGCAGGCACTGCCACCCAGGGATGCTGCAGGGAAGAGCCTTCGGGGTCAGGCTTGGGCCTGCTGATCCCACGTCCCCAGCCAGATGCTCCCTGCCTTGGCACGAGGACAGCTGCCCACAGCCTTGCTGGCAGAGCCTCATCCCCCACAGCTGCCCCCAGCCTCTGTTGAGGAAGCACCTGGCAGAGCCAGGGTGAGGACAGCAGCATCCCAAATGCCATGCAATGGGGACAGGAGCCAAAGCATTTCTGTCTCCCGGAAAGTGACACTGAATGTGTGGGCTGGGGCCACTGGCCCTGCCACCAGCACGTTCAGTCACTCTGCAGCTGCTCCAGGCGGATGGGGGCAGCTCCAGCTGGATTGGCTACTCAGCAGCCAGCCAGGCACACTGGGCCACAACCTTGGGAAAACCCGCCAGTGCCCATGCTGTGCCCCACAGCTCGCCTTCCTCCATGGTTTCCCCCTCATCTTCTGCCACAAGTCCATTTCTGGGCTCCCATCTGCTGCTGTCCAGCTGCTCTGGTGCAGCCCAGCTGCTGGCATCTCTGCTTGCATCCTCCCAGCTCTGGCTGCTCACCATCAGCACCAAGGACATCACACGTGCTGGGGCAGAGCAATTACAGGGTCAGACCAGGGCAATCACCCTCAAAAGTCAAGTGCTGCTGGCAGCGGTGCTCAGTCATGGTGGGACATCAAGGCAGCCCCTGCTCTAGCAGTGGGGACGGTGCTGCTGGGAGGGCAGTGTCAGACTGGCAGCACTGCTGCTGCTCCGGGAAAGCTGCCGCTGTGTCTGGGCAGGCTCTGTCCCTGTGCAGCACAGGCAGGGACAGCACTGGTCCCTCGCCTACATCCTGGAGAGCTGTGCTCACACCACGCAGACGACACTCACACTTGCAGCAGTCACATTGCCACCCCTGGTCGCTGGAGCACTGTGCCCTGGCCCTGGCACAGGGGTTACTGGGCTGCAACACAGCTGTCTTTATACAGGGAGTCTTGACGTTGCCCCCGGGCTAGAAACACCAGCCCAGGCCAGTTCCCCAAAGCGCTGTCCCCATTGGGGCCTGGCCACATGGGCATAGTGGGAGTATCCTGGCCAGCCTGAGCATGGCCAGGTCCTGGCAGCCTCCCTGGCAGCTTCACAGCACCCAGCCCAGAGGGCACAGGGACAAGGACTGCCCTGCTGCTCTCCCCGCTGCCCCAGGCCCTTCCCCCATCCCCACACATCATCTCACACAGCTGACGGCAGCAAAGTGCGGAGTGGCGGCTGGGCAGGCGGCAGGGCTGTCCACACCAGCTCCTGTTCCTGCATAAACACCTGTAGCAGGGAGGGGACCAGAGGCAAAGGCAAACATTTACTGATTTACTGCCACTCTGCTCCATGCCACATTGTTGACTGTGGGGTTAAATTACCTGGAGACGGATGCCGGCAGAGCAGACACCAGCTCATGACTTGTGGCAGGGACTGTGTCCCTGGTCCCATGTACCTCTGGCCCATGCAGGTCTGCGGGATGCTCCAGCCCAGACCTAGGGCTGCCCCTGGAGCCTCTGCCAGCAATGAGGGCATGCCACTGGGGATGGGGCAGGTCTCACCCTCCCCCCCATGCAGGAGAGGCTCAGCCTGCGACCATGCCCAGGATGGGGCCCAGGGATCTGGGATGCTCTGGGATTGCCCCCCAGCAGAGGGGTCCAGCTCATGCCCCCCAGCCAGGCAGCACTGGCACCATACATAATGGCCCACCTCATGATGGCAGCCCAGCAACCTAAGGCATTGAGCCAAAACTGGGAGCTGCAAGCAAAGGGGCCAGGTTCCTCCTGGCCCCCCTGTCGCAGTGCTGAGCTGCTCCCCTTCTGTCAGCAGCTCTGGAGGAATTAAAGCCACCACTGACAGCGCCTGCGCCAGGCAGCCATCACGGGTGATCTGGGCCTCTTGGCTGGCTGGGCCTATCCAAACACGTCCTGGCTTGACGCTGCCAGGTGCCACGAAGCATCCCAGCCTGGCGGAGCGCAGCGCATGTGCCGTGGGAGGGGTATCCTGGAGAGCTGCCATGCCGAGGGGCTCTGGGTCCATACAGCCCCCCGCACTGCCATGCCCCGGAGCACCAGGGGTGCAGCCAGAACGTGCCAGTCACTCGCTCCCTGCCAGCCACTCGCCCAACTGGCACTGCCAGGTGGTGCGGGCTCCATCCCCCAGGGCTGCTGGAGGCTGCAAGGACAGTGGGGGCCGTGGGACAAGGCTGCGGCTGGGCAGAAGGAGATCCAGTGGCTGCCGGAGGCACAGGCAGCATGGAGGGCTCTTCAGTTGAGGAGTAAAAGCCGGGGGAGAAGTGGCTGGAGCAGGAGCTGGGCGAGCAGCAGTGGCAGGGGAGCCACAGGCCCCGTCCATGCTGCCGGCTCATCCCGGCCTCCAGGCATCAGTGGCCCAGGCTGGGGGCTCCGTGGAAGCTCGTGACCATGGCCAGGGCAGTGGCAGGCTGAGTCGGAGCAGGGACAGATTCCCCGTCCCTGGAGCGGCCGCGCTCCCCGCTGGCAGTGCCAGCCACGTTCCCGCACCTGCGGCGGCCGAGCCCCGCGGGGCCATGACAGCCCTGTGCCCGTGCCCCGGCCGCTCCGGGCCGCAGCTGGTGCCGGTGTCTGGCTGCTCTTCCTGCCCAGCCAGTTCTCAGCATGGCCGCCCGGTCCCTGGTCGGCAGCCAGCAGCGGCAGATACCTGATACTCGGGTTGTGCAAGCGCGAAGGGGGAGCCTGGCCCTGCCCGGCCCTTGGAGCCACCCGGAAGGCTGAGCCCTCTCCCGCCCGCCGGCCCCACCTGGAGAGGAGCTTAAAGGCCGGCCGGGTGGCCCCGCAGGCGCAGCGCCGGCTCCCGCACCATGCCCAAGGCCCGCAGCGTGCTCGTCCTGGCCGGGCTCCTGGCTCTCTGGGCAGAGCTGCCTCCAGCATCCGCCCAGAATGTCACCAGTGAGTATGAGCGCACGGCTCGGCACAGCTCGGCTCGGCACGGCTCAGCACGCCCCGGGCGAGCAGCCAGGATCACTCCCAGCACAGGGGCCTGCTGGGGTGGGGGCCGGGGCTCAGCAGCATCCCTGGACCCAGCCCTGGGGCCGGCAGCAGCATCTCCCGCCTCGGGCCGGCAGCCCTCACCCTGCCACGGCCCGGCAGCCCCGGCACCTGCCCACGCCCTCACCTTTGCCTTGCAGCAAAAGCCGGCGTGTGCCCGGACCCGGCGACGACGGAAGCGGTGAACTGCACGGTGGGGTGCCAGTCCGATGGCGACTGCGAGAGCACCCTCAAGTGCTGCCCGGCGGCCTGCGGCAAGGCCTGCCAGAAGCCCGACGGTAACGCTCCCTCCTGCTCCCGGCCCTGCTGCCTGGGGCCGGAGCCGCTGCCGGAGCCGACAGCCGATCCCAGCCGGCAGCACCGGGGCTCCAGGGTGCGGGAGCAGCCGCAGGCCTGGGCGGCTGCTGTGGTTGCGCATCCGGCTGCAGCGCGGTTACCAGGGGCTGCGTGGGGAGCCCAGTAGGGTTGGGGTGTGCTGCTGCTGGGCCACGCTCACCCCTTCCTCCTCCCACAGACACAGGCGTTGAGTAGATGCCTCCGAATGATGCTGGGGCCAGTGCTGAGGGCAGGGGCCTGTGCCGCTCCCCCTCCCAGACCTTGTTCCCCACTCAGCCTCGTGGGTGGCCACCAGCCCAGGACGTGGTCACTGTTCTGCCTCTCAACCCCGCACCTGGGAAGAGTCTCCCAGCGGGGTCATCCCTGGCCCTGTGCTGGCCACAGCCCCACAGACACCCAGCTGAGTACGCTTGCCATGCGGTCCTGCAGGAGAGCAGCCCCAGGTGATGGGAGCAGGCGTTGAGATCTTCAGCTGCAAAAGCATGGATGTGAACCTCCATGGCCGCCTGAAAGGACAGAACTGGCCTGGCTGTGCACCTGGGGGACAGTGTGGTACAGAGCTGGGAGCCCAGTGCTGGTGGCAGGCAGCAGGATGGCGAGGCAGGGGCCCCATCCAGCTAGGGCACAGGCCATCTGTGGGGCTGAGCACACATGCCATGAGCACACAGCTGGGGCTGTCCATGGTGGCAATGGGGGAAAGTGGGGCCAAGGCTGCTGTTGGGGCCGTGTGCTGCAGCTGCGCATCCTGTGCTGACCATGCACTCCTGAGCAGGAGGCTGAACACAGGGACTGCGGGGGGCCACAATGCCACATGGCCTCCTCGACATGTCCCCATCGGGTCAGGCTGTCAGGAGCACCAACAAGCAGTGCTGCAGGGTGGGGGAGCCACTGGCTGGCACAGGGATCCTTCCCCCGTGGCAGCCGGGGGCTAGGGCTATGCCTATGGCTCCGGGAACTGCAGGGTCAGCCCTGCCCCTCATGCCGAGGCTGGCAGGTCTCAGGCCGTGTCCCTTCACCTTTTCAGAGAAGCCTGGCACCTGCCCACCTGTCAGTCCAGGGATCCCCATGCTGGGCGTTTGCACAAACCAGTGCAAGACGGACTCCAACTGCTCCGGGAGCCAGAAGTGCTGCAGGAATGGTTGCGGCAAGGTCTCCTGCGTGACACCACTCCACTGAGGTCAGTCGGGCACCCACCAACCCCAGGGATCCTGCAGCACCCATGGCACAGCATCCACATGCCTGTCCCACTCACAGCCCTCTGCTCCTTTTGCAGGCACGGCCGCCTCCTACCAGCCCAGCCACAGGGAAGCTGCTGCCCAATGCGAGTCCCACACGCCCAGGCCCCGGCCCTGCACCGTCCTCCCCGGTCTGGCCACGCTCCCAGCTCGGAGCCTTCAGCCTCAGCTTCCTCCCCGGGGTCCCCTGCTTGGGGTGCGCCGCAGCCCCTGGCACTGTCACCAATAAAGCAGCCTCTCCCTGCCACTCCTGTGGCCGCCTCTGTGTCCCGCTGCACTCCGGTTGGACAGCCGCCCTGCCCGCTCCTAGCCGCATCCTGCCCACCACAGCTGACGCTGGGCACTGGTGCTGGGACCAACTGGAAGGGCTCCACATGACAAGCGTCAGTGCTGTCTGGCTGCACTGTGTCTCCAAGGGTCCCCAGCCTGTGCCGCTGCCTGGGGCTGCCCCACAGCCCCACAGCCCCATGGCCCGGGCTGCCCCAGCGCACTGTCTCCTCTGCTTTTGTGCAGACACGTGCAGAGCGGGGCCGTCAATGTACAGCCATGGCCACATCCCATCAGAGTGGAGCTGCTCTCTGCTCTGCAGTGGCCAGGGGACAGGGAGACTGCCAGCATGTGCTGTTACATGAGCATCACCCCAATCTGCTCCTGCCCCACACGCACCCAGCCCAGCAGTGGCATGTTGCCCATGACAGAAGGCTGAAGGAGCCTTGGGCAGTGAAGCCCACACACCTCTGCCCCATGCCTGCCCCTGCCGCCTCCCTCCCCTGCCTTCTCGGAGCTGTGCCCCACTCCTGCTCCTGCCCCACTTTCCACGGCAACTCCCGCTCCCTGCAGGGCTCCTGGCATCCCGGCCTTCCTATGCCTGCCCTGCTCCCAGCCCCCAGGACCAGAGCAAGCAGTTCCACCCGCCTTTGAGAGGCCAGCACCCCCAGAGCCCGCTGCCTTTGCCAGGGGTCAGAGCACAGCTGTCCCCCAGGGTAGAGTGAGCCCCACGCCCTGCCCAGCACAGCCTGTTGCCCATTGCTTGTTCCTCATCTCCCTGCGGCGTGGATGCAGGCTGGTGCCCCCCAGCTCAGCACCATTGCTCTCAGCAGCAGCTCTCCCTGCTCTGTGTGTGCCGGGAGGCAACAGACAATGCTCCCTGGGCCAGACCAGGTGGACTGGGGACCAGGGGCAGGATGCTGCTCCCCTCTGCCCCATCACTGCTCACCATCAGGGAGTGCAGGCACCGGGGCTCTGGGAGCGCTGACTGTCCCCCTGGCTCAGCTGCTCACGGGTCACTGGTGATCTGGAAAAGGTGTGCTGCAGAGGATGCGCCAGCCATGGGCTGCAAGCCCAGTGCTGTCCCAGGAGTCTCCCCTGAGCTGGATTGTTCATGCCCGGCACTCCCACGGTCCTGACACGGTGATGCCATGGGAAGGAGCAGCTCAGTTTGGCCAGCCCCACCCCAGCAGTGTTTAAATCCTGTCCAGTGGGCTCGGCGGCACAGCTCCCCGACAGCAGCGCAATGCTGGGCGAACGCACCCTCCTCCTGGTGCTCTTGGCACTGTTCATGGAGCTGCTACCTGCCCTGGCCCAGCAGCACCATGCTGGGGACCAGGGCACTGCCCCTATGGTCACCCCAGCACCGCGCTGGGCCCTGCAGGGACGCTGGCCCCTCGCCGCCTTGCCTGCCCCCGGCAAAGTGGGCACGTGTCCAGCGGGGGGGAGTGGAGCCGCACGCCCCCACAGACTATACTGCTTCTCCGACCACAGCTGCCCCGGTGCTGAGAAGTGCTGCCAGAGCAGGCAGGTCAGGACCTGCCTCCTCCCCACTGCAGGTACCGCTGACTCCCACCGAGAGGTGCCAGTGTGGGGACTGGGTGGTGGGTGGGATGCGGGCAGAGGCTGGTGCCCTTGTTGGGTGCCCCTAATGCAAGCCTCGCTCCCTGGGCACGTGGCCACACAGAGCATCTCCCTCTGCAGAGAGCCCAGGCTACTGCCCCCATGCCAGCAGCACCAGAGGTGTGACCTGTGGGATGAGCTGCCACAATGACACCGCATGCGGCCCTGGGGAGAAGTGCTGCATTCGCGGCTGCTGCGCCCGCTGCATGCGTGCCGAGCCAGGTAAGGTGGTTGGGTGTACCCATGCCAGGCTGAGGTTGCCATGGGACAGCCCCATGGGTCTGTGGTCCCCCATCACTCTGTGGGGGACCCATAGGCGGTGCAGGGACAGGCTGGCTGCACGCTGAGACCCAAGCCTCCCCTCCCCTCCAGCCAAACCTGGCTTCTGCCCGTGGAAGCGTGTGCAGAGGAGAGCCACTGCCTGTCCCAACCGCTGTGCCGATGACCGGGACTGTCCTGGGGACCGCAAGTGCTGCTTCTCTGGCTGCGGGCTGGCCTGCACCCCCCGGGACACAGGTACAGCCCTGCCATCCCTCCCCCCGGCGCCGGCACTCACCAAACCTGCATCCCCCACCCAAGTGTGTCTGGCACTGGCACTGCCCATGACTGCCTGTGGCTGCCCCATAGCTGCCCCGTGGCTCTCCTGTGTCCACCCCACACCCCTCCCCAGCGTGTGCCTGGCTATGCCACCAGACAAGTCTCAGCGGCCGTGCCCGGCCGAGCCATCCAAGGCCCTGGGCAGCGTGTGCTGCCAGCTGCAGCTCCCAGTGCTGCACGCCCACCTGGGGCACAGCCCCAGCCCTCATAAGTGAGCAGGACAAGGGGCAGGATTAAGACTGAGGCCATGCCAGGAGTGGGGCTGGGGGAAGCAGGATCCCGGCGCAGCCACCATCCCTGTTGTCACCAGGGAGCCGCCATGCCACAGTGAAGGCCGGCGCGTGCCCCGTGGTGCTGCGGGGCTCCCTGGGACCCTGCCTGGAGCTGTGTGATGCTGATGGCAACTGCCCTGGGGCCACCAAGTGCTGCACCACTGGCTGTGGCCACATCTGCAAACTGCCCACCAAAGGTAAGGCTGTTGACACCCTGTGGGGCTGAGATCCCCCGTGTCCCCTCCCTGCCTTGTTCCAGACTGAGCCTCACCAGCCAGGGCTGGCACACCCTTGGCTGCACCCGCCATCCCCAGGGGCTGCCCCTCACCATGACCCTCCCGGGAGGGAATGGGAGAATGGGGGCCCAGCTGCTGTCCCTGTGGGGTAGGAGCTGGGTGAGGGGCTTACCTCTTGGTGGGAGGGCACACACACCCCTCACTCCTCCCTCTCTCTGCATGTGCCAGTGCGGCCCGGGCTCTGTCCCCCCATGGCTGACGGTGACCAGGTGGCTGAGTGCCTCCTCCTGTGCCTGCAGGACAAGGATTGCCCCCCTGGCCAGAAGTGCTGCCCGCAGGGCTGCGGCCGGGCATGCGTCCCTCCACTGTGGGGTAAGACCCCCACAGCCTGCCACCTCCTGCGCGCAGCAGCCCGGGCCACCGCACAGGTCTCAGTGTTGCAGTAGGTCCAGCCTGGAGGGGACTGAGGGGGGCCCGGGCACCCCAGGGTCCCCCCATCCCTCAGAGTGGGAGCACCCATCCTGCACTGACTGCCTCACCCATCTCTTCCAGGCACAGCCTAACCCTGGCTGGGAAGGGCTGCACCAGGAGCTGCCGTTTCGGTGCCGCTCCCCACCCCGCTGCCATCACACCCCTGTGAGCCAGCAGAGGTGCTGCTGCCAGCAGGGCCGGCTGACCCCATGCTCGTCCCTGTGCCAGACACTCTGCACCACCAGCAAGATGGCACCAGCATTGCTCTGATGTCCGTGGTCCCCAGCACCCCCAGCCCCTCCCAGCCGTGCCATCGAGGGCTGCCTGCTGCCCACACCACCCCACACCACGCCAAGGCTCCTGGCAGTCTGGGCACAGAGGCGAACCCTGGCATCCCTGTTGGCCCCAGCTGCTTCACCACTGAAACAGAATAAACCAGCACATGGCCGCTTTCTGCTCCGGGCCACCATCCCTGTGCTCTGCTGCAGCTCCCCAGGAGGCACAGGCAGCCCGGGGCCATGCACAGGCGGGGAGGTGCAGGCAGGCACGCGGCAGCTGTCCCTGCAGGCAGGTGCTGCCCTGGAGCAGGGAAAGGCTCCTGTTTCCATGCGGGTACCCTCCAGCCACCATCACCCTATGGTGACTGTCCCACGGGCCCGGGGGGGCTGCATGATGTCCCCTTAGCTGTCATGCTAGAGTGCAGAAACCAGTTCCCTTGGATTCCTTGCACCAAGGAAGGGCTCATTTGCATCCCAAAGTGTGAAGACCTGGTTGGAAAAGCAGTCATGGGTCGGGGTGGATAGAGCACCTGGACAGGGGAGGGGGAAGGGAGCAGCACCCACATGCCAGGGGCCAGTAGGACCTGCTCGCTCCCCACTCCCAGCCCAGCCCTGACACTGGGCTGGGACACTGAACTGGCCCGGGACATCTCTCCTACCTCATGGTGCAGGACCTGAGTGGTCCCATTCAACACCTGCCTGAGCTGTGCCATGGCTGTGGGGTGGCACAATGGTGGCCGGCTCAACAGACCCCCTCTGGCTGCTCCTGCTGCTGTGCCCGGGCCAAGCTGTGGGACATATCCATGGCCCCCAGGCTGGGCAGGCAAGGGGCAAGCAGGGCTGGAGGGAATCCCAGGTAGGGGGTGGCAGTGGCTGCAGCAGGGATGGGGCTGTGTGCGGCAGGGGACAGAAGCTGCCTGACCCCACCTGCCCTCCACAGCCCCAAAGGTCACCCTGCCCTGAAAGAGGGGCTCAGCCAGAGATAAGGATGGCTGGCGGGGCGCCGGTGGGTTCTGGGAACTGCCCCTCCTCCTGCTCCTCCTGCCCACAGCACAGCCAGCCTGCCGTGGCTGGCAGCCCAGCTTCAGCTGCCCCAGCACCCCGGGCATCCCTGCCAGAGACTTTAAACCCAGCCCCAGCTCAGCTCTGGACACACATGACATCCCTGGCAGCACCATGAGGCCAGGGGGCTTTCCTCCTCCTGGGTCTCCTCGTCCTCAGGGCAGAGCTGGGCACTGCACCAGAGGAGAAGGGTGGTGACTACCGGCAAGCAAACCTGGCAGCTGCCAGGCACAGGTGTCCTGGGGCCAGCTCCGTGCACTCCAGCCCCACCGTGCCCCTGCCCAGCACACACTGGCACTGCCTGGCACATGCTGGTGGGGACCGTGTCCCGGCCAGCTGCAGTGCCTGTGGCACAGCCCTACTGCCCCAGGGAGCCCTCTCCTACCCCAGGCTGCACGGGCACATGTGCACCCCCAGCACCCCACACGCACGCCCAGCACCCTGTACGCGCAGCTGCCAGCACCCCGGGGTGCTACGTGTGGCAGGGGATCTCCCGGCCTCCCTGGGTGCCGCGCACAGACACTGGGAGACCTAGATCTGGGAGGTCTGTGCGCACAGAGCCCAGTGCCCAGCCTGGTGCCAGGGAGGGGGTCTCTGGGAAGAGTTGGGGCTGCGTGGTAAAGGTGGGCATGAGGGGGGTGCTGGCAAGGGCAGGCAGGGTCTGGGGCTGCACAGACCCCCACATCTGCAGCCCTGCAGCATCCGGGCCCTACCCTTCACCCCTCTCATCCCTTCCCCACCCCTGCATGCAGCCCCCAGCCACTGGTGCAGACCCAAACCCTGGCGAAGGGACCTGGGTCATGGGTGCCGCTTCCTGGGCACAGACCCCCGCTGCCAGGGCCCCCCACTGTGGGTGTGATGCCGGGGGCGGTTGTGCCCAGCTGCAGCACTGCTCTGCCCTCCCCAACACAACGGCTGGGTTCCTTCTTTGTTTTAACCAAACAGCTGCTGTTTGGAGTGAAACCTCCCGGCAGAGTCTCTGTTTGCAGCCCAAACAGCACAGCCCGGCCAAGAGCCAGCAAGGGGTGTTTGCAGAAACTGCTGCTCCTGTGACATCTCCCGGATGGCAGGCAGGACCTAGGCACAGGCGCCAGCTGGAGCTCACCCACGCCTGTGGCAAAGGCAGGGCTGTCCCAATTTTCCCAGCATGGCCAAGGTGAGCACAGGGTGCCAGGAAGAGGAGGGGAAGGAAGAAGAGGAGGAGGAAGCAGCTTGCAGTGAGGATGCATGGGGCAACATTATGCTCAGCGATGGATCCTGACCTCCAGCTGGTGCTGTCTCGGTGCTGTCTTCCCACTGGCAGGGCCGGCAACACTCCTTGTGGCACTTGTTGCCTTGCGAGGGCACACACGGCCCTGTGCCGTGCCATGCTGTGCTGTGCAGGTCTTGGTGTGGGCGTACAGCAGCCCTGGGGCTGTCCTGCAAGGGATTCTTCAGCCCCGCTCCAACCAGTCCCTCTCCTGCCATGGCAGCAAGGCTGCTGCACTCCAGGCTGTGCCAGGCAGCCCCGGGCATTGCCATCGGCTGGTCACTGCTGTGCCAGAGAGGGGTGGTCACTGTGAGCCCTGAGAGGCTAAGCTCCTGCCAGGACCCTGTCCCCGCAACTGTGCTCCCCACTCCAGTCCCCTGTGTCCCCCCCAGGGGGGACCCATGCCCCATGCCCTGGGGGGTGGAGGGCAAAAAGCTCTGCTGCCTGGTGCTGCCTTGACGCTGCCGTCCCACTGTAGGGGAGCCCCAGAAGCCGGGGAGGTGCCCGCGGGACTTCATGCGCTGCCTGCACCTGGATCCCCCCCCGCACCAATGACTCCAGCTGCCCCAGCTGGCACAAGTGCTGCCCCTGGGAGTGCCGGCTCCACTGCAACCCCCCGGCAGAAGGTATGGTACAGCACGGCTACCGGCACCTCCTCTGCCCAGGGCAGCCAGCATCCTTCTCCCCCCTCCCTGCCTCCATCCCTGTGCCATTCCCATCACACAGAGCAGCTCTCTGTGCACTGCTGGCAGCCTCCTGCCCACGGCTCCTAAGGCCGACACAGGGCATGTGGAGGGGTCCAGCCAGGGGCAGGCAGAGGGGTCTGGGCAGGGGCAGGTTTCCCGTCGCTGCCCATGGACACGGTCAGTGCAGCCTCACCTCTTGGCCCTGTGCCATTTGGCACTGCAGAGAACCCTGGTGCCTGCCCAGCAGCAGCCCCTGAGGGGCTTTTTTACCCCTGCCCCTTCCCCTGCCTGGAGGACAAGTACTGCCTGGGAGCGCAGAAGTGCTGCCCACTGGGCTGCAGCCCTGCCTGCCTGGAGCCCGGGCAGGGTAAGGCGTTCGTGGCAGCCGGCTGGGAGCATGGCAGCAGAAGAGCCCCAGCTCATTGTGTGGCAGCCACAGGGACCCTCTGTGCTGTAGGTGTCTGCCATCTCCTCACCACCACGGGCCCTTGGGGTGGCCGCATGCTGCTTCCCCTGCACCGGCAGCTCCTGGCAGCTGCAAGGGAACCCAGTGGCAGGACATAGCTGCCGAGTGCTGGGGGTGTGTGGGCCATGGCAAGGGGCCAGGGAGCCCCAAGCACGGGCAGGGCAGATGGTTGGGGATGCTGAAGCCTCACAACCGCCTCTGCTCCGCCAGACCAACCCAAACCTGAGGAGTGCCCCACAGTGCAGCCAGGGCTGGTGGGGCCGTGCTGGGAGTGGTGCCGAGGCGACAACGACTGCCTTAACGAGCAGAAATGCTGCAAGAGCAGCTGTGGCAGCAGCCAGTGCCTGCTGACAGCCCCAGCTGGCGAGACAGGATGGGATGGGCAGTGCAGGCAGGGCTGTGGCTTGGGGACCAGGGGTGATGCCACGTGGCTGCAGCCACCCTGAGGCACGATGGGAGCCCCCTCGCCCCATGCTCACCGCAGTGGCCTTTGCCAGGACTGGTGGGGCTGGCAGGAGAGCCACTGCCTGTTCTCAACTTCTCACTGCTGTCCCCAGTGAAACCTGGCACCTGCCCCATCAGCCCCTCACTGGACACTGAGCCACCGTGCCGGGACCCTTGCACCCAGGACACCGACTGCCCCGGCAGCGCCAAGTGCTGCCCCATCACCTGCAGGCTCACCTGCCTGGCTGCACTGCATGCTGAGCCTGGCTGTGCCAGGGGCCAGTGCTACCCCTGCCCAGCTCCCTCCCCATGCCGGGGCCTCCTGTCAACATGGTGCTGTGGGGGGCAAGCGCTGCCGGCAGGGCTGCCACTTTGGCCATGCACCAGCATTGCCCAGATGCGCACAGGGGGACACAGAGCTAGGGGATGCGGTGCCACCAGGGTGTTACCTGCAGTAGGCAGAGAGCGGCTGGGGTGGGGACCCACTGTGCCACTCCCAAGCAGGCACTGGGGTGGGAAGGGGATGGTGAAGCCACCCTCCAGCGAGGCCACCATCCTGCCCTCACCTCTTCCTTGCCAGCGCTGCTGGCCAGGCCCTGCTCCATGGTGCAGAGGATGCCAGCCCTGCCCCAGCCACCCCGCAGCCCCACCACCAGCAGAGGTGCCACCAGGACCAGGACTGTCCCCTGTCTGAGGTGTGCTGTCACCAGCAGTGCAGCCGGGAGTGCCACGCATGGCAGCCAAGGTGAGGGGGATGGGAGCCGCCCCAGAGCTTCAACAGCTCTGCCTGCCCTGGACCTGTGCCTCTGAGTGGTGCCAGGAGCTGAGGGGATGGGGACCCTGGCAAAGCAGAAGGGAAGGGCTGCAGGGACTTGCAACCTGGCCGCCTTGGGGTCCCCGGTACCAAGCTGCCCCGTACCGTTGTTGGGACCCCTCAGCCTATGCAAGGCAGACACTGCCCCAGCCCCACTGCTGCCTGTGTTGCAGAGCGGCACCAGTGGAAGAGCTGCCGCAGAGATGGAGACTGTCCACGCCTGGAGACGTGCTGCCAGCACCAGTGCAGCCCAGAGTGCCACACCGAGGCAGCAGGTGAGCGCCACAGCCGCAGCCGCAGCCAGAGCTGGGATGCCACACTGCCTCCTCTGCTGCTGTCCCAGTGAGGGCTGGGGTGGGAGGGCGTGGAGCAGGGCTGGGTGGGAGCCTGGGACTGGTGGAGGGGACAGATGTGTCCTGGTCCTTGCTGGCATCCCTGGCCCTATGTGCAGCCTGAGCCATTTTCCTCACAAGGCTCCCCACATCCACGCCAGCCTGGCAGGAGGGCGCATGCCAGAAGCACAGAGACTGCAGCGGCAGAGAGACGTGCTTGCTGCGGCCCGTGCGCGGGGTTGTGCAGTGCTGAGCACCAAGGTGGGACATGGCAGGCAGCTGAAACTGGCGAGCCCCGGGGGAAAGGGTGCCTCCTCTCCACAGTCCCCGTGCCCCTCGGCAGAGGGGTCTGGAGCCAGCCCCGTAGCTCCTGTGGGAGGAGATGCTGCAGCATTGCTGCGGGGCAGAGCCGCGCCGTGGTGCCTGATCCCCCGGGGCTGCAGTGCCAAGGGGCCGCGGTGCCGAGGGGACTGTGGTGCCGAGTGGCCCCCACGGGGGTGGCTGGGCTGTGGTGCGGGTCTGTGCAGCTGTGCCAGGGGCACCACAGCCGCCCTGTGCTGTATCCTGCAGGGAAGGCCAGCTTCTGCCCAGCCCGTGCCAGGCAGCTTCCCAATTATGACTGCAGAGCCTGGTGCCGGCACAACACCGACTGCACCGGCACGGACAAGTGCTGCCTGCGTGGCTGCGACTACCCCTGCCTGCCCCCGTCCCGAGGCGTGAGCTGCTTGGCCCTGCGCTGGGCGGGGAAGCAGTGGGCAGGGGTCCCCCCTGGTTCCAGTCATCTCCCCATGCCCCCAACCCTGCTGCCTCCTGCCCCCCAGAGAAACCCGGCATCTGCCCCCTGCCCGAGGAGGCACAGACCACCACGGCCCCATGCGGCAGTGCCTGTGCCGGGGACTGGCGGTGCCCAGGGCCTGAGAAGTGCTGCAGCAGCAGATGTGGCTACATGTGCTCAGCCCCGGAACGAGGTGAGGAGAGTCACTAGGACAGTGGTGCGGCATGCCGCTGGGCACACTGGCACACCTCCTGTGGGGCAGGATGCAGAGCAGTGCTGCCACCGGGCAGGCGCTCAGACCCCCTGGGGTGCAGCCAGCAGGGTGTCCCAAGGCTCCAGGAAGGTGGGTGCCCACAGCGCGGGGGGGTGCCTGCCCCACCTGCCCCTTCCTGCCCCTCTCAGACAAACCCGGCGAGTGCCCAAAGGTGAGGCCACAGCAGATGTCAGACCCATGCATGGAGGAGGACTCCTGTGCCCATGACAGGGACTGTCCCCAGCAGAAGTGCTGCTTCTCCGGCTGCACCAAGCGCTGCACCCGCCCTGCCCGAGGTGAGCATGGGCAGCCTGGCCACCAGTACGGGGCAGCAGCATGCGAGTGGGGCTGGGACCCTGCACCCTTGCCTGGGTCCCCTCCTCCTGTAGATCACCCTGGGGAGTGCCCTCGGGCAGAGCCGTGCTGGGACCCCCGGTGCAGGCATGGGAGCCAGTGTCTGGATGACGGTGTCTGCCGGCAAGAGGAGAAGTGCTGCAACACTGGCTGCACTTGGGAGTGCATGGCCATACCCAGAGGCAGTGGGAGCAGCCTGTCTAGGGAGGAGCTGGCCACCAGCCCCCTGAGAAAAGCCAGGTAACAGCGGGTCACCGTGCCCCTGCAGAGAGCCAGGACAGAGCTGGCAGCAGGTGTGTGGAGGAGTGCGAGGCTGACTGGCAGTGTCCCCGGGGACAGAGTTGCACCCACACTGGCTGTGGCCACATTTGCATGGACAGCCACGTAGGTGAGATGCAGCTCAGCTAACCAAGACCCAGGCACTGCCCTGGGAGCCGTGGGTGCTTCCCAGCCAGGTGCCCCTTGGTGGTGTGCTCCAGAGGGGGAGTGTGCCCAGTCCCTCAGGGCTGTGGGATGTGCCTGGACATCTGCAGCCTCGACAAGGAGCGTCCCTGGGGCTACAAGTGCTGCAGCAATGGCTGTGGCCATGTCTGCATGCGAGTGCCTAGTGGTAAGGGGGCCCAGGGCCACCAAGTCAGGGCGGCACTAGGACACACAGGGTGCCAGCCAGACCTGCATGAAGGTCACAGCCCTCAGCATGCTTACAGCTCGGCATCACCACAGGGCTGGTTCGTGCTGCTGCCCCATCACCTTGCTCACAGCAGCAATGGTCTTTTGGGGTGAGGAGACCCGAAGGGACACAGCGAGATGAAGCTCTCACCAGAGCTGGCCATGCTCAGCTGCAACTGTGGCCGCTGGTCCCTTGCCCCCGCAGATTCAGGGCTCCCTAAAAACACATCCTCCTTTTCAGATGCTGCATGACAGGAAAGCAGCTCCTCCATGGCAGGAAGACACTTTTGTTAGGGGACACAGGACAGCCACCAGCCCTCGCTGACCTGCCCCCTCTCCACCACCTCCAGCAATAAAGCACATATGTGGCTGCATCCAGCTGCCCCTGAGTCTCAGCAGCATTGGGCTGCCCCACCAGGCACTGGGACAGCCCCTTATGCTCCTGCAGCAGCCCCAGCATTGCCCAGGGCTCACTGGCGAAGGGATGGTCCCACTAGGGCTGGAGCCAGGGGGCTCAGCCCACACTGGCATCGGTGCCGTGGGGCCAGCGAAGCTGTGCAGACACAGACCCTGGTCTGGGGCAGGCTGTGGGACAGGCACCACCTCAGGCATCCATCGAGGCAGGGGCTGTTCCTCATCTGTTTGGTCACATCAGCTGCCATCCAGGTCATGCTTGAGGGCAGACCTGGGGCTGAGAGCCCATCCAGAGGCAGCAGGAGCTGCAGGGTGGTGGCTGGGGTGAACTCTGGGGCTGTTATGCGACACTGCTGAAGGCAGCCATTGCCCAGTCCCAGCACGGGAGGGCAGCCCAGACAGACAGGCACTACCTGCTCCTGCCTCCATGGGCAGAAAGGACAAGACCCAGACATGTTCATCCAAGGACCTGTCCTTGTATTGAAGTGTCACAGCCCCATGAGAGAGCCAGGCTCTTCCAGCCAGGCACCATGGCACAGGAGGGAGCAGCTGTGCCACTGCGGGTGCACATCCCTGCCCTTGGGCCAGCAAGCATCCCCAGGTGAGCCACAGCCTCTGGCACAGCTGCCCTGGCCAGCAGCGCTGGTCCCCGCCAGCCCCGTGGGGAATGGCTCCCTGCAGGGACGGGGACATGGCTGCCAGCAGCAGCTGCCCCAGGCAGGGGCCATGCAGAGGCCACCATGCTCCCAAGGCTGGCACTATCGGGCACCTGGAACTGAGAGACAAGGGGTCAGGAATGGGGCTGGGCTGGGCATTGCCAGGGGCAGGAGTAGCCGCCGGCCACAGTGCACAGCACATGGTGCATGGCACACGACGCACACAGTGCATGGTGCACAGCACACAGCTAGTTACCGATGTGGGAGCACGCCTGGAAACACTCGCCCTTGGTCTTGAAGTTGTTCCTGTTGCCACCACAGCCGCCGTAGATGAACTCCTCACACTGCTGGCTGGAGGCGTTGAAGAAGAAGCGGCGGAAGAGCGCCTTGCAGCTCCCGCAGACGGAGGGCAGGTAGCAGAAGTCTGTGTGGTCCGAGGGAAATGGGCTGAGCCAGGGACAGGATGGGGATGCTGCCTGGCTCGGTGCTCCCGGGGCCCTCAGAAAAGTCTGCATGGCTCTGGTCCCTGCTTACTGCCAAACCCTTCCTGCCAGCTCTGCGCCTGCCTGCCCCGTGGCCCCACGCACCAGCAGCTGGGACGCGCCCCCACCACACAGTGTCGTACCCCCCCACCGTCTGCAGGACCCAGCAAGAGCAAGGGGGCAACCCCCTTCCCGTTTTGCTTGGCTCACCCCTCCTGTCACCGCCCCAGTGCTTGCCATGCTGCCATGCCAGAGCCCCACTGCGATGGCACCAAGCCCTCACCCAGCACTGGCTCCTGGCACGTGTAGCCACACTTGCTGGGGCAGCACTTGGTGGCAGCGGGACAGCCGGCATCGCTGGTGCAGCGGGAGCAGGAGGCATCCCTGCGGCAGGCGCTGCAGTCCTTGTCCATCAGGTCCTCCACCTCTGGGATGTGGTAGCAGTACCCGGGCTTCACTGTGGGACACAGTGGCTGGGATGCTGGGGAGGGCCACAGAGTGGGGGGCTGAGCAGCCCCCAAGCACCCCAGGGCTGGACCCCAATCGCCTGTGGCCCCACGCCCCCGCAGACAGCCAGCACCACATGGGGCAGCGGGCGTGCTGGGCAGCAGCAGCACCCAGAGCATCCCTGTCCCCGGGATGTGCCACGGGTGCACTCACCCATCCCCAGCTCCTCTCTTCCAGCCGCGTGCGAGGCCGGGCCAGACCGTGCAGCGAAGGGGAGCAGGGATGCGAGGAGGAGGAGGAGGTGGCCGGGTGGCAGCTCCATGGTGTCCTGGGCCAGTTTGGGCCCTGGGTGCGGCGGGCTGGGATTTAAGGTGTGCCGGCGGGGCGGAGGGAGCAGGGCTGGCGCCCCAGCTCGGCTAATTCCTGCCATGCGGGTAATGAGCCGCACCCAGGCAGGGCCTGGCCTCCCCAGCAGCATCCCAGCCGCAGCCCTTGAGCTGGGGCGACCGGTAGGACGGGACAGCTGCCCCGGCACAGCCCTCAGGGACCCCAGCCGGGTGGCAGCCGCATGCCCCAGCTGGGCTGGAGGCACCACCGGCACCTGTCAGCAGCCCACTGGGGACAAGCTGTCAGTGAAGACAGGCGGGGGGTGTTGGCACTGGCCCCTCCGCTGCCAGTGAGCGTCGCAGTGCCATCCCAGGGCATGGAAAGCTATCGGCTGTGGCACAGCCATCAGCCAGGGAAGGGTTTGGGGCACCACATGCCGCAGCACTGCTCTCCCTGCAGTGCACGTCCTTGGGGAAAGGCTGTGCAAGAGCAGTGCAGGGCACGTGCCCCTTCTCCCCTTTCTCCCATGCTCCCTCCTGCTTGACAGACAGCGTCCTGGGAGGGGATGGTCCCACACGCGGGACTGAGCCCGTGGGTACCACCTCACCTGCCAGTCATTGCCACTGTGGAAGGGAGGTCCCACAGGATGGTGATGCTCCCATCCGTTCCCACACTGCAGGCACCATCAGCCCTTTGCCACCCACTTCATCACCCTCTCCCAGCTTCGGGCTGTCCCCTTCATCCACACCTCTCCTGGAGGACTGCCTGTGTGAGCTGAGCCCTGTGCCCCCTCGCAGCCTCCTGCTCCTGGCAGTGGGTCAGGGTCCAGCAGATGCATCGTGCTGGTGAGGGGCATCCCCTGGGGACAGGACGCAGCTCGCAGCCTGCCCAGCTTCCAGCTGGGAGCCCAGACCCACGGCAGTGCAGGGCTCCCAGCGGCAGATGGATCCCCAGAATCCTGCCTGCACCCGTGGGTGGGCGTGGGGTGAAACCTGCCATAAGGAGGGAGAAACAGATTAAGCTGTTCCCATTCAGCAGGAATAATTGTCTTCCTAATTACTGCTGTAATTACTGTCCCAAGGGGGAAGTGGAGGGTGAGGAAAGCTCAGTGGGGAGAGGCCAGGAAAGTTGGACCCGGGGTGGGGTTTGGAGGGAGGTGCCGTGACCTGCCTGCGCCCCACCGCAGCTTTCCCTGCCTCTCCTCTGAAGCCCCAGGACAGAGACACTGGCAGCATCCCCGGCACGGGACAGAGACGCAGCAAAGCCCAAGCAGGGCAGGAGCAAAGCCGGAGGGACATGCCAGCGGCAGTCAGGGTGGGTGACGGGAAAGGGACCCCTGCATGGGGACCATGGTGGTCCTGGGGCTGTGTCTCAGCAGCTGTGCTTGGCACATCTCCCTCAGCCTTGAGCTGTCAGGGACATTTCCAGTGGCACAAGGACACCCAGTCCTGCACCCCACAGGAGGGCAGAGCCACGGCACCAAAATCCACCAGGGCTGCATTTTTTTTCTCTGCTATCTTGCCACAGTATCTCAGCCGCCCCGGGGTGATACTGTAATGACAGATACCATCTTCCAGAGCAGCCCCTGCTGCCCCTGCACTGGTGGTAGTGCCATGGCCAAACTGGGAAGACACCACAGTCGACACAGAGCCAGTCCCAGGGGTGCTGGGATTCACAGCACCATGGCGGAGTGGGGAAGGGCTGCTTCCAGGTAGATGTGGGGGTTGCACGCAACAGAAAACAGCACCCCGTGAGGGACTTGTGTTGGCCACCCCTGCCCTGCCCTGCTGCCATGTCCAGCTCACCCCGATGGGGACATGCAGTGTGAGTAATGGGCACAGCCACGCTGGGCAGAGCCACCAGCCAGACCATGGCAGAAATAGCGACTGGGGCAGCCCAGCCCAGGGAGCACCCAGGAATGTGGCACCTCCCAAGGCAGCCACCCAGCAGGGATGGGGACAGGGATGGTGCTGTGCCACTGGGATGATGCTCCTGCCCAGACCAGGGTGCATGGCAGGAGAGGTGATGGGGGAGCCGAGGGGCAGAGTGGGTCCCCTCACCTGTGGCACATCCCAGCTGTCCCCACACAGAGGCCACTGGCCGATGCTCTCTAGGGCTGGCACAAGCCAGGCACTGTCCCCTTTGCCCACCCAGAGACAGAGACAGGAACAGCCCCTATGGGGACCAGGGATGTCCCAGCATGCAGAGCCAGTGCTTCCCACTGCTCCTCTTCTTGCAGCTCCGTTTCTCCCAGAATGAGTCATCCCACCTGTGTGTCACCCCCATCCCACACAGAGGGGGACACGGACGGGAGAAAGTCCTCATGCAGCCAGCTGCTGGTGAGCGCGTGGTGCCACCCAGCCAGCCTGGACAGCAGATGGGCACAGACAGGCACTCACAGTTCAGATGGCGCAAGCAGCATGGACTGTATGCGCACCCACTCATGCACATACACACAGAGTGTGGACTGCACATGCACGTGTCCACACCTGGCCGGCTTGGATTGCACATGCACACACACATGCGTGTGCAGGCAGCCTGCCCAGCCATGCGTGCCAGAGCCCTCCTGCCTCTCCCAGGGACAGGAGCTCCCAGAAGGGAGCAAGCTGGGAAAGCCCCAGCAGCTCCAGTGCCTCCATCCTTGCAACACACCGCACCAGCAGACCTGCCTGCAGCCCCATGCGGCACTGGCGTGATGCAGCCCCAGGGACAAGTAGCAGCTCCCAGGACAGCCCCTGCTGCCAGTGCAGCCTGTGGCAGGCTTGCAGATAACCCCACTCAGCACGGTGCTGGCAGAGGCTTCAGGGCCCTGGGAGAGCCAGGGCCTGAGTGATTGTCATGGGGCTCCAGTCAAGGGCAGAGCTGTGGGTGGGAAACACGGCCAGACCCCAAGGAGGGCTGTGTCCCTCTGAGTGATGGTGATGGTGCAGATCTGTGGCTGTGCCCAGAGCCCTGGCAGCAGGCAGACACAGAGGCCAGTGTGGCCGGTCCCACCAACCCCATGGAAGGGAGCAGGAGGCAAGAGGCAGCTCCAGCACCATGTGATGGGGACCCAGGCACCCACTCTGGTTCTGGCCCACTCTGATGCTATGGCCCCTCAGTCCCAGCACCTGGGCAGAGCCCCCACGTAGCTCCCTGCCCCCAGCACCAGTGCCCCACTGCTGCCCCAAGGCATGGGGCCGGGTGGGCACCAGCTTTCCGGGAGGTGCAGGGCTGAGGGGCCAGTGGCAGCACGGGGCTGTGGACCATGTCCAGTCACAGGACGTCCCTCGGGAGCCAGCAATTGTTCCTGGAGGCAGAACAATGCCCGGAGAGCTGCCAGGGCACCATGGGCCACAGCACCCGGTTGGGGAACCACCACACCCACACATTCTGCTGCCTCGGCAGGGCCAGCCCCACACCGGGGTCCCCCAGCTCCTGGCTGCCACCTGGCTGGCCCCTGTCCCCCAGGAAGCTGTGTTGTGGCACAGCACGGCATGGCATGGCACAGCATGGCTTTCTCAGGGCTGCACTGAGCAGCAGCACCTTCGTGCCTCCCTGCATGGCTCATGCAGTAGCAGCAGCCTGCAGGAGGGAGGGGATGGGGGGGGGGGTGTCACGCTTGGATGGAGTCTTCTGGGCACTGGGGCACAGACCAGGTCACTGGGACCAACCTCCAGCCCCGGGAGGATTTAAACCCCTGCCCATGCTGAACAGGCAGCACCCACGCTGCCCACACTGCACCATGCGGATGCTGTCACTGCTTCTGCTCCTGGGGCTCTGCTGCCTCTGGGCCCGGCTGGTGTCCACAGGTGAGTGCAGGGTGGGCATGGGGAGCCAGGGGATTGGCACTGCGGGGAGATGCATAGCTGCATGAAAGGGATGAGCGCGGCCATGGCCAGGGTGCAGTGTCCCGCACAGAAGTGTCGTCTCCCTGCACATCCTTGCACATTGCAGAAGAGACTGGCAAACTGCCCAACAGCTTCCCTGGGAGGGGTGCCTGGGGTCTTAGGAGCCCTCGCCCCCACTGCAGAGCTGACAGCTGCACCCGGGTATGCTCCAAAGTGAGGGCCTGTGACATGGATACTGCCATCTCTCCCCAGGGCTCACCTAGCCCCATCCTGGACCTGGACTGAGGACCCAGCATGTGCAGCCAGCCCACACCAGACAGCCGGACAGCTGTCCGTGGAGGAATCCATGAGCTGCTGGATATGCACCCATATTCTCAATTCCACCTCCACCCCCTCACCCTCAGCTCCATGCTGAGCATGGGGGTCTCTGTGCCCCCCCCTTCCCCCCAGTAAACCCACTCTGCAATGAACACTGGCTGGCTCCGGCTGTGTCAGTCTCCTGGTGAGCCCATGCCAGCCTCCGTGGGACCTTCAGCCCCTGCAGGAGGGATGGAGTCCCAGGCAGGGGCTGTGCCACCGCAGCAGGCAGGTCCCTGAGGAGCCACACACAAGCCCTGCCCATGGGTCTGTCTATCCCTGCCGGGACCAGGCTTGTTCCTATTCTCGGAGACCCTCCTGCGAGCAGGATCTCATCGTGCCCCCAGAAAGGATGCAGGCTTGCGGCAGGGCCACAGCAGCACAGCCAGACCGAACTTGGTGCAGCTCTGCAGTGAGCGTGTGTTGGGGCTGCCCTGTGCCCTTGGGGGTCAGCTGCGGGTGCCCCTCGCACCCCACATGGGCAGCAGTTTCCCAGCTCCTGCCCTGCTGCCAGCATGGCAAGGGGCAGCATGGCGGCACAGGCAAGGCTGCAAGGGGCTGACAAGCTCCCAGCACCCCAGCACCCTGCCTGTGCAAAGCCAAATCCAGGACCTGTCGGTGTCCTTGCCGGCGTAGCTCCTGGCTGAGCCCTGCCATGGCAGCTGTTTTCAGAGGATGCCGGCGGGGGCAGGGTGGGGGTGGGGGCAGGCTTTGTCCACGAAGCAGCTCACCTCGAGGAGCCCCAGGAGGCTGGGGGGGACAGACTCCACAGGGAGGTTTCTCCTGGCCCAGTGATGCTCTGCTGGTCCTGTGCAGGTGCTGGGGCTGTCCCTGTGGCTCTTCCACAGGGGACAGAGTCACATCACTGTGCAAAGGGTCCTGCCAAGCCCATGCTGGGCAGGAGCAGGTGCGGGAGCTCCCCATGCCATGGACAAGGCTAGGGCAGCCACAATGGCCTGGCTGTGCCAGGCACTGACCAGGGACAGGTTGTCACACCAAGCTGGTGGCCCAATGTGCTGTTTATTAGGAAAGTGAAGGTCCTGCACAAAACACCGTTGGTGCCTGGCACCAGCCCTGGCAGAGTGAGGCAAAGAAGGAAGCCAGGGGCAACTGCCCCTGTGCCCACCCACTGCGGGCTCTCCTTGCCCCACATGCTCCTCGCACACCCTGTGGCATTGGTCACCAAGCGTCATCACCACCACCATCATCATCACCGCCATCATCATCACCATTGCCATCATCCTCTCCATAGTCATCATCATCATAGTCGTTGTCATCATCACCATTGTCGACACCATCGTCATTGTCATCATCACCATTGTCGTCACCATCGTCATTGTCATCAGCACCATTGTCGTCACCATTGTCATTGCCATCACCATGCCCATTTTCATCGTCATCATCATCATCATCATTGTCGTCATCATCATCGTCGCCATTGTCATCATCCTCCCCACTGTCACCCTGGTCAGACTCAGGCTTCCCTCCTGCCTCAGGCTTCCCCTCACTCTCCGGCTTCCCCCCGGTCTCTGGCTTCTCCCCCAGCACAGGTTTCTCCCCAGCCTCCGGCTTCCCTCCAGCCTCCGGCTTTGCCCCAGCCTCCGGCTTTTCACCTGCCACTGGCTTTGCCCCAGCCTCCGGCTTCCCCCCAGCCTCCGGCTTTCCACCTGCCACTGGCTTTGCCCCAACCTCCGGCTTTCCCCCAGCCTCCGGCTTTTCACCTGCCACTGGCTTTGCCCCAGCCTCCGGCTTTCCCCCAGCCTCCGGCTTTTCACCTGCCACTGGCTTTGCCCCAGCCTCCGGCTTCCCCCCTGCCTCCGGTTTCCCTCCAATACCTGGCTTCCCACCAGTCTCCAGCTTCACTCCAGTCTCTGGCTTTGCTACAACCTCTGGCTTTTCCCTAGTCTCAGACTTTCCTCCACATGCTGGATTTTTCCCTGAACTGGGTTTCTTCCCAGTGTCCGGCTTCCCAGCCAGGGTGGGCTTGTTCCCCACTGTGGGCTTCCCCCCAGTCACCAGCTGCTTCCCCGATGCAGGTGTTGCAGCAGTCACCAGCTCAGACGTGGGCAGGCGCTGGTCCTTACCCACCCGCTCTGCACCTGACTCCGGCTTCCTGTCCTGGGTGGCCCTGCAGGGCTGCGGGCTGGGCACCATGCTGAGCTCTGCCTCAGACAAAGGGCTCTTCCCTGGAGGAGCAATTCTGGGATGTCCTGGCTGTGGCCACCTGGCAGGGGTTGCTCCATGGAGCCCTGGAAGGGAGCAGAAAGCAGCACTGTCATCCCCAGTGTGCTAGTCGCGCACTGCCCTCCTACCCGTGGCTCCCACCACCACAGCTCCCACCCACCAGCATCTGGGTCACTGCACAGGGTGCCCAGCTGGGCCAAGCCCACAAGGATCTGCCCTTTGATGGCTGGTCTCAGATCTGGCACCCTGATGCTGAGCCGGGGCATCGAGGGCACGACGCTCCCTGTGCTCGCAGCAGCTGCGTTTGCTGTGGCACTGCACAGCTGCCTTCCCTGCAGCTTTTCCCAGTGGGTTTTCAGGGCTCTGCTTGACCACTGTTGCCTGCACGACTGGGGTGATGCAGCCCTCCAGGGCTACCCCACTGCCTGCCGGCACATGGTGGGGCTGGTGCCCAAGGGGCCCCCACCACTGACAGCAACAGGGCTGCAGAGGAGCTGCTGCAGGAGCTGCAGCATACCTGCCTGCCCGGGCCCTCCTGGGCATCTCTACACTGGAGCCAGAACCCACCTGCGGCTCCAGCTGCTCCGGGGAGAGATGGCACCGTGCCATGCCACAGCCTGCCCCAACACCCACAGCAAGTCCCGCAGCACCAGGGCTCATCCCCACCCTGCTCCCCCCATGGCTTCTCTGACCCTTGCAGGCAACACCGGCAGCTGCCAGCACCCCCAAAGCACGGGCCTCCCCACCGGCTGCTCCTGCAGCACCCCACAGCCCACCCACCAGCAGACAGCTACGGGGCTGATTGCAGGTGCAATGCTTGGAGAGCCAGGGCAGAACTTGGAGAGGAAAAGCAAGAAAATGTGTCTACATGTGTGATTGCAGCAAATTCTTAACAAAACAATTACAAATCCAGCATGCGCTATTTAACGAGGGAATAAATATGTTGTTGAGCACATTTAGGAAGTTGGTCTGCACGCTCTCCTGTTGAGCAGCAGCAACGATCCTGCTCAGCAGCAGAGTGGCACAGCACAAGGCTCCCCACAGGCAGTGCTGGCCCCTTGACATTGCTCTGAGACAGGGAAGGGGACCAACGCGTTAGCAATGGAGGCACCAGCACTGCTGGCTTGTTGGCAAAAGGCAGGTTATACTCTAAAGCTTAAAATCAGCCTGTAAACTGAGACTGAAAGAAACTCAAGTTTCGAGAGAAAAGCATTTGGAAAGCAATGACATTTCTGCTGATGTATTTTCATCAGCATGCGATGGCCCCAGTGTCTTATTACAGAGAAACGGCAAACCTGGCTCCCGCTGCACAGGAGCTATTGCTGCCTCGGAGTCTGAGCTTTAGAATAAAACAGACCAGCTGGCAACAGGTGCAGGAGCATTCCGAAAGAAGCGGTTCCACGAAACTGTAAACACTGCTCTCAGAATCACTTCATGGCTCATTCAAAAGAAATGCCATTTGCACTTCTTTGGAATCTGGCAATTTTTCCCAAGAAAAAAAATATGAGAAGGAAAAACATACTTCTTTGAGAATTTCCCTCCTCCCAGAGCAGCTCCTCCCCAGTGGGGCTGGTGCTTTTGGAGGGTTCATGGCAGGGAGATGCCCTGAAACTGTCACGAAGCAAAGTGCAGGGGCAGCTGCCAGCCCAGGCAAGGAGTGTGCTGCACTCTGGCCCGAGGCAGGCACAGGCAGGTGGGCAGCAGAGCTGAAGCACAGCTGTAACTACCTGCACCTTCTCATTTTGGCTAGAGATGGCCCGAGCAGGGCTATGAGGGTTGGGGGTCCCCACTCACCCCAGGGGGGTCCCAGCCCCATGGATGGAGGCTAGTCTCCCCAGCCAGGAAGGACTACCCCAGGCAGCCCAGTCCGGGTCTGGTCCAGCCCGTCTCGGTCCCATCCGCCGCACCCTGGGGCTCTGCCCGGGCTGGCATTTCCACTGGTCCCTGCCCTGGTCACTGGTTTGACTGACAAACCTCCTCCCAAGCATCCCTATGCCTGTGTGCTGGCACCACTGCCATCTCAGTCCCCACCAGGGGTTTTGCCAAACTCAAAGATTAAAAAATTTAAGCAAGGGCTAAACCTCACAAGGGTTAAAACTCTTCCCAGAAAGCTTTCATAAATAGGATTAAAACAGACATTTAAACACACATCACTGAATATCATCACCAACACTGACATAGTGGAAGGCGTCCCTGCTCATTGCGGGGGGGTTGGACTAGATGACCTTTAAAGGCCCCTTCTGGCCCAAACCATGCTATGATTCTATGAAAGTATGGAAAATATTCTTAAAATCTAGAGAGGCCAGGTGTTTCCAGCACGCCCGTACTTGCCTGTGGTGGGTGCTGCCTGCAGCTCTGCCCACAGGGTGAGGAGCCCCAGCAGGAAGATGCCTCTTGCCGTCATGCTGCCGGAACCAGTGGCCAGGACTGAGCCAGGAGGCGATTTAAAGTTCCTCCCAGGCAGCCCAGGTCTGGGAATGGGAGGAAGCAGCTCACAGGTGACTTGGAGGAACCTCCCCGTTTTACTGTAATTCTGTTTTCTAAAGAGCCACTCCAGCTGCCTCTCTCCACCCACAACCAAGGCAGGAGCAGGATCCAGAATCAGCCGCATGCTGCGGGGAGGACAGCACAGGGACTGGGAGCAGGGAAGGGGAAACCGTGGCTGCACAGAGGTGGATTTTCCACTGCTGCTCTTGACAGGAATCCCCACTGCCTTGTGGAAGGCTGTGGCTGACCCCTCCACCACTGTCACTCAGCACTGCCCAGGGACAAAGTATCCCCCCCCAACCCCCCGAGCCCCAGCATGCAGGATGTTGCCAGTGCCTCCCTGCGATGCCAGGTGGGAAAAGGCAAGGCTGCCCACACGTGCTCCCAATGGCTCCATTCCTGCTGGACCCTGTGGGCAGGTCCACACCCTGGCGTCTGGGATCCTTCAGACAGTGCTGGTCCTGCCACCAGCGCTGCCTCTGCCAGGGCGTCTTCCACTTCCCAAGAGCGTTCTGCGAGGTGTGTGATAAGGAATGGGCCTCCAGCACCATCACTTTATTAAATGGGATTTGCAAAGACAGTTCGAGTTCGCTGCAGGGAAGGCAAGCGCCAGCCCAGAGGCAGCCCCGTCCGGAACAGCACATCTGCCACCATCGCATGGCAGCACAGAATTCGCTGCACAGGTCTTGTACCGTCACTTTGGTGAACTGCTGTGTTTAAAAACCAGTAGGAATAAACTGTCTCCTGGCAGACAGAACACACCTCGTCCTGCAGCACCACCGGTTTCTTTTCTTCGTGTCACTGCTGTGTTAAATCCATGAGGGACAGTATGGTGGGAAGCCCCTACACACAAATCCTGGTGCAGTTTTAAATATGAGAGCTCTTGACTGAGACGGAGCATCTCCTGGCAGACAGCAGCAGCCACGCCGCTGCTCAGAAAGATGTCTGGGCAACTCTGAGTGAGCTTTACCAACAGCAGCGGCCACTGCACTGCTGCAATGCTGGGCTCTGCCCCAGTGCCAGGCTCCGTACAGAGGCAGGAGCCCATCCCTGCCCCACAGCACCAGTGCAAACAGACACAGGGGCTGAGCGCCCACCCAGGCAGCAGTGCCGCAGAGCTTCCTCCTTCCACATGCAAGTACCCTTTGTTCCCAAATATGAGACACTATTTTCAGATTTTTTCAGGCCCAATATTCAAGGCTTCATCTGAATACCTGTCTCTAAATCAAACATTTCATTATTTTTGTTCTGTTCACGAGCAGCACGCTCTAGCTGTTTCAAACTAATGTAAATTCCCAGGTTTTGGCATCCAAATGAGCAAGCTCAAAGTCTCCTCAGCAAATTAACACTGTCCCCTTTCCCCATGGGGTCCTTCTCCTTTATGGCCTCCCTAATCCCCTGTCTTTGTGGGGAAGCCCTGTGTGGACCTGGGCATGTACCAGGAGCCGGCAGAGCTCAGTGCAATCCTTCATCAGCCCAACCAGAGACTCCATCAAGGTGCCCTCAGAGCAGCTTTCTGGGAACTTGAGCATAAATTGCAGGGTTTACTGTCCACACATCAGTGCTTAATTAATTTACACATGACCATTCAATAATTGCATGCATGACCACCAAAGGAGTTCAAGCAGGAGCATGTAGTTATCACATACACAAATGCCAAATCAGCTCCTATGGGAGCACCCAAACAGCACAGCACAGGGACCCGGGGGAGCACATAGCGTCCACAGGCAGCATCAGCACCCAGCAGTGCATGCACAAGCACACTCTCTGTTCACTCTTGAGGGCTGTTTTGGGCACAAATTGCCTAGTTTAGCAGCAGTGCCTGTGCGGGAGGAGGCCACGGGCTGCCTGGAGCTGCACCTGGTGGGCACAGCTGTTATCTCTAAACAGCGAGCAGAAGTTTGTGTTAACTGACAGTAGATTAAATTAATTTAAAAATTTATTGAGTTAATACTATTTTGCCCACAACCAAGACTCCCCAGCCTAAGGACAAGGCTGAGCAGCCCCTTACGGGCTGAGTGCCCACAGTCGCTGAGGAACCGTGAGCAGAGAAACAGTTTCCCCCGGCAGCCAAGGATGGGAGCTCAGGCTGCTTCCCCCGCTGCGAATCCAGTGGAAGGATTCTGCTCCAATGAAATAGAGGTCTACGGAGGGAAAAGTCTCAGGATTCCAAAGATGAGAGCTCACTCAAGGCAAGGAGACCATGGGCCTTCAAACCCCAGGTTCAAACTGATGGCCTTCAGCAGAGATCCCCATTAAAAGAAAACTTAAATGCACTGACACATTTCCTTCCCTTTTCTGTCCATCTGACTTCAGGGTAAAGACTTATTTAATGTGTCTGAGATAACAGATAAAGTAGTGCCTTTGGTTATGTGAGGGCTAACCCATTTAAACTGTTATTCTCAAATCACACAGGAGTGCTAGTCAGAATCTGATTTTGCAGTTTTTTCCTTCCCGATTTAATTATTTCTTCCTGAATTATACACAAACCAAAGTGCAATCAATATTATAGGAGAACTTAAGGACTAGTCTGGTCAGGACACACCAGCACCAGGCAAGAATGGGTTGGATTAAAAGACAAAGTTTAAGTCTGCAGTTGTGGGGTGAGTGAAATTAATTGGTTTGAACTCAACATTATTTTTACAATTCTGAGCAAGTGCATGCCACTTGACATGAACACTGAAAGGGCAAAGTTCCTGCTCAAAGAGCTTTCCATCAAAGTCACGTTGAAGCAATGCAGGGGCAGTGCAAGAGACATGACTCAGCAGTGGGAAGGTGCATGGCTCCCTGCTGCCAAACCTGTGTGGGAAGAGGGCTCATTGCAAGAAATATGCTGTAAGTACAGGTTTAGTCTTCTCCTTGTGGCCATGACTCAATTCAGATGTAATTTCTAGGCAAACCACCCATGTCTGTTGAAGATCCAGTGTTCCACACCTCGCAGCTCTGTGGCTCAACCTGATGGCCCGGTGCTTATCGCACGTTGCTGTCGCTGTTAATCACGATCGAGCAGGACACCCTACGGAGCAACCTGTGCCATCCTGCCAGTACCAGCAGCGTTGACTCCCTTCCACGCACCCAACAAACCATCTGGAACAACTTGAGGGACTGTAATGCTCCTTCCAACCCCGGGACTGCCATGGCAAAGATCTCTGCCTCTGCCCCCACACTTGCCCGGTGGCTCCTCCTCTTGGGAGCAATGCCGTCATTTTGGCATGTTTCTCTTTTAGAAGACCATAATCTTGGTTAACATTTAGGGAACTAATGAAGGAGGACGTCTGACAAGCACATTTCTCTACTGAAATAAACAGGAAAGATGAACCCTGCAGGTCCTGTTCCAGCTCCACGATTCGGATCCTGCAGAGCAGGATCGTACCTACACCCATTGCACATGGCAGCGCAGGTCAATGGAGAGTGGGATGTGCACCAGAGCCCTCTGGCTCACTCTCAGAGGTGACTAGTGTGCCCACCAGGAACGTTATTTGGGTCTCACTTTTTGGATGTTTCCCCTCTCTTCATCAGCTGTTTCCTGACTCTCATTGACTACCTGCAGTGCAGCACCAGTCTCATGGGAGGTCAGAGAGTGAGACAGAAAAGTAAAACAAAAAATAACATCTGCTACTGCAGCAGGATGCAGCAGGTGTGTACAGCCCCTCACTGAAATCTTGCAAACACTGTGGTCATTTGCAAAAGAAGCCAGAAGAAAGAGCAAACGCCTGTGGTGATGAGCAGCACTGCTCCTGCACCCGAACCCTCCTGGGACGGCTGGGCTGGGGCTAAGGCAGGTCGTCGCTGAACTGACGGAGAGCTTGCAGCATCGACGAATGCCGCTTCCACCGGGAGGCAGCAGCTGGCCTCAGACCCTGCTGGAACGTCCTGAGGCTAACAGGCATGGGTAGGAAAGGGGCTCTTGACATTCAAGCCGCTCGGTTTCCTTCTGTCTCCCGTTCCCCTTCCTACCCACCCCAACCCACTGAAACACAGGCTCTTCTATGTCCAGCTAGCAGACTTTCTGTGAAGGCTGATATATATTTACAGCATTTAATGCTAAGAAGTAGTGTTACACAGGTTAAGTTTACTGCAAGGTGACCTGCAAGGGCAGACCCAGCCCCCTCATAAGGATCCAGCCAGATAACGAAGCTTTGCCTGCACAAGTCTCGGCTGCCAGACCAGGATGTGGGATCGGGCTCAACGGGCTGTCTGCTGCTGCCAAAAGCCTGCCTGCCCTGCAGGCCTGCTCACACTGGGGACACTGAGGGACAGGTGGGACTTGTCCAGAGTCTCTCTGTGAATCAAAAAAGAACTCGGATAACCTCAGCTGTTAAACGACTGTTTGGGTCTGGCAGGCTTTCACATGCCAGTGTGTTCTGTCACATGCACCTACTGCACAGATCCACGGAAAAATTACCATTAAAAACTGGGGACTGGAGGAGATCCAAACAAGTATCAGTTACATTTAGGTGATCCCTGACAGACATTGTTCTGATGTGCTCTTAAAGACATCCCTGTCCCTGCAAAGACAGGGACTCCTTTGATGAGAATTTGTTCCAGTATTTAAGTTTTCTTGTAATTAGAAAGTTTTTTGCACTTTTCCAAGTCTCATTTGATTCAAACCAACACAAGGACTTCTCATCTGCTGACAGTGGGTTACAGAGAGCAACCGATTGCTGTCTCCTCTGAAGCATATGTACAGAGCAGAGCCCTCTCTCCATCGAGCTTTCACAGGTTAAACAGAACCATTCTTTTCACCTTTCTCTATGAGTTTCTGCCACCATAGTTATTTCTCCTCTTCTCTGGACAATGTCCAGTTTCTGTGGCTAACAATTTGGAGCAACCAAAATAAGTACACAAAAAGCCCAGTGCTGATGATAATGAAGTTATAGCAACATTGATGATGACTCAGCTGGTCACACATCCACAGGTCAGGTTTGTGTAACAGCCTGGTCTCATCCCAGGCTGACACAGCCCTGGCCAAAGCAGCAGGAAGGGGATGACAAGGCAGGAGCCTCAAGTGTGTGAGCCCCTGAGTCACCAGCCTCTCCTCCTGCAGCCAGCTCCGCTCTCCCATGGGTGCTGAGCACAGTTACTGCTGGGCCAACAGCTACGGCAGAAGAACCACGCTGGTCACACATCTGCTGGCTGCAGACACAATGCTGAGAGACACTGAGAGACGGTCCTCTGGAGGCACCACTGCTGTGCACACACCAGACATCGGGCTGGAGTGTCTGGCAAAGCCAGTGGGGAAGGAGAGCCCACTTTCCCTCGCTGCGGCACGGTGAAGTGCTTCCCCACTTGCACACAGAACGCGACGACAGCGAGCTGGCAAGGGCGGCTCAGGCATGCCTGTCCTGCACCATCCTCAGCCCGGCCACGCTGGACACAAGGCCTGAGCGGCCTCAACACCGCGTGCTTTGGGAAATCTCATTTGTTTGGTTTGTGTTACAGTCATCTTGGAAGTAACAAGGGAAAACACTACCAGCACGACAGCAAATGTTTTTTAAGTTGTTATCAAGCTGACCCAACAGAAAAGCTTCTTGTTAACCCTGGCACAGTGTAAGATGACCTCGAAAATGATGGAGAAGTGGTTTTGACTCTTGTGCACATTAGACAAGATGAGGACACACAGGTTTGGAGTGTTTCCTCAGATAAACAGTGAGATTCCAGAAGGATGAGAGACTTGAGGAAAAAGATACAGAGCTGCTACAATTGGAACAGCAATGAGGTTTTTCTGTTTTGGATGTAGAAAATAAGGCAACAAAGGAATGCATGGATCATGGAAGGACAAATACATTTCTGCCACTGCAGTTACTTGGGTCTCATGGGCAGGGCCATTGTGGGACTGGTTTCATCTGAGCCAGGTCCTGTTCCTGGGCGGAAAAGGGCAGGACACTGCGGCTTTAAGGCTTTGGGATATATGACTATTTTAGAGCTGACCATCCATCACTGCATTCATCCATGCAGCCACACGTCTTTAGAGCTAAAGATTTCTTCATTGCTGTGTGTTCTTCCATGACCTCGCACCTGTGCATGTACAAGAGGGACTACACAAACCAAGAGGTGAGGTTAAAGTAAGCAATGAGGAAAATACCACGGCCGAGGCGCAGCAGGAAGCACCGGTGGGTGTGCTAAGGCCGCAGCGGCGCTGCCAGCCTGCCTCGCCCCTGGGGCTGTTTGCGTTCGGTCGCTGCTCTGCCCCGCCGCGGCGGGGGCACCAGGGGGCTGCGTCCCCCGGGCCAGGCCGCGGCTGAGCCGGCAGGACGGGGCCGCCCGCCCCGCGGCCGCCTCTTCGGAAGCCGCCCCGTGCCCAAACGCCCGCCCCGTGCCCGCCGGGGCTTGTCCGTCCCCCGCTGCCCTGCCCCGAGCCGCGCCGCTCCCGCCCGGGCCGGGCCGCCGCCGCCGCTGGCGCCATGGCAACCGTCGCTTCCGGTGCGCGGCCCAGGCGTCGCGAGCTGACGACGCGTGGGACCTGACGCTTCCGGTGGTGCGTGCCGGGGCCGGGGCCGCCATGGGCGCCGCCCGCGATGCGGAGCAGCAGCCGGGGCCGCCGGGCGAGGAGGGCCCGGACGATGGCGAGGAGCAGCTGGTGAGCACGGTGAGGTGGGAGCCGGGGCCGGGACCGGGACCGGGACCGGGGCCGGGGCCGGCCGGGCGGCGGCTGACGCGTATGTCCCGCAGAGCCCCTGGAACATCATGATCAAGCACCGGCAGGTGCAGCGGCGCGGCCGGCGCTCCCAGATGACCACCAGGTAGGGGCGGGCTGCGGCCACCGCCGGAGGGACCGAGCTGGGCTGGAAGTGGGGGAGGCCGGACCGGCGGGGCTGGGCATCAGGCCGGCGGGGAGGGTCGGAGTTCGACCAGACTGGGGTGGGGGGGCCCTGCGCCCCCCCACCTGATTCCTCCACCTGCAGCTTCACGGACCCGGCCGTGTCCATGGACCTGCTGCGAGCTGTTCTGCAGCCCAGCATCAACGAGGAAATCCGGGGTGTCTTCAACAAGTATATGAAGGTGAGAGCTGCAGCAGGAACAGGCCCCGCCGCCCCCTCCCATCGCAGTCTGCGTGGAGAGAGCTCAGCTGCCAGCTGCCGCGCAGGGCTGTCATGCCTGTCTCGTGGCCACCACTGTGCGCGGGACTTGGGCCCACATGCCTACCCCGACACTGCCTGGCTGCTCAGGCTCTAACCCTCTCCTGCCACCTCCTCTCCAGTTTTTCCAGAAAGCAGCAATCAACGTGCGTGATAATGTCGGGGAGGAGGTGGACCCTGAGCAGCTCATCCAGGAGACGTGTCGGAGCTGCCTGGAGCAGGTGAGTGCCAGTGAGGGACTCCACTCCCTCGACGGAGTAGCCTGGCCTAGGACACATCCCTCTTCACGGCTTTGGCATTAGCTGGGAGGGGGACATCCACAGCCCTTGTGCAGTTCCTCTGCTTGGCTTCCTTTTCACTGGCAAGTGGCGAGCAGCCAGCGCTGGGCAGCTCATGCTGCTGCATTTCAGTACTGCTGTCGGAATGTGTCATGCAGTTGGAGCTTACACAGAGACCGACCCTCTGGCAACCATCAGAGAGTCCTGGGGGCGCAAAGCAAATGTTTTTTCTTTCATGTCTTGCTGTTTTGCCAGCTGCCCAGACTTTCTCGTGCTCAGATTGTGCTTTTGCATCTCACCATCTGTGAAAGCACTGCATGGTGGCACTGCAAAAGCAGAGCTGTTACAGGACTCTCAGGCAGATGCATGGAAGTGGAGGCTTCTGGTAGGGCCTTCTGTGGACCCAGAATCATAATCCTTCTTCTTCCTGCAGGCAAAACTGCTGTTCTCTGATGGCAAAAAGGTTGTTCCCAGGTTGCCCCATGAGCAGGCAGTACCAAAGGTAAAAGTTGTTACTGTTCCCAGAGGCTTAAGTGACTTGTAAGAGCTGGGAGGAGGATAAGGAGGTTTGGAATTGCTTTGTCCTCTGCCTTTTTCTTGTCCACCAGCACAATAGTGAGGAGGCAGAGCTAGGGGATGTTAGACTAGGAGGGAGGTGTACCTACAGGGCGAGGAAAATCCCAGGTGCAGTTGCTGCTTGTTGCAGTTCAGTGTGTCCCATCAAGGTAGGGTGCAGTCAGTGTTGCCCCACAGAGGAGAGAGTGGCTGGCTGGATTTGTGGGGCCCCCCACAACTAGGCAGGAGAAGGGCCCTGCTCATCCCACTGCCACTCCTCTTTCAGCGTGCCCGACAGATGGATGACGAGCTGAATCGTCGAGGGAGTCCCATTCCCAAAAAGGTAGGAGGGTTTTCCATGCAAGGGATTTTATGTTTTGGGAAGTTTGTTCCTTGTTCCTGGCCGTTCCTGTAGTATGCGTGTGTGGAGGTGCACAGGCAGCTTTTGTGATGCCTCGGAAGTGTGAGCTAGCACTTCTCAAGACAAAAAGAGCAGCTTCCCTAGGAGGGGGTGGGTAAACCAAGAGGGTTCTCTCAGCCTGCACAGCTGAGTCACTGAAGGATTTCTTCCATGCAGAGAAAGGGGCGACCTCCAGGACAGAGCCTGTCAAATGATCGTGGGGTCTCAGGCATGGCTGCGTGAGTACAAGTCCTGAGCTAGAGCCCCTGTTTTGGGAGTGTGGAGGGGAAATGAGGTTGCCCAGATGGGGGAGCACAGAAACCCTGCATCTCCTTCCCCTTCTACAGAAGGGAGAGGTGCAGGGGAGTACCAGAGGGCTGGCAGGAAGTGTTTAGGTTGAGGTGTTCCCCCAAAGAGGCAAAGACCTTTGAGGAAGCGGTTTTAAATAGGCCTGAAGGAGTGAAAAGGTCCAGCTGGGCCATTCAGAGTGAGCAGCGTGAAACATGATGGTGGGGGTGTCTTGGCAGCCAGAGAGAGGAGAATGTGCAGCAAAGCTGAGGGTCTGGAGCTGGGCACTGCAGGGAAATGGAGAGTGTGAACAAAGGAAGAGCTGGGGCTCAATGCCTGCTGCTGATGCCACAGGGACTGGTTCTTACTGCATTTTCCTTCCCCTCAGGTGGAAGCTCAAAGTCTCTGAGCCTGTGAGAAGGGATGGACCAAAGGTATTGGCTGGCCAACACTGCTGGGCTCAACCTCTCCTCCCCTTTGCTTCTGCCAGCAGAGCCCTACTGCTGCAGGAGTGGAGGACAGCGCCAAGCTGTGCTCTGGCCCACCAGGCCCCTGCAGTGCAGGAGAGAAGCAAGAAGAGGAGGCACTGTAGCCTGTAGCTCTGCGGTGTGGTGCCGCTGTTAGGAGACCTGGGGAGAGCAGTAGTAGCCATAAGGATCCCACGCATGTTTCCCACAAGGGAAACTGCTTAGGTCAGCCCAAACGGAACAACTTCCCTCCTCTGTGGAAGTCTAGAGGTCTGTGGCCAGCTCCCTCCCTCCCAGGCTGGGGGCGGTTCCGAGGTTCCCGGTCAGAGAACTGAGGCTCATGGAGCATGGGCTGGCACCAGCTTCATTTCTAATGTTGCCCCTTTTCCAATTGCTCTGTAGTGGGATCCATCCCGACTGACTGAAACCACAACCTTTGTGCTGGGATCTCGAGCAAACAAGTAAGGAATGGCCCTGTTGCTGGAGGGTGGTGTCTCCAAGGCAGGAGCCCGTAAGACTCCTCCCGTCACTTCGCTTCTCTGCCTCGAAAGCAGTAGGAAGGGCTTGGGGAGGAGAGGAGGTGTCCCTGTACCACTGCAGCCACCCTCTGCACAGGTGTAACACCCCCTCGTCTTCCTCTTTCAGAGCTCTCGGGATGGGAGGAACAAGAGGGCGACTCTACATCAAGCATCCCCACCTCTTTAAGGTCAGATGCCGCAGCAGGATGCTTCCTCCTTCAGGGTTTGCTCAGAAATGGTTTCCAATGGGAATCGGGAGCGTGTGCTTCAGCTCGCTTGTTTTCTTCCTCCCCCACGCCTTTGTTTGTTACCTTAGAGCACGTACACACACAGTCTGGCTAGCACACTGGAACATAAGTTAACGGCTTAGCGCAGCCTCCAAGGTGGTGGGTTGGCCTGGAGCCAGGGCTTGAGGTTGGAGAAACAGCAGGCAGAGCTGAGCCCCCCTGGCCCCAGCAGCCCCCGGTGGGCAGCACCGTGGGGGGCAACATGCTCAAGGGAGCGCTGGAGCGGGGCACAGCATCCCAGCAGGAGGGTGGTCAGAGCGCGAGGTCTGTTGCCTGTGTTCAGCTAGGTCCTTGCTGCTTTATTGCAGTACGCAGCCGACCCGCAAGATAAGCACTGGCTGGCAGAGCAGCAGCACATGAGGGCCACTGGGGGAAAGATGGTGAGTACGGCCGGGCTCGCGGCTCCTGCAGCCGGCAGGAACCGTGCAGAGACCCACCGCAGGGCCAGAATGGGCCGAGGAGCAGTGTGCCGGCTTTGGCAGGAGGCTAGGCAGGAGGGCATGTGGAGGCAGAGGTGCTCCCCATCGTGCTGCAGAGGTCCGGCTGCTGCTCCTCGGGATGTGGGCGAGCAGCGTGGTCTGGGAGGCACAGCCAGCTGCTGTGGGGAGCAGCAGCTCTGCACTGGATGGGGATGGGATGCGGCACTGCCCTTGCTGCCCCTCGCAGGCACCAGAGTGGGTGCATGGCAGCCCTGAGGTGTCCCCCCCACCTTGTGCTGCAGGCCTACCTCCTCATCGAAGAGGACATTCGGGATTTGGCTGCCAGCGACGATTACAGGTGAGGACCAAAGCAGAGGTGCTATGGGTGCTGCTATGCCTGGGGCTGCTGCTTTGGGGGCCCACACTGCACCCACCCTTGCTGCTCCACTGGAGGAGGGCCCTGTGTTGGTTGGGGGCTTGGTGCCAGGGGTCTGTGGTGGGTGCTGCGGTCCATGGTGGGTGCTAGGGGCCCTCATGGGGGGGTCCACGGTGGGTGCCAGGGGTTTGGGCTCACTGCTGGTTGTCTGTGGTGGGTGCTGAGGTCCACGGCGGGTGTCAGGGTCCTCCCATCTTGCCCCACCTCTCCCCAGGGACTCTGTTGACCTGCGGCTGGAGGAGCTGAAGCCCTTCATCCCACCGACATGGATGACTGAGAAGATGCAGAGGCACATGGAGATGCTTCGCCGCGAGGGGGACGCGCTGGCCCCCGAGGGTCCCCCTGAGGGTCCCCCCGAGCCCTGAGGCCCTGGCCCCAGAGGGCCCCAATAAAGCCGCTTCGCACTCGCCTCTGCCGCCTCCTGTGGAAGGGTGTGTCTGGCCCTTTAAGGGTCCGCCGGGACCAACGGTTCCGCCAATGAACGGCCGCTCGCCGTTACCGTAGCACCCGCATCCCGGACGAGCGACGATTGGTCGGCTCGAACGAGGCTGTGCGTTGATTGGCGGACGGGCCGGACGTTGGAAATATTCAAACGGGGCGCGGGAGCTGGGCGGGACCAGGTGGGGTGGGGCCAGGCGGGACGAGACCGGAGCGGAGCGGCGAGACGAGACGAGACGAGCCGACACGAGCCGAGCCGGGCACCGGCAACAGATCTTGGCACGGCAGAGACCCGCCGCCGCTGTTCGGCACCGGGAGAGCCGCAGGAGGGCCCGGGACCCGCGCCGAGTGCAGTCGCGGGCGGAGGGAGGGAAGGAAGGAGGGAGCAGGGCCCGGTGCGGCGCCGCCCGGGAGCGGTAGCTGCGTCCAACGCCCGCCAACGGGCGGGCAGCGGCGGCCGGAGGCGGGTGCGCCGCTCGGGTTCCCGGGAGCTGCCATGGCCTCACAGAACGCCGACCCCGCCGCGGTGCCCAGCGTGGCCGCCCGCAAGGCGGCTGAGGCAGGGGCCACGGCGGCCCGCGGCTCGGTGGGGAAGAGGTGAGCTGGGCCCGGGGCGGGCGCTGGGGGCTGCCCCGCCGGCCCGGCCCGGTAACGTGTGCTTCCCCCGCAGGCTGCAGCAGGAGCTGATGGCGCTCATGGTGAGTAGGGTCCCGGGGGAGGGGGTCCCCGGGGCCGGTCCCAGGGGGTCCCGGGCCGCTCTGACGGGCTGTCCCCGCAGATGTCTGGTGACAAAGGCATCTCTGCCTTCCCCGAGTCCGACAACCTCTTCAAGTGGATCGGGACCATCGATGGCGCCGCCGGCACGGTGAGCAGCTGGGACCCTGCTCCCCCCGGCCGAGGAGGGTGGTCCCACTCCTCCCTGCGCCCCCCGGGGCTCCCCTTCCCCCCAGGGCTGTGCTCCCAGCCCCTGACTCCTGCCCCCAGGCCTACGAGGAGCTGCGGTACAAGCTGTCGCTGGAGTTCCCCAGCGGGTACCCCTACACAGCGCCCACAGTGCGATTCCTGACGCCCTGCTACCACCCCAACATTGATACTCAGGGCAACATCTGCCTCGACATCCTCAAGGACAAGTGGTCAGCCCTCTATGATGTCCGCACCATCCTGCTCTCCATCCAGAGCCTGCTGGCAGGTGAGTCCCATGGCCAGGTTATGGTGGGGGGCTGGGGCTGGTGGCAGGGTGTGTGTCCCCCAGCACAGCACTGGGCGGTGGGACTCGGGGTTCCAGGCCGCCCCACCTGCTGACACAGCTCCCATGCCCAGAGCCAAACATCGAGAGCCCCCTGAACACACATGCTGCTGAGCTCTGGAAGAACCAAGCTGGTGAGTGCCCCGGGGCAGAAACACCCCTCCCTCCCTTTGGGGCGGGCAGCAGCACAGCCTCCCAGTCCTGCTGTGTGCCTGGCTCTGCAGCTGCGCTGGGACCCTCAGCCCTGTCCCCCCCCCCTCTTTCCTTAGCCTACAAGAAGTACGTGCGGGAGACATACTCTAAGCAGGCCAAGAGCCAGGAAACCTGACTGATGCTGCTGCCACTGCTCCCTGTTGTACCCAGGCCTCTGTCTGCTCCCTGTCCAGCTGCTCTCTGCGGCTTTCTGTATCATAGGCTGTTCTTAAATTAATTTTGCAGTCCAAGCCACGGTTAATGTATAAATAAATGCACATTTATAACTCTTCCGGGGGTATTGTTGCAGCTTGGCACCCTGTCAGTGCCCAGAGGCACCTACTCTCAGTCAGCTCGGCCCCTCTGCAGGCATGGGCATGAAGGGAGGGACACCGATCCCCCTGGGGTAACACAGGCTTCATTAACGATTGGGGTGCCTGGAGCTGGTCCTGTTCCCTCTGCAGGGTGAGGGCAGCCCCCAGCATCACCTGCCAGGGTAGGGGAACGGGGTCTGCGGTGGTACCTAGGGCCCCATCCCCTACTCTGCGATGCCTGACTGCAAGGGAGTGCCAGCCCTGCCGCCTCCTCTCCTGTCCCCTGGTCAGAGCACCCTGCAACAGTGCCCAGCATGAGCCCCCCCACCCGAGCCATGGGTGCTGCAGTGCCACCTGGCCCCACCGGCTGTGTGGCCTCCACCATCCACAGCGGGATGTTGGCTCTACTCTCCATCTCCACTAGCATGGCCCTCACCTGCTCAATCTCCTCCTCCAGGCGTGGGATGGATGGGGGCTGTGTGGGATCCCCCCCACACCGGTTCCTCTTGTGGCTAGGCAGCTCCCAGCCCTCCAGTCTGTGTGCATTGGAGCAGTGCTACCCCCCAGCACAGAGAAGAGCTGGCAGAGGTGGTGGGCTTGGCACAGGTCCTCTAGGAAGAGCTCCAGGGCAGAGAGGAACAGCACCCACAACCTCTCCAGCTCCTGTCGCTCCTTGGGGCTCACTAGTGCCTGCCGCAGCCCTGCCAGCAACACACACTGCAGCCCTGCAGGATGAGGGATACTGAGCCGGGCTGGCCCCAGAACCCCTCACCTACCCTGGTGCAGGTGCTGGGGGGGCACTGCAGTTGCTGCCCGGTGCAGCAGCTCCCTCCTTACCATTTCTGAGCTCACTGGCCTCCAAACTCCTCCTGCACCGCTATTCCCGCAGCCAAAGGCTGTCGGCACTGCCTCCGAGCTGCAGCACCAGCTGCCGGTGCCTGGCTGTGGCCTTGCAGAGGGCTGCCTGGGCTGCTGCACACATCCCTACCGTCCCTGCTGTACGGCATGTGGCCCATCCTCCCCATGCCATCGTACCCAGTGAGGGCAGGGTCAGGACCTTCTGGGGCCACCCCTGGCTCCCCACAGGGCTCAGCACATGGGGATGTGACAGGCTTTGAGCTGCGTCCTGCCAGCTGCCTGGTGCTGGTCCCACTGGCCCCACGTGTGTCAGGCGCTCCCTGGTCCAGGAAGCATCCCTGCCTCGTCCCCTCCTGCTGTGCTCCCTGGCTGGAGTGGTGGCAGAGCTGCTGCAAGGGCCCGGTGTCCCCAGGGAGCAGTGATGCATGACAGGCTGGCACAGACTGTCCAGGCCCACAGGCTCCAGCGTTGCCTTGACTCCACAGGGAGGGGGCTGCTGCTGTCCCCACCACCACCTTATTGCCAGGTCCTCTGTGCCGTTCTGGGTGGGATGCAGAGGTCCTGGTGTGGGGCAGGCAGTAGTGGCCCCCAGATCCCCTTGTGGTTCCCACCACCCTGCCCCAGAGAGGGTAGGAGCAGCTCCTCCCTCCTGTGCCACCAGCTCCCAGAGCTCTGCGGGGACCCCTCGGGCCGTGCTCCCTCGCCTGCTGGTGTGTGAGCCAGCCGCTCCGCATGGAAACTCTGAGGTCAGCGCTGGCGCCCGCCCAGCAGCCCGTGGGAACCGTGGCCCTAGGCTGCCCCCGTGCCCCCCAGCACGGCCGCGCTGGGTGAGCCTGACTGGCATGCGGCACCTGCCCAGGCACATCCCCCTCTGGGGGAGCAGTGCGGGGGCACAGTGCCATGGCCCCCTCCCCATGCAAACCCGGTGAAGTTTCGCACCGGCGTCTCAAGCCTTTCCCCTTTTATTGAGGCTCAGACTGAAACCACGTGCAAGAGGCTGGAGGAGAAGCTGGGCCGCCAGCAGCGGGGCAAGACCAAGGCCCCGGCCCAGGGCAGGGCCCCAGCTGGGGAGGGCAGCCGGGTGCTGTGCAACTGCTGCTCCCTTGGGGGTGGTGGAGCGGGGCAGGGTGCAGCAGCCGGCCCGAGGAATGACTGGTCTCTTACTGCACACCCTCCATCATCTTCAGGAACTCTGCAAGAGAGTGGCACCCTCAGCCCACGGTCCTGCCTGGGGTGTGTGGCACAGGCGCTCAGCCAGAGCTGCCACTCACCATCAAAGTCGATGCGGCCATCATTGTTCTTGTCTGAGTCCTTCATCAGGTCCTCTATGTCCTCTTCAGTGACGTGCTCCCCGGTGGCCCTCAGGATCTCGCCCAGTTCCTCAATGTCAATGAACCCATCCGCATTCCTGTAGGAGGGTGACGGCAGGACGCGGCCATGCTTGCCCCTGCAGGCAGGACAGGCTGGCATCCCTCTCCCCCCACTCACCGGTCAAAGATGCGGAAGCAGTTGGCCAGCTCCTCCTCAGACTTGCCCTTGGCATCCTCTTTCATCTGGCGCACCATCATCACCAAGAATTCCTCAAAGTCAATGGTGCCGCTGCCTGTGGGAAAGAAACTGAGCACAGGTCAGGGTGCCAGCCTGGCACCCATCGCCCACCACCCCCCAAAGGCTGCTCACCATCCTCATCCACCTCCTCTATGATGGCATCCAGCTCTTCCTTGGTGGGGTTCTGGCCCAGCATCCTCATCACCGTCCCCAGCTCCTTGGTGCTGATGTCCCCGCCGCCATCCGCATCAAACATGTCAAAGGCGGCTTTGAACTCTGTGGGGAAGGGGGTCAGGGCTGGGCAGTGCACAGGACAGGGCCACGGCAGTGGGACAGAGCCCACCGGGTCTGGCCCCTCTCCCCACTGCTCCTGCACTCACCCGCGATCATCTCCTCGCTGAGGAAGGCGCGAGCTTCAGCCTGCTGGTCCGTCTGCAAAGCAAGGCAACGGGGTCACTGTGGCCGTCCGCAGCGTGCCCAGGAGCCCCCAGCACAGTGAGGCACAGGGGTGTGGGGTGAGCCCCTGCCCAGCCGGCGTGTGACGCCATGCTGGGGCAAGCTGCGGCCCCCAGCCATCCCCACAGCTCTGGTGCTGCCTGGACATTTGCGAGGGCGGGGGAGCTGCTGTCTGTGTGTGCCGCCTTGGCATCTCAGGTATGCAGCGCTATTTTTGGGGTCTCCTCAGCTCCCCTTATAGGGATCAGTGGGGCCACAGCCACGGGCACCTGTTGGCCCTGATCAAGTTTCTCCTGGAGGCGTGGGCTGGCTGTTGAGCCGGCTACGATGCTGTGTCGCATGACCCAGCACTCAGCTTTCAGCCACCCTCTGCCACTGCCACCTCTGCACAGCCCTGTGCTCCGGCCAGGACTGAGCCAGTGTCCCCGGGGCACCCGCACCCTTCAGGCAGCCATGCAGCCCCCCCAGAACACAGACACTGTGCTGCCCTGATGCCTCCCTGCCCTCACACGCCATGGCTAGCCCAGCCCCGGGGACCCCCTCCCACTGCTGTCCATGGAGGCATCTCAGCAGCAAACCCCCCCCGGGCGCATGCAGTGCCCAACGCCTCCTGCCCTGCTGGGTCTCGCCCCAGCACACAGCGCATGGCATACAGCACACGGCAGCATGGGGGGCTCTTACCATTGAAGGCATCTTTGCTGCTTTCCTCCCCTAGGGAGTCACCACCTCCTGCAGCAGTAGTCCCTAGAAGCTCCCTGGTGCTCCTGGCACCCCAATTTGTAGCGTCCCTGCCACGTGGCGTGCCCCCAGCTGTGGCCCCGGCAGCCTATCAGCTCCCCGGTGGCAATCAGGCCCCGCTCATTGGCAACAGGCGCATTTTACCTAATTTAGCCAAAACGTTATTGGCCAAGAGCTGGGGATTAACCGTGGGTCTGAAGCTGGGATAGAAATTCAAGCCCTCCGGGGAGGGACACTGGAGCCTTGGCTGGAGGGTGGCTCTTCTGCCCCCTCCCCCTCCCAGCACCCTCCAGCCCAGGGCGGCTCAGCAAGGAGGGGGTTAAAAATAGCCCAGACAAGGGGGCCAGGGCCTCCCCCTGCACCAAGCTGTCTACCCCAGCACCCTGACCATTACCTGCTCCCCTGCTGAACCCCAGACCTGAAGCCGTGCCTGGGGCAGGCTCCCAGCATGGGACTGGGCTCCCCCAGTCCAGGGTCACCTCCCTCATCCCCACAAGACCCCGGGGCCTCCAGCCTTGCCGTGCCACCTCCAACCCCCTCCCTCCACTCCCTTTTTCTGCTTGGGTGGGCCGGTTGCGGCACCCCAGCCCAGGTGAGGAAGGGGTCCCCGGCGGGGGGCCTGGGGTATGATGCCCTGGGGGGGGGCAGAGCGTGCCCCCCCTGCGGTACAGGATTCCTGGCACTTTTGGCACCGAGACTCCAGCTCTGGAAAAGGCCCCATCTTTCTGTGCTGCCAGGGCAGTGGGAAATCTGCCCGGCACCTCCTTGAAGGCTCTGCTCTCACACACCGCAGCCCAAGCCACCCACCTTTGCCACGGCCTGGCTGGGGCTGCCGGTGGTGGGGACACGCTGGCCAAGTGGCCCGTGCCCCAAGGGGGTTGGACGGGGGGCTTGGAGCTGCGGCGGGGTCAGACCCTCTCCTGCAAGGTCACCGGGGGTCAGCACCAGCCCAGGCCCCCGTGCATCCCACCCTGCCTGGCAGCCGGGAAGGGAGGGACAGGGCAAGGCATCGGGGTCCCCAGGCTCTCAGTGCAGAAGCCCCCCAGACCCCCCTGCGCCCACGAGAGCGCAGGGATCCCCACCCAAGGTGCTGGAGCAGGGCGCAGCGGGTGTGCAGGGCAGAGCGATGGCAGCAGCTGGGCCGGTTCCTCGGTATTAATAGACATTCCCAAGAAAGTGGCGAGGCAGCAGTGGGCACGGCACTAAATAAGGCTGGCCGGGGCGAGGGGGTGCTGGGGCAGCCCAGGGGATGTCCCGCAGGGGCAGTGGCACAAGCAGGGTCGGGACCCGGCGTGCAGGGTGCAGGGTATGGGCGTGCCGGGGTACGGGGACCCCGCAGTGCCAGGCGCCGCGGTGAGGGACTGCTGTGGCTGCGGGCAGGGGGCCGCGGGGCGCTGCCCAGGCAGGGGACAAGGGGAGCAGTGACCGGCGGGGGCCAGGGACCGCGGGCAGAGCCGCCCTGAGCCGTGCCGTGCCGTGCCGGCCCCGCCGCAGCGATCCGGGTTCCCGGCGGAGGCGGAGCCGTGCAGGGAGGATCCCGGGCCGAGCCGCGGCGGAGCGGCCATCGCTCGGCACCGCCTGTCTCGGGGCAGCACGGTACGGGCCGGTCCCGCACCCAACGCGGCTGCACCGGGCAGGGGGCGTGGGAGCGGGGCCAGGGGGTGTCGCGGGGCCGGCGCCGGCCGGGCCGTGGTGGGCGGCAGCCCTTGGCCCCCAGCCCATCCCGCCGCCTTGGGGCGGCCGGGCCTGACGCGCTGCCCGGCCCAGGCGGGATGGCCGCCCGCATCCTGCACCGCCTGCGGCACGCACTGGCCGGGGAAGGTGGCCGGGAGGAGCGGGTGCGCGGTGGCTGCGAGGCCGAGGACTTCCCGGAGAGCTCAGAGCTGGAGGACGACACGGAGGGGCTGTCAACGCGCCTCAGTGGCACCCTGAGCTTCACCAGCCACGAGGAAGAGGAGGAGGAGGAGGAGGAGGAAGGCGCTGGAGAGGAGCTGGGAGAGCCGCCGCAGGCCATGGGGGCGGCAGCCGGTGCGGAGGATGGAGGCAGGTGCTGGGGTCGGTGTGCTGGGGGGGCCGAGGCGGCAGCACCCTTGTGGAGGGGACCCAAGCGATGGTGGGGGCCAGCAGCCTGGAGATGCTGGGGTGCTGGGAGAGCCCCGTCTGCGCAGGGTTGGGCTGACGCCCCTCTCCCGGTGCAGAGTGGGGCCCTGCAGCCGAGCGTGCTGGCGGCAGCCTGCTGACCCGGCAGCTGCAGGAGCTGTGGAGGAAGTCGCGGGGCAGCCTGGCTCCGCAGCGGCTGCTCTTCGAGGTCACCAGCGCCAGCGTGGTCAGCGAGCGCTCCTCCAAGTACGTGGTGAGTGAGCCCGGTGGGGCTGGGTAGGCGCAGGGCGGGCACAGATCCTGCTCCCTCCTGGGGCAGGGGTCCCATGGGGCTGGCGCTTATTTCTCTCTGTCTTTCCCTGTGCTGCTCGGATGATGCTGGCGGCTCAGATGAGCCTCAGGTAAGTATTGCCAAGAGGTGCTGTGGCAGCCCAGCCTGCTCCCTCCTGCCCAGGCAAACCCCCCTGTGGCCTGTCTTTGGCTGTACACCTGGTTCTGCCTGGCCCCATGGGAGCGCTTGCCCACGGCACCGCCCTGACACCCGGCTCCCCCCACAGCTCTACACCATCTACTTGATCCGCTCCGGCCGGTTTGACAAGGCCCCTGCCGCCATCGCCCGGCGCTACTCGGACTTTGAGCAGCTGAACCGCCGCCTGCGCTGCCGCTTCGGCTGTGACATGGCTGGCATCACCTTCCCCAGGAAGAGGCTGCGCCGGAACTTCACCGCTGAGACCATTGCCAAGCGGAGCCGAGCCTTTGAGCAGTTCCTGTCCCACCTGCACTCCATTGCCGAGATCCGCCGCTCCCCCGAGTTCCTTGAGTTCTTCTTCCTGCAGGACCTGCAAGCCGCACAGCGCCTGACCTGCACTGGCATGTACCGCGAGGCCCTGGCCACCTGGGCCAATGCCTACCGGCTGCAGGACCGGCTGGGGGTGTGCGGCTCCGGCCGCTTCCTCCTGACACTGGCTGGGCTGGCCGTCTGCCACCAGGAGCTGGATGAGCTTGGTGAGGCCCATGGCTGCTGCGAGCAGGCGCTGCAGCTGCTGGAGGCCCAAGGCAGCCACCCATTGCTGGGGCCCTTCCTGCAAGCTCACGTCCACCTGGCCTGGAAAGTGGGCAAGGACAAGCGGCGTTCAGAGGCTCGGCTGCAGGACCTGCGGGAGGCTGGGCCACCCCTGCAGCAGCAGCCCACCCTGAAGGAATGCCTGATCAAGGAGCCTCTGGAGTAAGCATCCCACCACCGGTGCCCCCACGGTGACAGGAGGGCAAGGGGCCCAGGGTGGCTAGAGCAGCAAGGGTGATGCCATCGCTGGGATGGAGCACAGAGGCAGCACTGCGTGTCTATGGATGGCACAGCCCACGCCCAGGAGCTGTCTCAAAAATGCACTTTCTTTGTGGTTAGTCTGTCCTGTGGGGCCGGGCACTCGTGGGTGCTTGTCACCCACTGCCAGGAGCTGGCTCTCCCTCTGCGGGGGGGGTTCTAGTGTGGATGGGACGGAGTTTAGCTGGGATGTACTAGCACTGCATAAGGAAACGGGAAGGCTTCTGGCAGGGTCTGTGGCTCTTGCCAGAAGCTTCCCATAAAACTTATGTAATAAAAAGGACTTTATTGAATAAAGTCTCAGTAGGAAGAAGAGCGAGGCGCCTGCTGTATGTTCAGCTTCACTTCCCCCAGGGCACCATCAGCAGGAAGCCTCGTGTCCCCCATACTGAGGTGGGGAGCTGCCTCATCCCTTTTCCCAGCTCCCAGCTTCCCCTTTTCCAGCTCCCAGTGGCTGGGCGCAAGCCTCAAGGGTGAGCAGAAGCAGCGACTGATGCATCATGGCACAAGGAAGACAGAAGTGAGAAGGGGCACCCACATGTGCCGCAGTAGCACTTTCCCCCTCGTGCTGTGGGGGCAGAGGCAGCCCTGGTGCTGCCGACCTTCTCCCTTTCAGGAGAGGGTCCCTCAGGCAAGCATAATCATGGGGCTCAAGGCGACAAAGTCCAGGGAATGGAGCCCAGCCATTCACCTGACATCTTTATTTAAGGCAGGTGAAGGGCAGCTGATCATACTGTACGGTTATGTGCTGTGCAGCAAGCAGTCAGTTGCAGCAGACGCCTCTGCAGGTCCCCATCTGTCGTGGAGGGCCTCTGGCACCAGCTCTCCCCACGGTGCTGGATCCAGCCCAGTCTCCCTTCAAGGCTCATTTCTGCTGCTGCCCAGGTCCCACCTGGCCCACATCTCTCCTGGTCCGTCCCTCGGCGTGCCCAAGCCCCAGCCCGCAGGGGTTTCGCAGCTAGAGCTTGCTCTGGTTTGGCATTTGCTCCACCCTGATGACTCCTTCCTGTGCACAGGTGACAGCCAGGACCCCATCCCTGCGCCACAGCCGTCCCTGCACCAGTCCCCGGCACCCACCTGAAGAGAGAGCCTGTCAGACTGCAGACTGTCAGTCCCTGCAACAGGCAGGGCTGGCCTTTGCCATGCGGGTCCCTGGGGAATGCAGCGGGGACTCACCAGCCCAGGGGCTCTCACACTCGTACAGCATCCAGTGGTCCGCTCGGAAGGGCGCGTGGAACCACATAGAATGGTCAAGGGACACCATGAACTTGATATGGTACTGCCGGTGTGGGAGCAGGGCCGTGCCCAGGAAGGCATAGTCGGAGATGTAGGCAGCCACACAGCAGTGCACCTTCATGTCAGTCTCTCCTGCAAAGCGACCGGCACTGCCTGTCTCCAGCGTGCACTGTACGTGCCCAGCTCCCCCAGGAGCTCTGCTTCCCTGGGGGTCAGCTGCTGGCCAAACAGTGCTGTGATGCTCTTTCAGACCTGCTCTCCTTGCTGTGCCTCCCAAGGAAAGCCGGCCGTGGCTGAGCATGGCACACGGCCATCGCTTCACGCTCCAGCACCCCCACCTGTATTTCAGCCTTGAAATCTCCAGGCTTCCCCACAGGCTAGGGGCACAGTCAGCCTCTGAATCACAACCCTCTCCGCCCACTCCGTTGCGAGCGTGCTCTAAAGCGCAAGCTGGAGCCTGAGCCCTTCGCTTGTGGGGCAGCTGGACTGCCCTCCTGGCAGGACCCACCTATGTAGCCTCGTGCTCGCACCCAGAAGAGCTGCTTTGGCTCCTGCGGCTCGGAGCAGAATATATCTGGCGGGTTCACGGGTTTGATATCAATTGGCACGTCTTCGGCCTGAATCTTGTTAAGGTGCTTTCTGTATCTCTCCGCCAAGTTAGGATTCCTGTAGACCAACACAGAGAAGTGAGGTTAATGCCAGGCAGGCCAGAGGCACATCCTGCTGGCAGCAGCTTCAGACCAGGGACCCAGGGCCACACAGAAAGGCAACAGGGGCACAGCTCCTGCTCTGTCTGCTTCTCTGCTCCCCAGGTGTATTTGGGAACTCCTCAGGCTGTTGCCTCAATTCTCTCCCACCTGCTTTTGCCCCTGCACCTCCGTAAGCTGCAGCTGCAGAGAAGGGCATCTCTGGCATGCCCTGTCTGCCCCACTCACTGCAGGAACTTCTGGATGAGCTCCTCCTGCGTCAGCAGCTTCTCAGGGGGTGGCACGGCAGGCATGGTGAACTGGTGCTGCACCGGGCTGCACTGGGAGAGCTGGAAGGAGGCCTGGCAGGTGAAGATCGGCTTTCCATGCTGGATGGCCTTTACAGAACGAACAGAGAAGCTCTTCCCTGTACGGGTCCGTTCCACCTCGTACAGCACTGGCACCTTGGGGTCCCCTGGGACAGAAAAGGAACGTTCTGCTGTCGGACCACCACGCACCACAGAGGGGACCTGACCTACAGATGCTGAGCACTGGGGCCAGGCGGGCTGAGCCCACTGTGCCCTGAACCATCAACACCCTCTCTCTGCTGTGCTGGAGCCAGGATGGCAGCATCTGCCCACCCATGTGGGCCTCAGCCGCGGCTTCCCCAGCCCCTCAACCACTGGAGTCACTGCCTGGTCCCGGTCCCGCCATAAGCCCCAGCCTCCCCGACCCCCTGCACCCCATCCTGCCCCTCCACAATCACCCCTCTGCCCCACTGAGCTCTCTCCCTCAGCTCCGGGCACCCCCCGGCCAGCAGCCCGGCCTGCCCCCGGGCCCAGACCTGCCCACCCCCGCCCTTCCCACTCCGGCGCCCCAGCCGCGGGGCTCCCCGCCCGGCCCCGCTCCCCGCAGCGCGGCTCCCCCCGCGCCCGGCCCCGGCCCACCTGCCCGCACGAAGTAGCAGTGCAGCGAGTGGACCTGCTCGTCGCGGCTAACGGCGCGGGCGGCCGCCACCAGGGCCTGCCCCACGATCTGCCCGCCGAAGAGCCGCTGCGTGGCGGGCACCCAGTGGTGCCGGCCCCTGCGGGGGAGAGGGCGGCGGCGGTGAGGGCGGCGGCGCGGAGGGCGGCCCGACCCCGGCGCCCCGGCGGCCCCGCGCACCTGAAGAGGTCGAGCTCCAGCCGCTCCAGGTTCAGCACGCTCGTGATCAGCACGCTCCGCAGGTCTCCGGCCGGCGGCCGCCCCGGCCCCGGCCCCGGCCCCGCGCCCGCTCCCCCGGCGTCGCCCGGAGCTGCCATCTCCGAGGCGGCCCAGCAGCCCTGACAGCGGCAACACCCGGCCGCTGCGCGGCGCAGCGGCAAGTACCGCCCACCCGCGAGGCAAAGACAGCCAGCTGATTGGTCTCTGAGCTGTCAGTCACCCGGGCCGTGGCAGAAAGCTCTGGGATGGTTGGCTGGCCTCCTGCCCGTCCGGAGAGTACGCCTGTAATTGGCCAGACTCATAGTATGGGCGGTGCCCCAGCTGGTTTAATATGGCTTCTTCCTGCTGGAGAGGAGGCTGCAGGTGTCAGGTCTGCCATGGAGCTGGGCTCTTGCTTCAGGAGCTACGAGGCCTTCAGGGAGCGCTTCCGCGCCTACAAGAGGGCGCAGGGCTGCCGCTACGCTCTGCGGAGCTGCGTCTCTGTCCGCTGCCACAACCGGCAGCACGGCACCGCCGTCCGCGAGGATGTCATGTAAGGCCACCGCGGTGCGCAGCCCTGCCCGGCCGGGCCGGCTCGGCTCGGTGCCTGGCCCCGGCACCCCCGGGCAGGGCCTGCGCCCCGCGCTGGGCTCCAGGGGGTTCGGTGCTCCCCGCGCGGGTCCGGGGAGTGAGCCCATGCGGGAGCGCCCTGCCCGCAGGGAGCGGCGTCAGCAGCTCTGGCCCCCAGCCCAGCCCCTTCCACGGGGTGTCAGCTCCTGCCAGCACCTGGCCGAGTGCTACTGTAACCGGGGCTGCCCGCGGTTGCGGAAGGGTTCATCCTGCTAGCCTAACAGGCCTGCAGAGGAGAGTGCTGTTGGTTATGTCAGGCGCTTGCTGTTTTCATAGTCTCGACTGTTCCTGTGTTGCTTACCCCCCGTTGCTGTGTCCCAGCCCTGTTGCTCCCCCTCATGCTCCAGCTAGCGCTCTGCTGTCCTGCTTGGCTCTGTTCAAACCCTGCCTTTTGGCTCAACAATTCTTGCTGCCTCTTGCAGCAAAACCTGTACCTTTCACCTTTGAAGCCACCCTCATGGGACATTGCTGGCTAACTACAGCTCCTGCCTTTTTCTTCTCAAGTAGCAAGACACTAAGTACTGGCTGCTGGCATTCCCCAGCTGCTTTCACCTCATTGCAATGGCAAGGTGCTGTCGGGTTTCCCTCTCAGTGCTGGATTCCACAGCCTTCACTTACCTGAGCAGGTCTAGCGATACTGCCTCATTTCTGTGCAAGTCGGTGGATCCACTTGTGTGCACAAAGGCTACAAGGTCATTCTCCACTCACACAACTGCTCCCCTTGCTGCCTTAAAATATAATTTAATCGTGTGCCTTGAAGCCTTTCTTGCTGTGTTCTAGCCTGCTCCTCCAGATGCAGAGGAGTTGCAGAAATGATATGTGCTTTAAGGGAGTTAGGCACACATGCACCCAGGTATCAAGTTTTTGTTAACGGCTTTGCTGTTTCTGGAGAGCAGAAACAGGCATTGCTGGGATCAAGAGCAGGGGCTGCTTTATGGTGTCTGGTTGTGGCAGTTACGACTCTTAGTTCATTTGTTTTTCCTGTATTTGAGCTTTCTTACCCCAGGCTTTGCTGAGCGGAAAGCCAGCTCGTCTGACTGGCGTATGTGTTTTTTGTGTGCTCGCTAATTGAATATAGTGTCAGCATGCAAGAAAAGTCAAAACTAAATGCTGGCAGCCCATGCCACCATTGCTTGCCCCATTAATGCCTTCTCAACGTTTGCAGGTTCATGGAGGTTAAGTTTGGTTGTGCCCGGGCCCAAAAATACAACAAGAAGAGAAAGCAGCAGCCCAGCTTGTGTCCAGCTTATTTTGTGTTGCAATATAAAGAAGACATAGACCAGCTTGTGATCAGCGATCTGAACAGCAACCACGTCCATGCAGGCCCGGTTTTTTCCCTGACCAGAGCCGCTGCCCTGATGGCAAGCACTACGGAACGCGACAGCCCCGCAACAAAACCGCTAAAGCAACAGCAGGCGGGCGGGACTGAGAGTGGTGCTGCAGCAGCAGAGGACTCCTACGCAGTCATGGGACAACCGGTAGATGGGGCGCCTGCTCCGTACGGGGCTCCTGCGCTCCCTGAGGCAGCAAAGGAAAATGCTTCGGCCTCGGCACTAGTCAGGGTTGCCGAGGTAATGAAAACCTTTCTGACAGAGAACAAGGGCTCCCTGGCCTCAGTTAGCACAGACAGGGACCATGGCCTGGACAGACTCAGCTTCCAGACCAGGCAGATGAAGAGCTGGTTCGTGCGGTTCCCCGAGAGCCTCCTGCTGCACAGAGTGCTGAGTGAGGCGGGACATGTTCTCTATGCTTTCCTTGTAGAGAGCAAGGAGCAAGTAGGGAAGGTGGTGCACTTGTCACTGCTGAAGGATGACACAGGACACAACGTCAGGGAAATGCTGACCATCTTCAAGGAGTTCAATCCTGAGTGGCAAAAGGTCCAGGCTGTTTTTGTGGACGTGTCCTTCTTTCACAAAGCTGTCCTCCATGAGCTCTTTCCCTCTGCCCAGGTGTTCCTTTCTGTCTATCACACTGTCCGACTGCTTGAGAAGAATGCAGAAGAAGCGGAAATCTCCTCTTCCTTCAAGCAGAACTTGATGCTGGCCTTGCAGAAGGCTGTGTTTTCCCCTTCAGCTGCAAGTCTGGATGCCCTGTTGCCGCTCGTGAAGTGTGTGGTCAGCCCAGAGCTATACAACTATCTGCGAGCCAACTGGTTCTCCTGTGAGCTGCTCTGGTACACGCATGGAAAGAAAGGGCTGCACTCCTGCAGCACACACATGGACAGCCTGGACCTCATCACGCACCGAATAGCTGGTCTCCTTGGCCAACAGCCATCCTTGGAGGCAAGCATTCTTTCTTTTCTGGAGTGTGCAGACTGCCTTGATTCCAGAGGCTCGGAGAGCCTGAACCAGGGTTTCTTGAGCACCAGGGAGGATGGCTGGAGCAGCCTCCAGGAGAAACCTGATGCATGTGCTGGTGCTGCAGCAGAACCAGGCCCCATTTTTGGCTCTCCGGCTCTTGCTGATTGCCCTGAGCCCACTGCGCAGGCTGCTGCGGTGGGGACGGGGTGCATGCTGGCTGCACTCCGGGAGAGCTGTGGGGAGCTAGGCTACTGGCTGTGCCTGAAGGAGTGGGAGGTGGTGCAGACGTCCACGCAGCTGCTCAGCCCTGCCTCGGGCAGCCTCAGCGTTTGGCTGCTGGAAGACGCGCACCGGGTGAGCTGGGACTGCCGGAGCTGTAGCTGCTGCTTCCAGCGCCGCTACCGGCTGCCCTGCAGGCACGTCCTGGCCGTGCTGCAGGTGCACAGGGGCCGTGTGGAGGAAGGCATGGTGTGCAGGCGCTGGCAGAGGAGGTACCAGCACCTCCTGGCCCCCGGGGCCAGCCTCCCGGGCTTCGGTGGGGGCTCGGCAGGCGGCCGGCCGCTGGGCAGAGAGGAGAGAGCCCGGTTCCTCAGCCTGGAGCTGGCCAACCTGCTGCTGCAGAGCGAGGGGCGGGAGCTGGAGGAGCGCAGCTCCGCGCTGGCAGCTATCCTGGCGGCCTGGGCTCGGTCACCGGAGCCGGGGGAGGCGGCCGGGAAGAAGCCGGTGCCCCCGCACTGCTCTGGGTAACGGAGGCCGCCCAGGAAATGCGAGGTGGTGGAGTGGAGCCCGCGGCGGCCGCTCCCGGCAGCGCCCGAGGCCGCCGGTGCCGCCGCCCGGCAGCGACGGGCCGCGCCCGGCCGGCAGGGGGCCTGGCGCGCTGCCTGACGTCATGGCGCGCCCCACGGTGATTGGTGGCGCTGCTGGCAGGGAGCGGGGCACGCCGGGATGCGCTCCCCGGAGGCGGCGGCGGAGCGGGGCATGCCGGGATATCCCCCCCTCCCGGTAGCGGCGGCGCAGCATTCGCGGCCCCGGCAGGGCAGGCGATGGCACAGGCCCCGCCGGGCCCGGACCGCGGCTCCTTGGTGGCCTACGAGCCGGGGGCGGGCGGCCGCATGGCCTCCGTCAGCTTCCAGAGCGCTGCCATGGCTAGCGTCTTCACCCGCTTCCCCCGGGTACTGCTGGTGCACCGGGCCGGTGGGCCGGCGGGCCGCGCGCTCTATGTCTTCCTGGTGGCCGGGCCGGCCCCGGAGCTGCACGGCGGCATGGCCAGGGTGGTGCATCTTGCTGTCCCGCAGAACGAGTCGGTGGGAGGCCTGGCGCGCATGTACGGGGCGTTCAGGGCCTTCAATCCAGCCTGGGCTGAAACCCAGCTCCTCCTGATGGGCCCTGGGCTGCCCCAGCCGTCTGTGCTTGCCCAGGCCTTCCCAGCAGCAGAGGTGCAGCTCTCCATCTTCCACCTCTGCAAGGACCTGCAGCACCAGATCCAGCGGCTGGCCTTGGAGGGCTGCACCGAGCACCTGATCCTGGCTGCCCTGGGTGACACCATGCATGCAGCCACCGAGAGCAGCCGCAGAAAGATGCACGCCCTTCTGAGAGACCTCATGACACCAGACTTGCTGTCTCAGCTCCATGTTCACTGGCTTCTCAATGATGAGATCTGGGCCACGCACAAGGAGAGGACTTGGGGGCAGAGCAGTAACTACTTTAAGGACCTGGAGATTGTCACCCAGGGACTGAGCCAGATTTTCAGCAGTGGGCTCTCTTTGGAGAGCTGCATCACCTCCTTAGCCCAGTACTACCAAAAGTGTGTTTCTAAGAGTGCTCCTAATGCTGTGATTTGCTCTGCTCCCCATCCTGATCACTGTGCTGCTCAGGCAGCTCCCCAAAGTTTGCCTGCCAGGAGTTTGCCTCTTGCCCCTCCAGCATGCCAGCGTAAGCAGTCTCGGAGCTCTGTCCAGGCTTCTGCCACCACAGCAACAGCTCAGCAGCAGTGGCCGGTGCCAGAGTCTCTCACAGCAGCTAAGAGTCCTGTGATTGTTCACAGTCCACCAGCAGCTCTTCATCATCAGCCTGAAACCCCCCAGGCTCTCTTCTTCCAAGGTAAGCCTGCAAGCCCTCAGTTCTCATTAGGTCCTTCATCTCCTGTGGCTAAACTGGAGGCAATGGAAAACCCAGAGGGTGACAGCAAGGACGAGATTAACCGAAGGACTGAAGAACACATTGAGCAGTCATTGAGGGATATTTGCACGGAGCCCGCTGCCAGGCTGTGCCTGAGCGAGTTTGCAGTGGTTCAGAAGTCCGTGCAGCTGATAGGCACTGGGGAGGATGCTCTCAGCGTACAGGTCCTGGAGGATGCCCACAGGGTGGACCTGAAAGGCCTGAGCAGCTGCACTTGCCATTTCAACCAGGTCTTCCAGCTGCCCTGCCGGCACATCTTGGCCATGCTGGATTCGGACAGGAAGACCCTGCAGCCGGAGATGCTCAACAGACAGTGGCAGAAGGGATGTGATGCCCATCAGGCTGAGCAATATGGTGCTGATGGCCTCTTGGAGGTCCTGAAGAGCTCCTGGAATGAGTCTTTGGATAAATCCCTGGTGGTGTCATTCCTCACGGCAGAGATCAGCCGGGTTCTCGCCCACTGCAGCGGGGAGGAGTTTGAGCACAGGTACAGGATCCTCCGGGAGCTGGCTGACAGCTGGATTGGGCCCTACATCGAGGTGAAGCTCTAACACCAAGTGGGACCCAAGCGGGCTGCTTCGTGTGCGGATCCTTGGGAGCAGCTGGGCAGCAGATGTGCAGGAGGCATGTTCATCACTCCACCAGTGTCTTGGCTTCCACCTTTATTCCCCTTAGCCTATCACTCCCTTGAGGGTTGGCATAGAAGGGGCAGCTTGGGTCCTTTATCTGCCAAATGAGTGTTGCCTTTTGCATGGGACAGCTGAGAAACCAGATTGCAAACTCCTGATCATGCTGGATGTGACCAGCTGCTGACCTGGCTAATAGGAGGTGTGGCTGGGAGCCAACCAGGGGTGGTGCAGCGTGGGAGGTGATGTTATAACATGTGACAAAATTACTTGATGCGTGGCCAGTGCCTGCAGGTCCTTCCAGCATCCAGCTGTGATGTGTTGTGCAACAAAGCCAATAAATTGGCCTTGTATTGCTTGGGAGCTGTGTCTGTTTCTGTGCCAGCTGCAGCCGCTCCTCCCTGCAGACAGGACGGTGGGGCTCGCTCACACTGTGAGACCAGGCGGTGCTTTGGACAGGGCTTTGAACAGGGCTTCTTGGTGGTCTTTTCTTACTGTAGCACCCTCCAGGTAGTGGAGTGAGCCTGCTTGTTGGGAGGCAGCAGGTCCGGGGGGGTGGCAATCTCTGCTGCCAGCAGCGCAGCTCATGCTCTGAAGCAGAGTTGTTTGTCTGGTCACGGCAGCTGCTCTCCATTCCTCAGAAAGGGGAACCCGCCCTCCCTTGTCAACAGCTTGTGTGCTGGGGGAGGCTGGAGGGATGCTGCGGGTCACAGTAGTGCCAAATAAAGCTGTGATGAGGTGGGGAGCAAAGGCTTTAAACAAATGGGGTGGGGGAGGAAAAATGTGGGGAAGAGCAAACAAGCCCTGGCCCTCAGGTGCTCTCTGATGGGTCAGCCCCTTGTCACCCCTCACAAGCAAAAGCAATGCCAGTGCCCATTGTGTTGGGACACGGCAGGCTGCGGACATGGCAGGTGCATGTCGGAGACCAACCTCTATCGCTGTGGTTCAGTCACAAATGGTTTGTTTTCTCTGTTTTCTCTGATCAGTGCTTCCTTCCTTAACATTTTTGGTTTCGGTAGAGTCAGCCCGTTGCAGGAGGAGGACTGTTGCAAGGTTGGGGGATTTCCTCTTGATCTACGGTTTTGTTACATTATCTGATACTATCAAATCTAACTAAATGTAGCATCATGTTTCCTAAAACACCCTTCTCCTTTCTGTAAACTTGGAGCTGCTTGTTTCACCCCTCAGCTGTGCTGTCAAAGAGGCCTGGAAGGCTCTGCCTGCCAGACTCCTTGCCATCTTTCATTCTGGCACTGGTGGCACCCCTCTCATTTTCAGAGGGCTTTTCTCTCTGCCTCTTGCTCTGTGCAGCTCTGACCCTGCCTTCCCTCCCAGCCTGGCACAGGCACTGTGGGAACACCAGCTGCCATCCCCACCAGCCAGAGGATGAGGGGTCTGGAGGAAAGTCTGGTGCTGGCTCGTGGAGCTAGGGAATGCTGGGCCCTCTTCCTCAGCCAGCAAGGTGGGATAGCTGGATCCTGCGCTGGCTCACCATGACCGGCTCCATAGCCACAGGCATGTGCCTGAGCAGTGGCTGCTGCCAGCGCAGCTCCTTGGGTGCCGCACATTTCCCTGCGGAGTCTGCCCCATCCCCCTCCCCACTAGGAACACAGGAAATAACTCATCCCTGGTCTTGGGGTAAACATCTTTCCCAAGAGCAAAACTGCCAGGCTGGGACAAGCATATGGCTATAATTTACCCTCTGTGTGAATGTCATGCTGGGCCCTCCCACACTCCACCTGGCCTTTGCTCTGCTCCACCCGGGCGATCCCAGCTTCACTGTCAGGCTACAGACGGGTCCTGAGCCCAGCAGGGTTGAGGGCCATGCTCACAGGCTCGTGAGCCCAGCATTGTCCCTTGCTGGAGGGGGAACTACTCCCATGAGTGGCTGCTGAAGCACAGGGGGCCTTGGCTCCCTGAGCCCTCCTTTGAGAAGACTCTTCCCACCTTACTGGAAGGCAGCTCCGCTGAAGAACCCCCTGCAGCCAGACAAAATACCTTGACACAGAAGGGGAAGAAAATTCCCTTGGCTGGAGACTAAAAAAACCACAAAGCCATGCCTTTTTTTCCCCAGACAGGAGCCAAGCAGCACACTAGCCCCCAGAGCTGTTCAGTTCAGGCCTTGCCCCATTGAGGACAGGCCTGGTGGTAGGCTTGTATTGAAGCCTTGTGTTTCGGGGTGCCAATCCTGCCAGTGGGGCTGGGTGTCCTGGCTGTGGGGGCTCTGTGGGCCCCACGGTTCCACTGGCACCTGCTGTGGGCAGTGCCAGGAGTTAGCACAGCCCTGATGGCAGCATGCGCATTGCGGGTCGCCCAGCCATCCTTGCTCCCCTGTGTTGCTCCGTGTGCCAGCACCCCCCACAGCGTGTTCTCTTTCTGGCTGGAAGTACTTTATTGCTCATGCTGACCTGCGCTGCACGCTGGCCCTACTGCACCCATCTGCACGGAGGAAAGTTCCTCCAACACACTGCCCATGCTCTCACGTCAGCCCTGCAGCAGCACGTGCTGGGGTCAAGGGGACAGCTGAGGGTGTGGATCCTGCCTGGGGAAGCCCAGTGGGGCTGTTGGTATTGGGGGTGGCCTGGGGCAGCACCCTCAACACCTCACTCGTGTTTGCAGAAGCTCTTCAGTGGTGGGGGCAGGTCCAGGCCGTCGATGGCCAGGCGGTGGACAATGTGCTTCTGGATGACCAGCCGGCAGAGGGTCTGCAGGGAGGGAACTGGAAGAAAACAGAAAGAAGCCACTGAGCTGGCCGAGTTGCTAGCAAGGCTGAGAGCAGAGGGGTGTGGAGGAGATGGGCCTGGAGGCACCATGTTTTAGGGCAGCCAGTGTGTGAGCTTTCTTTGCCCTGAGCTCAAGGTGGCTGTGTAGAAGAGCCGGTGCCAGGCTGCTCAGGCTGGGGCAGGAGCTTGAGGGCCCTGGGTGGTGAAGCTTTTCCCATTAACTCAGAGGAAGGTTGGGAGGACAGTTATGTGACCAAGCTATGCGTTAACATGGCTGGTTTGCATTGTTTTCCATCTGGGGGCTGTTGAGCGACTCCCCAGGGTCCCACGTGCCCACACTGAGCTCTCCTTTCATCCCATTCCCTTGGTCTGCTTCTACTGGTGCCAGTGCCAGGCTCCTGCAATGCCTTTGAAACAATCATCTTCTGAGCCGTTCCCATGGACACCTGCACGGGCCCTACCCAGTTCCTGCTCCTATGACACATGCCCCCATGGGACTCCTCTTTCCGGAACCCTCGGTAGCTCAGCAGCGTGGGTGCAATTAGCTGCGGCTGGTTCTTTTCTCAGATTTTAAATGAGAGGTGACTCAGGTGCAGCCTCTGGGCCTTGGTTCAATCGCTGTCCAAGAGCCAAACCAGAGAACACCCTAGGGCATCGTGCTGGGCCAGAGTGGAGCCACAGGTGGGGCCCAGCTGTTTCACCCGTCCAGGGGCTCTCACTGGCACTGGGCAGGGCAGAGCTCTTTCAAGCCCGACCACACCGTGCCTAGCCTGCTCCGACCTTGGGGCTAGTTTTGGCTGGCTGGAGTGCTTATCTGCCTCAGCCGCGCAGGGCTGCATTGTGCCGAGTGCTGGGTGACAGGCAGCAGATGCCCTTTGCCTTTCCTGCACGCTGCCCCCTTTGCTGCGTTGCCCGTCACCAGCAGCTCAGCTGCTACTTCTGTTTTTCACTTTGCTATCCAGACCCCAGCCAGGGACAGAGCCGCACTGGGACTGATTTTTAAACCCTACGGAAGTGTTGCAGAAACCAGAGCTCCTGCAATCTTAGCCGAGGGGAGGAAGCCAGACTGCATCTCTGCAGCGGTGCCTGTGCCAGCTGCAGTGCTTGCGGGACCCGTGGCCACGGTGGGAGGGAGCAGCTTTCCCAGAGGTACGTGTTCCAGCGCGAGTCCCTGGTGAGTGGTGAAGACAGGCCCCCCAAGGCAGCTCAGCGGCCTCCTGCAGCAGGCTCTGGCCCGTTGCCCTTGGCACGCTGCTGGGGCAGGGAGACCGGGTAGGCGGGCATGTGTAACATCGCTGTTCGGGTAATCCAGCTCACAGCTGGCAGGAAGAATCCCAGATTTCAGCCTTGAGACAGAAGCAGCTGAACTTTGCACCAGTAAGAGAAGCTGTGGATGGGGGTGGCCAGCACCCAGGCACTAGCTCTCCTGGCTCTCATCTCACTGGATCCTCGGCTGATTTTTCCATTATGGTGCTAATTAGCACTTACTGACCTGACTCCTCACAAGAGCCAGCAACCAGCACAGGCTTTCCCGGCCCCTCCCCAGCCAGCCGAGGGATGCCAGATATTGCCCAACCTCCGATGGCATCACAGCTTGCCTGCCCAGGACACCCCGCAGCCGGGGCACGTGGCACATGTGGGGGCATGGCATGTGTGCTGGGGGGGGCAGCAGGGCACAGCCGCATGTTTTGATGCCAAGGCAGGTCGTCACTGGGCTCCAGGTGGCTGTGTGCCCGTGGGGTGAGGCTGGGCATGGTGGGGGCTCACCAGCCCCCCGAGAAGCAGCCCCATGAGTGCCAGCGCTGGGCTTCGGTGAGGGGCGTCTGGCTGGGGATGAGTGCGGGGCTGCAGGAGTGCGGCTCTGCAGTCCCGCAGCCTCCGGTCCGGGGCAGCGCAGGGCACTGACCCCCATCACTCTGCTCAGGAAGGGCTGGACTCTGCCCGGACTGTCGCTGCTGGGGGCTGGTGGGCGCTCTCCCCCAGCCCCGGCACAGCAGCAGGCGGCAGAGCTTTTGGCAGATGCTGCCTGCCAGTGACTGTGTGGGGTCTTGCCCATGCTCTGCAGGGCCTGGGGGCTCTCCTGTGGCCTCTGCCCCATGTCCCTCTACCCTGTGGCATGCTCTGATGCTCCCACTGTTGGGGACTATGGGGTGACCCCACCTGAGCCCCTGCCCGCGCCGGCTCCAGGACATGCCCCAGGGAGGGGGCAGGTACCTACAGCCGTATTCCACTGGGATGACCCGGACGCTCTTGGTGGAGGCAAAGACGTCAACCACGGCGTAGAGTGGGCGGCTGGTGGGCAGGTGCCTGGCGCTCGGCCCCATGTCCTCTCCATTGATGACGATGTGCATGTCGGCGGTGCCATCGGGCTGCGGAGCATACAGCACACCAATCCGGCTGCGCCGGGCGGTCGCAGGCAACGCATTCGTCTTGTACAGGTCATCCAGGATGTGGCTGTAACGCCCAGGCCTGCTGCGGCCCACCAGCGTGTCGCGGGGGATCCTCACCTGCTCGATCAGCAGAAAGGGCTCCCAGGGGGGACCCCGTGCCCGCACCTCCTCCCCATCCACCATGACGCGGTTGTGGCTCCGGGTGATGGCAAACACCCAGGTGTCCCCCATGTTGACCAGGTCTGGCAGCGAGTACTCGGGCACAACCTCCAGGCTTTGGGGGTCGTGGGCCGTCAGCCCCACACGCAGGTGCCCGCACCAGCCCAGCTCCTTCTCCTCAATCTCCACCAGGAAGATCTGCCCGGGTGCCAGTGGCTCCTGGCTGAAGCAGAGCCCGTTGGCGAAGCTCTCCACCCGCGTGGCCCGCGTGCGTGAGGCATTCAGGCGGACGTTGGTGCCATGGACGTGGTGGAAGCACACAGCGAGGCGGCACTGGGCAGCCATCGCCGCCACCGCTATTTTTATCTGTCCCTGTCACAGCTGCTGTGAGGCAGTGACGGACCTTCAACGCAGTGACAGCCGGCTTGGCGTGGAGGGGTCCTAGTGCCGCAGGGGAGCGTGGGGGGGACCCACAGCCGGGCCCTACCGCCTTCCCGGGCCACAGGCACTCCACACGATGCCTGCCCGGCAGTGCCAGGCAGTACCTGGTGGCACCCAGCTGTAACCAGTGACACCTGGCAGTGCCCGGCAGTACCCGCTGATGCTTGGTGGCACTCAGCTGTACACGGTGATGCCCAGCAGTACTCGGTAGCACCTGGCTGTACCCAGTGATGCCCAGCAGTGCCCGGTGGTGCCCGGTGATGCTTGGTGGCACTCAGCTGTACCTGGTGATGCCTGGCAGTGCCTGGCGGTAGTCGGTAGCACCCGGCTGTACCTAGTGATGCCCAGTGGCACCCAGCTGTACCCAGTGATGCCCAGCAGTGCCCGGTGATGGGCGGTGGCACCCGGTGATGGGCGGTGGCACCCAGCTGTGCCCACCGGGACACCGGACCCCTGGTGCCAGCTGCCACCGTCGTGCTCGCGGGGGGCCGAGGGCCGAGGGCTCCCACGTGGGGGGTCCCGCCGTGGGGGGTCCCGCCGTGGGGGGTCCCGCGGGACCCCGAGGGGGGCGGGGCGGGGCAGGGCGGCTCTCACGTGCGCGCGCGGCCCCACCGCCCTCTTGGGTGTTGATTGGCCGCCGCGAGGCCCCGCCCCGATCACGTGAGCAGCGGAGGTCATATGGGCGGGTGTCATGTGCCCACCGGGACCGTCGGCGCCGGGAGCTGCGCCGGGAGCGGCCGGGGTTAGCGGGGGGGGACGGGACGGGACGGGGCGGCCAGGCCATTCCCGGTCAGCAGCGCCTCGACCTCCCCTCCCGCTCCGCAGATGGGGCCGGTGCCGCTGTCCGTGCTGCTGCTGCTGGGGCTGGGGCTGAGCCGGGCCGCCCCCCGGGGCCACGAGGTGACGTTCCTGCCGGGGCTGGCCAAGCAGCCCTCCTTCCGGCACTTCTCGGGCTACCTCTGCGCCGGGCCAGGCCAGCATCTGCACTACTGGTACGTGGGGGCCCGCCGGTACCGGGGCCGGGCTGCCCCCCCCGAGCGGCGGGGGCGGGGGCCTGGCCGGATGCTGACGGCCATGTGTCCTCAGGTTTGTGGAGGCCCAGAGCAACCCCCAGAGCAGCCCCCTGGTGCTGTGGCTGAACGGGGGTCCCGGCTGCAGCTCCATGGAGGGCTTCCTGAAGGAGCACGGCCCCTTCCTGGTCAGTAAACACGGCCAGCCCAGGGCCACCGGGGGCTGTCAGGCTGTGTGGCACGAGCTGTCCCGCTGGGGCCAGCCCGGTTGTGCCCATCGGTCAGCGCCTTCTGCTTCCCCAGATCCAGCCCGACGGGGTCACGCTGAAGTATAACGACTATGCCTGGAACAAGGTATGGGCACAGGCGCTGCAGTACTCCAGGGCTGTGGGGAGAGGGTGGCTCCGAGCCAGTTCCTCCTGCCCTCTCCATGGAGCTGAGCCACGGCCCCCTCATCGAACACACCCTTCTCTAAAGCTGCTGTGGAGCAGGGCAGGAATGCAGCCCTGCCAGTGCAGGCCGGGCACCCGTGGGTGCTGCCACTGGCAAGGCCGGCAGCCCGCTGCCTCGCTAGCTGGGGTGAGGCCACCCCCCCGAATCTCCAGCTCCTCTGCTGTCCCTGCAGATTGCCAATATGCTCTACCTGGAGTCCCCCCCCGGCGTCGGCTTCTCGTATGCCGAGGACAAGAAGTATGCCACGAATGACACTGAGGCGAGTGACCCATGCTGCTGGGAGGGACCTGCCTCCTGCCTGCCCCAGCTGTGGCGCGGGGGTCCTGCCTTGCTGCCTGACCCCACTCCTCCTACCTGCAGGTTGCTCGCAACAACTACCTGGCGCTGAAGGATTTCCTCCGGCTCTTCCCAGAGTACTCCAAGAATGATCTCTTCCTCACGGGGGAGAGCTATGGTGGGGTCTACATCCCCACACTAGCGGAGTGGGTGATGCAGGACCCCAGCCTCAACCTGAAGGTGAGCGGCTGGGCTCTGCCGCTGGCCCAGCCTGAGCTGGGGAGCAGAAGGCTTGGTATGGCCTCACTGTGGCTCTTGAGTGGTACCGGGGTGGGGACTGAGTCAGGAGCATAGGGTAGGTCTGGCCCCACAGCCTTTCATCTCCTGGGGTGCTGGCAGTGGCTGCTGGTGGACGTGTCCGTCTCTGCTGGGTGGGGTGAGGGGAGTATTCTCAGGCACCCCTGACCCTTCCTGTTCCCTCTGCGGAGTAAACAGTGCCACATCTGCTTCCTGTCTGATGCTGCTGTCGCTGCAGCTGCCCTGTGGGGAGCTGGAACACAACAGAGTTGTTTTCTTCTTGCCTTGCAGGGAATCGCTGTGGGAAATGGCCTCTCATCCTATGAGATTAACGACAACTCCCTGGTTTACTTTGCCTATTACCATGGTCTGCTGGGGACTGAGTAAGAGGAGGGGGAGTGCTACTGCTAGGCGCACTGTCTCTGTGCGAGAAGGATGGGCGCGTGGCCAGGGACAGGGCTGGCTGGGTCAGTGGTGTGTGGGACAAGGGAAGCTCCTCACCTGATGCGGGCCAGCAGCTGGGCTGTGGAGGTGGCCCCTCATCCTGGGCAGCTCCCCTGGGCACGTTGGTTTGTGGGATGCACGGGACACTGGGCAGAGCTGTGTGCCATGCAGCTGCAGCCACGGCTGCTGGCTTTGTGTCAGTGTTGCTATGTGGGCAGTGCAGTCCAAGTCCCCTGCTCTCTGCCTACAGGCTGTGGAGAGAGTTGCAGGCCTTCTGCTGCTCCCAAGGGAAGTGCAACTTCCACGACAACTCCAACTTGAACTGCACACTCAAGGTGAGGGGAACTGGAGCCCCCAGGCACATGCCCAGTGCCAGTGTCTGTGACCCAGCACCCACCCACCTGGCGCTGGATATGCCCACAGTCCCTTGAGTGTCCTGCTGAGCCCCAAACTCTCCTTGCGGCTTGTTGCAGATGGAGGAGATGATTCATATTGTAGAGGAGTCAGGCCTCAACATCTACAACCTCTACGCCCCGTGTGATGGCGGTGTCCCTGGGAGCATGAGGTGAGGGTGGCCCCAGGGAGGGCAGGTCTCTGGGCACTGGCTCGCTTTGGTTTGCAGCTTGTGGGTCCCGGCTGGCAGAGGGACGCAGTGGGCTGGGCACTGGGGACAGGCGGACTGTGTCTGGCTGCCATCGAGGGCTCACTCAGGGAGGGCCGTGAGCCCTTGTTCCTAGCCTGTCCCTGTGTTCGTTCTGGCTGCAGGTATGAGGGTGGCTATCTCATCACACATGACCTGGGCAACTCCTTCATCCGGATGCCGATGAGGTTCTCCTGGCGGCAGGTGAGCCTGGGCACCTGTGCCACTGGGCTGTGAGTGTTTTCTGCCCAGCTGGCAGTGGTGCTTGTGGGCAGGAGGGGACAGAGCGGATGGTCCTGTGGGGCAGCACCAGGTGCTGCTGTGGCAGGGACTCTCAACTCTTTCCCAGAACCTGTTCCGGATGCCAGTAGCCCGAAAGAAGGTCCGGATGGACCCGCCCTGCACCAACTCCACAGCCCTCAGCACATATCTGAACTCCCCAGAGGTGAGGAGGGCTCTCCACATCTCCCCCGATGCTCCGGAGTGGCAGGTGTGCAGGTGAGCAAGCTCTGGGTGTAGGGAGGGGCTGCTGTGAGTGTGAGCAGCCACCTGATGCCAACGCCTCCACAGCTTTGAGGTGAACCGCAGCTACAAGCGCCTGTACATGCAGATGAACGACCAGTACCTGAAGCTGCTTGGAGCCACGGTGCGTGCTGGGGAGCCTACCGGACCCTGGGACTGGCTGTGCCAAACCGGCCTCGTGCCTGGCTGGGGCTGCATCCCTGTGAGATGCTCACCCTCTTTCTGCTCTGCAGAAATACCGGATCCTGGTGTACAATGGGGATGTCGATATGGCCTGCAACTTCCTTGGGGATGAGTGGTTTGTGGACTCCCTGTGCCAGAAGGTAAATGGGCAGGGCAGGGCCGGGGTCAGGCCGGTCCCCAGCTCTGGGCTGTGCAGCCGGCTGTGTGCTGCAGCTGGTGAGGGGGTGGGCAGGGGTGCCTGCCTGCCACGGGTAGCCGAGGCACTGAGGGTGCTGCCACTGGTCCCAGGTGCAGGTGGCTCGCCGGCCCTGGCTCTACACTGAAGGAGGCGAGAACCAGATTGGGGGCTTCGTGAAGGAATTCACCAACATCGCCTTCCTCACTGTGAAGGTAGGGCTGAGGGGCTCTGCGGAGAGAGGTAGGCACGCCTGGGCACCAGTGCTGCCGTCAGACTGGGTGGTGTCAGCTGTGCTGCAGGTGTTTGCAGGGCTGCAACAGCTCCACGGCTGGCACTGACCTGCTGCTGCCTGTTTCCCCACAGGGAGCTGGCCACATGGTGCCCACAGACCGGCCCCTCTCTGCCTTCACCATGTTCAGCCGCTTCATTAAGAACGAGCCTTACTAGGAGCTGTGGAGGCAGTGCCTGGCATCCCAGCTGCCCTCACCACCCGGCAGCTCCTGCACAGCCCGTCCTTACTGCTGCTCCGCTGTGCCTGGGCTCCCTGCACCATGAAACCACTCACTCCTGCAGCTGGTGGGGCTCCCCCGGCCCCAAGCCCTGCAGGATGGTGCCCAGCTGGACAGGGTGGATGATGGGGCTGCCTGCAAGTGGGTGTGGGGGGCCCAGGGTTGGGGTGAAGAAGCTATCTTTGCTGGGTGAGAAGTTATGCCCCTGCTGCAGCCGCCTCCTTGCTTGTGGCTTCCTGTCTCGCCTCCTCCCTGTCTGGAGATGCAGCTGCTTCCCTCCTGGGAAGGGACCACTTCCCCTCTACCCCGCAGCCCCCGCACGCACACAGCCCTGGGCAGGCTCTGAGCCAGCTGCCCCTTGCTAGAAAAGCACAGTTCACATGGTGGCTGGGGGCAGCTGGGCACTGCTCCTGCTGGGGCCTTCTCCTCCCTTCCAAACTGTTCCCACATCTCGTCCTGCTGAAGGAGGCTTTACCGTGAAGACAATCCCACCACCTGCTCACTGCCTGGGGCATGCAGTGCTTCTGGGAACTTGCAATAAACTCTCCGAACAAGGTGGTTCTGCTCCTCATTGCCCAGCTCCTCACACCATTCTGCTACCCGCTGCTTTGCTTTCCTTTGCCCTCTGAGGAGTACCACTACGTGCTGAGGATCCAGCTGATGCGCTGTGCTGGGGAGCCAGGGCCTATGGTCTGTGCCCCCTGCTCTGCCGGGGGTCACCAAGGCCTGGAAACAAGCCACCTGCAGAAGTAGGGCAAGTGCAGTTGCTCTGAGTTCCCTCTGCCACTGTTCTAAGCTGTGTCTGCCCCTCCCCCTGTCTCTCTCCATGTGCTGGGTGGCTGTGTGGTCTAAGCAATGAGGCTGCACAGGCTGGAGTTGAGTGGTTTATTAGTGTAAAGAGAAGGGGTGCAGCAGGGGTTCCCAGAGCAGCTGTCTCCACCCTGCTGCTGCCCACAGGGGCACGGGCACCCTGCAGGATGTGCCAGTGGTACCAGGGAAGCTGCTTCCTACCTACAGTCTACGGGTCCAGCCCGGGATCTGCCCTTGCTCCTTCACCCTGGACCAAGTGGGAAGAGCTAGAGCTGGTGGGGGTCCATGCTGGGCTCTGCGGGCCATGAGCTTGGGTAGGCAGGGGTGGTAGGCGCTGGGTGGTATTTCTCAATCACCTCCCGCAGCCCCTTGGAGAAGTGGAGATCAGCTCCCACTGTGAGGAATCCCTGCGAAGGGGAAGAGCATTAGCATGAGGCTGCGTGTGACTGCACCCTGCCCCAGCAGGGCCCAGGCTGTCCCCATCCCACCACATACCGCGTGGTTGGTGACCACCTCTTTGGTGAAGTCCATGCCTTCCGGCAGTGGGATCTGCACTCCCTTTTTAGTCCTCTCTACAGGGAGGGAGAGATGCAGTGAAGTCAAGTACCACTGTGCCCCCAGCCCAGCTGTGCGCGGCAGCCGTGGTGCCTACCGTTAATGATGGGCATGATCGTCAGCTGCAGCAGGGTCTTCAGTGGTGCCTGCAGTGAGAACAGCTAGGGAGAGAGGAGCATGGGTGAGTGCAGCAGCAGCAGACCTGCCTGCTGGTGCAGGGCATGCCTGCCCTTAGCACTGATGGGCCATAAGAGGTGCCCTCTGACGTGCAGCCCCAGCCCTTCCCCAGGCTGTGACTGGGGGCTAGCAAGGGAGGCCAGACCCCTGGGCTGGCACAGGTCTGCTCACCGCTAGCGACTCCAGCGCAGACTGCTTGGAGTAGATGCGAAACCTGCAGGGGAGAAAGCAGCCATGAGCGGGGCATGAAGGGAACCCTTCCCGCAACCTCCACGGGACCCCAGCACGGGCCATACCGTCGCAGGTCCAGCTGCACGCGCAGCGCCTTCCCTTGCAGAAACACCTTGGCGCTCAGCTTTGTTTCCTAGGGAGAGAGAAGGCTGAGTCGCAGCCCTGCTGTGCCCAGTGCAGGCAGGCAGCTGGTCAGGCTGGCTCCTCTTCCTCCTCCGTGAGCCCAGTTGTCCTGCTTTGGGACACCAGAGCTTTCCTATGTGGGCTGGGAAACATTCTTCCTGTGTGCGCTGATGTGGGGGCACAGGGACCCCCAGCCACGCACACTGCTCCCAGCCAGCCCCCTGCTCACCATGGCCATGCTGGAGAGTTGGACAGCAGGGCGGCCCTGGGGCACCAGCGAGATGTTGAGGAAGGCAGAGACTGAGACCGAGGTGCCGGAGGGTTTGATGACGCAGCGGGGGGGAGCTGACACCTGCAGCACCAGCCGCAGGGGAGCATCCACAGCGGGGCTCTGAGGAGAGCAGGTGAGCTGGAGGCACAGAGCTGGGCAGGGCTGTGCTCTGCCCCAGGGGCTCCCCCGTGCCTCCCACCCCAGCCGGGTGCTCCCCTCACCAGCATGAAGATGGTCCCAAAGAAGGTGGCTCTCAGCAAAACCTCCAGGTCCTTGGGCACCTGCAGGGAGGATAAACCACTGGCAGGTAAGCAAGCAGTTGCTGTTGATCCCAGCAGAGCTGCTCCCTGGATAGCACCCTGCAGGCCGAGCCCAGCCCTCCCTCCCGCCTGGCAGCAGGCCCCTGCCTGCATGGAGCTGGGTGTCCCAGCACTGCTTACCTTCTCCCCCTGGAGCTCTATGGCCAGGACACCCGCCTGGAAGTATGCGTGCATGGCTGAGTCAAAAAAGTACTCAGAGAAGGCAACGTAGACCATGCGCTCAGTCTCCTTGATCACTGGCTCCACTGCGTGGTTCTCCAGCTCCTGATTCTCCCTTGCACGGGGGAAGAACATGCCCTGGGCCGAGAACAGGAGACATTTCTGCAGTCATAGCACAGCCCACCATGCTCACTCAGTGATTCCCGGTGTGCATGCTGGCACAGCCACTCCCACGGGGACTGCGAGGGACAGCAGGGCATGGTCAGCATTCACCTTGAAGTCTAGGTCCAGGCTGTCCGTGGAGACATCCGGATCCCGCAGGAGGGAGTAGTCAATCCCAATGTGCTCATCCACGTAGTTCCTCACTGCCAGGGAAGATGTGCCGTTGTGACCAAGCCCATGGGCAGCCCCATGGCCTGCTTTGTCCTCCCCACAGTGAGCAGGGTCTGGGCCCTTACCACAGGGCAGCACTCACCTGGCACTGTGTCCAGCACGGAGTTCAGCAGCACCAGGCTGGCATGCTCCAGGGATGGGCAGATCTGAAAGGCAAGGGGCTGAGCTAAGAGGGGAATCACTCCCAGGTCCAGATGAGGACCTGGACCCTCCTCCTGCTGCGGGGCCTGGAAAAACCAGGCTCCCCCAGGCTCCGCTGCCTGCCTGCGCTCAGCCGTACCTGCTGGCTGAGGAGGAAGCGCATCCCTGTCACAATGAAAGTGCTCAGGAACTCGTAGACCTTCCTGCAGGACACAAGAGCAGCTCTGCAGCTGCTTGCCTTCCCCTGTGGCTCCAGCCCTGTCCCTTCGTCCCCACGCGGGCACACAGATAGGGGTGGGGAAGTCCCAAGGGTGCAGAAAGCGGGGTCGGGGAGCTGGGCACAGGCAGAGCTGGTCTGGCCAAGGGACAGGCCCACCGCAGTGGGGTCAGGCATACCTGAGTGTGCCGGAGAAGCCTGCGTGCATTCTGGCAATGGAGGCGTTGCAGGTGATGTTAGAGATCTTCAGGCGCCCAGCCTTGTCCTTGGCCAGCTGCAGCACTGTGTGGATGTTGACGCCATCCGCAGAGGCATTGATGGACCCAATATCATAGCTAGAAATCAGGAAAGCAGATGAGAGGAGCACATGGCTCCTACCAGCTGCAGGGCAGGGATGCAAGGCAGCCACAGCATCCAGCAGGCATGGCCGAGTAGTAGCCAAGCAGTTCCCTGTAGGGTAGGCTGTAGGGTGGGGAGGGAGCTCACAAGAACCAGTAGAGCAGCTGTCTCCGGAAGCGCAGGCTGATGGAGGCATTGTTGATGCTGAAGACGAGGTACTGCTGAGGCTGGAAGTGCAGGTCAGAAAGTGCCAGCTGCAGGTCCATCACCTTGACCCTGCAAGGGAGGGGACAAAGACGGTCGGATGGACAGATAGGTGCGGGGAGCCACATGCACGGGAAGCGGGTGGCACTCACTGGCTGATGTTGTAATGGAACTGCCCCTCCTTCCCATGCAGGTCTGACATTGTGATGTTCTGCAGCTCCTGCTCCACGAAACGCAGCCCTTCCTCCTTCACTACAAAGCAAAGCAAGCCTGGGCTGGCCATAGCCAGGCTGTGCTGCCCTCCCAGCAGCATCACCCCCCAGCCCATCCCCCTGCTCCTCTTCACCCGCATGTGTGGGCACTGTGGGCAGAGCCTTACCCAGGTGCAGACCCCAGGAGCAGCATCCCAACCTCCCTCCTACCCAGGCCCTGGGATCAGGATCCTGGCTGGCCCCTTACCCAGGTCCAGCCCCTTGGAGGTAATCCGGATCTTGCAGCCAGGTGGGCTGTGTGAGGCTGTGACCAGCCAGGGCAGGAGGAGGAGGAGGAGGAGGCAGCTGCCGGCAGCCATCTCACACCTGGAGGCAGAGAGCAGGGTCAGCATAGGCTGGTCTGGAGCAGCACATGGGGGACACCTGGCCACCCTGGGAGAAAGGCGGCTGCTGCCTGACCTGCACACAGCCCTGGGGCAGGGGGCGGCTCCGCTGGCCCCCCCAAAACTCCTCAGTGCTGCCGAGGTCCCCATCACCTGAACTCCCATGGACCAGCAGCCCATGAGTGGCACAGCTCCCACCCCAGGGTGCTGCGCTGAAGCCCCCAGCACAGACCCTGGGGGGCCTGCAGGGTCTCAGGTCCCCTGGGAACACTCGCTGCCCTCAGCTCCTGCCAACAACGGCAGCGTCCCACCCCCACCCTGAACACACCCAGCTCCCAAAACTGCATAGTGAGGCATGAGTCCAGCACGTGCTGCTGTGGTGAACCCCAGCACCCCACAGAGAAGGGAACCCTCTCCTGTGGGGCTACCCACAGCTGCACAGCCCCCCCCGCCCCGGAGATGTGCTGCCTGCCCGCATGCTGGGCTGAGATGTGTGCTGGAGCCTGTCCATCCAGCAGCAACAGGCAGAGCTCCCTGCAGGACTGTGGGGATGGTCCAGAGCTTCTCCCCACCAGCATTTTCCCCCAGTTCTCTGCAAGGGAGAGGACAGGGACCCTCCTGCCCAGGGCCCAGAGCCGCCATCCTTCCCCAGGGCCGTGCATGGACCCAGGGGTTTGCCTACACAATGCTGGCTGGGTTCCGGTACTTACAGTAAGGCTTGTCCTCGGCTCCCCTGGTGTGGGGAAGCTGAATCACGCGAAGGGAGGGAGGGAAGGAGAACACCAGTAGCTCCAGGAGTTTCTTTTGAGCTGGCTGAGGTTCCCTTGCCTTTATATATCCCACCAGCTGCCACTCCTTGCGAGCCCACAGCTGGGAGGAGACAGCGGGACTGGGAGGATGCAGGTCTCTAGCATGCTGAGCCCCGGCTGCCTGCCAGCACAGGCAGAAAGACAGCGGGTTGCTCAGACACCCAGGCTCCAGGCTGAGCACACAGCCTTCCTCCCCTGCTGCTCCCCACATGTCCCACACGCACAGCCACACACCACGTCCCTGGGCCTCCCCGGCACCCAGGCAGTGCTCAGCCTGCGAGGGACACATGTACAAATGAGGTCCAAGGGGTCCATCGTGTCATGTCAGCCCCCACTAGTCTGCCTTACAAAGCCTCTGCTGGTGCCAAGACCCCAGCTGCCCTCTGCCAGCTCCAGCCCTGCCTGGCAGGGTCTGCACCAGGGCTGGAGCCCAATGTAGAACCTGTGGCACCAGGCCAGGGGTGCTGATGGGGGCTGGTTCATGCCCACCTGTGATGTGAGCCCCAGGCAGAGAAGCTGCTGAGGCTGCTAGATCCTCAGCATTGCTCCCGCTGCGCTGCCCAGGCCCCTGCCACGGGCAGCCGGGCAGCTCAGGGCCTGCGGGACATGCCCCTCTGACTGCAGTTGCCCAGCTTGCTGCCAGCAGCCTGGCAGGCACTGGGGTACATAGCACCATGACGGGTGCTGCCAAAACAGTCCAGCACCATAAGGGGTGCTGCTAAAGCGGCCCCAGCAATGCCTGCACTGCCATGCTGCTCATCCCGCCCCTGTAAGCGTCTGTCATGAGGGGATGAGCAGCTCCCCAGGCTACAGCTTCCCTCCAAGGCCCCTGCCTGAGCGGACTGCAGGGGTGCAGCCAAGGGGCTGCCCCTGCCCTCACCCCCATTTGAGGCTGCTTGACCCTCCTCACTCCAAGGATCGAGGTTTCATGCTGTCCCTCCATAGTCTTCTACCCCCCCAGGCCGTGCAACTGCAACAAGGGCTTGGTCTGAGCCAGCACTTTGCGCTCTGGGCAATTATCTGTGCTGTAGGGCAACAGAGCCAGGCTGCAGGGGCTCACACCTCCAGTGCAGGGAGACTTGGTGCTTACACAGCACTTATCCCTCCAGAGCTGCTTTGCCAGCATTAACTCATTAAACTGACCCCGGTGCTCTCGGAGCAGAGGGCAGGACTTCTGGAAGAGCGAGCAGGTCAGACCACTTCCCAGCATGACAGAAAGCCACTTGGAAAGCTGGGTAGGGGGACACACTCCAGAGGCAAAGGGCAGGAAAGGGCCCCACAGCTGGGGGTGATGGCCCCATGGCCAGTGCCCATGGTGGCGATGGGACTCAGTAAGGGCCGTGCCCCCCTTCCCCATCCTGTGTTGTCCTCCAGCACGTCGCACTGGATGCGGGCTGCTGCCGCCACGCTGCGAGTACCGCACTCCGGCAGGGGCCGGGCTCCTGCGCTGTGGGCAGCAGTGACACACGTGCCCCAGCGAGCGCACGGCCTGGGCTCCAGGACACAACCGCCGGGCACAAAGGGCCCCGCTGCTCACCTGCCGGAGCCCCAGCCACGCTGGGCAGCGCAGCTGGGCACGCGGGCCATGGAGGAAGGCGGCCGCGCCGCAGCTCCTGCCGGTCTCAGAGCAGGGGAGCGATCCCCAGGAGCAGCGCGGCCGCCTGGCTGCATGCCCCGGCTCCACTGGGCAGGGTACGGCCAGGCACACGTGCGCAGGGTCACCCGCCACACACTGCCACCGCCGGCCTCTGCCACCGTTTGAGAACCGAACCTCGCAGACCAAGTTAACGTTAGCGAGCAGGAGGGGGCGGGGGGGCGCCCCCGGGGCATTCCCGTCAGCAAGCACCGGCTGCCAGGGCCGCCCCGACTCGAGGCCCCACTGCGGGTGCCCGCCGCGGCCGCACACCGGGCCCCAGCTGCCTGCCCCACCCCGGCGCCGCCGCGCTTCAAAGGCCCTTTAGTGGCGACCGCGTCGCGGCCGCGCCCAGCCTCTGGCAGGAGCCGCCCGCGGCGGGGGGCAGGGCCGCGCCGCAGCGGCCGCCGCGGGCCGCAATAACAGGCTGCGCGGCCCGAAATAGCGCAGGCGGCCGGGCAGCCTGTGCCCACAGCTGGGCGGGCCGCGCCTCAACAAAGATGGCGGGCGGGACCGCGGGCCGCCCTCCGCGCATGCGCCCGCCCGAGCGCGGGCCGAGCTCCGCGCAGGCGCCCTGTCGGCGGGCCGGGGTGCGGGCACAACGCGCATGCGCGGTCCGGGGCCGGGCGGCGGCGCCTGCGCACTGCAGAGGGCGGGGCGGCCCCGCGCCTGCGCACCGGCGGCCCGCGGTCCCGGCGCAAGATGGCGGCGGTGGGGCGGGCGAGGCGGAGGTGGGGCGGCGGCGGGAGACGCAGCGGTGCCCGGTGCCTACAGCCCCCGACCTCACGCCCAGGTAAGCGGCGCACCCGCGCGGCCGGGACCTCCCCTGGCGTGGGAAGGGGTGCGGCGGCGGCGGGCGGGCGGCCGGCGGAGGGGAGGCGGCGCAGGCTCGCGGCCGCCATCTTAGAGCGCGGCCGCCGCCGCCGCTGCGCCTGCCCCGGCTGGGCTGCGCTGGGCGCCGCGCTCCCGGCGCCGCGCCTGCGCGCGTCCCGGCGGCTCCTCCCCCGCGGCGCGCCGTAACGGCCTCCTGTCTCCGCAGCGGCCCCCGCGGGCCAGGCGCGGGACGTCCCGCTATGAGGATGCGGCCCCTGCGCGCCAGCGGCGAGCACGGAGCGACGGCCACGCGTCCCGCCAGGCAGCCCGCCACCGTAAGTACTCGCCTGCCCGGGCGCGGGGCCGCCCGGCCTCCGCCCCGCTTAGACCGCGGCCCCGGACTCCTCCCGTCCAGCCTGCAGAGTTGCCGCCGCCGCCGCCTCCGCTCCGCACTCGCTGGGCCCGTGGCTGCCCGCCGGTCCCGGCCCGCCGCGCCGAGGAGCTCCGTCCCGTCAGCGCCTCCGGGAGGGCAGCCCCGGGAGTTGTCGCCCCGCTGCCCGGCAGCACGCGTCCCCTCGGCAGACACGGCCCCTCGGTCCCCAGCGTGCTGGCCGCCTGTGCGTGCCGCCTCGGGAGCTCCGTGCTCTCCTCGGCCCCGTCCCACCGGGCCGGGCGCAAGGGCTGGCTCTGGGGACAGGCAGAAGTACCGCTGGAAGGAGGCGGTGGCCTGGTTTCCAGCCTCCTGAAGCAGCCGTGGCTCTGGGATGAGGGAGAACCTTGCTGTGTCCCAGGGGTCTGTCGCTGCTCTCCTTTGTTCGCATTTGCTGTTGTCTTGTATAAAATCGTTGCCTTGCTGAAATGGAAACGAATAATGATCCTGTTTGCTGTACCTCTTTACTTTGTGTCTTCTTCCACCTTGCTGTGGACTCTCTGGTTGTGCTGCTGCTCCTAGGTTGTAAGCTCTCTGGGCAGGGACAGCGTTCTACTATGTCTGTGAAGTACTGTATGCATTGCCACGGTGTATAAAAACAATACCGTAATCACCATAAAATGCTTACTCTGGATCCCTTTCACTGTCGTAAGTCCCAATACTAGTTACATACAAGTAGAGTTGCTTCTGTCAGGATTCCTTTTAGTTTGCTTTTTTCCTTTTCCCAGACTTTCAGGGTACTTGGATTTAATGCTTGTCAAGACTGATCAAGTGAAAAAGCTTCTTGTCTACTTCCACCGTTCTAGTTTATCTGTAAATGAGAGAAGGCAAAAACAGTGAACTGTATTTGACGGCTGTTTTGAGCGGTCGGTGGTGAAAAACACTGGCAAGTCGCTGCAGCCGGTGTGTGCTATCCAGTCTAGGAAGATCGCAGTACCCAGTGCTCTCCCTAACTTCTTGAAATACATCCTTGGCTCACTTTGAGAGGTCTGGTCCTGTCAGTACATATCCGTTCATTACCAGTGTGTTGTCTGTGTAATGTGCAGGACACATCAGCAACTGCATGTGCAAATATCTTGTTGGTCTAAGGAGGAGGGGCCAAGCATGTCCGTCAAAAGCTGCTGCACCTGCAGTGCTGCCCGATGGGGCTCCTGCCCTGCAGCCCTGGGGCCCCTTGGGCTCCGGCGTGCTTCCCTGCACTGAGAAACCCCAACACGAGGCTGAGCTGCTGCCGCTGGCTGGGCTAACCTCACTGCCTTTCTGGCAGCTAGCTGAAGTGAAGTGATTGTAGAGGGCACGGCGGGGTTGGAGTTCAGGAGGAAGCGCGTGAATAAACAAATATTGCACAATGCTGACCTGCTGAGGCAATTAAATATTCATGATTGCGTTGGTACACTCTGTAGCAGACACTTTTGCCTGTGGGCTTGGTTATTGTCTGCCTAGTTCTGAGCCGAGACTGAAACTCCAGGCTTTTGCGGTGTCCCATACTTTTCCTTGCTTGCCCCGACTGGAAGGATGGAAGCATCTTCCAAGGTGCTGAAACGGTCGAGTTCCTCAATGCATCACACTGATTCCACAACCCATAATATAGACAACTGAGCTAGTGCCTGCTAATTCTTTGTCGTTTTCTCCTGCTGTTCTGCTCTTCTGAAATAGTCAGCAAGACTTTTAATGGACAGGAAAGGGAACAAAGGTGAATAAATCCAAATTACTTAGCCTGCAAACCAAGCCAGAGGTTTTTATTTAAGAGATGATGATAGACAAGGGAGCCTACTGCTGAGGCTACCATAGTGTTCAGTTAAAAAACACACTTTGGTATACAAGATTGTGCTAGTGCAGCCCTAATTTTGGTGGTGTGTAAGGCGTCTCTGAAGGCCTGATTAGAGTTAAATAACTGAGGTAGACGGTAGTTATTTAAAATGCCTTGTTTCCCTGCCAGTTCATGGCCCTTGTATTTAAGGCTGCCAGAGAGGAGCAATCTGCAGTGCTGTTTCAGAAACTTCCCCAGGGGGAAAGAATGGTGACTAAGAGAGGAAAAGCCTGGCTGTTTCTGTCCAGCTGGCCACATTAAATTATGATTAAGAGTAGCGTTATTGTTTCAACAGACCTTCTTTTGCATAACTGTTATTATGCAAATGAAAAAGTACCAAAGGCTAAAGCAGCCTGGCTGAGGCCTTACGGCTAGTCTGGGCCTGGGATGTACTGAGGAAGGTAGTTCAGGAGTTCCTAACTCCTAGCCTGTGGTCCTCTGAGCCACTGAATTTGTTACTAGTGAAGCAGTAGGGCTGGTTTACGTAGAAGTCTTTAAATAAAGGTCTTTTTGTTTAAATTGTGTGTAGTTATGTGTGTGTAAATGTTGATGTAAACTGTGTCAGAGGATAGCAGATCAGATACGACTAGTGTTAGTGTGGCAGAAGGTGGTACGTGTTCACAGAAGAGTGTTATTTTATTTTTTTATGTTCTCAGTCCTGATGTATGCGACCAGATGCTGTACTTTTAGGAGAGATCTAGCTGAGAAGTGATTATTTTGAATGCTGGCCTTAAGAACTCTTTGGCGACACCATTTAAAGCTCAGCATTCCTCATAGCTAGTTGTATCTGGGATAACAGGTATTTTTCAGGGTTTAGGAGCTGTTTTGTGTGTTTTGTGCTGGTTCAAACCCTGTTTTATTGTCAGAATGAACTTGTAGTGCTACAGCTGAGTGGGCCAAGTGGATCTGGGATCTTTCCTGCCTTAACACGGATTTTATGGCTCTCTTGTTTTCTAGTGCGGTTGCTGAGAAATGGCCAATGAGAATCACAGAAGCCCTGCAGAGGAAGCCTCTCTCATGAGTCACTCACCTGGCACCTCCAACCAGAACCAGCCCAGCTCCCCCAAACCTATGCGACTGGTACAGGACCTGCCAGGTACCGACTCTGCTTTTGGGAAGGCCCAGCGCAGGGTTCCGCAGGGCCCTGCTAGCAGGGGAGAGAAGGTGAAGCGAGGCCACTAAGGAAGGCTAGGAACAATGCAGATTTCAGAATGCGCTGTGACAGTAATGGGGACCTGAAGGGCAGGGCTGTTGTTCAGGACTGCTCTTTGACTCTCTCACTGTCTTCTCAGATGAGCTGGTGCAGGCTGGCTGGGAGAAGTGCTGGAGCAAGCGGGAGAATCGCCCCTACTACTTCAATCGCTTCACTAACCAGTCTTTGTGGGAAATGCCAGTTCTGGGACAGCATGATGTCATTGTAAGTAAGCACTCTTCTCAAGGGGCTGTGCCAATATGCAGGGGCAGATGCTGTGGTCTTGTGGACTTCAGATTGCACATGTGGGAGGGTCTTTCTACCTTCACAACTCCTTGCTAAGTCCATCATCTGGCTTGGTTCCGATGAAATGTTCCTCCTTCAGGTGCACACTCAGGTAGTGCTGTTTCAGGTGTAGCACACTGCTCAAAGAACGCTCAGCCTGGGGGAGCTGTGCTGCATTTTTCTCATCTAAGTCTTAAAAAAAAAAAAAAAAAGCATACAGACACAGGTCTAGAAGAGAATTTTTTAGCTTTCTGCAGGTGTGAGTATTGGTGTCCTTATTTCCATCTGTTTGGGAGCGAAGAGGGCTTATTGCCTTTGTTTGGGCCTCTGCGGTAGCAGCTGATGAATTAACGTGTGCTGTTGTTTGGACACTCATAGTCAGACCCTCTGGGATTGAATGCAGCTCCGATGCCACTGGAAGGTGGGATTATAGATACCTCTGTGGAGAGCAAGCAAAGGAAGAGGAGATTCTCTGAGGAGGTTCCACTGAGCGGCAACAGTGTGAAAAAGCCCAAGGTGGGTCTGGTGCTGTGAAACAAAAGGGCTTAAGGATGTTCACACTGAAACCTAGGGGGGCTTGGGAGCTTGGACCTATTTTTTTTAACTGTGCAAGGTCAAGTCACCCTAGTATAACTCAAGCTGTGACAGCTGACACTCCGAAAGTACAAAAGTGGAAGCAGACTCGGGTCCTGCCAAGTTGCCGTTTCTCTCTTACAGCCTGAGGTGGAGTTTGGGAGTTGGGAGATAACAGTTGATGACTCAGAAATGTGGTAGCTTGCATGTCTGTGTTAACTTATGCCAACAGCAGGCCAGATACCCCCAGCAATTGCTCAAGCACATCCTGAATAGTGTGCAGGTGCAGGATTGTTAGATATATGGGACTGCTTCCCCTTTACCTGTCTCTGTGGAGCAGTAATTAATCTTTTACACACCTAGGCGGATGTCCCAGGGAACCCAGCTGCTCAGCCAGTCCCCAGCTCTCCCAGTATTCCAGGAACCTCTGTTTTGAAGGCATGGTGTGTTTCACCTGAAGATAAACAGCAGGCAGCTCTTCTACGACCAACTGAGTGAGTTGCCTCCAGTTGTCTTTAGTTCTTTTCTCGGTGGTATATTAGAGACACCTGGTTTTCCAGGTGTCTTTGAAGAATCTCGGGGACGTAACACTCCCCTATATCTTTGCAAGGAGTCTAGATAGTTCCATTTCCTGGCTGGTGAAAGAGCCCAAGGAAGCATCTTTAGAAGTAATATTTGATAATTAGCCAATGATCTGGCCATCCTGATGACATTTGTTTCTGCCATAGAGTATATTGGGACCTGGATATTCAGACAAATGCAGTGATTAAGCAGAGAGCACCATCTGAAGTGCTTTCTCCACACCCTGAGGTGGAGCTGCTTCGATCCCAGCTCATTCTCAAGCTGCGGCAACATTATCGAGAGCTCTGCCAGCAGCGAGAAGGTGCGTTTCTATTGCGCTCCCCTTATTCACGTTTTTAATCCCGCAGTACTGTGGTGTTCTTCCTTTTGGTTTATGTCTGCCTTGTCCGTGTGGTCTCTTTTTGTGACAGCTGTACTCGGTCACATTGTTGGTTGTGAACTCATTAGGCAGAATTCCCATGTAGTGATCCTTATCAGAGCTTCTGGGCATCTCTTTATGGTATTGATTAGACCCTTCTTCTGTGCTTCTCCAGGGATTGACCCCCCGAGGGAGTCCTTTAATCGCTGGATGTTGGAGAGGAAAGTGGTCGATAAAGGGACAGATCCTCTTTTGCCGAGTGACTGTGAGCCAGTAGTGTCTCCTTCCATGTTCAGAGAGATCATGAATGACATTCCCATCAGGTACTGTTCAAAGACAGGGCACCTTGCTGGGATGTTTTTGTATTGGTCTGGTCCAGTGATTTAGCTGCTGTGGTTCTGTGCTTTTGTGTTATACTTTTACTGATGAAGTGATAGGGTGCTGGTGATCTAAAGCTCAGGAACTGGATCTGGCCTCCGTGCCTGCCTTCGTGGCAGATGTGGAACTGATGCATGTGAATTTGAACTTACTTCAGGTTATCCAGAATCAAGTTCCGGGAGGAAGCCAAGAGACTACTCTTCAAGTACGCTGAGGCTGCAAAACGGCTGATAGAATCCAGGTGGGAGTTCCTCTTCCAGTGCTGTCACGTTCAGAAAAGAGGAAAAGGTCATAAGGATTTTCAGAGGGGACTGCTGCATCACACCTTATTCAGCATTGGTCATAATCTTACTGAGAAAAATCAGGGGTAGGAACATACAGAAGAAAAACAATATAGTGCCAGAGATGTCTTTTGATAGTAATGTTACAGTAAAATCTATTGTTGAGAAGCTGAATGTATGCAGAGACAAGTGAGAATCTGTGAAATACTGGACATGGAAATGACTTCTGTCATTTATCCCTGAGAAGAGAATGAGTGTTTCGGCACCCACTGCTCTTACAGAGCAACAAGCTTAGCGTGGTGTTTTATTATACCATGTATGATTTTTTCTGACAAGTTCTGCCACAGGACAGAACTGAGGAAGATAGCCTTGTGGGGAAAATAAAAAGCTTGTTAACAGGGTAGTTTTCTCAGAGTCAGAAGCTCCTAGCAGTGGCTGTATTTGGAAGTGAGAGGCAAGATCAAAACGGACCATTTCCGTAGTAGATAAATTCTTTATCTGCCTCTCCTATTGCAGAGCGGACAGCAGACAGCTAGAGTGTGTTTTGGAGCGAGTATGGCAGTCCCTAGTCATAGAAATATTTGGAAGCACCTTCCGGAGAAGGCCAGGAGGGGAGTGACAGGGTAGGGCCTTGAGGAAGTGTCAGCAGCTGTGTTCCCCCTCTGACAAAACCCTTGTGCTGGGATGGAATACGTTGCTGTGCAGCCGTGGCTTATATTTTGCTTCTCTGTGTTGTGCAGGAGTGCTTCACCAGACAGCAGGAAGGTGGTGAAGTGGAATGTGGAGGACACCTTCAGCTGGCTGCGACGGGACCATTCGGCCTCGAAGGAGGACTACATGGTCAGTATCCCTCTGCTTGTGCAGCTGAGCGCAGGGAGCCTGGGCAAGGATGGAAGGAGTGCTGGGGCCAGATAAAGGTCCTTCTGGAGAAGGCTGCGATTGCTTTCCTTTGCTTTGTGAAATGGGAGTGACAGTGGCGTGGAGACTCTGCACACCTCTGGGGAGTCCAGTGGCAGGTTGTGTGAGGAACTCTGGTTCTCTGGTTCTGCAGGACCGCCTGGAGCACTTACGCAAACAGTGTGGGCCCCATGTGTCTGCTGCAGCAAAGGACTCCGTTGAAGGCATCTGCAGTAAGATTTACTACATATCCCTTGAATACGTCAAGCGGATCCGGGAGAAGCATCTTGCCATACTCAAAGAGAACAATATATCTGGTATGCAGTCAGCTCTGAAGAGCTGTAGGGCTACAGCACTGCAGCATAAAAGCAACACACTCTGGCCTGTCCCCATTCCAGTAGCATTGTTTGTTGGGAGGGCTGTTCTGAGTCCGGGGAGTTGAATTTATTAATAGAGTCAGAAATAGCCAGCCCAGTATACGTTTTAGCTGACAGTCACACAGCGCCTATGCAGTGGGAAGGTATTTTCCAGTACTGTTACTGGGTGTAATATAAAATATCCTAAAAATATGATTTGTCAGGATTAAGTAGCCTGTTAGGAGCTGACCACACTGAACAGGATGTTAGTTCATTTCCCTGGACCATGCTTTTTTGCTCTGCTTCTTCGTGAATTCCTGAGGACAGCTGGCAGTCCCCTTCCTAATGCCTGGCGCCCTCTCCTCCTTCTCCTCTGCCACGTTTCTTGGGTTCTGAGCACCTTCTTCACCCCTCTGCCTCCCAGCGCGTCACTATGCACCCTTCTTCCTTTCCTGGCAGAGGGTTCATGTTCATTGATCTTTTCTCTGTTCTTTCTTCCTAGTTTGTATCTGTACTGCCTCCAGTCAAATTTTCCTTCTTCCATGGTCCCTGCTTCCTTCATCACACCGTTTTGTAGTCCTTTTCGGGTCCTAGCTTTCCTCAGACTCCCATCAGGTCCCAGCGCCTGCCTTTTGCTGCTTGTTTTTGCTGCTTGTCTTCCCACTGGATTTAATCCGTGATTCCTTCTGACTGATCTTCCCTGTGAGCTCTCTTTTTTCCCACTGAAGCTGAGGCTAAGCTGCTGCCCGCAGTGGGTAACTACAAGGTGGCAGGAAGATTCCTTTGCCTCCTGCAGTTGGCAGCCTGGGAATATTTATTGTGCTTTGGATGAGTTTGGGGCAAACTGAAATAATAACAGTAGCAACAAGGGGAGTGTTCTACTTGCCTGGAATGTGCCTGAAGATGTGGGATGGTTGTGTGCGGTCTCTTGAGTCTGCTGTGTTAAGAGGTGGGGAAGTACTGTGAAGTGAGCCCTCTCTATGCTTTGGCAGAGGGTGATGGAATTAATTTGGGGAATCAGCTCTGAACCTAGGGAGCTGCCTATGAGATCTGTGAAGGACTATCACAGTGTTTGGGGGGGCTTCACTCTGCCCTTTAGCCCTGTTCCTATCGCTGCGTGTTTTGAGGTGGAAGAAAGATCTGTCCCAGGTGTCCTTGGATTCTAATGGGCTGCCTTTCTCTTTATTTTCTGTAGCTGAGATAGAAGCTCCTGAAGTCCAGGACAGGCTCGTATACTGTTACCCAGTGAGACTGGCCATCCCCTCCCCACCACTCCCCAGCGTGGAAATGCACATGGAAAACAATGTGGCATGTGTGCGGTACAAGGGGGAGATGGTGAAAGTGAGCCGCAACTACTTCAGCAAGCTGGTAAGGGCTGACTGCCAGTCCTGTGTGACTGGTCACAGACTGCTCTTTAGTGGGAGGATTCCTTTTTTCTTGCCCTCCAAGAAGAGGGACTGTGCAGAGGCAGGGAGTGCTGACCAGGCAGAGGCTGTCAAACATTGCCCGAGTAGCAGCAGAAGTGAGGACAGCTACTTTCACCTTAGTCAGGGTCAAGCTTCAGCTGAAAATATTTACAAGGTGTTGCACGTGTGCTTTGGATGTGTACTGTGCTGCAAGAACAGTTGTACTCCCAGCAAGGCAGCCCTTGCTGAGAGACACTTGCTGGTGTGGTACGTTCATTCACGCCGGTAAAGAGCTTGCAGTTCACTCGCATGGTAAAAGCAGATGTGCTGACAAGCCTCCATGCAGAGCCCCACCTGCTCCCATTGTTCAGTGTTCCTCTCCACGTCATGGTATGTCTGCGTACTGTCTTAACTTTGTTGAATCTGTTTGTGGTTAATGGCTGGGCTTTCTCTTCCAGTGGCTTCTCTATCGGTACAGTTGCATTGATGACTCTGGTTTTGAAAAATTTCTGCCCAGGGTTTGGTGCCTTCTCCGTCGATATCAGGTACTGTCTCATCACAGTTGTTGTACATCAGAAAGCCTTAGTAATAGTGGGGACCTGAAGTACTTGTCTTTGCTCTGGGGGGTGTCCGCAGCTCTGGGAGTCTGATGCAAAATAGGGTTTAAACTGGGTCCGTTGTCTGCTCCCAGTGTTTTGAGATAGGGCTGTGGTCTGGGGAGCAGTTGTGATCTTGACTGGAGACCTCAGTGGGGATAAAGATAAATTTTTATGAAAGAAACCTTCAGTAGTTCTTGACCGTGAGGGCCAGCTGAAGGTTCATGGGGGCTATATGTGAAAATTGACAGTTGGTTTGTGGGGCCTGAGTTGGATGAAATATCTAAAGAGCATTCTTGGGTACATGCAGGGGACCTACATGAATTTGAGAAAGGACGAGGGGGCCCTGCATACCTAGAGGAGTAGGTGCATGGACGTGTGGCCCTGGGTCCGTGGTCAGTGGAGGGAGCAGCAGGAACAGCAAGTGCAGGCACGGCTCACCGGGGTTTGCTCTCCTCAGATGATGTTCGGTGTGGGTCTGTACGAAGGAACTGGTCTGCAGGGGGCACTTCCTGTGCACATCTTCGAAGCCCTCCACAAGCTCTTTGGAGTGAGTTTTGAATGCTTTGCCTCGCCCCTGAATTGCTATTTTAAACAGTACTGTTCGGCCTTCTTGGATACAGACGGGTATTTCGGATCCAGGGGGTGAGTCTTACGTTCCGGTGCCCTTGCCGTGTATCTGTGTGGGTGCATGTATGTGCAGTGCCTCAAGACAGGCTGACGTGTCTGTGTCTTCAGGGCAGCGGCCGGTTGGTTGTGTGATGTCTGCTCAGAAGGGTGTGTACTTCAGGCCTGCCTAAATGCAATGAGTGGACACAGACTGGCTGTGAAACTGTCAGGGCTGTGCCGTTAGTCCAGTAGTGGGGCTCTGGTCCCTGAAGTAATGCAGTTTATAGGTCTGCCAGTGCTTCCTCTTGTTCTGGAGAATGGGAGACTTGGGCCCTCAAGCAGCCAGCTTGAATCAGCAGTCACCTTCAGTGGCTACAGGTGGAGCGTGTCCCCAGTGACTGGTCCCACTGTTGGATGCAGCAGGCCCTGCACGCTGGGGATTCAGGCTTTCTGAGAGTATGACTGCTTCTTGTTAGCAAATGGATGCTTTTTAAGGTGTGAGAGTTAGAATGCTAGCCTCTCTGATAGGGATCTTTGCCTTTTTCTTCCAGCCCGTGCCTGGATTTCTTTCCTGTAAGTGGCTCTTTTGAGGCAAATCCTCCATTCTGTGAGGAGCTGATGGATGCCATGGTCTCTCACTTCGAGGTACGTTCGCTCACCAGTGGGGTTCTTCTGAATGGAGCTGTGCAGTCAGTCCTCTCCTCCCCACTGCTCCTGCACCCTCACAGCAGGGCTATAATGTAGAAGGCAGAGGACGGCGACTGCTGCGGCACCACTCTAGAAGCAGAAGTGTTTCCATGGAATATGGAAATGTCCATATTAGACATGTCATTGCTCAGCCGGCACTGAGATTGTTCATGTTCTTGTTGAACTAGAAACTGCTGGAGAACTCCAGTGAGCCTCTCTCCTTTATTGTCTTCATCCCCGAGTGGCGGGACCCTCCTACACCAGCCCTGACCCGTATGGAGCAGAGCAAGTTCAAGCGGCACCAGCTCATCCTTCCAGCCTTTGATCACGAATACCGCAGCGGGTCTCAGCATGTCTGCAAAAAGTAGGCCTTTTTCTCGGGTCCTTCTGGGAATGCGTTTCTGAAGCTGTATGACAGAAATATCCTGTCCCAAGCTGAAATCAGTAGGAAGTAGGGAGCAGGCAAGGACAAATGCAGTGCATAATCGCTCTGGGTTTTTAAGATAGTCATACAGAGTGTTGGGAATCTCATGGCCATCCAATGACTACCAGGTTATTTCACTAACAAAAAGCTTGTGAGTGGCGTATTCCTTGGGTAAAGTCCAGTGTGAATAGGTCATACATGTGGTGCTGCGGTGATCATCTGTGCTCCTCTGCCAGCCCTCTGATCTGGTGATCCAGCTGAGCAGCGCTTCTGGGGCTGCCAAACGCCACAGCAATTCGGTGTCACTTGGGGGGAAGCAGAAACAAGGGTCAGGCAGGATCCTGGTCCTCAGCAGAGCAAGCTGGCCATTGGTTTGCTGTTTAAGCAACAAGTTCAAGCAACAACTTGTTTGAGCAACCAGTGCTTAAACACTTAAGTTCTCTGTACCTGATTAAGACTGATGCCTTGCTGTGATGAGTCTCCTTCTGGGACAGTGGTGACGCGGTGCACATACATGCTTGTAGAGCGCTACGTGGCTATGCAGCATCAGTGCTTCTCTGAAAGTTCACAAGCCTTTGCCTTTACTCAGAAATGCCTGATGCTGCACTCTGCCTGCTTTTTTCCTCAGAATGAGAGAAAAGGACGGAGATGAATGCTTGTCCTAAACATGACACGCAGTTGAGAGGAGGGGTGGGTGCTAGGAATCGGGTCTGGGTGGCAGTTCTGTGACTCCTGGGTGGGTGCTGAGTGCCTGTTCTCTTCCCTTGCAGAGAGGAGATGTACTACAAGGCCGTGCACAACACAGCCGTCCTCTTCCTGCAGAACAGTGCGGGCTTTGCCAAATGGGAGCCCACGCCGGAGCGGCTGCAGGAGCTTGTTGCAGCCTACAAGCATTCAGGCCGGACCCTCAGCTCCTCCTCCTCATCGTCCTCCTCGTCGTCGTCCTCCTCCTCCTCCTCTTCCTCCTCCTCCTCCACAGCAGACAAAGAGCGGGAGCTGGGCCGGGAGCAAAGCAGCAGCCGGGAGACTAATCCCAACTAAGGTGCAGAGGTGCGAGGCAGCAGGGGAGGTGCCAGCGGCCTGAGGAGGCTTGCTGGGGCGGTGGAGAGACTGCTGGCTGTGCAGCACCGGCCCGGGGGACTCTTGCACAGCAGCTCCACGGCACCTGCTTTCCTCTGTGAACTGCACACTGCCCCGGCCCAGGAGTGCTGGGGAGCACCCGGCCGCCGGTGGGGAGAGGAGGCTGAGCTGCGGCCCCCGCCGGAGGGCAAGGGAACGCAGCGTGGTACAGCAGGAGGAGCAGGCAGCCCCTTCGATGCCAGAGCACCAAGGGAAGGGGCAGCCAGAGCTGGGATGCATGCATGGGCGAAAGGACGGCAGGACAGATGGAGGGACGGATGGCAAGTGCAAGTGCTCGGCGCGCAGCGCCACAGCTGGAGGGGCCCCAGCAGCTGGCCACAGCCTGGCGCCGGCAGGAGAAGGACGGGCAGAGCCCGGGGGCTCCTGCGGCCGGACTGGCACCAGCACAGCTCCGTGTCCATAGTGTAAATAGTTCTGTCCGTGGCGCCCGTGCTCCCCGCAGGGCTGCTCCCATTGCATCCGTGTTCCTTTCCCACATGTGTGAGTCCCGTGTTTGCCGACGCTGTGTACCGTTTAGGGGAGGAGCAGAGAAGAGGAGTTTCTTTGGTGTGTAAAGACGTCTTTGCAGCTGTTTTGTAGTCATTGTGGTTTTTATGCGGAGCCTCTGGGCTTTATTTAACCTCCTTGGGTTTTGTTTTGTAAGGATTAATTTAACACCGCTAACCATTTTATTACTTTTATCAAGAAGAGCAAAGTCTATTTTTGATTTCTGTTTCCTAGTTCTTAGGAACATTAAAAACCAGCATACAGCTCTGCCCCGTGTCTGTGCCTTTCCTTCTCTGTTGGCTAGGGGCCTGTGGTCACAGCCTGCTCTTGCCTCTGGCTGAAAGGTAGAAAAATACTGGTTCTTTCTTTTGCTGGGTTTTTTTTCCCCAGAACCCTCTGGCATCTGACCCTTTCTGTGCTGCAGTGCCCTGCTGGTGAATTTTTTTTCTTAATGACCAGCTTGGACCCCCTAAAGCAACCTGACCACAGTCCTCATGGCTTGTTGACTGCAGCTGCAGTGAAGAGTTTGGCTTTCTCTTCCTTGTACCAGCCTTCCAAGAAGTGCAGGCAGCTGTCCTCGCCCAGAGCCTCTCGAGGGCAGGGCAAGTGAGCTGCTTCTTGCGAGGTCTCTGCTCCAGGGCTCTCAGCATTTCGGTAGCCCTTCAGTAGCCCCTCATCCCTGCATCGGGGAGGCGCGGGACAAGCTGTGTTACAGGCCCAGCCTCTTCAGTGTAGAGCAGCAACTGCTGCACTGCTGGGAGAGCTTGCTGGGCTTCCCTGCAGTCAGTCCACAGCGCTGCCCGAGGGGATATCCGTGGTGAGGGGGGCAGATTTCCTGGGGGTTGATGCACCGTGTGCTTGAAGTACAGACCTTCCCCGGCTGGTCTGGTCTTGCTTCCACTTCCCGCTGTTGATCTCACCCTGTCCCTGGCTGCTGGATTGAATCGTTCAATACCACCTGTCTCCTCTGGCCTAACGAGGTGAGGATGGCTCTGGGGGTTAAAAGTCGTGGTAGTTCTCTGACCCCGCATTTCTGGAGTTTGGGAATTTCCCAGCTTTACCCCCTCTGCCTCCGGACAGGCTGGCAGACAGCATGGAAGCCAGTGTTCCCAAAGGAAAATGGCTCTGGGGCAGGTTAGCATTGCTTGGAAGCCTTGCAAGACTGCATTTTCAGGCACAGATAAAATGGGCTGTGAGGTTTATTAAAAGCCGGGAGATGAGAAAGTGCTGCGAGCCCTGGGTCCGTGTTGTGCACGTGCTGCTCTGCAGCTGGCAGCATCTGTGCTGCAGCAGTGCCGGTGCTGCTCTGTGCTGGGCAGGATCAGCTCAGCCCCACAGGCTGCCTGCTTCGGGTACCTCCGCAGCTCTCCAGGAATGCTTTCAGCAACAGAGACGACGAGATCATTGATGTCCTTTGAATGACACTTGGGACAGCTGGGAACTCTGGCAATGAGCAGCAGTTTTTATAAAGCCTTTTTTGCCTTTTACTTAACGTCTTGAGCCAAGGCAGACACCTCCTGAAGTGCCAGTGACCAAAGACACACTGATGTTGGGAAGTGTCAACAAGTCTTTGGTCAGTCTGCCCTCACTGAGTCCTTTGCCTTGCTCCCTCAGGTGATGACCAATTACCTTGTGAAGTATTTAATTGCTACAGTGGAGATGCAAATGACCTCAGTGGCCATGAAGCCCCGTGGTGTGGCTTCCTCTCTAGAACATCTCATTTATCCAGACAAAGCAAGAGAGGATAGAAGGGGAGCATCAGGATGGTCACTGCGGCTTTCATGGGTGCTCCTGTCTCCAGCACTTCTCTTGAACAAGTGAAGGGGATGGGTCCTGAGGAGGAGGACACCAGGACCACAGCTGGGAGCTGAGCCCTGGCGGCAGCAGTTCATGGGCTCAGCTCCAGAAGAGCTCAGGGACAAAGTGGCAGGTGGTGAAGGGTCCCGGTGAGGCTGGAGGGGATGGGGGCACATGGCTGGGGCAAGGAGCAGGTTCTGCTCACAGGGCTGAGCTGCCAGATCGCAGAGGCAGCGAGACGGGCCAGCACAGCCACCCCTGTCAGCCTGGTGCTGAGATGGGACATGATGCTTCCCACCGAGATGCTGTGGCAGCCATCCCACAGCGCCTGGGGCTGCTTGCTGTCCAGCCAAGCTGTACCAAGGGTGCAGCCAAGGGCAGTGACCAAGGCTGGGTCAAGCTCTGTGAGGGGCTGCAGTGGTGGAGGCAGTGGGGAAGAGGCGGGGGTACGAGCAGGACTGGGGGATGAGGTCAGTGGTCCCACTGGTAGCCAGATGTTGCCTGGTCCCCTAGAATAAAAGCTCTTTCAGACTCTGCCAGACCTTGACAATTTGAACTGAAAGGCCCCTCGCTAGCGCTGCTCTGGGCAGCTCCAGCACAAGTGGCTGCTGCAGCACGGGCTGGGGCCGCTGCCCAGCACTGCGCGCTCAGGGTGCGGACAATAATTACCAGGGCAGTTCACGGAGCTCAGCAAGTCCTGCGTGGAGAAAAATAAAACCCAACATCATTTTCTTGTTAACCAGCGCAGACACCCTGTCCTGCACCCCAAAGGGACTGAGGGCAGCAAGGTGTGACCCCGTCACTGATGAGGGGCTGGAAACCCCTGGCAGCGCCTGAACTTAGGTGTGTCCCCAGGTCGGCCATTGATGCTTGGGGTCCCTGCAGTTGCCCCCACAAGTGCTGCCTCCTGTGGTGGCTGGCTGCTGCTCTGCCTGGCAGCAGGCGGGAGGTTTACCCTGTCAGTGCTGGGGAGGAATCAGCACTGCCAACCTGCCTGCAGCTCTGGGGGGTGGTGGTGGTGGTGGTGTCTCTGCTGGCTGCTGCCCCTCAGGGCTGCTGGAAACACCCCTGCGAGGGCTGCAGCCTGGGTGAGGGATTTGGCATGGGCTGGGGAGGTGCAACCTGTGGAGAGGGATGTGCCGAGGGCTTGGCATCACCCAGCTGGCATCTGCCAAGAGCTGCGGCCCCCAAGTGCCCTTGGCCCTGGCTCCCTGGGGTGCCGGAATGGGGTGAGGTATCCGGGCACATGCTGGTGGTGCCGAGCACGTCTCTGCACCCCTTGATCCCCCATGCTGTGGGTGATGTGCTGGGCTCCGGGACAGGTTGCAGGGCCCTCCCTGTGAGGCATTTCATGCCTGGAGCATCTTCTCTCCCTAGGGCTGAGCAGAAGCCACCCATTCCTACGGCAGAGGGTCTGCCAAGTGCTATGGGCCCCCCAGGACCCTGCTCTGCGGCCGTGCTCTTCCCCAGGCTGGGGGCTGCAGGGCCCCAGGGGCCGCTGCCTGCAGCCCCCAGGGCAGGGAAAGAGCATCCTCAGGACTGCCTGTGAGCAAAGGGGCTGCAGGGAGCCGAAGCGACCTGCTGCAGCTTGGCAGCAGCCCTGGGAACCCTGACCTGCCATAGCAGGGCTCTGCACAGCACCGGCACCGGCTGGCTGAGCATCCGCCTCCCACTCCGCGTTGCCAGGCCAACGCCGCGGAGGATGCTGGCAGCCCCTGCGCCAAGGCTGCCTCCGCAGCGTGGCGGGCAGCGCGCCCCACGCCTCTCCATGGGGCACAAGCCGCCGCCGGCACCCTGCCTGCCTTCACGGACAGGGCCGCAGCCCGGCCCACCGGGGCTGCAAGGCTGGGGACCGACCCACGGCTGCGTCCCACCCAGGAGCCCCGGCGTGGACTGCAGGTACCAGGGCCACGGCCTAGGATGCTGCTCGCCCTGCTGCTGTGGGTGGAAGGGGGGCGGGGGGCTGCAGGGCAGAGGGTCCCTGCAGCCAGCAGAGCCCGGTGCCCAGAGCCGGCACTGCCCTGGGGAAGCTGCCCGCACGGGGAGGGACACGCTGCACCCGGGACACGGGCCCTCACCCCGCAGCCCGTCCCCTGGGAAAGATGTCTCCCTCCCACCCGGACACGGCGGCCGCGATGGGGCCGAGTCCCAGCGTGGCGGCACCAGCTGGTGGTCGCAGCCAGGCTGTGCCGGCCCTGGGAGGGGGCTGCCGCCTGTTTCCTGCTCCCCTGGCCCCGCTCTGCCACCCAGCCCCCGGGGCTGGCCAGGACTCTGCCCGTGGGGTGCAGCAGGGCCCAGGAACCTGCCCCCAAGCCCTCGCTCACGGCAGCTTCCCTCTCCCCCAGCCTGGACAGCCACCAGCCAGCCCTCCAGGAGCATGGCCCAGCAGGACAGCAAGCAGGGGCCTCAGACAATGGCACTCGTGGCCCCCGAACTGGAGTGCAAGATCTGCTACAGCCGCTACGATGCCCGTGCCCACCGACCCAAACTGCTCCACTGCGGCCACCGCCTCTGTGCCAAGTGCCTCTGCAAGATGGTGCCACTGGGGGATGCGTCGCCCTGCCAGCTCCGCTGCCCCTTCTGCCGCCAGCACAGCCCAGTGCCCGGTGGGGACGTGCAGCAGCTGCAGGACGACGGCGAGGCACTGGCATTGCTGACAGGCCATGAGAAGACCAAGAAGCGGGGTCCCACCCGATCCCCTGAAGTCCTCCTCTGCCCCAGTGTGCTAGAGCCCTCACCCGGCCCTGACTGCCTGGTGGTCACCATCCTGGAGGTGCCGGAGGATGTGGCCCCGCCGGAGGGCCTGGGCAGGCTTGAGGTGGTGCGGCTGTACCGCCCTGCCAGCCTGGGCACACTGCCCTGCCACGGCCCCGGGCAGAAGTGCCACTCCTGGGGATGGCGAGCCGTCCCTCGCTTCATCCTGGGTGTCCTCTGCCTCCTCTACTTCAGCTCCCTGCCCTTCGGCATCTACCTCCTGCTCATCGAGCACCACAGCCTGGGCATCGTTCTGGTCAGCCTCGTGCCCTCCACCCTCCTCCTCTGCATCGTCTACAGCCTCTGCCAGTGTCTGTGCCGGGAGGTCTTTGGGTTCCCCCACTCCTGATCCTGCACAGCTGAACGCCATGCCCACCCTGGGAAGGCTCTGGGTGCCTTGGAGCGTTGTCCTTTGGGGTACGGGTGTACCCTGACCCATGGCTGACCCACAGCATGGAGGTCTACTTGGACCACGGGGAGATGCTCAGCAGCTGTTGCCTTCCCTTGCAGAACAGTGCGGGCTTTGCCAAATGGGAGACCACACCGGAGCGGCTACAGGAGCTCATTGCAGCCTTCAAGCATTCAGGCCGGACCCTCAGCTCCTCATCTTCCTCAGCTTCCTCCTCCACAGCAAAGAGCGGGAGCTGGGTCGAGAGCAAAGCAGGAACTGGGAGACTAATCCCAGCTAAGGAAGTGCAAGTGCTCAGCACCCAGCGCCGCAGCTGGAGGGGCCCCAGCAGCTGGCCACAGCCTGGCGCCGGCAGGAGAAGGACGGGCAGAGCCCGGGGGCTCCTGCGGCCGGACTGGCACCAGCACAGCTCCGTGTCCATAGTGTAAATAGTTCTGTCCGTGGCGCCCGTGCTCCTCGCAGGGCTGCTCCCATTGCATCCGTGTTCCTTTCCCACATGTGTGAGTCCCGTGTTTGCCGACGCTGTGTACCGTTTAGGGGAGGAGCGGAGAAGAGGAGTTTCTTTGGTGTGTAAAGACGTCTTTGCAGCTGTTTTGTAGTCGTTGTGGTTTTTATGCGGAGCCTCTGGGCTTTATTTAACCTCCTTGGGTTTTGTTTTGTAAGGATTAATTTAACACCGCTAACCATTTTATTACTTTTATCAAGAAGAGCAAAGTCTCTTTTTGATCTCTGTTTCCTAGTTCTTAGGAACATTAAAAGCTGCCATACAGCTCTGCCCCGTGTCCGTGCCTTCCCAGGGCTCCTGGTCCCCTCCACCCTCCCTGGCCAGCTTCCCTGGCCCCGCTTGTCCCGCTGGAGTTGCATAGAGCTGTCTGCTGTGAGCCCAGCCCCGGGTTCAGGGGGGCTCGGTGGGTCTGAGCCTGGTCCTGGCAGTCAGTGTCACACTCAGCGAGTGGATGGGCAGTGCCGCTCCCCTGTGTCCCCCATGTGCGGTGCTTCATGCATGTCCATGTCCCTGCACGTCCCTTCCTGTGCTGCCATGTGACACAGCGCTGTGACAGCTGTGATGGCCACCCCAGCCCTGCGCCCCATGCATGTGTGTGCCCCACAGGTGACCCCAGACCTCCAGGGAGGGGGAGAGGGAGGAGGCATCAGGAAGGCCTGGAATTGCCTGGAAACGCTGTGGCTTATCCTCTGCTGAACAGGGGGAGCCCCCGCTGGGAGCCCCAGCCAGTGGTGGGGCTGGAAAACACCCTGCAGCCTGACCAGGTGCCCAGGAGGGTCCCACTTTTGGCAGTGTGGGGATATGGCATCAGACAGAGGGGGTGGGCAAGGAGCAGCCCAAGGGGCTTGGGGTAGGACCTGCCCTGCTCCTGCGGGCAGCACTGGCAGTGGAAATGCCTGCAGCCCGCTGGCATCCCCGCATCCCTGTCAGCATCCCCAGTGGCACTCCTGCATCCCTGCTGGCACCCCCGTACCCCCGCTGGCATCCCCACCAACATGCCCACTGCAGACAGGCAAAACCAGACAAAGGCCCAAGACAAAGTGACATTTATTAGCGCTTCGTGTCCCTCCCTGCCCATACTGCCCACTCTCCTCAGCCAGGCACCTGCCTGGTCCCACGGCCATCTGTCCTTCCCTGCCCAGCCGCAGGGCTGTCCCTTCCCCACAGCCACAGCCCTGGCCCCCACCTGCCCTCGGGTAAAGGGCACGGCCGCCCCAGCCCTAGCCCTGCTCCAGCACCGCCAGCACCCCTGGGGGGCACCCGCTTTCGCCGTGGGGAGATGCCAGAATAGCCGCCACGCTCCAGATCTTGGGTTTCTGGGGCTGCTTGCCCTGCCCAGGGCCTGGTCCCACCTCGGAGCTGCTCCCACACCCATCCTGCACAGGGCTGGCGCTGGGGGCAACACCCAGTAGGGCCCCCTCGCCCTCGCTGTCCTCGCAGTCTGAGGTGTCGCGTGGAGCCCAGCCCGTCTTGTTCTCCTTCTTGAGGCGCCGGCGGGCGTTGGCGAACCATGTGGAGACCTGGGTGAGGCTCATCCGGCTGACCACAGCCAGCATCACCTTCTCCCCCTTGCTGGGGTAGGGGTTCCGGGGGTGCCGTGCCAGCCAGGCCTTCAGCGCCCCGGTGCTCTCCCGCGCCGCTGCCACCTTCGCCCGCCCTGGCTCAACGGGCAGCCCCAGTGGCACCTCGTAGGCGGGCGCGACCTGGAAGGGGCAGAGAGCTGTCAAGGCAGGACAGGGCAGGGGTACCTGTGGCTGGAGAAAGGGGTCTGGGGGATGTGGGGGCTCGGCCCTTTGCTCATGGGAGGGGGCAGAAATGGGTCCTGCCCCTCCTCTCCCTCTCCCATGCCCAGCACCACACGCCCCAAAGTGCCAGGGGGATGGGGGGGGACACGGGGGGGGGGGGGCGCAGGGGACCCGGGACAGTAGCTCCCCAACCCCAATCACCCCACGCAGCCCTGTCCCAGTCCTGCGAGGGGTCCCACATCCCGATCCCCCAGGAGTTGCAGCGCAGCACTTACCAAGGGCGCCAGGAGGCTTAGAGGGGGCGGCAGCAGGCTGTAGCCAGCCAGCACTGGGCAGGGGCAGGGGCAGGGCCAGGGCAGTAAGGCTTGGGGGGGTCCCCGCAGGGCTCCCCACGGCCCCCCGCAGCCCCCTGGCTCTCGGCCTGGGCTCCCCTCACCCCAAGGAGCTGCCATGCTGCAGGGAGAGGAGCTGGGGAGCTGCTCCCGGGCGTTTTATAGCTGCCGGGGTCCGCAGTGACTGACAGCTGATTAGGGGGTATTAGCACCCACGAAAGCGGCAGCAGGGATCTGGGGCAGCCGCTGCCTCCCCCTCTCCTGGCTATTGCCAGGCAGGGACTGGCAGGGAGCATCCTTCCCGCCTGCCCACCACCAGCCGGGACGTGGCCAGGACCCACGCCAGGACCCCGGCACCCCCCAGTCCCCCGACCCTGCATGGCCCCAGCACAGCCTGCGCAGCCCCCAGTGATGGGGTGCAGTGGCACCAGGGGCTGGTGCATGGGGCCCACGGGGAGGCCCACAGCCCCAGGGATGCAGCCCACACAGGGATGCACATGGGACATAGCATACCCAGGGCTTTACTGCAGTGCCAAGAGCCATCGGTCCCCATCCTTGACCCCAGCCCTGACCTGGCTCAGGGGCAGGGGTCGGCAGAGCCTCCCACACTGTGGTGGGGTGGGCTGGAGGGTCAGGGGCTTGCAGGAGAACTTGTGCACGGCCTGGCAGGACGTGGGAGGTGCAAGGTGCTGCTCCGGAGCCCACTCCTCCTCCAGCTTGGCCAGGTCCTGGCCCCAGCGCTGCCATGCCTGCAGCTGGGGTCCTGTCTGCAGAGGGGCGCAGGGGAAGGGGCCCCACAGCCCCAGGGATGGGCGAGAACCCTTTGCCTGGCTGAGGACTCAGCCCCGCAGGCACTGGGGCGTTCTGCCTGCTGACGGAGCAGGGACAGTGGGCCAGCAGGGCAGCGGTGGGCAGTTGCACAAGGGGCCCCAAGAGCCTGCGACCCCCCAAGCCGGCCAGCTCCTGCCTCTGCGCCTCCCCACTAAGACTGGGATTATCCCACAGGTTGTATCCGTCATTAAATACCGACTAATAACGCTCTCAGGATATTAAATATGTAACAAACCCGCTTAGCGCTGGCCAGGGACGGGAAGGAGAAGGTCACTGGTGCTAATGAGCCCTTGCTGCATCCCTGGGCTCCCCACAGGCCCCCGGTAACAGCAGAAAGACCCAGGGACCAGATGCCAGTACTGAGGGAACCTGAGACCTGCTGTGCCCCATGGCCAGAGCCCCAGCAGCACCTGGAGCTCCCCATATGCAGCAGACAGTCCTGTGCTGTGGAACATGGTGCGCGTGGCAGCCCCAGGTATGGAACTCACAGGGCAACCAGGATGCCTGTGCCACTGGCCGGGCCAGACAGCTGGGACCAGCCCTGGCCACAGCCTCACAGCAGCCCCGTAACCTTGTCCCCACAGGACTCCTCCAGCCCTAATCGGTGCTGCCAACGAGGATCCGCTTTATTAGATAATGGAGCTGTAATCTAGGAAAGCGCCTGCGGATTGCTGTGGTGTACCTTAACCCTGCGCGGCACAGCTGGAGAGGGAGGACCACAGCCAGCCACCAGCACCACGGATGGACACAGCTGGACACCAACCGAGCCACGGCCAGACAGGCACAGCCACACAGTGGCACAGCTAAGCACAGACCAGGCAGCAGGCAGATGTGAAGACCATGGGACACAGCCACAGCCAGGGCAGAGCCACAATCAACTGTGGCTGCTCCCCCAGGGGAACGCAGGGCCACCCGCACGCTACGTCCCTGGCTGGGCAGGATGGGCACAGGGTCCAGCCCACACCAGCCTGGGTGCCCAACGTGCAGGCAGGGTGCTGCCCTGGGGCAGGGGAGGGGCCGCGGGCACCCCCAGCAGCTGTGGCAGGAGGGGGCCGCCAGCACTTTGGGCAGAGCACCCACTTTGTGTTCATAGCACCCGCTCTGCGCTCACAGCGCAAGCCCCCGCACCGTCCCTGGCCCCTGCACGAGCCCGGCCGAGCGCCCAGTGATCACACCGCAGCAGTCCTGCAGCCACGGAGCTCTGACCTCACAGAAGCTCTTGCTCAGGTTGGGTGGTTCCAGCCCTTTTTCCCCTCCGCAGATAATCAGTTTAATGCAAAAGCATAGAACTAAAACTCTGAGATTATAACAGCTAATCACATGTAAATACTTCCAGACAATCCGCTCAGGGAGGGGCAGTGTGTGTAGTTTGGGACAGAGTTACATGGGATTTAGGCTGTTTACCACTCGATTAATTTCGTGCCCAACCCACTGCTATACCAGATGCCCAGCTCGCTTCCCAGGACTCAAGGTCACTCGGGCAGGAAGAAGCGGATAGTGCAGGGCAGCTGCCACCAGCACCAGGCTTGGGGATGCACACACCCCAGCCCTGGAGGAACAAGCCAGAGGCGGCAGGAGGAAGGCAGGCCTGACTGTCCCCACTGGCCAGGTGACCCCAGACCCTCCAGGCAGGCACACACGCGGGTTTCAATCCCTTTTTATTCATAAGCATAGTCAAAGCTTGAGAATGTCAGAATTGAACCCCTCCCGCAACCACCTACGAACAAACTCCAGAGTCCATCCCTCTTTCAGAAGAAAAATAGAGCATCTTCCACCTGTGCCTCTTCCTACTCTGGGTTTCTCCAGTCCAAAGCCCTAGTGCTGCCTGCCCGCAGGCTGAAGAAGCCACGGGAGGGATCGCTGCCCTCACTCCCCACACCTGCCGAGCAGCGAGCATGCAGCTGCAGCTGCAAACACCTCACCTCACACCGTACCACGCAGCTGGGCTCAGCCCCATGGCTCTCTCCCAGGATCCACATGTGCCAGGCAGACACCGAGCCGAGTTTGGCCCACACAGACATGATTCAGGAAAAGGGATTTTAGACCATCATCAAGTGCAACAGGCAAAGATAGCGTCCACACGAGAGCGCTGACACTGCGCAGCCTGCCTCGGCTGCAGAGCAGTCTCCGCTGGAGACAGCTGCCTGTACTGGGAAGGATGTGCAGAACCCCTGCAGCGCAGGGCGAGCAGCAGTGTGCCCCTGCCGCGGCACGCTCAGGCACATCCCCTGTCGCCGTGAAGCAATAAGGCAACTGCTGGCTGAGGAAGCTCCCGCCTGGTGCAGCTGTCCTGCTCAGCATGGGTGTCCCAGCGCTAGCCGGGCCTGGCCCCAGTGCTAGTCCGTCAGCGTGATGACATCGTAGTGGATCCCCTCCTGCAGCTCCTCGATCTCAGCTGTTGCCTCAGCGGTGAACACACCCTGCGCCTGGGCCATCGCAGCATCAGCCACCGCTGCAGAGGAGAGGGGGTCAGTGCCTCCCCCTGTCCAAGGGCAGGGGACAGCCGGTGGTGGCCCAGGGGCCCCCCCCTGCATTCACCACCTGCCTCCAGGGAAGGGGCAAGCATGCAAGGTGAGTGAAGGGCCACTACACTCAGGCAGGGCTCCAGCAGGGAGCCAGGCTCTGGTGAGCTCTGCAAACATGCAGCAGGGTGTCTCCACCCTGTGGAAGCTGCTGTTCTCCCAGCACAGCAACTCCTCTCCAAGGGAAGGGAACTGGTGCTGTTCCAGAACTGACACACTGGGACTAGTAAAGGTCTCCCCTCGGCCACCACAGCAGGCTGCTTCCCAGAATTACAGGGATGTAGGCAGCAAAGCGGCGATCCAGCCTCATCCCCTCCAGCCTTCCCTGCCCTCCTCAGCCAGCTGCAGCAAACCATCAGCGTCTGCAGGCAGAGCGGGGCCGAGACCACAGCGTCCAGCGGCTGCCAACAGGCACCACAAACTGCCCGGCAGGACCGGCACCCAGCACCCGAGGGAGACGGGACTGCCAGAGCTACGCCAGCGCTCGGCCCCGGGACACTGGTCCTACCTGAGACAGCCGAGTGTGCAGCTGCTTCCAGCTGCGCCTGGGTGACAAGCTGCTGCTCAGGTGAGACAGGCATGTACTGGAACTGCAGGGGGGAGAGAACAGGAGAGTCCAGGAGGGGCAGGGTCCCTTCCTGCAGCGCTGCTCCAGCCACAGCTGCTGCACCGAGTCACTGAGGCACCTTCTATTTCACATCCCTCCCTCTCTGGCTCCGATACGGGCTCTGAGCAGACCCCTCAGCTCCAACCACCATGCCTGCCTGCCCCCTTACCTGCGGTTCCTGGAGGAACTGGCTGCCCTGCTCATACTGGATGTGCGTGATCTGACCATCCTGTACCTGGGGACAAGAACCACAGTGGGGCTCTGTTAGGGCTAGCAGGCATCCCTGTCCCCAAAGCAAGCTATGACTCAAGCCCAGTAAGCCACAGGGAGCAGGATGTGGCCCAGCTCCACACACGGCACCCTCCTGAGCCCCGTCCACCATGCAAAGGGGGGGCAGACAGACTGCAGCTCACCTGGATGTGATGTCCCTCTGGGACAACAACATACTCGTGGGGAAGCAAGTGTTGCACGCCATCCTGGGCAATAATGTACTGAACCTGCAAACACAGGGATTCAGACCCCAAAAAGGCTACCACTGCCCACCCTGCCCTCCAACATCACAACAGGGCTCGTTCTTGTCTGTCTCCTGTGTCTGTTTCCACCGCGTTCCTCCCCACTGCTCCTAGCTCTCCCTGCTCCAGCTGCACAGGATCTTTCAGTTCCTGGGATGTGCCCCCACTCACCTGGTTGTCAGAGGTCACCAAGTGCTGTACTGTCTGTCCGTCAGCAGTTGTGATCTCCTGGATGTATGCAGCCTCTTCCTGCGGGTCAGCAAAAGCCCAGAACCATCAGCAGGGGTATGCCTGTCTGCAAGCCCTCCGAGGAGGGAACGGACATAGCTCACGGGGAGCAGCCACACAGGGCGGGAGGATGACACCGATGGGCCTGACTCACCTGACTCGTGATGCTCTGCTCCTGTGCGACAATGATGTGTTCCTGCCCTAGAGCCTGCTGCAGCCGCTCGGGAGCCAGCACCGCCTGGCCAGACTGCAAAGCCGCTGGAATGCAGAAAAAGCCAGTGCAGACACTGCTGGGGCTGCTGGCCAGCCCCTGCCACAGTGAGGAGCACCGGTCAGTCTCAGCTCTGCTCACAGAAGTCAGAAGCCAAACCAAACTCCCCCAACATGAAGGAAACTAGAGGTCACTGCAGGCAAAACACAACCTCCACATCAGACCATGAACTCCACTTCCCGTTTCAGCCATGAGCTGCTCACAGCACCACTGCTCCCACAATGCACTGATCTATTGGGAGCTACTTGGTGGAAACATGGGACCGCTCCCTAGTTCTGCACAGAACCACAAGTCAGTGCCTCACCAGGAATGCTCCTTTTGTCCAGCCCCCTTGTCTCTGCACCCACCAAGCTCTGCTGCTGCTGGCAATCCTAACCAGGAACCTCCTGGCCTTGACCCTTCTCAGTCCTGCGTGGCCCGCAGGCCGGGTGAAACCCTGCATGGGGCTCTGGCCACAAAAAACCTGCAGGTCAGCCCTGCTCGCAGGTACACAACTTACTCTGCAGGGTGGCCAGTGTGTCCTCGTCGCTGTTCAGTATGATGGTCTGCTGGGCAGCAGCCGCGGGCACCCCTGGCCTCTTCCCCTCTGAGCTGTGCAAACGCTGCATGTGGAACTTGAGGTGCCCATTACGGTTGAACCTATGGGAGGAAGGGCACGAGGTGTAGTTTGCTGCGGGCAGCAGAGGGTCTCTGTGCAGAGACCCATGCCACAGATACATCCTACAGCACAGCCTATCCCAGCTCCCAGGATGTTTCCATCAGCACCGAAGTACTGAACCTCCTCCTGCAGAAGTTCCCTGGGGACAAAGCTGGGTCCACCTGCAGCACGAACCATTCTCAAGGGCAGGGTTCCCTCTAACAGAGGGCCACTCCCAGGGGCAGGGTTGGGGCAGCCAGCTCTTTGCCAGTATCCTATCTCCTCTTGAGCCTTGGAGAGTGTCCTGGTTTCCACTGGGACAGTTAATTTTCTTCTTAGTAGCCGGTGCAGTGCTGTGTTTTGGATTTGGTGTGAGAAAAAAGCTGACAGCACACTGGTGTTTTTCATTGTTGCTGGGTAGTGTTTATACTAAGTCAAGGGCTTTTTAGTTTCCCTCCCAGCGGGAGGGCTGGGGGAGGGCACAAGAAATTGGGAGGGGACACAGCCAGGACAGCTGACCTGAACTAGCCAGAGGTATTCTGCACCATGGGATGCCACGCTCGGTATATAAACGCGGGGGGCGGGATGGTTGGACGGGGCTGCCAGTCACTGCTCAGGGACTGGCTGGGCATCGGTCAGTGGGTGGTGAGCAGTTGTATTGTGCATTGCTGGTTTTCTTTTCTCCCTTCCCTTTGGATTTCACTCCTCTCCCCTTCTCCCTCCTTTTCATTATAACAGTTATTTTAATTTTTCTTTTTGTTTTATTTCAATTATTAAATTGTTCTTATCTCAACCCTCAAGTTTTACATTCCTTTCTGATTCTCCTCCCCATCTGTCTGGGTGAGGGGGGAGTGAGCAAGTGGCTGCATGGTACTTAGTTACTGGCTGGGGCTAAACCATGACAGAGACCTCTACAGGATCTCTCAAAGCAGCAGCAACCTAGCAGACTTCACTCACCTCTGCCCACAGATGGGGCAGGAAAAGGGCTTCTCATTGGTGTGTGTCAGCATGTGCCTGCGCAAGTCCTTCTTGTTCTTGGAGGCAAAGCTGCAGTGGGCGCACTTGTGTGGCCGAAGGCTGGCATGTTGGACCATGTGGCTCTGGGGACAGAAGGACAAGCACAGGGTCAAAAAGCCCCCACTTCCCCAAACCTCGTTTCCCGGGCTTCTCTGTGCCAGGAAACCTACCCGAACCTCTGGCCAGAGGGCTGCAGTGAATGGACAGTCGGGACACTTGAAGGTGCTGGGCCCAATGTGGGCTCTCTTGTGACGCTCCATTTCTGCTCTCCCTGTGAACAGGGCTGTGCAAATCTTGCATGAAAACTTTTTGGCTGTGGAAATCTTGCACGAGAGCTTCTTGGCTGTGGAAACCTTGCATGAAAGCTTCTTGGCCATGCCTTGGAGCACAGGCCACTTGACCTTTGGGGATGAGATTTCCTGCCCCTCGGAGGCTGGGGATAAAGATGAGTCCTTCTGGAGCTGCCTGGTGACACACTGCACCAGGGGCCATTTGATGCCGGTGGGCTGTGCCTCCTGGCCTTCCGCAGGCAAGGGAAAGGCAGCATCCCCGCTGAGGGGCTGAGAGAGAAACACCCAGTCACACCTGCTCACACTGCTGCCCGAGACGGGGGAAAAAGTTCAGCTCCTTACCTCAATGTGATGGAACTGGCTCCCCGGAATGCCAGATGACATGACATAGTGATTGTTTTGGTCTTTCGGAGCAACTTCTGTCATCACAGCTTCATTCAGCACAACCGTGTGGGAAGCCTCCGCAGGACTCTCCTCCTCACTGCTGGAGAGGACAGGATCAGAGAGGATCTGTCTTGTCCTCCTCATCACTAAAGACTCCTCATTTGAGATCGGAAGTGCCTCCGTCTCCCCACTCCTTCCACATGGCTGACCTGTACAGCGTGCCTGGAGCCTGAATCTCCTCACTGATGGGTGTGATGATACTGTACTCTGTTGTCCCGCCAAAGGGGATAGTGATCTGCTGCAACTCCGAGCCACCCAGGGTTGCCTCCTCGTAAGCCTCCTGCACCAGCGTCTCCCCAGGCTCTGCCATGTGCAGCGTCACCAATTTCTGCTGCTGCTGCTGCTCCTTAGAGTCCATCTCTGCCCCCTCCTCCTGTGCCTGAGGCTCACAGGTGCCCCGAACCTCTCCTGAATCATCTGGCTTCACCACTGCCACCTGCAGCAGGGACAGTGGCTCAGCCAGAGGAAGGCAAGGCTCTGCAAGACTCCGCCTGAAGCGGAACAGGGCTGGGCACTGTGGAGGGCTGGGCAGCCTCCCCCTGCCAGGCACTGCCAGCCCCTCAACCCTCCTCACCTGCAGTGAGCCCGCGGCCAGCTCTCTCTGAGTGCTCATGTTCAGCAGGAGATCCAGGGCAGTCTGCGTGGCCAGTTCTGCTGATCCAGCCACACCTGTCAGGGTCAGAAGGGGAAGGTCAGGCATGCACTCACCCACCTCCTCCACATCCCCACATCTTTCCTTGGGAGCTCACTCACCTCGTTCATAAATGACGGTGGCTCCTCCCAGGGAATCCTGCGAGAGGATGGGGGGCTCCGTGTCCAGGACGGCCTGGACCGCATGGTAGGTGACAGTGCCAAGATGCCCCTGTGTGAGAGAGAGAGCTGACAGCACGGCTGGGGCCATCAAGTGCCAGGAGCTGGGGCAGGGGCTACAGCACTCACCGGTGGGGTGGCCTCTGGCTCAGCCGAGGCCTGCACCTGGCTGTGCTGCTGCTTCAGCTCCTCAATCTGCTGCAGTGTGAAGAAGGGGCGGCGGCGGCAGGGTGGCTCCTCAGGGTGCCTCTGTGCCCACTCCTCAAAGGAGTCGGCATGGCGGCAGTGCACGTGGAGGCGCAGGTTCTTCTTGTGCTTGGTGGTGAAGTGACAGAACTCACAAGCAAATGGCTTCCCTCCTGCGGGACACGGGAGTCAAGCAGGAGGCCCCCAAGGGACGGCAGGGAGAGCAGACAGGCTCTGACCACCTCCTGGAGAAACGGGGCTGTAGGATGTTGGGGCATGGGGCAAGGCAGGCAGCCAGCTCCCCTCACCCGTGTGCTTGACAGCCATGTGTGAGACCAGGAAGTCCTCCCGGAAGGTGGAGTACTTGCAGAAGCTACACTTGTAGGGCTTGTCGTTCATGTGTGACAGCTGGTGGTTCAGCAGGACCTTCTTGTCCTCACAGATGTAGTCACAGAACTCGCACTTGAACCTGCCAGGACAAAACCACCTGTCACACGGGCAGCAGGGACCTTCTGTCCTCCCCTCTAAGGGGGAGCCGGGACACAGGCTCTACCAGGGCATGCTGCAGGCTGTTGCCAGGCTCCTACCTGCGGTTGGCAATGGCCTGGATGTGTGTCAGCAGGTGCATCTTGAAGGTGTAGCGCTTCTTAAAGGACTTTCCACACTGCAGCAAAACCAAGTAAAGCAGCACTTACCTCCCATCCAGCCTCACTCGCTGCCAGCCGCTTCCCCAGGCTGTACCCCACCCTCACCTTATCACACATGTGTGGTTTCTCTGTGCTGTGTGTCTTCATGTGCTGGGTAAGCCTCTTCTGCATGGGGTAGATACGGTTGCATACAGGGCATGGGAAGGAGTTCAGCTTTGGGGGCTGGAGGAAGAGCACGCACAAAAATAAGCTCACCTGGGAGGGGCTCACCAGTTTCCTTACCCTCTCCCCATTGCAGGACCTGGGCTGACTTTCCTCAGGGGATCCAGAAACACTGCCTTCAACGAGGCACCAAGAATTTGTGGAAGACCCAGACATGCCTCTTCCCATACAACAGTGCTGAGAGATAAGCCAACAGGGTACATAAACTCACCGGATCAGCTCTCTTTTTCCTGAAAAAGAAAGAAAACCCCCTTGTGTTACCCACATCCCAAGTCCAAGCTCCCTTGTACCCAAGACACCAAAACTAGCCACTTTGGAAAGGGCCAGAGGTCAGGGGAAAAGCAGCCATGGCTGCCCTCCCAGGGCAGGAGGAACAGTGTTGGTGCCATCCAGTCAGGCTGCAGGACAGTCTCTAGGACTGCACTTCCCTCACCTGTCCCGGCTGTGCACTGTGGAGTGCCGGATGACATCCTTCTTGTACACACTGGTGTAATTACACTCCTCACACTTGTAGGGCTTGCTGCCCACATGGTTGAACATATGTTCCTGCAAGAAGGAGAGCAGGGGCCGTGAGACCTGGGCCTACCAGCCACGCTCACGTGTACAGGAGCAGGACAGACGGCGCTCACCTTGAGGGAGGACCAGCGCCGGGAGCGGTAGTTGCACTGGAGACACTTGAAGAGCTGCGGGTCATTGGCTTCGTGTGAGTTGACATGGAAACGCAGATCATCATGCGTGAGGAAACGTGAGCCACAAATCCGACACAGGTAGGGCCTCATCAGGGGCTTGGGTGACTTGTAGTAGTACCTGTGGAAATGGGACTAGGGCTCAGAGCTGTGGTGGCAAACAGGGGCTGGACCGGCCCTGGGCACAGGCCAGAGGGCCCAGCACCGGCTCAGCACACACCCCTCACCTGCGCCCCATGTACTTGCGGTATTTCTTGCCCAGGAAGCGGCGGGAGGGCCGCCCTCGCCTCCTGGGGATGACATCTGCCTCCTCGGGGCCGGTGTTAGAGGAAGGGTCCTTGTTCTTGGAGTCAGACTGGCTGATGCTGGGCTCTGCCAGGCTCTCACTGGTCCCGTTCTCCAGGCACGAGGAACTGGCTGCTTCAGAGTTCTGCAGCTCACGGCTTGGTGTGCTTTGGGATGTCACTAAGGGCTCCACCTCCCCTCCTGCTCAACAGAAAGCAGCACACCTCCATCACACACCCTCCCTGCAGGCTGCTGAGAGCTTGTGTACTGCTCCCTGCTCTGGCCCAGCACAGGCCTGCTGCCCCTCGCTTCCCCCACCTTCAGGCACATCCTGGGGCATGTCCTCCAGACGAGGAAACTTGCGGGGTCTCCCTGGGCGTCGACGTGGCCTCTCCTCACTGGATGTGGGGACAGTGCGGCTGTACTTGGGCTGTCGCCCACGAGGCTCATCCTCAGCTGGGTTATAGTCACTGTCCTCTGAAGGTAAGTGGCCCAAAACGTCAGACAGAGACTGCGGAAAAACTAAGCTATGCAAGATGCGGTGAAGATGAGTTCTACCTACCTTCAGGGTCATCAATAGCACCAGCATCCATGATATCGTCATCTTCTTCTTCTTCTGGGACCTCCTCCTCCGCAGTCTTTGGAGCAGATCCCCCCTTCCGTGGACGTCCTTTCTTCAAAGCCAGAGCTGAACCCACTGCCACAGAGAACAGAACAAAAAACTCTTTACCAGACTGCATGGCAGAACAGGTCCTTACACTTGTACTTCTCCCCTTGTTTCTACCCCGGAGAGAGTAGAGCCCGTCTGCAATAAGATAATTCTTCCTCAGCCCTTAGCGCACACCTGGTTGGAAGTGCCGCTCTTTCATGTGGTTAATTAGCGTCTTCTTGGAGACATTCTTGTACTGACACATCTTGCACTTGAACTGCTGCACCACAACCACCTCCATCATCTCTTCCAGGGTTTCCATGTCTGGCTGGTCCAGCTCCTCCCCACCATCCACCTCTCGGGCCTGATCTGGCCGTGTGGGTAGCTCCAGCACTTCCAACTGCTCAGAAGGGTCTGAAGGTCCGGGCTGGTCAAGGCACGTGGAGGTAGGTCCATCAGCAACAGCTTCTATCATCAAGCTATTGGCCAAAGCAGAAGTGGCCATCTGGGACACCATGGGAGCACCTGAAACACCAAAACCAGCTCAGCCAAGGAGCAGACCCTCACCTGCATCCAAGGCTACACTCACACCTAGGGCACAGGCCTGAACACGAGCTCAGTAACAAAGTCCCGACAGTCAGCAGTGACACAAGGACTCTGGCGCAGGCACTGCTGCCAATGTAGCCGGGATACCCACCCCAGGCTCCGCTCTGGTGGAACAGGCTCAGAGGCAGAGACACAGTCACTGCCGGACGCCTCAGGGTGTGCCCTTACCATCATCCGGGCCTTGTAGAATGAGGTACTGCGTAGTCTCTGCCCCGCCATCCTCTGCACTGGTCACAGCGATGCAGCCTAGGAGGAAGAGGAAAGCAGAGTGGTAACTGCCAGGCACAGGGGCTGTAGAGGCACTGGGGCTAACTAGGGCTCTCCCAGGTTCAAACACAAGCAGGAAGGGCTGAGGAAGGTCTGGCTCCATGGCCAGAGCCTGCCCTGGGCTGCTGGCACCGTGGCTGAAGGAACAGCTGGGCAGAGGGAGGGCTGTCCGGCAGCCACAGCAGCCATAAGCTCCTCACCAAACCCTCCAGCTACTGTAGCGAGGCAAGAGAAACCCCTGCTGACCACGGTGCATATGTATGCACATACTTATTTCCCTCTCACCGTTCAAGGTCTGGCACAGCAGCAGCTCCCTTCCCCAGTCCCCTGAGCCATCTGCACACAGGCCACTAGAGGGACAGCAGGCAGGTCTGCCACATGCACAAGCAGCTGGGAGCACACACTCACTCTGGATGATGTCAGGTCCAATTGTGGACTCAATGATTTTGTCAATGGCAGAACCTAGGTCCGAGGAAGTGGACGCAGTGGAGTCTGACACAATTGTGGCTCCATCAGTGATGACGCTGGAGTGAACCAGGACTTGTGGGGACTCTGACACCATGATGGACTGGCTCACAGTGGAGACACTGGAGACCAAGGTGGACTGGGCAACAGAAGATGAATCTGGCAGGTAAATCCGGGGAACGGCATCTGTGCTTGAGCTACTCTCCGACACCTCTTCCTGGCAGGGAAAAGAAAAAAAAAAAAAATAAAGGCCAAGAGAGCTCAGCTGAGAAACCTCTGCCAGGCCAGGCCCCTGGGGAGCCAGCATATGCAAACAATACCAGTATATCACGGCAGAACCACAAGAAAAGGTATCAGAGCAAATCCTTTGGTATTGCCAAGGGCCCTGGCTGCTCTGGCTACCGAACAGAGCTCCCCTCCTCTGACCAGCAAGCAGACACCCGACCGGCAGCCTAACGGCACCCCTCAAGTCTGCTGAGCTGGCTCCCAAAGCTCAGTTTGCCACAAGCGTCTAGAGAAACCCACAGGAAGCAGAAACACAGCCGCCCTCCCTTCCCCGCGCTGCCCGCCGCCCCATTTTCCCCACTCACGCCTACCAGGGAGACCCCGCTGCTGTCGGAGCTCTGGCCCACGCCCGAGTCATCCACCCCGGAAAGCGGGCCGGGGCCCGAGGCGGCGTCGCTGCTGTCTGCCGACACGGCCTCCGAGGTCCCGACGCCCAGGCCGCTCTCGGAGGGCTCCTCCCGCGCTGCCTGCGGAGCCGCGTCGCTGCTGCTCTCCACCGCATTCTCCTCCATGCCCGTCCCGCCGGGGCCACCTAGACTCCACCTGGGAGAGGAGACCGCCGCCGTCAGGGCCGCTGCCCGCCGCCCGCGCCCCGGCCCCGCGCAACCCGCCTGGCCCGGCGCGGGGGCCCGGGACGCCCCTCGGGGCGCCCGCGGAGGGGCCGGCGCCGCTGCGGCCCCATGCCCGCCGCTCCCGGCCGCCCTCCCGGGAGGGCCCGGCGCCTCCCGGCGCCCCCGGTCCCGGCATGCCCCGCGGCCCTGCCCGGCCTCCGGCCGCCATCTTGCCGCGGGGTCCCCCCCGCCGCCTCCGCGCGCGCGCACACGGCGGGGCGGCCCCGGTGCGCCGGGGTGGGGGGAGCCGCCGCCGCGGCGAGGCGAGGGGGCCCGCCGCCGCCACCGCCCGCCCGCCGGCCCGCGCCCTCACCCGGCCTGCCGCGGCCCCGCCGCGCCTCCGCCGGAGCCGGCATCACGGCGGCCGCCATGCCCCCCCGCCCTCGCGCCGCGCAGCGGTACGGCCGCGGGGGCCCCTCGCCGGGACTACTTACCCCGGCCCCCGCCCCGCCCAGGGCGCTCGCCACCGCGGGGACGCGCCCCTCGCTCCGGCCGCCGCCGCCGCCTCCCGGGACCGGGCGGCGCTGCCCGCCGCCCGCGGGCTGGCGGAGGCCTCGGCGCGCCGCCAGGGACTACTTTCTCCGCGGAGGGATTACGGAAAGACACCGTAACCGTACGTCATGGCGTCACGAAGCGGCGCCCGGGCCCTGAGCGTCGGCGTCGCGCCGGGTTGCGCCCGTCACGTGATGAGGAGGCGGAAGCGGCAGCGGCGGCACGGCCTGGGGCTGGGCTCCTGGCCTGGCCGCTCCGGCTCTGCCTGCCAGCCCGCGGACGCGGTCTCGTCCCGCCGTGGGCGGAGCGGGGGCTGTGCGGTACCGGCCAGCACGGCAGTCCGCGCCCGGCCCGGTCCTGGCCCTACGGCGCTGCCCCCCGGCCGGCCGCACCTCGAGCGGTGCCGTGCAGCCCCGGCGCTCTGGCTGCCGTTCTGTAGCCCGCGGTGGGCACGGAGCCGGGCGTGGAGCCCGGCGCGGTTCTTGGGTGTTTCCGCGGACCCGGCTGGGGCTGCCCATCCTCGGGCGGCCCTGCCCGAGCCGCGGGGGCTTCTACCGTGCTTTTCGCCGCGCGGTCCCGGGGCCTTACGGTGTTCAGCTCGGGTGGCCGCGTGGTTTCAGACTGTCAAGTACTTTCCCCCCTCGTTCTGCAGCGTGGAAATGGCGCCTGCTGTAGGTTTGCTTTGCCTTACAGAAGGCAAACTTGCCTCTTTTGATGGCAGTTCTGCAGCTGAGCAATAGCTGGCTTCCCCTGTTCTCTTGCTAACCAAGATCTGTTGTCCGGGTGGGTTTGCACCCCATTGCAGATGGCAGCAGGTGCCTGTTTTGGCAGGCCTGGGCCGGCTGTGCTGGCTGCACCTCCAGTGCCTGTGCTTTAGACGCCCAAGCTGGGAGTGGCTCTGGGCTGGCTGGGGGCTCCCAGCATGCCGAAAGCAGTGGGGCTTTGCTGGCACCTCACGACACCACGGCGGTGCTGCAGTACGTTTGCTGCCCCAGCTCTCCAGCAGCACCGTCGGGTGCAGCAGTGCCGTCTCCCTCCAGCTGAGTTCAGCTGTAGAGGGAGAGCCTGGGCTTGGTCACTTATGGCCAAGGCCCCTGGCCCAGCTGGCCCCTGCTCCGTGCTGTCTGTAATGAACCCCTGGCTTTAGTGGCTCCATGCTTTCACTGATGTTTTCTCATGTTGCGGTGCTCTACTGAGGATGTCTCTATCCAGGTTTTCTCTGGAAAAAAGGCAGCTGTGTTGTGCCCATGTTCTTCTGAGGCTGAGACATGTTTGGGCTGAACCTGGCTGCTTGGTCCCCATGGGAGGGACGTGCTCACTGAGTGAGGCAGCACTAAGGCTCCACATCTTGCCCAGGTCCCGAGGCCACTAGAACTGAGCCAGCCCGCAGTGCGGCTCTGTCCAGAGCAGGTCTGGGTGGGCAGTTGCATTGTCTCACTGACCAGAATGGCTGGGCCAGAGCTGGTGCTGACGTGGTGCCAGGTGCGGAAGGACAGACAATGAATGTCTCATCTGGCATGATCTGTGAGTGCAGAGTTAGCCTGCCAGAAATGCGAGGAGGCAGGCGTAGGACAAACTGGGTGGGCTGGATCAGCTCTGTGCGTCATTTGGTGGTGGTGCTTCTGGTCCAGAGCAAGGTGGGCAGTGGCTGCATTCAGCCTCCCTCAGCCCAGGGCTCATCTGTGGGGTTCTGCAGGTCCCTCGTGCGCGTCCTGGCCCCAGTGAGACTTCCCAGTGGCGCCGCATGCACAGAGGAGGCAGCAGAGCTGCTGCTGAACCATCAGCCTATGTGAGTGCACCTTCCGGCTCTTCATCAGGCTAATTAAATACATCCTTGAAAGGTTTATGCCCTCATCCATCACAGGAAGACAGCATCAGTGAGACCCATCCCCAGGCTGGCGTGAGCTGAGAAGGGAGTGCTGCAGCAGCGCTGCCTGCCAGTGACTTGGATGCCGAGTCCCTGTGTGCAGCCGGCTGCTGCTGCGATCACCATCACACCAGAAGCCAAGAGACACCAAGGCATTGGTTTTTTTTTTTTCCCCGTTACTCCTGTTTAAAGCAATCCTGTGTGACTCTGCAGTTGCTGCAGGGGAAGTGGAGCCCGGTAGGATGCATGGAGCTCCTGTGGCTGATGTCCCCTCTCCAATAGCCTCTCTCCATATTACTGTAGCTCACACTGGAGGAGTGTGATGCTGTCTGTGACTGGCCATGGGGTTGGCTCTGCCTGTGGGCTTAGGGGAAGCTCCATGTTTGTGTCGGGCAGGGTGGGTCAGAGAAACCCCTGGCAAAAGCTGCCTCCCAGGTAGAGGAAACAGGATGGATTTGTGTTGGACTAGCAGGTTTCCCTCTTTTTGCCTTCAGTCAGCTGCTGTGTGAGACAAGTGAAGGATTTTCCTGGTGGATGATGGTTCCAGGGCAAAGCAGCCTGACCTCTGGGAGCCTCCTGATGCTGGCTCGACTGATGGAAAGTTGCTTAAAGCTTCCCAGTTACCCTGCAGAGATACCCCATGTCCTCTGCTCAAAGGATTGTACCAGCGGGAGCTTTGCTGAGATGGGTAACCTGCTATTTTTAAATATCCCGCATGCCCCCGAGCGGGGGTGAGTGAGGAATTTCCAAGCCTGGCAAAGCACAGCTCCCGTGCTCTGCTCTGAAGGCACAGCTCCTCTCTGATAATGCTCTGCCATTGCAGCTCCTGTGCCTGAAATCATTTCAGGGCCAAAGAAAACACAGAAGAATCTCAGCAAGAGGCTTAAGAGAATCCAAAAATGGATGTGGCATGCATTGGATGTGAGTCCAAATACCTTAGCAGGGGGAGCACCAGGTTAAAGGCCGTTTGGGAATGGGCTAAGAAGACAACACAAATGCTTGTGCCTGGAGAATAAACTTATAAGACTTGAGTGGGATACAAAGCTGATTTTTAACAGGCTGGTTGATCAGCTGTCCCAAGAGATGGAAGGTTTCCCAGCTCCATGCTTTCCAGCCTGGATATGGTGCTTGGAAGGAGCTACAGCCAGACAAGCTGCTGCTCAGGGCAGGGAGAGAGCATACCGACGGAGCAACTCTGGTCAGGGTCCTGCTGTCACTGGTGCCCCTCAGCCACGCTGCTTTGCCCAGTCCCCAGCAGCAGTTTGTTTGCCGTGCTGACCTGCCTTGTGGGCTTGTTCTGCTCCCACAATAGCTTCTTCATGAGCTGATGGCTTCCATCAGTGTCGCAGAATAGGTGGTGGCCTGCGCTGAGCACGGTGCCGAGGGCAGCACTCCTCCAGCCTCCCTGCAACCCAAGCCCCCAGACTTCCACAGTCAGTGATTTTGTCATACATGCTGTTTGTTCCTCCTTGTTGCCTTTTTTTCTTTTTAAAGAAAACACTGCTGGCAATGTTTGTGTAGCTGCAGGGCATTAATCCACATCAACCAGGCTCGTACTTACATCCCACCTGGGAAGGACAGTTGCATCAGCACATTTTGTAAAACGTTGAGCAAAACAGCCCTTGCTGCAGGAAATGGTTTTTTCTTCACACCAGATTGCTTCACCACTCAGCTCCTTCCCAGCAACAGCGGCTCCTGAAGAAGGCGCCTGTGGCTCTCTCGGGGGATTGCTCCGTGCTGGGATGGCAGTGAGCCGGGACAGCTTCCCGTCGGGCACCACTTCGGCCGCTCTGCCTCATGCTTAGGGCTTGCTGGGCCACCGGCGCTTCTCCGGGGAGCAGCCTTCCTCCAGTGCTGGCTGTTAGTGCTGGGATCTCCACTTTCCAGGGCACAAGTGGGAGTGCTGTGGGCTAATGCCTGTTTTTTGTGGCTGCTGAGGCTGTGGTTGAACCCATGGCCTCGGCTGTAATGCCACCCTTGGGATCAGGCAGGGTGTTCCTGAGACAGGCAGGAGCCGCTCCCAGCTGCTCCCCAAGGGCTCAGAGAGGCCGACAAAAGCCCATGGCAAGGCCACTTACATCCTCGCTGGTGGCTCGCTGGCCTCTGCTCTGCCCAGCCCAGCTGGGCTGGGAGGTGCTGCCAAAGGCTGCACCGTGGGCACCGAGGGGCTCTCCCCGGGGCGAGGCAGTGCTGCACGGCTGGCCCAGCTCCACATGGAGCATGCAGCCCAGCTCCCTGCCAGCGTCCCCGCTACTGCTGTGCGGTGTGCTCCTGCCTGCCGGAGGGGCCACAGTGCCCTCCCTGTGTCCTGCTGCCGTTGGCACCTGCCACCCTGCACATGGGGTGGAGTGATGGCAGTCAGAGCCATCCCACATGCTGCCTGCCTGCGTGTCTCATCTTGTGCCCTGGTCAGAGCCATGGCTGCCATTTCTGCAGGGCTTCAGGACCATCGGTGGCCTTTCCAGGATGTGTTTGGAGCTGCTGAACACAAACAGCCACAGCTGTGGCCCTGCCTGGCCCCTCCTCGCCTGCCAGAAGTGCTGCTGCTGCTGGTTGTTTTTCCCTTCTGGAGGGATCCTGTGGCTTCCTTCCCAGAACCTGAGACCTCGGAGCCACGGTCCAAGGCCACCGGCTTCCACCCTCTCCTGTGCTGCTGATTCATCACTGCTGGTTGGTTAAAAAAAGAGTAATCAGCAAATTACTGAAATATAAGTAAAATAAACAAGTGGGCAGGAGAACTGGCTGTGTAGCGGGGCCTCAGAGGCCTTGCATGCAATGCTGTGTCGGGCTGCTGCCATCCCGTGTGCTCATCGCTGGCGCAGGGCTCTGCCACGCTGAGCAGCTGTGGATCTGGGGGGCTCAGTCCCTGGCACCACTGCAGGAGCTTCCAGCCTGTGCCAGCCCCACAGCCCTGCCCATGGTCGGTCCCAAGGCGGGACAGAGGGGCCCTGTGGTTCTCGCGTGGTGGTGGCCCTGAGCCCCACTGGGTGGCAGCTGGGGTGCGGTGTCAGTCTGGCCGGTACCCCCTGCCCTGTGCGGGGGGTGTCACTGAACCCCAGGGCTGAGTGGGCAGGCTCCAGGGCTGCTCTCTGCATGCGGCATGGCACACAGCAGCTCCCAAAGGGCTCTCGCCCGGGTGGTCTCCAGCCCTTCTCCTCCCCTGGCAGCACGGCAGCTCACTCCATCCCCAGTGCTCCCACAGCCCGGTTGCTGCCTTCCTCCCCTCCCGCGGTGCCTGCAGAAAAGGTTTTAAAAGGCCCCAAGGGTCGTGCAGCCCCAGCAGCTCCCCGGCTGGCGGCCAGGCCGTTTGCCATTCCCGGGCTGCCTGGGTTTTGTCCATATGCCTGTGTTGACAACTGAGCTGCTCTGAATTAATTTGGCAGCAAGTGTTAGAACAGTTGTCAAATGTTTTACTGAAATCCGAGCATGTTGCATCTACCACTCTTCCTTCTGCTTCTTGTAGTTTACAATTAAATACAACTAGTTTTGCCCATATTTCACCTTCTACAAAGTCCTGCTTCTTATTGCTGGGCAGCTTTGTTGCTGACAGGGGGTGGGCTCCTGGCGCCGTGTTGTCCCCTCGCGTGCCGCACAGGCAGGTTCACCGTCATCGTCACAATTGCTGCTCTTCCCGTTTTAGCAGGCAGCTGCCGTGCCTGTCTCACCACCAGGGAACAAAGCACTGCCCACCCGTGCCGTGCCATGCTGGCTGACAGTCCAGAGCAGCAGCTGTGCCCCCAGGAGCCTGCGGCTGCCCAGCCCTGTCCTGCCCCACTCCCCTGCACCGGCCTCCAAGGGCCTGAACCCAGCAGCTCACCCCAGAGGGGATGGCCCCAGGTGGCTGAGGGGATGACAGCAGCGGGGCTGCCTGTGGACACCCCTTCCCAAAGGCACCGCAGGTGACAAAGTCCCAGCGCTGCCTCGCGCAGCCTGCAGAAGCCAGGGCAGACCCAGGCCCTGCACCCCTCTCATGTGCCTGAATGTACCGCGCTCCTGCTCCGGCAAGGTGTGGGAAGTTTAGTGGAACAAAAGTTGGTCAGAGCTGGAGGCAAAAGCTGGGATGTGACAAGGCGCAAGGGATAGGAATGAGTTTATGGCAAATCAAGTCACTAAACACAACGGCGGCGCTTGGAGCTCTCGCACCCATTTCCTATGGCCCCAGGGCTGCCGGGCTCTTCCCCTATTCTCCAGCAGATGGGACAGTCTGGGCTGTTTTCCCTCCAGTTGAATACAAAGGTGATTTTGTATGCCTCTGCCAGAGGCTGACTTGTTTCTTCAAACCAGGGGTCCTCAAACTACGGCCCACGGGCTGGATACGGCCCCCCAGGGTCCTCAATCCGGCCCCCGGTACTTACAGACCGCCCCCCCCCCCCCCTGCTGGGGGTTGCGGGGGGGGAAACCAAGCAGCCGCAGATGACTGCCTGCCACTTCATCTGCGCGCCGGCCCCCTGGTTAAAAAGTTTGAGGACCCCTGCTTCAAACCTTCTTCTTGGGGTTGGACTAGATGATCCCCAGAGGTCCCTTCCCAACCCTGACCATTCTGTGAACCCTTCCTGGGTTTCCCACCTCAAGAGCTTCCCAGCAGATGGAAGCGTGGTTTCCTTTTCATCCCATTGAGCGCAGGGGTTGCGCTGTGCGGCAAGGGCTCTGTGCAGAGGTCTGCAAGGCACTGGGTCCCCTCCCAGCATCGGCACGGCTGTGTCTGGCTGCCTCAGCACAGGCAGTGCCACTGTGCCTGCCACTGGCTCTGGTGTCCTGAAGAGCAGAGCACTGGGTGGGAGATTCCTGCTCCATCATTCCTGTGGGACCTGAACAGACAGGGAGTTCCTGGGGTGTGAAGGGGCCAGGGAAGGCATAGAGAGGGGCTGTCCCAGCCTGATGTGGGGAGGTGACTGTGCCACCCACCTGTGTGCCTGGAGCTGGTGTGGCAGACGGAGGGATCCGTCATGCATGGTTTGCAGTTGGGATCGGTGCTGCTGAGTGATGAAACTGCAGTATGGTTTCAGTGCCTGCAGGGTGGAGGTGATTCGCCTGGCTGACACCAGCTGCGTCATCCTCATCATCCTTGCCCAGGTGGCAGAGAGCAGCATCACTGGGGCTGGGGGGTAGCGGGGCTGGGAGGCAGGACACAACCTCCTGCCTGGGCAAAGAGGGATGAAGGATTCACAAGAAGCTGGTGTTGAGAGGGTGGGGAGTTCCCCAGGTGAGGCAAGGGATGGGCAGGGTCTGGCAGGGACAGGCAGGGAGATGAGCAGGTGCATCTGCAGAGCTTCAGGCAGGCAGGGAAGGGAATGAGGGACCAGGGTCCGGCAGTGCCGGGAGGCTGTGGGGCTGTGGTATGTGGTGCGGTTTGCCAAGAAGGGTCCTGGGCCCAGCTGGAGGACGTGATCCCAGCCCACGCAGGGCCCGGTGTTGGGGCAGCAGATACAGGAAGCATGTGCAGGAATGTTGTTTCTGTCTGGAGCCCTTGAGCAGGAGCGATGGGGCTTCCAAGCCTCTGACGCAGAGCTGTTCCCCGTGCCTTTGATCCTGCTCCTGCGCCAAGCATCCCCGTGCCTGGGACACGGTGCCATACAGTAGGCTGGTGCTGGCCAGGGCAGCTGGCACATTGGTGGCAGCTCTGCTCCCTGGGCACAGGGTGCTGCAGAGCCCATGGGATGGGAGCAGAGCTGGGCTTGGGGCACTGTGGCGTGGGGCAGTGGGGCCGGCAGCTGCGACTGCCTGGCTTGGCTGGGGGCATGTGCCAGTGCCCTTCCCACCAGACAGTCTGGCTCTGCTGTGGTGGCTGTGGCACTGCTGCTTCCGTGTGGCTGTGCTCTCCTCCACCCGGCGCTGTCTCACCCGCACAAGATGCTGACTCCCTCCCGCCCCGCTTCCCCTTGCTACCACGCTCCTGCCTGGCCCCTTGTGCTAGGAGGGCGCCTGATGCTGTCCACACTCCTGGGCCTGCCCTTCATGCCCGCATCCCCCCTGTCCCTGCCTAGCGCTTTGGACACCCAGGTGTGAGGCAGCAGCTGTGGCGCTGTTGTCCCTTTGCCCCCCTGCTCCTCAGCTCTCCTGCCACCTTTGCCACACGGATGCACCCCATGGCTGCAGCTGTCAGACCTCTCCCCTGGCTGGCTGGTGCTGCGCTCCGTCCCTGGCTGGCCCCCAACCTGCTCGCCTGCACTGGGGCAATGGAGCTGCGAAGGGTCTGGGCCCAGCTCTGGGAGTCCCTGTCTTCATCCAGTCCACCCACACCTCACTGCTGGTCTGGCCAGCACCTTCTGGCTGGAAACCTGCAGCCTCGCAGGGGTGCTGCCATGTCCTGTCAGTCTCTGCCCTGGGCAGGACCTGGCAACAGGGATCCAGGCAGGCCTCCGGCTCCAGATGGGGTCCTGAACCGGTTTCCCACCTCCTCGTGGTGCCTGCTTGTGTGAAGGTGGCCGTGAGTAAGGGCGTGGGAATGGGCTGTGGTGGCTGTTCCTTCCCCTTTTGGCAGTGGTGGTGGTGACAGGCAGCCTCGTGGCTCGGGCAGCGGGCTGGGATGGGGGATGTCTGCGTTGGTTTTTCCATATCATTTGTGTTTACAGGGCTTCTGGTTGTAAACGGTGGTGCTCGGGGGGCGCAGGGCTGGCATAGCACCCTGATGCTCTCGGGATCCCTGGCAGCTAAAAGCCCTCTCCTGCCTGCTGTGCCACTGCCCTCCTCTCCCAGCAGCAGCAGCAGCTGCCCCAAGCATCCCTCTGCACATGCCTGTGCCGGGGACCCGTGCCTTGCCCCAGCTGCCCAGCCTGCCGGGGTACCTGAGCTGGCCACAGCTGCCCTGCACGGGGCCAGGGCTGCCCACGGGGCTCATGCCAGCGGTGTTGAGCCCATCCCTGCGGACTTCCCCTGCCCAGCTCTGAGGCTTTGGGTGCTGCCAGACATGGGGGTTTCCCTGCCGCCCCGGCCCTGCTGCTGCTCCCTGTGGAGCCTCCAGAGAGTCACCAGAAAATCCCCCGGGCCGGTGCCAGGAGGAAGCTGGCAAGCAGGGCCGTGAGTCAGTGGGAGAGGCCAGGCTGGGGGGCAGAGCTGTGGCCAGCAGCCCCCGTCTGAGGCTCTAGCTGCCCAGCTTGAGGATGTTCGGGGCCACTGGCCTGAGCACCCCAGCACTGGCGCACCCCAGAGCTGGATGGCACCGGGCAAGTATGGGCTTGCTGGGACAGGCTGTGCAGCATGTGGGCCCTGGCTCTCAGCTCCTGCCATTGCTTGCTTCGAGGCCCCGCTTTCTAAGCCCGGTCCCTGCCAGCACTGCTCTGCTCCTCGGGGCTGTGGCTTTGCCCTCAGGGGACTCGCCGGTAGTGCAGTGCAGTGCAGGCCGTGCAGTGCGGTGCGGCCGGTGCCGTGGCGGCATGCCCAGGCTGTGGGAGCTGCAGCTCCTGCATGAGGCATAAAAAAGGGGCAGGAATAGCATGGGAAAGGGCCAGGGTTCTGCCACAGTGCCAGGGAGGCCAGAGCCAGATCTGGCCCCCCCGGCTGCACCCCAGAGCCAGTGTCAGGCATCGCCTTGCCCGGGCTCTCCTGGGGGTGCATCCTCCCAGGCGAGCTTTTGCATCCAGCTCCTGCACCAGCTCTGTGCTGCAGGCTGAGGTCCTGGTGCCCAGGTAAGCAGAGGATGAGGAGCGGTGCCTGCTCCCTGCATGCCCCAGGAGCCGCCAGCTGCGGTGGGGGCCTCGGGGCAACTCAGCCTTGCCCAGGCCTCGCCCCGGCTGCCAGCCAGGCAGGGAGCATGGGGAGCTGCTGCCTCCTGCCTTGCAAGGAGCTAGGCCAGGTACAGGGGTGAGTGGCAGCAGGCTGAACCCTGCGAGGTGGGGAGGTGATGGGGGTGACCCGGCTGTTGGGGTCCCTGGCCTGCGTCTGGCAGGGAGGGGGCTCGGTACAGGCACCACAAGCTGGATGTGTTTGTCACACCGGAGCGCAGGACAGCAGCTGCATGTGGGGCAACTTCCTCCGCCTGGGAACCAGGGCTGCTCTTGCAGGGCTGTGGCGGGCAGTGAGGCAACCCTGCGATTTCTCAGCGCCGCTTCCTCCCGGTGGGGCTTGTGCTGCCTGTGAGCTCCCCGACCACAGCCCTGGTGCTGCATCCTGCTGGCACCGGGCCCCTGCCACTCAGCGGCTTCTCTGCACGTGGCTAGATTCAGAGTGGGGCTGTGGGACCCTGGCTGAGCAGGAAGGGGGTCCGGGGCAGAGCCTGTGCCTGGGGTGAGCCCCCTCAGTGAGCCCATCTGCCCCACATGAGTGATGCTCCGCCAGGGATGAGCCCTCCTTCGAGCGTGGGACTCCTTCAAGTATGGCCCCTCTCACCACCCCGAGCCTTGCGGGACACCAGTATAACCTGTTCATCCCCTGGGCTGGGAGCTGTGTGTTCAGCTCAGCCAGAGCTGGGGTGATGCAGGGAAGGGGTGGCTGCAGGGGCACAACTGGGGCCTTTGAGAGCCAGGAGCAACAGGGACGGGGTGGCCTGGGAAGATTGTCCTCCTGAAGCTGGCTGAGGCTCAGCAGGGCACTGTGAGCCCGGGATTAGCAAGAGCTGGGGAAGGGGGACCTGTCCTGGGACCTGTGTCTCAGGCAGCATCGTTGCGCTGCACTGGCCCTCCCACCACCGTTGCTGATGCTGCGTGTTTCTCTCTGCTCAGCCGTTTGTTTTCCCCTCACTCTTCATCCCTGTTTGCTTTCCCCTTCACCACTCCTGTTCCCACAACCGTCGGCACTTTGGGAGAATCAGGAAAACACCATCCCATGGTGAGGTTTGTGCTGTGCTGGGTGGGAACCTGAGTCAGCAGTGCCCTGCAGAACAGCCAGCAGTATGGATGGGGCACCTCAGTGTCCCATGGCACCGGCTGGAGCATCCCCAGGCATGGAGCTGCTCCCAGTCAGGTGCCGCCCCAGTTCCATGGGCTCTGCCTGGTGGCTGATGGCAAGTGGGCTTAGAGGCACCCATGGTGTGATGAGTCACAGAGAATCCTATGCCAGGAATGCTATGCTCCACCAGGGTGATGTAGCCACAGTGGGGTACATGGGGATGGATGCTGTGTCCCAGTGGGGGTCTGAGCTCTGATGTCTGGCTCCCGAGCAGGCACTGCAGCTCTGGGCAGGGGCTCTCCTGCCAGCTCTGCCCACCCAGCCCCAATACCCACCCAGGCCCCCACAGGTCTGGGCCTGGCAGCATCCGCCCTTGGCCAGCCAAGCTCAGCCTCATCCAGCGCGGCAACTGTAGGGTCCTGGGTGCCTGGCTGGCCCTCCCAGCCTCTCTGACCCCCTGCTGTACCCAGGCCTTGGGGCTGGCAGGGCAATGCCCCTTGCTGCCAGGTCTCCCACCGCAGGGCAGCTGCAGGACAGCTGTGCCATGTCATACCCCGGTGCAGCCGCCTGGCTACTCGCCCTCATGCCTGTTGTCACCCCTTTTGTGGCCATGAGATCAAGCGTGTTTAGTAAACAAGGTGATGAAACAGTTAAGGCAAGAAACGGAGGAGCCTGAGTGTGCATTTCGTCACCGTGGGAAGGGAGTGTGAGTAGCCTGAGGGGTCTGAGAGTGACTCACTGCCCTCCCCACCGAATAAATAGGAGCAGGAGCCCGGCAGCACCCAGAGCAGAGCAGCAGGGACCCGGCACAGCCACAGCCTTCCTGCCACCACCGCGCCATGGCACTCATCCTCCTGGGCCCACTTGCTGTGGGGCTGCTAGCCATCTCCTGCTGCGCAGCCCCTCTCCAGAGCAAGCCACAGATGGTTGTCACCTTCCCCGGGGAGCTGGTCAGCACCCTGTCGGACCTGGAGCTGGCGGAGGTGAGGGGAGTGCAACTCCACAGCCCCCTCCCGGCATCCAGGACCCCGGGGGGCTCCCGGGGTGGCAGTGTGGGGCTGTGGGCTGAGCTCAGGGGCTGCCATCTCCCTGAGACTCGGGAAGTGCCCTGGCTGCAATCGAGCACCAGAGGTGTGCAGTGCCCGGCACTGCCCAAGCCCTCTCCCACCTGGCTCAGCCCCTCCGGCTGCCTTTCCTCCCCAGAGCTACCTGCTGCGGTTCGGTTACACCACAGAGCGGGAGGCAAGGACAGGCAGCAAACACGTGTCCCTGGCCAAGGCTCTGCGCAAGATGCAGAAGCAGCTGGGCCTGGAGGAGACAGGAGAGCTGGACGCTGGCACACTGGAGGCCATGCGAGCACCTCGCTGCGGCGTCCCCGACGTGGGATCCTTCCTCACCTTTGAGGGGGACCTCAAGTGGGACCACATGGACCTGACTTACCGGTGAGTCAGCCCCAGGAGATGGAGCCTGGTGCCCACAGGGCGATGGTCCCCAGGGATGGAGAAGGGCGTGAGAGCCCATGCAGGGCAGCAGCCTCAGCTCAGCCCACTGGCCAGGCCTCGGCACAGCCAGGGCCAAGCTAACACAGTGGCAGCATCTGCTGCCCAGAACCCAGGACAGCATCTGAGCCCTGGCCCAGGGGTGGTGGCTAGCTGCTCTGCCTGGTTGTGCCAGCACTGCTGTCCCCTCCTGGGGTGGGGGCATATCCCCACATGTGCCTGGAGCAGGGTCACTCCTGCATCACAAACCAGGATCTAGCAGTGCTGAACCCCCGCCTGCCCCCGGTAGGGTGGTGAACTACTCCCCTGACCTGGACCCTGCCGTGATTGATGATGCCTTCAAGCGAGCGTTTAAAGTGTGGAGCGACGTGACTCCCCTCACCTTCACCCAGATATACAGCGGCGAGGCAGACATCATGATCATGTTTGGCAGCCAAGGTGATGTCCCACGGGCAGGCAGGGAGCTGGGAGCCAGCTCAGCTGTGGGGAGAGGGCTGGTAATGTGCCTTGTCTGTGGGTTTGTCACCCCACATCTCCCCGGGACGTGCCTAGGGTCCTTCCGCCCCTGCATGTGCCAACAGGCACGTGCAGGCACGCAGGGCATGCACAGGGCTTGTGTGCCTGCAGATCCGTGCATGTGCCAGGGACATGGGGGCTCCTCTGGTGGGGCCAGCTCTGAGGCTGTTTTTCCCCACAGAGCATGGGGACGGGTACCCCTTTGATGGCAAGGACGGGCTCTTAGCCCATGCTTTTCCCCCGGGCCGTGGCATCCAGGGTGATGCTCACTTTGATGATGATGAGCTCTGGACACTGGGAACTGGCTTAGGTAAGGAAAAGCAGGGCCTGGTGGGTTGGGGGTGGGCTGGCGGCACCCGCCTCAGCCCCATTGCTGAGCCACCCCTCTCCCAAGCAGTGGTGAAGACCCGCCATGGGAACGCAAATGGTGCCAACTGCCACTTCCCCTTCACCTTCGAGGGCCGCTCCTACTCCCGGTGCATCACGGAGGGGCGCACGGATGGGCTGCCCTGGTGCGCCACCACCACCAGCTACGACCGGGACAAGAAATACGGCTTCTGCCCCAGCGAACGTGAGTAGTGGCAGCTGCAGCCCCTGCCTGGCCCTGTGGGTGCCGAGGGCTGTCCTCACCCTTCCTCACTCTGCAGTTCTCTACACCAACGGAGGCAACAGCAATGGGTCTCCCTGTGTCTTCCCCTTTGTCTTTGATGGCACCTCCTACAACACCTGCACCACGGATGGGCGCTCCGATGGCTACCGCTGGTGTGCCACACTGCCAACTTTGACCAGGACAAGAAATACGGCTTCTGCCCCAACCGAGGTGTGAGTGGGAAGGGGGCGCGTGGGGAGGGGGCATGCAGGGTGGCTGGTCCCTGACCATGGTGTGCAGGGTGGGCACCCAAGGGGTCTTGAGGCTGTCCTGGGGTCTGGCCAGTATGGCTGGGGCCAGCCTCACTGACACTGTGCTGCAGACACGGCGGTGATCGGCGGCAACTCCCAGGGGGACCCGTGCGTCTTCCCCTTCACCTTCCTGGGGCAGTCCTACAGCACCTGCACCAGTGAGGGCAGGCAGGACGGCAAACTCTGGTGTGCCACCACCAGCAACTATGACACTGACAAGAAGTGGGGCTTCTGCCCTGACAGAGGTACTGGCCCCGCTGCCCACACTCTCTGTGGCAGGTCATGGTCCCTGGCCAGCGCACTCCTATGGGGGTCATGGTTCCTGGCTGGCATGTTGCATCCTGTCCCGCCGGGTGCTGAGGCTGGTGCTTTCCCCCAGGTTACAGCATCTTCCTGGTGGCTGCCCACGAGTTTGGGCACTCGCTGGGGCTGGATCACTCCAGTGTGCGTGAGGCTCTGATGTACCCCATGTACAGCTATGTTCAGGACTTTCAGCTGGACCCAGATGATGTCCGGGGCATCCAGTATCTCTATGGTGAGCAGCAGTGCCACAGCTGGGCATGCCGGGAGTCCTGCGGTGCTGGGCTGGCCCATGGCCTCATGCCTTCCCCTGTGTTTGTTCAGGTCGTGGCTCTGGCCCTGAGCCCACTGCCCCTGCACCTGTGCCCACCAAGGAGCCCCAGCCCATGCCCACGGAGGCTGGCAGCACCTCCACCACCGAGGAGGAGGAGGAAACACCAGAGCCCACGACTGAGCCCATTCCTGTGGACCCCAGCTGGGATGCCTGCATGGAGAAGAACTTCGACGCTATCACAGAGATCAATGGGGAGCTGCATTTCTTCAAGGATGGGTGAGCAGCAGCACCTGACACTTGCTGCCCTGGACGGTGCTGGGCTGATGCAGGGATGTGGGGGGACACAGGGCTGTGCCGGGGGTGTGGGGGAACATGGGGCTGCGCTGGGGCAAGGTTATAAAGATGGCTGATCTTCCCCACTAGGAGATACTGGACCCTCTCATCCTTCTGGAAGTCAGGCATCGAGGGTGCCTTCTCCATTACAGACACCTGGCCTGGCCTCCCGGCTGTCATCGATGCCGCTTTCCAGGATGTGCTCACCAAAAGGGTCTTCTTCTTTGCTGGTGAGCTCTGCCCCTGCTGCCCTCTGCCCCAGTGCTGCCAGCGTTGCAAGGAGCCTGGTGCTGCCCCGGCACTCTTGGGGCCAGCTAACGCCCATGCTCTCTCCTGGATGCAGGTCGGCAGTTCTGGGTATTTTCTGGCAAGAGCGTGCTGGGCCCCCGGGGGATTGAGAAGCTGGGCATCGGGAAGGAAGCTGGCCGCATCTCCGGGGCCCTGCAGCGGGGCCGCGGCAAAGTGCTGCTCTTCAGTGGGGAGAGCTACTGGCGGTGAGTGGGTCCAGACAGCCACGGTGGTGCCTGAGGTGGTGCCTGCCCTGCCAGCTCCTCCCGGTGAGGGGCTGGGAAGGAGGGCTCCCGGCAGCCCTAAGCACGGCTCTGCTCTCCCCGTAGGCTGGACGTGAAGGTCCAGAGGGTGGACAAGGGCTACCCTCGTGCCACCGAAGATGTCTTTACCGGCGTCCCCCTTGACGCACGCAATGTCTTCTTCTACCAAGGTGAGTGGGGACCTGGCAGGTAGGGGCTGTGTGGTCCCTGGGCTGCTCTGAGCTGTGTTGCCCTGGTGCTGGGCTTGGGGTGCTCGTGGGTGTGGGGGGTGCCCTGGGGCTGGGCATGCCATCAGCCCCAGTGGATCCCTGTGGTGGGGCTGGCTGGGCTGTGGCAAGGGCCGTGTGCCAGGACCAGATCCCCACATAGGTCCTCACATGGCTGGCCTCCTGCTGACCCTCCATTCTATCTGCTTCCCTCCTCACCCAGACAAGTATCACTTCTGCCGGGGCAGCTTCTACTGGAGAATGACACCACGCTACCAGGTGGACCGGGTGGGCTACATCAAGTACGACATCCTGCAGTGTCCCCAGCACTGAGGGCCTGACCAGCTGCCTGGCTCCAGCTGGCACGCTGCTCCCTGCCCACTGCTCCTCACAGCCTGACCCCCGGGGTACCGGGGGCAGCACAGCTGTGGGGCAGCCCCAGTCAAGGTGAGGGCTTTGCCGTCTCCCCCGAAGGAAGGGGCAGGGAGTCTTGGGGTCGCCCCTTGGGAGCTGCCCGGCCCGGGGAGCCCCGGCTGGGGAGCAGGACTCTTGCTGCAGCCGGAATCGTGCCATCGCTGGCAGCACCGGCTCCACTGCGCGGAGGCGTTTGCCTGGTGCAAACCACACATGGATTTGTAACGACTTTGTCTTTTTCCTGTGCCAGCCGTGCCGGGTCAGGCTGGGCTCTGCTGGGAGCTGGTGCCCAGGGTCTTGGCCAGGGCAGGGGTGTCAGGCTCTGCCTTGCTCCTGCCCGCTGCCTGCTGTGCCAACCTCCATCTGCCTGTTTTTAATAAAGACAATTCTTTGGACATGGTCTCCGAGTGCTCCATCAGCTGGCCAGGGCTAAGGGCATCGCCCTCCCTGGGGCCATGAGGTGCCAGCATCGGTGGGGAAGGAGATACTCGGCAGGGGGCTACAGCCAAACCCCTCTTCCTTGAAGGGCTCTGGGATGCCTAAGGGACACTGGGTCCCACCGGGGACGGTGTCCCTTGGTCCCAACATCCCCCCCCCCCCCCAGCCCCTCACAGCCCTCCGGGTCTCTCCATCCTCCGGAGCCCCTCCTGCCCCCCACCCCCCCCAGACCCTGGCCCCCCCCCTACGCCGGCAGCCCCTGACCCTCCTCTGCACCCCGGCACCCCACCGGCAGTGACAGACGGGCATTTGTCACAGCCTGCGACCCGACGAGTGGCCGGGCCCCCCCGCTGCAGCCCGGATCTCCCGCTACAGCCGGGTCCCCGCAGCGCCGCCCGGCCTGGCCCAGCATGGCCCGCGGAGCCCAGCGCCGGGGCCGGGGCAGGGTGGGGCGGCCGCAGCCCCGAGGCTGTAATTAGCTGTAATTAGCGGTCGCGGCTCCGCGCAGGGCGGGGACAGAGCGCGGCCCCGGCCCGACCCGCCGGGGTCCGGTCCCAGCACCCCCCGTGCGGCGGCGGCGGGGCCGGGCGGGGCGGAGCGGCCCGCGGTCCGTCCCGTCGAGCCGGGCCGAGCCGAGCCAAGCTGAGGCTGGCCGAGCCGAGCCGAACCGAGCTTAGCTCAGCCGGGCTTCGTCAAGCCGAACCGAGCCGGGCCAGCTCAGCTAGCCGTGCCCGCCGATCCGAGCCGAGCCGAGCCGAGCCGATCCGAGCCGTGCCAGACCTGCAGCTGCGGGGGCGGCGCGGCGGGCGGTGCCGCGGGCACTAGGACCCCGGTCAGCGCCCGGCGGGGCCGCGCTCGGCGGCCGCCGGGGCCCGGAGCCACTTGTGGAGGCGGCGGGGCCATGAGCCGGCGGTTCACCGTCACCGCGCTGCCCCGCCACGGCCCCGCGGCCGCCCGCGGACCCGACCGCGGCGCGGGGGGCGGCCGCCTGGCCGGCCGCGACGGCAGAGGTGAGCGCCCGGGCACGGCCGGCGGGGCGGGTGGCGGGGCAGGGTCCGTGAGGAGGGGTCCGTGGGGCAGGGTTGCGTGAGGAGGGTCCGTGGGGCAGGGTCCATGAGGAGGGGTCTGTGGGGCAGAGCCGGTGGAGCAGGGTCCGTGGGCAGGGCAGGGTCTGTGGGGAGGGTCCGCAGGGCAGGGCCGTCGGGGCACCGTGGCGGGGTGCAGAGTCGCCCCGGCCCCGCAGTCGGTCGGCCGGGCCCCTCGGAGGCGGTGGGGCCCCTCGGAGCAGGGCTGGCGTGGAGCTGCGGGACTCGGGGGACAGCACTGCCTGGGTGGGACCCCTCATTCCCAGGCTGTCCCCTGGCGCTGCCCCTGTTCCCTGGGGATCTCCCCTGCCCCGTCCCTGTCCTGGGGGTCTGTCAGAGCAAGGCCCTGCTCCTACAGCACCGGCAGCAGGATGGAGCCGGGGCCACGGCTGGTGTGTGGGGGGACGGCTGCGGGGTGTGAGGCTGCATGCTGGTCCTTGGGGAGCTATGGAGGATGGTGGGCTACAGTCAGCCCTCAGTGGTGGCAGCCCACCGGGTTGCAGCAAGTGTGGGGTCCAGCAGGCCATTGCCTTGCGCTGCCCAGGGGATGTGGTGGCAGGGCTGTGCTGTCACCAGAGCCATTATTGATCCCAGAAACCCAGACGACAGCAGCACCGTGCTGCGCGGAGCTGTGACCTTGCGCCCTCGGCGAAGGGCGCTGGTGGGAGGCAGCGAGCAGCCGGACAGGCGCCACGATGCCAAGCTGGGCTGTACCCCCGCAAGTGGGCTCTGGCCCCTGGGGCCCCCTGCCCAGGATCCCAGCTGTGGTGGAGCAGTGTGGGGCAGGACCTGGTGGCGAGTGGGTGCAGGGCCACTTGTCGCCCCGCAGCATCTCCGGGCAGCTGGGCCTGGCCCATGGGCTGCATCAGGGCAGAGCAGCCGGTGCTGAGCCGGACCAATGGCTGGAGCCTGTGGCCCTCCAGGAATAGTTTATCGGCTTGGCGGCTGATCGGCTCGCTGGGGGCCAGGCAGGCTAGGTGAAGAGCAAGCCTGGCCCCAGGGGAGCTGGGGTGGGCATGCTGCAGGGGCCACAGCAGGGGAGGCGCAGGGACCGCGTCACTCCCCAGCCGAGCTGTGACCTTGTGCCCTCACAGAGGACAGCCACCGGCCCAGCCCTGCCAGCAGGCACCCCAGCACCGACCCTGTGCTGTGGATCAGCCGCAGCTGTGGTGGGGTGCATCCCAAGGGGTCGGGGCAGCATGCAGGAGAGCCCCTGGGCTGCCCCGATTCGTGCCCTGCATTGCTCCACAACCCTGGGGCTGTGGATGCAGCCTCCCGAGGTGGGTGGGTGGGCAGGGGTGCCATGTGGCTAGGTGCCTGTGGGGCTGGCGTGGGGCTGTGGGTGGCAGAGCTGCCTGTGCAGCTCCCAAGGAGAGATCAAGTCCTGGGTGGGTGCTCGGCACCGCCTGGCCTTTCGCAGTGTCACGCGTGGGGCTGGCAGTGGCAAGGGGCGATGGAGGCCCCAGGACCTCGGAGCAGGAGCAGGTGGGTGCTGCAGCTGGCCGTGCCGCTCGGTGCTGGGGTGGCGTGGGGACCCACCGGGCGGTGGGAGAGCCCTCTGCTCCCGCACAGACGCCGGCGCTGCGGGACCCCCGGTCCCCGCGAGGCCTGTCTCTTGGCGGGCCTGGCCCGGGAGCAGCCTGCCCGGCGGGCTGGGGCCGCGCTGCCCGCGCAGTGCCGGGCTCCGGGGCCGGCTCGCTGCCGCGCCTCCCGGCGGGCCTTGCCCGTGGGCGGCCCCAGGCGGCCGGCGCTGGGCGGGTTCAGCCCCGTGCGGACCCCGGGCAGCCGGGGCGGCCGGCGGAAGCGGGTGCCTGGGGCCGGGCAGGGCGCGGGCAGGGTGCCGCCGCGGGGGCCCGGGGCCGGGTGCAGGTCGCAGGTTGCTGCTGCAGCACGGCCGGAGCCGGGGCTGGGTGCGGGGGTCAGGACAGGTCGGGGCGGACGGCGCGGGGTCTGGGCGGGGGCGGACGGGGCTGGGCGGGGCCTCGCTGCCGCCAGGGGGCGCTGCCGGGACGGCCTCCGACGGGGGGGCTGTGTCCGGCCCCGCCCCGCCCCGCCCGCCGGCCCCGCCCGCTGAGCCACCCCCACCGGGGTCTCCCCCGGCACCCGCGGCGTGGGGGGCCGGGCCTTCCGTGGGGCCGGGGATCGGGTGAGCGTCCCCAGGGACCCAGCCGTGCCCCACCCCGGGACGCGGGCCGTGGGGCAGCTGCCCTGGCTCGGGGCGGGGGGGCGCACCAAAGCATCCCTGGCGCGGAGCCCCCCCGCCCCTCCGTGTCCCGAGGCAGCCGGCCTCGGCAGCAGTCGCCATGGCAACCATCCGGTTAAGGAGCCTCTCTTGTTGCCGTGGAAACCGGGTCCGGTGTCATCCCTGCCGACGGCTCCTGATACTGGGGGGGTTCAGCCACTCTCCCAGACCCGCCGTGGGGCCGGTGGCAGGGCTGTGTGGGTCAGGCATGCTGGGGGCACGGGGGGCACCTGGAGGGGTGGGCTTGGGAAGCAGCAGGGACCCCACCAGCCCTGGCTGCCTCCTGGCTGCGCAGCTGCTGCCTGCAGGGATACCCCACTGCAGAGCTGCTGCCCCAGGGGGCCGGGGTGCGAGGTGGGGGCTGGGCCCCCACAGCCCCCACTTGTGGTACCAGGCTCAGAGGGGTGCATGTGAGGGGCAGGCTCAGTGGGGCTGCATGGGTGGTGGGCCAGCCTCCCCTGCCCACCATGCCCTGCTGCCACAGCCCCCCACCCCTCACTCCCCAGACCCCCGGCTCCCTCAGCACAGAGCCGCACAAGACAGTTTCATGGGATACTGGGCGCACTTGGGAGGCAGTGTTAAAAGCACCAAGGGGCCATGCCAAGGAGGGGCCGTATGGCACAGGAGTGTGTGGGGCTGCTCCTGGAGGGGCTGGGGCAGCCCAAACCGCAACTGCCACCTGCAGCACCTTTCCGAGGCCTCTCTGTGCCACTGAACCCATTGTGGGGTGCTCCAGCAGGGTGCCAGGGGCTGAGGGTGCTTGCACAGGCTGTGGGGCCAGGTAGGAGGTGCCGTGTGGGACACAGGACACCCTAGTGCCTCGGTCAGCCGTGCTCCTGCACCCGACCCTTTTGGGAGCAGCCGGCAATGGCTATGCAGCTGCTCCTCAGCCAGCACTGTGCCCTCCAGCCCTTGCTCAGCTGCTGCTGCCCGCCATCGCTAGGGCCCTGCAGCCGGCACGGGGCTGCTCGGGGGCTCCTCAGCTGTGCTGCCTGGGAGCGGGGGCCAGCGGGAGGAGGTCACCCCCGTGGCTCATCCCTGTGCCGGGCTGCCTGGCTGCCCACTGCCATGGTCCTGCTGCGGGCAAGACATATGGGCAGGGCAGCCAGGGATGCTGTGCCAGCTGCGCATGGTGTGGGGCCATGGTGACGCAGGAACACAAGTCCTCCTGGCCTGCCCCACTGCCTCCCTTCCGCTCTTGGCCTTGGGCAGCTGCACTGGCTCCCGACTCCCTGTGGCTCTGCTCCCAGCCCCACAGGACACCATCCCTCCCTCCCTCCACATCCTGTCCCAGCACTGGAGCTGCTGGCAGGTCCCAGCTGGCACCTGTGTCACCTCCAGGCTCTGTTTCTGCTCTGGTGCTGGTGGCATGGCCCTGACCTGTCTGGATGGGGACAAGCAAGACCCTTCTGTCCGGTCGAGGTGCTGCAGGGCATGCTGCTCCTGGGCTCATGGGGCTGGCAGGGCAGAGCAGTGCAGAGCGAACGGTGGTGCAAATCCTCTGGCACAGCCCCAGACTGTGCATATGCATCACTGTCCTCCGTGCTCACTGTGCCTCCAGGCTCCCCTCACAGCTCCATCCTCCTGGGGTCTCTCCTGCCCCAGCTCTTCTTTCTCTGGGGGCTGCCTAGCCTCATGCTCTTGAGCACCCTGCTGAGCCAGGACCACAGGGTCTCCTGTCCAGGCAGGGTGTAGGTCAGGCAGGCTGCTGACGGTGCCCGGGGATCACTGCAGGTGGTGCAGCATGCCAACGGGCATCTCTGCAGCGCGGCCACCCTCGCTTCTGCCAGGCTGCCCACTCCATGCCCTCAGGAGGTTTCCCAGTGCCTCCAGCACATGTCTTGCTCCTGGGAGGTTTCACCACTGCTGGTGACAGGACAGGCAAGGGCTGTGTGGCTGGCTGCTGGGACACCTGTCCTGCCAAGGACTGTGTGGATGGTTTCCCCCACCCGGTCTCTGTGCAACATGATGGGTGCAGGGGGTTCTGGGATGCGCCTGGGGGGCTCTGTGGGGTCTGCAGTGGCACGGGGTGGTTTGCAGGGATGCTTCATGTCCCAGACTGGCTCTGGCTTTTGGGGGTCTTGCACAGCTCAGCAGTCTCCATCCCAGGGAAGGGTATAGAGGCATCACTGGGGGAGTGGTCCAGCTGTGCTGTGCCAACCCCTTGGCCTGGCAGAGGAGCTGCGCAGCTCTCCCTCGTCATTCCTGGGCAGCTTCTTGCAGTTAAGTGGGGCACTGATGCTGTGCCTGGCCCCATTCCAGGATGCTGCCTGGACCCAGGCTTGGGGGCCACTTGCAGCTGATTCCCCCACCATGCCCAGGGAAAGCCATCTGCCTCCCTCCATCCTGTGCTCCTCTGCACAGTGGGCACTGCAGGGTGCCGGGAAAGGGGTCTGTCACCGGGGCTGCAGGCAACATGAGGGAATGGGTACTGCCCAAACCATGCCAAATCTCTCTGCTCCTGATGTGCTGGGGCTGCCAACCCCAGCCCCAGGCCATCATGCTCATGGGCCAGGGTTAGGTCAGTGCTGTGCTGGGGGGTGGAACCCCCTGGTCCTGGCTCTGCCCTGGGGACACCCTCAATGTTCCCACCCCTGCTGGTGGGCCCCTGCACGTGGGCTAAGCAACTGCAGTCAATAGTGTAGCCCCTCTGTGCTGCTGTCAAATCCCAGCCCCTGAAACGGAGCCATAATCCAGGGATTAGGGGATTAGTGGTCTTTCACGTGCTCCCTCCCCCCATCTGTTTGAGCAGGAGAATCCCTCCTGTGCGGAGCCCACGCGCTGCAGCCTCCTGCGCAAAACCACCCTCGTCACTCGCCGTGGCTGGCTGGCCCCTGCACGGCCCCCGGCTTGCTGCCTCTCTGCCCAGCCACGGCTTCTGCGTGTGGGTGGGCTCTGCAACCCCCCTCCAGACCCACCAGGGAGAGTGGCTCTGCCTGCTGCGTCCTGCCTGCAGCCCTGGCTGTGCAGGCAGCATGCGGGGGCCAGTCCTGTCCCTTGGGAGCAGGCCAGCCCCTTGCTCCGGCGCTGGCTCCTGCTCAAGGCCAAGGGATGCGGGGGCAAGGGGATGGTGCTGCTGTGGCTGGGCAGGGGCAGCCCCATGCCATGACCGGCATGCAGGGTGCTGGGCAGGGAGGGTTGGGGGGGGGTCAACCAAGAGGGTGGTGGCAGCGCTCTGCCCGCACTGGGGCAGCCCCCGAGCTGCCCACCCTGCCTGTGGTCTGATCTGCGCCATTTGTGACAGGGCTGGGGCTGTGCCGGCATGGTTCCTGGGGGATGCTGGGCCTGGGGGTCCTGGCTGCAGCAGGGCAGGGGCTCTGGCTGCTGGCAGGATGTATGTGAGGGGTCTGAAGCCTTCCCACCCCGCAAGGTGAGGGCTGGGGAGCTTCTGCGCTGCAGAGAAGCTGGCCCTGTACCAGGAGAAAGTAAACAATTAATTACAGCCGTCAAGAAGTAACTAACGCCAGCAGGCTGTCATGATCTCAGCCTGCTCCGGAGGAGATGCCGGGAGCTGTAGCCAGCTCCGGCTCTGGGATCCTCCCGGATTAAGTGGGTGAGAGAAAAGAGTGGGGCTGCAAGCAGCCCTGCAGGGTCCTGCCAGCAGCCCCCAGCCTGAAGCTGGCCCTGAGCCTCATGGCCCTGCTGGGGGCCAGGCCACAGGGACTGGGGGCTGCGCAGGAGGCAGCAGGGCCCGGGGGGTCGGCCCTTTTGAAGCGCTTCGCCAGGGTCAGCCTTCGACCTACCAGTCTAGGGGGGGGAGCTTGTGCCGTGTTGTTCCTGGGCACGGTGTGGCCCTGGAGTCCCTAGAGACCCGGGGGAGGGGGGTGGTGAGGTCAAGCCCACTCCTGTCTGCAGGCAGCGTTCCCCACTCTGCGGGGCTGCTGCAGCCCGCCTGGGCAGAGCGGGGTCGGCAGCCTCTGCTGGACCCCTGGCCCCGCTGCTGGATGGTCCGGCTGTCCCCCTCCTCCCCGGGTTGCCCTTGCACTATGGTGTTTGCAGGCCGGTCCTGCTGCCGGGGCTCTGCTGCCTGCAGAGGGGTCCTTAGTGTGGCTGGCACGGCCCCCCCGGGAGCTGCACCCCCTGCCCCGGCGCTGCCCCCCGCTGGCCTCTCTGCGGGCCGGGCCCGGGTCTGCCCGGTCAGGGGGTTGCCCTGCCCCAGACCTCAGCACCCCCCAAGATGCGTCGGTCCCGCAGGCGCAGGGGCTGCTCCACTGGTCCGGGGCTGTGCCGGGATCCGGGGCCGGTGCGGAGTGCGGAGAGCGGAGGCGGTGCGGGGGCCGGCGCGGAGTGCGGAGTACGGGGTGCGGGGTGCGGGGCCGTCCCGCCCGCGCCAGCCGGGGTCCGCAGCGCTGCCGTGCCCTAGTTCCCCCCCCCGCCTGGCTCAGCCGGGAGGCGGCGTGCGCTCCGCTCCGCGCCCTCCCCCGCCTCGCCCCTGCCTGCCGCTGCTCCCCTCCCTCCCCACAGCGGCGGGGGCAATGCCTCCTGCATACGTGATGAAGTGAGCGGCCGGGCTGGGCTCCGCCGGCAGCAGCGAGCCGTGAGCCCGGGCGCCTCCGCACTGCAGCCCCCTCCCAGCGGCGGCAGCGGGGGGCGGCGCGGGGACGCGGCTGGCTGCGGAGCGCGGCGCTCGTAGCTCCCGGGCAGCAGCGTGCGGCCGCGGGCAGCCGGCGCCATGCTGAACAACCTGGCCGACTGCGAGGACGGCGACGGCGGCGCCAGCCAAGGTGAGGGACCGGGGCGGCCGCCCCTGCCGGGCTGGGGGCTGGGGCTCGGCGCCGAGCGGGTGGCAGAGGCCGGCGGCGCGGAGCCGGGCGAGGGGGGGCGGGGGCCGGCGAAGCTGGGAGTGCCGCGGCCGCCGGACTCCGCCGCGGGGCAGGCGGCCGGCAGCGGCAGCGGCACCGGCCGCGACGCGGCTCTTGGTCCGCGGCCCCGCAGGGCTGCGGCGGGCGGTGCGGGGCTGCTCCCGCTGCCGGTGCCTCCGCGCAGCACCGGCCCCGCTCCCGCCGCTGCGGCAGCCCCGGCAAACGGCGGCGCGGCTGGAGCAGCGGCCGCGGCGGGGCTGAGCTGTGCCCGGCGCTGGCCGGGGAGCCTTCTCCCGGGTGGGGGCTGCGGGCTGCGCTCCGGGCGATCCCGCCGGGCGCTGCCATCTCCCGGACAGCCCCCGGCGGCCGCTGCACCGGCCCGCTCCCGCCCGCTTGGGACCCCGGCAGGGGTCCCCGCGCCCGGCTGCCGCCCCCCCCACCCCGGCTACCTCCTCCCAATCCCTCCCTGCCCTCTCCCCTCTCCGGCAGCCGCCCACCCGATCCCGCCCTACCGCCTCCCACATCGCCGCTGCCGCCCCCCTCTTCCTCCCTCCTGCCGCCCCCCATCTCCGGCTGCCTCCCCCCCATCCCTCCCTACCGCCTCTCCCATCCCCGCTGCCGCCCCCCCATCCCCGGCAGCCGCCCTCCCCATTCCTCCCGCTGCCGCCCCCCCGCATCTGCCGTCCCCCGGGGCCGCTGCCGTCGCCACTGTCCGCGGTGCTGAAGCGGCCGCCCGGGCCCTGCGCCGGGGCTGGGCTCCGCCCGGGGCCGCGGGGCTCTGCAGCGCCGTGCCGAGCCGAGCCGGTCCGCTCAGTCCCGCTCGTGCCGTGCCCGGCCAGTCCGGTCCAAGCTGGGCCATTCCCTGCCAACCTGTGCCACACCGGGCATGCTGCAGCCCCGGCGCAGTGCAGGCGGGCAGGGCCGCTGCGAGCTGCGGGCGCGGGGCCGGGGCTGCAGCCCCGCGGGCAGTGGGGCCCCCAGGCCCTGGCAGCAGCCGTGTGACTGTTGGTGCTTTGGCCTGAGCTCTCCCTGCGCACCCACCAAAGCCAAGCTGCCATAGAGGGTCCTCGGGCCCCTGCGGGGCCGTGTCCATCCCCAGGCGCCCAGGCAGTGGGGCCGGTGCAGCACCCTGTCCTGCAGGTGTTTCCATCAGGCACAGGGATAGGTGTAATGGGAAATGCAGTAATGTCCCCGAGGGGATCTGCAGTGCCTCTCTGACTGCCCCCAGCACCCCGCCAGGTCCCCTTGTGGGGTCTGCTGAAAGCCCCAGCCAGGAGAAGACAGACAGCTCTGGCAGTTGCTGCAGAAGTCTCTGGCTGCCTGCAGCGAGGCTTTGGGCACAGCCGTGACGAGGCTTTTGGTGTTTGCCCTGCTCTGCCGACCTGAGCCTGTTTATTTGCTTGTTTATTCACGGCTCCGCTCAAGGTCAGGTCTGGCAAGAGTCTTCTGGGGGCACCTTGCTGGGCTGGGGGGGAGGCGTGCTGTCCCCCAGCCGTGCCCTTCCTTGGGCTCTCGTCCTCCCCTTGCCCTCTGCAACACTAGGATCTATCCTACTCACTGCGTTTCTATCACAGCAGTGCCAGTGCTGTGGCGGCAGGCATTTCTGCCTTGCTGGAGACTGGCAGGAGTATTGGACATGGTGCCACTACAGATGGACTGGGCAGACTGTCCCTGGAGCTGGGCCTGACGAGATGGTGCCCTGTGGGCTGGCAGGCATGGGGCTGCAAGTGGCGAGGGCTCTGAGGGGCTTGGGAGAGCAAGGGAGTGTCAGCAGAGAGGGACACAGCAGAGGCCCCTGCACCCATGCTGCGGCGGGCTGCTGCGGGGGGCTGGGATTGCCCCTGGTGTCAAGGGTCACACAACTCCCTGCATGGGGTCTCTGTGGGAACTGTGGACGACCCAAGGGGGTGGCAGAGCTTTTGCGTGCCAGTACCACCCCCCACCCCCCATGCATCTGGGCTGCTCCAGCACTGGCCAGCCGGTGACTTGCTGAGCCAGTGGTGCTGCTGAAGCCCTGGGTTCCACTTAGGCCATTTCTGTTGGAAAGGCTCAGCAGCATCCCCGCTCAGATCCCTGTGCTGGACAGCCTGCAAGAACCTCATGACAAGGGCTGGAAGGGCTCCAGCCCCGGCAGCCCAGTGAGGACTGGGCCGGTGGCAGACCCTCTGGGGAGGTAATTGAGAGTGGGGGAGCAGGCAGGGCTGCTGCCTTCAGTGTCCAGGCTGGCAGCTTTTACTGCTCTGTTTGGGGTGTGGAAATGTCATGCACAGCCCTGCTGCAGGCTGCCGTGCCGGCACTTCATCCTGGAGGCCCCAGGTTGCCCAAGGAGGGGAGACTTAGGGCTGGTAGCTTTGCTGGAGCCTGCATCCACGGCCATTTCCAAGGCAGGGCTTGGGCTGTCGGAGAATCTGGGAAGCTGTTTAAACGCAGCCAGCCAAAGCGCCTGTGCTGGAAATCCTGCGCCTGCAGGGCCGGCTGATCAAAGGGAGGATAATCCTGGGTTTAGGAAGGAAGAGGATAGGTTTGAAGTAGCAGTTGGTCCAATTTGGGTCAGGCAGTGAAAGAATCCAGCCCAAAAGTCCACTCGGTGTGCTTGCTGGCTGGAGGGGCAAAGCACAGCCCCAGAGTGGGGGTAATGTCCCACCCCCCACCCCAGCACCGCGCTGTAGCCGGGAGCCGTCACTGCTGTGCATGCTGCCAGCACAAGCCAGCGCTGCTCCAGCCACTGGTGGTCTCTGCCTCAACGGGGGCCATGGCAGCTCTGTGGCCTCTCTGAGGGTTACCCTGCCAGGGGCAGCTAGCAGATACCCTTGCTCAGGGGAGAAGGAAGCCTGGGTGGGAGCAGAGATGCCAGCCACCATAAGGGCCCCTTGGCCATCACTATGTATCTTAGGCACACCCAGGCCAGCAGCCCAGGGTAGTGGATGTGCAGCCAAGTCCCCTTGATGGCCGGACTTGACAGAACAGCATCATGGCCTCCCGAGCCACCAGCTCCTGCAAAGCAGCAGCAGCTCGGGACATGAGCCAGTGCCATGTGCTCACCGGGCTGCTGGGGTCACCCTGGGGTGCCCCTTGCTGCTGGCTGTGGGCAGAGCCCCGGGGAGTGGGAGGAGGTTGCTTGCCAGCTGGTGCCGTTAAACACTGGCAAAAGACAAGGTGCCCTGTGCACCTCCAGGTGAGCCTCGGGGCGCCTGTGGGTGCCATGAGCAGCTGCCGCAGTGCTGCCGCCCCTGGGGCTGGTGGCACTGGTGCAGGGGGGCGGTGTAGGAGGGGTGAGTGCCCAGGCCCTCACAGAGGATCCCTGAGCTGTCAGCACCCCAGTGACAGCCCCCGGCAGGCCACGGGGCACTACAGGAACACAAACAGAGGTGCAGGGGGAGTGGGGGGGCTGGGGCTGCACCTGCAACATCCCCATTCACCTGCTGCACCTCCTGGCTGGTGCTGCAGCCCCAGCACCTGATGTCCCTGGCCAGGGCTCACCGTGCATGGCAGCACGAGGCAGCCAGCCCTCATAGGGTGCTGTGGAGGGGACAGGCTGGCCGTGGCCGTGGTCGTGGCCCGGCAGGAGCAGGCAGCAGCCTCGGCAGCCGTTCTGGTTATTAGCCTGTAGGGGTTGGCTGTTTGGGCTCCCCCAACCAGTGCTCCATGCCCTGTGCCACCTAAAGTGAGTAGGGAGGATTTGGAATGAGGGACATGACACTTCCCAACCCAATTTAGGGCTGAGTAAAAAGCCATTAGGAGATCAAACTGTGGCTGGTGGTGCAGCCTGAGTGCTGCCCTGTGGGATGGGCAAGCTCCCGGGGGTGCAGGGATGGTGCTTCAGCTCCGGGGGCCCTGGGCTGCCCGGGTGCACAGTGGGGTCGGCTTTGGGATGCCCTGGGAAGGTGGGGTCGGCAGTAACCCCTGCTGTGAGCAGGACTGCACGGTGCCCACAGTAGGGCTGTGGGTTCCTGCCAGCAATCCCGCCGCGAGCCCTTCCAGCTGCCGCAGCAAATTAAAAGGCCGATTCAAGTTGAGTGATCCCTGGGGAGGGGGGCGGCTGAGCGGCAGGATCGAAGCCTGGCATGGCTCGGCTCTGCTCACACTGCCTCTCCCATGCTGAGGCTGCTCAGCCTCAGCACTGCCCAGCCCCATCCTGCACTCCTGCCCTGGTGCCACTGGTCCTTGGGCTGCGCTGGGGAAGCGGGGCACAGGCAGGCCCAGCAGGCGTTGGAGGGACCTGGCACTGTCCCACATGTCCCCGTGCTGGGAGGTGTCACCCCCTTGATGCCAGCAGCAGGGACTGTCCATGGTGGTGGCAGGTGGGGGACAGGGTGGGCCCTGGCTAGGACGGGCTGTGGTGCTCCTGCCTGCCTCTGCCTGCACAGACCACAAATCCTGTGGCAGCTGCTGGGGAGAGGCAGCACCAGCCCCTCTGCGGCAAAATGGTCTCCAGCAGGAGCAGGGAGCGTGTTGTCACCTGTGCCCCTGTGCCCCTGTCATTAACTCCTTCCAGCCTGCAGGGCCAGGGGCAGGCAGGGTCCCCCTGAGCTGTGCCCCGGGGACGCCGGAGCTGTGCTGCATGCGTGTCCCTATGTCCCCACCTCCCGCCAGCCTGGGGCCTCTTCGGGTGCTGGTCCTCATGGCACCACCACCAGGTGACGGGCTTCTGTGCCCCAGCCTGGCTCTGGCAGCCCGAGTGGTGCCAGCATGGGGCCATAGCCCCCGTGGTGCTGGAGAGGGTTGGTGTCATGGGCTGAGGGTTGGAGGGACTGTGAGTTTTGGTGCTGTCATGGTGCTGGCGGGTCGCGGCGTGGGCACCTCAGGGTGCTGCTGGTGTCATTGTGCGGAGCCAGGCAGTGCCAGTGCTGTGGGGTCGGGGCAGGCTGGGCCTGGGGGTCCGGCTGTGGTGTCCGGGCGGGTGCCATAGGCCGGGGTGCGGGTGCCATGCGGGGCCAGCGTCCGGCCACCTGCGTCGTTACATAAGAGCGGGAGCTGAGGCGGCTGTGGCTCGCCGTTGCCATGGAAACCAGCACGGTGATGTCGTCGGCCGTGTACCAGGCGGCGAGGCGAGGCCCCCGTGGGCTCTGCTCTCGCGGCGGAGTCCCTGGGCCTCGCTGGGCTGCGAGTATGTTCCCCCTGCCCGGCTGCCCCTGATCCCGTGCCCCTGAGGGGCCATCTGGCACCACTCAGTCCCAGGGGGGAGGTGGGCTCCAGGCACCCCTGCTCCTTCACCCTTGTGTCCCTCTGCCGGGGATGGCCCCTGCTGTTGGTCTGGAGGGTGTCCCCATTGGCATGATAGATGCCACATCTGTGTGGTCCCTGGAGCCAGCGTGGGTGGGTGGGTGCCATGCTGAGCAGGTGGGTGCCAGCCCATGCCAATTACCTAATGAGCACTGGGTGCAGCACTTTAGGCCAAATCTGGAGCAAGGAGCACATTGGGTCCATGCTGAGAACCCTGTGTGCACCCTTTGGTGGGGGGCAGCGGACAGGAGGCATGCCGGTGGTGTGGCACACGGCACCAGGTGCGCGTCCAAGGGGGCTCCGGGGCGAGGCTGGCTGTACCCATGTCCCAGTGCTGCCGCCATGGGCATTCCTGCACAGGAGAAGTCTGTGGGCTCTGCCCCACAGTTCGGCTGTGCTGTCAGGGATACTGCTGCCCCGTGCCAGAGGAGCCCAGGGACCAACAGCAGGTGGGGGGCCAGTTCACGGGTCAGTGCCACCTGTGGTGCTCGGGGCTTCACCTCCCAGTCAGCCAGGAGTGCCGTGTCTGCTGGTGAAACTGCAGATGGTGAATCACCACTGCACGCCGGCTCCCAGGATCCCAAATATGAGTCAACTGGCAGGGCTGGCGGTCTTCAAAAGACCTGGTTGCTCTACATGATCGCGGGGTCTGTCCTGAGGCTGCCGCGGTGCATGGGTGGCTGTACCGGCCCGGCTTGTGGGTGGCTCCCGTGCCATCTCTGTGCCCCTGGCTGCTCCCAGGCTCCGTGCTCAAGGCTGGTGGAGGGGACAGCCCTGGGCCTGGGTCTGTAACCCTGCCCATGCAGGCAGCCTGCCCAGTGGTGCTCGATTGCCCTGGCTGTGCAGCCATGGTGGGGATGGGTATGTGGCAGGGCGCCCCTCTGCTCCCACCCAGGACCAGGGATCAGGCCTGGCTGCCAGGGTTTCCCTGTGCCATGGGGGCCATCATCCGCTGAGCTGCTGTGCGCAGCACCATGTCCTTTGGCTCCCTGGCCCCGCGTGGCCCCTGCTCCCCTCCCCTCTGGGCCTCCACTCAGGGCTGTGCTGCTCCAGCAGCACCGTCCTCGCTGCTGCTCCATTTCCAGCCTGATTTATTTCTGCTGCTCTGCAGCTCGGCTGTTTTGCTTGCTATTAAGCCGACTCTGGGTTTCTTCTGCACGAGGTCATTAATGCAGTGAGCAGCCGTGGCCCTGTCCCAGCAGCTCTGCAGGTTCTGTGCTGCTGTGGGCAGCTCCACTGCCTCAGGCAGAGCAGCAGCACCTGCCCTCTGTCCTGGCACTGCCGGATGCCTCCCCACTTTGCAGCACAGCTGGCGAGGCCGTGGCCCCCAGTCCTGTGGTGCATGGTGGTGAGCAGAAGCAGACATCTGGCTGCTCGCCCCACTCCCAGGCACCATGCCGTGACTGTCCCCCTCCACAGTGGCACGCTATGCAGCCGGCCAGATCCTGCCCCTGCAGACGCAATGCTGTGGGCAGACCCAGCGTGCTCACCCGTGGGCACCCCATGCCATGAATTATTGCTGCCAGCCATCCCGCTGGGAGTGTTCCCCCTGGATCCACACCGCTCACCTCACTGCGTGGATGCACTCCAGCGGGTCTGCGAGCTGGCCCGGATGGGCAGGGCAGTGCACGGCTCCTGGGGATGAGTGGCCCCTGCCCGTGCATGGCGTGGGAGGTGATGCTGGCAGCTGGGATGCATGGGCTGCCATCACCTGTCCTGGGATCAGGTGTGAGCATGGTGCCCACAGCCCTGGCAGCCATGGGAGCTGGGATGTGGCTGCGGCCCCTCACAGTGGCAGCCCAGGGGGGTGGATGCTTTCCCAGCACAGGCTGGGGCGGGGGCTGCCTGGCTGACCCTGTGGTGTCTGCAGGTGATGGCAATCCCAAGGAGAGCAGCCCCTTCATCAACAGCACAGACCTGGAGAAGGGCAAGGAGTATGATGGCAAGAACATGGCCCTCTTTGAGGTAGGAAGTGCAGGCGGAGGGGCAGGGGGTCCCTGGGAAGGAGGCCAAGCTGGGCAGCTGTCCCACAGCACCCTGACCCATGCCCTGGGCACTGGGACATGCCGGAGCTCCAGGCCAGGGTCCCCCAGCTGCACCCAGTGGGACGGGCAGTGGGGTGGCATCTGGGAAAGGCCCCGGGTCCTGGGGCTGGCTGGGTTCCAGAGGGACTGTCCTCACAGCTTGGGGCTCTGCTCTGTGCAGGAGGAGATGGACACCAGCCCAATGGTCTCATCCCTGCTGAGCGGGCTGGCCAACTACACCAACCTGCCACAGGGCAGCCGGGAGCATGAGGAGGCTGAGAACAATGATGGGGGCAAGAAGAAGCCAGTGCAGGTGAGGAACGCAGGAGGGATGCAGCCTCTTCTCCTGGCTGTACAGTGCCAGGCCACGGGCTGCCCCAGGGACAGCTGGGTCCCTTAGCCCTGCTGGGGGGTGGTCCCACCCAGGGTCCCTGGCTGTGTTGCAGGAGGAGCGGGACCCCTTCGCTCCTCCGCCAGCCAGGCCCGTGAGCCCTGATGGTTGCCCCCTCCCTTGGCAGGCCCCACGGATGGGCACCTTCATGGGCGTCTACCTGCCCTGCCTCCAGAACATATTTGGGGTCATTCTCTTCCTGCGCCTCACCTGGGTGGTGGGCATCGCCGGCATCATGGAGTCTTTCTGCATGGTCTTCCTCTGCTGCTCCTGCGTGAGTGATGGAGCTGACCAGGTCCCTGCTGGCCTCACCCAGGGTCTGGGTGTAACCAGCTGAGCTGGCCAGGCTGTGGAGAGGTGCACTACCTGCTAGCCCACCCTGCCCCTGCCCCTGCCCTTGCCGCTGCCCCTACCCCTCCCCTGCTTACAGCAAGGAGAAGCCTTCAGCTTCCCAAAGGAGTCGGCAACAGAACACTGCTCAAATGGTGCCCCAGATTGTAGCTGCCATGTGGGGGGAATGTGGCGGGGGTCCCCCCTGCTCTGACCGTGCGCACCATGCCGCATCGAGACGGGTCACCAAGACAGTGACCCCAGGGCAGAGGCTGGGAGCACTGAACACAGGCAGCCTGGGGATGCCCTGCCCCTCATGGCACTGCTAGTCCCTCCAAGGGGCTCAGCCCCCCACTGCACTGCTGGCCATTAGTGCTGCCTGCCCATCCATCCATCCGTCCATCTGCCTCTCCCCACAGACAGCCCAGCCCTGGGGCACATCTCGGCATGGCCCCAGGGTCCCCCATGTCCTGCTGTGGCCCCAGCTCTCCCTTCCCACTCTCCTGTCCCTCTGCCCCAGTGAAGAGGGAGCTCTGCTGGGCGCTGACACTCTCTGTTCCTTCCTGCAGACAATGCTGACGGCCATTTCCATGAGTGCAATTGCCACCAACGGTGTGGTGCCAGGTAGAGCTGAGCCTGTGTCCATGTGTGTGCTGGGGTGAGGGGAGTTGGCTCCCTGCTGGGTTGGGCATCTGTCTTGTGCCCCAGGAGGGGCGAGCAGAGCTTGGCAAAGGGCTTTTCCCAGAGAGCATCCCTCCAGGCCATCCTGAGCTGCACTGGTGAGCGCTGGGGCTGCCCTGTGCCGCACACGGGAAGGTGGACATGGCTGCCAGCCTCTCCCCAGCCTTCCGCCACCAGCCCGTGTGGGTTCCCCACGGCCTGGGGGAGCACAGAGCCTGAGCCACCACCCGTCCCCAGAGCCGTGAGGTGCAGATGGTGGTGAGAGCCGCCAGCCACGGCTCCTCCCTCTGCCAGACTGGTGAGGCTGCCGGGGAGCTGGGAGCCATGCCGGCAGGAGGATGGGGAGCTGGGTGTGCTGGGTGCCGCCGGCTGGGCAGGGGGGCAGCCTCTCCCCCGGCCTCCCTGAGCCACACCAGGTGCCAGGATGCTGCCGTGGGCAGGCTCTGCCCCCGGGGAGGCACCAGCGGGGTCTGGCCGGTGGGTGCCCCTGGGCTGCCTGCCCCAGAGCTTATCCAGCCCCACAGAGCCCCAGGGAGCCGGGAGTGGGTGAGCTGTGCCGGCCCAGCTGGCCTGCCAGGCTGAGCGCAGCACTGACAGCCCCAGCACGGGCTGTAATTAAAGCTATTTATCGTCCTGCTGCCACGGTGGGACCATCGATCCCAGCAGCCTGGCTCCAAGGGCTCCTCTGGGAGGACAGAGCAGGGCATGGCCTGTGTCCCTGGGGATCCAGCGCCTGAGGGGACACGTGTCCCCATGGCTGTCACACCTGGCTGCTGGGCTCCTGGGGAACGTCTCTGCCAGCACAGTTGCTCCCGCTGCTCTGGGGCCCTGGGGACTGTGTCCTGCTCTGTGCTGGAGCAGGGACCAGGGCTGCCCTGGCCCCATCCTGCCCTGCGGGATGCCTGGCAGGACCGGGGGTGCGGTGGGGGTCTGGCTGGGATCCACCTTTGCTCTCTCTGGCAGCGGGTGGCTCCTACTACATGATCTCACGCTCCCTGGGACCGGAGTTTGGTGGTGCTGTGGGGCTCTGCTTCTACCTGGGCACCACCTTTGCTGGCGCCATGTACATCTTGGGCACCATCGAAATCCTGCTGGTAGGTGCCTGGTCCTTCCCCCTGTGTGGTGCCGAGGACTCAGGTCCTGGCAGGGCAATATGCTCTCGCCTGCCTGTGCTGCCCACTTCTCATGGCCCATCAGGAGGCTGTGGCTTTGCAGTGGGGCCGAGGGACCCTTCCCCAGGGTCCCCTCCACTGGGCCATTAGCTAGGCAGTGACACCATGACTCTCTCCCAGGCCTACATCTTCCCAGCCATGGCCATCTTCAAGGCAGAAGATGCCAGTGGGGAGGCAGCTGCAATGCTCAACAACATGCGTGTGTATGGCACCTGCGTGCTGACCTGCATGGCCACTGTGGTGTTTGTGGGGGTCAAGTATGTCAACAAATTTGCCCTGGTCTTCCTGGGCTGTGTCATCCTCTCCATCCTTGCCATCTATGCTGGTGTCATCAAGTCAGCCTTTGACCCACCAAGCTTCCCGTGAGTATGGCATCCCACTGGGCTGCGGCGGGGCTGGGGTGTGCAGGTGCATGACTGACTGCCTGCCCCCCTGCCAGGATCTGCCTCCTGGGCAACAGGACCCTCTCGCGCCATGGCTTTGACCTCTGCACCAAGATGGTGGTGGAGGGGAACGAGACAGTGGGCTCCAAGCTCTGGGAGCTCTTCTGCACCTCCCGCTTCCTCAACGCCACCTGTGATGAGTACTTCACCATGAACAACGTGACTGAGATCGAGGGCATCCCTGGTGCTGCCAGCGGCCTCATCCAAGGTGGGCACAGCACAGGAACAGAGGCATGGGAATGGAGGCATGGGGATGGAGGAGAGGGGACAGAGGCAGGGGAAGGGAGGCACGGAGATGGGAGACACGGGGATGGAGAAACAGGAACAGAGGTGTAGGGATGTGGGTGCAGGGATGGAGGCACAAGACAAGCCCCAGGGAGCCATGGTGGGGCAGTGGACATGCCTGCTGGGCAGGGCTGGTGGAGGGGCTGGTGCTGTGGAGGGCTGTCAGGTGCGCAGCTGGCCCCTTGGGCATGCCGGGCAGGTGAGCAGTGCTGGCTCCAGGTGAGGGGGTGCACAGGTGGTCTCTTCCGTGGGCTGCTCTGCCCCTCGGCCGCAGCGAGCCATGCTCACGTTGTGCTGGGCAGCAGGATGGACTCTTGCACCATGTGACCAAGCTGGGTGCTATGGCCACTGGTACGTGGTCTGTGCCAGCAAGACCATAGCAGGATGGCTCTGAAGGATGCCCAAAGGTTGGGGAGGAATAAATTCTCCTGCTTCCTCTTGGCCTTTGGAAAGGCTGGTATTGATCTGAGGTTTCATGAGGAGTGATTGCCCCTCGGGAGCAGTTTGCTGCTGTGGCCGCAGCTGTGCTGGGAGAGTGGCCAGGGCCGCAGAACAACTCATGAATTTGCTGGGAGGAGCCACTTTTGACCTGTTTTTCCAGAGCTTCTGGTACATTTGCCAGGTGCTCACACAGTGGGTGGCAGAGGATGATGCTCAGTGCCATGGTCAGAGGGTGTGTGTCAGAGGGCTCCGCAGGGCCGTGCCGGCAGGACCTGCTTTGGGCACCCCTGTGCCAGGGTGGGTGTCGGGGCTGCGCAGTGCAGCACCCCATTGGGCTTCCCTGCCCGCGGAGCTGCAAGCAGGACCAGACCTTTCCCGGTGCAGCAGCCGGGCTGGGCGCTTCGGCGCGCCAGGGTGGGTGTCAGGGTGGTGGATGTACTGGCTGTGCTAACGTGCCCAGTGCACGCAATGAGCGTGCGGTGGCTCTGTCTGTGGTGGGTCCCACGGAGCAGGCCAGGGACTGAGCTGCCTGGGCACAGCTAGCGCTTGCCGTGGGGCAGCCCCAGCTGCGTCGCCACTGGGTGCCAAGGCTGAGACTGCGCCAGGGTGCCTGCGAGGCCACCCCAGCCTGTCCCTGCTGCGATGACTGTGTGGACCCAAGTTTGGGAGCTCGGGCTTTGCTAAGCATGTGGCACTTGGGGCTGTGGCTGCTGTGCTGTGCTGTGACAATGTGGTGGAGCGTGTTTGCTGGGTGTTTGGGAGGCTTATGATGACATCCCATGCTGAGGTCTCATGGAGCAGATATCGCGTCCCTGGCTGCTTGATACAGCCTGGTCCTGCTGGTAACTGTCCTGCCAGCAAGGGGACATAGACTCTCTGCCCACCCCAGCTAGTCCTTGTCACAACAGCAGACAGCAAACGTTCCTACAGCTGAGACGTGTGGAGCAGAGCCAGGACCTGCTCTGGGGTGGCTGGTGGCAAGGGTGACCAGGCTGGCAACATCTCGAGATGGGGTGTCGTTGCATGGCCCCCAGCAGAGGTGGTCAGGGCTTGCTGTGCCCCAGATGCTGGGTCTCCCTGTGGGGAGAAATGTGCCTTTCTGGGAGAATAAGCTGGGCAGGGCCGTGTCAGTGGGGGCTGCCAGCCCCATCTATCACATGAGAGTGGTCCGGGTAAGTCATGAGGCTGGGGAGGGGTGCTCAGCACCAGGTGCTGAGGGCTGGTCCCTGTGGGGCCCCTTTGGACCCACTCAGCAGCCCATTTGCAATGCTGTGCCAAGGGCTGTTGGCTTCTCCCTGCCGTGCCCAGGCACTGGCTGCTCTCTGCTGCTCCACTTTCTCACCGCAGTCTGCGGCCAAGGCAGCACGTGGAGGGACACTAAGCCTGTTACATCAGCCCTGTGCTCGTAATCCCATCAAAAACATTATCAAGTTACTCTGACACGATCCACTTTCCTTAAACCTGTGTTGATCAGCATTAATTACGTTACCCTCTTAATTATTTGCTGCTGCAATCCCACATCAGCTGCTCCAGTGTCTTGCAGGAGTGATGCCAGTGCCAAGACGGACCTGCTGTGGTTGCCGACCTGCGCTGCTGGGCCTGTGCCCCAGGCCGGGTGTTTCTGCCCGTCTGTGATGGGCTGGGGGTGCCCCATCCCTCACCAGCTGGATGCCAGCAGCCCTGGCAGCTCAGTCAGGCCGGAGCTGGGAGGAGGCAGTGCTGGATGCCCCCATGCTCTGTCCCTTTGGGCTGTGGTGTGCGAGGGTGCCGTGCTGGGTGTGGGCAGCTCTCCGGCACCTCCTCACGCCGGCTGCGCTGCCTGCCCTCCTGTCTCCTTGCAGAGAACCTCTGGAGCTCATACCTGACCAAGGGCGTGATCGTGGAGAAGCGGGGGCTGCCCTCCGTGAGCCCCCCCGACACTCCGGTGGACATGGACCAGCCCTACGTCTTCAGTGACATGACCTCCTACTTCACCCTGCTCGTCGGCATCTACTTCCCCTCGGTCACAGGTGGGAGCCGCCAGCGCCGCGCTCGCGTGCCGCAGGGCACCGGCTGGCACACGTGCTGCCGGGTGCTGCAGTGTTCCCCCATGTGCACTGCCCCGGTGCTGGGTGTGGCAGCGGGGGGTGGGGGGGATCGCAGCCTGCACCTCCCACGCAGCCACCCACGCTCCAGATCTGACGGTGCTGCTCGGTGCTGCATTGACGTCCTGCAGCTCTGGTATTTATAGCTCCCTGGGGGTGGAGGAGCCCCCCCAGCCCCAGTCCTGCTGTGGACGTGCCGTGGGGTGCAGCTGCCTGGTCCTGCCTGCAGCTCTGCTGGTGCCAGAGGTGGTGGGATCACCGGTGGGGTCTGGCACTGCGGGGGTCCCAGCAGCCAGACAGGCCCTGTGGTGCTGCTGGGCACACGGTCCCTTGCCACCCTCCTGCCCAGTGCCCACTTACCGGCAGGTCCCGGTTTTTGCGTGGTGCGTGTCCCCTCAGTGGTGGCTGAGCTACAGGTGGCCCCATCCTGGTGGTGAGGTCCTGCCCTACCAGACGCGGTGGGACAGCCACACTTGCTGCTGCCACAGCAGGAGCGCGGGTTGTCCTTGGGCTGTGCTGTACCTGCTGGCACCAGCTCTGTCCCAGCCTGGCCTCCTGCCTTCCTAGAGCAGCGCTGGCCTGGACCCTGTCCCTGTCCCTGCTGCAGTCACTATCCCTGCTTTAGCTAATTAAGTGCTAATGAGACAAGTCACTTAAGAGTGTTTTGAGCCTAATCCTTGAGTGGCATCAGACTGCGGCTGGGGAAGAAGTACTGGGGGGAGTGGGCTGGGAGCCCAGAACCATGGCAGCACCAGCTCTGCTGCCAGCTTTGTGCCTGCTCCCTGTCCTGGCACACCACTGAGCTGGTGCCCTGCCATGCCCGGGACTTGTGCGGTGCCTGGCATGAGCCGTCCTGCCCGCTGGGACGGGTGAGGGCTGCAGCTCTGCCCACCGTGGCGCCATCCCCTTTCCCCAGGCATCATGGCTGGCTCCAACCGCTCCGGAGACCTGCGGGACGCCCAGAAGTCCATCCCCACAGGCACCATCCTGGCCATCGCCACCACCTCTGCAGTTTGTATCCTTCAGGGCTCGCCTGAGCCTGGGCTGTGTGGGGCTGAGGGCAGGTAGGTTCACTGTGTGGGCCAAACCCGCTCAGGTGCCCCACCAGGCTGGGATGGGGGTCACGGTGCCCTGCTGGTGGGGGGCAGGCAAGCAAACGGGACACTGCATCCTCCTGGCTCTCCTTAACTGCCTGGCAGATATCAGCTCTGTTGTCCTCTTTGGGGCATGCATCGAGGGGGTTGTCCTGCGTGACAAGTGAGTGTCTTGGCACCATGTGGGGCAGGCATGGGGGGAGCCCAGCAGCCCCCCAGGAACAGGCTGGGGCAGTAGGCAGCCCCTGCGGGAGGTGGGGTGTGTGTGCGGGGGGCTGTAGCTGGGACACACTGGGCAGACAGGGTGGCACTGGAGAGTCTCCTGGGGTGAGAACACCGGGGTGGGGGGCTTCTGGAGGGGCCTGAGTTTGTAACAGGCACTGAGGGCTTGTGTGTGCTCTGAATCCCCCTCCATGTTTTGCTGCACATCCGCAGCCCTTCCTCCTGCTCCAGAGCTGCAGGCAGTGCGCTTGTTTGTCAACAGGCAGGGCTGCCTGTGCTGCCTTCGTATCTGGGGCAGCCCAGCTCACTGCACGCGGCAGGTGACACTTCTGGGTCGCCAGCACCAACATAAACGGGATCCAACTGCACGCAGCCTGAATCGGCCTCCTCCTGGCACAGGGGACGAGGAGCCCCTGTCCCACACCTCTCCCTCATCCCTGCCCGCAGTCACAGGTGGGGGATGGGGACAGACCCCCAGCTAACCTGAGACCCTGCCCTTTGCTCGCCCTCCGCAGCTGGTGGGAGCCATCAGCAGCCAGGGCAGGGCCCTTCCCTGGTCCTGTCCTGTCCTGTCCCTGCCATGGCAGTGTCCCTCAGTGGCCAACCTGCCCTGGGGAGCGGGGTTGTGCTGCCGCAGCGCTGGTGCTCTTGGGGGTCAGCCATGGGACGGAGCTGCAGGTGCTGCTGCTGCCCCACAGGTTTGGTGAAGCCGTCAACGGGAATCTGGTAGTTGGCACCCTGGCGTGGCCGTCCCCGTGGGTCATTGTCATCGGCTCCTTCTTCTCCACGTGTGGGGCTGGGCTGCAGAGCCTCACCGGAGCCCCTCGTCTCCTGCAAGCCATCTCCAGGGATGGGATAGTGCCCTTCCTCAGGGTAGGTGTCCCCGAGCCCCGCACCGCTGGCCCCGTGCACCCACCGTGGCCATGGCTCCCACCAGCATGGGAGACTGGTGGGCACCGCCACGCCGCCTCCCCCCCGCACCGCCCCCTGCCCGAGCAGCCCGGCTGCCCCGGCCTTCTCCCGCCAGCACTGGCGCGGCAGCGGGGACCGCGGTGGGTTCGGCTGTGGTGTCAGTGGGAGGAGAGTGCCAGGAAAGGTCAGGATCCCCTCCCCCCGCTGCTGTGCCGCTTCATATTTTATCTGCTCTCTGAAGATGTGTTCTCGCAACCTCATCTCTCCAAATCCAACCCGACAGCTCCCCCCAGGGAAGAGCGGGCTAATTTTATCCTCCCTCCTTCACCCTGCCAGCCTGAGCTCTGCTTGCTCGCACCGCCCACACCCTCTAATGCGTCCAGACATGCGCCTCCGGCCCCCTCCCTCACCCCCCCACCCCCCCACCCCCCGCCCCCGTGTCCCTGCAGTCACAGGAGGAGCTGCTTTGCACTGGCAGCATGCCTGTGCTGGGCACGGGGTGCCCAACTCCATGCCGGCTGTAGCCAGGCTGAGCTGTGGCTTGTCCCTGGGTGGGGGTCCCTGCTCTGGGTGCAGGGAGTGCTGTGGGGTCTGCTGGGAGCCGGGCTGTACCTGCGACAGGAGACAGTCCCGCCAGCCCTCGGACTGCTCCCCCGGCCCGGACCCAGCCGGGATGTGCACCTGCTCGCGGCAGTGCTCACATGCCCCCGGTGCACCCGCTGCCTGCTCCCAGCCAGGGCTGGGTGCTTGGGAGGGTCTGCCCCATCACGCTGTGCCGAGGACCGTTGCCCAGGGCCACCTTGCACTGGCATTGCAAAGCCCTAACGCGCCCCTCTCCCCCATCCTTGTTCCCAGGTCTTCGGCCACGGCAAAGCCAATGGGGAGCCAACGTGGGCCCTGCTGCTCACAGCCTGCATCTGCGAGATCGGGATCCTGATTGCCTCCCTGGACGAGGTGGCTCCCATCCTCTCCATGTAGGCAGCATGCTCTGTCCATCCACACCTTTGCAAGCAGCAGACGGGCCCATGCCCCTCATCCTGGCCAGGCGGGTGGCACTTGTGGGTCTCTGCTCCTCGGGGAGCAGGATGCTCCTGCTGCCCCGGCCCCTGCCTGGGAAGAGGGGAGCCCCACAGGGAGCCCAGAGCCCCTTCTCGGCTGGAATTGGGCTCTGGTTGCTCTGCGGCCCTGGCATCCTTGTCCCTCGGTGGGTCCCGCTCCAGCACAGGCCACTGCAGGGCTGGGAGGTGTGGCGAGGCCCGGCTGCAGCCCCTGTCTGGCCCAGCATGCCTGGCTCAGCCTCACACTCTCTCCTGCAGGTTTTTCCTCATGTGCTACATGTTTGTCAACCTGGCGTGTGCAGTGCAGACGCTGCTGCGGACACCCAACTGGCGGCCTCGCTTCCGCTACTACCACTGGTGAGCTGGGATGGGATGGGACAGGAACGGACCGGTGTCCTGCCACCCACCCCGGGCCACCACTGCGTGGGCTGGGGCGCTGACGGCGCGGTGCTCTCCACAGGACCCTGTCCTTCCTGGGCATGAGCCTCTGCCTGGCATTGATGTTCATCTGCTCCTGGTACTATGCCCTGGTCGCCATGCTGATCGCTGGCCTTATCTACAAATACATTGAGTACCGTGGGTAAGGGCAACTGTGGTGCCGCAGACCCTGGCCAGCACTGACACCTGTACGTTGGCCCCTCGGCGTGAACGGCTCAGCTCCCCTGGGCTGCTCGTCCTGGGACACTGCAGGGTGCCGGTGCAGTGCCCTGTGGCCGGAGCCATGGCCATCCCTTACGTGCTGCTGATTCCCGCAGGGCGGAGAAGGAGTGGGGTGACGGGATCCGGGGGCTGTCCCTGAGCGCGGCTCGCTATGCCCTGCTGCGGCTGGAGGAAGGTCCCCCGCACACCAAGAACTGGAGGTGAGGCCGAGCCAGGGGCCAGGGGCTGGGGGGCCTGTGTGAGTGCCTTGGGGCATGGGTGCTGACCACAGGACTATCCTTCCAGGCCACAGCTGCTGGTCCTGGTCCGTGGGGATCAGGAGCAGAACGTGGTGCACCCGCAGCTCCTGTCCTTCACATCACAGCTGAAGGCCGGCAAGGGCCTCACCATCGTGGCCTCCGTGCTGGAGGGGACCTTCCTGGACAACCACCCGCAGGCACAGAGGGCAGAGGAGGTGAGAGCTTCCTGCACCGGGACTGCTGCCCGCACTGGATCGGGCTTTGCCAGCTTGGGTGCCCACAGCTGTCCCCAGGAGCCCAGGGATGTTTCTGCCCCATGGCCAGGGCTGGTGGCCCCAGCTGGCTGGGAGAGCACTGGGGTGGCACTGGGCAGAGCCCAGACACTCCTCACTTTGCCAGTGTTCAGAGCACCATGGGGACCTCTGGACCCCAGGCCCACTCCCCAGGTGCTGGAGACATCAGCACCAGCCAAGCACTGGTCCCAGTTGTAGCCAGCTGCTGCAGGGCTTGGCATGGTCCAGCACAGCACAGCGTGGCACAGCACCCAGCCAGGGGCTGCTGTGCTGCTGGCTGAGCAGCTCCTCACTGCCCTGTAGCCCCTGCAGCTGCCACAGCCCCGACCCTCCCTGCAGACCCTTTGGCCCTGGCGGCAGGTGGGGTGGGAGACCGGAGCCTTTCCCAGCTGGAGTGAGAGCCCTCCCCACCCCCCTACACCTCTGCACCAGCCGGGTGGCACATTAATGAGATTAAGCCCTCGGAAGCAAACAGTTTCTCTCCCATGCAGACATGTTATAATTTCTCTGAGTAAATAACTCTAATTGCTGCTCTGCCACCCGTCAGAGCTCTGGCACGGGGAGACCCGCCGCTCGGCATGGCGCAGAGCTGTGCGCCAGCTCCGCTCACCACCGTGCCTCACCCCTCCCAGCCCAGAGCTGCCAGTCTGCCGTGGGGCACGGAGACCTGCACACCCTGCGGGGTCCTGCACCCCACAGCCTGCACCCCGCACTCTGCGACCTGCACCTCCACCCTGCACCCCGTGCTCTGCAGCCTGCACCCGCACCCCTGCACCCTGCGCTCTGCCACCTGTACCCTGCACCCCACCTGGCCAGGGTGCTGCTGCTGGGGCTGGTGGCTGCTGTGCCCGCGGCAGGCGCCCGTTACTGGGCACTGTGGTCTCTGACCTCTCTCTCCTGCCTCTAGTCCATCCGCCGCCTGATGGAAGCAGAGAAGGTGAAGGGCTTTTGCCAGGTGGTGATCTCCTCCAACCTGCGGGATGGCATGTCCCATCTCATCCAGTCCAGTGGGCTGGGGGGGCTGCAGCACAACACAGTGCTGGTGGGCTGGCCCCGCAGCTGGCGCCAGAAGGAGGACCACCAGACCTGGAGGAACTTCATTGGTAGGCACCGCAGGGACGGGTGCTGCCGGACTCAGGCTGGGGGGCTGCAAGCTGCTCCGGCTGACCTGACCCTTTCCTTCCCAGAGCTGGTGCGAGAGACCACAGCTGGGCACCTGGCTTTGCTGGTGGCCAAGAATGTTGCTATGTTCCCGGGCAACCAGGAGCGGTTCTCGGAGGGCCACATCGATGTCTGGTGGATTGTCCATGATGGGGGGATGCTTATGCTGCTGCCCTTCCTTCTACGGCACCACAAGGTATCTTGGGCCTCGCAGTGTGGGGCAGGGGGCCAAGGCTGTTCCCACTGAGCCGTGCCCATACCCCCCTGTCTCACAGGTCTGGCGCAAGTGCAAGATGCGTATCTTCACGGTGGCACAGATGGACGACAACAGCATCCAGATGAAGAAAGACCTGACCACATTCCTGTACCACCTGCGCATCACCGCTGAGGTGGAGGTGGTGGAGATGGTGAGTTCTGGGATGCTGTGCATGGGAGAGCCAGGCAGACCCTGCCGTGGGGGGATGCAGCACCACAGAGGGGGGACACGCAGTACCACAGGGGCTCGCAGCACCACGGGGGCATGCAGCACCACAGTAGGATGCAGCACCATGGGGACATGCAGCACCATGGGAACACATAGGTCCACAGAGACATGCAGGGCCAGGCTGGGAGAATTGGGTGCAGCTCACCCTGCCCCATGGTTTCTCCTGTTCCCCCCACAGCATGAGAGTGACATCTCCGCCTACACCTACGAGAAGACACTAGTGATGGAGCAGCGCTCCCAGATCCTCAAGCAAATGCACCTCACCAAGAATGAGCGGGAGCGGGAGGTGAGGCCGCAGGACAGCCTGGGGTCCAGCCCCCATGGGTGGCTGTGCTGCTGACTAAGCTGCCCCACAGCTCTGTGCACTCATCCTGCTGGAGAGCCGGGGCTGCAGGCTGGGGTCTGTGCGGACAAGCCCTTTTCTGCCCCGCTCCCTTGTCTGACCCTGTCCTGCACAGATCCAGAGCATCACGGATGAGTCCCGCGGCTCCATCCGGCGCAAGAACCCAGCCAACACACGCCTGCGCCTGAGTGTCCCTGAGGAGCAGGTGGGCGACGGCGAGGAGAAGCCAGAGGAGGAGGTGAGGGGCTGCACCAGGATGGAGCCCAGGCAGATGGCCGGTCCTGGCCTCTGCCCACTGTCCCACTCTCCTCTCTGCAGGTCCAGCTCATCCACGACAAAAATGCCACCACATTCTCCAGCAGCTCCCAGTCCCCTGGTGATGAGGTGGAGACAGCCCCCGAGAAGGTGCATCTCACCTGGACCAAAGAGAAGTCTGTTGCTGAGAAGAACAAGAGCAAGAGCCCTGTCAGCCCTGAGGGCATCAAGGACTTCTTCAACATGAAGCCGTACGGCCCCATGTGCTGCCACTCCATCCCACCCGTGCCCCTCATCCCCAGCTATTCCTGCCTGCCGCGGCCAGGCGGGTGCAGGCAGAGCCCTGAGCCCTGGCAGCACCAGCTCCATCCTTGCTCTGAGGAGGGAGTCCGGCAGCCTGGGTGCCCTGACCTCGCCCCCGTGGCGGGGCTGGGTGGGAGATGGGGTGGGATCCCCACACAGAGCTGCGCCTGTGAGGGATGGGGTTCCTGGGCAGCATGCGCTGCAGGGACTCGGGGTGCACACCCAGTGCTCATCTCTTCTCTCTCTCTCTCTTTCTCTTCCCGACCGGCCCCATCGTGCTCCTGGCAGGGAGTGGGAGAACCTGTAAGTCTGGGTTTGGCTGGGTGCTGAGTCCCAGGGTGGGGGGAGCTGGGCTGCCACCCGTGGGGCAAGGCGCCTGGAGCCATCGGGGTTGCTCCTGTGCATAAGGGTAGCTGGCTGTGCTACAGCAGCTGCTGCCAGCACCGTGCTAGACAGCTCACCCGAGCAGCATGCGGGGGCTGCGGCTGCCAGCCCCTGCACAGACTCGGTGTGTCGCACGGTGCCCACACCACGTGCTCCCCATCTGCCCTGTTACGCTGCCAGCAGCTTCCTGCGAGCCTGGCCTCGGGCACCTGTAGTGACACTCGTGCCGTCTGCTGCTGCTCGCTCCTGCACGGCTTGGCCCCGCGCAGCTGTGGTGTGCCGCTGTGCGCAGGCACCGTACAGAGCCCTGCAGCTCACGGCTGCTGGTGCGTGCTCAGACTCTCCAGCAGCCGTGCCAGACAAAGCTTCTTGCACCCCGAGGTCATGCTGCAGTCCAGCCCCGGACCCCTCTGGGGCAGAGGGCCAGCCCACCCTGTGCCCCTTGGGACCGTTGTGGGGCCAGAAGCTGGCTATTCCCGTCCCTGTGCCTACATGTGCCATCTCCCCCAGGAACCAGTCCAATGTGCGGAGGATGCACACAGCCGTGAAGCTCAATGAGGTGATTGTGAAGAAGTCCCAGGACGCCAAGCTGGTCCTGCTGAACATGCCAGGCCCTCCCCGCAACCGGAAAGGGGATGAGAACTGTATCCTTCCCACGGTGCTGCTGCCTCAGGGCTAGGGGCCAGGACTCCCCCAAAGCTGGTGGCTCTTGTGAGCAAGTGCCAAGGGGCACAGGTCTAGTGCCTGAGCCCAGGCCCTTCTATGCCTCCTGTCCCTGGCTGGGTCTGACAGCCGTTGTTGGCACCAGCCTGCCTGTCCGGCAGAGCTGACGTGTACAGGATGGGTGATGGGGCCAGACGGCATTGCATCCACACACATGAGCATGATGGCACATCATGGGGGCATGGGCAGGGATCCACAGGGCTCTGCTGTCTGTTGGGGTGGGTTCAGCCGTGGTCCCCGTCACGTGGCACCAGTGCGGGTGGACTCCCCTGGCGCCTCATCCCAGGACTGACCCCACCAGCTCCTGGCTCTGGTGTTGGGGTGTTGGTGCCGCTGGCTCAGCTCCTCAGGCATGAGGATGGGCAGGGATGCCGTGGGGCTGTCTCCGTGTTCCAGTGTGGCGTTGGTCCTTGACTGCTGTGCAGACATGGAGTTCCTAGAGGTGCTGACGGAGCACCTGGACAGAGTGCTCCTGGTGCGTGGTGGGGGCCGGGAAGTCATCACCATCTACTCCTGAAACACGGCGCGCGAGAGAGGTTTGTCTGCACGCTGAGAGCCCCGCCACCCCTTTGCACCATGCTCCTGGAGGGGAGGAGGGAAGGCCTGATGGCAGCCAGTGCGCAGAAACTTCACCTGGCTTTGGCCATACCCCTGATCTCTCCATTCGAACTCCAGCACCAGATCTTCCGGGAGCATCCAGCACCAGAGCAGCTGTTCCTCATTGCAACATCACAGCACTGCTGTCCTTGTTTATATATAAATATATACAGTTTACCGCAGACTGAGCACCAGAGACCAGCGCTGCTGCCACTGCTCGTCCCTGGCAGGGCCAGCCCTGCTGCCAGCACCAGCACTGTTGCTTGCAGCCCAGGGCCGGGCAGGAGGGTGGCTGTGCCGAGATGGGCACCCAGCCCCACCGTGCCGCTACCCCTGCGTGGAGCTTGGCTGGACGCGCCTGTGCCCTGTGGCCACCTGCAGCTCACGCCTGGCCTCCCTGCAGAGGTGCTGGGAGAAGAGAGAGGCCACCAGCACGTTTTCCTCGCCGGACGCTCCTCTCCCCACCTGCGGCAGCACCCGGGGCTGCCACTCACGGCGCTGCACCCTGGCCACCCCTCACCAGTATGGGCCTGGACAACCCCACCTCACTGCTGCCTTGGTGTCATCCGTCTCCGGAGGCCATGGGCCAAGCGTGCGGAGATGCAGAGTGATGGTTTGGAGGGGGCAGAGGGTGGGGGGCAGCTGCAGGGGGTTGGGTGCTGGAGTGCAGCAATCCCACAATGGCATGTGGGCTGAGGTGGGTGGGAGATGCTCCTTGTACCCCTCCCCACTGACTCCAGCCTCTCCTTACCCTGATGCTCTCCTGGCGCTCATGCAGCTCTGGCCTGAGGTGGGTGGGAGATGCTCCTTGTACCCCTCCCCACTGACTCCAGCCTCTCCTTACCCTGATGCTCTCCTGGCGCTCATGCAGCGGTCACAGCGTGGAGCTGCAGTGTCTGGAGCCGAGCAGAGGCCCACCATGTGCAGCATGAGCCGGAGCCGCTCTCCGGCTGCTGAAGCTGGATGGGTGCTGCTGACCCCCTGGCCGAGGCACCAGCACTTGCTCTTGGCTGGGGCACAGGGGTGTCCTAGCCTCCCCCAACCGGCTCCCCTGCCACGCTGCACTGGGGGACACCAGAGGCTCTTGGGCCCCCAGCACTGGCCAGGCCAGCCGGTCCAAGCACCTGCACGTGCATCCGGACCCGCTCCATGCCCCGCTGTGCTCCCTGCTCTCCCTGCTGCTCCCCAGGGCTTTGCTGCTAACCCAGCCCCAGGCAGTTGCAGACGCTGCCATGGGGCTGTAGGAGACTGCAGATCTGTGTGTAATTTTTAACATATGCAAAGCCTGTTTGCCTGGTCTGTCAGGGCCAGATGCCGCAGTGAGGGGTAGCTGTAGGGGTCCCACTGCCCCCTGGGCATCACAGCACTTGGCTGGCCAGGGTGGCCCAGGCACCGGCCACACAGTTGCTGCAGCCAAAGCCTGTCCCATCCCGCCGGCCCGCAGCAGGCAGCCCCCACGTGCAGGCAGCAGGGTGCACCAGGACGGTTCAAACACGTCTTACCTTTGGCAGCAGCTGCAGGGTCACCCCCACATTGTCGTTCCCCGCCCAGCATCTCTCACGCCAGAGAAACTGAGGAGCTTTTAACAAATGTGAATGGTTCCAGGAACCACGCAGGAAGCGGTGCCGAGGGCAGCCAGGGTGCCTGCCCGCACCCGCCCCCGCCCCATGTACATAGTGTACATAATACAGTACGTGTATTTTTAAAGTGATCATATTTATGTTAATAGAACCAGATGAAGTCTATATATAGAGATCTATATCTATTCTGAGAGATGCAGGGCTCTGCTAGCACCAGGCCATGGGGACAGAGAGCCGAGACAGGCTGCTCCCGCATGAAATGGGCGCCCATCCGTCGCACCAAGTGCTCTGGAGCGGTGGTGAAGGCTGCAGCCTTCCCTGGCCACCGGCATCCCCTGAGAAAGGGCCAGGTTGCAGGTTCACTCTCTTCTCAATTTAGCTTCTTAAGAGTTTTCAGGGAAAAGAAGTCACAGACTTTTCTGAACTTGTTTCATAGCAGATTTGAGCTTCCACTTGAAGTGCAGCCTGCTAAGAGTTGCCCTCTCCCAGCAGTGCTGGCTGCTTTGTGCCAGCCTGGCCTGAAGCGGCAGCGCTTTGTCCCCCCGCCAGAGCTAAGCCCCTGCGCTGAAGCACTCGCCTCCTCAGCCCCCCAGACCCCTCCCCAGTGCTGCCCCACACTGAGACAGGCGCGATGCGACCCGCAGCCTCCCGGTTGGCACAGAGGGAGCAGGTGCTGCCGCGGCATCCCCAGGAGTGGCCTGGCAGCAGCTGCCTCCTGCCTGGCACGGGCAGCCCTGGCTGGTCCCAGCACCCAGCCCCCCGCTCCTGCCAGCAGAGTGGCTGCAGCCTCAGCTCCGGCCCCCTGAGAGCAGGAACTGCTTCTGCACCAGACTCCAGTCCCCACTGCCACTGCAGAGCCCTTCTACGCCCCCAGGTCCGGGCCAAAGTTATTTGGGGCTGCTTGGATGAAAAGCAGTGGGGTTTTTTGATGTTGGGTGTGGGTTTTGTTTTGTTGTTGTTTTTTTTTCTTCTTTAATACTTGGACACGCTCCCAGACCAAAACCAAGCCCCAGCTGCACATCTGTGCCTGCTCATACCTTGCTCCTACATTTCCATCACTCCCAAAGTGCCTCCCTTCTCTCCAGCAGCAGCCGCAGCCGCAGCCACAGCCAGGCCTTCTGCCGGGGTAGCTCGGCTACCTGCATGGCTGTGTCAGTCTGTGCCGCAGACTTTGGTGTGGAAGCTAGTCCCAAGGGCATGGGGAGCTCGGCGTTTACAGGAGGTGACCTCAGGGTGAGCTGAGACCTGGTTTCAGCACAGGTGCTCCAGGCTGATGAATGGTGCAGGTGCCCAGGGCAGCACCCTCTGGTCCTGCCACTGCCTCAGCAGCTCAGGAGCTGTCGGAAGACCAGTCAGGCGCCTGCAAGTGAGAAGTTCCTTTAGGTTTGGGAAGGGCAGCCCCACGGGAACCAGGATTTGCCAGTGTCTAGTTGCTCTGCCCCTTGGAGCTGGTCCTACGCCACCACACACATGCTCACATGCTGTTTCCAGCCTCCCAGAATTATTTGAGGCACTTCTACAGCAATGGGGGAGGCATGCACAGCAACCTTGCCCACTCATGTGCTAGCACCATACTTGTTGGGCCTAGAACACTTGCCAACTGCTCTGCCTCTTCAAGAAGATGCCACTCGCTCCCTGCGGTCACCCTCTAATCACAGCTTGGCTATTGCCCTGCTGTGCCGCTCCACCTGGAGCTTTGGGTGCTTTCCTGCGGCAGCGAGCCTGGTGCCCTCCTGCCCAGCGCATGACGCAGGGCAGCACCGAGGGCATGAGTGCAGAGGCAGGTTATGTGCAGCAGCAGCAGCAGCCACCACCAGCACCTGCCTGTGCTGAGGCTGCAGGCAGCATCCACCCTGGGCAGCAACAGGGGCAAATAACTCTTCCTTCAGCCACAGGTACAGGGTAGCAGGGAATGACATTGCCTGCAGAGCAGTGGTGAGACAGCAGACCAGGGCATGCATCTCCGCTGAGAGAATTGCTTTATCGCCTCCCCAGCATCACCAATGGATCCCATTCCCCCTCAGCACCACTTCAACCTGTGATTGAAGGCTCCCCAGGGAGCAGGAATGCGAGCCCTTTCCATCACTACTGCTGATGAAAGCCATTCCCCTTCCTCATCCTCCAGCGAGGGCAGGGGCACAGCTCTAGACAGAGCCAGGGCTGCCTCAACGCCCCTGCCAGGCAAAATTTGGCTGTGGCAAGAAAGGTGCTGGTTTCTACAGCGAGTTCTTCCTCGCCGTTGGCTGGAGAGGGCCAGTTTTAGCAGACAGCACTGCATGTTAGTTTACAAACCCAGCCCTGCACGTTTGGCCTCTGTGAGTGTTCAGTTTCCCCATGGAGCACCCTTCTGCTGTTCCACCTTGGTGAAGACAAGTGTCCTCCTCTGGTAGACATGCAAGTTCCTCCTTGGCACATGCGCAGACATATTTTGGTTTTTGTTCCAGACAGGAAGGTCTTGACCCCCAAGTTTGTTTCATGGGCAGGCTGCTGCTGGGAGCAGCACTGACCAGACACAACCTGCCAGGACAGCGGGACAGCAGCAGCCCACAGCAGGCGGGGAGCCCCAGCCGCATTCGGCCAGCACACAGCACCAGGCCGGCGATGGCGTATGCTCTGCTGCTGCTGCGGGAGCACTGAGCAGCCCCATCCCTCCCAGCGGGGCAGGCGCAGGCCCCCGCACGCGGCAGCAGCAGGCAGCTCATGCTGCTGCAGCCACCATGCAGTGCAGGCAGCAAGCCCCAGGACAGCACTTACAGGAGCCACAGGCAGTGTCCAGCCCAGGTCGGTGTCGGCCCATGGCTGGACAAGAGGAAGGACTAGACACTGCACAAGAGTAAGAGTTGCACTAGAAGAGTCAAGACCCTCCTCTGTGTAGCAGGACTAAAAACTAGCAGAACGACCAAAAGGTCTAAGATTTGCTGGTTACACCACTTTCTGTGCTACATGTGCAATATATTTGTTATGAATGTTACCACAAAGTCAGTTCATTCAATAACCTTTTAATCACTGTAGCTAGGTGTTCTACGTCCATTCAAGTGACTTTTATTCGAGTGCAATATTTCAATAGACATGTAGTGACCTAGTATGCTTTGTGTTTTGGAGAATCTGTGTGCAGAGCAATGCAATTAAGTTTAAAACCTTGTAAATAAAACAGGTTGCAAACCAAAAAAAAAAAAAAAAAAAAAAAAAGTATTAGGCTTGCATTTAATTTCGGTGTTTCAGTATCGTGCACTAGGCCGCCTCAGTACAGACCCTGTGTTCTCTGTGCAGGTATTAATGGAGGAGTGGCTCCTTGGCTGTTGAATGCTCCCTGTTAATGCTTTACTGCTTTAACTGTATTAATTTTTCTAGACTCCTGTCTGCACAAAATGCAATAAATGATTTTATTACACCCTTCATTACTTGCATGGAGAGTTTTCACTTGCTTCCAGGGCCTCCACAGCTATTTTGCACTTGGCTGCTACCATTTCCATAACAAGGAGCAAGCCCTTGGCAGGGAGCAGAGGAAGCGAAACATCAGGAGAGGAACAGCCCCCTCCCCAAGGGCCACATTTTGCATGTTTAAGCTCATGTATATTTCTCATCACCCCAGCAAAGATGCTTTACCTCTCTGTAGGGTTGTAGATATGGAGAAAGGGATCTAACAAGCAGAGACTGGAAGAGGAAAGACAGCAGACAGACATGCTTCCATCCAACGTCAGGTTGTGTAGTAATGGCAGCACGAGGTCAAGACAGGCCAGTGCTAAATGCACAGGGATGTGTAGGTCTAACTTCAGAGAGCAGCCATACAATTAACAGCAACAGCGGCAGACATCAGCTCACCGCTGGCCCAAGTGCACTCACCAGCAGCAGCCGGAGAGGCTGCCGACCCCCTGCGCCAGCCCCACCGCACACCGCTCCAGCATGCGGGTCCTGGAACGGGTGCGGGGGCTGCTCCACCCGAGATCACCCAAGTCCACTGGGTGAGAGTAAGTATCTGTGAGGTACTTCAAGTGTTATAAACTGCGAGGACTACAGTGTTCTCACAGTGGGTCTGACACCTTATCTGAAAGCAGAGAGTAACGGCAAACACAGTGGAATAATCTATTTCAGTAGTACTCAAGCTGTCAAGTGTCAGAAATGCAACAAAACGTTTTTCCTGCCTTTTTATTAGAAAGTAATGTCCTCGTTAACAGCACAGAGAAAGAAAAAAAAAATGTTACAACACAAACCACCTGGGACAAAGAAAATCCTCTGCTCCAAGAACACTGCTTTCTTAGTTTCTTTCGGTTCTCTGCAGGAAGCCTACAGACTCTAAGGTGGCTGTGATTGGGAGGACCACACAGCTACGAGATGTTCTGTGTTCTGGTATCAAAATGTGTTGCTGGTTAAAAACACGGTGAAGAATCACTGCCCGATTTTCCTCTCAACTGTCCACTGCAGCTACCAAAATGTTGAAAAAAATGTGTAAAATTATGGTATTGCATCTTGGCATTGCCTCTCCACCTTAGATGGACAAAACACCAACCAACAGTGAGATGAAGTTTCAGGGAGCAGATGTTCACCACCTGGTAACCGGCTGCAGGTGTTCCCAAGGGAGGGCCAGCAGCCTATCAGTGTGGCTGCGGCTGAGCTGTTGGGTTGTAGTAACCAACCGTCCCAAAGCAAGATTGTAACAAAAGGAAATTTATATGCCAAATTCGACAGATCAATCTTAATACTGACAACTTGGTGTAGAAAATTGACAGACCATTTGAAATCTCTGCCTTGGCTGGAAGCTCTTGTGTTTCAGATCTGCCACAGTACTCAGACCAAAGCTGCCAGTTTCTGTGAGGTGGGCAAGGTGCAGAGCATTTGTCTGCCTCACTCTGCCAGGACATGACAGTCCAGCTATAGAAGGACCAAATGCACAGTCCTGGGTTACTGAGTAGTGGTCAGGCATGTGTCTCATGAGTTCAGCTGCTAGTGCTACCACTGTACTTTCCAACTGGCTTATATGCCATTAAAAAAAGAAATCCAAAGAAAAATAGTGCCCATTCCAAAAAGGTGGATCTCCAAGAAGGCCCAAGTCAGCGTACCGCTCTGTTCAGCCTCCTATTTCCTCAACACCACTGACCCAAAACTATACTAAGACCATCCACTGAGACCAGACTGCACTGCAATGTGAAGATGCACCAGCTACTGGGAGTAAGGAAAACGCAGAAGGACTGTCACTGCAGCAGCTTCTGGGACTGGACGAAACAACCAATTATCCAAAGTGGCTGTTAGCACATCGTGCCATTAAGAAAAGAAAGTATACTTTTCCAAACACTGCTAACCAGACCGAGGTGAGGAAGGGCAGCACTAGCAACAGTCAGCAGCAATGCCACTGGGGTACACTCTCACCGAAGTGGAGAGGACATGCATATCCAGGGGCATTTGTCCCGTGTCAAGGACAGGAGACTCTTTAAACAGCTATAAGTATGGAATGGCAAAAGGGAAGGGGAAAGGGCCTCACAGCTCAGCTTTAATAGTGTCGTTGGTAGGAACCCATAGGTTGCTGGGCTGAGGACCCTGCTCGCCCCTGGGCCACGGTTTGGCTCACTAGGTGGGAGAGTGCAGGACCACTCTGGATAAGGGTGTCCAAAGCTTTCTGTACACTGGGGTTGTCAAAGTTGATACCAGAAGATACTGGCCTTTGAGCAGGTACGTTGCCAGGCACAGGGAGGCGATTTTGGTGCTGACCATAGAGCGACTGAGCTTGTGGAGGAGCTCCAGGTCTTGGACCTGCATTTCTTGAAGGACCTTGGACAGCAGGAAGCTGCGCGCTTGGAGACTGCAATCTCTGTTGAGCCTGGTTTAAATTTCCAGCACTCATCTGTGCTGACCGGGCCTGACTACTAGCCATGTTAGCGAAGTTCTGGTTTGGAGTGCCACCTGAAGTGCCCGCAGAGGCTGCAGAACTGCTGTTTGCTACAGCAGCTGCTGCCGCTGCTGCCCCGCTATTGAAGAGACTGAGGATTTTTGCTTGAAGCTCCTGCTGAGGATTAGAAGAGGACACTGGAACAGAAGGAGCAGAGACCAGAGGCTGTGAACCCTGATGAGCCTGAGAGCTTGGAAGGCTGGACTGACTACCCAGAGATGATCCTGAAGGTGCCCCCAAAGACTGTCTTGCCATGGGTGCTGGGAAAGAAAGGAAAGAGGGTTAAAGCTCTGCAAATGCCCTTGAGGGGGCACCTAAAGAAAACTAGTGAAACTGAGTAGGGGTCAGGCATGTGCTTCATAAGTTCAGCTGCTAGTGCTACCACTGCACTTTCCAGGTGGCTTATATGCCATTAGAAAAAGAAATCCAAAGTAAAATAGTGCCTATTCCAAAAGTGTGGGTCTCCAAGAAAGCCCAGTCAGCGTACTGCACTGTTTGGTCCCCTACTCCCTCAAAACCACTGACCCAAAACTATACTAAGACCATACAGGGAGACCACACTGCACTGCAATGTGAAGATGCACCAGCTACCAAAGACACAAGCACCAATGAACACCCACTCTCTCTGAAAAGGAAAGCTGCACAGCTCTGGGGAACCCAAACCACTCAGCAGAACCGTTGCCCTTCGTGTAGCAGGCAAACCAGTTACAGCAGTCCTGTGGTGTCCCTGAGAGAATCCAGTATAAAAGTTCTTTCATCTGAAAGATGTGAATCACCTCAGGACTCCCAAGGATACGTCCATCTCAATAAAATGAGGCACTCTGTGAGGAAGTTACAGTGCTGGGACTCCTCTGCAATCCCAGGACTGCTCTCCTGTCCCAGCTCAGACGGCCCCCAAACCACATGATTAATAGCCTTGTCTGGGGCTGAGAAACTTACCCTGCAGAGAATCAGTGTTTCCCCTCAGTAACCGCTCCTTCCGGTCTCTCAAGTAATTAATTACTTTATCAGTCTCCTCAGCAGTCAGATAGCGATTGTCTGCCAGCAGGTTCAAGAGAGTCTGAATCCCTGGAGGGTGACCTCCTCTGACACCCTCCTCCGTGGGGGGTGGGCGCTCCCGCTCCTGCAGAACAGCTTCATCTGCCATCTTGGCAGCCTGCCGGGCAATTTCCTCGCGCTCCTTCTCCCGTGACTCAGTTTTGTAGCGCTCGTAATTCCTTGCCACCAGCACCATGGCATCAGCCTGGGGCATGTTGCGGTGTTCTGCACGAGGAAAAGAAACGTTTTAAGTAAACCAAAGCGATGTTAACAGGAGGTGCCTTGCCTGTCGCACACCAGCACATCTCATTCAGCAGGCAGGCACCACTCTGGGATTGCAAGCATAGACTTGGGAAGCTTCCTAGACACAGAGGAACAGCTCAATTTCCTAAGACAACAGAAGCTCAAGGCCATCCCCTAGCAAGGCCATCCTTTTCTTCCACCGCTGAGGGCTCTGAGAAGATACCAAATCAGCCCACAAAATGTCTTTCTTGTCTCTCACCAAAATAAAAGGGAAAGCAGCTCCCTCTACCTCTCACATAAATCCCCTGTGCTCCAAGAAGAGACAGTTCCAGCTATGCTACTGCTAAACCCTTGGACAGGTCCAGAATTTGCCCTCTGAAGGCTGCTAAAGCTTCCCAGAGGGGGACAGTGATGGGAATATTTCTTGGTTCTGTACTGCCAATGCCTTAATACAGCACGTGCTTATGCAGGAGACAGAAAGGAAAGCACTGGCTCAATGTCACATTGCTGCTTATGTTTACTATAATAAGCAGCAATCACATTCCTCCATAATACAATGAATAAAGGTCAATTCCAAAGTAGTTTGGATTTGGGGTTTTTTTTGCAGTTGCCTTTTAAAGTTTTTGAGGACATTATTTCCACCTCACAAAGCGCACACACACAAGCATTCCCCTGAACACAGGCTTAAGTAAGGAGACCAAAAGAGCCTTTACCTTCCAAAAGGTGCCCAAAGCTCTGGGCACTTTTCACATCTGCAGAACATCAAATCTTGCCACCCTTTTCCTCCTAACAGGGAACTGGGCTTCACTTCAACATGACACTTTGAACAAGGTGTGGAAAGAGTTCCCTGAAACTAACATGAATGGAAAGCTGGCCGCGTGTGGTTCAAATGAGCATATTTCATCTCTAGAAGGAGCTGTGGATGAGCTTATGACTGGGGTTCTTATCAGATCTGATACACTGTTAGATCCAGTAAAGAAGAGAAGCTTTGGTGGGATGATGGAGGAGTTAAGAGTTAAAACCAAGGGCAGTAGAAAGCCCAGGGTAAGTGTGTGTGAGCTGTATTTCTGCAGGAAATGAGGGAAAGGGAACCCTTCTACCACATCTGCATTTCAGTCAGTAAGCACACAAACCCCAGTGACTGCATTCAGAAGTTTACTCTCCCAGATGAACCTCAGAAAAACATTACTCAAGAACACGATAGGGTAGAAATAACCTTTGAAAGCTCAACTGCAGTCAAACAAGCCACCTGTGTAGAAGAAGTGAACAGGCCTATGATCAGAGCAAAAGGCTGCTTTCTGAGATCACATTCTGACAAGACTTTTTAACACCTACATCCACCCCACCCTCACACTCACAACGACCTTGTCAACCCTGAGATGGAAAGTAATGCAACAAGTGTAAATGGCGCTAAAAATGTATACCCAATCACTTTACAGTTCTATATTCCCAGTTTCCTGATCAGATCTTTACCTTGACCAAATACACTATCCTTATTCTGTCTTCCTTAAATCACATTTGGTTTTAAAATCCGCCCTGTAATTTGTCACATTCCAAACACACTCTCTTGGAGAGCAAAAAGTGATAAACTGAGGTTGGGCTGGTATTACTCAGAAATCTACCAAGGCAATGCAGTAATTTCTAGAGCTGGGGTTCATGACTCGCCCTGAGATGCAACGGCAGGTGACGTTAGGTGCTGAGAATGCAGCCGAGATTCCCTCTTGGCAGAAATTAGACAATCCTTTTGACAAGGGACAAACAGAGTATTACAGAAGCTTGTAAATAATGATATTCACATTTATGAGATGGTGTCAAGTCATTAATAACTTCTTCTGTCACAGCAAGGATGAACTTTGTCCTGTGCGATTCTGGTTGAAAGACAAGTGTTCTAAGGCAGCACTTTGAGTGGTTCAAAGTGGCCACACAGCTACACAGCCTACTAAGACCTTAGTACCTTGTGGGGTGCCAAACATGATGTTAACAGTGCAAGAGCGGTGAACTTGATGCTGCTGGGTGATGACAATGGCAAAAGGAGACCCTCCTCTGCTCACATCGTCCAGGGCTTGCGTCAGTGACATCTCTGTGTTGAGGAAGATCAGGTCCACTACCATGCCCAGATCCCGCACCTTCCGCCCCACTGACTCCGCGTACTCCCTACCACAAAGCAAAGCCAGCAGTTTAACAAGTCAGTCACATACAGAAACAGAAACCCTGGCACATTCACCCTCTTCATCATCTCAGATTCGCTTTTCTGATGGCTTGCCAAGCTTCATAATGTTTAACAGGACAGTATTAAAGCAATCTCATTACAATAATATAAAAGCCCTTATTTTTTATCTGAATCAGTCATTTCAGTTTAACTGAAACAAATTACAAATCAAGTGTTTGCAAAGGGATTTACACTATTACAAATTTGTTTACACTGAACTCATTACGTGAGGCAATTTATGCTTGCAGAGATTTAAGGGGTACGCAGCAGAGCAGCCAACCTACAGAAGCCGGATACTTGTGTTCCGCTCAGTACCTTAACTGTTCAAACACGCCTTACTCCTTATTGTCTTGCTCTTTCATTCTACTATTGATACTGCTCTAACCCAGTATCAACACAGCATCTATGGATCCACTGCTCCTGTAATCTACTGTCCTGCAGACTTCCCATTCCCAGGACAAACCACAGTTTACGTGGCTGAGCTTAAAATTTTCAAGACTTTTTTTTAAGCTTATTCTACTCAGTACCAAAACCGCAATACTGACTGCATATGCATCCTGAGAAATTCAGTCTGTGTGCACCCACACCTTTTGAAAGAGACTCAATTCATTGTCTTTGGATGCAAACATTATAATGGTGACTAAAACTGTTACCCCTTGCCAACTGTCTTTTTCAGGATTCCTTAGATACACAGGATCGTGTATCTAAGTCACTCAGGAGTCATCTTTCAACAGGTCTATAGTAGGTGACATCAATGCTTCAATACCCAAGATTTATTAACATGTTCCAGGTCTTAAGGTCTGTAGCTGTTAGACAAAAACGATTCTTAGGATATTAAGCTGATCTTCTTGCACAAAAAAATTCTCCCTGTACCAAGCACAGTAACTGTTGGTCTATGAGAATATCTTGCAAAGACCACGCGATAAAGAATCTAAAATTTCCTTTTGAGATTTGTTCCAATAGGTAATCAACTCCATTAAAAGCAAACCACAGAAGTTTATTTCTAGTTTCACTGCTTTCCTTGTTCCAATTTCCTGTTCTGTCTTCCACCATGAGATCACACTAGCTCTTTCTGCCTCAGATATTAGCTAAGTTAAATAAAAGTGACTCTTGATCTTTTTTACAAAGGGCTAAGGAGACAGCTTTAAACTTCCCCTCAACAAACATTTTCTTCAGACTCCAAGCCAGATCTATGGTTTGCTGACATATTTGCTAATCTTCAATGAATTTATTTCTAAAGATACAGACATCAGACTGGTGCCATCATTATAACACCTCTCCCACTGTACCAGGCATAGGTGTGTCCCCCTGTTCCCAACACAGTACCCACACTGTTACCTTCAGACTGCCACATGAGATCGCTCTGGTTACTACTCATACAGGCTTTTGATTCTGTTCGTGACTACTTTCAGCAGTGACTTTATATTTCTTGTGCGTTGGATTATGGCAATGACTGGTATCTGGCCTAGTAACCAAACTGACAGGAGCTCTGAAACAAACACCCCCACGACTCTGCCCTGACAACTGCTCTGTACTATTTGATGGTTGGCACGTATTAGTAAGTTCCGTATCATTCAACCCATGAATAACAAGTACAGGACAATATAACCTGTCATGACAGTAGGCTGATATGAAGAATAGGTAGAAAAGTATCAGGAGAAGTTACAGTGATAAGTGACAAGGAAACGAAAGTAAAGCACACGATACATTTCTCCATCTCATCAACACATACTCCCAGAACAGCAACAGGAGCTGTAGCTTTCTGAGGGCTCTAAAGCCGTGTTCCTCAAGAGGAACCTGAAAGGCAAACGGCCTCAAAGCAGGAATAAGTTTAATTCCATTTTCTTTTACCATGCAATAATAAAACTGGTCATAACTATTTTCTTACTTTGTCTGTTTATTCACCACTATCACAGAACAATCCACAGGTCTCTCTGCATCAAAACGTCTCTTGATTTCCTCATAGTACTGACGATACAGCTCCTCTCGGCGCCGCTCCTCGCGCTTCACACGGTCTGAAAGCATGCCACAGGGAAGGAACAAAGAATGCCCTTTGTATCTGCTCGAAGTGCCACAGACGCAATGCAGGCATCTCCTCTGGGAGGATGTGGATCTGCCCGTTAAAACATTACAGGTACTCACCTTCTGAATTCACCGGTGCTCTATCAAAATGCTCTTTATAACGGTCATAGTAAGAGTCATCCTTCCGCCGATAGTAGTCTTCCAGGCGAAGGTAACGGTCATAAGCTTCATCTCGTCTGCAACATTTACAAAAACAGCAAGGATTTCTGTGCTCCAGTACAATCTCAGGCAGTAACTTTGGCCAACGCATCACACACTGACCTTCCTCAAGTTTAATTTCTGAAGTACCCACCTGCTCCCCGTGAGACACAAAGCAGGCACCCAACTGTCCCCAGCCAGACCAATTTCCGTGTCTTAAAAGCCTGACACCACCCAAACCAGTACAGCCATTGAGGCAGGAATGCCATAAAAACACATCGGCAAATACAGTCCCATGGAGATTACCTGTACAAAGGGTCCCGAGGGTCTCTCATATCCCGTGGATCTCTCATATCCCGTGGATCCCTCACATCTCGTGGATTTCTCATATCCCGTGGATCCCTGTATCGATCATACAGCGGCTCCCGTGGGTCACGAAGATCTCTAACATCACGGGGGTCCCGCAAGTCTCTTGGATCCCTGATATCCCGTGGGTCTCGCAGGTCCCGTGGGTCCCTGTGATCTCTGGCATCACGCATGTCTCTGGCTCGAATGTCTCGAGTGTCTCTGGAATCTCGCCCATTTCTACCATCCCTGCCATCTCTGGGGTCTCTCCGTGGGCTCCCCCGAAGCGGGGAGCGGTCACGTCTGGCATCTCGGCCATCCCCGTAAGTGTATGGCTCTCTGAGGAAAACACCAGGGAAATTCCATTAGACTGCTAACGGCACAAGCACAGTTACCCCCAGATCTCTTACCTGAGGTGCCACAGCGGCCCTTCTCTCAGCAGCTGACTCCTCCCTCCTATCCCAAAACAGCAAGAATTGCCCATAAAACATATTTGTTGAAGCAGCCTGGAGAAGCTTCTTAACTCTAACGTTTATCATAGCCAAACAAGACCCAGAAAGCTCCTTAATGGAGCATCACTAAAAGTGTAGAGCACCTGTGGAAGAAGCGAACAGGCACCTCAGAAACGACCATTTCAAGGCCTCCAATGTCAGCACAGATCATCTATCAAACATGTTTTTGCAAATCCTTTGAGACAATTCAAGGTGTTGTAGCCTAATACCCACAAATATGCAATAGCCAGGAGCATTCAAGGGATCCATTAAATTCGTTAGTCAATGACAGCAGAATACCTGAAATAATTTGTTATTTGCACATGATTAAAAAAGGAGCTTGTTGTGACCAAAGACACTGTAGGTTCCACGTTGTGCTTGGGTTTGTGCTGCTAGTAGAAAGCAACGATAGTTACCGCTGTGTCCTGGATTTGAAGGCATAGTTTCCATAGAAAGACAGTCTTATGTTTATGATGCCCCACATTAAGAGGGTACTAAACCCAACCACCACTGCATCCTCAGCAGCAATAGGCTTCTCTGTCATATCTGAATGATCCGTCTCATTCAGACCTTGTACTGCAACATCTTCAGAGTGAAGGAAGAATAACGTTCCAGTCTTTGTCTTTTCCCAGAACAGTAGGGTTTTTTCCAGGTCATATTTTCTTTTCCAGAAAAAAAAACATAATTCACTGTAGTCTAAGCCAAACAAAAAAAAATCTTGCAGAGAAACTAGTGAGCTTCATGTGTTCAGCATAGTCTTTCCCCAAGATACTGACAAACATCAGGAAAAAAACCCGGCTTTTTGAATCTTTTTATTTCCAAAACTTGACAGACTTTTGAGTTCTCTACCAGTCTAATCTAGTTTACGAAAGACAATCAGAACACAAGTCTGCTTCCACTACAGAGAGAACAGTGGGAGCAGCAAGTCAGATGTGCCCAAGTCCAGGGTCAGGTAGGGCAGACAGTAACCAGACGGATGTGCAGTCTGCAATGGACTTCAGTGGTTAGACACCCAGCTGTGCTGGGGGACACACAGGAGCACTGGCATTCTCTATTTTTATGTCAGATACAAAACAGATCTTGGGACAAACTACAGAGTTTCCATCAAGAGCATATATAGCCTCCTCCTGTAAAAGAAACACTGTATTTGCACACAAACAAGGGTAAACTCCCTCAGCCTCTGGGACACACAAATCTGCTTTTTGTGATCTGTATGGAAACCACATCCCATGAAAGACAAGTCATCACCCCCTTCCCCCCAACCTACAATGAACGATGGCAGAAGCTCAGGGGAAACGTCTGATTTGCTCTAATAGGTATTGAGTAACTGATCTCTCTGTAGCTGTAGGACTATATAGCAAAACAGCCAGATGCAGTGTAATTGTTTGGTATATGACATTTATTCCAGCTGGTGTTGGGGGTGACCAGAACAGGCCACATTCATTATCCGCAGAGACAAAAGATGCAGAATGAACAATGCACAACTGCAACAGAAGTAAAGACGTGGCGCGGGTCCTCTCTGCTCTTGCACCTGCATTGCTGCCCCGCTGCTTGTGGAGAGGCAGCAGCACGAAGGCACAGCAGCCTTCTGCTTCCACGCCTCTCGCCACAGTCCAGCTCTTGCAGCATCAGCATCGCTGCCCACATCTGCTCGGGACTCAGTAGCGCTGGCCCAGCACCGTCACCTGTGGCGCAGTGTGGGACTCTACACACTGGCATCAGCAGCTGTCTTTCACAGGCCTGCAGCATGGTCCAGAGTCTGTTATCCACAGCCGTGCCCAGGACTCGATGCCCATGACCTCATTCCCAACTGCACCCACAGTGCTGCTTGGGAGCTGGTGCTAGTGACATGGGATGGCTGCAGCATCTGCAGTGCCAGCTGGGATCCAGTGCCTGTCACAGCGGCACCAAAGCCTTCGGCAGCTGTGGAGTCAGTCCAGCACCACAGCACTGCTGCCCGTGGCCGATGCCCCTCCAGTGCTCCTTAGGGCAAGTGACACTGGCACCTGTTCTTGCATCCATGCAGGATGACACAGGACCCAATGCCCATGGTGCCTGCCTCTCACGCCCACAGTGCTGCCCAGCACCTTCAGCCTTATGTACCTGCAGTGCCACTGAGGCCAAAGACACGGCACCAGTGCCTGCTGCCCACGTACTTGCAGTATTCTTGGGATCCTCATGTCAGCACCAAGCATGCCTGCCAGAGCCCAGGCCCAAGGCTTGCCACATCTGTAACATGAACTCCCAGCTGTGTGCCCAAAGCATTCCCTGGGCCTGATACCTACACACTGGCCTCTGCAAGTGCATCTGGCCCTATGCAGGGTAAGTGCAACACATGCAAAAGACCTAGATGGTGCCAAGAATTGCAGCTACTCATTCTCCCTTTTTTTGGTGGTAGATGTCTTGCTAGTGACTTTTCCCTCATTTTTGGTGATACAACAGGTCAGTAGTAGAGCACACCAGACACGTGAGAGCTTGATTACCTCAGAGTCCAACAAGCAACACTCCTTTGTATGGAAAGCTTTAGAGTACAGGCATAGATGATGCACACCTTATACCAAACTATAACCGCAGCATGCCTTTGTGTGCTCCCTAGTAACACCATGGAAAGGAAACTGAAGTCATCCTCCTGTGACAGGACAGTCCATGTGTTCTCCACTTGCCTGTGACTTCACACACAGAGGACGTGCAGGAGCTGCACACGCTGTGCCTGCCAAGGGGTGGGAAACCAGGAGAGGCTGCACAGAAGGGGACCGGTTCCAGGTACTGACAGAGCAAGCACACATGCAGACGGGACAGTGCAACAGAGACGTGTGTGCTGTCTTGTGCTTCGCTCACTTGCTCTTTTCCAGTCTCGTTTCAGCACTGGAAGCTTTTGACATCAGAGGACACAAGATCCCGAAGTCCTCTGCAGCACAGCACTGGGAACGCTGCAGCCCCTCAGCATTCTCTAGGTGGGCCTTGGCTTCTATATTTGAGGCAGGAGCAGACATCAAGTGTATTCTTCCTCACAAGTCTCTTACAACCTGTGCTGCAAAACAATGCCTAGCTGTAGTAACAGCAGCAGACACGAGGTTTCCCTTGTGCCGCCTGGGATGTCAGCGCCAGAAGGGCTCTTAGAGGTGGAGCAGTCACATCCTGACTGTCTTGCTTGAGCATCTCCGTTTGGGGAGGTGGCAGTAGGGAAGAGACACAGACATTTAGCACAGGCCACTGGGCTCATGCCCTAAAAAGCCTGACCTTCCTAGTATAACTCACTGCTTCCAGGTACTTTACCTTCGTGCCGGACTGGACCTTGATGAAGCCTTATTCATATTTCTTCTTTCCACTGCTTTATTAATATCTGTAAAGAATAATCAACCCATCTGTTCAATGCTATGGAACAAAAAAAAGATCATCAGCACAATTCAAATGAAAGCAACTTAAGCTCAACAACATCCAGATGGTGCAAGAAAATCCATTCAGCAGAGAGACATTGTCACTTTGACAATTTTTTTATTAAGTTTAGATAGTACAATGTAATGAAATTTTCATGGATTTCTCTCACTTCAAAATAGGGTGGACAGCTTGGGAGAAGTTTTAACCTTTTACATTCAGGCCTACATCCAGACTCTTCATTCCATAAGAGAACCTCTTTCTTCTGCAGTCTATGAGCAAGCAGAAAGCGACTCATGGACTCTAGGAGAAAAAGCAGAGTCTGAAAACCTCCGAGAAAGGAAACTTATGGCCAGCACAGTCTTAAGTTCACAGCCAGTCCTGTTCAATGGAGCATGCCGCTACCCTTGTTGAAAATAATCCAAGGGTTCTCAAGTGGCACATGCAACTGCCTTCCAATGGACTGCTGCAGCTTTAAGTTGTACAGCCTCCACCACTGAGGAAATGGGATCCAAGAGGCCTGAAGCACCAGCTCCTTATGCAGTCAACATGGTGCATTCAAAACACCACTGTTAACATGATGCAAACTGATGCAACAGATCAGAAATTTGAAAACTGGTTGGCTTCTGAGCATCTCCATGAAAAACACCATGAAGTGAAATACAAAGAAGTAAGAGAGCTGAAGAAACAGTCTTGTCCTCAACCAGAAAAAGCGAAGTTGCCCAGAACTGGCAGGGACCCATATTGTTCTACTGTGAAGAAACAAAGCCTTCCGTAACAGCTGATTGAAGATGAAATAATGTACTGGAGGGGGGCAAGAACAAACAGAAATGACTTCGGATGTTTTACTCTGAGCGCCTTTTAAGGAAAGAACAAAAAAACCTTGGGTCCTATCTGCTCCCTGAGAATCTATCAACAATTAAGATTTCTTATTAGTTATTTACATTAATTAATTTCAGAGCTCCTGCAAGAGAATAAACATGCCACAACATCTTTAGGCAGATTCAAGTCTTAACATCTTCTGTAACTTCCCAAGCTACTCTTCATTACTTTCAAGAATAAAATTAGAATTAAGAGATGAGTTCTAATTTTCGTTCTTGTTGTCAATCACAAAGCAGCATGTTCTCTATTTGTGGGGGGAGAGAAGCAAGTGCAATCTGAACATTAACTACAAATGCAGCACAACAACATTCACAGGACCACAAAGCAGTCTCCCCAGGACCAAATGCAGCTGCATTGTCTACTGTCACAAACTAAATTTGATGGACATTTATTCCCTACATAGTTTTACTCATTGAAGATATGAAAACACTTCTATGCATTTGTGGAAGAATTAGTGTAATGTAACACTGGAGTTAAAGTCTCCCAAAGCCTTTTACTTTGTGTTATTAGCAATTATATTTAATACTCAGACTGTGTAACTGAAGCAACTGTTCTCCTTGCATTTATTTTTTAGTTAAGAATTTTTTCCCCCTTAAAGTGTTATCTTTAAGCAAGACACTACCTGCTTTCTTTGGTTTAAGATTTTTTTATTTTCTGTTTTAAGATGTCATTGCAGAAACCTATTACGATTTTTACACTCAATACCATACACTTCTTTCAAATAAAAAAATGTATTTAAATCTGAACAAAAATATTTTAATAGAAGAAAAAACACCTTTGACAGGGATCCTTCTCTTGTGCAAAATGAACAGATTTACCAACATTTTATTTAATGCCAACAGCATTTACAGGTTAAGTATTTGAACACTGACAAACCTTCCGAGGAAAAAAAAAAAAAAGTGTCTTCTGTCCCATAGGATTTTGAGATGACAGGGCCACTACAATCATACAGTGTAACCTGAATAAACACAGGCGACAAGTTTCTTGAATCACATTCCTACGTCAAGTGCAGCAGTGGCCTTGAACTAGAGCTTATCTTTTAGCAAAACATCCAATTCCAATTTTAAAGTCTTCAGAGCACAGAAACCACCAAAGCTCCAATAATTTATTCCACCAATGAAATACTTTGCTTTTAAAGAAAACTATTTCCGTTTAACAACTTATCACACCTATGCCTACTAGATTATAACTCACTTACTTCCAGTTCTGCCTGTAACACACAGATCACATCACTACTTTATCTTGAGGCTTTTGCTAGGGCTTGTTCTTCAACTCTTTAAGCCTTCTTCAGGTTTTTCTGAGGCTTCTCCAATTTAATATTATCCTTTTTGAACCAGGCATACCAGAACTGAACACAGCATTCCAGCAGCAAAAATCTGCAGGCACCATAACCTCCCTACTTACAAATCTGTGTTTTGCACAGCTACGGATGACAAAAGCACTCTTGCTGGGTGCAAATCTTCCCTTTTGGCTTTACTGAAAGCTCAGTTCTGCCTGCATCCAGTTAGGAAGAAGCGCGGATCATTTCACCATCAGTGACTCAACCTTCATTATTTCATTGTCTTTTTAAAACATGATTGTGTGTTTTCTTTCCAAGTCACTTATAAAAACACTGTATGGACAGGAATCAATTTTTCCAGAACACCATTCAAAGCACTGAGCAATTCCATCTATGTTACACTGAGATTCATTTGAAATCCATTTAACCTCACGTTGGTTTTAACTGTTCTAGTTTCTTAATCGAATCAAACATCTTACAGGAGTCTTTTACATCAACACTGCTACTTGCAGCCATAAAGCTTGCAGCATCATAAGAATAAGCTAGTGTGACAGGATTTATTTGGATTGGCACTAATTAATTCCCTTCTCACTGAGTGTCAGGTAAAAGAATCCCTTTGTCATCAGGGGCTGATGCCAGGCTCATCCCATTTATGCTGCCTGTTGGCACGTTGCAGTGCTCTGCTAGGTCCCTGGAAACTCCCTCATTTTCCAAGGCTTGTGGAAAACCAACATTAATAGCCTAGGCAGATCTTCATTTCACCGAGCCTCATATATGTTAGATTTAATTTGTTGGGGTTTTTTTCTTTTATTTTGAGAGGTCTAGTTTTGGTAGCTGCCGTTTTACCTTTTTTATTTTGCTACTGAAATGGAAATTATATTAAAACCACCTTCTGCCTCTTCAAAAACAGACAGCAGAAACATTAACTGAAGACTAGGTAGTCCTTTCCAGTTAGAAACTTTATCATTTCCAGACAGTGACACCTTAGCTTCTAAAACAGCCACAGTTGCCCCTATTTAAGCTTCTAGACTTGGACAATGCTGGCCATAATTTCTTCTTGTATCCTTCTACCCTGTCTATTTGCCTTCACCTCCATCCTCAGGTTCACATTTGTTACTGTACACACACCTTCCCACACATTATTATTTATTGCTCCTTTCATTCCTTTCTAAGTCAAACTGGCTTTCTTCAAATTAGTATAGGCTTACTTCAAAAGTATTTTTTTTGCTTGCATTTAATAGATTAGATTTCTAACCATTCATTTCTGTTTAAGTTTGCTCCCAGCATATTTAGCAGAATTATTTTCATCTTTATTAAAATGGCCTTTTTAAAGCACCTCATATTTATAGCACTACTTACAGACTGATTTCACATGTGCAAAAAAATCCAATTACTCATCTAACAAGCTGGTAAGTGCTGCGACCAATTGCTCCGAGTCTGTCAAGATGAAGCCCAATATTGGTTTACAAATGTTTTTAAAACTATGTGCATGAAGTTTCAATGACTGCTTTCTAGGGCTTACATGTTGAACAGTTTCTTACACGTGATAATAGAGCTTTTCAAATACTAACACATAAAAATAAGCTCAAAGTAAGATCTAGGTAGTAACATGAACCACACAGCACTTACAACAATTAACTCTGAAGGTAAATACATACCTAGTAAAAGTGATTTCAGACTAACGCCAGGCAAGTTTCACATAGTGATCTTTCCAGAGAGCTTTAAAACAAAAGCACTCTTTCCACCAGAATGCATGCTGGGGTCAGTAGGAGAGCACAGATCAGTTTTCCTTACCTAATCTATACCCTTTATAAAGGCGACCCTTCTCACCGTCCAGAGCGGCCTGGACATCTTCTAGACGGTCATACTGCACGAACCCATAGCCATGGTACATGCTGAGGGCTGGAAAAGTTAACAGCAGGGCAAGACCAGTTACAACTAAGGGACAGTACTAACCCACACCCAGGCCATCACGTAACCCCACCAGATGAACAAGCAAAGGAGCTCTACCCAGAAACAACTATGCAAGTTTCCTGGAAAAAGCAAATCTCCCAGGATCAAAAAGCAGAGCTTAAAGGCTCTGAAATATATTTTGTAGATCAACTTCCCTCTGAACAAGGCAGTGACCAAAATACAGCCCATGAAGTGACCAAGATTTAATTAAGAGACTATGAAGTCACTTGAAAGTATTGTAACATCACACTGCAACCCCAGAAGCTTAATACAGCTAATATGTACACTTAATATAGCTAATATGTACGCATTACATTTCAGCTGTACTGAAGGAATCACTTTTTCAGAGAAAATGCAGGCAGAGAAAATTATCATTAAAAGGTCACTTTTCAGTAACAGCATTAGTCACTCCTCTCATCATCATCAAATAGCATTTGACAAGCATGAAAGTGATATTTCTCACTGAATTCCCAGCCACAAAAAGGCATAAGATAATATACTAACCCCTGATTTTGCCATATTTTGAAAATATCTCTTCCATTTCTTCACGAGTCATATGGTCTGTGGGCAAATTGCCGACAAAAAGTCTTCTCTCTAAATCCTGAGGATTGGTGCTGTTAGTGAAGTCGCTCTGTTTGATGCTATTGCTCTTGCGTCCTCGAGCCATTTTGCTTTCGTTCCAAATCCAACTCTTCGCAAAAAAGAAAAACGGCCATGCATATAATTTCAATCCATGACATTAAAATTAAACTGGAACAAGATTAAACTTAACAGCTTTGCAGACTACAAGCCAACTGGGTCTGCTTGATGTAAACTTCACTCCAGAGAAATCTTAACACAAGGAATACAGAAGTCTGGTAAAAATGTATACCGCAGCATTTTGGTTGAGCTTTTCGGTAATACAGAAAGGTAGCAAACCTAATTATTCTGCAGATAAGTTTTAATGGTTTAACTCCAAACTAAGATACAAATAAAACTCATTTTCCACTAAAACGTCTTAACTTTAAGCTTTTCAATACACCCATTGCTGTCATATCTATTTCTTCAGTCCACTGGTAGAATGTTGAAGTTTATGCAATATTTTAATAAGTGGAAAGGAAACACTTATTGCAACATTGCATAACAGGACCCAAATATTTCAATACCGCTTTGAATAAGACATCAGAAGTACTCTTTAAATGCTCTTAAGTGACCACACTTGGATCACTTCACTAAATGTGAAATCTTAGCTTTCCAACACCCAGAGAACAGTTTCTCACGCATATCCCTATTAAACAGCATATCCTTGTCAGCTCCCACAGAAGGCGGGTCCACAGCTGGGAATTTAACCACCCCCACGTAAACTGTACTGCTACCTCATCTCTCCCAGCAGGGCAAAAGTATACTTTGTTAACCCATACTATCACAGACAAACCTGGAGCAGTCAGCAACATTCACTGCACAAACTTACCCAAAGAATTACAGCAAAAACAGCCAACAAACAAAAACCCCACATAAACTCTACCAAACTAACAAAAAACCCTACCAAACCCCACCCAGGATTCATACTTCCTGCTTTAAAAGTCACTGTTACATAAAGCTTAAAAAAATGGAAACCACTGAAACTGTCACAATGAACTTGAAAGTTTGAAAACTATTTAATAAAGTTGTCATACTTCATTCTGCATTCCTGTAGGTGAATGTTTAGGGAGTTTGCTGTATATAACATGCAAGAAACCTGGGAAAAGAAAGCTGATGAAATCTAGTACATCAACAGAAACTTCTAGGGTTAATCACAAATGTTGACAACCAAACTCCTCCCTAACAGTAACCTACATGCATTACAATTTAAAAGTAGTCTCCAAATAAACAAGTCAAATGTCCAAAAATAATTTTACATAAATACTTTTACAACACTTAAAAGGCATGAAAAAATACATATACTCTAGCTTTGAGATGTAAAATTTGGGGTTTTTTTTTGGGGGGTGGGGTTTTTTTGGGTTGGTTTGGGTTTTTTGTTTTTGTTTGGGTGGTTTTTGGGGTTTTTTTGTTGTTGGGTTTTGGGTTTGGGTGTCTTTTTTGGTTTTGGTTTTTTTTTTTGGGGGGGGGGGTGTTTGGTTTTTTTTAAGTGATACAAATGTCAAGTTCATTGATCTTATCCTTTTAGGAAACCCTGCAGGAACAGGAGGCAGAGAACACCTAGACTAATACTTTTCAAAATGAACTGAACTGCCAGAACAGGGAGGAGGAAAAAAACCCACAACACCCAAACCAAAATCAAACAAAAAAGTAATTTCTTCTACCATGTTTGCCTCAATCCTCCTGTAAGTTCATACACACACACACAGTTATTACCTTCCCTATTGGAAGTACAAAAACCCATCCCATTTTTCTGCATGGAAGCACTAGATTTCTACTCTACTACTGTACAGCTCAAGCTCTCAACAGCCGAGGGGAAAGTATCCCAAGATGTTTAAGTGGCTACAAAACATGGAAAGACCCATCCAGTCCAAGTTCCCATTCAGAGCAAGGCGATGCCCAAGTTAGATCCAGCTGTCCTGGCACTACCAGGGATGGGGACACAGAGCGCCTGCAACGACCTGCTCAGGCAGCACAACTGTATGTATGGTCTCAGCATGTCATGTACACACACAACAAACAGGCGTCGACAAGATTCATAACTTGCTGGTGGGACGTTTCACTTTCAATATAAAAGTCAGTAAGAAATTCCCTTTTCTTTTTCTTAAGGGTGGGGATAGTAGGGGGTGGCTGGGGAAGAGGGTGCAAGAGCTTTCCATGTGAAGAGAAACAGGGAGATATTTTTCCACTTGCAGGTCACTTTCAAAACAAAGCAATAAATCCCAAACACTCAGATGGGTTGGATTACTGGAGAACTTTCATATAAGAGCATTTACTGCCTCTTACCATCTTCTACTTGGTAGATTACATAGTTAAGGGCCATTTAGTAATCACAAGACCAGAATAAACGAATGGTGTCCCAGCTTTAGGCACACTACACCAGTGAATGACTAATTTCCACATTAAGTCTTTTTCTGTGAATGCAACCAGAGAGCCCAACTACACACCAGGGCAGCTTCAAGGTGCCAATCCCCCACGCAGAAACCAACTGCCAGACTGGGCAGATTGCTAGAATAGGACAGCCCATGTCAACTCACACGCCAATCAATCCTCTCAAAGTTAGTGAAAGTCATTTTTCCCTTGAAATCTTATATTTAAAATCAAAGTTGTTAATTAATAGCACTACAGCTTCAGAAAGCAAGACATAGCTTAAATGGAATACTGAAACTAACTCGACACATGCGACACATGACACAGAAGTCTGCAAGAAGTTCCTGAGCAAGGCAGGAAAGATACAGCCAGCCACCACTGAAAGGAACGGTGCTGAGGAGCAATAAGCTTCCCACCCGCACCGGGTCTCAGGACATAAGAGCCCAGCTCTGCCAGGCTCACCACACTCCCAGAAGCCAGGCCCGGGCCAGGGAGGCCGTTCTCGAGCAGCACTAGCACCTGCTCACCTCGGTCCCCCATGCCCTAGACAGCAGGCAGATGCAGAGCTGCCCAGAGAAAATGTTAACACGGAAAACGCTTTCACCTTCCTCCCCGAGGGTGCTGCTGCTGCTGCGAGAACGCGAGGCAGGTTACCCAAAGCACGGCTGTCGGGGCCCTTATAACCCGCCTAGGCCAGCGCCTTTGTGGCTTCCTCGAGCGGCAGTGAGGAGAGCCGCATGCCCGACGCTTGGCTGGCGGCTGCAGCTCTCACGCCAGGCTGCAGGTGCTCCCCGCGGCCGCGCTCCCCGCCACAGCGAAATCACCCGCTGCAGTGCTCGGCTGCGGACCCGGCGCCTTCAGCTCCGTTAGCCCCACGTACCGACCGGCCCCAGGTCGCCGCGGGAAGCAGCATGCCGCCCCCGCGGGGGGGCTCCAGCGAGCCCTCGCTCCCCGCCGCCGCCTGCCGGAAGCGCCGGGCGGTGAGGCGGAGGCGCGGCCCACCCGCAGGCCGCGGGGCACGCCTGGCCCAGCGTAGCAGCCGGGAAGGACTCAGCCCTCCGCGAGGGTTGCTGTAGCACTCTTTGATTCGAACGCTCCGCGTAAAGCCGCGCCAGAGCCGCGGGGCCCCGCCGCCAGCCCGCAGACTTACCGCCGCGCCGGGCCCGGTCCACCTTCGGCCGCCGCCCGCCAGGACAAAGGCGCCAACCGCCGCTGCCGCACGGCGCCGTCGCAAAGCGGAGGGGAAGCGCTGTTGGAGTAGCGACGCGTCGCGCTTTACGGCACGACACGCTGACGTACCGCCCGTCGCCTTGTCTGCCGAGGCATGGGCCCGGCTCACGGGGCTGTACGCCTCGCCTGGATCCCGGCATGCCCCGCGAGCCGCCGCCGCGCGGCAGGCTGGGACTTGCAGTCCCGCGGAGGACAGCCGGGCGAGCCGCTGGGGGGCGCCAGCACGCCCCGCGCGGGGCGGGGCACACCACGGCACGGGGGCGGAGACCCGGGGACCGGGGACGCGGGGACCAGGACCTGGCCGGGGAATCGGGGCCGCGGAGGGGAGCAGGGACCCGGGGTCGGGGTAGGGAATGGGGACCACGGGGAGAAATGGGAAGTGCTTGCAGCCCGGAGCCGCACATGCATCCTTCTGTGCAGCCAGTGCACCGGGATGTGGGGGCTTCCCAGGCCGGGCCCGCGGGAGCCAGGCCCAGAAATCCCCTCCCCGCCGTCGCCTGCTGGCCCCTGCACATGCGGCTCCCCCGGGACCCTTCGTGCCCTTGAGTGAGTCAGTTTTGGGAAGCTGTGGCAGGCTGGGGAATCCAGAGCACGCGGTTCCCGCCCTCGGGAAAGCCCGCTGCCCTCCCAGCCCGCTGCCCTCCCAGCCCGCTGCCCTCCCTGCCCGCTGCCCTCCCAGCCCGCTGCCCTCCCTGCCCACCGCCGGCAGCAGCAGTGACCCGCCGGGGGCCGCGGGCGGGCGGCAGCGCATGGTGGGCACTCGCGGGGCCGGGGCGGCCGCCGCTGCAGCACAGGCACGGGGCGGGCAGGGCACGGGGCGGCAGCATGGTGTGCAGCTGGGGCACCAGGGGTGTCGAGAAGCTGCCGCTCACTGCTGGGCTGCATGCCGTGACGGAACAGGGGGATCCAGGGAAAGTCTCCAGAGCGGGCAGAGGAGCCTGGCATGACCCTGCAGGCCCTTGGGGGTCCTCCATGGGCATGGAGCCGGGGGCACAACCAGGCCCCCGGTGCTTTCGCCCCTTCCCGCTCCCGGGCTGACATTTCTGGGACTCTGTGCAGAGGCCAGGGCCCGTGGGCAGCCATGAGGGGCTCGCCAGGGCCACCGCTCGAGTTACCGTTGAGAAAGTGAAGTGAAACCTCAAAACTTTTGCTACGGGAAGAAGCTGGTGGGGCCAAACGCCTTCCCGGCCACGGCCCACAGCTGGCTCTCGCTCCTGCCTGCACCTCGGTCCCTGCGGAGGCACGGGCAGGGCCACGGCTCCGCGGGGCTGGCAGGGAGCGGGCGGGGGGTGGCTGCCCACCCCAGCGGCAGCGAGGCGCTCACGGGGCCGCTGCGCAGAGCCCCCACCTCACCGGTTCTGCGAGACTCTGGCAGGGGTGGCGGCCCCCCCCGACCCCCGGCCGGGCGCTGGCGGGGCTCCCCGGGCGGGGAAGCCCCGAGGGCGGTGGCGGACGGCCCGACGCCCCCTTCCTGGGCGGGAACGGGCCGAGACGTTATAGGGCGGGCGGCCGCGACGCGGGGCACAGCGTCATGAACCGGCTCGGGGTGCTGGGGCTCGTCGGCGCCGTGCTGCTGGGGGTGAGTGGGGCTGGGCCTGCACCCTCCCTCCCTCCCTTCCCTCCTTCCTTCCTTCCCTCCCGGGGCAGCCACCGGGCTTTCCGGGAAGTGCCACGGTCCAGCCTCTCTGGCCCGTCCCCTCGGCCCGGCCCGCCCCCGCGGGAGGCCCAGGGCTGTGGGGTGACGGCGGCGGTGGGACCCCGATAATGCTGCCGCCCCGCAGAGGCCGCGCCGGGTCGGGGCTCCCCGGGACCCCTCTGGGCGGGCAGGGCAGGACAGGACAGGGCAGGGCAGCCAGTTCTCGGCCCGCGGGCCCCTCCCGTCTTCACTTTCGTTTTCCCCCCCCCCCGAGGGAGCGGGGCCGGGCGGGGGCTGCAGCTCGGGCCCACACCGGGACGGGGCGCGGGTCCCCGCGGGTGGGGCTGGGCGGCATCGAGCCGTAGAGGGGGTCCGCAGCGCCGGGTACGGCCGGGGCTCCCCCAGCCGGGGGGCGCAGGCGCAGGGGTGCAGGGCCAGGCCTGCCGGCGCCCCTTTCACTTCCCTTTCTGCTCGGTGTCAGACGCGTGACGGCGGGGCCGGTTCCCCTCCACCAGCCCAGGCGTGCCCGCGCCAGACCTGGCGGGGTCCTGCTGCCCCACCGAGCCAGGGCTGCACAAGGGGCCCGCGGGGATCGGTGGTGCCCGGTGTGCTGGGCCGTGGCGCCCCTCGTGCCGGGCCCTCCCTTACCTGCTGCCCCCCAGGCCGCTGTCACCTTGCTCCAGGGCTGTGCTGGAGCCCCCATCCCGCTCACCGTCCCACTAGGCTCAGGGTGGGGTCCTGCCGGCAGCTGCCAGGCCACCGGTGTTGGGCAGCACGGGGCTGGCTCTGTGCAAGGGCAGGGCGCTGTGGGTGCCCCCCTGCACCCAGGCTGGCCCGAGATCGGTTCCTGGCCCCCTCTCCACCCTTCCCTGCGCACACAGCCCCCTGCTAGGAGGAGCACGGAAGGGCCCTGGCTGGCTGTACACAGGTGATGTCCTTGTCTGGAGCTTTCCTGCCCCTCGGGGCCTGTGCATCAGCCTTGGGATGGGGCTGGCAGCACTCCAGGCACAGGAGGCTTGGTTCGTGCGGCTGTCCCTGCCCAGGACTGCAGCACTGTTGGCAGTGCAGTGTCACTGGGCAATGTGTGATCACTATTTGGGGAAACGTGAGTCCACCCTATCAGAATTACTGCTACTCCACCTCAAAGAGAGCTTTGGTGGCATCAGGTAGTGCAGGTGGCTGTGCTGCGGTCTGTGGTTAGCGTAGGCATGGGTAGAGTGGTGTGAGGAAGCCCTCACCTCGGGATGTGGGTTAGTGCATGGGTTCACACACGGTGCTTGCGGAAGCAAAGCAGTGCTGGAGGGCTGGGGAGCCGTGTGAATTCACAGGTCTTGTTTCTTCCAGTGCTGGGAGCCTGGCGACGCCGTAAGATGCTTTGATAAGCAGTACGAACACAAGGGCAGGTGCTGTAACCGGTGTCAGCCAGGTGCGGAGACCCTTTCCCTTTCTGGGGACCCCAAGGCTTGGCTGTGCCAGGACCCGCTGCCTGGCCACAGCAGAGCAAGCCCAGCTCAGTGTGACCAAGCCCCTCTACCCTGTTGCCAGCAGTGCTGACAGCTTCACCTCTGTGTGTCACCTCAGTGCTAGAGCAACTAGGGACCTCATGGGTGCCCTGGGAGACCCTCTGAATGTCACTGAATCTGCCACAGCTCTCTTGGGACTGTCTGTGCTCCTGCAGCCACAGGACCCCATGGCACAGGCAGCTTGCAAGGGAGAGTGCTGCTGCTGGCATTACCAAATCGTGATGATATTTGCCAGCTCCTGCTGTCACTACCAGATCATTTCCCAGTCCTCGGGGTGCTGGAGGCAGTGAACAGCCTCCCTGCTCTCCTGCCCCAGCACCCAGCAGCCCTTCCCACCTGGCCCCATGCAACATGTGCAGCCACTGGCTGCACTGGCCCCTGCAGCCCTGGCTTGCCAGAGCAGCATCAGGCTACTGAGCAGGATGCCACAGCAGCCCTAGCATTCACAGCTGTCAGTGTTCCCCTGTTCTGCTGGCAGAGCTGCTGCCTGGAGAAGGGGGAAGGCCTCCTCGCTCGCCTCCTCATCAGCCTCTGTTGCAGGGGAAAAGCTGATCTCTGAATGCAGTGGCACAGAAGACTCTGTCTGCGCGCCCTGTGAGAGTGGACACTATCAGCAGAGCTGGACCAAGGAGAGGCACTGTGCCCCCCATGATATCTGTGATGACAGTAAGTGCTCTCTGGGCCCACCAGCCCCTGCCTGTGGCAGCTGCAGGGGCTGGTGTCCCTCCAGGCTCACCTGCCTGGTGTTTCACCTCACCCATGCTCCCTTTGCCCAGACACTGGCCTCATCATGAAGACACAAGGAAATGCAACACACAACACAGTGTGCCAGTGCCAGGCTGGCATGCACTGCTCTGACACTAGCTGCCAGACCTGTGTGGAGAACCCTCCCTGCCAGCGCGGCTTTGGCTTTGTGGCAGGTGAGTCCAACCAGCATCTCCTCCTCAGTGGGACCAATGCCCTGGCAACACTGACCTCAGGCCCTCGAGGGAAAGAGGGGACTGCCCAAGAAGGAGCCCCTAGCAGGGCTTCAGGAGAGCTGTGCCTGGCAGCATTGCCACAGCCTGACCCCACAGCCCCTCACCTCCTGCAGCCCATACTGACCTTCCTGCAACCTCTGCTCCTCTCCAGCCAAGGCCATGGCCCGGATGTCATCCCCCTGCGAGCCCTGCCCAGAAGGCACCTTCTCCAATGTCTCCTCTAAAACTGAGCCGTGCCATCCCTGGTCAAGGTATTGTCTGAGTGCTGACCACATCCTTTATCCATCCCCAGCTGCACCCAGTCCCTGTCAGCATGTCCTCTGCTGCCAGCCTTCTAAGTGGTCTTGTGGACTGGGTGGCTGGGACAGTCTCCGAGGGATGCAGCATCAGGCTGGCATAGGGCAGGAGTGAGGACAGAGCTGTGATTGTGGTGAGGTCCAGGGCAACATGGCTGAGCTCAAGGCAGATATCCAGGCACTTGTGACCATCCCTCAACATGTGCGCAGAGTGCTTGCACCTCCAGGGATGTCCAACCTGTTGTCTGCACTGGGGAGCAAGAGATGAGGAGCTATGGGGACCCCCTATGCCCTGTCTAGGCTCTCCCTCCCAGCACGCTCCTCGGCTGTAGTTGTCAGCAGAGGCACCAGCCCTCTCTCCATGGGGAGTCTGGCTTTGAGGATGCTGTGGGCTGGCAGGTCTTCCCTGTCTTTAGAAAGCTGCTTGAGGGTTAATTGCACTCCCCGGTAGAAACGTGAGCCTTATTTCCAGGCTGAATTAGTCTTGCTTCGGCTGCCAGCCACTGGATTTCACTTTGCTTTTATCTGTGTCCAGAAATTACCTCCTCACAGAGCCACTTGTAGCCTGTCATCTCCAAGCTGTTCTGCAATAGCTGCAGTACCCAAGCTCCAGGGTCTCCCTGACTAGGCAGGTCTCAAATATCCGCTGCCTCCTGTGCTGTGTCCCCAGATTTGTGCCCATCTCCAGCAACTCCAGACCGGGACCCTGAGGTGGGACCCTGCTATGTACCTGGTGTCCCTGTCATGCAGCACAGGAGGGGGCCCCCATCCACTTACCCCTGCAGAGCCAGGCAGGCTCAGTGCAGGATGCTTTCTCTGCAGCTCTGGTGGCTGCCCAGTCCCAGCTGTTCCCCCTCAGGGGCTTTCCGTGTGCTGTGTGCTCAGGCTGCTGCTCTGGTTACATACTCTCATTCTTCCTTGCAGTTGTGAGGAAAAGGGACTGGTGGTGAAGCTGAAAGGGACGAACACTTCAGATGTGATATGTGGTAAGTGCCTCTGGTGCCAGTGGTGCAGAGTAAAGGTGTCCTGGTGCTCCGGCTCCCACAGCACTCAGAGGAGCTGGCCTGGCCTGTGGGTGTTTTTGGGAGAGGAGGGCCTGACTGCACTGCCAGCACGATGCTGTCCTCCTCTCTGTCCCTGTGAGGGATCCCTGTGGGATTGAGCCTGGAGCTAAGGGAGCTTGAGGCGCTCAGCGTCTCGGTGGGAGTGTCACGTGGGTGCCTCACTGACCCCATCTCCCTCTGCAGAGTCGGGCAGGCGCTCCTCACTTTCAGTGCTGATCCCCATCATGGCCGCAGTTGTCACGTGCATTGTGGGCATCTCCATCTACTGCCTGGTCCTCACAGGTAAGGGGCTGGGACATGGGAAGCGATGCCTTGGACAGAGGGGCTGAGCAGGGAGGACGGTGGCAGCTCTTGCCAAAAATGGGGCAGCCCTTCTGGGGACCCCACCAGGGCATGGCTCCCCAAGCCTATTGCCCTGCCAGGTCAGCGGGTTCTGTCCTCAGGAGCAGGCATACTTGCACTGCTGCAGCCCAAGCCGGGCCAGCTCTGGAGGAAAATGCTAGTGCCCAGTGGGTCCAGCCTGGCTCTCCTGCTGCAGCCTCCAGTCTGGGAGTGGCAGCAGCACAGTGTGAGCCGCAGGACCTGTGGTGCGGCAGCACCAGCCCTGGCTTGGACCTCTGAGAGCTCCTGGCAGGGCAGGAACGTTCCCCCCTCAACGTTGCCTTCTCTATCCCTCTTTCCATCCAGATTCCAGGAGACGGGTGCAGAAGCAGGTGAGTCTGCCCAGAGCCCTCTTTCAGCAGTGGGCTGGGGTCCCTCCTGAGCACAGCTGGGGTTGTGCCAGCAGCGGAGAGCAACAGAGCAGGGGCTGTGGCTCTGCAGGGCAGGAGGAGTGCAGGCTGTCCTAGGGCTGCCTGGCTGGGGCAACCCTGGTATGCTACTGGCAAATGCTGAGTCAGGAGGGACCCCCACAGGGTGAGGCGCTGCCCTGCATGGGAGCGGAGCAGGAGCCTGTGGAAAGATGTGGCTGCAGAGGTGGGGGATGTAGCTCCCTGCCTCTGACCCCTGCCCCTGTGCAGGTGGAGGTTGGGAAACCCGGAGAGAACCTGGAGGCCCAGCAGCCCATGGAGATGGGGGAGGATGCCTTCCCTGTGCAGGAGACCCTGCTCGGGGGCCAGCCTGTGGCCCAGGAGGATGGCAAGGAGAGCCGCATCTCGGAGCAGGAGAGGCTGTGAGGGTGCAGGGCGCTGCCTCCAACGGGAACACAGGCTTGGGCCAGCACAGTCTCCTCTGTTCCCTCTCCAGCCAAGGAGGAAATCTGGCATCTGGCCTGGCTGCAAATTATGTGATGCTGCAGTGGGCCATGGCATAGCCACCCGCCATGGGGGTACCACCACAGCCCCTGATCTGGCCACCTCTCCAGGGCTGCCACAGTGGAGCAAAGCTCAGCTGCCTGCTCAGGGCTGCAGAGCAGAGCCTGGTCCCACCACCCGCCCAGGGTGCTGCCACGGGGCGCAGCGTGGCTGCTCACAGGCCGACCCCCTGGCAGAGCCCGGTGCAGCCACTGCACCAGGGCCCCCGTGGCAGAGCGTGGCTGCTTGGGTGGGTGCCCAGTGGCACAGCCCGCTCTGCCTGACCGCCGGGGATGCCGGGGCGGAGAGTGTGGGCTGCTGGTGTGGGACGGTCCTGGCAGACCACCCGCCCAGGGAGCTGGGGCACCCGCGCCAGGACCCCGTGCTGGAGCTGGGCCCGGTGGGTGCTGGCGGTGGAGACCGGGCAGCGGCCGGGGCCGTGGCGGCCCGGGGCAGGGCAGCAGCCCCCGTGCCTCCCCGCGCACCCTGCGCTGGCCCAGCGCTGCGGGGCTCCGTGGGGAGGCTGCCCGCATCTCCCGGCGCGGACACGGACCCGGTACGGCGGCGGGGGGCAGTGCCCCGGACACAGGCGCGCGGCAGCCGGGAGATGGTGCTGCGGGACCGGCGTGCGGCTGTCCCGCCCCGTGCCCGCCTCCGGCACCGGCCCGCAGCGGCGCCGCCCCGCGCGGGGCTCCGGGCTCCCCGCGGCCCCGCTTCCCTCCGCCGGCCGGGCCCGTGGGGCGGGTGCCGCCGGGGGGGGGGGGGAGGGCTCCCAACGCACCCCACAGCACGTGCGCGGGGGCACACGCTGCTCGCTGCTGCCTGCAGCCACCCGCGGGGGGCTCGGCCCGCTCCACGGAGGGAACGGCTGGACGCGATTATCCTCCACTGCGCCGCTGACAAGAAGCTGTCATTAAACTTTATTATTCTCCCAATGTGCGTGAGCAGCACGGCCGCCAGCCCCCGCCGCCTCCCCCTCGGGCCCCCCGCCGCTACCAGCACTGCGGGGGCCGATACTCCCGGGAGGGATGCTCCCGGCTCAGATGCTCCTGGGATGGGCGCTCCCAGAACAGATGCTCCCACAAGAGGAGGGAAGAGCTGCGCTTGATCCCTGTCGTAGCCCCAGCCCCTACGCTGTCCCGCACCACGCCCCGAGCCTGGGCATGCTCCCCCTGCATCTGCAGTCAGCGTCTGGCCCCAGCCTGGCAGGACTGAGCAAATGAGCTCCAGTCCGATACAGCCCATACCCTGATCTCAACCCTGCGTCAGGGCTGCTTGCAGCGGGCAGGCTCAGTGCACCTCACCTTGCCAGTCCATCCTCACCAGATGTGCTGTGTGAGGCGTGTCTCGCTGCAGGGCGGTGCTACAGGTGCTGGGGGTGCAGCATAAGGGCTGCCCTGGGCCCTGACTCCTTGGCACAGGGCTGGGCTGCAGCAGCACCGAGCCCAGCACAGGCTCTGGGTACCAGGCACAGCTGCAGCCCGTGACCTGCCACCACCCAAGCGCATGCAGTGTGGCATTAAGAAAGGCCATAAATCCTAGAGCCAGGAGCAGCTGGAACACGGTGTGACTTTTACTGTAAAGGCAGTGGCACATTATTTAAGGCTTCTCTTAAAACCTAATGTTAGGTTTAATAATGGAGATAAAAGCGTGTCAGCAGCTCTCCCTCTCAGGCCTCCGTGCTCCTGGCAGTGCCGGTGGGATGGCCGCAGGGCTGGGCAGCATCCCCTCCAGCACCAGCCCAATGCACACCCTGCCCTGGGGACAGACACGATCCTGATTCCTGCTGGCCCTGCCAGTCCTGCTGGCAGAGAGGGCTGGTGTCACATGGACCCCAAACATGAAGGCTTTGACCCCAAACAGCCCCCAAAAGACTGTGTCCCCACGGCTGCCCCATGGCATTGTGCTGGCCCCTCTGGCTCCCTGCCTCCCCTGGTGCTGACCTCGCCCTGGCAGCATGGTGCATTTAATGCCTGCTCTGGCATGTCAGACATGTGCCATCTCATTAGTGCGTCTGTCCCCCAAAGTGAGGAGGGAGAGTGCGTGAGGCCTAATTGAATGTAACTAATTATTCACTCCACAAATGCTGTTTAAATGGGATTGTGAGGGACAGAATTACTCATTCTGAAAAGGGGAGAGAAAGAGAAAGACAGAGATAAAACAAATAGAGGTGGATGCTGGAGCTGCAGTTCCCTTTCTCCCCAGAATACCAATTACCGCATGAAGTGATTGTATAAATCTTTACCAAGTGAACAAACTGTACTAGTCACTTACTCCTGTCCTTTTATTATGAGGAAGCAACAACAAATCATCCCACTCTCTTGTCCAGTTAAGGGCCCCCAGTCACTGTCTTGGACACTGTGCACAGCTGGAGAGCTCATCCCAGCACTTTCCAGGGCAGAGGTCCTAGAGAGGCAAGGCTGAGTGCTTGGCAGGGATGCACGCTCTCCCGCACCCATGGCCCTGGGGGGGAGCAGCGACTGCGCATGTCCTGAGGAGCTGTAGGGCTCCTGCCACAGTGGGAGCCGGGTGATGCCGTGCAGCACCCAGGGACATGGGGGGACACAGGCTGGTCAGGGGCCCCAGTGCCACACACACAGCAGCTCACCTGGGCACCCCAATGCCCGGCACAGAGGCACCCCAAGCCTTGTGCCTGCAACTTCCCTGCCCTCCCCTGTGGTGGGTCCAGCCCTGCCAGGCCCATGGCCTTTCCCTGTGAGCTTCTGCAGCGATCAGAGGCCTCTCCAAGCACTCACAGGGCAGAGCATGGTGCTTCCCGACCCCTTCCCACACCAGAGTCAATGCTTCTCACTCCGGACTGTTCCTGCTCCACGGGCTGCAGAAATGCACTCATTAGTAATGATCTCCACCGCTCTTCCTTGCCACATTGTTTAATCCCAGATCCCTCACATGGCTTCCTCCAAACACACCCATTTCTGACCTTGGCAGCAGTGTGGGATGGGAGAGGAGGTCCTGACAGCTCAGAGCAGGGAAAGCTGACAGGCTCACCCCTGCAACCTTCCCAGCAGTGGGGAGCACCCTTACCCTGGGGTCCTGCTGCACCAGCTGGTGAGGACCCAAACAGTCTCATGCACCCTGCAAGCAACACTGGGACCCCCCCCCTCACCACAAGGCTCCCCATGCCCCGGGAGCTGGTTTACCAGGATGAAGGCCACCCAGTCTCCATGTCTTGCTGCAGCCAGGATCAGAGACACGGCAGCCATGGGGTGCCCCAAGGAGGATGCTGCATGGGCATCCCAGGACCCTGCAGGTTCAGTCATGGGGTGAGAAGCTGCTGGAGGAGTTGTGAGGTTGGGTTGCTGTGGGGGAAGACAGACTGGCAGTAAGTCAGCAAGGGGAGGGCAAAACCTCCAGCCTGTTCTGCCTTGTACGGAATAGGGATTTGATCGTTGCCAGCAGCAAGTTTCCATGCACTGGAGATGTGTCTGTGTGGGTGTGAGGAGAGATAACATCATCATCATCATAACAAATGCAGCTGTGCAGCTCCATTCTGTGCTTATTGGCTTTCTTCTGTTTATCTATAAATAATTGTGGGGACACAATAGACTTTTAAGACTGCCAAAGAGTTTGTCTCCCTCCAGCAACCGTATTGCCATGGTGCTGCCACCTTATCTGCTTGTAGAAAGATGAGGGTGGGAAAAATATTTGCTGTCAGGGCTATTTGTCATCTGCAAATTACCCCTGCCTACAATTTGCAGCAGGGATAGGACTGACAGTGCTGATCTATATTGCAGGCACATGCGTCTGGGGGTTCTCCACATTGCCCCAGACCCACCTGCCCCTCCTCCCCATTAGCTGGCAGAGTGGGCAGCACTGTGCTGTCAGATCTGCCATGCATGCAAAGCCATGCCACAGGCTGCAACAGCAGCCCAAAGGGATGAGAGAAGTCGCAGATAATGCTGAACTAGGTGCTCAGAAAGTGGCTTGACAGAGGAGCACCGTGACGGGAGAACTGGAGCATCACGCTCAGCAGTTTGCAATGCTGGCAGCACCTCCCTGAGCACACACGTGCACCCTTGTGCTGCACAGCCAGGGCAGCATCCCCCCAGCACAGCAGCCCCAGGCATCAACCACCTTGAGAACCCCAGACCCCGCCACTCTCCTGCAAAGGACAAATGTGGTGCACACCCCTGCCCCTCTCTCAGCACTTGACATCCCCACCAGCCCCGCTCTGCCCACTGTTGCCAGCCCCACCAGCCTCACTCGCCACTGGATTTCCTCACATCCTCGAGCCCAGAGGCTTTTGCATAGCACTTACCACTGCAGTATCTAAGAACCGATCTAATTGATGTGACACCAATTATTCAAGTATCACTAAATGCAGAATTAATGCATCTGTGTGTACAAACCTCCTAGACCCTGACTATGAAATTATAATTCTGACATGAAATGAGCCAGAGGACTCAGCTCTCAGCTGAGCCCCTGCCACTGCAGTGCTGGCCAGTCCTGCCAGGCCACCTCCCAACAGCCGTGCAGAGAGGCGGCATTGCACAGGATGCCTGCAGCATCCAGCTCACTGCACAGAGTCAGGGCCTGCAGCTCCCCGCAGACTGGCCTGCAGCCACGGTGGGTTCTGCCCATCCAAGCCATCCTGGGCAGCATCAGCCATGTGAGTGCTGGCAGGGCTGCTGCAGCCATTGTGACAGCCAGCCTGGGGAGCTGTATGCTCTGCAGGGCAGTGCAAGAACCGTTCCTGGGCTGCTCAGCAGAGCCAATGCAGCTTGCAGAGCTCTTGGCTTAGACATGGACTGGTGCTGGGAAAAGTCATTCATTGCATTTGAAATTTTACTGTGAAATTAAGCTATGCCTGGACATGCAGAGCTTGGCATAAGCAGCACTTTTTATTTTGTAAATTGCTTTCTAAAACCAATTAAAGGAAAAAGATGGCTGGTGGCCAGGGGACGCACACAGGGTGACTCCTCTTTGGGCTGGCTCTGGGTCCCCACCACGAAGCCCAGAGGAGCAGCCTCAGCATGGGGAGACCATGGGGCTGGCCTGCACCTGACAGAAAAGGATGTGTGCTGCTGTCCTCTCTGTGTGCTGCCTGTGGGGAGCACGGCCCCATCAGGGGCTGCTCTGCTGCCTCTACGCCCACACCCATGTGAGGGGGTCTTGCCCTCCTGCTGCTGGACACCTGCTCCCCTCTGCACACTTGTGGATGCTGTCACTGCCACACGCCCCAGCCGGGATGCACCAGCCACATCTCATGGCCACTTCCACATGCCCTCCTTGTACCTCTGGCGTTGCCCACAGCAGGGGATTGCAGGGCATGGCCCTGCAGCATTCCCCATGAAGCCACCAGGTGAGGCCCCACCTGGTTCCCTGCTACACAGGATGTCATGCAGACCCATGGGCTGACCCCAGGCACTGGCACCACATCAGCTGGAGCTGGTGCCCTCGTTGAGACAACCCCCTGCCCCCTCCCATCCTCACCCCAGCTTCAGCACCTCCATCCCCCAGCAGACTGCAGAGCCTGCAGCACACTGTTGTCCCAGCACCACTCTGGGGCAGCGAAGCAGAGAGGTCCCACGTGAACTGGGGGATGCAGCAAGGCACAGCTGGCCTGGCAAAGCTCTAGCACCATCTCCCACCACATCTGTGCAGCAAGCCTGGCAAGCACAGCACAAGTGGCGAGCTGCTTGGATGACCAAGGATTTGCCCTGGTTCTGATTTGTTCAATGTTTTCATTAAGGAGCTGGATGATAGAATAGAGAAAGCACTTATTAAATTTGCAGATGACACAAAGCTGGGAGGGACTACAAGTATCTTGGAGGACAGGATTAGAATTCAAAATGATCTTGACAAATTGGAGAAATGGACTGGAAAAAATAGGATGAAATTCAACAGGGACAAGTGCAAGGCAGTATGCTGAGCGGGGAACAATCAGCTGTGCAAACACAGGCTGGGGATGGCCAGGCCAGGGGCACGGAGCCCAGCCGGGCGTGAGACTGCACAGGTGCTCAGGGAGGAAAGGGGCAGGCAGGAAGCACACTGCCTGCTTGTCCTGGTGGTCCTTTGGGAATCAGAGGAGCAGGGCTCGCAGGGAAGGCAGGAGGAACGGCGTGAGAGGCTCTGTGGAGAGGAACCTCCTTTGGCCTCGAGCACAGACTGACGCCTCAGAGCTGTGCCATGGGCTCTCCAGGGTCTTGCATGCCTCTCCCATGCTGGCCAGGAACCATGGTGAGATCTCGCTGGACCCCGGTCCCTGTGCACTCTGGGAGTGGGGCCGAGCAGGGGTGTCCCCCCAGTCTCCACTGTCCCCCTGCTTTTGCCAGCTCAGAGCCAGGGCAGCTGGTGGTGCCCTGGGGAGATGTCCTTCAACCAGCCCCAAAAGCTGCTCAGCCTTTCCCGTTGCAGCCCCGCTGAGGCAGAGCCCTGGGCACCAGCCCAGCCCAGCGCCGGGAGCCAAACCACCCACCACTGGCTCCGGGAGCTTTGCTCTGAAGGTGCTTCCTGCGCCTGGGCTCAGCCAGGGGGCTGGCCGCAGCCCCCTGCCCCACAGTGCACACCCCTGCACCCCCAGCTGTGCCTGGGGCTGGACACGGCTGCCTGGCTTGGGCTGAGCCCCCACAGAGCCCCTCCTGCTGCCTTTCCTTCACTCCAGCCAGCACCCTCCGAGCCTGTGCAAACACTGAGACTCATTTAAATAAATTAAGAAGACATAATAAATCAAAGGGAAATGAGGGGCTGTGCCTGAGGGCAGGGGAGTCACTCGAGTTTAATTACATTGGCAAGCCTCTTGCAACGAAAGCGCGGTGAGTCCCACATGCAGCAACCGCAGATGTGCAGAAGCAGGCACAGCTCTGCAGCAGGGCCGGTGGCACCACCCTGGAGAGTATGCCTGGCACAGCACCGGCACAGCACCGGCTATGTCAAGCCAGGAAAGCCAGGCAACGTGCCTGCAGAGATGGGTCCCAGACACTGGCTGCTCCCGGGCCCCCAGCAGCAGGCAGCGCAGCAAAAGCCCCAGCACACGGCCACCAGCAGCTGCCGTGGAGCTGCTGGCAGTGCCTGGTCCCACAGCGGGGCTGCCAGGGCAGCCCACGCAGCCCTGCCTGCCCCACAGCAGCCCCACCTGCCACCCGGAGCCACTGAGCATGGCTGAGGCTTGGGGACAAGTGGTGGCACCGGCAGCACCCCTCCACCACTGTGTGAGATTTACAGCCTGTCCCCTGTTCAAAAGACTCTTGCTCTCGGCTGCAGTGGGGACTCCAGAAAGACCTTTGCATAGAGGCAGCAAATTTATGAGGCTGGCTCCAAATCCCCAGTCACATCAGGGGCCAATTCGTCTTCCCAGGGCTGAGGATGAAATTAAATTATTGTAAAATAAATCTGTAAAAATGATGAAAAGACCATCACCCGGCAGCAAGGGCGGGGCGGCAGGAACACACACGCAGCCGTGACGGATGGGGCTCACGAGGTGATAAAGCGTCCGGGACCGGTAGCTCAGGGATTTTTGCTGTAATCTCACTAAAGAGATGTTGTTTACAGGAAAAAGGGTATTTTGGGGAGGAAATTGCATTTCAAGGTTAAAGGAGAAAAATGGAGCAAGTCTCCCAGGGAGTCTGCTTATGTGCAAGACGGTGGCAGACAGAGGCAAGTGTGGGTGCCAGGAGCAGCCAGGCCTGGAGCAGGCTGGAGGCAGTGCCGTGCTCACACCACGCGGAGGGCCAGGGCTGACGGCGTGCCAGCCGTGGCCCTGGCCTGCGGGGAAGGGGAGCAGGCCCCGGCACAGCCAAGGGTCCCTGGCCAGCCTCTCCGCTGGCTCAGGCACAAGGCAGGAGCTGGGGCTTGCCGTCCCCGTGGGATGCCCAGCTGGGCACAGCCCTGGCAGAGCAGGCGGCAGTTGCCTGGGCTCATAACAGGGCAGGCCCCTGGGGCCGGTGGGTCCAGGACAGCCTGAGGAGACCGGGCATCCCCGTGGGTGCCGCCAGCTTACCCTGACAGAGGAGCTGGCACCTCAGGGCAGCCAGCGGAGCAGATGCTGCTCCCTACCACGGTACCCTGGCACTGCCGAGGGCTGTTCTGCCCCATCAGCAAACACTCGCTGCTGCCCGTGACAAGCCCTGTGAGGGGAGCCCGAGCAATGCCCCCCAGCCCAATACTTAGAGGGCAGGGGGACAGAGGCAAGCACGTGCACTGCACAGGAATCTGCAGCTTCCCAGTTTCAGTCTCATCCTACAAGAAAGATGCTGGAGAGATTTGTTTTTAATTTTTTTCTGGAATGATTGGAAAAAATAATGACTTCATCTTATACTGTGTTGGCTGGCCATTTAACAATAGGCCATTAGCATGGCTCAGCATGGGGAAGGGATTTATTTAGGACACATGATTGCAAAGACAACCCAGCACCAGGTGCTTAATAGTGTTTCAGAGGTATCGGAGTGTTGCAGTGCTCAGAAAATGCAGCTGTAGGGAGTTCAGAGGCTTTATTCTTCACTTCTGTGAAATCCCACAATACCAGTAGAGATTTCTCAGCTCTGCCCTAAGCACAAAAGCAGCGTGGAGAAAGCAGCAGCTTTGCAGGGCCAAGATGCCAGCCAGCTTCCAGCCATAGTGCATCCCGGCTGCCCCAGTGTTGGCAGCATCAGCTCCTGCCGGTGCAGCTCAGCCTGGCACTGGCCATACCCACATCCTCGCCCCCACCCAGGGCCACTTCCTGGGCCTGTTAAACCCCAAGGCTCCCCTCTGCCCCCAGCAAATGCATTCCAAGCATGGCACAGGGGAGGGAAACATTCCCCACCCTAGAAGAGCCCTGTCCTCCCTGGCAGGGCTGGGGACTGACAAGGGCCTCCCTTGCTCATCCCCAGCCACTTGCGCCATTGCGCTGCGCAGCCCCGGGGCACCAGCAGCTCTGCTTGAGCCTTCTCCGGGCTTTGATGGCCTGGGCAGACACTGTCTGTCACCCACCAAGAGCCTCCTCACTCTTGCAAACGCTGAGGCACAGCCCCAGCTCCAGCCCCTGTCCTGCCACCAACACCAGGGCATCTCAGTGAGTACCAGCCAACATCTCCCTGCCCACTGATGGGCACAGAGCTCTCGAGAGCAGGAATGGGACGCCAGGAAAGCCCCCCTCATACCTGCTCATGCTGCCCAGCAAGTGGTCACTGCAAAGCCCCTGCCAGAGTAAGGTGGTGAGACTGTTGGGAAGGGGTCTCCCAGTGCCTGGGGTCTCTGCGGCTCAGTGACAGGTGCTGTCTTTGCAGCAGCCACAACAATCAGCCCCTTCCCCAGCACAGCACTGGGACAGACTGGATGGAGTAGCAAAGGGGCTACGGGGAGATCCAGCCCTGCTGGGACTGAGCCAGTGGAGCTGAAGGCAGCAAGATCAGGCTCACCTGCACAGTTATGGCAGCTGCAGCACATGGCATTGACATGGTAAATGCATGGGCAGCTGCAGGGAACTGGCGGTCTGGGCACCCACAGCAGTCCATCCTCAGCAGTGATACAGACCCATGGCACCCCACGGCTAGACCATGCCCGTGTCCTCCCTGCCTGTCTTCTTACCTACTCTGTCTAGCTTGCAGAGTGCCATTAGCCTCCCTGGAAGAGCAGGCTGCGCTTCTTCCCGTCACGTCACGCCACGGTGGGCAGGCAGGCAGGTCCCCCCCTCTCCTCCTCTATTCACCTAGCAGAGACGTCGTGAGCACTGCCCTAAATCAGCCCCATGTGCACCTAATGGCCTGAGTCACACCCACTCAGGGCAAAAATGTCCTTCAGCTGTCTGCTCCTGCTGCTCACATGGTCTCCCAGTACATCCCACCTCTCACTCAAGACTCCCATGGTTGGGCAGCTCCCGGCCTTCCCCAGACCCCATGGCCAACGAAGCGGAGCCAGGGAAAGGCATTTTGCTGGACCCAGAAGCCTGTGCAGCCTCTCGCCTGCAGCCTTGCCAGCGAGTGGGACTGTGCCGCATGTACTGCAGCGTGGCGTAGGGTCCCACAGCAGCAGGCGGCGAGGCCAGGGGCAGGAGCTGGCGGCTGTCCCACACGGGCAGCAAGGCAGCAGTGTGCCGAGGTGGAAGTAAAGAGTTACTGAGCAAGCAGACATTCAGTAATTCATGGTCACTGAACTGCAACAGGAACAACGACAAATAATAATACAGGAAAATGGGGAAAACCCTGAAATCGTTAAGCCAATGGTTCAAGCATGAAGAGAACATGCTGAGGGAGTGGGGCGGCAGTCATGCCATGCATGGATGGAGGGGGCGATGCCAGCTGCACCCCCAGCCCAAGGGCCTCCAATGGGGCCGCTGCCCCACAGGGGCTGTTCCAGGCCACGTGCCCAGCCCAGGGGATGCTGAGCAGCACTGTGTGCTGGCCCTTAGTGCCCTCCAAGCCTGGTCAGCATGCAGGGAGCTTGTTCACATCTCCAACAGGCAGGGAAGACAGATCTGCTCTCCCTAATTACAATTAGTGATGCTTACCATGGGAGTTTGTAAACATGGTTTAATTAGAGCAGCCAGGCTCCCTCCACAAGCTGCACCCTCCCAGGGTCAAGGACAGAGCAGAGCAAGGGAATCAGGAGCTGGGGAATGCTCAGGAGAGCTCAGTTGCTGGCCCCACAGAAAATTCACCCCTTTGCCCACAGCTGTGGCTGGAGAGCTGGCAGAGCTCAGCTTGGCTTGGCTCAGCTCTGCTCTGCTGGCAGGGATCACCCTGTGCCCCTGCACAGATTCTCTCCCAGGGACCTGGCACTGCCAGGACTGCACTCTGCTCCCAGGGATGGGGAGGACAACTGTGTGCACCGACTCAGCCAGAGGCCAGCAGACACTGAGCTGGGAAATTTAATCTACAGCTACAAGAAAGGGCTGTGGAGTCTCTAGATGCATAAGCCTGCTTCTTCTGTCAAGAAGAAAAATAGGAAAGGGGCATAGGGAATTAGACAAAAGCCGTGAAGCAGGGGCTGGGGGTGGGGGGGGGTGTCGGGGAGAACAGGCGGTGGCTGTCGGCAGCCCCAGCACAGACAGGGCTGATGCTGCAGCCAGGGCAGGGCAGGGCAGAGCCCCGTGGTGGGAAGGGCTCCGCACCTCTCTCCAGCTGGATCCCCCAGCAGCCTCTGCCCTCCCAGAGCCAGCATTGCACACTCTGCACTGGGGGCTCCTCGACTGCTCCCCTCCCTCCTGCCCCAGCCCTGCGCTGCCTGTGCTGTGCCATGAGCTGCCAGGGCTCTCCCTGGCTCTGCAGTCAGTGGGGCAGACAGTGTTCATGGCTGTCCTCCCCATCCTGTCACCTGCAAGGGCTGCAGGACGTTTTTCTGCGCTGCCCCATCCTCACCCTGGGAGAATGGGGTTGGGGAAGTGACTTGCACTTGCTGAGGCTGAAGCAGCGTGCGTTGCGGTGCTACTGAGCATGGTGGGGGGCACGCAGCTCCCTTTCGCCAGAAACACGGCTGCCGGCTGGCTCTGTCCCAGCACTGTCTGGGCAATGCCACTGTCTGCAGCACACTTTGGGCTCATCTGAGCTGGGCCAGGGTTGCACTCTGGCTTGTCCTTGCAGCCTGGCCATGGCCTGTGGCTCATGGCCACATCCCCCTGGTGCTCAAAGCCCTGCAGAGCTGGAACCAGGATTGTGGGGGATGTCAGTGAGTGCCAGGAGGGAACAGGGCTGAACGAGAGCAAGCCCCTGGCAGGCTGCATCTCTGGGTGCAGCCAAGCTGACAGCTGTCCCAGTTGTCCCATGACTGACCAGGTTATCTGGAGGGATGAATTTTGGCAACGTGGGTGAAAGCATCCCAGGCTTGAGGATGGTTGACTGTGGAGGCCAGTCAGCAGCAGGCAGAACGTCCACGCAGGCTGAGCCGTGGGCAGCATGCCTGGAGAGTGGCGACCTGGTCAGAGCTCCCTGTAGGTCCCACTGCACCGGGAACCTGGATGACTAATTGCCATTGTCACCAAACCTGATTAGGAGGCCGGCCATAGCCAGCTGGAAACTGTAGGTGTTAATTCTTCCTGGCAGGAGCGGTGCCCTGTCCAGAGGAGCTCCTGCACCCCAGCCTGTCCAGAGCAGCTCCTCTCCCCAGCTGCCTGCAGAGGCTCTGACACTGTGCCTCTAACCTCACTGCTGCTGCCCCGCATGTGTGGCTGCTCCCCATCGGCAGGGTGGATGCCTCCCAGATGCCGGCCAGCAAGCCCTGGCTCTGCAGAGCCATGCTCTGGGCCAAGGCTTTTCGGGGAGAGGCTGGGGTGGGTGCCTGGGTCAGTGCCCAGGTCCTGCCTGTGCCACGGTGGCCGGGCAGGTGCGGGTGCCTCCCAGCTCTGTGCACGATGCTCCTGCTGCCCCTGCAAGGCCATGTGGCAGTGAGCGGGAGCCAAGCTCAGTGTCTGGGTGACAGGTTTACAAATCACCATTGCTGTCTGAAGAGGGAGCTTGGCTGCCTCAGCATTCATCCCTGCACTAATTACTGCCTCCCCGAGGAACCCAATCCATCTCGCTGTAATTGACAAAAGGCAATTAAAAAGCAGTTGTGAATAAGGGGGACATCTCTGGGGAGCCTGGCAGTAGAGATTTAGGTGCTTTGCTCCCTGGTGCCTTGGACATGTTCCAGTGGCTCAGCTGGGCAGCAATGCTTGAGGTGGCCATGTCACCTCCTGCACTGCTCCCGGCTCAAGCCCCAAGGCATGGGTGCTCTGCCCAGGCACCCAGCCCAGCCTTCCGCTCACCCACATCTCCTCCCACCCTGCCAGCTGCAGGACTGGCCTCTTACCCCATGCCTGCTTGCCAGCCAGACTCGAAGACCCAGCCAGCCATATGCTTTCTTGTCACTTTCCTGTGGGCAGGGACCAGGGCAGGAGCAGCAAGGCCCTGCACCCGCATGGGGCCAAGGCCAGCACTCAGCAGACAGCCCATCCCAGGGGCTCCCCTCCAGCCTATGCTGGTATAAACCCCTGGAGCTGGCAGAGCCCCAGCATCTTCCTCTGCCTGAAGCTGCAGGGAACATGGGGAGAAGGGCACTGGGAGCAGCACCGTGTCTGCAACAGGAATGTCACAGCCCCGCTGCCTGGGCTGCTGCAGAGCACAGCCTTGCAGGAGACAAAGGGCAATCAGCAGCGAGTGGCACGGAGCTGGGCGTGAAGAGCAGCTGATTGAGGAAGAGACACGTCAGATGCCTCTTGTGCAAAGCAATCTGCTGATTGTGGAGAGCAGCAGGTGCGGGCGCTACCAGCTCACCTGCGGAGACACAGCCCTGCCTACAGCGGTGGAGGGAAGGGCAGCATGAGGGTAGGAGGGACATAGGGCAGTGTGTGCCCTGTGTCCCTGCACAGCATGTGCCTTGCATCCTGGTGCAGCTTGTGCCTTGTGTCTCTGCACAGCAGTGCCCTGTGTGGCAGTGCCCTGTGTCCCTGCGTGGTGTGTGCCCTGTGTCCCTGCATGGCAATGCCCTGTGTCCCTGCATGGTATGTGCCCTGTGTCACTGCATGGCAATGCCCTGTGTCCCTGCATGGTGTGTGCCCTGTGTACCAGTGCAGCAGTGCCCTGTGTCCCCGTAGGCATTTCTCTCCTGAGGGCTGGACAGCTCTGCTCCAGCCTGACAGGGACAGACTGCCCGGGGACCATGTGCCCGGCAGAGCCACGCAAAGGAGAGGGCAGAGGCAGCGGGCCACGGTCTCCAGCCCTGTCAGCAGGGCAAGCTGTGCCTGCCCTGAGCTGTGCCAGCTGCTGGTGCTGCCTGGGGGCCAGCCCTGAGGCACGGCAGAGTGCAGAGCTGCCCTGCCCGCCTGCTGCTCACTCAGGGCCGGGGCTCGCAAGAGCTGCCCAGGGAGAGGTGAGACCGCCCCAGGCAGAGCTGCAGCCCTGACAGCCCTGGCACGTGGCTCAGGCAGCCCTGGCTCCTCTTGGGGCTCCTGCTGTGGGGACCCCAGCTGCCTGCGGCCCTGTGGTGGAGATGAGGGTCCACGGCTGTCCTGTGCTGGAGGAGGGGTCTGCCATAGGGTGCATGGGCCTGGCAGGGCTGACCCGCTCTCCAGCTGTGGCAGATGGCAGGATGTGCTGATGCTGGGATGTTCTTCACCATCTGTTGGGTCTAACCGACTTCCTGCAGAAGTTCTTAAAAAGAAATTAAACCAGTTGCAAGAAAAAAATTGTTAATTAAAAGGCCTTTTGATTAGATAAACAAATATTTACCAGTTATGACTGACCCCGGCCACTCTATTTTTTGTCTGCAAACTCCACAATCAGCAGTTATCTCAGCAATTATGTCTGTGCCAATGATTCCCCCCCACATAATGCCTCCCATGGGGGTGTCCCTGCTGTGGTGGGCAGGCCAGCAGAAGGAAGGAGCCAGGTGCTGCCCAGTGGAGGGGTGAGCTGCCCCGCTGTGCCCTGGGCGCCACCACACACCACCCACACCCATGCCCCTGCCCCGCACCGGCTGCCGTGCTGCAGATGCCCTGCTCTGGCCATGGTGATTTCGGGCAGCAGCATCCTCCTCTGGGCCCGCTGCTGGTCCCCAGGCACCTGCATTAGGCTCATGCCACAGCATGCAGAAAGCTGTCCATGTTTTGGAGGAGGCTCAGCACATGGCAAGGGCTCCCTGCTGGCCTGAGTGGGCAGGGGCTTTGCGTCCCATGGCCAGCCCTCCGTGGCCTTCTCCCATGCCTGGCAGGGGGTTCCAAGGGCTGTGCTGGCTGCCTGAGACCCTGCTGCAGTGCCCAGCCCCACCCCCAAGCCACCAGTGCAGCAAATCCCCCTTTCCCTTGCACCTGCTGGTACCCTGTGGCCAGAGGCTGTAGGACAAGGAGCCTGTCCCTGTTCTCGTGTCTGCCCATCTCATGCCAATGGGTCCTGGGCATGTCATGGCCTATTGCCCATGGAGCTGCACAGGGGCTGAACTGGAGTGACTGTAGCCTGCGGCGTGCCGATCCCTCCCTCTGCAGAGGGGACCCGCGTAGTCACGTCACACCAAGGGGTGTGCTGGGGGGGAGTCACGGGGTGCAGCACCAGCCGCACACTCCCAGGGCAGGATGTCGGTTTTAATGTGGTAAGAAATTGATGGATGATTCTGTGCAAGTGAATGTTCAGTGTAAATTACCCATGTTAGGCTCCAATCCATGGCTAATTCATTAGACACACGTTTCTACACAAAAATAAAAAGCCTTCTGCATGCATTGTTCACCAAATGCTCTGAAGAAAAGATGTGGGGAGGCAAGGCAGGCCCTTGACCCACTCTTCCAGTTAAATCCTAATTCCCAGCCTGTCTGATCCCGAGCGATGAGTGGGAACAGCTCCAGCCCAGCTGCGCAGCCTACCAAGGAATCGCTGCCAGCACCCACCCAGCCCAGCGCTTGCCTGGCTGCAGGGCTCAGCACCTCTCTGAGGCCAGAAGGGATGGGGAGGAATGCATGGCACTGCACCGCACCGCATGGCATGGCACCACACCGCACAGCACCACATGACATGGCACGGCTCTGGCGGGACAACAAACCCTGGGCATCAGACCCAGAAAAACACTGGGATGTCTGTGAAGGCCCATTCCCATGATCTAGCGCCATTTAGAGTCTTATTAATGGAGTGGGAAAGCTAATTGTGATTAAAGTAATGATGGCGCTAAACAGATAATTCTCACTGAAAGGCAAGATAGATTTTTAGAAAGTGAATAAAAAAGGAAAAGATGGAGTAACCAGCCTTTAAAAATACAGAGATCAGTAAGTGAGGGTTCATTTTTTTATTAGCAGAGGGTTCTCAGGGGAGGCATGCGCCTGCATCCCCAGTGCCTGAGACTGCACAGCTCTTAATAAATGGCACGCCAGCGATGCTGGGCCTGCCCGCTTCATTACCATGACTACTGCACTTTGCTTTTACAGTAGACTAAATATTGAACAGAGAGCAGGTGCGTGGAGGATTCCAGCCCTCCCAAGCCATCAGTGCCGTCTCTGCAGGCAGCTGTGTCCCCTGGGAGGGAGCACTTGGCCATAGGGCCACAGGCTAGGTGAGGTGGCGAGTCCCCGTCCTGCATGGCTGGCTGTGGGAGCCTTTGCACCAAGCTGGGGGGCAGGGACCAGGCCAAGCCTCGGGCGATAGGATCAGCAGCAGACCCTTCTCCAGGGAGCACAGCAGAGCTCCTTTCCTCCCCAGCAGCGGCAGGGAGAGCCCAGCCGGGACCTCACTGCATGCAGACCAGCCCTGCAAAGGCTGCAGGAGCAGCACCTTTCCCAGCACTGGAGGTCCTTCTCCCCTGTGCTGGCTGTTTTGCCCTGCCTGGCTGCAGCAGGGAACCTGCAGGGCACTCGGTGCACTGGCCCAAAGCTGACACACTCCAGGGATGGAGGATATGCATGGGCTCGTCTGCTGGTTTCAGCAGACCCCAGGACCTAGAAACTCAGCAAATGTCCCATGGCTCCTTCCTCCTGCAATGGCTAGCACAAGAGGCAGCAGGGAAGGAGTTTGCATATCAGGACTGCTGGAGGTTATTGCTTTTATAAGTAGATGGCATGCAAGCGCTTGAGGTTAGGAAGGCAGGAGGAGAGCCCATGGCTCAGCATGGCTCTTGCCTGCAAACAGCCTCCACCTCACCTTGCATTTCGAGGGCTCCCTAAGGCCCATCTCTGCCCAGCAGCTACCTGATTCCTGCTCTCTGGGTGTGCATGGGGTGTTCTGCTCCCCAGTGCTCTCCCACCCTCACTGTGCATTTCTGTTCACCCCTTTAAATGTTCTAATACTGTAAAAGATCCATCAGAAGCCTTCCACTCCAGAGGGATATATATTATCTAAATTTGATAAGACAACTTAATTTCTCTCCGTGTCTGTTACTGGCGATAAAACTGGGAGACTTTTATGACCTGGAGTCCTCTGTAAGATTGTCAGGAACTTATTATACAAGGTATAACTGGATTTCTCTCCACAGATGGCTCGCAGCCATGAGCTGTAACGCAATTCTGCAGCACATTTGGTAGAATAAATGCAAAGAGCTTGTTACAGTGAGTTAGATAAGAGAGACGGGAACACGGCTCTCGCAGGCTAATTTGGCATCTGATCTGCCTTTTCCCTTGCTGTGAAGGACGACTTGGAAAAGTGCATTTCAATCTAGGGAAGGAGCCAAGCCCTTCCCAGAGCCGGCTGGGACTGCACAGCAGCCAGTGCAGTGCACTCAGACGGCCAGGACCCAGCGTGCCGTGGCAGAGTTGCCTGCCCGAGACCTTCGTGCATGCTGCAGATGTTTTCCCAGCAAACCAGCTCTGCTAGGTGCCTTCCCGCATGGCAGTGAGGGCCGTCATGGCAGGCTCATCCGTTATAGTTATCACACAGCCCATTCAGGCTCTGACCAGATAAAGACTGGTGATTTTTTATTTACTGATTTTTTATTTCAGCATCCTGTGGGCAGGATGCCATGCAGCACACTCATTTATCTCAATTTGCTCCCTCCCACCTCCCATCCCTAATTTTTCAGCAGAGCCTTGGAGGTGAAAGCCTTATCTATGTGGCTCTCCTGCACACGGAAAGTGATCATGGCCTCTCCTTGTAGGGGCCCTGACAGGGCTATTTACTGTTGGAGCAGTGGCTATGTGGACTGGAGATGTGATCTATCCCTCCACCGCTGCATGCGGACCTGAGCCAAGCCAGACCCTGCACTGCTGTGCCCGAGGCTGCAGCGGGGCTCACGCATGGGGTGCAAGTCCTGGTCACACAGAAGCTCCTCAGTGACCATCCCCAAACAGCAAATACCCTCCCAAGCTCAGACCGACCACGTTAGAGCAAAAGGGAACTGCTGAAACTATCTACTGGTGACAGCATCTTCCTCTCCTGGTGGCTCTGGCCACTTGCTCTCATGCAGCCCCACTGGGCTACACTCCCTGGTGTGGGCAGAGCCAGCCCCACAGCCCTGCACACCCTCCCTGTGGCTGCTGGCAGCACCCCCATGCACACACCGTCCCCAGAGCGGGTGCTTGCTGGGTCCCAGCACAGCTAAGCTGGGCCACGGTGCTGCCAGCACCGTGCCTGCACCCATGCACCATGGCAGGCAGTCTCTGTGCCCTTTGGGAACGCAGCGCTGGTTCCTGGCCCTCGGACCCCACAGGGCACAGCAGGACCTGGGGCCTGGCTTTGAGCAGAGGCAGCAGCACAATGTGGCCACATTAATGCTGGGCGAAGTATGTTGTTATGTACATCAGGTTTTGTAATGGAACATGTTTAAAATTCAATAGAAAGAAAGATTAAAAAATAAGTTTCTTATCTAAAGGAGCCATAGAGCCAGTGAAGAAATTATGAATGTCTCGTTGTCCAAGGTTAAAGAGTGAGAGCTGAGGCATGAAAAGGCAGGAGATAAGATGAAATGTTTTCTGTTCAAATGAATGGGCTCCACTCTGCTCCGTAATAAACGATCAGTGTCAATATGACAAATTAATTCTGCATTGAGCTCCATTCAGCGTGTGCAGAGCGGGGAGGGTCCAGTGGAACAGCAGAGTCCCAGCCACAGCCTCTGCCGCTGGATCTGCACCGCAGGGTGACACCAGGGCTCCACAAGCCATTACTACAGGTGCACCTCCTGGAGGGCAGGCAGGAGAGACCCTACATCCCCTCAGCTGCCCTTGGCCAGGAGCTCCAGGCTGGCCCTGCAGCCCCTCTGCATGGCTGGCGAGGGGAGGGGATGGCCCTGGCCCTAGGCTGCAGGGCCCAGTGGGGGCTGCAGCCACCCCTGGACACCCCCTGAGCCCTGGCTCTGAGCGCTCCTCTGCCCATGGGGAGAGGGGGACCACGGCAGGACCCCAAGGGCAAGGGGACAGAGATGACACAACCTGGGCTGGCAGTGGTGGTGGCTGCGGCAGAGCCGTGCTGTAGAGGAATGAAGGCAGTGGGTTGATTAGCATTGATAACATGCAGCTGTGGCCTTGCCTCAGAGGCAGTGGGTTGATGGACATGGATGATGTGCAGGTGTAGCTCGTTCCTGCTAAGTGGTTAAATAGCCCTGAGGATTGTAGGAGGAGGGGTGTGTGTTTGTTTCAGGTTGTGAAGGAGCAGTATGGTACAGCACAGACAGCAGAATCTGACCAATGGTGAAGCCTTGTTGCAGTCTACTAGTTTGATTGTGCTGCAACACTGTGCCAGCACAGGGAGCTGCTGGCAGAACAGCCAGGTGACCCCACAGAAGAGACTGGACCTTTTAAAAGAGACAGTGACAAATGAAGCTCCTTTCCAGCTTGAGGCACAGAGGAAGGAGGCAGGGAGGTGCTTCCAGAGGCCATGAGCTGAAGGTCACCCAGGAGCCAGGTGTTGCTGCCATGGGGCAAGGGGGGGGGGCATGAGGGGATAGAAGGGTGTGAGCAGCATGGGATGGTGGATGCGGGACCTGGATGGGCAGTGCCAGAGGTGCAGGCAGTGGTTTGAGGAGAAGGGGAGCTGGAACCATCCCCACCCCAGGAGAGGATGGGCGGGGAGATGGGGATGTTACTCCTGAGCACTGCAGTAAGTGCCTGGGGCTGCGCCCAGCCGTGCCAGCCCTACCCAGGGTGGCCCTGCCAGACCCACTGGAATCCTGCCCAAGCCCCCATGCTGGTAAGTGATGCTGCTGGGGCCTCATTTCCCACTGATCAGCGGTGAACCCAGGGACATGGGTGCAGGTCCTTGGCATGGGAAGCAGGCTGTCTGCCCAGGCAAAGCCTGGTGAACCGGCCACCAGCCCTGCTGCTTTCAAGGCACCATTCCTGCCAGAGAGCAGCTTCCAGCCAAGCCTGGTGCTGCAGCTGCTCAGCGGAGCAGGAGTTGGGGCAATGGGCTGTGCTGCACAAGGCAGGGAGGTGATAGCCACACCAGGCCAGTGGATGCCAGCGGACACACAGCTGTAACAGCAGCTGTTATTATTCACAGGAGATCCTTCGCACAAGACATGCTCTCACAGAAGACAAATTGCAGCCGACACAGAACACTGTTGCTCTGTGTTTATCTCCCGCTGCCTGAGGGCAAGAGCAGGTGAAGTTACAGGAGTCTGGATTGCTGGAGTTGAGAGCTGCTGCAGCCCTGAGTGGATCCATGGCCTCATCCATGCCGGGCTCACTCACCACCAGCCTCTGCCCAACCAGCTGGGCACAGGCAGGATGGAGCAGAGTGGTGCCTTTGCACTGTGCAGCTATCTCCGTTGCTACCATGGGGCAGGCCCAGCTGCCACTAAGGAACCAGTGGCCCCAGGCATGCACCTGCACATGGGGCACAGTGTTTGGGAGGATGGGCTGGCTTTGCATCTCCAAGCAGAGCGTGGGGCACCTGGCTGCTGTGCTGGTCCTGCACAGCTGTGCTGTGGCTGGCAGAACCAGGTGGCAAAGCTTCCTCTGGAGATGCAGAGAGTGTTCCTGCATCAGCACCCAGCTCCCTGGGAGGGGACAGGCAGGGCTGCCTGTGCTGCAGCTCTGTCCCTCGCTGCAGGCATGGGAGCCTGGGGAGCTGTGGCAGCCGGGCTGCAGGGCCTGCTCCTGGACAAGTTGGCAGCCTTTCCCATCTTGTTCTCAAAACAGTGACAATGTAGCTGAAATGGAAACAGCATCCCAACAGCTGAGATTAAAACATGAAAATGAGTATAGAAATTAGGTTTGTTAAAGTGAAATAGCTAATATAATCCTCAAAGGATTTTTTCCTTTTGACTTAAAAAAAAATCTAATATCTTCATTTCCATACCTTTTTTTAAGCTAATTTGTGGAAAATTAAAATGGTGAGCCCACAAAGGCTGCAGTTTAATTGAATCTTGCATCAGCCCTTGGTGAGCAGTCTCTCTTGGATTCCTTGATTAGTTCCCTCCATTAAATCATTTTTGCATCGTTTAGCTGAGATACTGTCTTCTGGCGGGTCTGGGACTCGGGGACCTGGATAACTCAGTCTCCATCTAAGCAGATGTAAAACGACATACCATGCTCTGGAGAACTGTCTTATTTGGCCTCCTGTGTCTGTGGGACTTGCTCCTGCACCTTGGCTGGGGCTCAGCACATCCCCAGGCACTGGGCACAGTGCTGCAGGACTTGCAGCTGTAGCAAGCCCACAGGTAGCATGGATGGAGGGCAGTGGGAGCAGTGGAAACAATGGGAGCAGTGCTGGGCACCAGACAGCTTAGAGAGGGTGCACTGGCCCAGCCGCAGGGGACATGGGATGTAGCAAGAAGCACAGCGTGACATCCTGGCAAGGGAAGTCCTTCCACTCTGCCTGCCTGGCAGCACCCTGTGCACAGTGCTGCAGGCACTGGGCCCCAGTGGAACACCGGTCCACAGCACAGGGCATGCATTCAGGATGTGGCTGCAGCACTGGGAGCTGTGTGAAGTTCACCTTCTGTCTCTCCCTGCCAAACAGCCCCTCTAAGTGTAGATAAATTACACCTACCAGGCCCAGCTCATAACTTAGTGGGGAAGAGCATTTACAGCCTCCTTGCCCCATGGCACAACATCCCAACAGGGACAGAGCCACTAAATATCTCTGAAGCCACCACCAGCAGCTGCACTGCAGGGCAGCCAGCATGGCTCTGGCCTGGGGAGCTAGGTCACTGCCCCACTGTGCTATGCAGATGCAGGCACTTTACGAGCCACCTCTCTCTTGTGCATCCCCAAGCAACCCTGGCACCTCTCCCTGTCCCAGCTGTGGCACACGAGTTTTCTGATGGCTTTGTCAGGCTATCATGTCCTGTAGATTAAAACAGATTTTATATAAGTCCTTTTCACCCCATTAGATTACTCTGGATTAACCTTGATCTCAGTAATAGATGCTATAAATGTAAGTCCTGCTCAGGGGGATTTTATCCATATGTTCTTGGAAAGCAGAAAGTAGATAAATTCTTAGAGAAGGTCTTACTGAACGATTAGAAAGTTTTAACCTCTTCAGAGTCATCCAAGGCCATGTGCCCCCCTGTGGGGCCAGTGCTCAGCCCCACCGCCGTGGCCCCGCCACACTCAGCCCCCAGTGGGGCATGTCCTGTGCTACCATTTGGGGAGGGGGACCCAGCACATGGTGCAAGGCCAGCCTGCCACCCTGCTGCTGTACGGACCTGCTGTTGCCGGTGAGCTCAGCCTGCCCAAAACATGCTCTTGAGGCAGCCTTGTCTGCTCCAGCCTCTCCTGTGGGATGCTGGCACGTGTGTGGGCAGGGCACGCCGCTGGTCAGCCATTCTGCTTCGGAGCCTGGCTTTTACGCTCTCTGGCTCTGCAGCAGAGCCTTGACCTTGCACCCAAATGAGAGTCCCATGGCAATTCCCTCCCGCATCCCTCAGGACTGCCAGTGCTCTGGGGGGAATGGTTACCACCAAGCACCTGAGCTCTGCTAGTGAGTCCTGCTTTGCTCTTCAGAGCCAAGGGCTGCCTGATGCTGCTGCTGCCCTTGATTTATAGCCTGTGGTTTCCTTGAGAGCTTCATGCTTTTTTCATCATCAGAAGGGAAAAGCCTGTTGGGTAGAGTAGACTACAATCCTTTTAGTGTTTGATGGCCAAGCAACAGTTAATGCAAAGAGTGATGAAGGCGGGGTGAGGAAATTCAGGCAGCTGTGAGAGCAGAGGAGGGAGGGAGGCCAGCACATCCTCATGCAGGGCTCTAAGTGGGCACCTGTAGGTGTGGCCCAAAGGGGTCGCAGCAAATTAATTTCCCATCCCTCCTGCTGCTGCTATTAAATTGCTCTAAGCAGAGGCTAGAGCCAAAGCCAAGCTCAGCTCTTCACGGGAGCTTAACCAGCAGGTTGCCTTCTGCTTGCTGATCAGAGAAGCACCTAACGAAGGAAGAAGAGTTTGGCACTGGGCTGGGGTGCAGAGAGCTGGCTCTGCTGGAAGTTGCTGCCATCACACAGACCATGTAGAAGATGCAAGCTGTTGCTAACAGACAACAGTAATGAAAAGGAGTCAGCTCTGCAAAGCTACGCAGCGCTGCAGGCAGCCGGGGTGCATTTGGGGTGGTCTGTGAGCACACTAGCTCCTGGGGAGTCATTGTTTTAGGCTGCAGCACTGCTGTAGAGAGCTCTCATGGTTGGAACTGGTGGGAAGGGCTGGTGCCACCGGCTTTGCTTTGGCATTTATCATTGATTGTCTATCATGCTCCTGGCAGCGAAGTGGCAGCAGCAGGAAGGGGCTGCATGTTTGCTCCTTGTCAGCAGAGCTGGGTCTGGCAGGCTTGGCAGCGCACTGGCCATCCCACCTTCTGACCTGCGGTGATCCCAGGGGGCCTGGCTCTGCTTGGGCCAGGCTGGGGAAAGGCTGGCCGGATTGTCAGCGTTACCTTGCCAGGGTAGGGTGCTGCAGTGCATGCAGAGTGACAGCCCTGCAGTATGGGGCAGTCCCCGCACGGCACAGCCCACCCAGCAGCTCAGCACGGTGAGGGCATGTGCTGGCCTGTGCTGGGGAGGAGGCAGGGAGGTTACTGCCCTCCTTCATCAGTCCCCAGCACGGGAGCTGCCTGCCTGGCAAGGCGTCCCTGTTGCATGCCACAAGCAGGGGCCGGGCAAGGTCAGCTGCCACAGTTACAACAAGGTACACAGCCAGACTCATGGGAAGGCTGCTCAGCACCAAGCAGCAGAGGAAGATTGAACCCAGCCTGCTGAGATTGAGGACAGGCCTGTGTCCTGCCTGGACTGAGCTGGCACCCAGGGAAAGACCTGCTGGAGCTGGCTAGGCTGTGATTCAGCAGCTCTGCCCATGCAGGGGCAGACTGTCCTGTGCCCTGCACCTGCCCTGCCAGTAAGTGCAGTCCTGCCTGGCTGGAGTCACTTGTTGGACCAGACTTTGGCTGCTGCACTGGTGGTGTTGCCCCGCCGTGGCTGCACAAGCCCCGTGCACCATGGACATGCCTGCAGCAGGGGAGGGCCGGGGAGAGCATGCCGACTGCCCCCACTCATCTCCCCCAGCCAGGCTGTGCTGTGCAGGCACCTCTGTGCACATGGCAGATGTGAGCACTGGAGGAGGACTTGTGCGGTTAGCGAAGCCTGGTGAAAATGCACATGGTCATCAGTGCCCTGCAGTCAGGTTCCCCACCTGATGAGCGGCAGCATGAGGACAGCCGAGCCAATCAAACTGGCATGAGCGAGAGCTCTCTGCTAGGGAGCAGGCACATGGGATGCAGAGTGAATAATACATTGCCTGCCCTCAAAGGCCAGCGTGTTCATTAGTGCCTCCCTCCTCTGCTGACATCACCCCAGATCCCACTGATCCACCAGGCCCCATGCTCTGTCCTGGCTCTTCTCTTCCTGCAACAGGAGATGTTTCCCATGCTGGCTTGTGTGGCCCTCTTCAGAGCTACATCCTTGCCACACCCCACAAGGACCCCAGCCAGGCACAAAGCAGTCTGCACAACAGTGTGTGCCGCTGGGCTCTCCTAAGCTGGTGGGAGAAGCGGCTGGTGACTGCTCCCCCCTAATAGTCAGCAGGATCAGGACTGCTGCCAGCAGCTCTGGAAGGAGAATCTCTCTTGACACAAGCAGCCCTGCCGACTGCTGCACAGCACCGCGGTAGCACTGACTCCTGCCTTAATGCTGCTGCCACTGCGAATTTGCAGAGCATCTGTGCATGCCTGACAAGCTGCCAGGTTCCCTGTCCGGAGACACATGTCCCCAGAGGGTGGTTCTGAAGGCTGCACCGTGCTGCATCTCTCTTCCCTGCTGACCAGGCTACTCTGCACACCCAGCCAAGCCTGCAGCTGGCTCTGCCCATGCTCCTGGCACTACTGGCCTCCCCAGCACCCCCCCATTCCTCCAGGCCCAGGAGCCTCCTGTACACTGACACTTGCTGGACCTTTTCTTGGGGTGTGGCTGCCACAGCCATGACCAAAGGGCTCGGGGTGTGCCAGCCCACTGCGTGGAGCTGGTGAGAGCCCCTGGTGCCCTCAAGACACTTCAGGCCTGCCAGTGCTCACAAAGCACAGCGGCCATGGGCAACACAGGTGCTGCAGGGATGCTCCAGCTTGCAGGGAGCTGCCAGGGGCAGACCAGGCACAGCGCCAGCCTCCTGACCACTCAGCCACTGAGTCACCAGCGATGGGGAGCACAGAGTGCCCTAGACAAGCACAGCACAGTCCCAGGCTGCAGCATCCCCAGCCACTGCCTCAAGGTGCCAGGGTTTGTCCTGCTGTGCTCCTCCTCCCAGGGGGTGGGGAGGTCTTACCAAGACACATACATTCTGCCTGCTGCCATGAGCTGTCACCTCCGATTCTGCTGAATATTTAAAAAATGTCTGAATCTGAAGTGACAAATCCATCATTGACCATCTGCCACTCTGCACGGTCACCCTGCAGCAGTCCCTGACATTTCCAGTTCTGCCCCGACACAAGCCAGTAACTCGGAGATGAAAGGCATCAGCCTTAGCAAGCTGACAGGCGCTGCCCCCCACCAGCCCCAGGCCCCTCCACATCCCACACAGAAAGGAGATACGGGGTACAGGGGCAACTCTTGCCCCTCCCTGGCACAGAACTGGTGAGGGTCTGCTGATGCCTGCTGAACACAGGGCTGCACATGTGCTGCCCCCACCACCAGCACAGTCTCTGGGACAGAGCCCACAGGACACCCCACTGAGGGCATGGCCATCCCCAGAGCTGGCTGGCAGCAGCATGCCGGCCATCCCTCAGCCAGGTACCGTCCCTGGGCATGGGGGCTGCTGCGAGCACTGTGGGCAGTGCTGCACCCTCCTGCACCTGTGCCAGGGGTTCTCCCAGCACAGCCGAGTGCACGGGGCTCCAGCACAGGGTCCCCAGAAACCTGCCCCTCCTGCCCTGCCACATCCCCACCTGGGGACGGAGCAGCTGGTCTGCTACACACTCTGAGCAAGGACCCACGTGGATGCTGCTTGTGAGCAAGGACCCACGTGGATGTTGCTTGTGCACAAAGGACAAGCTGCCTTGGGGCCCTCTCCCTGTCACCTGGCAGTGGCTGTCCTCTTTACTCCAGGCAGATCAGCACTGGCACCCTGTAGACCCGTGACTCCCCAGGGTGGCAGCAGGGAACAGGGCTGCTCTGAGGCAGGGTCATTCCCAGGAAAGGAGCAAATGTTAATTGCCACTTGTCCCCTTGCAGCAAAACACTCATGCTCCTTTGCTCGGCTGTGGCAGCTCCTGCAAGGCAAACCCACACCCAGCCCCGTCCCTCCCTGCCACTGCAGGGACCTGGCAGAGAGGGTCAGTCGCCTCACTGTGAGGTGCTCTCCGCCGCACCTATTCCCCACACTGGGTGCAGGAGCAGTGCTACAACTACCAGCTTTCCAACAAGGCTGCTGCACCCTGGAAACCTGGACTGGGGCTCTGTGACAGAGGCTGTCAATGGCACCACTCATCTGGGGCCCGAAGCCAGTGGCAGTTCTGGCACCATGGGCCAAGTCGCAGAGCCCCAGCAGGAGTGGGGGCTGCCCAGGAGCTCTGCCAGGGGCCCAGGGTGCTCTCAGGCAGGTGTTGTGGCTCCTGTCCCCCAGGGCCCCAGGAAAGGCCAACAACGCCTGCCACAGCAGCTGCACCGCGTGCCTGCGGAGCTGCTCCTGGCAGCCCTCCCACAGAGGAACTGTGCCATGGCAAGCCCACAGGGCTCCTCACCACTCCTCCTGTGTCCACAGCAGCCCGACAGGGTAGAGGAGTGGGGTGGAGTGCCAGGAGACCCCACGGGGGGATGTGGGGCACCATAACACTACACCTTCAGCTTGTCTCGGACCCTGAGCAGAGACAGCAGGACTGCGGGAGAGCTCCTGCCTGCCATTTGATCCGTACTTGTAGCTGGCACAGAGCTGCAATTTACAATCAACCTGCTGTTTGAGCTAATTGTGCTGTAATTGCTGAGCTGTGCTCCCTCCTGTTTCACCAGAGCGCGGCAGTTCTTACATTTCTTTTGGCAAGCTAGCACATCCCACGGGCAGCCCCAGTGCTCAGCCCACTTACTCCCCACCCCAGCCGTGTGCCCGGGCAGAGGCAGTTTTCCTTTTGCTACCTCTGTCAGCAAACACCATCTCCCATGACTGGAAGCTGCTGGACCCTGTATGACTGGAAGCTGCTGGACCCTGTAGGAGCCACCGCTGGAAGCAGTTGCCCGAGGGTACGGGATGATCATGTACTGCCATGCCATGGAATGCATGGATGGGCAGGCACAGGGCACTTCTCCAAGAGATGCCTCTGCCTCCTTGGAAAGGCATCTTGCCAATGTTTCATTTTTAATAGATAAAATTTGTTCAAATGGAGGAGTAGAGCAGACCACGTCCGAGCATGGGGGACTGGCAGGATGGGGCCGGGGGTGCTCACTGTCCCACTGTGAGGTGGTGAGCCAGTGAGCTCTGAGGGAGGGAGATGCCGGGTTATCAGTTGTAATTATAGGACACTGTCACTGGAGGGGCTGGGCTGGTTCCCGGCAGCTCCCTGTCACTCCCCCGTGCTGATGCCGCAAAACTTGTGCATCCTCCGTGCCACTTAAAAATTCCTGTCTTTAATAACTCGAGACATCAGAAGCCTGCAGGAAAGGCATGGGGGACAGCAGGCACGAAGGGGACAAGCACAAGGGCACGCCAGTCCCTGGAGAAGAGCGCAGGGCTGCAGGTAGCCACAGACCTAAGTGTGCAAGCTGGCATCCCCCCGGTTTGGCAGCCCCCAGCTTGGTCCCCCCCCCAGCTTCATCCCACCGGTTTGGTGACTTCAGTTTGGTGCTCCCCAGCTCGATGCCCCCCCTTCAGTGCCCACGGGCTCGGTGCCCCTCCGCTGTGCCCTGGGGCCGCCCCGGAGCCAGTGCGGGGCAGAGCCGGCAGCACCGTAGGCAGCGCTGCAGGCAGCGCCAGGCCTGCGGTGCGCAATCAGTGCTAATCAGGGAGCTCACTAATTGCTGGGCCCCCCGCAGGGCGGTGATGGCTGGAGGGCGCCCGGCAGCGCTGCGGCAGCGGGTGGGGGGGCTCCGGCTGCCCCCTGCACACCCTCACGGCTTCCCGGCCAGAGCAGGTATCACGCGTCTACAAGCCTTTATAAAGAATGAGCGATAAAACCTCACAAAGATGCTGAGATTGTTTCAAGAGAAAATGGTTTTTAAAGCAAGTTTTCTGAGGAAACTCTGTCCTCTCCCACGTTCCAGGGGTGTTTCTCCAAGGGCCGCAGTTCCCACACAGCATCACCCCACGGTTCCAGCCGTGAGCACGCGTGAGGCCGCATCCCCACACACGGTCACTGCCCGGTGTCCCTGCTGCCCACGCCGAGGGGATCCCACCGCTGTGCAGAGCTGCGGTCCCAGCCGGGGGTCCTGCCCTGCATGTGTGGCTGGGCACAATGCCTGCAGCCCATCCTCAGCCCAGGCTCCTGCTTTCGCACATCTCTGCCTGACAGGCTGGGTCCTATGTAAATTCCCACCATAATCACACTGAGAGCTATCAAACTATCTAATTTAATTTCTTTGTGAAAATAAATAGCTAAAGTGGCCCTAGGTACACACATAAATACTTCAGCTTTATGTTGGGCCTGTTATTACTTCTCCCAGCTTGTGTAGTCGTAATGCACACTTAATAAGTACATATTTATTGCACGTCTCGTCCTGGTGGAATAGTGAGGAATTTTTGCTGAACAAGCAGGAAAACAGCTTAGTCCATAATAAAAAAGGGAAGGAGTTAAAGGAAAATATGCTGGGTAATTAATGATTGGGTTTTGAATGGCCATATTTTTTTATTAAGCTAGTATGCAAATATGGCGTAAGTGGCTGTGTTAGTATTCGATGGTTTTTTAAATGCTGATGGCTGATCTCTGGTAAGACTATTTCTCTTCCTCTTTATGCCTGTGTGCTCAAAGACATGATGGTGAGCAAACGTGAGCATTTCTGCATGTCTGTGCAGGTGTTTGGGAGCGTGTAGGCAGGGAGTGCACATTTCTCGCATGCTGCCCTGGCCAGTGAGTGCATATGTGGCTTTGCACTGCTCCCCAGCTCTGCACAATACACTGCCTTATCTTCCTCCTTGCCTGCTGTCACACATTGTCTGTGTCTTTCTGCTGCTTGCTTTGCCTCGCCTATACATTCGTTGCATGCTTCATTAATCCTGATAAATATGTGGATTAGTGCTACACAGAGCTGGGGAGACTGTGCAGGGAGAAGAAGCTTCAGGGATGCTGCAACCACTGAGCTACTAGCACCCAGCTCCTGCTCCCACCGGCCAGCGCTGGCACCCATTGGGGCTGCCCATCCCTGCTGGGTGCCTGCTGCAGCCCCTGGGACAAGGTCTTGCTGTGTACCCAGCACCTGTGGCTGTGGAGAGAGGAGAGCAGGCAGCCCTGTGGCATGGGATGGACAGGGAGAGGGTCGATGGGCCACTGGGGGTTGCTCCCAGAGCTCCATCCTTCCTGTGAAGACTACAGCAGCCCTGTGATGCAGGGACTTCCCAGGCAGAGCTGCTCCATCCCCGAGCACCAGCACCACAGCCATGCAAGCCAGGATGGGCACGCAGGTGACAAAAAGTTACTGAGCCGTGGCCAAACTGGCCAGGGCTATCACTCCTCTGGTTACTAGAGACTGTGACACCCCTGTGCAGACCCCGAAGGCACGGTGGGACAGTATGAGGGGCTGACGTCGGCTGCATGGGCATTCAGCTGCCCCTTCTCTGTGAGGAGGGTCCCAAAGTGTGGCTGTCCTGGGGCTCCAGGGGCAGGAGGGGCTATGCCAGCACCGTGGGCATCCTAGCCACACGGTCTGATCATGGCTCTTGGAGCTGTTGGTGCTGCATTACACGGGAGCTCTAGGGACCACGAGGGGTTGCCCATGAACAGCACGAGGAGGCTTAACTCCCTGAATGAGTCCTGCTGCTCTGTGGTTGGAGAAGATGACTCAGAGGAGCAGTTTTTGAACTCTGAGCTGGAGCTTGCTCCCTGGGGAACAGACCCTGAGTTACCCCCACTCGAGGAGCAAGGCAGGGAAAGACACCAGCTAGCGAGGACAGCCAGGTTGCGGGAGTGACATGGCTGTGGCAAAGCACACAGCGATGCTGGCAAACAGCAAGCTGATCTCCCCATTCGCCCTCATTAGCACGTGGCTGAAAGACAACATGAGTTTAAATTAAGAAGACATCACAATGGTCCCAACTGTGTTACTGTTGCGCTCAGGAAGAGCCTGACAGCTGCTATTTAATATACCTCCATGATCTGTCAGGGCATATGTATGCCGCGCAGCGCGGTGTCTGCCTCTGCACATGCATGCTTCTGCATGGCTGCATGCCTCCACATGCACACAACAGCACCTGCCTCTGCATGCCCCCACCACTGTGCAGGCATGCGTGCAGGGGGCAGGACCGCCACGCTCAGCCCTGCGCCCCAGTGCTGCCAGCCTGTCCCAGGACATAGTGGTATGGGTCTGCTGCTGGGGCAGAAGGGTGTTCCTCCATCACCTTGCTATGGCTCCATGTGTGCCGTTGTGCTGGGCAGTGGGGGTGTGCCCCATGCATGCCTCTGCATGTGGCCATGACACAGCTCTCACACATGCACTCACCTGAACCCCAGTGATCTGTGAGGCAGCTGGAAGGCGGCAGACTGCAGGCTGGTGGAGCCGAGGGGTGGGAGGGCATGGGCTTCTGCGGGAAGACGGTGTCACACTGGGATTGTTGCTGCCAGCACAGCAAAGTGGTGATATTAGCACTCAGTATTTATACTGCGTGTTCCCAGCGTGATGCTTGCTAATGACTCCCACTGACTCAGGGGAGCTGGTGGCTGTCATGAGAAGGGAGAAAAGCAACTTGTTCGTGGGCACAGAGGGAGCCAGCACCTGCGTGATGGGAGGTGTGAGGGTGATGATGCTGAAGGCATGAGCTCACCCCTTTCACCCTGCAGAGACAGGCCGCTGCTTGCAGGGGCTGAGCAGCCCGCTGGTGTCCCACACTGCTGCCTTGCCTGCAAGCTCATCTGCCAGCCCATGGTCCATGCCTGCTGGCCTGCAGAAGCCCAGATCAGTGGCGGCACTTGCCCTTTGTGCCAGGGCATGCATAAGGGCCGGGACAATCTGTCCGGCAGACAGGACGGGTTGCAGGCACTGCACAATCCCACAGTGCCAGCAGCCTGGTGGGTCTTGCACAGAGATGGGATGCCCCCACTAGCCTTGGCCACGCAAGGAAAGCTGTGCTCATGGACTGATTGCTTTGTATCAGGCACTGCCAAGGCCACAGCAGTGACAAATGTTCCCAGCCATGAATTTCCCTGCCAGGCTTGTGATTTCCCCTGTATTTAGTGACAGTATTGGAAATGCATCTGAGTGCATTAAGCTGTTTCAGATGGTATTTACTATGCACCAATACCTGTGCAGGTCACGTGTCAGTGCAGTGAGACCTGCAGGCGCTGCCCTGGGCAGCTCTGGGAACCTTGCGTGGGTATAGGGGAGAGGTGAGCATCAGCAGCCAGGACTCATAGGCTGTGACAGCACAGGGGCTGGGGCTGCCAACCCCAGGTGGCCTGGGTCAGTCAGACCACCAGACCCCTCTGCCTGGGTGCCAGGCACTTGCCACCTGTCCACAAGCAGCAGTGCTTGGGGCAGGAGCCAGGCACCACTGATGGCTTTCTGCATCACCCTCCATTTGGCTGCCCTCAAGGGCAAGGTCTGGAGCCTGACCAGTGGGTGGTCCCCTCACTGCATGGTGAGCAGACACCCCACAAGCCCTGGGAGCATCCTGCACGGCCTGGGGGATGCAGCAGAGAAATAAGTGTGGGAACAAAGTGCCAGGCACCCCTTAATTTCAAAGATGGTAAATGGAAGAAGGAAAGGTCATCTTCCTGGGCCACCTCACTGAAGGAGCAGAAGGCTGCAGCACAGAGCTTAGTGCAGACCTGCTGCCTCAATTATTTATAGGTACCATGGGTAGAACATGTTTTAATGACATTTGTGCTGGAGCTCAGCAGTGCGGATCTGCGCCGAGCCAAAAGGAATATGACAGGGGCTTTACGGATGGTAAAAGCAGCATGCCAATCACAGCGGCATGCTCACCTCAGTCCTTATATCGTGCTCCCCCTGCCCTGCGGACAGCCTGCATGCAGCCCCTGTGATGGATTGATGGGCAAACCCACAGACACACAGTCATAAGTCACCAGGCTTTTTTATGGGTAAATCACAAGTAATAAGCTTTCCCACTAGAATTAGAATGACATCCTGGAAAATTACGCTCTGGTTTTACAGCAGATGATGGAAAAGCAACGGACTCCTCAGAAGGGGGTGCCTGGCCTCCCATCAGGCAGCCGTGGCTGGGCAGGACCTCAGCACCCTATGTTGGGCAGCCCTGGGGAAGCTGTGCCTTGCTGGGAACATTCACCCAGCCACCCCTCTGCCTCCCTGTCTGCACCATGCCAGCCCTCCTCAGACCTGGGGTGGTGCAGACCAGGAGCTGGTTGTGTGGGCATACGCTAGCAGGCTAGGCAAGGATGGGGCAAATGCAAACCTAAGCAGGAGATGAAGGCAACAGGACAGACGTGGAAATGTGATCTGTGGCTGGGCTGCAGTGGCTATGCATACAGGGGGCCATCCTGGACCACAGTGGCCCTAGGGTGAGTGTTGCTGTGCCACTGGATCTGTGCAGCCCTGGACATGACAGACTGCCAGGAGATCACAGCTGCCTCCAGGTCCCAGTAATGTCTGTTGCAGTGGTGGCAGGAAAGGGATGTGTCTCTGCCTAACCTTGTAATCCTGCAGCCACCTTCTCTCTGCAGTTGGTGTGCTGAGGGTCCAGAGGCCAGGGTCCTGGCAGCCAGACCGGGAAGCAGCAAAGGCTCCGACCAAGCCAGCTGGACATAACACACTTCAGCCCCTCCAGCACCTTCCTGGAGAAGAACACAGGACACTGAGCTGTGATGCTCTAGCATCTCCAGCTCACCCGTGCATCTGACAGCATGCCTTGTTCTGGGATTTAAAGCTAATTGGTCCTAGTGTCTCTTTGCATTTCTGCTTGCAGAATGTAATTTTCTTCAGAAAATGCTCTTTTGCAATTACTGTGAATTACACATGAAAAGCAAGCGACCACATATTGATTGGAGCCTAGGAAAAGCACCAGAGCCATTTAGAGTAGATTAACTTTTTTCTGGAAAATGGTTTCACAGTTATTTAAAGAGATTAATCAGTTCATTTCAGGTCATTTACCATTGTTTCTACGGCCTAGCCTCCCCCCAGCACATGGCCTGGAATATCCTCCTTTCCACCGCGGGAAGAGCTGAGGCCTTCCTGGGAGGTGTGCCAGGAGGAGGGAAGGTCCCCCGGTCCCTGTGGGGTGCGCACAGGGTGCTGCTCTCCTGACCAGGACTGCCTGGGGTGGGTGCAGGGGACGCCTCCTCAGATAACAAAAGTACAAGTGCGCTTCGCACCAGGCGCAGCAAAGGGACCAGAGGGCAGCGTTTCTGGGAAGCATCCCCTGCCGCCAGCCGGGCTGGGCAGCAGCTCTGGAAGCGGAGCCTCCAAAGCAAGCCGTGCCCGGACTTGACACACGTGGGCTGAGCGGCCATGCGGAGCTGCACGGAAGGGCTCTGGAGAAAGCTGCAAGCAGCAGCGCACAGCTTGCTGCTGCCCCACGGCCGCCTTGGAGACAGGGGTCTGCCCTCTGCACCAACAGCGTGTGCCGGGGTCCCTCTGGCTCATGGTTGTCGCACCCGCGTGCCCCCACCCTCCTCCTGCTCCCTGCAATGGCAGGGTGGCAAGGTCACCCAGCACCCTGCAGGCAGAGCGGGGCTCCCTCCCTGAAATACTTTAAAGCGTTCTTTTCTTTGGGAAGAAAGTACTGAAGTCAAATGGCTCCTGTGGTGGAATACTTACCAAATGTCAACACAATCTGTGCTACATTATGGCTAAATGTGATAATCTTAACGCCTGGCTTCTTAATGTCAGTGGCACTGAAGTCTGATGGATTGACAGCCAGCCAGAATGACATGCAGCCATAGCTGATAAGGGCTCTCTCCAGGGAAATCACAGCTTTTTAAAGATGTTGGCAGCTACTAGCAAGTACCTTTTTATTTAAAAGGATTACAAGCATTGATTGCACTTCCTGTTTTCTTTTTATCACATTTCTGCACCAAGTGAAGCTTGTGCTGTGAGCTGAGCCTTTCAGACAATTATTCTGGAATAATGAAGGCGTGTCATGTTGGCTGTAATGAGTATTTTCAATGCCTAATTTGCGTGCAGTGTGAAGGGATTTCAAAAGCTCCCTGGTTCCTGGCTAAAGGTGAGTGACTTCTGACCCTGGAGGAAGCTGCTGTAGGCTGACTCAGCTGGGGATAAGTCGGGGTGGATCGTTTCCGTTAGCAATGCGTGCTTCCCCCAGCAGAAGAGGGATTAAAACTACTCCAATTACTGTGGTTAAAACACTAGCAAAGGGGATGCATTCTGCTTAGAAATGGCTGGTGTTTGCAACCCCAGCAAACAGCTGGACTAATTCATGCTCATCTGAGAGCTCCTCTACAGCAGCAGTGGAGACAAGGTGAAAAATCTATGTCCACAAACCCACAGTGTAGCTGGATAGGGCAGTTAACAATCCCTTGAGCCACAAACACTTGCTGTCTCTGGCAACAGATGAGGGATGTCTAAGAACAACTGCTGGGCATCCTAACCACAATCAACTGGCAAACACACCAGCAGAAGTGGCTGATGGGCAGCGTGCCACGCTGCACAGCCCAGGAGGGGCAAATGCTGAGGCACTCCAATGCCACTCCCGTTTTTGCCCTTCCTTCTGCCCAATGTTGCGACTATTAAATGCCAAATGCTGACCTCTGGCCCTGGGGTTCCAGCATTGGTGAGGGCAACGACGAAGGCAGGTGGGACTGAGGCCCTTTGTAAAGTTGGGGCTGGGCAACCACTGTGCTGGGGCCCCTGGTTTTGCTTTGCTGTGTTGGTACCACAGCTGCGTATCCCAACTGCTTCACACTCTGCCCACCTCTGCTTTGCAGCAGATCCAGCTTTGCAAAGCCCAAGGTCTTTCCCTAAATCTGCACTCACTGGGAAAAGGATCACGATGCCGGGAGAAAGCCCAGGCTGAGGTGTGTGAGGAGTGGACAGCCAGCCTGGCTGTGCCGTGCATAACCAGCGTCCTGAGCAGACAACAGTCCTGGCAGGCAGCAGGACTGCCCATTCTCCACTGCACTGCCCTGGCACGCCCAGCAAAGTGAGGGGGAGATGTCAGCCCCACCGACTGACTGCCCAGCAGCAAGATTCCAAGGCCAAGTAAAACTTGATGATTTTGTTTCTCTCTAACTTCTCTGGCTGTGGCAACACTCAGCCATGACAGGTGCCTGGAAACTCAGCTCCTGTCCCTGCCAGTGAGCAAGGAGGAATACCTGCTGCTGCAGACCACAATCCTAGGTCACCTCTGGGATGCTAGAAACACTCCTGGGACAGGCTGGGAGGCAACAGAGCCACAGCAAGGAGAGAGCACGAACTGGAGCACCGCAGCACAGCAAGAAACCCTGACAAGGCACAGCTGCTGCCTGCACTGAGCACAAAAAGCAGAGATGCAAAATTGAGATTATGCTGAGCAGCAAGTCTGATACCAACCCTAAAGGAAGCTCAAGGGCTTGATAAATGAAAGGATACAGGCAGCTGTGATATTAGCTGTGGCAGAGGTGGTTAAAGGAGTCAGCTATCTAGTGACAGAGCAGCTTCCTCAGAGGATATGGGGGGAAAAGTGATCACCTTCCTGAGCAGTGTATTACCAGCGTGAGTGGGAGGCGGAGGCTTACATGGCCTCGCTTGCAGTTACCAGAGATGTATTTTTCTCCTGGGGGTACAGATATCACTGCCCTTTTTTTCATTTCCCTGTAATGATCCCAGTGGATCACATCCATCTTTTGTAAATAACTCTCTGGAGGAGGCTTGGACATCTTGCCTTCTGGAGAGCACTGTGGCTGGGAGCGAAGGCTTCAGAGGTGACTGTTGCAGCATCTCTGTGGTGGGGCTGGAAGTGGAGGTGCAGCATCCAGCTGTCATCGTAACGCAGGGGCACCAACCTTGCAGGACTCGTTCAGGATGTGCCAGTGGCAAATGCCACCGTCTTCTGCCAGCAGGCATCCACAGGCTGCATCCTGTGCGGCGAGGGTCACACCTCAGCCTTGGAGCGGGGTGGTGAGGGGGTGACTTGCCTGCAGGTGCCAGGAGCCCTGTGGAAGGCCATGCAGCACCGTGGGAGCCAGGGCACCTGGGAGCTGCTGCACTTTGCCAAAAATGCTGGACAATGCTGCACCGCTGGAGCTGCCACACTCCTGCGAAGCAGCTGGCCGCAGCAGACTTCCTTCAGGCAAAGAAACACCCGAAGCTGCAGGTGTCAGCACACGGGGCACTGCACGGCCAGGCACCCACCGCTGCCATCACCTTCTGAGCACCCAGCAGTCGCCTCCACACCCACCTGCCCTGCTCCTACGGGAGCCCACTCTGCTCAGCCACTGCCCACTCTGCGCACCCACTGCCCCGCTCCACACGGTCAGACACAGGTATCGTTAACGAGCTGGGAGCCTGTGGCCCACGGTGCTGCGTGCTCCGATATCAGAAAACTGGCCTGGAAGAGGCATCTTCACACTCAGTGGCAGAGCAGCCCCTGGGCTTGCCCAGCTGGACAGCTCAGCTCCTGCATCTGAGACAGTCCTGTCTCTGGACACCAGTCTGCAGAGCAGCACGGACTTCCCCTCCTGCAGAAGCAAGGAGGACAGCAGCCTGCCCTTGCCCTGCTCTGCAAGGAGTCAGAGGCTACTATGCAACTGCTGGAGAGAAGTTGCTATAGAAAAATTTCCTCAAAAGGGGTTGTGTGGAAGGGGCACGGAGCTCTTAAAACATCTTCACAGATGCTTCTGCAATCAGAGCTCTCATAATCCTCCTCTTTTGTAGTTAAGGGTCTGGTTCTAGCTGGCAATTTGTTGCTTTGAGCTCTCTCCATTCCTCCACAATATCAAGAAGCAAATCCTTCCACACGGCCCAGGCTCATCACACTCAACACTAGGCACTTGTTACCTCCTTTGTAAGGAGCACACTAACCGCAGGTGCTTCCTCTGTCAATGTGGAGTTCCTAGGACAATCCAGCCCACCTGATCCCTAGAGTCCCAAGATAACGAGGCTGCTTGTTCGAGTGCCTGAAGTTGGACAGCAGGATTCAAAGAAAGCACATCTCTGTGCTGGCTGCAGCTGGACCATGAGAGTTCTTGCTGCTAACTTGGAGTGCAAATACACAGCAACCATCAGCAGCTCTCTGCAAACAGCAACTGTTCGATGTGTCCTGAAGTGCCGGAGCACACAGCTGGGCATGCATTGCTGACACACTTGCTGTGTGTGAGCAATTAACAGTGGTGCTCGTAAAAAGGCCTCCTCAAGGCTGGCAGCTAGAGACGCACGCGCTGCAACTGTGGGAAGAAAAACAGTGCATACATTGAGATCTGGCAGCACACCTTGCACATCTGAAAAACTCTCCAGCCTCAAGGCTCCTCCCTTCTGTTACAGCATCCCACTGACTGCTGTCGTCAAAGGTCACCAGATGCTTCTTCCATAACATTCAGTGAGTAATCAAGGGAGCAGGATGGGAGCAGAGACACAGGGATGGTGAAGGATACAGAAACAGTTAAAGACCTCAGGGATCAATAAGCCTGTTTCAAAGCGAGGACTGCAAGATGCTATTTAAATGACTGTTGCTTTATGGAGAGGTTTAAATTCTGCCTGTGGTGACCTACACTGATACCACCATAGAGTTCTGTACAACCCCCTCTTCCTGTGCCAGCCAGCTGCTGCGTGCTGCACCCAGCCCTCTGCAGCGTGCTGGCACCGCCGGTGGGTGCTGGAGCATTCGCAGTGCCTCGGCGAGGCTCCCTGGGCCCCGGGAGGTTCGCGTTTGTTTCCCATTAGTGTCTTGCCATCAAGAAAACCACCAGCAATTGATTTATCTGCGGTCAGGATAGAGCGTCATTTATCTGCATCATTTCAGTATTAAAACTGAGTATGAAGATTTTTTTGCTGCAGTCAGTAACTGAACCCTTCCATAATACACACCATGACCAGCATGAGAATGGGTCACAGTAACAAAACCCGTTGACAATGCCCAGCTGTATTGAAGCTGGGAAAAAGTACAGGAGCAGGATCCATGCTTGTGAGTGATCAACTGGTCAGCTACAAGGCTGTTTGTGACTTCAAGAGAACACTAAAGATGCGCTTTCTAAAGAACATTAAGGAACTCTGTTGGCTGAGAAAGGAAGATCATGAGGATGCGTCATCAGGCTTTCATCACTTGGTGTGCAGTTTGCCTCGTGTTTTTTCTGCCGTTTTTCTGCGGGATGAAGGAACAATGACCCCCTTGCAGGATGAGCTGCTGTTGCTCCCCCACAGGGGCAGCATTTCTGGGACCACACTGAGGAGCCTGTGCCCGGCTGTGGCAGCTCAGACCCTGGATCCCAGCGCTGGGGTGGGAGCAGCCACGGCAGGCAGGCACCACAGCCAGCCTGGGGCGTGCAGCCAGCACCTCCCGCCACTCAAAGCACAACTCGACTTTTTCCTCCTGAGAAGAAAGCCAAGGGCATTATTTTTCTTAATGTCCTTCAAATTCAGACAGAAAACCTGACCCTTGTCTTGAAGAAGCTTTTTCTGATGAGTGTTTCAATGAGAAATGGGAAGAAGCCAAGGAAACAGTGTCCTGCCAGCAGGAATGTGCGGCAGGAGGCAGGTGGATCAGCTGCTGGCTCATGGCAGGGAACGGGCTGTGCCATGGCCTGTCCTGTGGCAGGGCAGCCAGCCTGGTCCCTCGGGGAAGGTGCTGATGGGACCACGGTAACAGTGCAATGTGAGGAAACAAAACAAGACAGAATAAGCAAATAAGACTCAAGCTAGACGACAAAGAAATAATTTATTTCCAGGTCCCAGAAAGACCTTGAAAAAATAACAAGGGTGAAGAAACCAACCTTCTAATTTCATTTGGGTAGAGAAAGAAAACCAAAGTGACTCCATCAGACATTGTGGCAGCTGCCAGCTCCTCCTGCCGGGTGCGGGTGGGCAGGGAGTGTGAGGCAGCACTGTGTGGAGCAGCTGGCTCGCTTAGCACTGCGCTCCTCCCGTATTTACACGTGGGACAAATTAAAACGCAAACATGCGTGCATGCGCCCTGGAGAGGACTGGCTGGTTGGGGACGGGGAATAACCCGGTGGGAGGGTTGCTAAACATGTACCCTGTCAGACCCCATCTCCTAAGGACAGAGCCCTGCTATTGCACAACACTTTTGCTAGAGGAAGGGCCAGCTTTGGAGGGGCTCGGGCACAGCTCTTCAGCCCAGAGGGAAAACACGAACACGTTCCTGAGGAAAGAGAGGGCTTTCTTCATCCTCCTGCTCCGGGGTGCAGGGTATAACCTGCCCGAGGTGGCATGGCCAGTGCCGGCACCCAAGGGCCAGTGTGAAGCAGCCTGTTGGCCCCGCTGCCCCCCCAGCATCATCACAGTGAACCAGCAGCACGCTGGGGCGCAGGTGCCAGCAGTGGGTGCCTGCTGCCTCACTGGGGGGAAATGGAGAGACCCTGAGAAGCGAGAAGCTCCTGGTCCCAGCGTGAAAGCCAAGTTGCAGCTCCCTTGTGGGCAGACGTGGTGGCAGTGGGCAGGAGCAGCCAAGGGCAGGAGCAGTGGCAAAGACCTGTCCTGCCCCTCTCCACTGTCAGGTCGCGTGCTGCAGCCAAAGGACCAACACGAGCAGCCGGGAAGCAAAACACAGTAAAAAAATGAACACGCATGTACATTTACAGTTAAACCTCCAAGGAGAGAAAACACTGTCTGTGGCTAAACTAAAAGGACAAACCCAATGACAAGCCCAGGATATGTCAGGCCTTGGAAGACCTTATCAGTTTCCTATTAATAATATAAATGACATCTTTTTTTCTAACTTCAACAGATAAGGAGCTGCACTAGCCAGCATGGCCTGAGAAGCTGCCCAAGGGTGTTGCTCAATGGAGTTGCTGAATTTATCGTGGGGAAAGTCAGGAGGCTGGAAAGGCGCAGGGCACTGAGCACTTCCCTCCAGCATCATCTGCAGCCTGCATCCCACCAGCCGCCTCCTGACCTGCCTCCCGAAACCAGAGATTTTGTGCTAAGGCAGCCCCACTGTGGGAGCTCATGCTGGTTTCTGGCAGGGCAATGCGCCAGGGTTGGGACATCCCAGGCACCTCGAGGTGTCACAGACCCACTGCCCAGCCTGTGGCAACCAGCTTGGCCACACACCAGCACCAGCAGGATCTGGCTTTACGTGCATGTCCTGGGAATGGCCTTTCTATCACCAATGGTGATGCTTTGCTGTCAGCTGGGTGTATGCAGGAATTATCCCTCCAAATCAGGAGGCTGGGGTTCTCTCGCACCCTGCAGCATGGTCCTTTAGATGGGACGCAGCTCTCTCCTACCACTGAAGGCCGGGGAGCACCAAAGTCCTGCCCTCTGCCCTGCACAGTTCATGCCGTTTGGTAGGAAGCCAGTGCTGCGCTGAGCACCCTGCAGACCCCAGCCCAGCCGAGGGGCTGGCGGAGCCAACCTGGGGAGTGCCCCTCCATGCCCCTCCAATGGTGCTTCACAGCACCACAGCCGCTCTGTGGCTCTGGCCAGAGCACCGTGCCTCAGTGGCAGGCGGAACACCCCCATCTGTCACTGGGGCCCGTGGGGCACACCGGGACCTTGTAGACAATATCTGCTCTGCAGGGAAGGAGAAAGCCCCTTCAGATCACAAGCATCTTTGATGAGTACAAGAAAGGTCTAAGAACGGAGAGGCGAAGCAATTGCAGCTTAGAGACAAAGTGAGTTTTGAAGGGAACTCTAGTGCAGCAGTTGCTCTGTGCAGGACGTGACCTTGGAGCCCATATCCAGCCATGCCAGCAGCTGGGCACTGCCGAGGAGCCCGCACACAGAGCAGAGGGCTCCAAAGAGTGACAGAACTTAAGGGGGAAAAAGCTGAACAGAAGTTAAAAGCCTGCTTCCCTTTCCAAGGAAAGCTCTTAAAGAAATCAAAGCACTTCAGATGCTCTGACTCAAGTGACAAAAACAATTTAGACAACAAAAGGCTCCCGGTTTGCTCTTTCTGTCCTGATCAGGGCTCACTGAACACATCAATTTAAATGATAATCTGTGGGGAAGAAGCCCCCTCCAAACTCTCTTGAATTAGATTTTCTCTTTCTTAAATTAATGCACAGTGCTTTAATGGAGACTGGTATTAAGGAGATGATGATGGCCGCAGTGGCTCCTATGGGTGCTCCAGCCTCACTGCATGGATGCCGAGGTGCCCGGGGCAGGAGACAGCTGCGGAGGAGCACGCTGCCTGATGCCCCTCAGCCCCCCCAACAGCCTCCCTGCAGCAGCTGTGGAGCCTGGATGGGGGCACACACTGTCCCCACGTGCCACAGAGCCCAGGTCCAGGAGGTGCCAGGAGCCTCGTGGGGGCTGGGTGGGACGGCTAGGACTCCTCACTGTCTTCCTCACCCCTGCGCCCTGCATACAGTGCTGCCAGCTGCCGGAAACGTGGCCCCCAGGCCCCCAGGTAGGAGAAGTCCTGCTCTGAGCTGCTGGACCAGGTGTTGATGGAGCTCAGGGAAGGCACGGGGGAGTCCGAGCCCTCGAAGGCATAGGTCTGGAACGAGTCATAGGGTGGCACAGAGAGGTCCTCATCTGCCTGTTCCACCTTCCTGCAGATATAGTCTCTGAACATGGAGAAGTCCAGGTCTGGGCTCTGCACCCACTGTGGGAGGGCATGGAGCTCAGAGGCCGAGTTTCCACTTAGGCCCCCCTCTCCTGGCCCCCCACCCCCATCGCCACCTTTGATCTCACTGAAGTCGTAGAGACTGCGCAGGGCTGACATGTCATATGCCTCTGTGTCCTGCTCGCCACCCCCTTCATCGTTGTATTTGATGACATTGTCCCTCATGTCCTCGTCATCCTCGGATGTCAGGTGGCTTTTGTGGTGCCGCTTCAGCGTGAGGATCAGAAGGACCAGCACTGGGAAAGGAAGAGACGGTCAGACGGGCGCAGGGGCTCGTGCAACTGTGCTTCTGTGGGGGTGAGGACAGCCCGTGCGTGGCAGCAGGGTGCAAAGGCACAGTGCCCTCTGGCACAGGGATCCCCACAGCCAAGACTGCCGGCATGCCAGCTGGTTCCTATTAGCCAGGCTCATCAAGTAGCAGCTGTGCTGTGTCACTGGCTTGGAGAGAGGTTTGCCCAGGCTCCAGTGCAGACTAGGAGCTCCCCTTCCCATGCAGCGTGACCGTTGAGACAGGAGGGACAGAAGGATGAACGCTTGGCTGGACAGACAAATGGATGGATTCTGCAGAAGATGAGTAGGAAAAGGGGTGCATGAATCAGCAGCAGCCAAATGTTGGGAGGGTGAATGTGGAGCAGATGGCACAGAGCCTGAGCAATGAGCCGCAGCTGTGTCCTGGATCATCATCCATTCATCCCATCACCTTTAAAGCACCGATGTGCACTTCATTCGTTTGGGCAATTAAGCAGAAATTTGTTTGCACTGCGTTGGAAAACGAAACCAGTGTAAAGTGCACCCTGTGGGAAAGGGTTTTCTAAACGGAGACACAACAGGAGATGGGGAGCAGAGATGTACCAAGGACAGGAGACTTCACTGAACAACATGATGGCTTCCACAGATATCCAGACAGCCCTCAGGAGCTCGCTGTGAGCCAGCACGGGTGCCCAAGGGCTTTCAGCAGCAGCATCCATTAGCTGCCCTATGCTAAACCTGAGGGCACTGCAATGCCCCTCTCTCTGAGCCCCTTCCCACATGTGCACAAGCCCACGTTTCCTCTGCACCTTGACACTGTGCTGTGGTAGCCCAGCACAAGCTTGTGCCAGCATGTCAGTGGCAGCCCGCAGCTTTCCCAGGGTGCAGGTCCTGGCCTGGGCAACACTCTGCTTTGCCCGCCCCCCCGGCTCTGCATCCTATCCACATGTTCATGCACACTCTAATGCTGACCCCCACTAGCCTTCCAAGGTAAAAGCACAACTGCGCACCCCACACCTGCTGCCCTTGGCCACCACGCCGGGACACACATGTGCCCCATCTGCTGCAAGACTCCTGCAGTGGGCACAGCACAGCAGCCAGTGAGCAGCTCTTGGCTCCTGCCCATCAAGGTAGGGAGCAAGCCAGCAGCTCTCCACCTCCACTGGGCAGCAGCACACCTGCCTGCACACAGGGAGCCCCGCTCTGGCTGCCCTGCTGCACCCAGCGCCCAAGAACTGGGGCAAACACGGGAACTTCCCCAAACAAACACGGAAGCTTCCCCAAACATGGGAGCTTCCCTGATGATCCCCCACTGGCAGGGCACCAGGCTTCCTGCCCGCCACGCTGCAGCTACCAGCAAGGGCACAGGCAGTAGAGAGGCCAACACTGTGCCCACAGCAACTGCCTGCGCTCGTCTGTGTGATGCTGGATGGAGGAGATGGGACAGGACAGGAGGCCAGGGGACAGGCAGGCACTCACCAACCAGAATGAGGATGCACACCAGCAGCGCAATGAGGGCGCCAGGGCTCAGTGTAGCTGACACAACGTAGGCTGTGCTGTTGCAGGACTGGATGGCCCCATTGCTGTCACAGCCACAGATGCGGATGGTCAGGGTCCCTGTGCTGCTGAGGGCCGGAGGGCCGCTGTCCACCACCAAAATGGGGAGCAGGTACACGTCCTGCTCCTGGCGATTGAAGCCCATTCTCTGTGTGTGCACGGCAGCTGTGTTGTCTGCAGAGAACAAGTAAACCCACAGCAAAGTCACTTTCACAGCAGAGCCAGCAGGACTCGCCATGAGCTCCTCCACGCTCAAGATGAACAGCAGTTGTTCATGCACCAACCCTAGCAACCACCCGAAGAGGGGACAGGATTTCCCTCCTGTCTGTCACAGGGGAGCAGGGAGCACCGGAGGCGGCCAGCTCCACTCCAGCACATGCACCTTCACTGGGTATCTCGGGGCCTGCCCAGCATCTCACCCACCAGCATGCCCAGGGCACAGCAAACCCAACACAGGAGCAGGAGCACATGAGTGTCTGAGCTGTGCTGACAAACAAACCAGTCAGAGAAGAGAGAGGGGGGAGAAAACCTCCCAGAAGACCCTCTGAGAGTGGCACAGAGCAGGAATCAGGATAAAAATTAGTTGCTGACACGGACACCAGCATGGACGGGGGTCTTCAGGTGGCACTGAACCTGCAAGAGCAGTTACTGTTTCCAAACCCAAGCACCAGGGTCCTGCCTCAGCTGGAGGGCCAAACATCCCTAGGACCCTTTTAACATCTGAAGGAGCAGGCAGAGCTCCTTCCAAGTCTCCCAGCTGAGCCAGCTGTACTCCTCCCCATCTGCTCAAACCCTGGTGTTTCAGGGACTCAGCCGGCAGACCATAACCCATCACAATCCCATTAACACAGCCACTTCATGGGACCCTCCAGGGTCCCGGTGTCAGAGATGAACCCAAGCAGCAGCTGCGCCCAGAAGACCTGGAGCAGGGAAGGTAGGAACAGGGACTGAAAATCTGCTCAGCTCACTGCTCATGTGCACTACTCGCTGCCAGCCAGCAGCAGAGTGGGCAGGACAGGACTGAATCGTAGCTGAACAACTGTGGCCAGATGTCAGAAGTTGCTGCTGACTGTCTGCAGTCTTTATCTAATAAAACGTAGATTGGCCGGCTCACAGCAAGGTGCTGCTGTCTACAGATTCTCTCCTCATTGCACCTGATTTATGTTGGACTGGTCCCTTTCCGTATCAATCAGCTATTCGATCGGAAAAGACATCTATTCTAATTCTGGCTCTTGGGCTGCCTGCCACCACGGAAATTGCCGTGTTGGATCAGGTGCTGCATGGGAGTGCACGGGGCATGGTGAGGACAAGAGGTGAGCCAGGAACAGAGCAGAGGGGCAGTTCCAGGCTGAGCTAGCTGCAGGACTGGGGCAATCCAGCGGCTAGATGGAAGTGGGGCAGATCCCAGAGGCACTGTGCAGCAGCCAGGGCAGAGCACAGAGCCAGCCTACCCCCACAGCTGCTCAGGGCTGCAGGCAACACAGTTCGGGCAGAGTCTGGCAGGACCCCAGTGCTGAGCCCTCACCCAGCTCTGCCAGTACAAACTGGTAGAGGCACAGGTGACCTGGCCGCAGGACTGCAGCAGCCAACTTCAGCAAAGACCAAGCGAGGGCATTCAGGGCAGCCTGGAAGAGCCTGTGCCCCCCATGCTGAGTGTCAGAAGCCCACCCAATATGTGCTGGAGCCGAGCACACTCGGTGCAGCAAGAGTGAGGAAGATGGGCTGTCTGTGCCCAGCAGGGAGGCAACAGTGCACGAGCTTGTGCCCAGAACAGCACTCAGCTCTCATGGTGCTAAATACCGGATTGTTGCTTCTTACCATCAGGTTTCTGGACTCAGCCTACCAGAGTTTTCTTGCATTGCCAGAATATGGCCATGTTGCTGGGGAGAGCAGAGCCTTTGGGACTGGGGAGCACTGGGATTCCAGCATAAACAACACAGGGAAAAAGTAATCTCTTCCAGTTCACCGGAGAGCGCAGGTCTGCCTTGGAGAGCTCAAAGTGGGAAAGGCAAGGACACCAGAGAGACCACACCAGCCAACATTTGGAGGCTGCACTGAATGCCACAATGGTGATATTCAAAACCAGATCTTATTCATGTACACAGAACTGTGCTGCAGGTCACTAGAAAAAAATCTCTTCCTTTGGATGTAGCATCTTTTATCCATTAAGAGAATTTTCCAGGTAACCTCACTCATCCCAGCTTGCAGCAGCAGACTTCAGGCAGGCAACATCCTCAGGAACACAGAGCAGAAGACAGCAACAAGGCACATGCTTGTACAAGTTGATCTGGGGACAGTCTGCAGATACTGCATGCAATAGCAGCGCTCTGCCTGCAAGGCTTCAGCACCCAGCACTGACCCACGCTTCGAGTCAGATGTGATCCCAGTGCTGCTGTGTCACCAACCCATGGAAGGGATTGCCCACAGCAGACAGCACCATCTTTCTGCACCACACACATTGCCTAGCTTCTCTGTACACGAGGCAGGTACCATCGACCCTCTGCCTGAGCAGCCGCCTGGTCCTGCAGGACACCTACCACCACGGCTGAGACTCCTGGAGCAGCACATGGCACCAGCACAGAGGCAACTTGGCACAGCTGTCAGGAGCAGGGGAGCACCAGTCCCCGGGCAGCAGAGAGGCTGGAGCAAGCGTGACAGCCTGCCAGCAGCGGAGTCTGCCGAGAAGCTGCCTATTGCCTACCAGGGATGAGCTAGGAAAAATAATTGTTATGCTAATAATTTACACAAAGGTAACAAGATCTCCTTTGGTGCTGCACCCTCAGCTTGCTGCAGCATAGCACGGAGATAGAAATACATTAACAGCACCATCTGAGCAAGAGGCCAGAACTAACTCCCAGCTAGCCCAGCGAAACATAAGCCTCGGGCAACTGGATCTAGTGGACGTGAAGCCGCAGGACAAATGGGACAGACCAACTTGCTGTGAGTGAGCAAGGCTCTGGCGCTCAGCCCAGGAAGATCGCCTTCACTTTGCACACCAGTCAAGTACCCATCCTGAGCTTGTGGCTGGATCCTGGCTCGGAGGATGCCCATGCATACAGCCTTGCTCCTCCCCGTGCTGCCTGGCCCACCTCTGGCACAGGCTTGATGAATGCTGTGCTTGGGAGTGCTCCCAGCACCCGGGGGAGCCCCCCATTAGTGCTGTGTGAATGCAGGCGCAGCACCAGCTCCTCAACTCTCTCGAAACGCAGCAGAAAGCTGCCGACTCCCCTTCTGTTTACAGCCAGCTCCAGCTCCTGTTAGGGACCTGCCACAAGGCATGCTGTATTTTTAGAAACAATCTCTAGAAACCAAGGGGAAATACATGTGCACGTTGCAGAGAGGCAGCCACTAACTTCATCTCAGCTGAGACTGCCCAGACAGCGCGTTGCACTGCTGAGCCCCCTCACCTCCAAGTACGGGAAGGAGAAATATTTTCACTGCTGAACCCACAAAGCCAAAATAAAGCAGCCAGTACTTAAATATATTTATCAGCAGCACGACAAACAGCTTTGTTCTGAGAAACCTCAGCTCAGGAAGGGGCTGAGGTCTTGCTCTGCAACCCAAAACTCGGTGCTAGGGAGAGGGACAAAAATCACAACTACAAAACACTATTTCAAACATCATGAAATTACATTTGCTGTCTCAAATGGGCTGACATAAGCGCTTCCTACAGAAGAAAGATCTGCAGAAATCTCACACCTGCACCTGTGACATTGCTCACCAAGGTTGGACACCAGACCGCAGGCTGGCAGAGCGGCCCCCTCCAGGCACTGAGACAGCTCCCACCTCCCACGCACCATGCCCACGGATCCCCAGGCTCCCTGGACAACTGTTTTCTCTGTTGGGTGTTTACACCCGTTATTTGCAAACTTCTGTATTCCCTTCCAAGAAAGATATTCCAGAAAAAACAGTGCTGCTGCCATGCAATGTAGTCTATTTGACCACAGAAGTGAAGAAAATTTTGCCCAGATCTGGGAAAAAGTATCTTAGAAAATGCATCCAAAGCAACCTCCTACAAAACAATGTAATTTGTCTTGGTAGAGTTGTTTCTTTACATGCAGCTGGCCCAAAGCAGTCACTTCAGGATGTATATCTTGGCGTAGATTTGTTTGTATTGGCACAGTCTGAGTCCTTGCAAAGAAAAGCTAGACAGGCCCAACCCTGCAGCCTCTTGTGTCTCTTCTTCTGTAGCAGCTTTCTGCTAAGTCCATTCTTGGGGTCACGAGGTTGAGGAGCAGTGTTTCCCAGGAGGTAGCACTGAAATTTGAGCAGACAATAATCCCCAGCTTTCCTGCATACATGAGTTTGGTTCTCTACGCTTGGGTTTTCCTGCCCAGTCCTCGTCAGGCTGCACTTTGTGCTCAGTCACACCACTCTAAAGGTGGTGCCATGTGCTCTTTGAAGCCCTGAGGCAAACCATTTACTATCCTTGCCATCTTGCTACACAAACTGGCATATCCTCTGAAGGGTTCCTATGCCACCCTCTCCCTGACCACACAGTGATGCTCTCTTGTGCCGCATCATACTACCTTGTGCAATGGACAGGAGATGGCATCTCTGCCGGCTTGAGGAGCAAGTCACCAGACAAGGCAGAAGCCAACACGAGTTGAGTGTGCAGGGACCCATCAATACTGCCATAGGAGGAAAGTTTAGGAATTAAATATACTCTGGTGGTAGTGTAACATCACTAGGAATAATAAAATAATTAAGTCTCTCAGACTCCCTCTCGAAAGAGGCTCTTGGCAGCTTCAAAGACAGACTAATAAACACTTCTCATAACTCAAATGGCAGAAGGCAGCCAGCTACGTCCAGTCTGGATTTCAGGATCCCTGCCCTCTCCCACACTCCCTTCCCCTTCCCCAGCACCTGTTCCGTAGCACCAGTGCCCGGGCACACCAGCTCCAGGAGGTGCACGCAGCTCCTGGCCAGGCCCATGGCCACGCTGCTGCTGGAGCTGCCCAAAAGCAGCAGATCCCTCCTCCAGCCCCAGGTGGGTGCAGTTGGTAGGAGACGTATTTTTCCCTTTTGCTTCTTCCTTCTCTCAAGTTCTCCGGGTGCCAGGCTGCAGCACCACTGCTGCTCATTTGCCTTTTGCTCAGCCCCTGCAGAGATTCGACGCTCTTTTTCATGCCCCCCGTCTCCTCCCTCAAAAAAAGAACAGCATCTGCACTGCTCGTGCCGAGAACAGCATCCCTGCGGGGCTGGAGACCGCTTCCTCTGTCCTAAGGCAATCCTTGAATCCTAACATTTTGCTTTTGATTGTTATGATTTTCAGATCTTCTATCACCCATTACATGCTCCTAATGAGACCTGCAGAGAGTTCAGACATCTGCTTGCCTAGCCCTTGAGCACCGGAGTCAGTAGCTCCATGTGTCACTCCATATTAGCCAGCACCCCTTCCAGGTTGATGGGCTTGGATGCTTTCTACCATCCCTTCCAACACAATTAGCATTTCTTGGAGAACACGATTTAAGGCTTTAATTGCCTTTGATTTTGATCCTTCTGTGATCAATTTTCTCAGGCCAGAAAGACTAAGCAAAAGGCGAGTTCAGAGGCAGAGGATGGTGAATGCCTTTGGAATGGCACCAGTTGGACCCAGGTGAGGTCAGCTTTTCCAATTCTCTATCTTCCTTCAGGCACTTCATATGCTGGGCATCTTCCTTCTGAATTGCAGCCACTGTTACCACACATGACATTTATTCCTTGTTTGATGAATTAGGAATTGCTTGAGCACTCCCTTAGACAGCACAAAAGCAAGTAAGAAGAGATACCAGTAGGAAACGGCACTGTGTCTGAAAGTCTGGTTCCTGCGAACCAGCTGTAATTCGGCTAACGCAGTCTCCTGCACGGTCACCTTTTGCTCTTGTATCTCTGGCCTGAATCATCAGAGCCGAGGCAGCTCCACATGCAACTGGGAGCTGGCAAGCAGGGCTGCGGGTGTTACCTGCAGGCACGTGCAAGGTCTGTCCCCACTCGGTACAGCTTTGGCTGCAGTGGGGCCTGACCCAGCAGGGTTCAGGCAAGTAGCACCATCGTAACTGTATCGTGGCAGCATCAGACCTGCCATGTGCCCACTTACTAGCAGGTACTCCACAAGCTTATCTGATGGACAGGCTGCCCCATTAACCACCTTGGGCTTTTCTCAAAACCCTCGCAGGCTTCCTCCATGCTGCCCACAAGGAGCCCTAGAAGAGCCCAGGCAGTGTTCAGCGTCTTCTACCCTCCTGTGCTACCCTGCCTGGCTCTGCTCCCACCTGTGTGACAGGGCTCTGCATTTTACCATTTAATCGGCTCTCTTTCTGCTTCCCCAGCCTCCTGCAGGGTCCCTTCTGCCTGCAAGGTGCCTGCCCCAGCAGCCCCCCTGCAACAGCCCCCCTGCGCTGCAGCCAGCTCGGAGCCTCGGACACCTTGTGGCTAAGTCACTGCTGGCTGTAGCCATCCTGCCTGACCAACTGGAGCGAGAACGTTCTTGAGCAGACGCTGGTCCCTGCCATGCTAAGGACAAATCACTCTTCTGAGGTGGCTTTCTGCTGCCTTGTAGGAGCCGAGGGAGGTGGGTGCAAAGCAGAAGAGAGAAGGATTTAAGCAAGAGCTTAGCGAATCCATCTGTGCTGACATCCATCAGTGTCACTCCTTGGCTGCAAAAGCAGTATTTATAAATCACGTTTCAAAACTGGCTACAAATTTGTACAAAGAAACAGATGGGCTGGTGGTAGCAGTTTGTCACCACTGATATTTATATGGAGGAGTAGAGACAAGTGCAAGAGGGGTGAACACACGAAAGGAAGGCAAGGGGGGACAAAGGAGGATGCAGCAAGGGAACCCTTGAGAGCAGGGAGCGAAGGTGAGCACACCCAGTGCGCTCAGTGGACTGAAGAAGCAGGTATGGGAGGAGAAATCAAAGGAGAGAAGATGGCACTAAAACACACACACATTAGGAGTGAGGGGTGCCTCCATCTGCACAGGCAGCTGCTTCCCCTTGCTGTGGGAGACTGCATTGCTTCGCAATTGGGAGGGTCTCCAAACAAACTGGGAATAACCCTGCAGCAACAGCATTTGTTTTCCCGAGAGCAGAAGGTGGGAGGCAATGCCAGCTTTTACTCATTTTATGCAGTGTTGTACCACATGCAAAGTTTGTGGGATTGTTTAGCATGAAGGATTACCCCGTGCAACAAGAGCCTCACCCACTCAAGAGAGCAGCAGCTCTGGAGGAGGCGGGAGCACAGGAGCCTGTGCCCTGCACCCTCCTGCAATGCCAGCTTTTGGGTCATTGCTGGTGAACCCTGGCTGCCCGAACAGGGGATGCTTGATTGATCCACACACAGCACCTGACAGTGAAGCAGCACCTGATAAACTCCAGACCAGCTGAGCAGCAGTGATGGCTCTGGGATCACAACCCAGCCGTGGCAGACATCCCAGCTCAGGGCAGGGAGTGGGAGTGCAACCCCAGGCCCCTCGGAGCTTCTGGAGGGGTCTAGGTAGGGATGGACGCCAGGGTGCAACTCAGCACGCTCAAGGACATTTTGATAAATCCCTTCAGAGAAAGTGAAGGAAGTTAATCACTGGATGTGGGGCAAAATCTTGCAGAGGATTAAAGCTTGCTTACATGATAAGAAGCAAAGGTCTTGTGAGCAGCTGCCCCATGAGTGCAGGGGGAGGGACTCAGGTCAGAGACAGCTGCACTCTTTAGGACACAAAGCAACATCAGTCCTTCTACAATTATAACTGAAGCTTTTTGTTGAAAGTTCCATTTTGTCTATCCCTAATAATGCTGAGCCAAACTGAGCAAGCAGGATCTTACGTCAGCAGAAGGCTCCTCTGATAAGCTCAGAACAAACTAAATCAGACTTTTGACAGACAAGGCTGCAAAAACAGAGAAGAAAAAAAAATGTAAAAGAACCCCCAAAACAAAGGAAGCATTTCAGTGTGGTCTGCTGGCTTCCATCTGGGCTGGCTTCTATCTGGGCCGGCCCCTTTGACAAGTAAGTGCACATCTGGCTGGAGAAGGTCCCAGTTTCTACATGGGTCCCTGCTGTACTTACCACTGCAGTCAGCACCTAAATTCAACCAAAACACCAATAAAAAATACAAAGCGGCCTGGTAAGTACCTTTCTGGATTGTTAATGTCCACACAAACGCAGCCTGACCTTGCAGTCTGCAAAGCCAAACAGTAGCCAGGGCTCAGCCATCAAAACCTGTGTTGCACCTCACTGGTTACAGCAGCAGGTGACGGTTGAGGCATCGGGACCGGCTCAGCCCAGAGGCACAAAGAACCCAAGAGCTTCCCAGAGGAACAGAAGGGCCCTGCCTGGCTGCATTTCCCAAAGGACTGGATAAACCTTAGGAAATGCAGAGGACGCGTGCTCCTAAGCCACCATCTGGCTCCGCTGGCCAGGTCCCAGAGGATCCACCACAGCTGAGGGCTGGCTGTTGCACGGCCCCACTGCCTTCTGAGCTGCTCCCATGTGCCAGGGGCTGCCCACCCGCACAGTAGCCCCAGGATGACCCCTGCTCCAGGATTTACCTTGAACAAGGATAAATCATAATGCTCAACAGAGGAACGTGTTCATCTGTAAATCCACATCATCTCCTTGCCTGCAGGCAAGTTAGAGATTTCGCATCAAGACAGGGACTGAAAACCCTGGAAACACTGAAGGCTAACCAGACAGCACAAGAAGAGCTCTGGACTTGTCTGTAGCAGAGAAGAAAGTGACAGAGCCTCCCTGAGGAAATCCAAACCGCTATCTGACCAGCCCCCCCATTTCAGGTTGGCAAGGAGCCTTGCAGAGTGCCCAAAGCACCCCGAGCTCCACCTGGCACAGATGGACCATAAGCCCACAGCCCCGCAGCCAGCTGTGCCACTCAGCCAGGAGGCTGCAGCACTGGGAAGGGTGCGGCAGGGCTTACCCTTAATATCCAGCAGAGAAAAATGGTGGTTGTTGGCTTCAGGTGCCAGAGTGAAGTAGAAATGATGGCCACTCTGAGGCTCATCGCGGTCCACGACGCTTATTGTCTGGATCAGCTGTGGGGAGAAAGCCAAGGTGAGATCAGTGCTGCCTCCTCAGCCTCCCCCACCAGCCCTGCTCACAGGGTCCGGTCCAGCAAAGCATCACTGGGTTCTGCCACAGAAAGGGATGAGCCTTTGCCCCTGTAGATGGGCTTAGCTGTAGGACACCAACGAAGTTGTTCCCAGTGTGACAGCAACTGCACAGGAAGATATTCAGGCAGAAGGGGAAGGATGGCTGGCTGGTACTGGTCCAGAGCACTGCTCAAGGCACAAGACTGCTGCAGGCACTGACCAAAACCCGGGAGAAGGGCTGGGGGACACCTGCTACCTGGCCTGGCTTGGCATCCTCGCACACTGCAGCTTCATAGGGGGTGGCGAGCTCAGGTGGATTGTCATTGACGTCCAGGATACGGATACGGAGAGAGGCTCTTGACACCTGTGAGTGATTATCTGAAACGAAAAAGGAAGCAGAGCTTCAGCAGGAAGTGCCATGTGCTGCTAGCAGGGAGCAAACCCTCCACGTCCCTGCCGCCCAGAGCCCAGCACAGCTGCTGCCAGCGCAGAGGGTCACGCAGCACCGCACCTCTGCCTGCCCATGGCACAGACTGGCGCTGCAGGCCGGCGGTGCCCACAGAGCATCGCTCAGCCCTGCCCCACCTGTTTTCCAGTGAAGAAACCCAACTGCTGGGCTGTGTTCCAAGGACTCCCAAAATGCTGCTGTTGGCCTGATCCACCCCTGGAAAGCCCCCAAGCAAGTCCCCACATAAAGGCCACGCCGCTGATGAGCATCTGTGCTGCAGCCAGACAGCACTGAGAGGGGACAAGCAAACTCAGATGCGAGAACATCACAGCCTGGCTTGGATCCTGACCCTCACACCCCAGGAGCTAGCAGCAAGGCTAAGAGACGAGCGAGCAGAGCCAGGATGTGAAACGGGGGATCAACTAAGAGCAGCGGGCAGTGATGAAATCTGCCACATGCACCTCCACCACGCCCAGACAATCTGGGGTTGAACCCTCTCTGTCAAGGTGTGAGGCTCCTGCCCTGGGACCCGGGCCTCGCACACTGACACCGGCTTTTGCATTGCCAGCAGCAGCTTGAACCTGAACTAGCACCATCTGCCAGCCAGCACAGGGGGTCACATGGCAAGACCTAGGGCAACCCCTATAGCCCTGCCCTTGGCAGCCCGTGCCTCATGCGGGCAGCAGTCCAGGGGGGCTCGCAGCCCACCCCCCTCCCATGGGGCACACGGAGCCACCAGCTGCACTCGCCTGTGCTGTTCCAGGCTCACATGACACATGGGACAGGGATCACATTTACAGCTCCCTTCACTGCAGTGCTGCTCTACCCCACACACGCACCGCAAAGGTACATTGAGCCCTCGCTATAAAATTATAAATCACTCTGGAGGGCCTAATGTTTTCTGGAGCACCTCATGCGCTTCCAAACATAAGAACTCCCTCACACTCCATCTCCTTTGTTTTACCCAGAGGTTGCAACTGTGACAGACCCAATGCCTCTCTCCTTGCAGCTCTGCTGCCTGTTTGTCTATAAAATTAATGCTGGCCCCCGCAGATCAGGTGGGGGAGGACCCAGGGGAGAGATTTAGTGCTGCTCCATAATTAGCCAGGAACCTAAGCCCTCTCCCCAGAGCTGCCTTCACCCTGTTCTCCTGTTATCACTCCCTCTCACCCAGACCAGCTGCTCTGGTGATTAGATGCTTGTTTTCAGGGGAGGGAGGCAGAAGTCGTGACTAAAAGCCTGGAACTATGCGTTATTTTAAAAGCCGTGTTGGTGCAGTGAAATAAACTGCAACTGCTTTCAGGGGAGAGGAAGGGGGAGACAGCGGGGCAGGAAGGGATGTGCCTGATGCCCACCATGGCCACAAATGAGCAGGAGGAGAAAGGGTTCAATTTCTGAAAGAAGAAGGATGACAGCATCTCATCACCCTCTCTTCGGCGCACAGGAAGATGGATAACTATCCCTGCTGCTCAGCTCTGGAGCAAGCCGGCATTGCCCTGGAGGCACTGCCGAGAGAAAGATGAGGAAAAGCAGAAAGAGAAAGGAGAAAGAAGAGCCTGGGACCCCATTCCTTCTCTTTCCTAACTGCGATCGGGAGGAGTGGTTCCTCTCCCAATACCCCACAGTGCCCAAGCCGGCTGCTAGCAGGAGCTGGTGCCAGTGCTGCTGAACTCTACCCAGGACCTCTGGGCTTGGCATGTGCTGTGGAGGCTCTGCAGGGCCAGGCTGGGACACCTGGGCAACCCAGAGCACAGTAGTTTCCCTTCAAGATCACCTCTCTCAGCTGCATCAGGAGGGATGTGCTCAGCGTATTTAGAGATGGATGTAACCATAGGCCCATTCTCTTCCACAGCATCAGTGACCAGCTGCCAGGAGTGTTTTATGCTGTGCACGTGAGTGGGGTCATCCATGCGCCACTGCACAGTGCCAAGGACCCGCACTGACCCCTCTGCCAGAGCCATAACTAATGTCCCAGTCCCCTGAGCGCAGCTCAAAGCACAGTTGTCCTTTCTGAATGCACCCTGTCGTAAAGAAGCCCTCCTTTTTCCTCTTCCAAAATTGCTGAAGCCTGAGGCTCAGGCTTACTCCTGGCTCAGTGACAGGGTTAAAATTTGATGTCTCCAAGAACATAAAGGTTAGAAATGCAACCACTGCATCGTTGTCAGCTCTTCCAGTGAGGCACACATCGACTTCTTTTGGCCGTACCATGATCTATTTGAAGGTTCCTCAATTGCTTTCTTTATCAACCTCCCTCTTCCTTTGAGCCAGTACCTAGATTTAAGGGTGGAGAATATGAAAAATGGTTGGATGTATTTGAAACAAGTTATCTCCAAAACACCTCTGAAGTATGTTTTCTGTAACTGTGTGGCATAAACTGAATTTATGACGGTCAGAAGCCTGATTAAGATTGTTGGAGTACATCTGTGCTGACAGGCGTGATGCCCCTAACTAATGCAGACTTCACATCCACAAAGCTAAAAGCTCTGACCTGTGTTCCTCTGCATGGCACAGAAATACACACAGACGCCCCTACACATGCTCAGCAGTCATGTACTCCTGCCAGGCAGAGCAGCAGGCTGGGTGGATGAGGGCTGTCGAAGGCACAGCAGTGTGCCCCCGCAGGGCTCTGCCAAGCGGCACCTGGCCAGGGGATGGGGCGCAGGGCTGCACGTGCCAGGCTGAGCACAACTGGAGAGGGAAAAAAAAAGTAATCTTCCATTGCAGCATCTCTCCTCGGTAGCTGGAAAGCTCAGCTGACTGACATGCAAATTAGTTTAATTATTTCTTCTTCTAAAATAAATTATATTTTGCAGTGGCTGCAATATGTTGTGTCAGGCAAAATTACATTCAATATTTTTAAACTAATTGATGTCAGCCTTGAGAAAACCTGATTGACAGCAGCGAGGAAACTAGGCTGCTACCTAAACGCTTTCCTAAATTAAAATTAAACATGCCGTTTTTCTGCATTTCCTTCAGGAGTTGGAATGCTATTAATCTGAAAAGACTGAGGTAAGACATGGAAAACACACAGAACAAGGGGGACATGCTGGAAACACAGCAGCTGCAGTATGGGAGCTCCAGGCTGATGACTGGCAGCTGCCTTTGCCAACATGGGCTCCTTTATTTTGGAGCTGCTAGGGCCGGAGGACAGAGCTCTGCCCATCACCTCCATGCTGCAGCGTCTGCACTTTCCTCACTGCTACAAACAGTGCAGCTCAGGACAAGCAACAAGCACAGGCCAGACCCCTCTGTGCCGAGGTGCTGCTCGGTGGGACGGGCAGCAGCTATGGAGCAGGGGAAAGCCAGTCCTGCTGCACGGAGACACTGGAGACTGAGACTCAGATGCTCCAGCTGGATCTTCAGCCACATCCCAAAGTATTCTTTTCTTAATTAATCACGAAAGTAATCTGAACAGGACAATATCCTTGGCGTTTTGCATCTGATTGTTTAAGACAGCAGCTTGCCATCTTGCTGGGTTCTGGACAACCGACTGCCTGCAGGACTGACGCAGAGCACAATTGGGCAACTGCTCTCAAGCGCTGGCAGCTTTGCAGCAGCAGCTTACAGTAATGGGAAAGCATTGCTGAGATGCCCAGCCACCCTGCTGTGGCAGGGAAGAGGAGATCCATGGTTACTGCTGCACTGAGATCCAGTCCTTACCCCTTCAGACCCTTACACATACTCACAATAAAGCACTTTGCATTTTTACACCCAAACCTCTACTGTGAGGCTCTCAGTCCAACCGCTGCTGAAGCACACATACCATCTGCACTCCTGCCTGCATACGTAGCCATGCAGTGATATCACACCGTCACACATTCTGCAGCTTTCCTGGGGTCTGAAACATATTTTGAGGGAAGCCCAGAGGACTGTGGGCTGCTGCTTGTGGCTCAGCACCCGGGGAAGCACAGCTCAGGGACGCTGTCGGGCAGTGTACGACCCACCCTCTTCTGCCTCAAGACCCAATTGGTACAATAATGCGTTCCAAATTTTTATATCAGTAGGGAAGCCAGAAGAGGCAGGGTGGAATTTATTCCTCACTGTCTCAGCAAACTGGGAGAAAAAAATGCAGAATAGATGATGGGGATGGGCCACGCTGCTTTCCAGCACTCAGGCCACGGCTGTGAAGCACAGGGTGCTTTTGTAGATGTCAGAGCAGCTGCCTGACTGCAAAGCAGAGCACTGATGGCAAGGACGAAGCAGGGGCACGCCAGGGGTATGGCTCATTGGACACAGGCAGCTACACCAGAGGCTGAAACTGGAAACGTGGCTCCCAGCTGGGGGGAAGCAAAGCGGAAGCAGCAGTTAAGCCAAGTAACATATAAATGGCTCTCACCTCTCCTGAGTCCTGCCCAAACTCAGCAGCATGAGAGTCATTAAATCGCATCCAAACACAATGCTCTGATTAAAACCAGTCTCCAGGAGGAAGATTTATCATCTCAATTACCAGCAGTGGACACAGCAGTCAAGGCCTCATCATTTTACATGAGCAAAGAGCAAAACAAGAAGAGAATCACTAATATTAGCCCAAGGAAGGTAAACAGCTTGTGAGTGAGATGAAGATTTATCTCTGGAAATACTTGGCCTGGTCCCAGGCCAGCCTTGCTGAACAGTCCCCATGCTTCCTGCTGGCTGCCACGTGGTGAGGCCAAATATTCTGCTGGTCACCCACCAGCTGAGGCAGCTCACGCTGGGGAGTGCCTGTCCCACCGGGGGGACCTGCCCCTCCTGCCAGCAGCGGGCAGCCCAGCAGCTGTCTTCTGTGGCTTTTCTTACTGCTCCTTCGATGCAAATACACTGTCCTTGGTTATCTGGTAGGGCATGCACACCTGGACATGATCTCTGCTGCAGCAGTGCAGGGTCCCAGATGAGGCTCTCAAAGGTGGTGGGGGACAGCTCTTGCATCAAGCTGCTCAAACCTGACAGGCTGCCTGCTGGCACAGGTGCTGTCAGCAGGCAAGCCTTCCATCAGCTGCCCTCTGTTAAGCCCTTGCCAGGACAGTCCTGCCAGCAGACAGGGAGGGCAGCTGGAGAAGGCTATAGAGAGGCAAGACCTTGGTGCGCTCCAGGCCACATGCCCATGCACCATGGGAATCGTGCAGGCATTAGCTTCCCAGCAGCCTCGACTAGCTGGGGGGCCAGGCCTGAGCCCAGGCAGCAGGATGCCTGGTCAACTTACTCCATTACTCCTGCAAGGTTTACATTTCATTGAGAAAGGAAGAATATTTTACCACTTGCCTCCACTGGAGTTGACAGCATCCTGCCCAGCCACGCAGCAGACCCCGCAGCAGCCAGCTGCAACCTGTACGCCACAGCAAACACCACGGGGCCCTGACAGCTCCCCCAGCCCCAGGCACCTGCGTGCCAGGAACTGCCACACCAATGCCAGGAACTGCCACACCGATGCCAGGACGGAGGCTCCCAGCCACCCCGTGCTCTGCGCCCATGCTGCTGCAGCTGATCCCACTGCGCCAGGCACAGCCTGACAGCTGCTGCACGGCCCTGCGCTGAAACCCCTCTATCAGTTGGAAGGCTGTACCTTTACAACTGCCCTTTCCACTAGAGGATTCAGACATAAATTGTACTTTAAATTCAATATCAGTCATTAATATTTCATGATTACAAAATGTTAAGGATAATGTCACTGGGAGGAATGTCTGGGCAGTTAAAACGGATGAGTCAGAGCACTGAAGAGTCTCCCTGGCTTTTGAAGCGATCTAGCCTGACAGGCTTCCCTGCCGGAGGGGAGCCGCAGCATTTACTGACTTGTTCTGAAACCCTAGCTGCTGCGTGTAAATATTGTCCTTCTGATTCTTGTCACCTCACATTTCCTCTGGATGCCGAGTTGTGCTGCAATGCTGTGATGCCCTCCCCCTGGCCACTGCTGGCAGAGCCCCCCGCAGAGCCCCCAGGACGTGCCACAGCTCTGCAGTGGGTGACCCCCACTCTGGTGCGGCTGGGCAGTGTGGGCACGCGTGCCCGTCCCTGCCTGACACCAGGTCACCCAGCTGGCATGCACAAAACATCAGCACTGAGGGTCTTGGGACATGCAGCAGAGCCAGGGACATCCCCCCGGGGCAGCGGGGGTCTGGCCAGGGCTGCTGGCCCCTTGCCTGGCCAGAGCAGATGGCTGCTGCTGTGGCAGGGTGACCCTGCAGCAGGAACCGATCTCTAGGCTCCAAGTCAGCCCCTGACCTGGCTCCTTGAGTGAGAAGAGCATCTTCCTGCTCAGGACCAAGCAAAGAGAACCAGAACTCCTGAGGGGTGTCTCAGAGTGAAGCCGGGGGAAGGCTCCTGCCCGCAGGCAGACAGGCAGATGTCAGAAGGTGCTTTGCACCACGGCAGCAGCCTGGCACCAGCTGCCATGGGGTGGCAGAGCACAGCATGTCCGAGGCTGCCCTGGCGGCTTGTGCATCCGAAATGTGGAAGACTTTGAAGAATACGGCAAAGTGTTCCTGCTTCCCAGCATGGTGCCTGGAATTAAAGCCCCTGCTCCATCTTCACAGAGGAACGCAGAGCACTCCCTGGGGCCCAGAGGGCCCGATCCACCACCACACATGGGAATATGCAGAGCCCATGAGCCAAGGCACTGTGCAAACATGATGGAGGGCAGCAGGATGCCCCAAGGGCAGCTTCCTACCTGCAGCAGAACACCCACAGGGAAGTGAAGCTTACCCTTTGCTGCTATTATTTTCTTTTCATTCATCAAGAGGAGTTTATTCACAGCTCCTCTGAGCAGCAGGACCCAGGTTTGCTCTATTCTTTCTTAAATGGAGAAGAAGAGACAAACAGAACTGTGCTGGAAGCACCTACGCCAGGCTCCGTTGCCCCCACCACATGGAGAGAAGATAAACCAACAAAACATGCAAAGCCACTAAGCTGTTCCCTCCCTGGGCAATCCCAGTTGGGTGTGAGAAGTTTTGGCAGTTACTGTAAATACAGGCTAAAGGATAGCACAGCCATAGGGGAAGGAAAAGACCATCACCACGGCTCTCGTGGGAGGGTCAGAAAGGAGCTCAATTTTGGAAGAGGACAAAAGAGCTTCCCCTCATCCTCTGCCTGAGGCTTTTCCTGGTGGGCTGCAGGGCGAGGCCAAGTGCTGCGGCCAGAGCTGGAGCAGCCCAGCAGCACCAACCCTGGCAGCAGTGCTGCTCCCCGTGCCCAGCACAGGGGCTTGGGGACACTCTGCCCCCACAGCCCCTTCCCACTGCTGCAGTGCAGGGACCTCCCGGCCTCTCCTTGCCGTGCCTTGCCAAGCCTGCAGCCACACCAGGGGCAGGGAGACCAAGGAGCAAGGGCATGGGAGGCATCCAGAGCCACAAACCCTGTGTGCAGGTACAGCCGGCAAGTCCCAACCACCATGAGTCTGCAGCAGAAGCAAGTGCTGGCAGTTATCTGTGCCACAGTTGATGGGCATCCACCCACAGCACATGGCTGAACAGGGGGGATGCAGGTGATGTGAACGCAGACCCCTGGGAACCCCCAGAACCGCTCAGCAGGTGTGAATGTAGGGAGTGAGCTGCACAGGGATGACAGGCAGAGCTGGTGCATAGATAACAAATTTGATTAGTGTTCATCAAATATACTATTCAACCATGCTCCCTTATTAATGCTCAAGTCTGGAAGAGTATTTTTAGGTTGTCTAGGGAGATGTCAGACTTAGTGCTGCTGCGTTATTTTTTTTTAATTCAGTGTTAACACTTGCCTCTTGGTCACCTCTGCAGTGAATGCACCCATATTTCCCCCTCTGCCCCAGCACAGACTGTTCGCTCCACACAGCATTCTTCCATCTCACCTGCTTCCATTGCCAGGACAGTGATGTTGTGCCACCCTGCTGTCTCCCGGTCTAGGACCTTTCCTGTCACAATGGCACCTGTGTTGGCATCGATATCAAAGATCCTCTCAGCATCTGTGCTGCGGTCGATGGCATACCTGAGATCAGGCAAAAGGGGAAACAGTCAACAGCTGGATGTGCCAAACCCAACCTTGCCACCAGCCCCAAAAATATAGGAATGTAACGCAACCGGCCCTGTATCACCACTCTCACTTTTCCTCTGCTGCACACGAAGGCCACGCTTCTACCAGGCCGCAAGTGCAGGGCCCTCAAGTAAAACTCAAGTGTGGCTTTTGGTGCATAAAGCGGAACTAAGCACAGGCTGTGGACAAGGGGAAAAACCTGCTCTGATGGGAACCTTATGCTCAGGACAGACAGAGCGATACAGAAATCACGGGCTGTAACTCCACTCATGACCCTGAAAAGCTTCTGAGCTTTAAGTTCAGGAAAAACACCAACCGAAAGTGGAGGAAGGCACCCCTGCTTGAGAAGCCCATCACCCCCCCCAACCCCCTCTCCTGATCCTGCCACAGCACCCACCCAAGTGAGAGACCTGAAGGACCACAGAGCAACACGTGGGCGGGCTGTGAGCCAGACCTGCAGCTACAGCAGTTACAAATGGCAAGGTCTCCTCCAAATCCAGACCGAACCTGTGCAACTGGAGCAAGAACCCTGGCACAGAGCAGTGGGCAACAGCCAGCATCCTCACAGCCAACACAGCACATCATCCCCAGCACCCCTGAGATTTGCCACAGTTTGGGCTTCCCAGTTTCACAGGAACAGGCTGCAGAGCTCCTCCAGCTCTGACTGGCTCCAGCTGCTCAGCAGAGACCCTTCACACACAGCTATCATTCTTCTCCTTCAGCTGCTCCAGCGCTGCCCCAAACAGCACAAGGAGCACCACACCAACAGTCCACCCACTCCCTGTGTCACCTCTTCCCAAAGAGCAACCTCACAGATCACGAGAAGGATCACACACCGGGGGTTTAGCCCTGCACCTTAGCCATGACACCACAACCGCAGGACACACCACTGGGACTGCCTGGATCTCCAACCAGCAGAGACATTACACACGGAATAAAGCAAGCTAACATTAAACCAGGGCACAAGTAGATGTGTGCTCCTCGGGGAAGAGATTGGAAGGGAAGCCCAATCCAGCTGAGGACCTCAAGCACAGCCATAACACAAATAAAAAACACCACCACTGCAATCGGAATTAGAAATCCAGAAGGCCTACAAATCACAAACAATACAGCACAATGTTATTGTGTACAGCATCCTTCATACACACTGCATCCCAGAGTGCTCTACAGAATTAAATAATACAAGACAGCAAAGAGTACAAAGGATAAATTGGATGAATTACCAAAAGGAGGGCTGTGAAGAAATTAAAGCCTTCAGTCACATGTCCAACAACAGAAGGAAGATAAATGTAGAGACAAAGCAAGCTGGAAAGCTGATGAGACAGGACAGTACTGAGAGGCTGTGTCAGACGATGAGCTGAGCAGGACAGACTCTAGGCTAGAAGCATGCTCAGGATGGCGGAGGCATCCTACGCTGCAGGGTGGCTTTCCCAGGTGCTTGTGTCTTGCCTGGCACAGCCCAGCTGTGCTCTGTGGGTGCCTCATCCATGTGGCTCACAGCGGAGGAACACCAGTTCACTTTCTGCATGCAAGGATGACCACTGTACACAGAGGCATCAATGGTGTCCATGCCTTTCTGTCCCATGCCCTGGGTGGGGGAACCAGCTGCAGATGAGTGCCTCTTGTGGGGCACCTATCCACACAATCAGACAGCTCCGCCTCTGATGGAGGCACATACAAAGGCATTTCTACACTGTTTAAGGTGTTTTACAGTACCAGATTACATTCCCTAGCTTTCTCCCTTTCAGACAGACAGGGGGATGAGAGAGAAAATACAACAGCACTTGCCTGCAGTTAAGAAAAAATGTAAAAAAAATCATTTAAATAGCATCTGTGCACATGCACGGTCTAGCATGTTCTGCACCTATGTGGCTGGCTTCCACCCCCATCCTTGCACTTAGAGGCAATGGGGATCTGCCACACAAAGCCAGGTACAAGCCCAGGCATCTCTGAAGCAACTGCCAGGGACTTTCTAGCCATCCTGCATTTTCTGCCCTAACTCCTAGCTGGAAACAGCCTCTACAGGCACACAGCCAGCTCCAGGAGGAACAGTGACACTGTGCTGGCACATTCTGCAGCCTCTCATCCACCCTGTGCTTGCTCACTGCAAAGGGAAAGGAAAGGTCTGGCCGCTCTGACTTGTACCCATCAGTCCAATGTACTGCTAGAAGGAGGAACAGAAGCTGGGATGACAACACCTAGCATCTTTCCAATGGCATAATTCATGCATTTGCACAACTGCTTCCATTGTTCTACCACATCACCTGACCTCAAACATATCCACTTTTTAATACTGTTACAGTTCAAAATGGTACTTAACTCTCCATATGCCTTCCCTGTTTCTCAGGTAAGCACATGCCTGTTTTGTTCACACTCATGTCATTGCTGCATAAACAGAGATACCTGCAAAAAATAGCTACACAGAAAAACCCACTTACTGATGGGAGGCATCACTGAGCCTGGAAACATCTGACACCAGCGGCTTGCATGGCCGGAGGGCAGGAGGCTGATAGGGGAGCACCCTGTGTCACGCCACTGGTAACCTTTTCTTATGCTTCCAATTGTTTTGCTGTTAAGGTTGTCATCTGTCACTTCTGAATTGTATGGAGGACTGCCTGCCTATACCCTGTAGCAGGGCACAAACCAGACCAGAGATCTGATCCCTTTGTCACCTGTGCTACTCACAGAGCTGCCACCTTCTCAACACTGTGTCAGGGGAAGGAGAGAGCTCTGAGCCTTGCCTGCGCTTGCCATGAAAGCAGGGCTGAGCCTGCTTCTACGCACTATGGGTTTGGAGGTGGCCGGTCCAGGTGGTTCTGTAGCTCTCCAACTGTGCAAAGCGCTGTGGAGGCTCTGGAGTTCTAGGCTAGCATTGGGGCTGGGGGCAGAGGGGGGCACAGGGATGGCCATCCGCCCCCCGCAAAGCTACAGCCATAACCGGCTCAGAGCTGCGGATCAGACCACTCCACACTGCTCTACACGACAGAGCTCCCCTCCAGGAGGTTACGGCTACCCCCATGCTAGAGCAGCGAGGATGAGAAGCTATCCATGACGCTCAGTTTACGCCACTTTGTGCAGTACAACCTTCACCGACCAATGTCTGTGCTGACCAGCACAAGCCCCTCCACCTCCAGTAGTGCAGCTTCATATTCATCTGGGCCACTGAAGCCAAACAGTGCTTCTGACCTGGGAAGAGGCAGCAATTAATCCCTGGGTCCTCCAGGTACTCAGAGACAGGACATATGCTCATTCCTCCTAAAGCTGGCTGGCGCTCTGTATCTGGAACTGCAGTCCCCAGCTCTGATTGGGATGCGGACCTTGTAATCCGTTTTCCTCTCTTTCTGCTGGCACTGCCTGTTGGTTTGCATGTTACAAGTGACTGTTTAATTTAGACAGCTTTCTTGGTGCTCATCTTTCTCCTGAATGCATTTCTCAAGCAGTTTGTTTCACTTCTCCCCCTGAATGTAACAAGGAGCACATTTTATGCCACGTGTTTTGTTAATAGGGAGCTTTTCAAACACTGTGAAAAGCTTTTTGTTGTGTTTGTTTTTTCCTGCTCTCCCTTTTGTGCTGAAGCAGGTTGTAGTTCTTGCTGTGCTGTTGCAGTCTATAAAATGCCCATGTCCAACACGTGTCTCCAGATTTGGTGAATACCAAACAAGAATATCTCTGAGAACCTTAAATCCCAAGCAACATCTTCCCAGCGCTGATAAAGCCTGGAACACACACAACCAGAGCACAGGCTCCCACTGCAGAGAGAAAAACAAAAGGCTCCCATACAAACAGCCTCACATACACAGTCAGTCTATCACTGTATTACCTCATACAATGGCTCAGCTGAGAAAAATTGCACTACGCCCAGGAAACGTACAGCTAAAGCCAAAAAGCCAACTGAAAGCTAAATTCTTTCTGAAAAAGAGTGCTTCCAGCTTTTGTTAGGCAACAAACAAGGATGGAATAAAACAAAAAGCACCAGTTCTTTAGAAAGGCATTTCCTGCCTGTGCCGCGGTGGGGCTTAGCATTGCCCCCTGAGGGCATGCTGAACTTGAGCATGACTCCCTGCCTCACTGCATCCCACCGGAGGGAGGGTGCCCCTCCTGAGCAGCACAAGCTGGGGCTGCTCACCCAGAGATGGGTGCTCTTTGGGCACCCCAAGCCCCAGCTTTCCTCCCACCCGGGCAAGTGGCTGCCAAGGGCTGTACATCCACAGGCAGCCGGGAGAGGGGCAGCAAGCCGTGCCTCAGGGATGCCTCCTAAGAGCAGGGGAGCTGGACACCCCTCCAACCCTCGTGTCTTCATAACAGCTCACTTTGCAACCCAGCCTGGCTTGTCTGGGAGGGATTTGTTCTCACAGCAAATGGCTATGTCCTTGTGTCCTTACATCCACCCAGGAGGGCAGGGGAGCGCCAGGGTGAAACATGCCTCCAGCAGCTGCTTCAGGCTGGATGGTGCAGAAGCCACACAGCCGTTTGTGCTGGCCTAGGGATGAAAACAAGGAGCCAAAGGCACCTCCGTTCCCTTTTGGCTAAAAATACTTCCCAAACCTCGTTATTGGCAGCCTGGTGTCAGCAGGACCTGGAAACACTGACAGAGCTGATTTTTGCTCTGCTGTCTCTGGCATCCCTTGTTCTTTTCCTGCCTCAGGAGAAGAGAGCATCTCATCATGACAGAAGGTTGTGGCTCTCCCCTATTTACAGGGCAGAGCCAACACACAGACCCAAGGTCCAGAAGGCAGCAGGCACTGCAGAAACACAGCCATGCCTTCGCTCCTACCTCTAGCAGACAAGAATCAGGAAGTTAAAGGGATCCACTGAACTGCAGCAACTTGAAAGAGTTCATACCAACTTCAAGGAGTCAAGGATCAAATACCGGTCATGCTGTCAGGACCAGTTGCTCTCTAATGCATCAGAGGTGAAGCACAAGTGCTGGCTTCTTGTGACTGTACTTTGGGAGTAGCACACTTGAAATGCAAGGTGACTTACTGCTGTCTCCTGCTGACAGGTTAGTGTCACATCCTTGCAGGGTACTGCGGGATGCTTGCATTAATGTTTGTGCACCACTTTGAAGCTGTGAACAGCTGCCCACGCAGCAAAGTCTTTTATTAAATTACCTGGCTTAGCCAGAGTATGGGAAAGCACAAGAGATCCAACAGCACCTTCCACCTGCATTGGTGCCACACTGGTGTGATCAGTATAAACGTTCGTCTCCACTTGGTGCATGTTAACGTGGCAGGGAGGGCTCACCCACCCGTACTCCCCAGGCAAGCACCAAGGGAGCATCCCGAGTGCACAGAGCTGCCACTGCTCATGACAGCAGGCAGTGCAAGAACAGAGGGGAGTGAAGAGATGGATGGATGGAGACCAAATGCCACAGGGGAGCAGGGGGGATGCAGGATAAGCTACCTGCCTGGGGATAGCTGGAGGGAGGACACGTATTTGAATGCATCAAGCCTGACAAAGGAAAAACACACTGCAACTCCCAAGCTGCAGCAGATGCCTGAGAGTTCTGTTGGCTGGACCCTCAGTGCCTGAGCACGAGGCATTGCCTTGTCTGGCACTAAGCTCACTGTAAGACAGACACTCGCATAGCAAAGTTTGGGCTCTAACCCTCTTGCTCCTGCAAGTACCTAAATCTGCTCCTCTCTGCTCCAAGTCCCCATCACCTTCTGCACAGTGGTAGCAAGCCTCCCTCTGCTTTCTTTTGTTCTGTTTGCAAACAATGCAACAAGCTCCACAGGGAAGCAGCACAAAGAACAAGAAAAAATGAGAATAAGAATAGTTCTGTCCCCAAGGCCCCTTTCCTACAATTACAGATCAGAAAATAAAAATGGTGTTCTGTAGCACTGCTAGAAACAGTCAAGTGAAAAAGCACGCACAGATGTGTGTGTGGACTAACAGCCACATGCTCAGGTTGGGCTACAAAGAAAGAAATCAGATGTGTAGCCTGAATGGAGAGGGTAGTCACACGACAAGGTGAGCAGAGAGAGGTACTTTGAGAACACGTCCAACAGACAGCACCGACTACGGCAAGTGGTGCACATACATAGTTCCTGGCAAGCCAAGGCTGATTTCATTCACATTCACCCCCAAGACAAATTTCAGCATCCAGCTTTGTGACACAATACTCTCTGCTAGCTGCCAGACATCCATAGATGGCAGCTTTTCATGTGTAAATTCTTTCCTGACCTTTCTTAACATCTCAATTTTCATTTCCAGGAAGATCAGGAGATGCCCCTCACCCCACCCTGAACCACTGTGCTCCCCATGGCTGCACAGCGCTGGAGCTCAGCACCCCAAGCAGCCATGCGGGGACATCATCTCCCTGGCCACGTCCTCCTCCATCCTGTGCCCCTGTCCCTGCTGTGTCCCAGTTTATCGCTGCCTGGGATGGGCTCCCTACAGAGCTCTCAAATGCAAAGCCACTGCTGAGCATTTGAAGCGGCTGTGCACAAGGTGCCCGCAGCCCTGCCGTCACCACGAGAACACACATTTCAAGGAAATTTTCCACACATTGGGGATGTTTTCTGAACACCTGCTTTCCAACCCAAGTGCTTGTGACTCAGGCCAGTTGGCAGAGCCAGAAGGCTGCTTTGTGCCTTAGGTAATAACAATTTAACAAGGTAACAATCTCTTTAGCCACAAATTAAATGGAAATGGGAAATGTCCTGTGTAGATAAGCTGCTGCCTGGATTATGCCTCCTGCCCAAATACAAACTCCTCTGATCTTTGATCCCTGTGCACACATGCACGCACACACGGCCAAGCTGTGGCTCTGCGCCTCCCAAGCCTCACCTCATCTGCCATCCTTCATCACTGCTCTCCTGTCATTCCTGGTCACTTGTCTGGCCTGTGTCAGGCACCACTGCAGGCACCTCCCTGTCAGCAGCAAGGACACGCAAGTGTCACCCAGCCACCTTCCCCAAGACTCTGCTGGCACTCTCAAACGCAATCACTTGCCAGCAACGAATCTGTCACCTGTGAGACAGCTGCTCTTGTTTGCCTGTTGCTTGTGCACAGGCTGCCACTCACCCCCCGGCTGCCTGTCCCATAGGACACACTCACGTGCTTGGCCACGTGTGCAGGACTTGTCACCTGCACTGCCCCTCCTTCTCTGCCACAACCTCCCCTCTGCCCCAGCCATGGCCACAAGCCCCCCTCAGCCACGTGCATCCCTTGCAGGTGAACCCATGCCCACCGCTGGAAGGAAGATGATGCAAGGTTTAGGCGGCTACTTTACCGGACAGGATGGTTCGCTGTGTCCGGGTCCAGGGCGGTGACCACCCCCACAACAGAGCCAACATGCGCATCCTCCTGGACCTCCATCAGGTTGGAGGGGGGCCGGAACTCGGGGGGCTCGTCGACATCCAGCACCGAGACCCGCACGATGGTCTGGTCCCGGAAGGTGCCCAGGTCAACGAACCGTGGGTCTACAAACTTGTTGAGGGCCTCTACCACGACAGTGTGCACTTTCTTCGACTCGTAGTCAAGAGGCTGGGACAACAGGAGAGGGTTAGCTGTACCCAGCCCCAGAAGCCCCCTGGCTGCCCCTCCCTTCACTGGAGACACAGGGGACAGCACTAAAGCCACCTGCCCTCCAGGCATGGGAGGCTGGGAGCTCATGCTCTGCCCTCCCACCAGCACCCCCCACACTGAGGGGGGCTGGAGGAACTGGCAGCCTCTGGCCCGCTACCCCAGGACCCCCGACAGGGCGACCAGGCTGCAAGGATTCCCTGGGAAGATAGCACACTGTGTGTTGCAAATGAGCAGGTTCTGATCATTAATCACCCTGCTATTATTTCTACAGGGGAGGCAAGCTGAATACAGTGGCCTTGGTGAACAATCATTCTTTCTTGCCTGCATCAAGCGTTTGCTTGATTGTTTTTGCCACCAAAAGCAGATACAGTAAAAAGTGCTGCTGGTCAGGTACAGGAGTTATGTGGGCATATTTCTACCCTAACAGGTGCTATCAATAACAGTTATAAGCACTCGCTTCCATGGCCCTATGCATGGCTCGCTTCTCTGCCACACTGGGAGCTGCCCTGCACAGGCTCCAGCAGGCACTGTGCTGCTGCTCCTTTTCAGCCTTTCCTCACAGACACAGGTCTGTGTTTTGCCGTCCAGCCAGAATGGAGGTAGGTCTCTCCCTGCACCTGCAGGCACAAAAACGCTACTGCTAGCGTAACACTCGGAGAAGCATTTAGTTCAACTCAAATGCAGCAGCAGGGATCCCCAAAGGAAAGGGCTCTCCTAGAGAGCTGTGCCCTCCCTACCCAACCAGCCTTCATCATCTCTCACCTTCTGTACCATGATGACAGCCTCTTGGGTATTGCTGTCCGTGGTGACTTTGAACATCTCAACACCCTCCTCATCCTTCACCTGATATGTCATATCCGTGTTCTCCCCAACGTCAGAGTCCTCTGCCTTCACCCTCCCAATGGCAGTGCCCACAGGGGCAGTTTCAACAATGCTGAACTGATACATCTCTGGAGGAGGAAAAGGTACCAGGGTCACTGCTTCTGCCTTTGAACTCCCTCCAGGTCGATGCAGCCCTTTGTGTACCTCCCTGTGGGTGCCCTTGGACTACGAGGGCTGCCCAACCTCTACCGGTGTCTATAGCCCAGAAAGCCCAACCAGGGGAAATACATACCCCAGCCAAAAATAAGGGCTGAGGGAAGATAACTGGGGAGCACTGATGTTTCAAGGTGCTGGGTGAAGTAAGGGCTGATTTCTCTGCATGGACATTGCTCTGCAATCAGCATTCTCCGATTCTTTGCAAACTTTACTATTTCTAATTTCTAGGAGATGCAGGTGAAGAGCTGAGACTCCTCTGGCTGCAGCACCTTTTCTGGCCTGCCAGCCACAAGCTGCTGGTGCCTGCAGCTGGCGTGCACTGAACAGCCCACTCTGTGCAGCAGGATCACCCACCCTCCTCATCTGGGAAGGCTCCCGGGTTAGACACAAGCATGAGCCACAGGCCACTAGCAGCAATGTGGAAAACAGAGCTGTCTTGTGACAAGGCTACCGTCTGAGCTGGGCAGTGTCACCATGCCTCACGATGGGGCAGAGCCTACCAAGCTCTGACGCAGCAGCCAGGAGCGGCCAGGCCAGCAGCTGAGTGCCCGCCCGAGCTCCCAGGAAACAGCAGCACGGGCCGGGCTGTCCTCTCCCCCAGCACCGCTCAGAGAGGGGTCAGGAAAGGGCTAGCTCTGCTGTCCCCACCACACAGCCCTGCTCACCCTCAGGACTAGCAACGGGAGCAGGGCTCTTGTCCGGGGCCCCAGACAGTCTCAGCCAAGGCAGCTGCCCCTCCATCACGCTGCCAGGCAGGGACACACTCAGACCCAGGCAAGGAGCTGTGCGTGCCACGGTACCTTGGTGCTGCTGCCCTGCAAGTGGCACGAGCAGACGGGCTGGCTCACCCTGCAGACACGTGCCAGGCTGTGCTGGAAGCTGAGCTTCTGTCCCACCGCCCACAAGGGGCCAGGACCAGGATAAGGGCCAGTGCTCACCCCCCTCACTGCTGTCAGGACTTACTCTGAGGAAAGCGTGGTGGGTTGTCATTGACATCAGTGACTACAATGGTGACTGTGGTGGATCCAGACAGGCCACCCAGCTGTCCTGCCATGTCCGTTGCACGGATCACCACCTCATACCGGTCCTGCGTCTCACGGTCCAGGTCAGCCACGGCCGTCCGGATCACACCTGGAAACCAGCATGACAGCGTGAACACGGGCAGGTCACAGAGCATCCGCAGTCACAGACAGGGTGAGGCTGGAAGGGGCCGCTGGAGATTACCTCTTCTAAGCCCCAAGTCTAAACAGGATCAGCTAGATCTCCCAGCCTCTCCACATACGGTAGATGCTCCTACTTCACCCATCTTCACGGCCCTTCCCTGTTCTCAGCCCATGCCCAGTTCTGTCTCATATGTGGCAGCTCAGAACCACATACGGCACTTGCACCATCTTGCCAGTGCTGAAAAGGGATGGGCTACCTCCCTTGACTACAGGCGACAGCAGCCTGGGGTGCTGTGGGCCACCTTTGCCACAGGAGCACGCTGCTGGCAACATCTGCTGGGCTCTGCTGCAGAGGGGAGCAAGCCCTGCACAGAGATCATATAAGCCAAAGCTGAGCCCAGGGGGTTGTCAGCCAGGCAGAAACATCCCGAACCCCTGCCACGGAGCCCAGGAATAGCCACAGGCCCAGCCTGATCCCAGCAAGTCTCCACAGCCAACTCACAGGCATGTTGCATGAAACATTTCTGACTGCTGCTGCTACCGTGGGCTGCCAGTAGCTCTGACAGGCTTGAACCCCATCTCAGAGCTCTCTGCTCCTCTCCAGGAAGGCCAGGAGCCGGGTGAAGGACTGCTGGGGGCCAGAGGCACAGGAGCCAGAGGACTCGCTCAGATGCTGGGGCTGTGCTGGGGCCAGCCTCCAGGTTTGCACAGAAAGGCAGCATGAGAGCCCCGGCTGAGTCACAAACCCCCTTTGGCACAAATCTGCAACAGCCCACTTATCTCTATCTGCTCAAGCAGGAGCCAGGCTTGCTGCAGCATTCCTAACAGAACACGGGCACTCTGAGCCCAGGCTCCATTTCACAGGTGCCTCATGGCTCAAGCACGCCTGGAGGGCCCCCCTGTTTGATTTGGAAAATGGGAGGGGGGCAGCACATTTCCCAAAGTCCGTTTGCACAAACCCCCTCATTTTCAAGTGCCCCTCTAAGTTAAGGAGGCCAGAGATGATATACAAGCTCTGTGTCAGGGGCTGAGAATGCACTAAAGACTGTAAAACCTAACAAAATGTATGGTGTATTAGTACTTTTTATGAAATGAAGTCTCTTAAAAAGAAGTGTTTCCAGGTATTCAGTAGCCACCTGGGCTTGGGGGAAATGACCTGGGCTAAAATATAAAGGAATGTAAACCATGAAACAAAGAGTAGTAAAACCCAGAGAACACTGTGAAAGGCAGAATTACTACTTCCTATGTCACCCAGGAGTGTTTAATTTACATGGAAATAAAGCAGAGAAGAAATACTCTAAGAATGGAAGCAAGCAGTGATTCTGCCCTGAGGTGGCACCAGGAGCACGCATGAGTACATACAGGGATACAAGGTCATTAGCGGCACATTCCCAGTCCCACTGTACCAACACCACCACAGAACAGCCACGAATCAGCTTAAAACCCCCTCCAGCTCAGCTCCTTAACATTCCCATAGATAAAGACATTGTTTTCTGTTTCTGTAATTGCTCCCTCTTCCAGGCTTTTCTGTTTAACTGTTAGTTTTACCTCCTCCTACTGTGAACTGCAAGATCTTTGCTTTTTTTTAACCTGTAATCCTGCCTGGAGTTAGAGAAAATGCTGGGGAGTGGGGGTGGGGGTGTTGCTTGGCTGTGGTCTCCAGTGAGGGGGTCCGACCTGGAGGGAACAAGAGGCTCTCCCCTTGCCAAGTGACAGCAGAATCATCCAGTTGCTTTCAGCAACTTGCAAGACAATTTGCTGACATGCAAAGTGAGCAATAACAGAGCATCGCAGCCATCCATGCCACCGGGCCCAAAGCAGATACTTCTGGGCAGCACAACCTGAGCACAGTGGAGAGCTGCAAGGAGACAAGACATGGCTTAGCGGGTGCACCCCAGGTATCAGCCCTCTACAGCCAGCTGGTTGCCACCATTTCCCCGTTCATGTGTCTGATGTGACCTTGTGCACCTCCTGACAAAGGCTATGGGTGGATGGCTCACACCCAGGAGCCACTGGGGCTGTGGCCCAAAGGCAGTCAGAAACGTCCCTAAGCTGAGAGGATGAAATTCACCCCTTTGCATGATATTACAGGTGCAGCAGGAGCTGGCAACACTGTTCTGGAGAGCTCTCTCTCCTTGCTTTCTGGAACTAGCAATTATTCCAACGATTATCATAGTTAGGATCTATTATAAAGAGATAACCAGCGTTTCAGTTCCTTGCAGTTCCCCAGCTCTTGTGGACAGGCACAATATCACCCACCTTCCCTTGTTCTACTGTCATTTCAGTTCTGTAATTACCTGGACTCCCACCACCTTCAGCCCCAGGAATGTGGAGGGGGCTCTGTCTCACTAACCATCTCTTCTGCACTTCCAGCATCTGCCTGTTTACACACTTGTAACTCTCAGCCCTCCTATCGCTCCACACTCCCGGCCATCACGCAGGTGAGATGCGGCACAGAGCGCTGCCAAACTTCTGCTAGGGAGCATGCCAACCTCTCCATGGGAAGGCAGCAGGTGCTGACCCTGTGATGGGGCCTAGGGTCCACACCGGCTCCCTCCTCGACCCTGGACCTGTTCAGAGGAAGGCACTTGACCAGGGGTCCCACCCCACCTCGTCCAAATGGGGTTGAGAGAGTGATGCACGCGCCCCCACACACGCACCCCAGGGAGAACTGCAATCTCCCCTCTGAGAGCAGGCACTGGCCCTGCACAAGCACCCAGGGCTGCACGGGACTGGCCTCAGCTGGTCGTGCTTACAGGCCTTCTCCTGCCACTCCACTACGAATACAAACCCACTATTTCTGGGCAAGCACCATCTCATTGAAATTTAAGCAATTCTGTTAATTAAAGGTGTCTGAAGCATTTTATAATGAAAATGATTCATGTCAGCACAATAGTGATGAATTGGGATGAGAGGGAAAAAGCTCATGCATTCACCAAGGCTGTAATGACTTAACTGAGCTGCCTGTAATAATATAGCTCATAATACGCGACGCAAGATGGGAGGAAAGTGCTCAGGCGCTTCCCAGAACACCTCCAAGGTCATCCATCCCGACAGGGAGCAAGCCCAGGCCATTTGGCATGTGCAGAACAGGCCAAACAGCCCCAGCTCGCTCTGGTTATTCTAGTGGCAGGAGGCAGACAAAATCCTTGTCTTTGGTGAGGGTGCACACCGAGCAGAAACCATCTCCTACCAAGATGTTGTTTGTCCAGTTCATCCTAGGAGAGTGGGGGTCTGATGCAGATGTAGTGCCCCATGCCCCAGGCCTCCAAGAGCTCCAGCAGCACTCTCACCAAGAGACCTGTTCCCCCTAAACTTGCTCAGGCCACACCAGGCTGCTACCCCAACTGTCAGGCTGATTTTGTCTCTTAGGCTGAGGTACCGCTTCCCATTTACTAGTGGCCTTGACAAACCAGGGTCTCCAAACATATTCCACACCAATTCCTTGAATATGGCTCTATGAGTGCTGCCATAGAGAGCCACCAGCAGCAAACATGCATGGTCCCATCTCCTAAGAGGCAGGAAAGCCTCTGCTCCCCGACCCCCAGGAACTCTGCAAAGCAGCAGCAAGTGATGGTGGCAGACCTGCTCTCAGGGCACAGAGACAGAAGAGGCAGGGACCTCTGCTGCTGTATGTTGAAAAGTCCTTGCTGTCATCTCCCAAGATTCACATTCTTTCCAGCCAAACTACCAAACTTTGTCCTTCCCAGACACTGCTAATAAAGCAAGAACCACCTCCAGCTCAGACTCATCTCCCTAGTTCTTGTCAGCATCTGTTATAGCTGAATAATCCAGATGCATGGTGGCATACCCTCTGGTACAAGGCACATGTGGCCTTCCAGCATGATCCAGATTAATCAGTAAAATTACCAGGCAAGGGGACACTTACAGCATCACATATATACCATCAAATCTGCTCAACCAGCAGACACTCTTTGGGTGATAAAAAACAAAGCAGGACAAAGTACTCAGCAGGTAACCGCCTTCCAGGAATCCCAATTACTATGGGCTTTGCTCTGCTCTTGGATACTTCTAGCTCAGATGTCCACATCCTCTGAGACCCTCTGGACAGGTCACCTTCCAGCTGAGGGCAGTCAGGAACAACATGCTCCCTGCCACAAAGCCAGAAAGTAATGTATCATGGAGGCATCCTCAGGAGGTCCCTGGTCCAACTACAGCTCAGAGCAGGCAGTCTTCAAAGGCAGATGAGATTACTCAGGGCCATGCCCAGTCAGGTTTTGAGTATCTCCAAGGACAGAAATGCCACCTTCATGGTGACAAGTTTTCTCTTCCTGCCATTTGTCTCTTTTTACTGTGTATGCCTGAGAAGAGTCTTCTCTATCTTCTCTCCTATTTAGCTGGACAAAACCAGATTCACTCCTCCCCAGCAGCTTGGCCAGTCGAAGCAAATAGATCTCTGCCTCGAGGAGGAGGTTAGCCAACTGCAGATGGGGTCTTAGCCCCAGGAACCAGCACTTCATCCCCACTACGTGCAGAGCCACCCTTCCCATCCTTAGGGCAATTTGGAAGGCAGAAACTACAGGTGGTCTAAGCAAGGTACTAGGCACAAGGCTCAGGAGGTTCATGTCTCTTCAGCAAATAAGGTACAGAGTGAGATCCAGAAATGGAAACAGCACGGTTGCATCAGCATAACCAAGCTAACCAGCAAAGCTAATTGGAAGGGAGCAGAATCACCCAACTATTGTGACTGAGGGATGCTGCAGCCTGCGGATTTCTAACACAGTATCTTTCACAGCAGGTGGCCAAGTCTTTGTCAAACCAGCTGCCCCATAGCTCCTAGGGCAGCACCCGCAGAGACAGAGCAACTGCCACTGCTCAGAGAGGAGAACCTACAGGCTGGAATCAGCCTTCCCCACGCCAGCACTGAGGCACCAGTGCCCTGGAGGGAGGCACCTGCAGTCAGCTCTGGCAGATGGGCCAGCACACTTACCCTCCCTTTGTCCCTTCTTTTAGCAGCTAAATCCCTCGTCACTTCATATTAATTCCCACTGCACATTAGTAGTTATAATTTCCTCAAGATGACTAAACACACAGTTTGATCCCAAACCAGCTGAAGTTCTTGCACCAGTCTCTGAAGAGGACTGTTAACATTCGATCTTGCTAATAAGAGCAATCACCTTAAATAAGCATGCATTCTCTGCAGACCCTCATCACCCATGCTCAGACCCCCTGTCCCTGTGCACAGCTCTGGTAAATAAGCTTCTGGGATGGGGCACAGATCTGTGTAAACCCAAGAGAGCGCGCGCGCACACGCATACCGATTTGTGTTTCCAGGCACCAAGGAGCATTTTTAACAAACTGGCGAGAGCAGCAGAGAAACATGTTCTGCCTCCCACCACTGCATCACACAAACCCAACAGTTCATCAGCCCAGTTCAGCATGTGGCATGATCTCAGCCACAACTCCTCTCCCAGTCCACCCTCACCACCCCAGGACTAGGGCTGTAATCAGTCTCCAAACAGGGCAAGGCTGGCTCTGTAAGGGTCTGTAAGTAAGGGTGAAACAATTAATGGCTGCACACAACCAACCATCAGCTTCACCTCAACTGGCCAGTATTTCTTTTCCTGCTCTCCCTGGCACAAGTACCTCTAAGCCCTCACCAGCTAAGTCTCCAAATCAGGAGACAGGCTCTAGAACTCAGGAACTTTTTAAGTAATCATAAATGTCAGACTGCATTTCAATTAGCCTTCTCAGTCCTTCTGCCTTTTCCCTGCGCACAGCAGAACGTCAGATTTTAAGAAACTCTTCCTTTCAGTAAAAGGCAAGATTCCCACGTACACTCCTGAACCAACAACTGGGCTTTTAAGGAAAGCACCAAGTATCACAAGGCCTGCAGTATTACCTGTTGTGATTGCTCTGTAGCAGTCAATGTCCCTGCAAAGGGATGAACTAGGCTGCTGGAGCCAAGGGCACCAGGTTGTGCCCTCCTTCTGGGTGTCCATTATTTTCAGGTTTCCTCCCGAGGTTGTGGGTAGCAAGCTGTTGCTGGCAACAGCAAGTCTCTGCCGTGCTGGCCACAGATGAGGACGGGCATTGCAAAGAACACAGGAACACACATGAGCAGGCAGGCAAGCTGCCTGTGAAAGAAGCAATCTGCCCCTACAAAGGTGAATGATCTGCAGAGGTACAGAGTGCAGGATGACACAAAGCAACATGAAAGTATGGCCTGTAAATTTAAATGCACACTGATTTCTCCTCTCATGTAAACGCACTGGGAGTCACATACACTCTATGCCTATCTCAGCAATTGAAAAGTCTAAGTTAGAAGGATCCTGGTGAGGAGGGGCTTCCTGGAGCTAGAACAGGAACTAGCACTAAGCCTCCTGCTCCACGTCCTGCTGCGCAAAGTGGGGGGGACGGACGGACGGACACGGCCCCGCAGCCAGCCAGCAGCCCCAGGGCAGGAGAGAGGCTCTACAGCCAGGCTGAAGTGCTCTCACGCAGAAGCAACACCCACCACCAACACATGCGGCTGTTTTCCAACAGAAGCAGCAAAGCACACACAGGGGCTGACTACTGTAGGAGCACAGCCTCCCTCCTTCAGCAGCCACGAAACGGCACAATGTAGCTCCCTTGCTAGAAAGAGCAGTCAAAGATCAGCTGCACCCCACCTGCAAACTGAGGATGAATGGTCAGCACAAAGCCTCAATGTGACTAACGCCTGCGGGCTCTTGCAAGAAACCTAGGGGATATTATCACAGCTAGCAAGAAAGTCATGCCTCCAGAGTTTGTGCATACAAAGCTCCCGATTCATACACCGAAAAAGCCAGCCTAGACCCTCAGCATATGCAGGGTAAGTTCTGGGACCTGGCTTGGGGTACACAACACAAATGCACACACAGTTTCAGTTCCTGAAACTCAGTTCTCAAAGTACAAGAGGTAGTAGCCGGTGTATACGAAAGAAAAGCCCATATGGATCAGCTGTGCTTTTTCTTCACCATCATTCAACACTGTGGAAACTGAAATCATTCTCCACAGCTTTGCGGACACCAGCAAGTGCCGTGCTGCAGCTCCCACTGTTCCAGTGGGGCCATTTAGTTGTTAGTCTCCCTCTAAAAAGATGTTTGTGACAGTACATGAATTCAAGGCTTATTGAGTGTTAGGATTCAGCATAGCATGGCATCAAGATGGTTTGGGTCTGCCTTTGACAGGTCCATCAAATCCAAAATTCCAGCTGAATACTACAGCTAGTAACATCCAAGAACAGGAGACAAGCTTAACAACATACACGCTGTTCATATCCTATAGGCAACTGTGCAAACCACACTTGTACGTGCAAAACTGATGCTATGAAGGACAGTGCGAAAAGAGCTGGTTGTAAAGGCAAGGAAGGAAGAAAGCACACACGCTGGAAGGTGTCACGGGCTTAGGCGGTGTGCAAGGGAGCACTGCATGTATGGACCTACAAGAAAAGGTGGAGAAGAAAGTCAAAACCAAAAAGGGAAAACAAATTGTTCTTCATTACTATGTATTATAAGAAATGTAACATGCCAGGTTTTTACGGTTCTTTTTATGGCCATTAATAACAATGGTGGCTCTTGAGAGTTATGCTGCTACAGGTAATTAAAACTCATGCTCAGGGCACAAGCCAGGCCCCCCAGGGCAGTCAGACCAGGACTCCCATGTGGAGCACCAAGAACTGGTCCAAGTGCAGAGTAGGAGCGGGATGGGATTTGCTTGGGTGGACGTGCTGGCTCCTTGCCACTACCAGAGACTCAACAAAACAATGTCCCCCCTCGGCACCACGAGTCCTGTACTTGCTGCCCCCAGCTCCGCACCCACCCAGGCTGGCACTGACAGCAGGGCACACAGCTCATGCCAGGCACGAGGCCACAGGTGGTACAGGACAGGCTGCAGCTGCATCTTAAGTGGCTGACGGGCAGAGCTGCCCACTGCATTCCTGGTGCCCAGGTAAGGCAGCTGCAAAAGGCTAACTGCAACCCAGATGCCACTGAAGAGTCAGCCCCCATACCTGTTTTAGCGGTCAGATATTCTGGAAACAGATGTGCTCAAAAGGGGCCGAGGACTCTTCTGCACACTGTCAGCAGTTTTGCTTTTATGAATCACAAGCAAGTAGAACAGTAAATCAACAACAACAACACCCCCCTGCGTAGGAAACAGCCAGCTTGAGAATTCAGACACAAAAAGTCAAGGAATCAAGAAGCTTGGATTCCCAGAGTGACATTAATTCTCACCACAGTCCCACAGGGCACATTTTAGTTTATGCCTTAATACAGAGCATTAATGTTTTTGCAGAAAGCTGAGCCTCTGCACGTCTTGGCTTGTGCATTTTGCTCCCAGTGGTCCCTCTTCATTCTAGCAGCCAGGCTTCTACTCACAAAAAGCTGTCTCAGATTAACAGGATCTCACACACACCAGAATTTTCAATGTTTAGCCCACTGTTCATCCATTCCTCACCACCCCCTCCCCGGTTGTGTGTCCCCCCACCTCCCGGCCCCAGCCCTGAATAAAACAAAGCAAATCTGGGAGAGAAGAAAACCCAGGTGCAGCAGCTTCTGGACCAGGAGCGGGTACAGCCCCAAGCCGCTGCTTATGCACTTTCCCCAATGCACCAGGCTCTGCCCAGACAATGGCATTTTCCACCACTTACCCCAGCTCTGCTGTCAGGTGTGCTTAGGAGCTACCAAACTGGAGCTCTCCTGTGACGGCAGCCAGGGCCAGTGTCACAGCCAGGGCTGGGACTGGCTTGCCCATGTGCACCAGACCAGTTTTCAGGAGGCATGTAGTTTGACACAGATGCAGAGGCTCAGGCACACATACCTTCCTTACACTCTCCCCATACCAAAGCCTCCGAACAAATTTCACTCTTACATAAAAACAGCCTTAGAAAACATCTATTAGAACAAACACAGGTCACCCTGACAAAGACTTGGCACTTCAAGGGTCGCTCCCAACCTGTGTCACTGTGGTTTGTGGTTCAGCAATGGGGGGGGGGGGCGGCGGCGGGACAGGACACCCAGCTTTCCAGCAAGAGCTGCAGCTACCCATCGTGCTTGTCCTTTGACAATTTTTCATTAAACTGTGGGTACTTTACTGCATGCTTTGTGCCTTAAATACCTCTTATTAGCATTTGAGTGTCTTCCCTCCTTAGAAAGCTGCAAGGCTGCCATTAAGGGTAATGTGAGTCACACTCCTGGGAGGCAAGGAGAATATATACCCCAGCACCTCCTGGTTATGGTCTACTCTAACCAGTAAGTCAGAGCATCATCTGCTCGGGATTTATTACAGAGGCATTTTACAACAGGCTCTATTATAAGTTATTAAGGAATGGAGCAGCTTCTACTGTTCTTTCATTAAATATTAATAGAACATTTATAAACCGATCCTTAATTTAAAGTGTTACCTTTAATCAAAGCCCTGGTGATAACAATGCAGCCTTTGGTAAGGCCCCTCTGGTATTACTTAAACCTTTCACACTGAGATTTTATACACCTGCAGGTGCACTCTTGCTCTGGGCACAGAGCACACAGAGGAGCTCTGGCTGGTGCAGGCACAGGCAGGGCGCTCTGGGTTGGCAGCTGCAGGTCCTCCTCTGCGGTGCTGCCTGCTGCAGGCACTGCTTGGAGCCAGGCAGCAGCCTGCAGGGCTGCTGAGCTTCCTCTCCACACCCAGTAACGCCGCCGCATGGGTACCCCAGCACCAACAGCCAGCATGGGGGCACAGGCCTGCTGGCACACAGCCGTGCACCGAACACGTGGCCACGGTCTGTTCTCCAGACATCCCACACGGACTGCCCCAGCCCAGCTAGCTGCTGCTCACCTGTTTTACTGTCCACAGTAAAGTGCTGCTCGCCCTCAAGCACACTGTAGACTACCCGGGCGCTGCTCCCATATGTGGGGTCATCAGCATCAGATGCCATCACCTGCATCACAGAGGTGCCTGCAGCAGGGACAAGGAGGAAAACAGAAAGTCAGGGAGGAGGAGAGAAGACCAACGCGAACCTCAGGGCCAGCGGCTGGCAGAACAGGAAAGCAGGGGTCAACACTGATCATTTGCACACGCTGAGGGAAACAAGAACAGCTGAGGCACTGCCTCCCCCCAAAAGCCTGAGAGCCAGGACTCCAAATACTGCTGCAAATGCCCTTTTGTCCTGCAGAGTGGCAGGAGGGACTGGACCTTGGGCCACCTTGGGGCTGCTGTCTAGGCAGGACTGCTCTCCAGGACATCACTGGTCTGAACAGCTTGGAGCTTTTCTCCCAGAGACTTCTGCTGGACCATCTGGAAAAGAGCTAGGGATGAGATGTTATCACCACAGCTGCCCCTTTCCTGTCAGCACTGAGCAACACCAAGCAATTCTCCCGCATGTAGAGGGACTTCCCAGCCAGAGCCTGATCCACTCTGCAGCACCAGATCTCTGCAGCAGACAAACCTGCAAAGGGACAACAGCCATGGGAGAAGAAAGGCTTTTGCTTGCCCAGAGCCAGACACAATCCCACGTCCTCATGCTCTACACGTAGGAGGGCAGGAGGACTATAAATTGGATAAAAGTCCATCAAATGTCTGCAATTAAGTTATTGATTTTCAGCGCTGCCTCATTAAACTGGGTGCTTCACTCCAACTGTCCCTGTGATGGCTTTAATTTGACATCATGTTCAATTTGACAAAAGCAGGATCCAGCACATGAGAACAGGACCAGGAGCAAAGGGGCTGAGATCTACAGAGACAACAAAAGAGAGAAGGAAGGGAAGCCTAATCCTACTTACAGACACCTCTGAGAAAGGAGATGGTGTGGCGAAACACCCATAAGGACAGGCTACCCAGTTCTACCCCTAGCACCAGACTTAGGGCATCTCTGCCCCAGAGGCAAACTGCTGGCACCAGTCACTCTTCTGGTGGGATGAGGTGCAGGATGGGGAGAAGAGCCCTGAGCTGCCCATAGGAGAGATCAAATCAACTGGGAAACTCCCTGCTGCAAAGTACTGCCAGGGCCAAGAACTGACAACGCTGGCAGTGAAGCCAGTAATTTATAACGGACAAGATTCCCCAGCAATGATTGCAGTTAAAAGGTACGTTTTGCTTCAGAGATCATTCCAGGGCACAAGACCAGCCCAAACTGAAGGGGCCACAAGAGCATTTCACAGCTCACACTGCTGCATCCAGCAGTGCTGATCTGCCTCATGCATCTCTCAGGGCTGCTGTGCCACAGGCTGAGGAGCAGAGGTGCCACACTGGTCCAGAAACCCTTCTGTTCTGCAGTTCATTCATCCATAAGCTGCAAAGACAATCTCACAGGCAGGTCTTGGCTACACCTGCGTCACAACTAACCCAGAGCCAGGCTTACTACTAGCTGTCAGCATCTGAGTCCAGATCCATTACATTCTGAAACACCAAAGGTGCAATACAGTCAGAAGCAGCCTGTTCCCACATCACAGTGGGCAGAAATAGAGCTGGAACCATCCAGAATGGAGGATGAGGAGCTCCAGTTCCTGGTGCTTTCCTCCTCCCCTGTCAGGAGACCACAAGCCACAGCCTGCAGGCAAGCCAGGCAGCCAGGGCATTTCTGCACCAGCCCAGCCTGGACTCGGGCAGGAGACGAGACAGCAGAGATAGCAATGCTGCTGCAATGCACATGCTCCCCCAGTACAGTTTGCTTCTGATCTTCTGGAAAGCGTGTTCACTGAAGAAAATAAGCAGTTACCATGGTTGCTTTTCATTCTCTCTGGCTGTCTTCTCAGAGCTGCAGCTCTGCTGATAGCACAAGAATCCCCCTCATCAGTCTTCAGCAACAAGCTAGTTCAAGTCAACTTATTTATGCTTTGCTGTCTCCAGCGAAGTTATGGTGCATCCCTGCCAGGCACATCCAAATTACACTACAGCAACACTAGCTCCCTGCCTTGCAAACAACTGTTTAAGAAATACTGTTGCTGCATTTCCTTGAAAAGGTCTGTCCCACCTCCTCCCGCTGCCTGCCATCATGCAACTCTTTCACCAGTTCTAAGCTAAGGCAGATGATCCCCACTGCATATCCCTTTGGGAACCCTGACATGTTCCATTGGGAGGTTTCTGATCAGAAAGCAGAGGAAGGGATCAGGGAAGGCAAAGTATGTGGCACCAGGGTCTCCAAGTACCCCTCTCCCAGGTGCAGCAGAGAAGCCCGGCTAGGGATGCTGTAGCTGCCAAAGTCTGAGAATCACAAAAAGCACCACCTGCCCTAGCAGCAGGTAGGGCTCCTTCTGTGCCCAGCCCAGCAGCAACCAGCTGAGAGTCCGTGCCCAGTACTCACAGCAGCACCTGCCCCCGCACCTGCACCCACCACCACCACAGGCAGAACCTGCTGATCTTGCATAAACACCCCACACTCCAAGAACCATTGCTCTTGCCTAGGCACCTCAGAGGCAAAGTGTTGGGGGATCCAGAACTCACCCACACGCACATGAGCCCATCAAGAGTTATTTGCCTGCACTCGCCCTGTATACAGTATAGCTTGCATCAGAACCACATACATGCAGGCAGAGCAAGTGCCCCAAGGACTATGCCACAACCCTCTATCCCAGCCATCTCAGTGCTGTCACCCCACAGGGGCCGGTCAGTGATCACTAAAAGGGGGGGGGGGGAGGAGGCTCAACACCAAAAGTCTGCATCAGGCTCTCCACCCTCATGCTGCTTCTCCACAGATGCATTCACCCACTTGCACTATACACCTACTAATTCACCCCTATCTGAGAGCTACACTCCTGGTGTTCCAGTATTTACCTGAACATTGCAAAGCTGCATCAGTGCCACAGTCCAACGGGAAGGCAGGACCTACACCCATCCAGAGGTGGGGGTTTGTTTTTCCATTTTAAGCTATGCCCTGGACAAGCCAGGCGGGTTGCTGCTCTTGGTTTTCCCATGCCAGCACAGAAAGCTCCTGGCCCACAGGGCTGCAGATGCAGGCTGCCAGGTCCCAGGCGTGAGACTCATGTTTGGGAGCAGTGTTTTCCATTCCAGTGTGAGGGAAAACCAAGCAGCATGAGGAGCACTGCAGCAGGACACCCTCAGCTTGGAGGCAGCAGGGTCACAGCACGCTGCCCTTAGGCTGATGGTAGCAGCCCTGAAGGTGGTGAAGGCTCTTCCCTTCCCCACCTGCTCTCATGGCATCTCATTAACAGATGAGCAAAACAAGCAGGTAGGGAACGTAAACACCACTTTGTGCTTTGACTTCTAGTCTGCAAAGATGCAATGCAGCCTGCTCAAGGTCACCTATAGGATATCAGGAATCTAGCAGTCCAACTGTCCGGCATCCTCTCTTAACCCCTACTTCTCCCTTTCCCACCCCTCCCTCTCACTGTAAAGAACAAAGGTCTTGAATTCCCGTTACACCCGATCCCCTCCTCCCCGCAGAGCCAAGCCCAGGAGCGCCGCTCCCGCCCCTGCGCTGACAGCAGTCCCCGCTCTCCGAGCACAGCACTGCCCACAGCAAGTACCGCATGTACGAGTTTTATTTAGTTTTCTGGCAGTGCCTCAGCCATAAAAGACAGGATAAATAAAACCTAAATATCCATCATGTACTGTATAACCCACCTCCCATAACCAGGAAGCCTGAACTCGTATCCAGAGAGATAATTGGACATGTAAAACCAGATAAAGACCTCAGTTTCTCCCCTGGGCAGTCACCCCACAGAACCAACGGAAACCAACAATTTTATATAAAAATTAACGAGTCGGAGTCCATCTCTTACTCTCCTGCTGCAAACGTGCAACCTGGCACAGCAGATGGGACAGGCTGCGCTTCCCCCGGGCAGTCCCGCAGAGCTGCCAGGGAGGGCGGCCAGCCCCTGCCTCCGGGGCCCGGCAGCTTCATCCCTTCCCTGCTTCACGCAGCGGAGCGCCGGAGCCAGCAGCGGAGAGGGGCTGCCAGCCCCCAGCCGGGCCCATCCCGCAGCCCCGGGCAGTTCCGCGCCCCGCGGAGCCCCGCCGAGAGGCCGCGGAGCCGTCCTGGCGCTCGGCGCCGCCTTCCCCGCGGGACCCTGAGCCTCCGGGGCCCGTCTCGGCCGCCCTGGGGGTGCCACGCACTCGCACACGGAAGGCTTGTGGCCCCAGACCACCGGCTGGGCGAGTTGCTGCGAACACGTTCGGCTAAAAGACGTGTCGGCCGGCAAAACGGCGGACGCACCGCCGAGTGATGCGGGACGGCGCTGGATCCCCAAGCGAGCCGCCAGGACCCGTCCCTTCGCCGGCGACGGCAGCACAGCCAGGCGACAGGCCTGCACACGGGCAGGCAAAGCCAGCGCCGCTACATCTGCGCGGCCCCCCCCCGGCAGCCCCCCCCCAGCCCCGGCCCCGGCTGAAGCCCCCAGCCGCTCCCCCCGGCGGCGGCCAGCTCCCTGCCCGGCGGGGCGCCCTCGGTGCGGGGACCGCGGCTCTTCCAGCTCTGCAGACTGGAAAGGACCCCGAGAGGAGAGCTTTGTCATGCAAAGCCACATGCCCTGGACTGATGCCAGCGTGCAGCACTCCTGTCTCGGGGACCTGGTTGCTGTGGGGGTGGGATTTTATAAACAGCGCCGTTTGCAGCTTTTGTCTTGCCCCAGCACATGCAGGGGCCAAAGCACCCCAGAAACAAGCAGACAGGACAGCAGGGAAGAAAATAAACCAGGAGGAGCTTAAAAATTACTGGAGCAGAAGTGAGTTTCTTGCAATCTCAGGAACATCCCGACTTGGTAGAAAGCCAAATCCAACCCAGAGGAGATTCACTGCAGAGCCCTAACGCCCCGCAAGAAAAGCCCGAGGGAGCCAACCTGGCTGTGGTGCAATTGCTCAAATATACAATTAGGGAAACATCCTTTGGGGTGTCTGGCCAGAAAAACCCATTGCACAAGGCACCCCAGCCCAGATGCCAAGCAGGCAAATGTGCTGTCTTGGGGAGCAAGCCAAAGCATTAAATTTAGGGGGCACAGGTTCCCTGAGGGGCTTAGCACATGCAGACGGGATGAGAGGGTGTAGCAGGTGCTCGATGCGCAGGGCAGAGGGCTCAGAGCTTGCACCATGACCAGGAGTGCAGCACTGGAAGGGGAAGGAGTAGTGTCTCTGAGGGCAAACAGACAAGGCACACCCCAGCTACTTGCTGCCCCAGCAGCTTCCAGATGCACACAAGTGTTTTGAGCACTTTCTATCAAGGGAAAGAAAAAAAACCAAAACAACAAACCCTGCCTACAAATGTTCTAGCTGTATGTTAAACAAAGTATTTTTCTCTGCTTCCAGCATGGAGATTAAGCAATTTCTCTTTACAATAATCACTTCTGCCTTCAGCCAGCTTTGTGCTAGAGTTAGGGCTTGACCCCAAGTTTCTGTCTGTATAGCCAAATCGTCTCAAATCTGGATTTGGTGCCTCGCAGAAATAAGGACAGTAAAATGCACCAAGGGAGGAGTGATGCTCTGATGAAAGGGTGCACATTTCCTAGCATGTCCCTCACTCCAGGCTCTGCATGCACCCCAAACTGCCCAGAAGCACGCACTAGGCTGCAGCACCCACTCTGTGCAACCACCAGAGTTGTCTTGCAGGAGGCACTCATGGTGTGCTGGATTTGGGCTCGTGCTTGTGTGTGACAGACAGCTGTTAAGCACACCCCAGGATACTCAGGAAGGGAGCCTAAAATACAGCTAATTTTAGCATCTCCTGTTACAAGGTGAAGCTCCTGCAGTTCCCAGGCTGTTGGCTGGGTCCCATCCTACCTCCTTCTGCAGCTGCAGGTCTCTTCCTTTGGTACTAGGTACTCAGCTTGGGCATTTTGGAGTGATCTGCACTGGGGTGCCCACACAGAGGCCAAGCATCAGGCGACAGCACAGAGCACCCTGCGAGCTCTGAGCCCACAGTTTCTTCTTGAGGTGACAAGACAGCAGTAGGGCTGCACGAGGGTTTGCTGCTCGGACCCCATCCTACAGACAGATTGCTCCTTGGCTGGCCCATGTGCGTGCGTGGCAGCTGGCTGTCCTGACCTGGCAGTAGGCAGAGGGGGTGTTAGTGACAACGCTGCCAGGCAGCACCACTAGCCCCTGCCTTCCTCAGCCCAGGTGGACCCAGTGCCTTGTCTCCAGCAGCTGCTGCCAGCCCTGAGGCAGGGTGAGGCCCTGCTCCTTCTGGGGAGGCTCAGCAGGAAGAGCCCTCGGCCCCACTGCTGCCCCCCTGCCAGACTCACACAGCACCAGGTCAAACCTGGCTCCTCCACACCCCGACAGCGGCATTCAATGGCTCTGTGCCCTGCCGCCTCCAAAACAGCCCTTAGCAGCTGCCCCGTTTCTCCTGATGCCCCAGCAGCCTCAGGCCAGATGAGGTTTCTAAAGATAAATCATTTGAAGCCCGCTCTTGCAGCTAGTCCTGCCACGCCAAGGGGGGCCAGGCAAAACTGTTGGGTCAGTTTCCATTTTGAATGTGCTTCTTCCAAGTGCAGGAGCTCAGTGCCAGCCTTAGGTGGAAACCGCTGACCTCTCCATGGGCATAACACATGCTCAGCCTAGCTCCATGGGCTGGGGTTAGCTCAAAGCACCACCTCTGCCCCTTACAAATCCCAGACTCTGGCCTCACTTTCCTGACCATCTTGCATCTGCCATTTTTGATCCACCAGATAGCAATAGCAACTCACTTTCCCTTTGCAGAGGTTTACATTGAGTCCGGATGAGTTCATGGAAGACAGACACTGAAGTTGACTAAACCCACAGAAACCATACACAGCTGAAGAAATTCCCCAGCTGAAACTGGTCGCTGGCTGGGAAAGTATTAAGAAGAGCATCACACATACTGTGTGTGCGCCGTTCCTCTGTAAGCATCCACTTTGCCCACTGTTCAAGACAAGATCCTGGAACAGAGACACCTTTAGTCCTCCCTGACTTATTCTTAGTCTCAAGCAGCACATATGCTGTCACTGCCAAAACGTGCTGCCCTGGCCCCAGCACAGAGCAAGGGGCCAGTGCACTGCAAAGCACTCCCAACTACTCTGTGAGAGTTTGTGCTGTTCTCATTTGTTATTCCCTCTCAGACGCTAGGAAATCAAATTACTTTCCCTCCCAATTAGTACTCCTTCATTATGCAAATAATGTCCTTTGATCTGCTCCTGCTGTCATGGAGCGGATCTGACCGTATTTGTTTTATTCCTCTTTATGCCCCAGGAAGGTACCCACCTTTGGGAGCTGGGACTATGCTTTTGGCAGGGAGCAGAGAGAGCTGTGGCCGAGAGCTGCTGTGAGTGAGAAGAAAAACCACACACTTGGGCAGCCCCAAGCACAAACCTCAGCGAGGTCTGGGAAGGCAGGAGTGTGAGAAAAGGAAGAAGGGGGTCACCCTTGACTTTTCAGGCTGGGCCACAGAGCAAAGGCTGTCAGAGCAGCAGACACAGGGAATGAGCAACTCCCTGTAAACAAGCTCCAGGCCAAGGAATAGCCCTGTCCCTGGGGTGGCCCCATCCCAGCCCCTTCCCCAGCAGAGAGCACAGCCGAACCAAAACCACTGGTGATAGGGAAAATGTCTGCACCCAAACGGAGCCAAGAGTAGGCATATTCTCCAGCAGGTCCCAGGGTTTGACCTTGAACTTGATGTATTAGTAGGCAATCTGAGCTCTCCCCAAGCTGCCCAGCCTTCCTGCCTCTGCTTGGCCAGTAAGAGGATCACCTCCATTCACATTCAGGAAGGCAGCAAGGCATGCTCCCCATTCACTCTTATGAAAATACTCATCAGGTCTAGGGGAGATTGTCTGTCCGGCTCAGAGACAGCAAACATCGCTACTGATACCAACCGTGAAAAAGCCACAATCACAGCTGTACCTGAGCACAAAAGGAGCACTCCCACACAAACAGGTCCTGGCAGGGCATTTCCCATAAGAAACTCCTGAACATTACCTGCCTGGCCCAGGCAGCATCCTGTGTCCTTCATCCTCAGCCCTTCCTACAGCTGCTGGAGCATAACTTCACACACACCAGGTCCATGAACCAGCCCCCATCTCCCTCTGTGTCCACACCAGGGCCACAGTGGAGGAGCAGGGCAGCTGCTGAACCCCAGAGGGTTGAGCAGAAAAGCTGCTTCTCAGGCTGGCTTGTTCATGCTTTCACAGGATGTGTCCATCGTCTCCTTCATGCTGCCTGTTCCTGGGCAAAGCACTGGTACAATGAGGAAGAACTCGGCGGGGGGAGCTGGGGCCTTGCAGCGCTGCATTCATACTGCAGGGGACCATGTGGCAGCACCACTTGAAGACACAGTGTGAAGCTCTCCTTGCCCTGTTAGCTGGGCCATCTCCAGGGCTGGGCTGCTACTGAGGAGCCCTTGTGCTCCCTGGGTTGGCCAGGCTACAGAAAGCTCCAAGGTTGTCGCAGGCAGACAGACCTCAACCTGGTAAGCAGAACATCTTGGAGCATGCAGCTTGGAAGCACAGCCCACACCGTTCACAGCACTTCTCTGTGCTTTTAACTTTTGAGTATTTTAATTTGCAGGAATCGCCTCCTTTCATGTTGTGAAACCGTGTTTCTTTCTCCCTCTGATCTCCAATTTCGCATAGAAACTGTCTCCTTTGATATGTCTTGTTCACATCAGTCTGATCAGGCAGCTCCATAATTGTTAGTGATTTTCAAAGAACTGGGATACTTGTCTAATACTTAGAGTCGAGAATTCCTTCCTTTTTAAATCTTGTTCAAGCAAGATAGATTAATTTAATTTCTTTCTTCCCTTTGGGAACAGGATGCCTCCTGCTTTGCTGCCTACATGCTGTCTTTTATTTCTCCAGGAGCACATGGCTGTAGTTCAAGGGGTCACTCTCTGACTCAGGGAAGTATTTGTGCAGGTAAATGGAAGAGGAAGGAGAGCCTGGGATGCCTCAGGAGAGCTTGGTTCTCCACCCAACAGAAATCCAGGCAGCAGCAGCTCCTCTGGTGTGGGTGCTTCCTGCACATCTGTACCTGCTGCAGGCCATGCACCAGCCTCGTGATAGCTGCGCGTTACCGTGGAGAGCCAGAGCTCTGTCCTGAGGCAGCACAGACCCAAGCACCATCCCCTGTGCTCTGTTTCCGGGATGCCTCTTCAGGCAGACCTTCCTGCATGAGCACAGCAGGACACGGCAGTTCTCCCGACCTGCTGAGCCCCTCGTGCGCTCCCCCAGCCCTGCCCCCCCCCGCCGGCGCCCTCCCTCCCGACACTCTCTGCCTTTCTGGCACTGTCGCTCTCCCCCTTGCTGACTCATCCCTTGCTGACAGTGTTGGGTACCTGCCTTATCTTTGATGTCAGTCAGTCTTTCGCAGGCTGTCTTCTATCTTGATGCAGCCTTTGGAGAACAGTGATTTATAGTGCCCCGTCTGCAGTGCTTGCCAACATGCGCAGCCTGCTCTGCGCTCTGGCTAGTCAATGGGGGATAACAGATAGCCTGACGTGGATGGGAACAGTGTGGCATTCTGGGCAGTGCAAGCAAGGCAGTCGCTCTCTCTGGACTCAAAGCTGTGCTCAGCACCATGGGAACCCATCATCGGGCCAGCGCAGGAAGGGCAGCAATACTGCAGCTCATGCATCACCTCCCTGTACCCCTCCTGACACTCAGGTGAGTGTGAAGCTCACTGCCCTGCTCTGCCACCCCTGCGGGGATGGACTCATGCAGCTCGGCAGCACACATCCCAGCCTGGCCCTCAGCACTTCAGTGAGGCTCATCACCAATGGACTTAAGGGATGCCTGGTGGCAAGAGGATGGGCAGGCTAACAGTAACATGGGGAAGCCACGCTGCTGTCACAGGGGACATGAATTTCCTTATCTCCACCAAAAATGCCTGGCCCCTCAGAGGAAGGTTGGGAGCTGGGTGAGAGGGGCTTGGCAGCACTGCGGACATGGCTGCATGGGGATGCAAAGGGGACGGCTGGGCAGCCAAGGGGCTCTGGAGAGCAGCACACAGAGGATGGCCTGAGGAGGGGCTGGGGCACAGGCAGCCAGGGAGGGAGAAACATCACTCAGGCTAATCTGACCCACAGGCAGCCGCGAGCCCCTTGGCATGCCAGGGGCTGTGCCCCCCACCCCTGCCCCCTGTGTTTGGGAGCCAGGGAGCTGTGTGAAACCAGGGTAAGTGCACAGCAGGCATCTGGCACCACCATGACCTGTCTCCAGGGCACAGCTTAGAGCTGAGACTGCCACAGGCTGGCAATCAGCTCAGAGGATTTATTCACTTGTTTTCCTTAAGCCACCTTATTTTTCTCTTCTGGCTCCCTAGCTCTGGTCTCAGCTGGAATCCCTGGGATTTGCAGGCGGTTTTGCAGGGTACAGCAGGCTCAAGGTTTGACAGGAGAGAGGTGCAGGTTTCCCAACCCACCTCCTCCCACCCAGAAGACCTACCGATGGGGGACAGCTCAGCCACACTGCCGATGTAGGGCCCCTCCAGGAAGCGTGGCTCACTGTCGTTGATGTCCTGCACCTTGATGATGAACTCTGACTCAGGCTCCAGCAGCTGGTCCGTCTGCCGGTCACGGGCCTGAGCCCTCAGGGTATAGAAGGTTTTCTGCTCTCGGTCCAGGCGCTCGGTGGCATGGATGTCACCTGTGATCTCATCGATGAGGAAGATAGTCCCTGCGCCCTCCCCGGAGATAGTGTACTTGATGGAGCCGTCCCCCTCATCCGAGTCCGAGTGGATCTGCCAGGGAAAGAGGGAGAGGGTGGGAGCAGGCTGGGGCCCTGCTTGTGCCCCCTCGATGAGACCGCATGGGTGTAAAACCCCTGCACAAGGTGCCCATGGTCCCTGTGTGATGCCCCATCTACTCCTTCTGCTACTGCTGGATAGGAGAGCGGCACAGAGCACCAAATGATGCCTGTGTGTGGAGGAAGTCCCAGTAAACTGGAACTTTGGTCCTGCCTATGCCACCATATGCTCAGCCGATCGCAAATCCTGCCAGTACCCACCCACACCACAGGGCACAAACCCCACCACTGTGCAGTTAGGAGATGATGGAAAAGGGAAGAACAACTCAACACCACTCCAGAAGAGGCTTCCCTGTGGGCAAGGATCCAGGACCCTGGCAGTCTGGGATCACATCTCCCAAGCTGCACAGCAGATCAGGGTGTAAAGGCAGCATCTGTCCTCATCCACCCAGCCGGCTGCCCAAAGCCCATCCTCATCTGCCTGCTCTGCCCAGCCACAGCCACCCTCTGTTCTCTGGGCAGTTGGTGCTAGCAAGTCTCCCTGCCCGAGAGTTCAAAACACTTGCTGCACATCTGTATTGTGTTTACATGACAAGGTGATGGGGGTGGGTGGTGGTGGTGGGTGGTCAACCCATCACAACATCACACCCAGAGCCCTCACCTGAGCAAAGCCTGCAGGAGAATGTGGCAAGTCATGCCTATGTTGAGGATGAAAAACAGAGCCTGTGGAAGATGCTTTTGTAGGCAATCTCTGCTCCATTTTCTAATTAAGACAATGTTTGAAGTTAGGAAAAGAAAGGGTAAACAGCAGCTCCCCACGGACAAGAAGCTGACTGGAATCCAGGCCAGATGTCCAGAGATAATTTTATTGGTGGCATTAAACTGAGTTATGAGGTTTTTACAATCCAGCCACTTATGAGAAATCTATTAACAGTAACTGGACAGGCAGAATGCATCTTGACAGAGAGCAGCATGGGCATTAATTGGGGCAATCCATAACAGGACAGGCCCCCGGAAAGGTTTCATCAGCTGCTTTCATTTGCTTCCTACAATTTCTGCTTAGAATCAGCAAAATCATGTCATCATCCCCCCCCGCTCCCCAAGAAAAAGAAAAGTGCCATCCATTAATTGCCTAATGAAATATGAAAATGTTTATGGGCCATTCAATCTTCCAAACTACAGTTCTATAATCCACCTTTCAGACACACAGCTCTACCAGCAAGAATTTATACCAGAGCTGCCTCTTTTTTATGATGCCTTCATTATATTTGTCTTGTTAGATACAGTTTATGTATTTATTTCATGAGTGAGGGGCCCATGCATTAGACAATTCAATGCATTTTACATGACATTCACATATTACTGCCCATGTTGAAACATCTCCCAAGGCTTGCCTGGGAAGGAGACCTTCAATCAGCTAGCAAACAGGACTGCGAGCCCAGCAGTGCTGTGGGACCGCCACAGTGGCTTGGCCACAGACCTGCTGGGGCAGCACCTCTCGGAGAGCCCTGCAGGGATGGTCTGCAGGACCATCCCGCCCCAGCTCTCCCTGCTGCCTGCTGGGGAGCTTGCTGCCCCCTCCACTTCATAGTCCTCTCCCTGATGTTCACTACTGCTCCCCTACAGATCAAGCTTTTCAAAATGGAAAAGGTGCACCTCATCTGTACAGCGCAGGTAACAGAAATCTGTGGTTTTCTGCTGAACACCAGGTTCATGATTCATAATTAGGCCAGAGATAAACCACCCAGCACCTCTTCCCAGAACCACGCTGAGCTCTCAGCACATCCTCTTTACATATTTGCTCATCGCTGCCTGCTCAGAGCAGCCACCAGCATCCTTGCAAACTGGAATGCTAGGAAGAAAAATGGAGCCTGGGCTCAAGGGGCTGTACAGATTGATTTACAAGGGAAGATTAAAAGAACTAAATCTGTGCTGCTTGGCTAAACAACAACTAATGGGGGAGGGCCAGTTAACAGGCTACAGACATCTGAGGGGAGATGCCACAGGCCCAGAGCACATCCCAGGGATGCTCCCTCCTGCCCAGTCTCACCACTGCAGCGGCAGGCTCAGGGAGCACCACGCTCCCACGCAGCCAGGGACCTGCATCACCGCCAGGCACGGCAGGCCAGTGAAGCTGGGCAGCCCCAGCATGGTCAGTCCCGTGCTGGCCCTGGGACCCACTGTGCCTCCCCCCAAGCTCCCTCCAGAACAGGGGCTGCCCGCAGCCCTGTGCCCCAGGAGCAGAGGGGACCCGCGCCCGCCACTCAGCCCTGCCAGCCAGGGACAAGGGTGTCCGCAGGAGCCAGGGCCGCCTGGAATGTGGACGAAAGGCTGATCTGTTTGATTTGCTAAACAGGAAAATAGTTTCCTTGTCCTAAAAGTCTACAACCAGGAATTTTACAAAGCCATTAATTACTTACTAATAATTAAATCAAAATTAAATGTGAACAGAGGTGCACATTCCTTATTAAAAGCAATTAAACAGAAAGCACAGATACACAAATAAAAAATGACTCTGAGGCTGGGAAATAAAGAAAATCAAATAAAAACTAGCCCATAATAAAGGCGCACTGTTTGCTCCAAGCCTGAGTTCATCAATTTTCTTTAAATATTAGCAACTTAATTAAATCTGCTTTTTTCCCTTTAATCCTCTCCTCTATCTAAAATAGATCTGTCCACATGCAGAAGTTTGTAACTAGTGCTGACCCCATAATTCTATTTAAAAAACCCAAAGAAATCCACATCAAACTGACAGCAGCCTCAGGGGAAATTACAGTTCAGAAGAAGGATTAGCTAGAGAACCCAGACTTTATGGAAATGGTATCAGCCCTTTGAAAAGCAGACGTAGGTGTGCAAGAGGCGAGGGGCAGGCCCTGGCTACGCTGCAGGGAGCCGCGGCCCCGGCACAGTAAGGCTCCTGGACCCACAGCCGTGCTGGGAGGGCTGGCACACGCTCCTGGTGGGCCACGGGCCACCCCAGCCCTGGCCACTCCAGGCAGGCACCCCACCTTCTCCCAGCCCCGGGGAGCAATATTCACCGGGAAGGGATTTCAGTGCAGGCTGGCTGCTTATTTTGAGCGGGGTGGGTGATGCAGTGAATGATGTGGAAAGGGGCTGTAAAACGGGTTAGTTGTAGGTTCCCGGGTTCGTTTTGGAGATGAGGCAGTTGCTAGGCTACCTCGGGAGTCTGACAGGGCCTGATGCTTCGAGTCGCTTCCCAGGGGAGCTGTGAATTAGCTGTAACTGCATCGAGTGCCGTGGCAGAGGAGTGCAGCTTTTGAGTGTCTGCTGAAATGGACACAAATCACCACTGAAATCCCAGCTGGCCCCTAGCCAAGAAGCCCATTTTCAAGTCTCCTCCAGACTCATGACCAGACAGCCGAGGCCATCAGACAGCCCTGCTGCATGAGCTCTTGGGCATTTTCCTTTGGGGAGAGCCCGTGCCCCCACAGGGGCAGCTCCAGCGGGCTTGCAGCAATGCTCCGCTGACTGGTCCTAACAGCCCGCACTCCCTTCATCGGTGTACCGGGAACATCCTTCCAACACGTGGGAGCCACAGGGCAGCTTCTCCACAGCTCCCAGAAAAAGACAAAGCCCAGCAGCCCCAAGGCCAAATGCTCCTTCGGCCGCAGGACACCGGGAGTGGAGGGAGCAGAGGCCCCTGTGCCCCCTCCTCTCGCCGGGGGTGGGTGGGTGTCACACACCAGCAGGTTCCCGAGGACAGGCGCAGCCCTGCCCAGCAAGGCACTGTTCTCTGCAGCAGCTCCAGGTTTGCCAGCGCTCCTCTCCGAAGGGGACACGAGCAATGGCAAGAGCTAGGACAGCACAAGCAGCCACCCCCTTGCAGAGAAGGGAGACTGCCCGAGGGAGATCAGGGCTTTTCCAGCACCGGTGGACCAGCGCTCCCGTGCGCACTATTGCATCTTCTCACAGCACAGAAGGACACAGTGGTCACAGCAAGCCCAAAACCTCCCAGCGCCTCTCCCTAGAAGCTCATTGATGCCACTGCCTGTGCAAAGCCCAGCATGGATCCATCCCTGGGAGCAGCACAGCAACACAGTGCAGCTCCCAGCGGGCACTCAGGAGTGCCCACAATACAGGCCTGATGGGCATAGCTCCTGGCAAGGCTCAGGAAAGCTCTATCACCAGTGCTGGCCCTCAGGGTCCCTCCAAGCCTTGCCTGCTCACCCCAAGCACCTTCTACACCATGCTGTGCAGGCCCGCCTGAGATACATAAATCCTGCAACAATCTTGCTCTGGCCACAAATGAGCAGGGTTTCTGTACCACAGCTAGAGTGGGACATTCTCCTCTGCCAGCCCCAGCCTGCAGAGGTAACTAGCTAGGAAAGAGCCACTGCAACCTGCAGGACAGAGCACAGTCCTTCCAGGACCAGGAGGGAGCCACAGGGAGGGGCCCCAAACCAAAACCCAGCATATTATCCCCATGTTGAGAGGGCCATAGGGCCAGGGATGGACCATCTTCAGGAATTCAGGGTTGCACCTTGGTGCTATGGCAGCACTTTGGCTCCTCAGATGTGGCAGGGACCAGCACGAACAGATGCCTGCCCTGCCAGCCCAGCCTGCACACCTGCTGCTGCCCAGCAGGTCCTCCCAGAGATGGGGCTGAGCCTTCCCCAGTACAACACCCAGAGCTGCACCCCCTCTTGCACCCAACCTGAACACCATGGGAACCCAGCACACAACTAGAAGAACATCAATCTGAATTTCAATGTGCTTCTGCCCCAGAGTCTGTGGGAGCACATTAACCTCACCACCCTCAGCAGGGACTGGGCTCCTGCTATCCCAGTCCATGCAGTACTTCCCTAGCCAGGCCCCCATGAGCAACCCTCATGCAGGCCCTCTCTCCCCTGCTAGGCTCAACGCTGCTGCCAGCATGCCCTGCTCTACCACTGGCTTGGTCAGCCCCATGGAGACATAGGGTTACCTTACCTTCCCCACATACAGCGGCTCCGTGCCTGTGTACTCCTCCACCACAAAGAATTGATTCCAGACCCAGCCACGCTTCACGCGCCCGCTGGCCAGCAGTGCAGGGTCCCCCGGCTGCCCAAGGGCCGGGCCCTCCACCGCAGTGTGCATGGCCCAGGCCCCCAGCTCCTGGATGGCGCAGAACAGCAGCAGCATGGTCCACAAGAAGCCCTGCAGACCCCTTGCCATTGCGCTCTATGAGGCTGCATGAGCAGTAGCTTTTGGGCAGACAACTAGCATCCTTTAGGGAAGAGGAGGAGGAAAGTCCACACTAGCAGCATGGGGCTCACCAGTTAATGCAGAGCATCCCCATCCCTCCCACATGCTGTGTTTGTAGCTGGAGCACTCCTGTCCCAGCAGGCTGGAGTCACATCTGTGACAACAGGCGTCCTGGACCGGCCGCTGCTATCGCAGGAGCAATCAGTGCTGGTGCCTTGCAAGTTGCTCCTGGGTCTCCAGAGAAGAGTCTGGCAGCTGGCATTTGTCCCCGAGGACAGAGCTGCACAGCTCCGTGCTCGGCTGCTGCCGGTCTTGCTGGGGAGTGGGGTCACGTACAGCCCGCTGCCCAGCCCAGCAGTGGGCGGGGGGCTCTGCAGCAGCACACGGGGCACAGGCAGCCGCCACAGTCGTTCACACGAAGCAAAGGGAAACTTCTTCACGTACGGTTTCACAGAGGAGTTAACAGGATGAGCTGCTGCAGCCAGCGACTGCCTGTCCTGCGGTGGCCCTGGACTACTGTGCGATGGGTCTGGCAGCGCAGGTGCCTGGGCCACACATGCAGTTCACAAGCCCATTTGTAACTCCCATCTTCAGGGGGGTGACATCCCAGCACCTGGCGAAGGGTCCTTTGCCCAGCTGATGCCGGTCACTTCCATCCTCTGCTGGCTCATGCAGGGAGGTGCAGGGCAGCCGGCAGCATCCCCAGGAGCCTGGAAAAGGCCAAGGTGTCAGTGCTGGTGTGAGCACGGGGCTCCATGCCCCCCCAGCTGCCCCTGCAGCCCTGGTCAGTATCTCCCACCCTGCCCTGCCCCAGGTGCCCCTCAGCAGAGCCCAGTCCCACAGGTCCTGCTAGAGCAGGTACCCTGGAAGGGAGGGCAGAGAGCTGCAGGTCTGCCATGACTACAGACAGCTGCTCCAACAGGGACTCCCAGACCAAGAAGCCCCACTGTTGAGGGCACCTCTTCCCCACACTGCCCTGGTTGCCGAGGGGAGTGAGGTCTTCTTCTGGCAGGGTGCTACCGCTGCCCACACTGGTGGCAGACGTGTAGGCAGCACCCCCAGCACTGCACAGCTGCTGCTGCCTGCACAGGGCCAGACCACACCAGTCCTGCACAGACAATGCTCATGCTGGAGGATGCCAGCAATTGACAGCAGGAGCTGCTGGCTGTTCGGCCACTGCTGCTAGTCTTCCTAGCAGAAGTTTTCCCGTCATCTCACTTCTGCAGCCATGGGCTAGGAGAAAAGCATCTGTTCAAGGACTCATCACCTGGCTGACTTTAAAGCTAACAGCTTAAAGAAGGCCTCTGGAGTAAGCTTCAAGCCATCCGGCAAGGCGTTATGGACAAAGAGATGAGACCTGTAGCCAAGGGTAGATTGCATTTGGTGAGCACCTGGGGAGGAGAGGCCTGATCAGGAGATGGGGAGGGGTATGCAGCATCCACCTCTCCCTGCACCAACACCCCAAACTTCCACCAGAGCTCTGCGACACCAGCCACAGCCAGAACTACTCATGAAACATGCGCATATTTACTGGTTCACAGAATTAATCTGCTGTCATCGGTTACTCTAAACAGAAGGGTGAAAGAGGATGAATGGAAAGAGGGCGATCCTGGACTAGATCTCCACCTACTCCCCACAGAGGGTGAACTGGACTGAGCTCTGCACAGCCCTCTGCATGATTCTAAACAGCCCCAGCAGTTCAGACCAGGGGCAACTCACAAATATTTCCCTGGCTCTTCCTCACACTTGTCATTCCTCTAGTGCGGCTGCACCAGCGGGGCAGTTTCCCAAAGCATCCAGTGAGCTGCACTGTCATTTCTGCATTTGCCTGTCTGGATACACACTTTGTGAGAAGCACGGGACATACTAGTCCCAGGCACCACTCCACACTGCCTGTTCATGGTTCACAAGTGGTGTTTCATGCAATGTGCACAAATCTGTTCACACACAAGGGCTCACACTCATATTCTATCCATCTCATGCACAGCTAAGAGCACTCACACACACTGGCACTCCTTTGTCCACATTTGTGACTCATTTGGGTGTACACATATATTTTCCCTGCCATGTACACATGCTATATTTCATGTGCATGCGTGTGTTAGCTGTCACATGTGCAAGACCTGTGTACTTCATGCTTGAAGGAGCGCAGGGTCTTCTGTGTATTATTATGTTATCAATCACGGTACAGAAGCACTAAGAGTCCTCCCCACCCCTCTTCCCTGCCAGACCATTTGTTATTAAGACTTGTCCACACCAGCCATGTCAGGTTGTTGGAAATAGCACGAGTCCCTCTTGCCGTCAGGCCTCCCCACGCAGAAGCCACTCATGCCACTGCTCCTGAAGGGCCAGCTACTCTTGCCAATCTGGTGAGAACCCCTGTCATCAAACATCAAAATATGTAACATCGGAGGCTATGCCTAGGTGAACAAGATGACTTGTAGATGGGTGACAGACTGAGTCGCTCCTTCCCACTGTTCAAAGTCTCACAGAGCAAAGTAACTGCAGCCTTTATCGATCAAACACAGGTATAAAGGTTCCTGCTTGGGAGCAATGCAGCTGAGGCTGCCCCACCTGCAGCAGATTTCAGAGCAAGACACAATGACAGTAATAGGACATGTACAAACCTGTTTTATCACACTTATGTGGATGTACAGAAGATACACACAACAAGATACAGCACATCACTGCCACAAACAGTATCTCTCCAATTTCTCACATCTGGAAAACTCGTGGCTATTTTGGAGTTAGATCCCCAGACACCAGGAGATGTCAATAAACTGAACAGCACAAGCTGTACCACAGCAAGAGCTCCAGGCCAGCACCCAGGGCAAACAGTAAGTGTGGGAGGAATACCCTATCCAACATCTCTGCCTTGCCACTCTGCAGCACTTTTGCAGGCAAAGCTTCCAGATGTGTCCAAAGTTCAAGTACAAATGGGTTGTACTTGGTAAATGCCACTGCCAGAAAGAGAACTTAATGAATAGTCCATTCACACACTCCCAAGGACTACTACATAAGCAGAGTCTTGGGGAGAGGCAGTCACCAGCTGCTGAAATCTCTCCCTACCCTGCCTACCCTGACACCCTCTCCCTGCCATCCAGGCTTCTCCAACACTGGTTCATAAAGCCCTGCCAGAAGCCTGACAAGGCAGCAATGCCACTGCCAGAGAGCAGGTCTGCAATCACTGAAGACCTCCTGAACACGTAGGGAGGCTGAAAGAAAGCCAGCCCAATGGTGCAAATCCAGGCAACACCAGCAGCAGCAGCATCTTGACCAAGCTGGCATGAAGGCAGCACGTTGCCCCAGCTGTCTCCAGCATGCAGAGCTCAGGGCGCACATCTGGCAGACACCATCCACACTGGCTCTGTGCGGGCAGCAGGAGCCATCCTTGTTCCCCTCATTGCACCATTTCACACCTGAGTGGCAGCTGCAAGCAGCCGATTTCCTCCATGACCTGACTACCCCAGCCACATGCTGGAGGCAGCCCCGTGTGCATGCAGGGATGGCACTGCTGCTCTCTCGGGAACAGGCACCGTGCCTTTTCTTTCAGCCTTGCCAGAGTTACAGCGCATAAATGGAAGTGGCTAAGTCCTAAACGGTATCAATAAACCGGTAAAAGCAACAATTTAAATGCACACACTAAAGCAAGGCAGAGCAGACAAAGCAAGGGGCAGAAGATGCCGCAGCGGGCAAGCACAGCTCCAGCAGAGCTGCTCTCTGGCTGGCGGACAAGCTGGCACACAGTTCCCAAGGCAACTTGCTCAGCCCTGTTGCATCTGAGCACTCCACAGAGCAGCTACTGCCATGGAGAGGAGAGTCCCGCTGAGCACGCATGGGCTGGGCTGCCGTTGCTGTGGGAACCACAACCTTGTTTTTAAGATCTCAGCCATTATGCTGCTTTTTACATTTAAGAGATTTCTCATCTTACTGCTACGTCTGAACTAACCTGGTTTGCTAGTGGCTGTCTCCTGTCCGAAGTTCAGCTACGCTCAGCTGAGCTGTTGGTGTGCTCTTCCTATGGGCAGCGGCAGAGGCGGTGCAACCCAATTTGCCTTGATGTACCTCCAAGACACTCGGGTCCCAGGCTACAGAGCCCATCTATATGCAACCTATTGCCAGCTCCAGCCCTGAGGACTCAGAGCCACTAGGAACACTGACCCAGAGATACACAACTGGATTCTTCTCCACCCGTAAATTCTCAGCCTGTTTGTCTTCTGTCACAGCTTCAGGCCACAGCTAGGGTCAGTGTCACATTGCTCCTCAGCATGCACACCTTTCTGTCTGTCACATCACAGACCTCCTCCAGAGGCAGCAGATCCAAGGGCCCCAAATGCTGCCTGTGCCCTTGCAGTGGCCTGCACATGCAGCAGCAGGATTTAAAGTACCCCAGGGCTGCAAAGCACTACAGAAGGTTCTGTGCACAGGAACCAAGACTAGCAGTTTTATTTCCCCATATTATTGAAGACCTTTCACCAACAGCTGGAAGTGCCACTTCTCTCTGCCACACATGAGCAGCGGAGCCATAAATAACCAGTGGGAGCTGCTGCTCTTGCAGCCAGAACCAGCCTGCAGCACAGCATCCCAAGCAGGCAGCAGCATGCGGCTGCAGGTGTGCAGCACACATGCACGCACATGGCAGTGAGCCCAGGCACGGCTGTGCCAGGCAGGTTTTCATGCATGCAATGAAGCACCAGACTCACACTGCCTTGGTCCCAGGGTCATGCCCCCTCTCCTCCTGCTCCATCGTGCCCGCTTCCCAGTCATCAGCACAACTCTCCCCCTCCCCTCCCCACAAGAGCGTATGCAGTTTATCGGTATGTATTTGGCACAGCCATACTGTACATCATGTTGACAGTAGAAATTACATCCTGAGCTTATGTTTTACACTGTGCTCTGTCAAAACTCACCGCAGCCCAGTGATCAGGACAAATTGAATAGCATCCCGTCCATGTCAATATTTATTTCATTTTACAAATGCATGCTGATGCAGGGGAAAGCAGGCAAGGGAAGGGGAAAACACAGGCAGGCCACAGCACACAAAGATAGCACTGCCCAATACATTACAGTCCTACACCTACAAACCACACTGTTGCCCAACACAACTGCAGTCCCAGAGTCAGGGCAGTAGTGCCCCAGGAGCCCAGGGAGGGGTGATCCCAACCAAAGGCCAGGTAAGCATCCTGGCAGCTCCTGCAGTGCTCCCTGTGCCCACAGCTCCGTTGGAAAGACTGCCACACTGGTACTATTCTTCTGAGACAAGCCTTTAAAACCAGCAAGAAAACGCAGAGCTCCCCCATCACCTACAACAGATGCAACAGAGCAGAAGGAAAGCCCTCCCTCCTCGACCCCAGCTTGCTCCCTGAGCTAACATAGGCTTGGATGCGTTGCTTTGGCTCCTTGGCATCTCCTGGCAGAGTTGCATGAACTGCCTGCACAAGCATCAAACCACTCCATCTGTTTGGAGTAGCCACAAGAATGCTATAAAAGCTGCTGAGTAAAGCACAGCTTGTGCTACCCGTGGGAATGCAGAGCCACAGAACAAATAACAAGCACAAGACAGGAGCTCCCTAAAACTTGAGCTTTTCCCTGCTTTTCCATGGCATGCCCAGGCCCCAAAGGACACAAGGAAATGAAGGCTGCAGCAGGAAGGTTGCTGGTCAGAGACAATAGCTGAGTCCTGACCCCTATGGCCCTGGGCATGGCCCTCACTGCTATCTGTAGAATGAGTTCAGACTGGGAGTATCAGTCACCCGGCTCCAGCCCCCTTACCCAACAAAGACAAGGAAGGAGCGGACAGCAGCGCAGCAGGGATGATCTCCAGGGTGGCGTGGGGGCTAGCAGTTGCTTCCAGCACTTGCACGCAGAAGCCCAACCTGACAGCTGAAAACTGGGAGCTTGTGGACTCCCATGCTGCTGGACAGTTGCTCCTCACACTGTGCTCTCCACTGGGTTCCCAAGGGCAGGGCATGCAATGACAGGGGGAGCTGGGGAGGAGCTGTGGCATGCCTGCATCCCAAGGTCTGCCTTGTTGGTCTAGAACTGGTATCATTCACCACAGACATGAGGAAGCCGCATTGGTCCAGCACTGTTCTGTCAGCTTTGGCACTAAGCATATCTACTACACAGGAAGGACAGAGAGAATAGCACTGAAAGATGCAAGAGGCAGGTCTGAGATATATGTAGAGCACAGACACAGCTTTGTCAGCAGTTTGCAGCACTGCTTCCAACAGGCAGTACTACAGCATCTTTGGAGATGACCCAGGACAGGGGCTGGATGGACAAAAGCTCCTGCAGCAGCCATATGTGCCTTGCTGTTGGAGCTGCAAGAAGAGCACAGCTTCATACCAGCTCCTTCCCCAAACATGCAAGTCTGTCTGGAGACTCTCTCCAAATAGCAGGGCAGATCTTCAGCACCAACCAGTCCCCTCCATTCTCTGCCCAGCACCTCCTGACCCCAGTGTGCCTTTACCCGAGAGCTCAGAGGGTGAGCCCTGGCTCCAGCACTATTCACACACGCTAGCTGTGTCAGGTGCGAGGGAACAGCTGAGGCCACGTGCAAGCACAGCAGCAGCTCTGGGGACCACGCTAGCACCAGCTCAGAGTCTGCATCCACAGGGAGCCCGCCCTGCCTCACACTTGAAAGTGTGGGTGGCACAACAGCCCAGCCTCGGACAGATCTTGCTGGGAGACGGGACAGCAAAAAGCCTGCAATTACTTCAACAGCAATTCTTCTCTAGTACTGCCTACAGTGCAGCACACAGTGTGTAACCACATCTCTCCTCCTGTTAAACAGAATTCAAATGTGCTTAATGCTCCCCTTCCTGGGAAAGGAGCAGGCTGGCTAGAGCATCCTTCCAGTATCTGTTCTATGGAGGTGATACAAGCATGGCAAGGCTGCTACAAAGTTCTAAGTTGGTTCATAATCTCCAGGCCTAGGGCTAAAACATGAACGAACTCAGGCTCTCTGGAGCTCACTTTCTCTACTGGATATTGTAAGACAAGATGAGGCAGAGATACTTCTTTTCTTTTACGAACTTCTCAAAATTTAGAGATGAGGGAGAAGGCAATCCTGCCAGACACAAGATACTATCAACTCCAGACAAGGACACACAGCAGGCATATCACATGCAAGCATTCCGCATCCCATATGCTGCCTCTGACAACGTACCTCATCAGTACCACACCAACCCCAACCACTGCACCATGGCCAAGCACCCACCTATATTCCCCTTGACTTCCCACAGCTCCTTCCGAGCATCCAAGCAGCATTTTACGCTTACCCCTTTGGGCTGGACAATGGAATAGTCAGGGCATCCACAGCCCTCAGTCCTACAGGGAGGGCTCTGCAGATTTAAAACACTAGGGATGAGCACCACAACCTGACTGCTGCTGCTTCAGTTCCCTCTGCACCACTGCAGTACCACAGCCACAAGCATCTTTGGCTAGAATACATTAACACACACTGCTAATTCTGTGAGGGACATCAGCACGTGTGAGAGCAAAGGTGTGGGATGCCCACTCATGTCAAGGCTGATCACGATCACAGCTGCTGCACTGCAAATCCCCATTCCATAGCAGATCCCACTAGTGATATGGCATTTAAGGCCCAAAGTTTGGATAAACCAAAGCTGGACAATGTGTCAGAATACCGTGGTGCCAGCTAGACAGGCTGTTGCCACTGCAAGCTCTGGAAGCCCCATAGCATCCCTCTGCTGAAATACATTCTGCAGAAGGCATAACTCTAATTCAGCATCCTTTACAGAATCTCAATGCATTTTGCCAGTCAAGCGAGAGATGGCTAGAGATAGCTATCTGGATAGCACATGGCATCACAGCGTGTACAAATGCTGGAGGTAAGTGGCCAAGGGATTCAAAACTGTAGGGGCTTTTGAAAAAGGCTATTTAAATTACTTTTACTTCTGTAGTGAAAGGCTTGTGTAACCAGTTACTGGATGAACATACCCAAGTGCAGGTCCAGACTGTGCAAAGCAATGCTTGATAGCAATCTGGCTTTCAGCAAGTCTTCTGCCCCAATACAGAGCACAGAAGACAGGCAAGTAATGATAAAAACAAGTTTTCTCAGTAATATCACCCTAGTCTCAGCTTTGAAAAATGGGCAGAAAGTCCATCATAATTAGTAAAAGTTTAGTCATGCTTGTTCTTGAAGTAAAACTCTGGGTTTCCTCTTTCTGTTTCCTTGAAATTACTCTCCCAGCAGGGGACTTCTTCCTCTGCTTTTCTTCTCAGATAAATTTGTGCACAGTCCAGGTAAAGTTGCTCTTCCAGAGAAATTTCTACCTGCACAATGCTCAGAACTGTATGACTAAACATCCATTTTCTACCTTCTTTTTAAGTTGCTTTAAGTTTAATTATTGTCCTCTTTGATGCTGCCTTGAGAAATTCTGATAGAAGAGTGCAGCAACTGGAGCTACTCACCACCTTTTGACTTCTCATGTTCAGTCACTTTCTGCTATCAGACACACTGGGAGGAACAGTGTTTGTTAAAGCTCTCACAAAAGCATTGTTTGGAAAAAAAGTATTTTCTAAGTTCATATTTTTTTCCTCCAAGTCTTCTTTGGTCCAAGTTTCAAAGAAATTTTAATTGCAAAGAAAATCTCAGAGTCTGCCTTGGGGAAGAGGTTTTTACAGCCATAACGGTCTCGCTCTGCAGCAATTCTTTCCCAAATATGGAATTTTCATGCCTAGTCTACGTGAATACAATACTTTTAATTCGCTTTAAAAAATAATCTCTGAGAGGAGGTGGAAGCAAGGGCATCCTCCTGTGGCCCCAAGTACATACGTGATTCCCTCTGCCCAGGCCTGGGAGAAACCACCTCCAAGCAGAGAGGGAAGAGAAGCACGGAGCTGCTTGGCACCCCACACCTGCAGGCTGGTGCACAGCTGGCTGCGTCGGGCAGGGCAAGCTGCACCAGCACATCCACACCAGTCCCTACACAAGGAGCCAGCTGACCACAGCTTTCAGGAGGCTCTGACTAACCAGGCAGAGCAACCAGCCTCCGGGACAAACTGCTGTCCCAGATGAGCACGCAAAAGCTCTGTCTCCGAGTGCCAAAGAGGCAAGTCAGGTAAATGGAAGAAACTGCAGCCCCAGAGAGGATGGCTGTCCGTCTCCAGAGCCCAGGAGCTGCTTGACCCCAGAGACAGCAGCCACCGCTCTGCTAGGTCGTTTGTGGTTTCCCCGTTCTGAATTGCACCCTCCAAGCCCTTGAGCGCAGCAGGTCCCTTCCTGCCATTCAGCACTGGGACCACAAGTGCCTGCATAGCCCATCTGTTACACATCAGCCCTGCTAGCCCCATGCCAGTCCCTCCTGCTATTTGGATGCTCCTTTTGCTCCCCTCAGGACCCTGCTTGCTGCAGTTACTCATGCACCACTCAGCACAGCTTCCGAGGAGCAGTAGCGGGTGTTTCCCTCCTGCTTCCTGGAGGGAATCACAAATCACAAATCCCTAGTCAGCTCTAGAAGCAGAAGCCTCTGACACCTGAGCAACAACACAGCACCAGCAGGCACCGGCCTCTCCATCCCTCTCTGCCGATTCAGTGCAGTGCTACAGCCTGGGTACCCAGCAGCTCAGGGCACACCCATCATCACCAGCACAACCAGACACACAGATATTAGCACAGAGTGAACATCTGCAGCGCAAACTCCTGCTGCCACCCCACCAAGCCCCACGCATCAGGAGTGCTGGCACCTGACCCAATGGAGAGAGAAGGCTGATACCACGGGATGGATGATTCAAGGGATCACAGGCAAGTCACTCTTTCCTGTGAACCTGACAAACTGCCTGATGTGCTAGCAAAAAAGCAAAACAAAGCACTTGAGCACATGGATCTGCTAAGGCATGGCTAGTCTTTCCTTTGCCATGTTGTAAACTGAAAGTTGTACACTGCTAAGCACTGCACATCCTAGGACCCACCAACTGCTTCAGCAGAGACAAAAAGCAACGTATCTGTCTAACCTCTCAAAGGCTTGTGAACAGAATCATTATTAGAGGCAGAAGAATCAGAGTTCTCAACAGCTAGGGGTAGACCCCAAAAAAACCCCAAACAAAAAAGAGAAGCCCCATTGCCACAAGCCCAAATCTGGTATAAAAGCTGAAAGGGAAAAAACAAGCAATGAGTTCAGTCATGGCCTGGCAGAAAATGACAAGGGAACCCATGTATGAAGCAAAATCCATGAGACAGGAGATTAACTTAGTCAAGGCTATTGCAAGAAACTTGGACTGAGTTGAAGAACTGGATTGAGCCAGGGGACTGGCCAAACAGGAACTGAAAGTCAGTGCCAAACTGGCATTAACACCCAGATGAAGCTGAAAGAGAGCATGTGAAGGAGAGCCTATCTCTAGCTGGGGAGGAAGACAAGGTGACATTGCTGCTCCTCCAGTGCCTGCCTGCAGCAATGACACTGACCCAGCCACCACACTTCCTGCATAACCTTTCCCTAGGCTTGGCACCACCAGCAGAGAAAACATCAGAGTTCCTTTGCTCCCACAGGCCAAGGGTGAGTGGTGCTGGTTATGGGGAAGATGCCTACACCCATTGCAGCATCTCTGCCACAGCTGCTGGGGTGGACAGAGTTCCTCCTGCTCCAGAGCTCAGACAGGTAATTAATTTTAGGATCTGAATGGACAGCTGCATCTCAAAGTCATGCCCTTTACAAATGCCCTGTACAAAGTCAGAAGTTGCATTTCCAACAGCCTCACATCTTTTATGCCCCGTTACCTCATGAGGAGGCAGAAAAGCTCCCATACAGCAGGGTAGAGAACCTGCACAAGCCTCCACCACCAGAGCTGATTGCCATGGCACAGCCCAAGGACACAGGAACCAGCACCGTTCCGCTCCTTGCCTCCTGCTGCCACTTCTTTGGGCCCTGGAGGCCAGCAGAAGTGACAAGAGAGGCATGGCACGAGCACCAGACTGCCCAAAACAGGGCAAGTGGAACCAAAGCTGATAGCCTGGACAAGTGGGCACCTGGATAGGAGTTAAAGGACAGACTGAAATAAAAAAAAAACAACACACAACCACAAAGTGGAATTCATACACTTTGACAAACATGGAGGGAGTGGGGTTCTTTTAAGCAAATGTTTGGCAGATGCATGAATTATTTATTATTCAATATTGTGTGATTAAATGAAAAATTGAAGACGTTCACAGCTTTGTTTGCAACTTTCTACCTCTCATGAAAGTCTGCCCAAATTCCTACAGAGAATAACAAGTGGGTATTATACTGAGCCAGAAGGGTTCAAAGAAACTTCCTTCGGTTTGCTGCTCAGGCTCAGGCTTAGACTCAGTCCTCTGGTGAAATAAGTACTGTAGCAGGGACATGTTGCTTTCAGAAAGGTCTTGCTGCTACTCATTCTTCTTCCCTATGCATTTTAATTCTCTTGGCTATTTTCTCCCTGGAAAAATCAGTCCTCACGATAGGAGACATGTGACCCCTCTTTACAGAATGCATGAGCCCAAGGAAGTCTCTCCCTGTGGCAGCACACCATCATTTTGAGACTAGGACCAAGTCAGCATAGGATCACCCACACTGAAGTGGGGAGGTCATGAGGGAGGACAAGAGCAGAGAAAAGCAGGACAAGACCCGGGAGAGCTGCACCACAGGTCTCATACCTGCAGCTTCAGCAGTGCTTTTTTCCGGTGTAACAGGACGACCGAGTTGTGCACAGCTCCGATTAGAAGCAGGCTCCAACTTTCTGTGGCAGGAACCTTATGCCGACAGCAGCCTGAAGAGGCAAGTGGCTTCCTCAGCACCTCAGGACAAGGTCTGCAGCAATAAACAGCTGTCAGAAAGGCAGAAGAATGAGATTAATTAGTTATTAATAAATGCCAGTTTCAGCCTGATCTTTCACACTTAAGAAAACTGTTACAATGATTTTCTTATTTTCAGAGGAGCTCATTAAATAAGAATTAGAAACAAGATAGTATAACAGATAAGAAAATTATTTCTGCAGCTATATCCTGCCAAAATCCACTGCTCTGCACCTGTACTCCTCAGCCACCCAGACTAACCAGATTTGACCCTGCAGCATCCACACAGCAGGTAAAGCACCATGCCAGCACCTCACTGCCAAATGCCCTGTTATCACCACCAGCCACCACCACCCCAGCAATACTGTCCTGCCTAAACACAGGGTTTTCTGGCATGTGGGAGAAGAGGCTCCAGCCTCAAACCTTCCTGCTCTCCAGAAATTCCTAAGCAAACACACTGTGGAGAAAGGAAGGAATAGCACAAAAATTTGGGAACCTGAAGCTGAATGCTGCACAGCCTCAATCCTCAAGCAGGAAGCAAATATGCTTTGCTAAGATGCAGCATTGCTCAGAGAAAATAAAATCCACCACAGTTGGCAGAAATCCCGGGTAGCTGAGTCACCTACACATTTTGGTAGCACATTTTGGCCAAGTCTATTTGAAAGTCTGCATCTTCTTGCACAGCAAAAAGTGAACCACTGCACACCCCTCAGGGCTGCCCCAGACAATCAGAGCCCTGCTAGGTCCCTCAGGCTGCACTTTGAGCAGAAACAGGCCAGTAAGGAGCAGGTATTCTTGAGAAAAGGCACCAGAGCTTCACAGACCCAAAAGGGTCTCTGGATGGTCACCAGGTAAAGATTCATTTGAAGCAAAGCCCACCTGCCCCTCATAAAGCACAATGAGGAGGAATTTGACCCTCTTGCTGGGCCAGGGCCCTACGTGCTGGAACAGATGGGTCAGGTCTCTGAGCGAGCAATCCTCACAGCACACCGTTCACCAGCAACCTGTAGATAAAGGCTTTCTCCAGCCTGTAACAGGTTAAAAGATTAAACCCCCTTGTAGGCAACCTGCAGACAACTGCAATAGGCTAAATTTTGTATTTGATCGTTAATGACAGATGCATTATTTATTTGGAATTATTTACTTCATTCTACTAATTATATCACCATTGATAGCTTCTGATGATGCACAGCACTTTGAATCATGTCCCAGGAGTCAGACCCTGTCCAGAGCAACACAAACCACAACGGTCGGCACCACAGCACAGTGACTGCCCCAGTACAAACAGGCAGCTCTTGCCGAAAGCTGCTCACTGTCTTGCAGATACCATGAGGTCATGTGTATTCTGGATGGCCAACATTCCGCATTCCTCCCGTGCATTGCCAGGTATCCAGAGGGTGCTGGTGAATCCAACTATCGTCCCCCAAGGGCTTGCTTGGCTGACTCAGAGGGAAGTGGCTCAGCGCTCTCTTGTTCCTCCTGCCCCAAGCCCTTCTAGTGCTCACACCCCAGCCTCCCCGCTGCAGGAGGTAAACGTCACGAGTTTGGGCCAAATCCATCAGTGCTGGCCCAGCACCCATGGCCCCACCAAGCCATGCCCACTGACACTACCAGGGCAAACAGCCCGGATAAGAGAATCTGCATGGAACTGGCCTCCCCCCAGAGCAGAGCGGCCCCTTCTCCCTCTCCTTGCCACAGCCCTGAACATTTCACCACTGCTCCTCCCCACACACACCAAGGGCAGAGCTGCCCTGATAACACAGCCATGCAAGCAAGCCCCAAGCAACAGACAGAAGAGGCCAGCATTCCCTTTGCCTGAAGGGACCAGTCCCTCAGGAACCACCCCAGTGAGGACGGGAACCCCTGGAGAGAAGGATGGGGAAGCTGTCTCCCCCAGGGCTTTGCTGGCAGCACAGCTACACATGGCTGCACTACGGAAAAAACTTCACTTGAATGCAAAACCAGAAGCTTTTAGCATCCTGTCTGGTAGAATCAAATTTTTATATCCTTCCATGCCCAGTAAATCCTGTTCACAAAGAACAAGAAAAAAGGAAGTAAAAGCCTTAATAAATGCTGGAAGAGCAGGGAGCCCACACCAACTCCCAGCCCTGTGTAGCTCCTGGATAATCTAAGCAATAGTTTATTTTTCTCTCCAGTATCATTTTCCCAGCTTGATCTCTACTGTCGCAGTATGATGGTTTCACCCCATTAGCCTTGCTTAAAAAAGTGATCCCAGGACTGTGAGTGTTATTGCCCACATAAATCAGGAGGCTTTGAATACTGAGCACCTTTAAATAAACAGCTGATGGAAGTGAAGTTCCGGGATCATTATTAATAGCTTTTCATTTCTGTGTCCGCTGTGCTGTGACATTCTTTCCCAGCAGAAAGCCTCCGCTTCCTATCCCCAGTACATCTGATCCCATGAGTCCTCCAGTCAGAATGAATGACTGTACCTTTGTGTTAATTGCATAGCCCGTTCCACAAACTGAATACTAATATTCACTAGCAAGAGGAGAAGAGTTTGTAGACCAGGAGCAATGGGGCAGTTCGAGGAGAGGCAGGCCAGCCCTTGCCCTGTGCACAGAGGTGAGGAGTGCTGGTCGTCTCACCTCCCCTTAAGGAAGGGCAGATCCTGGCTCTTCCAGCACACACCGGTAAAGGCTACAACAGGGCCCTGACGCATTTCTGTTCTGTCTGCCCAGGGAGTGTGCCGTGTACCGGCTAGACACAGGCCTTCCCTGCCCTGCCAGCTCCATCAAACTGCTTACCCCCCACCCCACCCCCGCAAGCACGCCTGCCACTCTCTGCATTGCAAACAGCTCCCGTCCCAGGGACACGGACCCTTGGAGAGGCAGCCACCACAGACCAGCCCTGTTAGTACTTACAGGTGCTGTTCAAAGACTTCACCTGACCAGATCTGGTTTATTTTTCGCTAGCGTGCCTTGTCCAGGGAGGAATCGCTCTCCTCCTCCACCTTGGCTATCAGGGTCTCTCCTGAGAGCTGCAGGCATGTGTGTAGCAGCCCTGAGCAGATGAGAGCTCTAAATGCCATGGGCAGATCTAAGGGCAGCAACAGCTAACACTGGCAAACCACCCATTCCCCTTATGCAGGGTGATGAGCCTGGGATGGGGCTAGACACTTCATTGAGAGGGATCCTGGCCACCAGCTCTGGGAGCCCCCTGCTTTGCTGTCTGCTGCCAGCACGGACAGGCAGGCACTCCCAGTCTGTATTCCCAAAATCTTCATGCCTAGGACCCAAAGAGAGTTGCCAATGCTGCTGCTGTGTCAGCAAATGACATCAACCCCCAGATCTGTGGCTCAGGAGACACAAAGCTTCTTGTAAAGGGTGTTCAGGCTCTCTGAGACACCTTGCCCAAAGAGAGGAGGAGCTGGTCCAGCTGGCAGCCAGTCCCAATACAGCTACTAACATTAATACAAGCAAAAAGGCTCCCCAGTGGCCAGCAGTGCCCAGGGTGGGCTTTCCAGCCTCCCTGCTCCTGCCCTTTACTGCAAAGACACAAGAACTGAGGGTCCTGCAGCTACACCCAACCCCCAGTTTCATTTTACTGTTCTTGAGCAACGACACCACATATGGGTCATGCTGCTCAAAGAGAACACACAGGGTAAGCAAGTATGTCGAAATGGTCTTTGCTGTGTATAAATCCAAAGGGCTGCAGACAGCAGCAAACTCCAGGAACAGGTGATGGCTTCCGGTTTTACTGCCTGCTGCTCGCTCTTTCCCAAATCCAGTTCTCAGCAAGAAGATTCAGGATACAAGCATCAACACAGGCAAAACAAAAGGTTCTCCTATGAGAGCGCCAAATTGGAAGCAACCATCAGAAAACTGTATGGCTAAACAAAGCTGAGAGAGACCACTACAGACAGGATACACATTTCTTGGAGGACTTTAAGAGGAAAAAATTAAAGTCTTAAATCTGTCTCCTGATTTCAGAGCCCTTCCTTAGCTAGAGTCTGAATCACTGATATCCTGATAGACTAGCACTGCAGAGCCATGTCCTTATGGCAAATCAACAAGAACACCCTAGGTTTCTGCATATGATTCTGCAAGCCAGATATGGTACTGCCTTCCCTCTGCAAGAAACTCCGACCACTTTGTCAGGTAAAATAAAATATCTTGATGCCTCCTCTGCCCCCTCCTGCATTGTATTTGCAGTATGTGGACAGGCACCCAGCAGCCACATAGGACCTCCAAGCAAGGGAGATACAGTGGGCACCACAAATGCAAAACAAGACAGCCTCAGTGTGTCACTAGAAACACTGCTTTCCAACCACCAGACTTCAGCATCCCATTGAAGCATCAGCTCTCAGCAGAGGCCAAATGTGCAAATTGCAGTTGAAAAGGAGAACATTTCAGAAAGCTTGAAGCACGTGAGCACAGCAGACTAGAACAGAATCCACAAGTAGCTTCGCTTTAATATCACTACCAAACCAGTGGCACAATGAGGAAGGAACAGACTAGGAGCTCTGGGAACAACCACTCTGCTCAGCACAAGTGATAAAGGGAGACTAATTGGCCAAATCCTCAATCAGGTGTAAAGGTTCAGGGCTTTGGTGTACAACTTCATCAAACAAGATGGGCATGTTCACGCTGACATTCCAGGATGGACACAAGGCACACTGTGGGGTTTTGTACAGGTCACATTTCACAGACAACCCCTTTGCTTCTGCCACTCCTGGCAATAGTGAAACTGAGAATCTTCTCTCTCCGGCACACAAGCTTTGAAGGGTCTTTCCTGACGTAACTGCACAAAGTAGGGACCTTGGGGCCTTGTATGTAGGTTCTACTGTTATTATCAAAAGAAATAAAGAGGGATATGGCGAAGTAAGAGGCAGCAAAGCAGCCCAGGGAACAAAGGGAGAAAGAGAGCAAGCTTACAGTAGCAACAGGGAGGACAGAAAAGCAAATGGACAAAGTGCATGTGAAAGAATAGAGCCAAGGAGAGATATGCATACACGTGAGCAAGCAGGAACGTGCTGGAACACGTGAGTATGCATGCATACAGGAGGGGGCATGGAAACCCACATGGGCAGGTGCAGTAATTTGCAGCTCCAAGTCCTTCAGACCCACTGCATGTTTGCAGCCTTGCTCTGCTTCAGCAAGGGGCTCCCCCTAGAAAGCCCCAGCGCACATGCAGAACTCCTGTGACCTAATTCTCTCCATCCAGCACACAGCCCAACAGCCACTCGGCGCTGGTGACAGTGAAAGATCTTCACAACCAAAACAAATGGCAAGAAGCTGGCTCTGAGTACTCTCATCAGGAGTGGCCACCCCTTCCCCAGTGCTTGAGAGGAGAAGAACTGGCAGCACACACACACACACTCCCATGTTCCCACATGCAAACATGGCTTGCTTTGTCATCCTCACACCTCGTTCATTTGCATCCTGCTCTCTCTGCCACTACGCTGCAGACCCTTGCTGTCTCTCCCCTTATTCCCTGGGCTGTTCTGCTTCCTCTTCCCTCTTGATGCTCCCCTCTTGCTCATTTGATGACAATCACATTAGAATTCACATACATGGCCCCAAAGTCCCTTGTGTGTGCCCAAGCAGGTCCATCCAGAGCCCACCACCCCTAACCAAGCAGCCAGATGCAGAAGTGCTGAAATCCTGAATTGCACATGCACCCTTACTCCAGCCATGCTGTGCTATTCCCCTGGGTGTTGCCAGACCAGTCTCCAGGCTCCCACCACTTCTAACACCACAGGAGGTAAATATTGAACTGGCTGTCAACTGGGAGCACTGCTGCAATGCAAACACACACACTCTTTTGTGTCCTGTCCTCCAAATAACCACCTTTCTCAGGCTGCTGGGCTGGCAGCAGCCTCAGGCAGAGTCTGGGCCTCCAAAGCCAAGCAGTCTCCAGCCAAAAAGCCATTCTCGCCCATGCTGGGCTCGGAGCTGTACACATCTCTTGCCACTCACCACTCCCATCAGACCCCACAGTGAACCGACACCAAAACTCACACCTGAACATGCAGTCACTGTGCACTGTGTCATGATTCAAAATCAGAATAACAACACACAGCTGCCCCGAGCAGGGCTGATAGCAAACTTTTGAGAGGTTCAGGACTGAGCCAGACACAAGCACTGCATCTGTGCACTCCTCAGCCCACGGTGGGGTGCACCGAAAGCATTAGCTCATGAGACAGCTTCTCCTCATCTTAGTGCAGAGGCACAGACAGATCTTACACACAATACCATATAAAACATATAAACTTATCAAATGCTTGACGCACCAGCTAGAAAAGGAGAAAGAAAAATTGTCATTGCTATTTCTAAATATACTTGGGAGGCACCAGATAGCACAGTGATGGACTAGATATAAAAAAGATAGAGATGAGTCTCAGTACCAGCCTTTGATTGCTCACAAGGGAAACGCACGTGCTGCCTTGTGGAAGCCAGGGCCAGACATTGTGTCCTACCTCTGCCCAAGCCCAGCTCAGCTGTGGTTTAAAGAAAAGGCCTTCCAGCCTGGTGCTTCATGGTCCCTCCCTCTCATTTCTACTTCACAGCAGCTTTTCACAACCAGGACGGCGCTTGGTGTATGCAACAGACTCAGCTGCAGGATGTTCTGGGACAGCCTAAGGTTTGGAAAAGGCCTCCCTAGAAGCACCAAACCTGCCTGGTGTCTGTACCCAGGAGCTGAAGGGAGATACTCAGCAGCAGCCACAGAGCAGTCACAGGTCAGATCCTGTCCTGCCAGCTCCACCACTGTGGTGGACTGAGGCTAATTTACACCAGATGAGCTACCAACTCGCTGCACACATGCAGCCCTGCTCCATGAGGCTTGCTTTCCAGCACTCAGTTATCTCTCCAGCTTCTCACAACAGAAAAAACACATGCCTGGCAGCATCACAGGCAGTGGCATGCCTTTAAGTGTGCCTTTGCCATCAGATCAACAGGACAGAGGCCACATCTCTCACTGCACTGCCCAGGTCTAACAAGGGTCCTTTTGCAAAGGGCACCAGGCACCCCAAAGGGGCATGCAATAAAAGGTGTTTAACAGTCCCTGTACTGAGTCTGGCTGGGACGGAGTTAATTTGCTTCATGGCAGCTTAGACAGTGCCGTGTTTTAGATTTGTGACCAAAACAATGCTGATAACACTAATGTTTTAGCTGTTGCCAAACAGTGTTTGCACAGTATCAAGGCTTTCTTTTTTCCACTATGCGATGCCCCAGTAACTAAATTGGGGGTGCACAAGAGGTTGGGAGGGGACACAACGAGGCAGAAGACCCAAATTAACCGGAGAGATATCCCATGCCGTCTAACATCATGCTCAGCAATAAAAAGGGACAGGAGGGAGCTCAGGTAGGTTAGCCACCTTTTGCTCAGAACTGGCTGGGCATCAATCTACCCAAGGAATGCACTGTGTGTTTGCCATTGTACCCCTTTTGTTTTCTTTCTGTCTTCTTCCACTTCTTCACATATGAAAACATTTTTATCTTGACCCCAAGTTTTCTTGCTTTTACTCTTCCTTTCCTCTTCCCCGCCCCACTTGGGAGAGAGGGAGTAAGCAAGCAGCTGTGTGGTACTCAGCTGCTTACCAGGGTTAACCCACGGCAGTCCCCAAACGCAGGGCAGCGCTGCTGCCAGCCGCACTCCTGCTGCGCAGGGGAAGGCAGACTGACCCTGTCCCCATGCATTCCCCAAGAAGCACCAGCCATGGCACAGTGAGAAGCTGCTGCTCTCCTTGCGCAACCCAACGCTTCAAGCCTCTCAGTCCTGTGATGTGAGCTCACAGCTCCTGTCCTGGAGCAGCCCAGCACCACCAGCTCACCCGGCTGCCATCACCTCCCAGTGAACCATGCCTCCCCGCCCCCCACAACTACCAAAGCACTTCTGCACCCTAGGTGCAAAACCAATTCAAGCCTGAACTGATGGTTCCAGCATCCTTCCCAGCCAAACATGAGTCTCCCCTTTGCACAAAAATGTAAACAGCTTTTTCAGACAAAAATCCATAAACGCTCACCTGTGGTTGCTACTCCAGCTGGGGGGAAGGTTCAGTACTTGCATTTCACTTCATGCCTCAATTGCTTTGTGGTACCAAGGAAAGGAGCAGCACCGTCTGCCAGCACAACAGTCAGTCCTCTGGGCAGGACTAACGATGTCAGACTTCACAACCACAGCTCCTGCTCACAAGCTCTTGTCTGCCTTAGCTAATCCATTACCAAGTCCTAGGCAAGGCAAAGCAAGGCCACGTCTACATCTGCAGGGTGAGCCACAGTCCCTGGTCTCCCATCCCACAGTCCGTGGAGGCTCACAGTCGCAGCCCCGGTCCATTGTGTGCCTGTAGCTTGCCCACTGCCCACACACCCAGCTGGCCAAGGCATGGGCATCAACCCACTACAGAGGCTGTTAACATGTCGCGCGGCCACCAGAAGAAGCTGGGCCAGATCACACACACACACACACACCCCCCAGGGTCTGCTCGAGAGATGAACTCGGGTGGCAATGCAGAGAGGAGGGGTTTGGGAAGGACACGGTCACTTCTCAGCCTCAGTGAGACCAGCTGAACCATTGCCCGGTGGAGGATCCTGGTTCTCATCTCATCTCTCACAACACCTTTCAAATTAATCCGCTAATTGGCGTGCCAGGCTGTGCATACGAAGGAGGCTGCGTGGCTCCCTCTGCCGGCACGCGGCCCCAGCGGAGCCCCCCGCCCGCCCCCGCAGCCGGGGGAAGCCGGAGCCGGCCCGGGGCCGCCGGGGGAAGGGGCGCCGGCTCCCGCTGCAGCGCGGGTGAGCGTGCCCAACGAAGCTGCCTTCGGACCGCATCACCGGAGCGGGCTTTATGGCAAGAAAGTACCGTGGCCTTGGGGAACGGCCCGGGGGGGGGCTGCAGCAAGCGGGTGTTCAGCCGACTTTTAAAAGTTTAAACAGGAATGTAATTTCTTAAGGACTCTGCTGACACTCAGCTTATTCCAACCTGCCTGCTATCAAAAGGTTCAACTGTATTTTGTACGTGGGAAGGCAGCCAAGCTCGGAAAGCTGGTAAAGTCCAGCCGCTGAAGGAATCCCTCACCTCTACGTCCTCGACCTTCTAGACTACAGTGATAGGGGAAACAGATCCCCCTCCCACACATGTACAATACTGTCACCAACAGCCATGTGCCTTTTCAGAGCCATAACAGGGGAGAAAAAGCATTTTTCACATTGTTAAAAAATGGAATAGTGAAAATCCAAAAGATCCAAGGCCAAAGGTGACTGGGGGGGGGGGGGGGGGGGCAGTACCCCATTGCAGGTTAACAAGCTCATTTGCTCACTTTTATTGTGTACTCATCTCAAACTGCTCCTCTCTAGAGTCACAGGGTGCTGGCTGTGGAAAGGAGGAGGTGCTCTGAGCTTAGAGCCACTTTTAATGACAAGGATTACTGGAGAAACAGCATTTTGGGGATTTGGGATTCCAGGAAGCAGCTGCAGTAAGGAGCAGAGGGAGATAATCCCAGTGTGACAGACAGAGATGTGAGGAAGCTGGACTGGAGAAGGGAGCACAGCACCCCCAGGCACACACAAAAGCTACCGTCTTTGCACAAGGCATCCTGTACAGGGGAACAGCCATCCCACAGCAGAAAGAGGCTAACAGAACAAGGGCCTGGCCCAGGCCCCCCCAGCACCCTTCTGTTCTGGGATGGCCAGAACATGAGGGCTTCTAAGCCTCTGGAGTAGCCAATCCTCATCTGTCATTCCTGGCTCTGGCCCGTGTGGGGACTCAGACCCAGAGGAATGCTCTGCACTGCAGCCCGCCATCAGGAAGCCCAGGTTCTCCCAAGCCACCTGTGGGCAAGCAGCCAGCAAGGGGAAGCCAGGGTCTGCCAGAGCAGGCAGCAACAGGGCACTGAGGGGAGCAGACCCAGGTCTGGGGGCAGAGGGTATGTGCCTCAGGGTATCCAACTCCCATGCCTCTCGGGTGGGCATGGGGCCTCACACCCTCCATAAGCTCCCAAGTGCCAAACCACAGGTAAGGGCAGCAGTGGTCAAGGAGGATCAGTGACAGACAGGTGCCACATGCAGAAGCTGTGCTGAGTCCCCAGGTGTTGCTGTGCACAGCAGAGGGGAAAGGCTTCCCTCGCTGGCCCCACAAGCATGTGGCTGCAATGCATGGGAAGGACTGTGTGCCGTAAGGTACTGGATACAGCTCATCTGTAAGAATGAGTTCTCTCCTGCCAGATCAGTGTCAGGACTGTATCACGCACTCCTGCTCTGACTCCGTTTTGCAGTCAAAACCTCAGGGAAATGTTAGCTTACTAAAGCAGTGTTTAAATCCTGTGGGAGCTACTGTTTCCAAATGTCTCACGTCCTTGCTCTGCTAGGTGCGGACACCTTTCCCCATCCACGTGCACGCCCCTGCCTGCCTGTACCCACACTCATACATAGGCTAGAAGGCAGAGCTAGAAGGAGTTCCAAGCTCTTGAGGCCCCATTTATTGCCCAAGATGTTTCTATGGCGACTCCCTTCACATCCTGTCGTGGGCTGCAAAAAGCTTCTGGCCATCCACAGCTTCAGGTGAGTTGAGGTCCTCAAGCTTCAAGTCACCTGCAGTTGTTAATGCCACCAGCTGCAGTTAAGAAGAGATTAACAAAACCCCACGTGAAGCGGCCGCGGTGAGTGAGGCAATGTCAGCAAGAGGAGTGATTCCCTGTTTCCTTTCCTTTGGTGTTCTCAGGAGTACTGTAGCAGGGAGGAGCAACAAAGAGGGGTAGGGAGTATATGCAAAAGGGTGCTGGACAAACAGTTCTGCTTTCGTGGTACCCTGGAAGGGCTTCCCAGCCAGCAAGGCTCACACATCTGTTGTAGCCAGAGCACAGGACCACTTCACCCTGTGCAGTGGCTCGCCCTGACACACTGCTTTCCAAGCCAGGGGGCAGGATGCTCTCAGCTCTGCTTGGTAAGTGCCTGGCTAAACACTTCTACAGGGCAGCCATGGATCTGCGGCTGCTGCTGTCAAACACCAGGCCCAGCATCACCTCCATTGCACCCACAGCTCCCGTCATCAGCTAGTCAGGGCCAAATTCAGCACAGGTGACAGCAGTGACAGGACACGTGAGACGGGCATGGTTGCTCTGTTTGTGGAGCAGGCCCTGCGCACAACAGTTTGATAGTAGTGTTAACAGGCACTTTGCCCAGAGTCTCAGTCCTGCAATGCAGGAGCTAAGGCACAGCTCTCTCACGACAGATCCGAAATTACGAAGCGTAGCTCCGAGTCAAAAGTGAATGAACTCTGCTGGGCTTATTCTTCCAGGCTCGTTGATGGCACTGCCAGAGCCAGAGTAAGGGGCAAGGAAGTGAGTAAAAGCAGGGGCAGCAGCCTGGGGCACAGCACGCAGAGAGGAGGTAGTGCAGATCTCCCACAGGCAAGAGAAGGGCAGGACTGAAAATCCAGAGAAGTGCTACCATTTGGTGAAAAATTGTCATTATGTTTAAATAAGTATTATAACCTTGACTTGCGTTTAGTGATCTGTCCTGTGTTTAGTGAGATGGGGCACTCAGCAGAAAGGAGACACTTTCTGAAAAGCACCTTGATTTTCAGTGCTGCTTGTACATTTAGCAGCAGTGGATGATCCAGCACAAACCCGGCTCTTGCTCGCTGCCTTGCCTATGCCCAAGGGCGCACTTATCCCTGCTCTCCAGAAGAGCAAGGCAGGGGTCTCAGTTTAGCAGGGTCTGTCCTCCACCTTTTGCTCAAAGAGGTCTTACAGAACCTCTGGGGAGAAGTGCCTGGTGGCACCAGGGCTGCCTCTATCCCCAGCGGGTACCAGTGCCCACGCTTCCTGCACTGGGGCAGCGGCGGCGTGGCTAGGGCAGCTCAGTGAGGAGGTGGCAGAGCAGGCACCCTGAAACCCAAAGTTTGAAGGTAACAGCCATGCCCAGCCCGCCAAGGCAGAGGCAGCCCCAGACCAACCCATGTACTGTCAACGGCCCCTCCTCATGCTCCCACCTCCTAGTAGTGTCCTGTATCCCTGTTTGCTTTACCTGCACCAGGTAATGTTAAGAGCAAAGGGAGCTCTGCAGGTGCAGCAGGCTCCACACCCCGCTGCCAGCTACCACATGCCAGTGCCCACAGTGTCCCACAGGCCCTCAAAGGGAAAAAGAGAAGGTACCGTAACGGTGTCAAAGAGCTGGAGACATCCATTTGTAGGGAGAACTCACACCATGCTGCAAGAGGATCAGAGGAACAGCACCACCAAGAAGATGACCCACAGCTTCTGTAGGAAAAGAAAGAACCTACACCCTCTGCAGGCACCCCGGCCAGCCTTGTGGGATTGTGTAAAGCAGAGACTGCTGAAGAAGATGTCCACTTTCACAGCCCAGACATTGCACTGTAGAATCAGCACTAAAGTACCATCCAACAACCCTTCCCCAACAGGATAACACAGATCTAGCTCCACTCAGCTGTGGCACAAAGACAATGACAAGAAAGAAAAATGAAGGAGGCACAGAGCCAGACTAAAGTAAAGTCTGGGCTAGTCTCTGAAAACAGGGTTGTTGCAAAGGGTAAGACTGAAAATTACTGTAATGTGCTGTATTCCTTTTATGGACTTTGAAAATAATAAAAAGTGATCATTAAATGAAAAAGAAATTGTGAACTGGGAGGATGGGTCTCTGCGGCAGCTACTGGCAGGAATAGAGACCCCCCTCCACTGACCCCTCCTCAGCTTTCTGAAGCAGAAACTAACCCACAAACTGGATGCAACTGCATATACAGATGATGCTGAGCAGTTAGTGGGCACTCGACCCATGCTAGGTGAATGGGTGAGTCCCAGTCTAAACCGCTGAAATGAGCTCCCCATATACCAGGGCTGCATGGGGGCCGGGAAGGTGGACAGGCAGAAAGTTGCTGCCCAAACCCAGCCACGAAGACCCAGCTTTTCTGCAGGGGTGGAGCAGGGACTGTGCTTCACAAGCAGCATGGCTCACAGGAACACTCAGGCATGAGCCCTGCACATGCTAGAGCAACCAAATCCAAGCGGCAGAGCTCTGCACCCTCACTCGCAGCCCAGGGCACAACCACACACACGCATCACCCAAAGACAAGGTAAAATGGGGGCAGCCCTGCCAGCTGTGGACAGCAAAGGTGCCAAGGGTGCAGGGCAGGATGCTCACAGGGCTACAAATGGTCTGAGGCACATCCCTCCCCTTCAGCCACCTTTCCCTGCAAAGAAATGCCATGGAATAGACTGGTGGTAGAGACAAAAGTGAACAGGAAGGCATTGTACACCGTGACCACCTACCAGCTCAGGCAAGGAATGTTGTTGGGACTCATACCCACCTAATCTTTACATGTAATTTTTCAAAAAAGCAGATCCCTCAAAATGGCCTGTGCCTCAGGATATATATGGATTTATCTGCAGAGCAGTGTCATTGCTTGGAAACCCAAACACAGTTGCATAACCACATGGTTAACAGATACCAACACAAATTCATGCATGGTTGTATTCTTACACACAAATGCTATTTAGCGACATGACGTCAAAAGAACACAAGTATGACCACACTATTTCTTCTTCAATCTGTTTTTCTTTACTTTTCAAATACAGGCTTTCAAAATATAAAAAAATAATTATTTGAAAAATATGTACTTGTACTTTCAAATCCCACGTAAAGTCCAGTTTTGTTTCAAAGCTTCTGTGAGCAATCTAATCCTTCAAAAGAAATAAAGTCCATGGGTAGCAAAAGGGGTTTCAAACAAACAAACAAACAAACAAACAAACATTCCTCACAATATTTGCAACCAAATTTTACTATCGTGGGTGGGCTAGAGATTAGGAGCACAAAAGTAAAATTTGCTAGGAAAAAAGCCTGCTAGCTCAATAACATTTTCAAAGTGCAAAAAATACACAACAAACAGTAAATTATGACCCTATTCTGAGACTCCTTACACACAAGCAAGGAACTATGGATTTTTCAAATATGGTATTGCATTTTCAATCATGAAAATATTATTTGATACAGAGCTAGGAAAAACAGGATTTTGACTGTTATTTTTAACCTACCAACAGTCTTTTTTTTTTTTTTTTGAGACCTGCCAGCTTCTTTTGAGGAGTTTTAAAATTGACCTTGTTTCAGTAGCCACTTCTCTGTCCTAGGTATGAAATCACCATATCGTATTATGAAGTGTCAATGCACCAAAAAAGCAAAGGGCATTTTCTTTCTTTTTTTTCTTCTTTTTTTTTTTTTTTTTTGGCAGGAACAAAGCTGGCTCTTTTACCTATGAAACAGCACATACCTTTTCTTTCATAAGCCCATCAATTTCAACATTGTATTATTCAGCAACCAGCATTTCATACAGAGACCAAACCTCACTTGCTCTGACCCCTACCTCACTGGAGCAGAGAGATGTACATGATACAAAAGTCAGTACAGAATCTGGGCTGGCTTATTCAGATTTCAGTGGGCTCTACCCTGTGCTACACTCAGAGTACTGCCAACATTTTCAGAGATTTCATCAAGGAGCAGCAAAACCAGCCTTTGGCCTTGAACACAAACACACAATCACTACAGGAAAACAGTTTCAGATTCTTGTTTCTATTTCCCCCTGCTATGTGATACCCAAAGCCACAGAAGCTAGCTATTTTCAGCATTTGAAAACTGATGTATCCGAATCATAATCTCCAACCCCGATAACTGTTTGCTGCAAATACTCCTTACCCAGTGCTCCTGAAAGAGGTGGAGAGCATCCACCAGTCTCAAAAGGGAAAACCTGGCAGACCCCACGCTCCAAGCCAGGCACAAGACCTCAAAGTACAGAGACTGCAGACTTCAGCCATTCTCTGGACGTTAGGTACCCTGAAGAGGTAGAAACAGGTCCCAAAGAAACAGCCATCATCTGAGCTTTCCATGGAGGCATGCAAGACAATGGTATTGGCTGTTGTTGCAACGTGTGGTATTATAAGGGCACAGTACCTGCCTAGTAGCAAGGACAGAGAGGGACATCTCCCCATTTATTTCCTCAGGCCATGCAAGCAAGCTCTGAAGAACCAAAGCTCTGGTGGAGCCATCCTTCTAAGCCGTCTTTGGTCCAGAGGCTTCCCCGAGATGCACTGCACTGCCTTAGGTAGTAACGTCTGAACTCTTGAGCCTGCCTCCCCTTGCTGCTATCTACACCTTCATCCCTGTAACCGGTCTTGTTCAGGCACAAAACAAGAGGAAAACGCAACAGATCTCCCCAGATTGTAAGGGATGGCACAACTGTCAGAAACCGAACAAAAAAAAGAGACCACAGGCGTCTACTGCATCCCTCCTTCCTCTGCTGGCACTGCGAGCGACCGCCGGAGCCCGGCTGCCACAGGATGCGCTCCCAAGAGGCTCAGCCGGGCACACCTGGCGCGGCAGCCCGGGGCCTGGGCGAGCGGCTGGAGCCGGGCACGCAGGAGGAGCAGAGGTGGCTGCAGCACTTGCTCCCAGAAGGCCTGTGCGCAGCCGTTTGGGAACCACATTTTAAATGAGGAAAGTGCTAGTTTTAGCCCAGTTATTTTTAGTTTGTTGTTAGAAAAATATGGCTCTGTAAAGAGAAATGTCCCCCTGCCTGCTGAGAGGACCCGGAGAGCACTCCTCAGGCATCTCGGCTGCACGTCCATACACATCCCCAGGCAAAGCCCCTGTGGGAACCGGCACGCAGGGCTACGGTCTCAGTTAGAAAAACGGGGGAAGGTAGCTCCTGGGTAGGAAGGAGCCCAAAGAGGACGTTTTAAGATACCATCGGTTTAAAAAAGAACTGCAGCTCCTCAAGCACCCAAGCGCTTTCGTTGAAGGGTATGCCGAACCCCGCTGCTGACAGAGCCGGCGCTGGAGCCCGGGGTCCGCGGGCGGAGCGCCCCGGCAGCCCCCCCAGAGGGCCGCCAGCTCCCCGGTCCCGCCCGCCCTCCCACGCTGGGGCGGCCCAGCGCCGCCACCCCGATCCCGGGGCGCCCCGGGGTGCCGGCGTGGTGCGGCCGCGGCCGGAGCCCGCGGTGCCGGGGCGGCGGGGGCAGAGCCGAGCCCGCACTCACCTGCGGGGAGCGCCCGCCGCAGCCCCGCCGAGCGGCCGCAAAGTTTGTGGAGCGGCGAGAGACGGCGAAGTTGGGCTCCCCCGCGGTGCCCGCCCGCCGCCCGCCGAAACGAGCTGCGCCCGGCGAGCCGTGCCGAGCCGAGCCCAGCCCTGCCGTGCCGAGCCGTGCCGTGCCGAGCCCAGCCGTGCCCGCCGCCCGCGCCGGTTCTTACCTGGGGCGGCGGCCGCGGCGGCTCCCCCGCGCCGGGCGCTTGGCCTCCCGCGGCATCCTGCGCGGCGCGGCGGAGCGCCCCGCCAGCCCGGCCCGCAGCCCCGGCAGCCCCGACCGGCGGCGGCGAGCGGAGCCGGCTGCTGGCACCGGGCGGGCACGGCGCGAGGCGGGGCGCGGGCGGCGGGTGTGTGGCTGGGGATGCATGTGCGGCGAGAGCCGCCTTCCTCCCCCTCGCTCCCTTCCTTCCCTCCTTCCCCGCCAGCCCAGCCCAGCCCAGCCCAGCCTCTGCTGGAGACTCTGAGAATGCAGCGCCGGGTCCCCGCCCGGGACCGGCCCCGGGCAGCCCGCCCTGGGGGCCTCCCCGAGAAACCGGCCGCGGGGATCCCGGCGCGGGAACCAGCCCGCTCCCTGCCTCGGGCCCCGGCTCCGGGGCCTGCCCCCCCACCCCCGGGACCCCCAGCGCGGGCCCTCTCCCCCGCCCGGCCGTGCCAGCCAGCCCTACGGCGCCCCCGCCCCGCGCCACCGCTGGCCCCGCTGCCGTGCCCGCCCCGGGACCGATGGGAACGGCCGGGGCCACCCCGGAGGCAGGGAGCGAGCCCCCGTGCCGGCGGCACAGCGAGCCCCCCCGGCCTCAGGCCTGGCCCCTCCAAGCGCCGACGCCGGGCTGAGAACGCACACGCTCCGTGCATGGCAGCGCAGCTCTGGGCCGGGACGACCCCAGCCCACCCTTCCTCAGCCCCTGAATGGGGCCAGATCCCCGAGGCTCAGTGCCAGCTGGGCAGGAGGGCTGGGCAGGGGCTCTGGGTGCTGCTGGGGCTGGGGCTGGCAGACCACCGGTGCGTCGGGGCAGCCGTAGCAGCTGGCATCCTCGGCACCCACCTCAGGTCTCCGGTGCCTCCTCCAGAGCCCTGCTCGCAGCATGGCAGGTACCATGTGGGCTCAGCAGCACCCTGGGGTCGCAGGGGCAGGGGCGGCTGCACAGCTTGCTGCCCGCAGTGGGGAGTCACACAGCAGCAGGACCCGCAGCAGGGTGCCAAGTTTATAGGCCACCTTGGGCATGATCAGGACAGGTGGAAGGTGGAAACAGGGAAGAAGCTCAAGGCTTGGTGAGGCTGCAGTATCATTCTGGGACAGATAAGTGTGATCATGCAAGTCAGGGTTTAGCCACAACTCAGGCAAACAGCCCGCAGCGAGACATTTTCCAGTCTCCACTGTCCACATTCTCACATCTTACCTGGAGAAGACGCTCTCTTGCTTCCACAGCAATCTCCGGTATTGAGCCTTGGAGTTTGGCCCTTGAAGGAACATGAGGGAACACCAGAGAAGGGAATGCCCTGTTGCTCCATGTGTGCAATGCCTTGCACAAGGCAAACAAATCTGCTTGGCCAGTATGGGCCAAGAAACAGCAGTAACCCAGCAGCAGGTTATCCACAAACCACCTAGGTCTGGTGTTTCCTGCACGGGCAGGTGGCCTGCAGGTCACAGAGAGACGGACAGAATGCAAAAGTGAGTGGTCTTATAACCACAGTGTGAAACCAGGAGGAGTGACTCCTCCTTCCCAGGACCAAGAGACGAGAAGGGCACAGATCCAGCAGCAAGCTCAGGCAACTATCCTCCCTACCTCTGCACTGCCTGGTGCAAGACTTCCCACCCTCACACTACTACTACTGCATGACTCCCACCCTCAGAGGCCAGTGGGGCCTGAAGAAGAAATGCTCCATACCAGCCCCTTCAGACACAGACACATCTAGAAATGTCCTCAATACCAGTGTGAGAGTGAGAAACCTCCCAGATGCAAGCACTGCTGCCAGGGTAGATCCCACTTGTGCCTGATGCTCTTGTAGGAAAAGAACTAAAGCCTGGAGCACAGCTGCTCCACCGCTAACACTGTCTGCAAATGGAGACCTTGCTCAGTGCCAGTCTAGCCCTAGGACAGCTGCTAGGCTCTTGTGCCCACATTGACACCGGCACTGGGAACACCCAGATCTTCTCCCCGGGACAGCCAAGAGGGTGCCTCTCATCAGTGTGGTGGCAGTGCAGATGGCGCTGAGCCCACCTGGCACAAAGCATCCAGTAAGCTTTGGAGTAAGTAAGTGATACTGGGTAGAGATGGCTCCAGCACTTGCCTGTAGCTGTGGTACCCTTGTCCAATCTTTTTTTTTTTGGTTTTTGCTAAGACCCCCTTACCCTGGAGCCAGGGAGGAAGGTTTGTCGCTCCTGCCATCACCTCCTCCTCTGTGCCACAGCTGCTCCATGCCTTAACCTGTTGAAGATGCCCCTGCTCATTGCAGGGTGGGTTGGGCTATCTGACCTTTAAAGGTCTCTTCCTCCACACTGTCCTATGATTCTGTGCCCTCTTGCTGCTGCCCTGCAGGGTGCTGGTAAGGCCAGCCAGGCCTGCCCTAAGCCCAGCTCCCAAACGAGCTCAGAGAGCACTGCAACAAGGCATGATGACAGTCCTTCCATGAGATCAGCAATGCTTCAGAGTATGCCCAGGTCACACAACAGCACAGGCCGGGAGCTGCCCCACGCACTGTGGGGAAGGGATGAGGGAGGATGCAAAGCAGAACAAGGACCACCTGTGACATGGTCACTCCCTTTGTGAGCGTGGCTCCCCACATGCACAAACACTGAACACAACTTCCACAGCTCTGTTCTGCAGCCTCTTGCAGAAGTCAACGTGTCACTTTCATGTCATGTCTTGTATTCTCAGTGACAGAAGGATGGATGGGTTATCCTTTGACTTTGCTGCCATCCCCTTTATCTCCATGGGAATTTAGTCCTCATCTGGCTTCTTCTTTCCTCTTATTCCCATCCTTGCTTTATCCTTGAATTCAAATAGCTCTTTTGTATTTCTTAGATCTCCTCTACTCACAGCACTCTTCCCTTATTCTGATATACTCTCCCCATCTCATTGAGCTCCAGGCCTCTTTGCTTTGTTCTCTCCCTATCTCTCCCATTCTTTCTGCTGGTGCCTTGTTCCTTTTCTTCTTGTGATTTGTCTTCTCTGTTCTGTCCCTTTCACTCATCTATTCCCCTTATCGCTTTTTGCTCCTTCCTCTTCCTTTTCCCAGTCTTTGCACTCCCCTGCCCCCCCTTCCTCTGTGTGCCGTTGTCTGTAAGGAGTTGAAAGTTAAAAGCTTTTCCAACTTGATCCTGAGCAGCTTTCCCTGGTGCTTTCATCTCTACAACACATTTGTAAAACTGCTCAGACTGAAGAGCCTTGACATGAACAACTAAAAGAAATATCAGAAAGAAATAGGACTCTCAACATGGGATGGAAATTTGCCTTTTCCAAGAAAAAATCTCCCTGGTTCACTAGCACTGAGGTTCTCTCTCCACAGTTCCTGTAAACACAACATAAAACACGCTTACCAAGATGTCCTCTTCCTGGCCTCCTCCTCCTCCCCGGTGAAATCCGGGCGGGGGCGGGGGGGGATTGGCACAGGGCTGCCCGAGAGCTCCCTATCACCTCCTGACAAAAAGTATCCGTGACCAACCTGCTCTCCCTCCCCTCTTGCCAGCGGCTTCTGCCAGGTTTGTCATTCATGCCGTACCACAAACTGCAAGCCAGAGGGAAGAGTTGATCCCACCTGCCTCTTGATCAGTCCTGCGACCTGCTCCTCCTTCATGCAAAGATGACAGAGCCCTGGCAAACTCTCCCAGCTGATGTGTCACCAACCCCTCTCAGCTGCCAAAAGTTCTTATCGCTTTCTCACGCGTTCTGTGGAGGGTCCTGCACTGTTTGAGGCAAAGTAGTTGCAGATGACAACTTCATGAAAATTTAAGGAAAGAAGTGCTTTCAGGCCACTGCTTTCTTATACTGCTTCTGTGCAGCCTGTGCTTTGCAGGGCTCATGTGTGAGTATGGTCGATCTTACCTGTGACCAGTGGCTGGGAATTCCAGAGTTACCAGTACAAATCTGTGCTGTGCCACATGGAGCAAGTCAAAGTGCTGTCTGCTTACCTGGAAATATGTTGCTGAGAAGCACACGAATCCTGGCTATTCTAACAACTCTATGAGAGATTAATCTCGCTAAATCCTCCTACGTCTTCCCTATTGGAGAAACAGATTCAGCACAGGACAAGCTCTGTGACTCACCTCTCTGTTGGCAGAGCCAGCTCCCATTAATCTAACTCCCTGTCTAATGTCTACATATGGCTGGCAGGCAATCCATCTGCAGTCCAGCTCTCTGTCCAGGATCCAGCTCCCCTGTCAGTCAGTGCCTACCTAATGCTGGGTACCCTGCAGGACTTCTCCCTGCTGGGACAGGAGCAGTCTGCAGCCCACTGCCCAGGATGGCGGCAGCGGACAGAATCTGGGATGGATGGGCACTTGCTAGGCAAAGCAAGACCTGGCTGCAGTGGCAGCCGGGCTCGGCATCTGCCCAGCAGATCCGTTTTCATCCCCTGACCTCACCCTGCCTCAGCTCAGCAGGGCAGAGATTCACGTAGCTCAGTCCCATCACTCTCGTTCTCCACGGGGTGCAGGATTCAGTCTGCTGCTCTACAAGCTCACCCTGAAAGGAGCTGAACGCTGGGTGTTAGGACTGCCAGAGAGGGCTTTGCTCCCAGAGCTGCGGCTCAGGATGCCATGAAGGCTGCGTGGAAGCAAGTCCCCCTGCCAAACTCCCTGCAGGGGGTCCCTGCGTGGTCACATCTGCTCCTGCTGTGCCTAGCAGCCACCTCCTGCAAGCTGCATGTCCTTGCCTCGCTCTGCCATGTTATGTGCCCAAATTGCCTACTGCCTTTTCCTGGATGCTGCTCTGGCACAGGTCTAGACAGACCCCACAGGCTGGTGGCACCACATGGCTTTCTTCATACCCCACAGCTAGGGAGAGGCCTCCGCACCCCCTAAAAGGCCAGGCACTGTGATTCCTGCTGGAGACAGGGGCAAGAGCTGAAGGCAGCAATCCTGTGCTTACACAGGTCCCGCAGAGTTGGAGGTGCCCCGTAACACACCACAGAGCATGCCCACATGAAGCCAGAGCTGTCACAACATGGTTGGGAGGGGCACAGCCCAGCACTGCCCTAAGTGTGCTGGGCACCGGTGGGCCAAAACCCCCAGTCTGTCACCTGGAGCCATTAATCACATGCCACCCCACGTACTCCTGCCAGGCAAGCGGCCCTGCCTTGCCGAGGCTCTCTGGTGCTGCTTCCAGTCCTTTCCTGGGACATTCCCACTGTCCCACACATTCAAGCACAGCCTCTCACCAGAGCCTGGCAGCTCCCCCCCATTTTTATTCTCCCCAAGTACTGTGTCATTTGCAGACTCCACGGTGTCAGCCTTGTGATTAGGTTTCAATGCCTTTATGAATAATTTGTCATGCAATTATAAAGCAAATATTTAATTGAACTTCATGTAAAATTGCTTCTGCCTCTGAGCACTGAACACTGGTTTGGGATAGGGCATTGTGTGACCACACTGGGCCCCAGGAGACCCATGAAGAGCAAACTGCCAGACCCCTGCCCAGCAGCCGGTGGCCTGTGTGCAGGCAGCTGCCCCCCCGCTGCTCCCAGCAGAGCCAGTGGAGAGGCGTGCTGGGGGTCGGCACTGCCGCAGATGCACCAGCTGCAGGATTACACTGCAGCTCCCTTCCCTTGGGAGCGTGTCCTCAGGCACTAGCAGGAGACGTTTCTTCCTCAGCTGAGCAGAACAAACCAGCTGGAGCATTCCCACAGCGTGACCAGCGCTATGCTGGAAGAGCCCAGCGTGAAGTATGTCACTGTAGAAAATACCTTTGTGATAAGTTGTGGGCAGTCAGGTTTCAGCACAAGCATAAGGACAGATGTAGACATTGGCTTTCCTTCTTCCCAGTCCTTTTCCTTCCAGGACAGGACTGGATTATGCAGGTGGGAAACTTGCACTGCAGCTGACTCTTTAAGGGAGGGGTGCCTTTGCTCGCTGGCCACGTCTCAACAGCACAGGGCACCAGTCTGAAGCCGTAACAAAGAGCTTTGGCACCAGGGTGCCCATCCTGGGAGAGGGTCTTGGCACACATTAGGCCCAGTGGTCTGTGCAGAAATACCCCATGTACCATGACATCACCTGCAGGCTCAGCTGGAAGAGTCTGAATGGAGGGAGTCTGGACACACCTCAGACTGGCCATGGCATTGCCTCTGTAGGGAAAAACATCTATATCAGCAAAACCAACAGAACTGGATGAAATCCTAATTTACCATGGTCTGTAAAAGAGGCTGAAGTGCCTATTTCCAGTGAGGCAAACTTGAAATTGAAAGACGAAAACGAGTGCATTGAAGAGATCAGAAGCTCTTTTCCGAGCATATATCTGGTGCAGGTAATTGCTAACTGACCTGGAGGGGCTCTTGAAATCGACCTAATGCAGCAGATTCTGCTGCTCAGACTGATTCTGGGGCTGGGGACAGGCATGCGCGTGCAGTGCCCCCAGCTGAGAGGCTGGCATGACAGGACAGGTTGCTGTGCACTTGTGGGGCTAGCAAGGGAAAATGCAAGGCTGAGGACAGGGAGGTGTTGTGGAAGAAGGCAACCTGTGGGAGAAGGATGGCCTGTGTGGTGCTCACCCCTGTAAGTATGCTAAGCCTAGCCCGGGTACGTACATGTGGAAGAAAGGGCCTGGTTAGCTGTTGGAACGTGGAAACTTGTCCTTGCATGGGGCAGGCCTGTTTGCAGTGATGGGGGAAGAATAGCTTGAAGCCTAATCTGGAGTGGCTGTGCCTGTGGGAAGGGGTGGATGGGGAGTCTGCTCAGCTGAGCTCAGCAGCTGAGGCACTGGGTCTGGACGACAGAGTGGGAGCTGGAGTCCCTGCTCTAGTGCTGAAGGGTGCAGAAGTGCAACGTACCCTGTTGATGGGAGTGCATGGTCACTAGTTTATCCACACAGAACTTAGTAAAGAACAGCAGTTCCCTGTGGGAGCCTGGGGATACCCATTCCCCAGAAGCACCTTCTTGCCTCTCAGCTCAGCTTGGGCAGCCCTTTCGCTCAGCTCTTGCTTTTATGGCTCCAGATGGAGCCGTGCAACTTACCCTTTGACTCCCAGCCACATGCTCCCTGCTGCCAGCTCACTCCGGGACCAAGCTGTTGCCTCTGGCAGCTCTCCTTGCTTCCTAGACCTTGTTGCTTTTCATTCACAGGTGCTAAAGGTTCCTTTCAAGATGCACCTTTCTGCTTCCTCTGCAGTCCAGGCATTTCTTTAATAAATGCCATTTCTACTGGCTCTGTGATGTCTATTTGGCTTGGAGCTTTCATCTCCACTGCTAGCTGTGCCCAGCGTGAAACGCTGCCACTCAGCCCATAAAAAATAATGGTGGGGGCAGTTATCTGTAGCAGTCATTCAGCATCTGCCTTGCTGCTCCAGCCCCAGACTATGGCCTGAAAAAAGCCCAATGGCAAGAGCCTGGTTCTGGTAGTGGGCAGGCAGGCAGGCAGTGTGACTGAGGTGAGCCAGGGAGAACGACCACCTGCTGTGGGATGTGTTTGCACAATGCCCTTCCATCAGTGGCACAAGCAATTATTCCAAGTTGTTTCAAGTTGTTTGCTCCCCAGGCCTAGAGTTAGATGCATGGCTCACCACCTAGGTGTTGCAAGAGAGAGGCTAACTGAAGCTATGCCCCAGATATGCAATATAACAAATCAGAGCAAAGAACATGGAGGAGAGGTTTGGAGTACCGGGTCTGGGCTGCATCCAAGAGTCCCAGCTAGATGGGAAGTTTAGGACACAGCTGACTGGCAGCAGGAGCATGATACAGCCTCCTTTTGTCATTCTCTCCCTAGTAAACACACATGCATGCACGCTCATGCACTCATACACACTCTTCTGTGGCCCTTACACCAGCCAAGAGCAGAGAGAAAAACAGCTCAAAGCAATCGCCATCTTCCCATAACAATGGTAGGAGAACTGTGGTGTAGTGAAAGATACAGTCTGGCTGCAAAAAGCTGTGGAGAGGATATAAGCTGGAAAATAATTGCTAATTTCTGGTACTAGGATGGTCTTTGGACTCATATTCCAGAAAGGCACAGTGCTCTGACCATTTCTGGAGTACACTAGTGCTGAGGCCAGTACGCTGAAGGATACACATTCTGGATTGGGAAGACCACCATAATGTGGTTGTGAGGGACCAGCAAAACCCTCCTACACTGAAGGGAAGGAAGCCCTATCCAGTGCCCACATCTGGCAGGTGCAGCATCAGACCCAGCTCTGCTTATCTTTCATCATTTCCATGTCCCCTCTGACCCAAATCCTGCTTAGCCACCACAACTATTAAATCCACTGCTCTTAACGGACAATATATGTGCATAACCAGTCAGTCCCCCTGGCTTCCTTTACCCCACTGGCAGCCACCATTGTACTTAGTTCTCTTTAAAGTTATGATTTCCTTGTGCCATTTATTGTTCTGCTGTTGCCAGTAGTAGGCTTCTCTGTGTACACAATCAGCTTCTACAGCTTTTCCAAAGTGCAACTGCAGGAATCTTAGTTTCCCAAAAGACACGTTGTAAGTGCCTTGTGTTGAGCTCCTCTTCTCACTCAGCTACCAGGATCCAGAGAATGATCCTACCTTTCTAAAAACGTTAGCATTTCCAAACTGTGCAACCCTGTCTTCCCTACTACTTTTCAAATGGCCCAGTATTTTTAGAACAGATTCAAACATAGTTCATCATGCCCTTTATGCATGTAACTAAGTATTCACCAGTTTAGCTGCTGTATGCCTGCTTTCCCTTTTTCCAGGCACACTGTCCTACTAACCTACCTTGCAGATGTCTTTGTCTTCAAGTTTGCTGTGGCACAGAATCAGAGTGGCATCTCTTGACTGTTCTCACCACTTCACAAGGTAAAGTCTATGAGATGCTTTTATTGGCTGAAAGTCCTCCAGAGCCACGGCTGTGGCTGCAGCTTTTATGAACACACATTCTCAATCACCTTTTGCAGGTTTTTACAAGGATATGGTTTAGGGCCACATTTGGTGTAACTTGCGAGTTTTCTGTGAAATACTACTTTCTGTAGGTGCTCCATATCCGTTGCCAGTGGTGGTTTCTCCTCTCCAGTGGGTGCTCCTCTGGGTGAGCGCAGGAGTCCTCCTGCCCAGCAGATTTCTGCTGTTGCAGCTTCTGGCTCTTGTACATACACTTGCCTTTCCTTTTGTGCTGTATGCAGAATCCTACAGATTAGTCTGTGTTCACAGTTCTCACAGATCCTCAGCTCCAAGGTTTTACTGCGGATCTTTAATTCTGTCACATATTGATCGGCTGTTTCTGCTTGCATGAAAAGGATTGGAAATGTTAAAATGATTCATTGCTTTGTGTGATACACAGCCACATTTTGTCATGTTTACATTTTCTCTTACACATTCCTTTCCTCCTCCCACTCAAAGCACAGAGACTGGGGCTTTTGCCTTAGGGCTTCTTTCATTTGCACTAATTGCTGTTAAGTGGATCTCAAATTGCCTGACAGTTTCCGTTCTCTACTGCATCCCAGCAGGGAAGGATTTAACACTGGACCCTGTGATATGCTTGTTAGCTCTTCCAAAAGCTCCTGAAAACCACCAAAGTTCATACTTAAATTTTGTCAGAGCCACCTTGCAAAGAGAAGTGTATGTATGAGGAAAAGATTGCTTCTGTTGGGGCTGCTACTGAACCAGCTGTGACACAACTGACATAGCTTTCTGAAAAGTGAGTCAGAGGGGGTTAAAAATAATTCCCCAGAGTATCTTCCTGTGCCCTCTGTCCTGAGAACTGGCAACACTCAACATTGTGCAGGCACAGACCACAAAGACCACTGATGGCAGCACCCCCACCGCCCTGGAACATTGTGGGGGACATCTCATCTGCTTCTGGACCCTGGGAAAGCCAAGCAGCAGCGTGCTCTGCACTCAGCAAAGATGAGCAAGCCAGCCAAAAGCTCTGCATTGCCATTGTTTGGCACACTGCAAGTCCTTCCTTCCTCCCCACAGTATCTGGAGATGACAGGCTGGTGACCCCAGAGGCACCTCCTTTCACCCAGCAGCAGCTAGCCCAGGTCAGCTCTCCTGTAGGTCAAGTAGGTCACGTTTGCCCATTGCCACCTTTGTGGTGCTTCAGAGCTGCCTAGACACACATGGTGGTTTGGCATTTAACTCCTCCTGGCCCTGGGCTGGCAAGCAAGGCCCTGAGTGCCTCGCACAGGCCCGGTGCTGCGGGTTGGTCCATGGACGTGCAGCAATGCTCCGGTGGCTCTGCTGGTGGGCTGCCTCGCTGCAGAGCAGCCTGCAAGAGCAGCCGGGTGGAAATAAGCCCAGGGCCCCTGCACTGCCCTGGGCACCCTGGCCTCCGGGCTGCCAGAGCCTGGAAGGCCATGACCAAGTAGGGCCATGCAAAGTTCAGAGCCTGGTTCCTTAGGGACTCCTCGAAACCGCCTTTGGAGAAACAGCAGCAGCCTGCACCAGGCCCTGGGGCAGGGATGAGGAGCAGCCCACACATGCCACTTCCTTCTCTTAAACTTCCAATGCACCATCAGACCTAAATTATTCACCTGTAATCCCTGGAGCTGAAAGTAGCTCAAGAGGATCTGGCCCAATAAGGAAGAAAAAAAAAAAAAAAAAGAACCCATTACTTTTAAATACCTCTGAAAGTCATAACATGCAAAAAATATATTCAGGCCAGGAGCCAGGCCACGATAAGGAAACTGGGTGCAAGCAGGGTCTGACTCTGAGCATGAGGGGATACCACAAAAGATGAGGGAATCTAAGGTTGAGAAGGCTGGTGGGGATTGGTGGGTGCTCAGCTCTGTTACCTCATCTAACTTCTCGTGGTCCTTTGTCCTCTGACCTAGGTGGAGAGAGAAAAGAGCAGGAGACATGGCAGAGGGAGCAGAGCTGTGCTGTGTCCAACCAGGCTGTGAGCAGAGTCCTCCTCTCCCAGGCGGCAGCCAGGGGAGGGACTGCCCTCTCCCCTTCCACAGCCAGACCCCTGGCTCAGTCTCCTCAGAGAAGGTGTTGGGGATCCCCAAAGCCAAGGTGCAGAGCAGCTGGGTCGGTCATGGTACCAGCAGCACCCAGCAGCCCTATCCCCAGGGACACAACCAAGATGTCTAGAGCTGCCTTGGCTCCTGCAACGTACTTGGAAAGCTCTTGTTTACTGAGACCTAACGTAGTCAAAAAGCTAACTGAAAACAGAGAGCAGCTCCTGGCAAGGCATGGGCCACAGAAAGCTGCAATGAAAAGCACTTAAAATGTCTTGCTTCACCAGCCTGGCTGCCTCTGTGTCCACCAGCTTTGGTCTGTTCCTGCAGTGAGTGCTCCATCACCTCTGAAACAAACTGTGTCCATCAGGGAGAAACACTCCCATCTCAGGCCTGGAAACACGTTGCGGCACAGCTCCCAGGAGCCAGCACCCCTCCTCATCTGCAAGGGACAGGGCAAGCAGTAGGCACCTGAGGGTACTGCTGCTTTGCTCCGCGCCATGCATAAGCTCCTGCAGCCAGTAGCGCAGCTGCAGCCACAGCACAGCAAGCCCAAGTCCCACACCTCTGCCTCAGGCCAGCTGCACAAAAGCAAGAGGGTCTGACAACAGTGTGGTGGACACCCACTAACTCAGCCTTTCTCAGAAGCTCTGGGGATAGCCTCAGGAGACACAGGAGAGATGTCCTGGCTCAGTCTCAGTGGCTCTGCAGTCAAAGAGCTTGACAGCACCAGAGGGAAAGACTTCAGCCTGAGCTCCATCCAGGCAGGTGGGCAGCTCTCCACCTTCACTGGCTGCCAGTGGCACACTGCAAACGGCTGTGGGCAGGACACAGAACAGCGGTGCACTGACCGTGTCTGCCAGCAGATCCCTGATCCAGGTGTGCAGTGCCCTGGCAGACCTCCACAGGGCAGACTCAGAGAGGACTGAGCCTCACAGCAGTTGAGAGAAGTGGTGGTTTTAGAGTCTCAGGGGCCTTGTGTACCCTCTTGTTGCAGCCCACCAGCTCTCCATCCCCAATGTTCAGACCCAGGCTGAGCTTTGCATTTCTAGCCCCTTGCAATCAATATGGCTCAAGCTGCCTGAGCCGACCCAAATCCTGGGGCTCCATATCAGATCCCATCTGTGTATCTGAGATGAGAAAGGGGGCTGCAGGCACTGCTGGGGTTGCACCAGCCTGGCTTGGAGGGGGCCGGCTGAGACTGTTACTCACCAAGACTGCAGAGAGAGCAGCTGCACCTCCCACCTTGGCTGCACCTCCCCATGATGGCTGACCAGCACCTGCAGGGAGCATGGATCACTCCTCAGAAGAGCAGCCAGATGGGAAGGTCTGTGTGAGCCTGATAAAGCTGCTGCTTGGCTTCTCTCCCTGGCAGGCCTGCCTGGGGCACGCAAGTGCCAGCGTTTGGGCTCCAGGAAAAGCGGGGGGGGGGGGGGGGGGGGGGGGGGGGGGGGGATGTGCCCTGAGGCCAGACTGGCATCTCTGTCCTTGAAAGCCCCCAACACAGCTCCTTCTGCCAGAAGCTCCCCAGGGAGTGCAGAGTGAATGCTCACCCCCACAGTGTGAGGGCAGGTGGGAAATGCGTACCCTTGGTGCGGCCAGACACTTTGCATACGCTGAGCCACGCTCCCTGTGCCTAGGGCAAGCGCACAACTGGGTGCTGTAGCACAGAGGGAGAAGCCAGCACCTCTTTCCCACCAGGGCTCAAGGAATTTGTCCCTGCCCTAAGACAGACTAAAGGGCATGGAGTGGCTGGCTCTGGACCACCCAGGGCCAGCCAGGCAAGTGCTTTGCTTGCACTAAGATGCCAGCAGAAAAGCTGTGGATGCAAGGGGTAAAGCCCAGTGAGAAAGAAGAGCAAGACCTGGCTGTTAGTGGCAGGAGTGCTGAAATTCACTATTAAGCTACAGTTGAAACTAACTTTTAAAGTTCTCTTTCCTCTGGAGATGCTGAAAACACACTGCCAAGTAAGCTGCCCCCACTTTTCTGCACAGCACTCAACAACCCATCGTTGCATCAAACCAGATGGAAGTGAGGACCTTCACCTGGCACACACCGATTCCGATTCATTCACCCTCCATCAAAGGCATCTCAACAAGGAAAGCAGCCCTATGCTTCTTCACCTGCTGAACCAACACAGCACCAGAGCAAGGCCAGGGTGCTGAGCAGGCTGGGGCAAATAAGCAAGGATGGAGGATGTTTCCTGGGTGTGGAAAGGAGAGGAAGGCCCAGGAAAGGTCTCCTGATGCCTAGGGAGCATGGAAGCCATATGCAACAGGACAAGCAGGAGGGTCACCAGTTCAGTGAAAGTTTATGCATGCTTCTGCATCAGAACTTGCTGCCTCAGTCCTAGCAATCTTGGAATTTAGACGGAGGATAGATGTGATGGCAAAGACAAAACTTGGGCTTTTCAACTGATTTTCACACCCAGTGCCTGTGAGATGGGCTTGACTTGTTAGGCAGGTGAAGAGACTACAATGATTGTACCAGGGAAGGAGGTAGAAAATGAGACAGAAGGAGTAAAGATTGTGATCAGTCACAAAACAATCAAAACAAAAACTGAAGCTGTAGGTCCAGCACTTTTTCTTATGCAAACCTCTCCACATACTTGTTATCAGCAAATCTGGAATCAACCTCCATCCCCTGCAGGCGAGGAAGGAGGTGAGCAGCATCAGTAAGGCATTGCAAAATTTGTTCTATTTTTACATGCACAGGAGGCCTTTGAAACAACAAGGGACTGCCCAACACCTCTACTTCCACTGGACAAAGGTACTAGCACCTCCTGGGCCAGCAGTGCCCACCATTGGCAGGTACTGTCCTTCACAAGCCTTTCTTTGGGTGTCTTGACACTTTAGGGCCATGAACGTCCCAACAGGCTCCCCACTACCTGCTGTGACCCTCCCCACATCTTCCTGGCTTTTCCAGGAGATCTGGGCAACAGGGCTGCAGCTCCTGGCCCGGCTCCATAACAGAAATTATGCTCAACTCCTGCCCTGCAGCACCAGGGGAGGGCAGGAGCAGCAGCAAGAGTGCACGACGCTGAGGCAGGTAGCACCCTTACCCTGAAGATGGCTGTGGGTGCCACTTATGCACCACAGAGAGACTTTTCTTCCTGCACCAGGCCAGTGACTGTTCTGCAGCAGCCCCACGCTGGCATCCAGACCCCAGCAGAGCTACAAAGAACAGCCTTCCCACGGGCGTTACACGGCACTGACCCCATGCTTTGCCAGTTCTGTGGCCTGAGGGTGCGCAGATCCCGGCTGCCTCCCCACCCCAGCTGCTCACTGCCACAGAGTGGAGCCTGGCAGAGAGCTTGTCAGAACAAAGCCCTTTCCTGAGTGGGCTGGGCTGCCTTGCCTGCGACTAAATATTCAGAGGCACTGTGCACTAGCCTTTTGATCAGCAATTTATCTCTTCATGCCACAAGTTTCCTGGAGCCTGGCGTTTCCGCCCCATGCTCAGCCTAGGTCCCAGGAGCCTGGGAGACAGGTGTGAGGAATTAGCCATAGGGACTAACGCTCTGACAGGAACCAGCACCAAAAGCCGGGGACAGAGTGTAATGTTTATTACATTTGAAGCAAAGCAAACATGTGGCCTACTTATGTATCTAGAGAGAATTAATTGGGGAGCTCCACAAAGCAGCAGATTATAAATTAGAATCGTTTTCACCAACTTCAGCCCATTCATCTTATTTCACACCAGGCCTGTCAGCTCAGCCTGATGTGGCCATGTGCAGCCCCAGCCCCACAGGCTATGTGGCCATGTGCAGCCCCAGCCCCACAGGCTGCCTGGTGGCACAAGGGGACCATCAGCAGCCAGTCCCATGGGCACTGTGCACCTAAACCCATGGGGCGTGTGTGGGGTCGAGCCAAGGCACATGCCTTGAAGGGAAAGCAAACTCAGAGCCTTGAGGATGGCTCCAGATGTGCTGAGTGCCACCAGCTGTCATCTGCAGGGGCAGCCAGAGTGCTCGGCTCCAGAGACTGGCCCCAGGGACAGCAGAGTTGCCAGGTGCCTGCCCCGTGCTCCTCCATCCCCTTCACTGGCTGGCAGCCAGCAGAGCTGGGCGGCCGGAGAGCTGTGCATGCACCTCCTCAACCTCCCCAGCCTCGTTAGCATCCAAGGTTTAGGGACCAGGCTTTGCTGATGTGACAGAACAGGCCACCTCAGTCCAAGGTCAGGCAGACTCCCTTCGCCCAGCTCAGGTCAATCCTGGGGACACTGCCTATGATGTGCAGGTGCCTCCCCAGAGCTGCTGGAGGCATAAAGCTCTGCAGGCCCAAAGCACTGGGGGCCTTGGACTCACACCTCATGGAGGGGCAACCCAGTAGTGGACAGATACTGTGCAAGGAGCAGCAGCTGTCAGAAACTGGCAAAGCAGCTGGTGCCTGAGTCACTGTAGCCCTCAACAGCCAGGGCACAATAGGTACCCCTGAGGGGCACTTCAAGAAATGCCCATGAGGCATTTCAAGGTTTCTGGCCTGGAGCCAAAACACCCAGAGCAGCCACTGCCTCCCAGATGGTGGAATCTTGCTGGCACCTCTCAAAGAAGAGGATCAGAATAACTCTGATTACAGATCCCAAAGGGACAGCACACAAAATACCACGCTGATGCTGAGACTGTTTATCTCCAAAAGGTCACCTGCTGCTTTGTTGGAAGGATTGTTAAAAGAGCCCAGCGGAGATGGCTGGGCAACACCTGAAGAGGAGGATTTATTCCTGAAGATGCAGTTCAGGTCAAACCACAGCCACCATGATCTCAACTCTCCTGCACTTCACAGTGATCAGAGATGGACAGAACCAGAGGTGGTTCACAGCCTCACAGCACCCACCTGTGCAAAAAAGAGCGCTCCCAGGAAGGTGTCTGCAGGGCTCCAGACACAGTCAAAATGGTTTCTACAGGGAGCAGCAGAAGTCTGGCCCAAGAGTCCTTCCAGCCCATCTTGTATCTCCAAAGTGGCTAGGAACAACTGTCTGGAGCAGAACAGGGACAGGGCAAGCAGGCGTGATGCTCTTCCTGACACTTTCCCAGTCTCCAACCATTTTCCTCTCAGACGCATGCCAATTTTTACTCAGCCTTGTCCACAAAACCATCCAGAAGCAGGATGCCCTAGGAGCTCACATGCTGCCAAGGGCTTCTGAGATGCACACAACAGCCTTGCCTCAGCTGACAGGGCCAGAAAAGCTTCATCCCACGGCAGGGATTCCCATCAAGCTGTTTCAGCAGCTGTAGCAACCTGCACTGACACACCAGCTGCCTGGGTCAGCAAGCCCACCACAGTCCACACTGCTAAGTGTGCGTGGTCAGGGCAAAGCCCACCAGACACCTGAGCCCAGGGGCCTGCCCCAGCCTGGTCCCGTGCCAGAGGAGCTTTCCACCCCTTCATTACCACTCTGTGTGCCAGCTGCAGCCTCTGTTCCACACCTGACTGACTGGTAATTTCTGTCATAAAAAGAGAGTTTGTTCAAATGGCATTACTAATTACTATAGAAATACTATTAGCATTGTTAATGCTTTCCAAATAGTCCTGCATGTTGGCACCATGTGAAAGCAGCACCGGGGCAGAGACCAAGGTGGCAAAGTGAGGCCAGGGCCCAGACTGAGCCCAGCTCAGTTCTGCCAACGCTGACCAGTAAAACAGCACTGTCTCTACCCCAGCACTGCTCTCCCTGCTACGACAATCAGTAAAAATTGCACTGGGACAGACTTGTGTCTGCGTGTGTATACAAGTACACACGTGTGTATGGTAGGGAATCGTGATGACAGAAGCCACCCAGCACAGGAATTTCAGGAGAAGAGAGGGAAACTGGTAGAAAGGAACTGAGGCAGGGGCATGGAGGTAGCAATAAAACTAAATGCAAAGTGGATGAATTATTTACTGCAAGAAACAACTGTGAAGTCACTTACTCTGGCTCTGTGCATCCTAAATGGGATTTGCAGCGTTTCTCACATCTCCCTAGTGTGCTGAGTGATTTTTTTACAATTGGATGCATGAGGCTGGGGTAATCTTGTAAGATACTCCAGAAGATCAGTTTAGTATTGATCATGTGCTCAATTTAAAGGCATTCCACATTTATCTGCTGCTGCTACTGCAGTGACAGCTCAGCTGGGACCTGGGTGCTCACTGGGTGCCTGCACCCCAGAGCCACCTCATTCAGCTGCACCCTGTGGCTGGGCTGATGCACCGCAGCGTGGGGGGGGCAAGGCACCATGCTGGAGCTCAGTTTATGAGCCAGCAGTCACGCTCCCCACTGAGCCTTTCGATGAAGTCTCCCCAATGGATCAGTCTGCTGTGCTTCTCTGGGGCCAGCTGGCTGTGGATTGTAGTGGATCATACGCTCATCTTACAGGAACAGCAACTACCAGAGACCAACAGAAAAAAGGTGACAGGGTACAGAAAGCAGTTTGCACAGACCAGCACCTAATGCCAACACCCTGCACCGCAGTGACAGCACCTGTCACTGTCCCCAAGGAGGTGCCATCTGCCACTGCAGGGCAGCCATAGCACCCTAGACCTGTTCAGCACAGCCCCTTGCCAGCACTTGCACAGGTGCTGCCAGAAGCCATTGCATCCTGCATGGAGCAAAGAGTTGGCGCTGGGCATGGAGGAGGGGGCTCCGAGCACCTGGGTTTTCTCTGGATGCTGCAGACAGGACTATAAACTGAACAACCCCTCCTGAGCAGGCAAAGGCCCCTGCAGCCTGCTCATCTGGCAGCATGTGACTGGAGCACAGCTGAAGCACAGAGAGCCCTACCGTGCCAGCCAGCACCTGGAAGAGCTCCAGCCCTGGGGAGACAGGGTGACAAGAAAAGGCACACAGAGACACAGAGCGCAGGGAGGAACAGACATGCAGCAGGACCTCTGCCCATGTCTTGGAAGAAGTGTCTCCTGCTGCTTGCCTTGGACTCTGCAGGTCTTCTAGGCACAGGTCTGCAAAGGGTGAGCCTGGGCTCCAGAGGCAGTGGCCTGGCAGCAGGATAGCTGCTGACATGCCCACCAACGTGACAGGAACAGGGAATTCAGGCATGATGGGACTGTTAAACGTATTGCATCATGATGAGGTTTTAGTTATTTCTTTTAATAATATGCATATTGCAAGTTGTTATGAAGTCATGCAAGCTGCGGGCCATGCGGTCCAAAACACAACTTGCTTCATGATGGTAAAATATAAACTTACAAAGTGGTTTTTGCAAAACAAGTGTATGAGAAATCCTCTGATTTACTGAAACAGAACATGTGCAGGGTAGAAAAAAATGTCCCTTCCAGATCCATATTTACACAACAAAAGATCTATATTCAAATAACTCTTAAGAGTAGGTCACTGGCATTCTCACAGAGGTTGAGTGGCTGAAAGTAAGGCTACAACCTAAAGAGGCCCTCTTAATCAGCAGAGAAAGCAGAAATTTTATGGACATGTTTTGAAACATCAGGTGCTTCTCCAAATTCCCCAGGCAAAAATTTGAGTTAAAAAATCTATTTTGCAAAGCCGTCAACTGGGGTGAAGTGGGGCTGAGCTGTTGCACAGCTGCCCACAAGTGAAAAAGTGCCGAGAGACAGGGCTCTCAACACTGGGCTCCGTCCAGTGAGGACCTCAGCGCACAATACCTGGTAGGTGCTTAGATGCAGATTTTAAATCCAGACATTGATAAGGCATCCAATTCTTCTACTGTTGTTGTTGCTGCTCCTGCTGTTGCTTTGTTTTCAATAGCTGCAGCTAAACATTTAACCTTTACATTGATGGAATGACCTAAACATGTTCTTCCAGGCTTGTTGGCAGAAAGGCTGTCTCACAGTGAGCAGAGAAATGCCTTTCCTTTCAGCCTGGCAAATCAATACGCTGTGTGGCTGGCAGATTTGCAGGTGTCCCACGCTCAGAACACATGGAAGGGTCTCAGAGGTGGGATACCAGCATTTCTCCAGATTGCCAGGTCTAACAGAGAGGTGGGCACAAATCTCCATCGTCTTGGCAAGCAGGAGAAGAGCAGCTCACAATCTGGAAACGACATAGTTGTTCCAGCTGGGAGGCTGGCTCTGGCTGTTGCTATCCCAAGCCTGTGGCTCTGCCAGCAGCTGAGGCACTTATTCAGCATCCTAGGATTTCAGATGGCACAGAAAGAGTTACAGGATAGAGCGGCAGAATAATTGCGAGTTAATACGGTCCCATGTTTTTTATTATTCTCAGAGTATTAAATTGATAGCCTGGTACCAAAGGCCAGAAGTGCCACCTCTCAACAAGATGAAATCTCTGTAGCCCATGGAAAGGGGAAAGCCACAAGATTTATAAAGGTGTCCATAAAATTTACATTTGGATGAGCATGTGGGGGAACAGAGACCATGAGCTGCAGAAGCAGGTTGGCAAGTACCTGCCGCCCCTGCACTTAGCGCCCAGCAGACACTGCTGACTGGGTACATCCTCCTGCACCGATGCTTGGCTGAGCAGGTCCCCAGAGCCACTCTGTTGTCAGGAAGGGGATGCCAGGGGAGCTTTCAGGAGATGGTGGCATTTTGGTACTGCTGTGGGGAATAAGGGGCAAGGGTGGGAACAGGCCACATCTCAGATCTCCTTAAGGGATCGCTCCCTGGCCCCAGTGGTGGAAGCATCTCCCCTCGGTTTGGCTCAGACCAGCCGGGCAGGCTCAGACCCTCTGTCCACCCCATACTTTCTGCATGGCTCGGTCTGTGCTGTTGGAGCAAGCACTGCATCTGGCAAGGCAATGGGACCTGGGGAACATGCTTTTCCACAGACCAGAGAACCCAAGATACGTACTGTCATGCCAGGAGTCGTGAAACAGTGACCCCTGGCACATCGCACTGCCCCAGAGAGGCCAAGAGGTCCAGAGAAGATCTTGCCTCTCTCTTGCTGCCCCAGGACTCCATCCCACCAACCAGGTGCCTGAGGGCTGTCCCTCAGCATGGCAGAGACACTTGACACCCAGCATCCTGGCTGCTTTCACCATGCACAGCAAAGTGATCATGCCTGTGGGCAGCGTGGGCACAGGGCAAAGGGATGGTGACACACAGGCTGTTCAGTGTTTGGCTTCCACTGCTTGTAGAGCCAGGGTCTTGGCACCTCTGGGCCTCTGCCCTTCATCTGCACAGTGAGGGCAATACCCCAGCCCTGCCACAGAACTAGGGACATGAAAATGATCAGAGGGCTGGAGCACCTCTCCTAGGAGACAGGGTGAGAGTTGGGGCTGTTCAGCCTGGAGAAGAGAAGGCTCCAGGGAGACCTTATATCACCTTCCAGTACCTAGAAGGAGCTACACGAAAGCTCGACTGGGGCTTTTTACAAGGGCATGTAGTGATAGGACAAGGGGGAATGGCTTAAAACTGAAAGAAAGTAGATCTAGATCAGATATTGGGAAGAAATTCTTTACTGTGAGGGTGGTGAGGCACTGGAGCAGGCTGTCCAGAGAAGCCGTGGACGCCCCATGCCTGGAAGTGTTAAAGGCCGGGTTGGATGGGGCTTGGGGCAACCTGGTCTAGTAGAAGGTGTCCCTGCCCATGGCAGGGAAGCTGGAACTAAATGATCTTTAAGGTCCTTTCCAACTGAAACCATTCTACGATTCTGAGTCTATGACACCACAGACCTGCTGGGACAGCGTGGTGCTCAGGGCCACACACTTATCCAGGCTGGCTGCTCCTGCATTGCACAGCACATGCTTCTACATGTAGACACCACGGCACGTGGTAACTGTGTGCACACTCAGCCATGTGCCACATGGTTGCTGTACTACAGGCTCACACACCTGGCAACTGGATGTCTCAACACCCACTGCAAATGGAGCCATTACCACTGCTGCCTGCACCGTGACTGCTTTGCAATTAAAGGAATGAAATGTTTACACAGGAATAAATCTGCGTTAATGAGGTGAATCCTGCTCCTGCCCTGGCAGGCTCTAAGACAAGGCCACAGAACCTTGGGGGAAGGTTCAAATGTACACTGCTCTCAGCCAGCGGAGGGAAGCAGGGAAGGAAGGGAGCAAACTCAGGCAGCTGGCTGGCTGCACGTGGGAGCCACCAGTTCTTTGATTTCCCTGCCTGGGTCTCCCCACACAGTATCAGCAGGAGACACTTGAGCACTGTCAGGCTTGCTCAGGCTCAGGAGGCATTTGAGATGTCTCCTTCCCTGTGAGGGGGACTGTACCTGGCTCAAAGATGTAGGAAAAGCACAAGTGATTAGGACAGCAATGCTGCCACAGAGCGGGGACATGCTGCTTTGGGCCCTTCCACCTTGACAGCTTGCCCAAAGAAGTCCTTTGCTGAAGCCACCAGCAGGGACTATGCAGGAGGAAATCCCTATGCAGGTCACCGTTGCTCTCCTCTGTTCCTCAGAAACACTGCACTAATCCCTGTCACCTGCCTACGCTGGAAACCACGGAGACACAGAATCCAATTAGCTTGAAAACCTGCTCTGGCTCCTGCACAGCATCTCCCTCTGAAAGAGCTGTGGAGCTGCAGAGATAAACGGTGCATTAGGATTCCAGTGGGGTCTGGCATGCAAGGATGGCTTTGGAACTGCAGCACCAGCTCAGGGAATGGGTGAGGCACCAGCACGCCTTTCCCAAGTCTCTCTCTTCACTCTGCCTTGTACCAACTCTTCCTCCTTGCTCGCCCCGCAGCACCATTCCCTCGTGCAGCCGAGCCTGCTGCGCAAGGTGAAAGCTGAGGACTGGGTCTAGCAGGTCCCCAGGTGGGCTTACCTACCGCAGGGCCTCTGCTCTTTGCAGGGGAAGAAAACCTCTTAGGGGTGAATAGCACTGAAGTCTCTTGGCTGCTGGGGGTGGCCAAGATGGCATGAAGCACAGTGCCAGGGCCCATCTCCTCACCCCTGCAACACCCCAGGGCACCTCTGTGCCCAGAGGTCCCTTTTGCACCAGCACGATGTGTGTCACCCTCAGCTCCCTTGTCCCTCCTCCAGCAGGGACTCGCCCTGCACAGCTGGCCCTCCAGGGTGATCTGGGAGACAAAGCAGGTCCCAGCCCAACAGAGACAGTGGGGAAAGGACTGAAGACGGGTAATCATCCACTGGACAAACTCAGCACAGCCTCTAGCCACCGCCAAGCAGAATGCAAGGGGTAATTGTTGTTGACTCTGCTACATGCACCCGTGCTGTGCGTGTGGCAACAAGTCTCCCATGCCTGATGCTGCTACAGCTGTGCCTGCTGTGCTCACACTCTTCCTTGCACCCACAGTAAATTACCTGCTTTGCATTTGGCTGCAGCAACATAACAGTATTAATTCATTGTGTTCTGTCTTTAACAAACACCATTATCATATCACCAGCCAGGATTATGCAAATCCTGTGAAAGGAATTATTTCTCTCCCCAAAGTCACCTTGATTTATCAGTTTTAGCCCAAAATGAAATAGAAGTTGCTTTGGATAAATTGTTAAACACACAACCATGCCCAAGGGGGCTGTGATGGCCCCACGGGATGAAGCACATATCCAGGCCAGGCCCAGCTGTGTGACCCTCTATAGCCACTGGTGACACAGGGACAGCTCTGTGCTGCCCCCCATCAAGACAGCTCCTGTGCCAGAGTGCAGGTGGACTGGAACACTACGGAACTGGGCCCTGGACCAAGAGCTGGGGAACCAACTCCCTTGCAAAATACTCCTGGGATATGGCTCCACTCCCCAGGCACAGGGCCATGGGGCAAGTCTGAGACTGTGCAGAAAAGCATGTGGGGCTGGAAACAAGGAAACTTTCCAAAACTGCATTAAGGATTGCTCTGTGGCTGCCACTGGTCTGCTGCCATCCCTGTCCCTGCCTTCTAGGCCACCACTTCAGGTTGAGCCCACATCATGCACACCAAACTGTCATGTCCTCCCATGCAAGTGTGGAAGCTGCTAGAGATCAATGAGCAAATCTGCATCCCACTCCAGAAACTGGCTCTTTAACAGGGTCCTCAAATAATGCCTTTTTCCATAATTTCCTTTGCTGCAGACATGAAGGCTCCCTATCCCTCTGACACTGCTAGACCTGGCAGTAGCCCCATAGCATATAAGGAAGCACTTGCATGATTAAAGGTAACCTTTCTCCCATTATTTGTCAGCAATGTGAGTCAATCCTTCAGCAGGGGACAAGAACAGCACCCTAGGAAGAAAGGAGGACTTCTACTCTTTCACAGGGCAGACAGCAAGCCTCTGCAACCCCAGCACAGCCTGCCCTTGCAAGAAGAACCAGGCCCTTGGCTGGGGCTTTGCCCTGACGGCCAGCAATTATTTCATGTGTTCTGGCTTTCATCTTTCTCCCCCTGCCCCACCCCCAGTTCCTCATCACCAGCTCTCATTTCCAGTTGTGCCTGATGACTTCTGTTCGTTTCACACCTTCAGTCATGCTGTCCTAAGCTGGTCCCTGCCAGACCACCACTGTCCTCGCAAGGTCAGAGGAAGCTTGGGAAGAGGGACTATATTGTCCTGGCCTTGAGAATCCAAAGGATGAATCTTCCCAGATGTAGCCACCCCTGTCCACCTTCCAGTTGGGAAAGTCCCTCCTCCACAAGCACGCACCTTCTTGGAGGCAGCCTCTGCTCTGCTGAGGATGGGGACACGGGAGGCCAGAGGCTGGGAAGGCCGGTGCAAAGCTAGACCACAGGAGGAATTCAATGGCGGAGACAGAAACAGGGAAGGCAATTCAATTTTCTGAGGCTGTCCCACCAATTCAGCTCAGAGAGATGATAAGAAACCCATTTCCAGTGATAGGCACCCTAATCCCCAGCCGTCCTGCATTTCCATTTCTGAGAGGCACTATTTCCAACAGGGAGGCATTTTCCCATCTAGGTTTGCTAGAAGGGACAGCAGTGGATTAAATACCAATTTTTCCAGCACTGTTTAACTCCTTCCGTGCCTACTCCTGCCACTTATGCAAGTGCTGGAGGTATAGGGCAGCAGAATGGCTGCTGCACCATGCCCAGGAGCAGAACAGAGCTGGAGGCCTCTCACAGACTCTTCCCCGTGGCCTACACCCTGAAAAGACATGGAAGAGGGGAAAAACTAAATGCATTGGCAGTGCAGGTGGAGCAGCTTAGACCAAGAATTGGTTATTGCTCAAGAAAGGGCTCTGAGACTCAAGTGTGGGACAAGAGTCATGCAGTGAAGCTTACATCCCGTATTAAAACCATTTGACAGGTCCAAAGTGCTGCAAGGCTGACCTAAAACTACATTTGCAAGAACACAGGCACACAGAGAAAGGAGGAAGCAAACCATGCAGTGATGGCCGTGCCCCCCCGGCCCCATCTCCACAGTTTAAGCACTGTGGTGCAGGTGCAGCCTTTGCCTCCAATTTATCGGGGAGAAGAAAGGCAGAAGCAGCACAGATGCAGCAAACAGTGCATTGGCTGAAGAGGGACTTTCACAGCAACACATACAGATCAGTGGTAAATAAAGTCACTGCCTTCAGGAGGGCCACTCCCAGCACTGGGCAACAGCTGCCATCTCAAACATGTTGTGTCTTCCCTCCACTGCTGTATGCTGACGTTGTGCTGGGCCAGCCTCCCCAGGGATGGCTGGTGCCTGCTCCCAGCCGTCCTGGACCTCACTGTTAGCAATGGCTGTCTTACAAGAGCCACCTAGCTTCCAGCATCAAGCAGGGCTTCTCCCACCATAAAGCTACAGCATTCCTTGGATGCCAACACAGCCCTCTGCACTTCCACCACTCATCCCAGCTCTATTCCTCATTCCACTGCCCTCACTCCTTGCACAGGATCCCCATTCATCCCTGTTTCCTGACGTCAGGGCTCCTTACCCACTGTCTGAATCAGTCCTTCAGGCAGCTGAAGGGCCCCAGACTCCCAGCCCTGCTTCTGTAGTGCAACCAATTGCTGTAGCATCCCCCATAGCAGCTCCCTCCCCACTCCCAGACATCAAACTCTCCCCACAGTGCAGGAATAAAGCCCCAACTTTCTGACTTAGCCCCTCCAAATCCCTCCCTTGCCTGCCGTTACGAACTGAACCAGGGAGTTTTGCTGGGAAGGGGAGCCCCAGGCAGCTGTTGCCTCACAAGTGGGCACCTCTTGTCACCTCACATGGGCCCTGGTGCAGAGCTTGTGGGAGGGAGCCCACCCGCAGCCCACCCCAGCCCCTACCTAGAGCTCTCCCCCCCCTCACTGTCCCCCACCCCCTGGCTCCAGCACCAACCCCAACTGTCCATTCATCACCCACAAAACAAACGGAAATTTAAGGCCTCATGACTAAAACACAGAGAAGAATTCCCCGTGCATTTTTAGGGGGCGGAATTTACTGGGTCAGAAGTGATGAATGGCGACAAAGGTCGTTGGGCAGCACCCAGGACAGTGCCGATGTGGCAGGAGCCAGAGGGATGTGCAGCTGAGGGGACAGTCTGGGAATGCTCCCAGGGGTGCTGCTGCACGGGGCTGAGGGACCACCACCATCTACAAAGACCAGTTCCTTCCCACACCTTGCTACCCCCTCATTCCCTGTAGGATTGGTAGTGGAGGCCTCTGTAAGAAACATCCATGCAAGGAAGCCGAGAGCCGAGCACTGTGCCGGCTGTGCCTGTCCTGTGCTCCCAGAGGCGTAGCCACAGCTTCCCATGTAGCCCTTGCCGGTGGTTTTGCAGATTCAAGGCACAAGTAAGAAATGCAAAAAATGCTTCATCCCTAGGGGAAGAGGAGCACCTGGTGGAAGGACAGAGAGCAAACACGAGCATTACCACTCCTCCCCCGTGTAATCTCCCAGCTCTGGAGTTTGAGATGCATTCAGCACTAATTGAAAGCAGGCTCTTTAACACAGGTGCCAATTACTGCCTGTTAATGCAAGGAGCTCTGATGGATAAAGCAGCTACCCAGCTCTGCTAGGCTGGAAAGCACAAGATGAGGTGCCAGGGCTACTTATGCTAGAGTAGGTCTTGTAGAACAGCTCTGTGCTGCAGCAAACCCTCTTGCAGTGCCAGATGGGGCAAGTTCTTGCACTCCTGCCATCCAGCTGCACATCCCTGTGCCTTCACAGAAGCTGGTGACATGTCCTTGCCAAAAGGGAGGCTGATGATGCCCTGGGGCGTGTTAGGCAAAGCATTGCCAGCAGGCTGAGGGAGGTGATCCTTCCCTTTTCTTCAGCACCGGCGAGGCCAGACATGCGAGTCCTGTGTCCAGCGCCAGACCCATCAGCGCAAGAGAGACATGGACATACTGGAGAGAGCCCAGCAAAGGGCCACAAAGTTTGCCGAGGGGCTGCAGCACCTCACATGTGGGGAAAGGCTGACAGAGCTGGGACTGTTCAGCCGGGAGAAGAGAAGGCTCGGGGCGAACTTGTCAATGTCTATAAATTCCTGAAGGAAGGGTGAAAAGAGGAGGGAGCCAGGCTTTTTCCCAGCGGTGCCCAGTGACGGGACCAGAGGCAATGGGCACAAACTGTAACACAGGAGGTTGGTTCCCTCTGAACATCAGGAAACACTTTTTCACTGTGCGGGTGACCGGGCGCTGGCACAGGTTGCCCAGAGCGGTTGCGGAGCCGCCACCCTTGGAGATACTCAAAAGCTGTCTGGACACGGTTCTGGGCAACCAGCTCTAGGTGGCCCTGCTTGAGCAGGGAGTCAGACAAGATGCCCTCCAGAGCTCCCTTCCCACCTCAGCCATTCTGTGATTGTCACCTTTAACCATCCACGTTCCTTGTTTTCAGTGTCCACTTTCTCTGCCCTTCCTGGTCAGCTGCCTTTCCCCCTGGCCCTGTTCTCTGCTCAAAGCCCCTCTTTGTTTGCCTTTCTGGGGGTGATGTGGCAGCGAGAAAGGTAGCTGATCCAGGGGTAGTGTCATGACGATGGCAAGAGGACAATGGTAGGTGCAATTCCCAGCAACCTGCTGCTCCCTGGTCTTTTATCTTCCAGTAACTGCTGACCTGGAGGGACAGTGCCTTGGAAGAACCTCAGTGGGTGATGACAAGAGCGTTGACCTACCTGGGCCAGCATCTAGTAGAGAGGAAATGAATCTTTCATGGGACCCCATCAGAGTCCTTTTTACTTCGCAGAGAGCACCCTGTGCCTCCTGTGCAGCCTCAGTAGGGGACATGCTGGTAGCAAGCCCAGAGACATTGATGGGGAGCAATGAGTGGGAGCAGGCTGGCAGGGTTCCTCCCTGCATGGCACTGCAAGTCAGGTATGGTGCCCACATCTCTGAAAGGTTTTTGAAAAAAATGGAGGATGTGCAGAATAATTAAAAATGTGATTTGGAGGCTGGAGAAAACACTTGCCAGAGTTCAGTCTGTTATCTCACCAAAAAGGGAGCCTGAGAGGTGCTTTGATTATAAGCACTTCAAGAGAAAAAATACTTGGGAGAGAGAGAGTTCTCTAACTTTGTTAATAAAAGAAAGAGGCTGGAGCCTGTAGTCAAGCAAAGTGTAAATAGGAAACACAGCACTGGGCCACGCTACCTGAGAATTGCCATCTGCTCTGCTTCCTTGCACCCTCCACCCTGTCATGGAAGATGCATCAGCTGAGAGACACTGGGTTCATTACAGGCAAAACAGAGCAATGGTATTTCTTTTCTTGGAATTACACAGGGGCCCTAGATAAATGAATGGTCACTTCAGGCCTTAAAAATCTATGGAACTGCAAGCACAAGCTACAGACAGTACTGTGTAAGGAGGCATCCTTGATGCCTGCAAGAAACAGGGAGCTTCTAGGGAGCTTCTCTGCATGATGTCCCCCCTGTGACTAGACTGCAGCAGGAACAACCCCAGGAATCCCAGGCCTACAAGCAGCCACTGGTTTCACCTGGCACCTGGGGACAGAGCCAGGAACGTCAGTGCTTCCCTTTGGGCTGCCTCTGCCCAAACCCACAACAGGCAGCACTACTACATGGGGTTGGCTGCTGGCTTGGCCAGGGTCACCCCTGGCTGTAGCAATGTGTCCCTTCCCTGTGAGGCTAGTGCAAGGAGAGACATCAAGATGCCCCCACGCCCTCTCCTCACATGTGCTTTTTTCTCATTGCACTGTCCCCACTGCCCACACCAAAGCCCATCGGACTGCCAGCACGCAATCGCCTCCCCTGGCCCCACGGCTGGCTGGGGAGTGCAGCTGCAGCCTCTGATCCCATACGGCTGGAAGAGTGAGGCTTTGAATGAATCCAAGAGAGCAGATGTACAGGAGTATTGGAGCTACAAGGGGAATCTGACCCCACCCTGCAGATGTGGGGTCAGATGCTGCAACCACTGAAGGAGGCACTGGCAGGTTAAGGACAAGTGCCTGGGGAGGGACAGGGCATGTGGGGAGAACTTCAGCAGTGTCAGCGGAAGCCAAAGATCTGTGTCCTGTGTCCCTGGGCAGAAGCTATGTTGGGTTTGCAGGATTCATTCTCCCACAGAGAGGGCTGGGCAGGTGCAGTATCTATCTCCATGGGATATGCAGAGGCCAAGGAGAGGTTCAGGACCTGCTGTACACAACTCAAAACTGGGAGCAGTCCACGCCTGCAGAGGTTACTAGCCAGACAGGCCTGCACCCGTCTCACAGTCTGGACAACCAGCCATCAGCCCTGCTAGCACAGTGACAGAGCAGAGCACTGTACAGTCTTGCAGCTGAGCCCTCCCGTTTCAGTCCTGGCTCCTATGTCGCCAACCCTAACTTACCAAAAATAGCAAGTCAAATCCTCCAAAACCACATGAAGTCTCTAACCCTGTGCCCGTTTTCTTTCCTCCCTAGGGGGCTCTAGAGCCCTCAAGATCGCCTGGACCTCCAGCCCCTGCTATTCCTCACAACCTGGTTCCTAGAGTCCAGGATCTTCATTTCTGACCTACCTCAAAGCTGAGACTCTGTGGATGCCAAACTCCAGCACCTGGGGCTTGGACGGTCCCACCAAAGATTCACAAGCTGGCTGTGGTTCCTCCCTCTGGAGGAAACACCCCTGCAGGGTCCACAGCAAGGCAGCAGACTGAAACACATATTGGGGCATGCTAGGGCTCTGTCCAAGTGCCTCCAGGATCATCCTTAGCTCTCCCACTCTTCATCTGAAAAGAACCTGGGCACCTTGGTAGACAACACATCGAACATTGTATGTACTGGCAGTAAAGGCAGCTAGCAGCATCCTACACTGTACCAGAGGAACACAGCCAGTACATCAAGGGAAGTGACTATCCCTTTATACCAGTACTTGTCAGTTCCCATGAAGTAATACTGCACGCTGTTTCTGCCTCCAACACATGAAAAACATGGACAAATTAGTGGGAGTCCAGTAAAGGACCACCAAGGAACTCGGTGCTCAAAGCACTTGTCCTATAAGGAAAGGCAGAAGGAACGAGGTTTGTTCAGCTTGGAGAGAGATGGTTTCAGGGGAACCTCATAGCAATCTATCAGTACCTACAAGGAAGTTATCTGAGAAGACACAGGCAGGCTCTTATCAGCAGTGCTCAGTGGGAGGATAAGAGACAATGGGCATCACTATAAAGACATGTTCAGAATAGATAAGGAAAAACCTCTTTCTCATGAGGACAGTCAAGCATTGAAACAGGGGTCCAGAGAGGAGAGGAGAAAACCACCTGGGAGATTTTCAAGACCTGTCTGGATGAAGCAAAATGGCCTAATCTTAAGAGTTGACCCTGCCTGAGTAAAGAACTGCTGAGGTCCCTTCCCACCTGAATTATCCTGTGATCTCTAACTCAGCATAGGAGGAGAGTCTCTTGGCTCCAAAATCACAGGGCACGATGAGGCAAAATGTCAGCTGCCTGCATCAGCTACACAGTCCCCTCCCCTCACAACACACACTTTGCTGCCCCCCAGACCCTGCCATTCCGACAGCTGAACACTTGCTTCCCTACTTGCATACTTTCAGAGTCCAGGAAGCTCCTGCTTGGCCACGGCTGACCCATCTTGTCTTCTGACACAGAGGGAGAATTCAAGGCTGCACGCAGAGTGCTGTGCAGCGCACAGCTGCCAGCGCCTGGCACAGGCTCCATCTCACTCTCCCAGGGCAGTTCCACTGCAGACCTTCAACACCTAGAAACAAAGCAGCAGCTCCACAGGACAAGGGACATAACTTCCAGCTCCCGTTACGCAGTGAATTATATCCACACGGCAGGTGGGTCTGCCTTGTGCAGGGTGGTAGAGCAGGTGCCAAAACATGAGATTAGAAGAATTACTAGGCTGAGACCAGCAGAGTGGCTCTTAGCATGTTCGTCATGATGGCTCCAATTAGTGCAATTACAGGGCTTGGCTGCATCTTCCTGCTTGTGATTTTCAATAACAATCACATGGTCACATCTGCTACTTTTCACTGGGCGAGCAGTCAGAAGCTGGCAGCAGCCTCTGCTCCTGGCAAGGTCCAGAGGGAGGCCAGCCTGCCCTGCCAGGCACTTAGAGGTCCTGGCTGCTGGCAACAAGATGACCTTTTGGGAGAAGGGAGGTGAGTGTACAGCTACCTGTCCTGTTGGAAAAGCAAGACTTTTCACAGGAGCCTTAACTGCATGCAGCACAACTGGTCCCCCAGCAGGGGCCACCACCAGAAACACCACCACTCTCCTAAGACCCAGACACAGCTCAGTTTTGGCTCCATCATCTTCACTAATGCAAAGCATGACAAACAGTTCACCTCCCAAAAAAATATGACTCCCCAAGCGACTGCAGAACACAGAATCTCTCAGGTTAGCATCACTCCAAGCACATGGTGCAGACTAGGAGCAAAGGTTCTTTCAGCTTCCTGGACTGCAGAGACCCAAGGCTGTGACCACCAAAACCTGCATACCCCAATGATGAACAAAAACGAGCCTCAATGCGGAAGTAGGGTTATAGAGTTAGGGGCAATTATCGGCCACCGCAAAGGTCGCAGATGAATGTGAGCCCTTTATGGCCCCAGGCAGGCTGGTAACCAGCCTTCCAGCCATCTGCACCCTGAGCTCCCCTTTCCCCACCCCACTAGGCACCAACCACAAACCATATGTAGTCATAAAAACTACAGAGATAGCTGAAACAAGAAATGAAGCACAGCTACTGCACACCAGTCCCCACGTCACTGCTCTGCCTTGCTACTCCTGCGTGCCTTGGAGCCAAGCTGGCTTTCCCACTGTAAGCTTGCTGATGTTACCTTGTTTGCTGAGCAGAGGACCAGAGGAGAGCAGAGGGGTTTGCAGGGACACTTCCTCCTTGCCCTCAGGATGTTTACTGTACTGAAATTTCAGCAGGAAGCCAAGCATCTGTTGTTCTTCAAATAAAAAGGTCTCCCAGGGGAATGGGTAGAGGGGCAAAATGAGCACACATGTAAACACCTGGTCTTACAGACAAGAACAGTTTGTGGAAGGACTGCAGCACCTCTGAGATTAATTCGGCTTCGCTTCCGCTGCTTAAATAGTTCAAATGCCACCAATATTCAGCCACAGCTCCCTATTTCCTGCGTGTGGCTGAGCATCAGTGTGTACGTGGGCCCACGTGGCACAGACACATGTGTGCATGCTCTCCCCACCAAAGGGCCTCGGGCATCCAAGCTGCTGTGTGCACACACATATCTCCCCAGCACTGCAGTTCTCAAGGATGGTTCCAGTTCTGAGGAAGGGGGGAGAACCAAACTGTGTCACACAATGATTCTTCTCCCATCTCCTAAAGCGGCCTCTGGCTTGGAGCTCATCAGAAAACAGTCTGCATGATCCATGAGCTTCATCAGCCCTCAGAAGACTGCAGAGCCCATGCTGTGGCACGAAGGGACCTCCAAAAGGCAGGACACCTTACAGCCCTGCGCCTGCACACAGGGCTAGGTTTACTCAGTGTTTCCAATCTCAAGCCCACTACATGGATCCAAGTCTGAAACAGCTTCAGCAAACAAGAGGCTTCTGTACAAGGCCAAAGACCTGCACAGCCACACGGGGTTATTTCCAGAGACAAACAGGATCTACTGGTACTCCCAGGCCCCACTCCCCAGTACCACCCCTTCCATACTTCCATGTCATCTCCTCAAGTAGACTCCAAGCCTACCTCTTCAGGCCTACAGTCTGCACTTCACTACAAGATTGTGCCTTCTCATTTTCTTTGTGTCACTGCTGAGCACTCCTGTCTCCTCCTCTAAGTCCTTCATCCTTGCCTCTTTCTCTGTTTCCAGCGTTTTTCAGTGCACAGTAGCGTTTTTTCCTTATATGAAAGAGAGTGCGCAGGGGTTATTTCTTCATTAAACGTTCCTGCCCATTCAAGTGAGACAGTGTTCAACAGACAGGCTGTGCTGCTACTTTAACACTCCGCTGCACTAGCCTGCACCAGCATACAGTCCCACCCCACACCTCCTCAGCTTGCTCGCAACTCTGCCATACTCCCTAGAAGCCACCCAGCATCCCAGTCTTGCGCCTGAGCGAGACCACATCCAGGTGCAGGGTCACTCAGCTTGAAGGCACAACCTCAGTTTCAGCAAAAGTCAGGATGAGGCCTGCCAACTTCCCTTATAGACCCATTCCGGGAACTGACCCTAGGAGGTAGGTAGTGACCTCCCACCTAGGAGCCCCCCCCTCAACCGCTGAGGCTGCTGGGGAGGGGAGCCAAGGAATATGTGGACAGAAAGGCACCCCACACTATGCCCCAGTGCAGTTGCCTGGAGAGGAACACTGCCATCTTCCCAAAGAATCGCAAAGCTTTTACCCCTTCCTTCTTGCCAGGTCCTGCATGGACCCCTGCCAAAGCCTTTTTACTTTGCTCGCTGATGGACACCAAACTTGCTACTTGCGCTAGCTTAGCCTGCAAAACCAGGTACACCTAACTGCAAGCAATCGGCATTTGCTCTGAGTGCTCCAGGGCGGAGCTGGAGTACCAAGACGTCTTGGGCAGAGCTGGAGTACCAAGACGTCTTGGGCAGAGCTGGAGTACCAAGATGTCTTAGGCAGAGTCCCAGGAAGGGGGCACTTAGGAGAGCATCAGGCCCATAAAATGGAAAAGCATCACCATCAGCTTCATGGTGGATTCATACAGGCTCTCCATGCAGCCAGTGCTTCCACTTTGTTTCTAAAACATTTCTTGCCAAGAGCAAGTACTGAAACAGCCAAGAACAGTGCTCAGCCCTGCACCATATGACACTCTCCACTAGAAGTCCTCACCAAGTGAGCCTCAGGCCACCATATTTGGGCCCTGGTGAAGCTCTGAGTGCAGTAGAGCCTTGCAGACACAGTAGCCAGTGAAGGCAAAGGCAGGGTAGAACAAGCAGCAGGGAATCATAGAATGGTTTATGTTGGAAGGGACTTTAAAGATCATTCAGTTCCAACCCCTGTCAAAAGATGATAGGAAAGCATTCATCACAGGCACTCTGCCCCTAACCTGTTGCTTTTCCAAATGTAGCAAATGGAAGTGCTTCTGGAAGGCTCAGAGGTGCAATGGGTAGGGGAAGAGAGGTGAGGACAACAGCTCTGGCCACCAGGATGGCTGTGCCTCACTGCTTTAAAGTCAACCTTTGTTTCCCCATGGCACCAGCACGACTATGTTTTGTTGCCTTGTGCCTCACCTCTGCATCTTTAATCACAGCCTTGAAATCTGTGATGGAGAACTGGTCTCAAGTCACTGAGAGTGGTGAGTCCCACTCACCACAAATTGCAGAATTTGCCCATTCGTCATCATGTGGTGCTTCTGCCAGTGCTGAAGAGTGATGCAGAATGGACAGACACAGCGGATGTGGGTGAACAAAAGCAAAGCAAGCAGATCTTGGACCAAGAACAGCAGCGCAGGCACAGGGGGTGTGGGGAACATACACATTGTGCTGCCTTCTTTGTAGAGTTGAGGCTCTCACCAGAAGCTGTTACAAAAGCAAGATAAACCCACAAACAATAGGATCCTTTAATTTTCCTTCTATGTTTCCCAGGCAACACCAAGCACTCAACAACAGTTTAGAGTGCAAAAGCCCCCTCTGTTTAGTCAGTTAATGGCAGGAAGTTGAAGAGACTTAAGCAGAGCTGCTCACTGCTTATTGTTTGGTAAGCCCTGTCAAGCACCTGCAGCAATGAAATTTATACCCAACATTACAATGTTTTTAAGTGCAAACCTCTATGCTGGCACTCTACAACTCCAGTGAAGAAGGCGCATTTCATTCTTAAATTACAGATCTACAGCTACCCCTGCAGACATGGCTGGGAGTGCAGGACAGCACCATGAAGGTAGGTGAACACAGACCTCAGCAGGAATGCTCCAGGCTAGAGAGAGCAATTTAGATCCAGGACTGTTGCTCAAACACGCTGATGCACAGATGCTAAAAGAACTCCCAGTTGCAGCAGAGAGGCCTCAGCAGACCCCCAAAATTGGTCAAGCTGCATGATTCCTGATAGGACTCCAAGCAGATCCTCTCTTCAACCAAAGAGCAGGACTACGTCTTTAACACATAGCTGGGCACATGTTTAGCATTCCTGCTTTGGTCACTTGTGGAATGAGGTGCCAGAGGGTGAACAGTGTCTATTCTCACCTCTTTGTAGCATGCTGGGGCCAGCCCATGAGCCTTCACCTCACCGAGGCCTGACTCAAGGCTAGTACACAGATGGACCTCTGCTTGTCATACAATTTTTGATCTAGCTGTTCAAGCAGAAGCTAAAGGAACAGAGATTCAGTGGCTGAATCATATGTAAGGTGAGTTGAAGACTCCTACTATTAGAAGACTCCCACTACTAGAAGACTCCCAAAGCTATCAGGGCTCAAGAAGAAAATGCATTTTCCAATTATGCTCACCCTGGGGCCTCCTGCCTTCTCTCTCTGATGTGTTATCATGCAATTTTTTCCACGCTTCAAATAGCTTCTGAAGATGTGAAAGAGCTGCCCCTTCCCACCATATTCTAGCAAGCCTGACTGAATCTAGACCTTGTAATTCTAACATTCTGGAGCTTTGGCCAGCAGGGAACATGCTATCCCAAATGATGTTATTAAATCAATGTGCCATTTCATGTGAATGGTAGGAGTAGTTCTAGCATAAAACAGACAAAAAAGGACCTTCAGAGCAGTAGAAAAGCCATGTACACATTAAGTTTATCTCCCACAGGTATGCAGGACAGTGTAACTTCTTCAGGCTCCCCCCATCAGGGTATCTGCCCCCAGATTTTCCTAACAGAACAGTTATTTAGTGTCTAAACATCCTTTGGATATGCTGATTCTAAGTTCTATATCTTGGCCAGTTTTGCAGGAACAGCTCTTCACTGCAAGTTCCTTGAATACTATACCTTACAGCCTAAGAAATGTATCATGAGATATTTGATGCAGACTACTACCCATCCTTTCTACATTCTTCTTCCTGAACATCTGCTGCTGAACTCATCACCTACATCTAGCAATTAATCTGGTACCCAACACCATTAACTGACAAACATACCCCACAAAAGGTAAAACATCCATAAATACAGAGATCTAGTTGCTATTTTTTTCCCCTTAATTCATCTAGAATAGGGATATCAGATTTCAGTGTATGTTCTCCCCCCTTTCTTTTCATGAAAAGAATGCAGAAACCAATCCTCAGGAATAAAAAAAACCAAACAAAAAGTTTTTACATTTTAACTATTTTAAAGCACATCATAATTTAAAATCCCAACTCTATGTGCAAAGGCAAAGACCCACAGTCCCTGACCTGCAAGCACTTAAGCTCCACCCACAGGGCAGAATGAAAAGATAAAAGGTGGAACTGAGAGGACGGGAAGCATCACTGCAGTTTTCAGAAACTGCTAGAGCATTCTCTTGCCTGGGATTCTCAAGTCCTGTCAGCTCTGCTCCATAAGCCTGTGCAGAAACATCTACCATGTATCTGCTGGAGTAGTGTGGCACTTCCATTTTACATGTATTGCAGCAGGAGTAACAGGGATATTGGGGACACAGCTGGCTGTTCAGACAATTTCTTGGTCTGGGCCAAAAAGAACCACATTTACACAGTCTAATTACCATTTGATTTGTTTGACACTGGGTCTGCTCTAGTCCTGACCTTCTGACTGCATTCTGGGGATAAAGGTACGAGCCCCAGGTAAAGCTTTCAGACTGGTGGCAGCACTGCTGCGGCCAGCAGTCCTGTCAGACATGTTTTAAAGAAGAGGTCCCCACAGGACCTACTAGGTGCTCACAGGGAGCTAAGAAGCAACTTTGTTCTTGCACTACTCCTAAGAGAAGCTGGGACATAGGAAGTCAAGTGTTGGAGGGATGAAGGGAGAAAGCAGTCACAGCACAGTCATCTCTACCCCAGCAAGGTTCCTGTAGAGAGAACTACACAGGGAAGTCATACAAAGGCTGTAAAACAGCAGTGCTTTCCCAGAAGCAGAGGACCTTGTAGATTAGAGTCCCAGGCAGGAATCCTTCCAGGACCACCTTCAGCAAATCCCAACCTGCCACTGAGTGAAAAACCCTTCCATCCTAGCACTGCAGACCCAGAAAAGCAGCAGCAGTGCTTGAGCATGAGCTGAATTAGGGCTTCCTTGCTGTGTGCTGGTCACAGAAGCACCTGCAGAATATGCCCTACCATGAACCTCCTTGTACTACAAGATCCCTACCTACATTCTGAGGCTAGAGGAAAAATTCTTCCTCCACTGAATCTCAAGGAGAAATGAAGTATTAATTATCATCAAACTCTGCAGAAGGGCTTTTTAAATTCATGGGCAGGAATAGGACAGAGATTCTCTGCCATTCCTGTCTGGATACCAGAAGGAACTATAATCGGATTCTTTCAAAGAGAGATGAACGATGCCTGGCCAATCTCACAAGCAAACTGGACTGACTACCTGTACACACACTGTGGCAAAATCACGAAGCAATAGATACTTCTATGTTCTTATTTCCAGGTTTCTCTTTGTCTCTGAAAAGAACAAAATTTTACTGATCAAGGAAATAGATGTTTACCTCATCTCCCTGGAAGCAAGCAGCTGGCAACTTCCCAGCGACAGGTGCAGAACTGACTGCTTGTCCCAAACGCTGCACTGAGCACACTTCACTGGAGTGAATGACAGTGTCCTATTTGTCGCCAAAAAGCTGTCTAGATCAGACACACTAAGTGTGGATACTAGGTTCTAAGGCATTCCCTTGTTAAAGAGGAAACAAGACTGGAAGCAACAGGTTACAGGGCTCTACAGTTCACAAGTACTTTCATTGGCACAATCAAATTTCATCTTCAAGTACTATTATTTGGTGCAAATCCTGGCCTGTGAACAAAGTCACCTTTACGTTGGATTCACAGGGACCTGAAATCCCAGTAGAAGGATGCCCGAGGTTCAGTTCTAGGGGAGTGGGAAGCAAAACACAACAAGCAGCTGCAATATTGCTAAATGCAGATCGTGTGTGGAAAGCATCACTGTGCCACATCAAGTACACGGTATTTAGTGCTTGGGGTTTATGCCTACCAGAAAACAGGGTGAATTCTGCTGGAAGCATCACACAAGAAATCCAGCTAGGGACAGAAAATGTCACTCTCAGCTCCAGGCATCTACTTGGTGCACAAGATCCCTTGGTGTGCCAGTCTGGCCTGGAACTGCTGGTTGGGTGGCTTTACGGGAGGTAGTTGCACCACCTGCTGTCTGCTCCAAAGGAAGTTACAGCATCTATTAGAACACTATTAAAGATGATCATTATTAACAAAAGTTTTCTTCTTCAGAACCAGTTTTTTGCAGAACATGCTCTTGATTAAAGTCATCAGGAAAGACTTTGTATCTGAAAACTATGAAACAAGATAAACAGAGGGACAGTCTAGCCAAAAAGGTTCATGTTCTCAAACACAATACGAGAAGCTCACTTTAACAACCAGCTCCTCTCAGGAGAAAGACTGTGCTGTTACGCCTGTGGGAAGCTCGCTCAGGTTAACTTCCACTCCAAAAACTAGCATTGGACAAAACTTTCAGAGAGGTGAAAAATCTGCCATGCAAAAAACCAGCCACCTGCCCAAAACTACTTGTGGCTTAGCAGAAAGTAAAAAGACACATCTTAACTCCTGCACCATTCTCCTTCCCCGAACAAACTTCCCCCTAGTCCTGGAGATCAAGGATCCTGTTTATGGGCGAGTATTTTCTGTGCCAGGCCTCAAAAGTAATTTGGCATGCAGTAGTAATGTCAGTGTGGGTCTGAAAGGAAAGCTGAAAGATAAACCACCTCTGCTTGATGAAACATAGGTGCATAATGTGCAGACAAAAGGGAATCAGAAAAGGTTTATTTAAAAAACAAAAAATCCCCCATCAAATACCCACATACTTTCTGATAAGCTTATTGCTCAAGTTCGATCTCCTGTGATACTGCTCTCTCTCCCCTCTGCCTGCAGGACCAGAAGCGCTCATGCATCCCTGTCCTTCTTCCTGCCAACATAATTTGGCTATGTTCAATTGGTCCCAAATACCAGCACTTAATTCTGTTCTTACTACACACAGAGAACACATAGGTCACCAGGCACAAATGCTCCTTCTCACTGGGATGAGTCTACAGATTTATATATAGTCATCTGCTCCCAAGATGGGAGTGCCTACTTAGCAGAACCATAAAGAAAGGCTGGGAAGGTATTATCTACCTTCTCTTTTGAAGATAAAGCCTAAACAACACTAAAAACATCCCTGAACCGCTCAGCCTGCACTCCAGACATATCCACGCTCATTCTGCACCTCATGGTCTACAGTCTCAACATGTAGCCGTCAGGATTCCTTTATAAGCTTTCTATAGCAGTCTCACCATGGTGTTCTACTTCCACTGAACGAGGGCTTGTCTTCCAGGTTTGCTCTGTATGAAAGGGATAGCACCTGTTTCTTGTGCAGCACCTCCAGATCCACACTGCAGCAGAACAGCAGGACTCTCTCACCGAGCCCTGGCTCTCCTTTCGGTGGTCACAGACAGAGACACTCTTGGACCTTCCTCCTAGACAGCTGTCAGGCAGGTTTGGTAAGAACAGAGCAGGGGGCTTTGTGCTTCATGTTCAGTGTTGTGGGATTTCAGCATCCTCTTCCCCCTCCTCCACATGTTCAGTGTGGTGCAGCAGTAGCTCCAGGTCAGGCTCAGAACTGGCCTCTTTGTGCAGCTCCAGTGCTTTTTCACCTGCATGCAGACAGCCCATTTAGTGACAAACTCGCTAGATTACCCATCAAACCTGGCGCTGGCAAGGAGCTGGAACTAGACAAAGCTCCTAGTGAAGCTACGAGAATGCCTACAGAGGAACAGAAAGGGATTTAAAACAGAATCACCTTTGGAATTCATGGCTTTGAGAATGACATGAAGGGAGATTCCTGAAAGGCAGACAGCAAGCCCAGCCAGTTCAAGAGACTGAGGCGGTCTCCCAGCAAACGTGTGGCGAGGAATAAAATGCAGATTTCCTGTGGAAACAAAAAATGCGACAAGTGGTAGGGCAGGACCTGAGGAGATATGCATGAGATGTTTTACAGCTCAAGCCTTGATCAAGATGCCAGGCTACCGATTTCCATCAGTGCATTCTTCCATGCACAGAGAGTTCTAAAACCAGTTTCCAGAAACAGAATGACCTCTTAAACTGGGATGTGGGTTTTTAAGTCCTCTGACTGCATGGCTTGGCCACATGGGAATCCCGTGACTTCCAGATCAGACAAATTTCACACCTCACCATTCAGCTCAAAAGCATGTGTGCTAGATTCCTCAAAGGAGAGGAGGATTGCCACGCTAGGTTAGAGACAGCTCAAACCAGTGGTTAGTTCACATCCAGGTCTGACGCAAGAGCATATCCTTCACATCCCTCCTCCCTCCTGCACTGTCCACTGCCCATGAGGCCCATGTGTTTTAGTCTATCCCAGATCCCACCAAACTTTGGACCTTAATGGAATTTTTTACAGAACAGCCACTAGTCTCTGCCCCTTGCTGTCAGGGACCAAGGGACTTTACTGCAGAGACTGCAAGACAAAGCATCAAGCTCCTGTGCAAGGAAGACCAAAGTAACAGATTATTTCTAAGGCTCTACAGAAGTTCCCACCACATGAGGCCCATTAGGGATGACCTGGTACTTGCCTTCTAGTACTAGCACAGGAACCATGCCTTACCTTAAAAATGCCAGCAATGGAAAGGATGAGGCTAGATGTTCTGGAAACAAAGAGGAATTCAGAAAAGCCTAGACCAAAGGCAAGAATTCCACCCAAGAACAGCTTCCCTACCAGAGAGAAGGGCAGTCCTTCTTCATGGAAATGGAAGAGCTTCTCTGATATGGACAAAGGCAGGCCTAGGAACAAGACAGTGAGTAGCAGAGTATCTTTCCCAACTCCCAGGACTCTTCACAACAAGGTGGGCATGGGCTGCTCACATTCCAAAATAGCAGGATATGGAGCCAGTTCTTCATAGCCCTTACTTCCACAAGTGTGGCAGGCTACTATTCCTACGCATTCTTTAACGTTCTGCCAGCATAAAGAATATCCGAGTCCTTATGATTCCAGGTCTCTAACTACTTTGTAAAGTTCATAGCTGTTCACTTATCTAAATTGATCATCTCCAACAACAAACTGCTAAGCAATCTCCCCAACCGCTCTATAAAGCTATCCCTGCTTTAATAAACTCACGCACCCTCAAACACTGCAGAGTGGGAAAAGCCCCAGGAACATGAGCGGCTCCAGGTGAAACATGATATCAGTGGGGTTCTGGAGCCTCAAAAGAGGAGAATCAGTAAGAGACCAGGTAGCAACAAGCCATGGAATACACATAGGTCCTACAGCCTTTGTTAGTACCATTCCTAGACATACACCTTATTTGTAATGCCCACACCTGTGCTGCTGCAAATGCCAAACTGCCTTCATTACCCATCAACACATAACCCCCGCCCCAAGTTTCAAACACTGTCCCTTACACAATGTTTTGTTTCTGCAACAAGGGCTACCACCTCCTTACTCCCCTCCCCATTACCAGCACCCACACACACACTTCCTAACACCCTACATACGTAGTTCAGCCTCCTACATAAGTATCTGCGTGAGAGTCCAGCGAATACGCCCAAGGGAAGAGGCACACAGCACCAGCACGAACCCCTGCGCGTTAAACTGTGTGGACCTGGAGGTGAACATGAAGAGCTCCCTGGCGGTGAGAAGAACCACCAGCAGCAATGCCAACCTCTGGGTGAGAGCAAGAGTCACTACAGACTCAGGGAGCTGAACAGACACATCTCTTCTTGCAGATTCATCTACATAACTATGTTCTTCCTCTACTTGTATGCTTCCTGTACATGTACTGCCTATCTATTTCCCTGTGCCTGACCTCTTCCTTCCCCAAAGCATTGTATGGGACCCTTACCACTTCCTCCAGCTTGAAGAGCAGTGAAAAAAAGCAGGATGAAGAGAATGGCAGAGGGTTTGGTCATCGTGTAGCTGTAAGGACCAAAATACACTGTCAACCTCCTCTGACTCCGACGTAGTCCTTCCCAGCAAAGTACTATCAGGAGCCAGACTACCCACGTCTATGTTGCTACCAGCAAGCTATCTAGGAACCTGCACACCAGCCCCTCTGAGCCACACACCCATTCAAGAAACTGACCCTGACAAAGCACTTTCTAAACCCCATCAGCAGGCTCCCAGGGAAGATGGTATTTGTACTCACAGGGAGACAGTGATGCATACGAAGCTCCAGTTACTCAGCGCAATATCCAAGGAAGTTGACAGAGCTAAAGAATCAAAGAGAAAATCCTGAAGTTAACTGTCTTCCGCTACGTAAAAAATGCCCAAGCAAAGCCCTGCTACTTGGCCACAAACACAGAGAGCAGAGCAGACCCTGGAAAACACCCCGCGTTTTCCTCAGGCTATCTCTTCAGCACCCACACAGCACAGCCATCGTCAGCTCTTTCAGCTTCTGGCCCGCTGCCTGCGCCTTCAGTGGGGCTCAGCACCGCGCTCGCTGAACACGGGCTACACAAAAGCGCCGAAGCAGCCCTTGCCCTCCCTGGGGCTGAACGCACCATGTCTTTTTTGCCCGTGTCGGAGCACGGTAATCAGTCAGCAGGAGGGCCACCGCAAGCTGCCTGAAGAAGTAGCCTGGCACCTACCTCGGCACGCACCCTTGCTCCTGCGGCGGCTCTCGTGGCGGTCTGCTCTCCCCGGTACTAAGCTCGCTACAACAGCGAACCGTTGTGCTGACCCCGCGCCCGCCACGTCACAGGCAGCACGGCTACGGGCGCGGAGGACGCGTGGGCGCCGTGTGACTGCAAGCCTCGCCAGAGACCGCGGCCCGGGCGCTGCTCTGCGGGAGGCGGCACAGCCGGGACCGGCCCGACACCTCACACGGCCGAGGAGCCGCCGGAGCCCTGTGCTGGAGGCGGGGTCTGCGCCCCTCGGGCCGCCCGCGCCGCGGCAGCCGGGCTCCGGGGCTGCCCTGCACACGGCCCCGCGCCGCCGTTACGGTGACACGCGGCTTGCACGGAGGCGGCGTACGGGTCCTCCCGGTGAGCACCGCCGCGCCCCCGGGTCCCCCGCACCGGCCCCGCAGCGCACCCAGGGCCCCGGCCCGGAAGCCGCGGTCTGTTCTTCGCACCCCCAGCCCCCGCTCAGCGCCCCGCTCCCGCCCCGCCGTACCTGCGGGGGGCCGCCCGGCGGAGGCAGTCGGCCCAGGAGAGCGCGCCCCGCGGCCGCCCGGAGCGGCAGCGCGCCAGGGCGCGGGCGTACGCCGAGAGACCGAAGGTGAGGAGGAGGTGCGGCAGGGTGACTAGCAGCGGGAAGGGGAAGCTCTGCGGGACCGACGGCCGCCGTCACCACCGCCGCCCGCCCTGCGCCGCCGCCCCGCACCTTCATTAGCCACTTGCAGAAGGTGATGCCGATGGAGAAGCCGTAGTACGGCAGCACAAGCGTCGCCCGCCCCAGGGCCGCGCCACCCGCCCCCGCCGCCATACGCCCCGCCCGCCGCCGCGCCGGGGAACGTGGGTGCTCGGGGGGCCGCGCCGGGCCGGGGGCAGCTGCCCGAGTGGGCGGGGCCGAGCGCGGTGACGCGCCGCGCAGGGCGGGGCGGGCCCGGGCGGAAGAGGCGGAGAAGCGCAGCCAGGAGCGCTACTGGTTATTATTGTGGCGCGTACAAAAGTCGTGCGGCGCCGGGAGGGCCGGGCCCGCCCCCCACAAGCCGGCGGTCCGGCCGCGAACGGGCGGCAGCGGGGCCGGCGCGGGCAGCAGAGCGGCGGCTCCCGCGGTGCGCCCCGGGGCTGCCTGGCCCGGCCCGGCCCCGCCCCGCCCCGTCAGCCGTAATGGTACACGAAGTCGTAGCTGCTTGGTTCCTTGGGGATGGGCGGCGGCGCCTCCGGGATCTGGATGTTCTCCAAGTCCAGGAGCCTCAGCTTCATTTCCATGCTCAGCAACGTGTCCAGGTCGCTTTTAGTCAGCTCGCTGGACATGTCCTTCCCCAAGAGAGCGTTGAGCCCATCAATCCAAATACAGTACTGCAGGGAAAAAGGACACTAAACAACTCCAAGCATAAACGATACATTCTATTGAATCTTTCCATCTATGCAACAATTTGAGACGCTCCTATACAGCGCCAAAAGGGGAAACACAGGAGGGAGTTAACCTATGGGGTTTGAAAACAACCCACCCCAAAACAGTGCCTCCACAGCGATCTCCCGTGGAAGTCAGAAGCCTAGAGGAAAGCACGGTCCTGTGGCTCTAGAAAGCCGTGAGCTTCTATGGTGGCACACCAACAGAAAAAGCAAAGCTATTTTAGGCATTGATGTCTTACAGAACAGGGAAAAGGGAACAATTGACTGCATAGGAGGAAAGAAAGTAGCAGTCCAGACTAAGGGAAATTAGTGCAGGAGTATTTTTTCCTTGAAAAAGAAAGATAAAAAAAAAATAAAATAAAAAGGGAAGATTCACACTAAGCATTAGCAACATTTTCTAAGAATGAGCCTAGCAGGAGACATCTGCTCAAACCTTTAAGGAGAAGCAACTAATCCTTCTTAATCTCTTAAATTAATTGCTTTATATTGCTTAACTGCAATGCTTCTTACCTCATATTTATTAGGTGCAATGAAGTTCAAGGTTTCATCGGGATCATATAAAATGGAGAAGGCCAATTCTAACACTTCCTGAATGAAAAAAGAATCTTTCACTTATGGACTGAACAAAACATCACAGTGCCTTCTGCTTCCTAACCCAACAAGAGAGGCTGCCTTGCCACAGCTCAGTGCACTTTCCCATATGGGTACTCCGAGCAACTCTGAATAGCCTATAGCACAACCAGACAATGCTCACAGCACCTAGCAATCGCAAATGAGTACTAGGAAAAAGCCCAGATATGAGATGGGTTTTGTAAACAATATACCTGCAGTGTGGAACACCATTTGCTCCAGTTGCTTGCTTTCACAGTCTTCAGCCCTACAGCACTGGTTATTAATTATAGGCAAAAAGGGAGCACTTACCTTGTTCTGTTTCAGTGCACTTTTCTCCTTCATGTGTGGACAATCCTTCCCTGTGACAATGGCTTTGATGTCTGCAACTGGAACTAACAGTGAAAAAGTAAAACTCATGAACAAGAAATCCTAACTAGGAAAAGACAGAACTTTGTTTTCTTTGCAGCTGAGCATTGCTCCCATTTTTGTAGCTCATTATTGCAGTTTTCCAAAACACATTACCAGTGACACATCCTGATGGTTGGCTGTTACAACAAATACGAAACAATTCCAAGACTCAAAGGATTTGGGCAAGGACCAAAAGTTGATCTCATCTCAGTAAGGGCTTCAGCCACAGCTCTTTTTCTCTCATCTCGAGGATGGTTCTCATAACAGCCTCTAGACAGCAGAGCAGTGTGCTCTGAGCAGTAATTGGGACTTACTTTTTTCCTGTAGAGATTCAAAGGTCACTTCCCCCTGCGCATTATCTTCCAGATCTCCATAGTGCAGCACCTTGTGATTCAGAGCCAGGCGACAATACCAAAATCTTTCTGGAATACACATCAAGTAGAGTAAGCTGAGCAAGATCATTCACCATAAGGCCTTACATCCACTGTGTTATAGTCTCCCCACCCAGCCCCTCTAACTCCTCCAGTTCCTCAGCACTGCTTCCTGTTCACGAGGGGAGGGTTGCATTCTTAGAAATGCACATCTGTTCCACCCCAAACTACTGGCTGGCATAGACAGCCCAGGTAACTAGCTTTCTTTTCTGGCAACATGAACATGCCTGCTGACAGATTAATCCATTAGATCTTATTTGCATACAGTTCTCCACATGAAAAAGTGCAGTAGACACTGTCACCTTGTCTTCTGCGATTTCCAATTTTTCGAAAGCTACTTCCCTCACAAAGCCTGTTCAGGCGCTGTTGCTTTATCAGCTCCAAGATCTCGGGTTGGATTTTCTCTCTCAGCTCCCTGGCAATCAAATACAGAAGATTAAGCAGAAAACGGAGGTAATGGCAAGCACAGAAAGCAACTGTTTTTGTTAGGCACTTACACAATAGGTGGTGACTGGAAGTCATCTTGGCTCATTCTCTCAGACTGGCGTAGTCGTAGAATCTCAGAATAGCTTAGGCTGCGCAGTTTGCTCTTGAACTGGTCCAAGGAGTTTGGCTTAGAGGGGAGAGCCCGTGTGATCTGTTCCCTCACAACCTGCATAACCTAAAGACATTGGGCAGGAAGAAAAAGCAATTCACAGTTTTGCTGGTTAATGGCAGCAGTGAACCTGCGGCACAGCTCACGGGCAGTGAAGAACTGACATGGAATAGTGGGGGCCAAAAGTACCAACATACTAGTGACTTTGAAGATCCAGAAAAACAAAGAATGACCTCAGGTCATACAAAATAAAAGTTGGACCATCCTCCCTCACAGACCACGTCAATGTCCTGTCATACCTTCTGTACCCTATTCTTTAACCAAGTGTACAGGCTGAGTTAACACATGCTGTTCTGCAAAAGATTCTACAACAATACCTCTTCTCCACTCTGACCTTATTAAAATCCTCTGCTGTTGCCCTCATTTCTTTCCAAGTCTTGTTCAACAGCTGGATGCAGATGGCAAATAGCTCCTCAAATGCACGGTCATGGGTGAAAAACATGGGGTGATAGTCATTCCGGCCTTCATTGGCTTCAGGAAGAAACAGAAACCACAGCTATGTGAGCATACTGCACAAAAGCTACACTAAGAGTAACTAAAATCCACTACTGTGACAGAATCCTGACGGTGTACAATAGTACTAACTCAGAGAAATTAAGACAGTTCAGTGCTTCATCTCCCCATAGACAGTCTATATTGGGAATGGTTGCTAACCCCATGCTTCACCATGCAAGCCTCTGTGACTCATGCTCTTTTTGTACTAGACCTCTCAAATGACTGCTTGCAGTTGTTTCCCTCCTGCTTTCCTCTGGTAGAATTTCTTATAGCAATTAATTGTCTCAGAATGCTCTTTTGAGACTGTCAGAGCTACTAAACTTTTCTCAAGTTCATGGTGGTTTCTAGAGTTGTTTTTTTTTACACAGCACCCTGCTGAAGCTTCAGGAAGTTGAAACCTTCCACTTGTGTTAGTTTTTCAGGAGAAGCACAGTGCACACAACAAAATTTCTTACTTTACTTTGTTAACAGTATTATCACTGGGACACTGAGACTCCAAGCTCCCCCTGTCCTTATACGGCAGAAGTGAAATTGGTCAGCTTGTAAGCTACTTCCAGAAGCATCAGCCCAGCAACTTGGAAAGCTAGGGTAATAAATAGTACTCACGGAGTTCCCCAACTTGCAAGATCTCACAAAGCATCCTGGTAAGCTCAATGGCACTGCGCCCAAAGGGGCACTCATGCTTATCTTCTCGACTGCTGTTCTCCAGAACAATCTAAAAGAAGAGGATGCAACACACACTAAGAAGAGCTGCTGAACTGTTGGTATCTGCAAAAGCTAGCAGCTTCATTTACCCTGATATAGGTGTCCTGATGAAATTTGGCCAAATAGAGCATATTGTCCAATGCCAGCATCCCTGGAGGAGTCTGAGTAAAATCCATGGCTGGATTGATGTGGTTCTGTGAAAAAAGTGTGTAGAAAGAACCCAAACAAATTAGCTCAAAGAAATTGTGTAAGAACCTTCTCTGACTGAAATTTTACAATTGCCTGTCCATCAAACACTCCATCATATCTGTCCAAGAGGTAAACCTGGACACCGGCTGACAATGCTATCCAAACTTTCTAGAGAAGAGGCCGATTCCAAGTTCTTCAGAGAACAGGTTCGTATGGTAAGTAAATATCTCCAGAGAATGTGCCTAACGAGCTCTGGCACTTAACCAATCAGCATTTTCATAATGATCATCCCTGGGAGTCTCAGTATAGCTGAATTTCTAAAATTCAGATACAGAAGTACGGTAAAGCGAACAGCTATTTCTGTTCCTCATTTCCCCACAACTCTGACGGAGCTCACTTAGATTGCCTTCACATGCTTTACAGTCAACACTCTCTCTAGATGCATACAGTGAATCCCAGCATCTTGTAGTCCTTGGTGTACATGGCTTTGCGTTTTTCTGTTCCACTGCCAGGGATGGTGTTGCTGTCAGACTCTGCATCAAATGCAATTCTTCTCAACTCAAATATGATGTCTCTCTGTGCCTGAAGGACAGAAGGCAGGGAAATGGTAACATGTGATCAGTCACTAGGGCAGTATTTTCACATAACGCACAGTCCCACCTCTGTCTCCAGAGGTCACACAGTGAATACAGAGAGATGACAAAGGTCATTAACACCATGTAAGAAGAGGCAATCTATTTCAAAACATCAAGTTTCAGTACACTGGGTAATGCAAAATATTTGCATTTTCCTTTAACTGTCCAAAGTTTAGTTAAAGTAAATTCCTAGGCCTTCAGGTAATGCTACAGCACTTCTCACTCAAAACTACGATGCATTTAAGAACTGAGTAACAGACACCTTAAAAATGCCCAGCTTCCTTGTAGACTGCAAGGAAATGGATAAAATGATGTGCCCTCCACATAGGTGGAGTAATGAGCTTTGACAGCTGTCATCACACCGGTCAAGAAAGGAACCAGTGACCACTTACATCTCTACAAGTCCCACAGCAGGATGGTCATAAGCATACCCTAATTTTGAGAGGTGGTTTTGAAACATTATGCACCATCTGCTGTCAATTCTAGGAAGTAAAGTAGCTCAGGAATAAGACCCCTTGTATGTCCTATTCTGTCAGATCTTACTCAGCGCTAATAGTGACCTACCTGATCATTGGGATCCATCTTGGTCATCATTCTCTCTTCCAGGAGATTAAAGGTCAGGACCTGCAGCACGTACAGCTGATGTGCCATTTCTGTTTTAATTGGGCGGTTTCCTCTGATCACATGCTGTAAAATAAAGGACAGGGTAGAAATTAAGGGAATACAAACAAAAACTTAGATATTAGCTACAGGCATATGGCAGGCTGCATGTACATCTCTGTATGTGAAGACTCAGCTGTTCAACCTCCATATTCCATCAGAAGCATAATGATAATGCTCTGTAACAGCAGAAAGAAGCATCCTGATAACTCCTTTTTGAACAAGTGGCTCCAACCTTTGAAAGAGTCACTTTTCTGGAATTGCCCTGAGGGCAGCAGAGTTTACACTCTGCACAAGTGAAACCTCTATTGAGAGAACATTAGGAAGCACTCTGTCATTCCAGACATACTTACATTCAGGATTATAGACCTCAGGTGCTTCTGGGCAAATGCATTAGCCATTTCCTGTTGTGGAATTTAGAGATGAAATAACATGAGTGAAATATAAACAAAAAGCCCACATTGGCAGAAAGGAGAGAAAGAAGGAAGCCTATGAATTGGGCACAGCAATGGCACACAACAAAGTGCTTTTACTACAGACTGTCAATTTAGCATGGCACCTCACCACAAAGCAAGCATCAAGTTGGGATGCAAGGGTCATTTTTACCATGACAGAACTCATGGGTGGCTCCCCTACAAAACATCATTAATTTGGAGAAAGCACTAGTGTAGTCAAAGAACAGAAGAAAATTTAGCTTAACGTTGGACATCTAATGATACACTTCCATATCAGGAGATAGGGCAGCAGAGAGCATACTGTGGGTTGCCCAGAAAAATCTGTCATCTATAAGAGGTTCCTTTGATTAGCATTTCAAAGCTTTCCATTCCTAGGTATACAACCAAGATAACAAGGGCTAGAGGATGGAGTTTTCAGGTCTCCCTCTCAAAAGCTCTCCCTCTGAAATTTACATTTTCTTTGTCTTAATTCCTAAGGAGATGTTCAGGAGTTAGCTAAAGGACAATTTGCAGAAGCACTTCAGTTTACAAAAATAAAGGGTAAATAACTTTCATGTGTAAAGGAAAGCTTCCAGTTTCCCTCTTTACTGCATGGCTTCCTTCCCCAGATGAGGAGGGTCTCCCAACCATCAAGTCATGATGGGAAACAGTCACAGCAGATGCAAGGATCTGCTGCAAGCCTTCAGTTCTGGGACCAAATTACACATGCACCTGCAAAAATCTAACCTGTGCTTTCCTTGTAAATTGCGAAGATGCACTTTTTAAAATACCATTGACCTCATTACACCTGCTAGGAGAGTGGCACAAGTGCTAATGTCTAAATGGAATATTATCAGTAGTTTGCTGTTATAAGCAAAATCTTTGGGTAAGAAAAACTTGTTGGGCAATGCATCATCTGGAAAAAGTCCAAAAGAACTGCCAGTCTCAGATCTCTTCATATTCCTATGCAGTGCAGATTGAGACTTGGCAGCAGATGTGCAGTCTTAGACAATTGCATTCAGTCAGCTGTACATTCTGAGCAATCCAAGACTGTTCCAACCGCTCATATCAACCCTGCTCTTGACCGGCTTTAGAAGGAGTCTGGTAAAGTGTGTATATTAACCTCATTCCAAATCCCTATTATCACTTTTGCTCCAGACAGAAACTTCCTAAAGTAAGAAAGTGATATGCTGGCTGGTAGCCAAGCCATAACGGCTGCAAGTTCAGCAGCGCTCATGTTACAACCAAAATGAGTCAGTTCTTGAGTGGAAGATAGATCTAAGAAGCATCTAGATGAAGCAGGAAGTGGTTTCAGAGATAGCACACTGCCCTCTGAGTCATTATTGTTTACTGTGATTTGTGAGATGTAGTACTGAGAACAGAACAGGGCATGCTGTTAGGATTTGTTTGTGCATGCAACACCAAAGAACTCTTATTCTGAAGGAATTAGTTTGCACATGGGATGAAGTAACAGGTGACTGAAGCCAATAAACAGTGGGAAGGACAAAGACAACTAACAATTCTAAATAGCACAGTAAGAAGCATGAGCACGCACATAGCCTAACCACTGCTGAGGGAATCTACGTTCTGCTGAGAGTCCAATAATGCCCACTTTGCTGCTTGATGAGGTCATAGAATCACAGAATCATTTATGGTGGAAGAGACATCTTGAGATTATCTAGTCCAACCCCCCTAGTACAAGCAACATCAGACAAAGCAGGTTGTGCAGGACCGTGTCCAGTCAGTTTTTTAATATCTCCACTGACAGAGACTCCACAATCTCTCTGGGTAACCTGTTCCAGTGTTTGAACACCCCCATATTATTTTTTTTTTTGTTTGTGTATGTTCAGATGGAATTTCCTGGGCTTTAAGCTGTGTCTATTGCCTCTTGTCCTGTCAGCAGACACCACTGAGAAAAGTTGGGCTCCCTCTTCTTTATTTCCTTCCATCAGATATTTATACACATTCATAAGACCCTCCCCTGAGCCTTCTCTTCTCAAGGTTGAGCAATCCCAAATCTCTCAGCTTCTACTCATATGAAACATACTCCAGTCCCTTAATCATCTTCATGGCCCTTTGCGGTCATGTGGATTGTGTTCAAATGGTGAAGAAAAGAGGAAAAAAAAAAGAGTGAAGATCCCTTGGAATTTTGTTTGCTGTTAAGTTTAGTATCTTGGCCAAATTACCAACAGGGGAGTATGTCCTTCCTTATTCTCATGTGTGAAGCATACCCACTAATTTTAGAAATTATGTACCATTTATTGAGACCACAGTTTCCCCTCTGAAGGCACTGCATCCTTGGCAAAAGTGGAGCATTCTCTGTGCCACTCAGAAAAACTGAAAAAATGTACCAGAATCTCAAGATACAGAAGGTTCCAAATCCACCTATTAACAAGAGTGGTGATTCCCCTGGAGATAGCATGTGGCAAAAAACGTTCTTATAATACAATTCCTGTAAGGGAGAAGTCACCCATTAGGCAGAATGTATGCTCTAGCCCCCAGTCAGCAGCTCTACCTTTAGAAGGATGCAGCTGGTTATGAAACTGTCATTAATGCAAGTGAGATCAGGGGGATAAACTCGGGCTGTAGTAAGTGTAAGGAGACCCAGACTTCTTTTTTACAATTGGTTCACGTAGTATCAGTTTCCTTTTACAATCACGTTTATTATCTTGTGTGCACAATAGGTCATTCAAAATTTCTCCTGCTACTGATTCTTCTCTCCTTCATAATCTGAGTACATCCCCAGAAGTCCTCCCACCCTTCTCCCTAGGCTCATCCACAACCTGAAGCCTGTATGCATCATCTCTGAGTTACAAAGAGGCATTAACTGGAGAAAAGCTAACACGCCTACAGTTCTACGTGACCAGCCCCCAGGCTTGAGTTACTTACAGTGATGGGCAGGTCTAGGGGGTTAAGCAGCTTGTCCTGCTGGCAGAAAGCAAAAAAAGGCACAAAGAGAAGCAGACAGGATTTAGCTCAGAATCCAGAAATAAGGCACAAATGGGGCACTAGAGAAGAAAGGCTTAACACAGCAAAGCTACACAAAACAGACATATGTACATCTTGCACGTAGCTGAGATCTTGGGGGTGTCCTCAGAACAGGACAGGTGTTTTATTTCTCACATTTGCCAGTGGGAATATCCCCCTATAACTTAAGAAAGGCTCGTTTTTGGGGGGAGTGTGAGGTGGGTGTTTATTTAGTAAGTACATACAACCCCAAGGACTCTACCCAGCCTACATCTCCCATACAGAATCAGCTTTCTTCAAAAAAAAATTTCCACACTGTATAAAGGATTACTTTCTATCTCTCAAGGTCTTTCAGATCCCTTTCTGAGCATCTCCTAAACATATCTGTGCTGCTTCGGAACACATTTTTAACAAGACGGTACTTGTCTTGTTAGGCTAGGTGGTCCTACGCTGCCACACTGAAACAGCTACGTAAGTTCCTGGTAAGGTTTGCCTTGCCCAGCAATATGATTTCTGAGGCATAAAGTAAACAGCCAGCCACCAACCATTATTCAGGTTTAAAGGCAAGAACCAAGAACAAACCTGTCTCTTGTCCTCAGGTGCCTTCAGGAAGAGGGCATTGATCAGGGCAATGGCATATGTCTGAATCTCTTGGTTAGAGCTGCAGAAACAAAAATGGGAGGATCGTGAGGGAAAAGACAGTATAGAACACTCCAGCCTGCTCTTTGCCTGCACCATAAGAACATCCATTATGGCTATCTTGCATTTCAATGGACAAGCAGGATTCAAGTAACCTACTTGCATGCCATCCAACCTTCATAAGGGCTGCAAAAAGCTGACAGAAATTGCTGACTCTCAGCTCCATTATTCAGAAGATAGTGCACACTGCAACCCAGCTGTCCTGGCTTCCACTGGGACAGAGCTAATTTTCTTCTTAGTAGCCGGTGCAGTGCTGTGTTTTGGATTTGATGTGAGAACAAAGTTGATAGCACACTGGTGTTCTTGGTTGTTGCTGGGTAGTGTTTATACTAAGTCAAGGGCTTTTCAGTTTCTTGGGCCATGTCAGCAGGAGGGCTGCAGGGGCACGGGAAATTGGGAGGGGACACAGCCAGAACAACTGACCCAAACTTGCCAAAGGGATAGTCCATACCACATATCATGCTCAGTATATAAACTGGGTGAGGGGGTGCCCAGGGACTGTTGATCCCGGCTCAGGGACTGGCTGGGCATTGGCGAGCAATGGCATTGTGCATCACTTGGGTTTTTTTACTCTCTTTCCTTTGGATTTTATTCCTCTCCCCTTCTCCCGCACTTTCATTATAATTGTTATTATTATTGTTGTTATTGTTTTGTTTTTTTCCTCCTATTTTATTTTAATTATTAAATTGTTCTTATCTCAACCCTTGAGTTTTACTTTCCTTTCCGATTCTCCTTTCCAACCCTCGGGGGAGTATGGGAAGCAAGTGAGTGGCTGTGTGGTACTTAGTTTCTGGCTGGGGTTAAACCATGACATCAGCAGAGCTCAGAGTTCAGCACCACCACAGTTTGTTTCCCATGCTGAAGCTATCTCTGCAAAGCCTAGTTATACTGCAGTCTAGAAATGTGTATGGAGCAAGTAATATTTCTCCCCTATGTCAATGGAAGCCACCAAACGCAAATGGAACTAAGAGCGGAAGCATGCCTCTCTTTATGGCATTCCTTTCCAACCTCAATATTGGCCCAACCCACATGTCTTTTTCTTATTTTCACTGAAGAGCTTCTTCAGGTAAAGGATGCTTAGTCCTTCCTAGATCACGCACAGCAGGTGGTTTCACTTGTGATATTTTGCATAAGCTTCCAAATGCCAGTCACACTCTTTTCCACCCCCCAAATTTGTTTCTCGCTATGCTATTACCCTTTGTGGTGGGTTGACCTGGGCTGGATGCCAGGTGCCCACCAAGCCGCTCTATCACTTCCCTCCTCAGCAGGGCAAGCCAGGGGAGAAAATAAGATGGAAAAAAACCTCATGGGTCAAGATAAAGACAGTTTAATAAAGCAGAAGCAAAGGAAAACAAAAGATTCATTCTCTACTTCCCGTCAGCAGGGGATGCGCAGCCACTTCCTGGGAAGCAGGGTTTCAGTACGTGCAGTGGTTGCTCCAGAAGGCAAATGTCATAACAAAATGCTGTGCCCCACTGCCCTTCTCTTAGCTTTTATTGCTGAGCAGTCATCGTATAGTATGGAATATCCCTTTGGTCAGTTTGGGTCAGCTGTCCTGGCTATGTCCCCTCCCAAGATCTTGCCCACCCCCAGCCTACTGGTGACAGGGGGGAAGGTTGGAGAGACAGCCTTGATGCTGTGCCAGCACTGGTCAGCAGTAACCAAAACACTGGTGTGTTATCAACACCTTTCCAGCTGCCACCAGGAAGCAAAGCACTATGAGGGCTGCTATGGGGAAAATTTACCCCATCTCAGCCAGATCCAATACACTCTTGGGAGACTTCTGCAGAACTTCAAGCTCTTTTGATTAACCAGTCTAATGCATCACCTAAATGAATTTCTCTGTGTACACATGCACTTAATTTTTTTTATATATATATACAAAAATTAAACTTCTATAAAACACTTAAAGCTAAGACATTTCTTAGCTTAAATAGTTGTTTTTCCCACTTTAGCATTTATCCATGGCATATCTGTGGAAAACAACCATATTCTCAATCCTATCGCTCCCTTCCAAACCTTCTTCATTTTGGTCAATCTGCCATACTTCAAAAATGCAAATACTCCTGCATCATCCTAGCTTTTCCTTGGGCCTCCAAGCTTCACAGGTCTCTGAAGTCTGTCACTTCACCTCTTCTACCCTCCTTTTCAGGGTCTGCTGCTCTTTTCACTACACTGCTTTTTTTTTTTGACACAGCAAAACAATTTTAAATTCATTTCTCCTCTTCTAACTTGTCTCTTTCAGACTTGTTTCCATGGTCCTGTTCTTCCAGAACCTATCTTCTGTTACAGATTGTTCCCTCCTGACAGTCCTGCCAAACAACCACCAGCAAATTCTGACTCACTCTCCAGCCTCCTTTTCCACAATATTCCCTGCATAGATACTTTCTTCAGCAACCTTTTGTGTTCTGGAAGCACGTAAGCATATGAGTATGTATCTTAAACAAAGACTTTTTGCTTAAACAACTGCACAAGTGTGTTCAGTATTAGGACCACACCTGTGTTTTACTAAAATAGAAATTATAAAGCTCAAAGAACGTATACTCTTTGCAGAACAAAGTTGCTGCAGTGTTCATGAGAACTTGTTTAGCTTTTCTGTTAACCAAATTCAAATGTACAAACACTCTAAGCACAGAGTGACATCGATGCAATACATTGTTTGCACTATAATTTTGTTAAACTACTGTTCATGGATTAAGGAATAGTAATCATATTCACAAATGGTGCTTTGCCACATTTTCAGAATTAGAAGGCTTAAGAAAAAAACCCACATCTACTTAGTGCTGTAAGAAATGCAAGCTTCTTTTTTTATGGAAGAATAGAACTGACCTAGACAAACAGCCTTAAAAGCCAGATATTAAATTTGTCAGTTCGCTTGGAAAGAGAGGAAGTGGAGGTGGGCAAAAAAACAAGAAAAGCCACTGTTTTCTTCCTTAATATGCGGGCAAAAACCGTAAGATGAGCTCTTAGATTCTACTGGAGACAATTTAAAGAGGGGTGAAGGTGACAGATGACTGGATCCAGAAGCTTTGAGAAGCTGTTTTACTAAAAACACTGAACACACTTGTGCAGTTGTTAAAGCAAAATATGTTTGTTCAAGACATACACTCATGTGCTTCAGTGCTTCCAGAACACAGAACATATTTTTGCAGGATCTTACTTTTTTTCTGAAATGTCAGAAATCCTAAAGTTCAAGTAAGATATCACATCAGTAATACTTTTAAAATAGCATCTTTTAAGTGTTTTAAACTTAAAAAGGATGCACTTTCAGATTAACAGATATTCATAAAATTGACTTAATTCACACCACTGTTTGGTGGACACTCACACTTGCAGATGAGAAATGAGCTGCCCCACGGTGATCTCTTCCGCTATCTTCTGATACAGAGTCTGACTGTTTAGCACCATGCTTTCTAGAATGGCTAGGGATCGTTGAAGGATGGAGACATCTACCATAGGCTGACTCACATACCCTGCAATCTAAAAACAGATGAACCAGCAGGTCAACAGATGCCCATCCAGGTAACCTTGTGGTGGTGAGTGAGACAAGCTCAGGGAGACAGGGCTCAGAAAACTGGGGTGCACTGTGCTCTCAGTGAGTACTCGGCTTCTCAGAGTCCTCTTGCTCTTTCCAGAAGCTGCATTAAAGCGTGAAAAGAAATAGCATCCACTCACCCCCTTCACCCAAACTCACCTGTTTGATGAAGGTTATCGAGACCATGTCCCAAGAGACAATACCATGGTCCATGAGCTCCAAGAAGGCAGTCAGGGTGAAAGCCAACATCTCACTGTAACTGAAAAAACAAAGAATGCATTTACAAGAAGATCTGGTAGCAAGGAAAAAGCCTGTCCAGGCTGAATAAGCTGGCTCAGAGAAAAACGTCACCACCTTCTCCTAATAAAACAGGCTACAGTTTGGCAGCTGGGAGAGCAATAAAATATTTGTATTTACGAAGATAACTTTAGTGTTTGTAGAATAATATTTTATTTTTCCTGATTACAAGCGTAAGTTAAAACTAGCAACGATAAGTCCCTAGTCCTGCTACCAGAGACTTGGCTAGTTAAAGGAACCATGGGAGAAGCAGCAACACAGTATTTATTCTTGAGCAGTGCAAAATATTACCACTTTAATTCAACACTTTCATGTGAGAGGAAAAAAACCCCAAACCCAGCCAAAACCCAGAAAACCCCAGAATATTCAGTATAATGACTGTTAGTTAAAAAAAGACCAACTTGAAAAGGGGGAAGCTTTTTAAGCTTTTAACTTGAAAATTTAAGCCATCTGCAAACGCTAGGTTTTTCAGCTGTTGTTAGATTTGAGCTCCAGAGTAAATTTCTATCACAAAACCTGCAAAAATCTTGGGAAATTATAACCCCTCCACACACACAAAAAAGAACAAACGTGTATTAACATCAGAGAAAAACAAAGAAAAATGAATTGTCATTCTGTAAATATTGCGACTGGCTTGAAACAAAATGAAAGCACAGAATGACTTGTGGAAAATTTAACACATAACCACAAGACAGACAGGTAAAAAAGTTGGAGGGAAAGGTCGCAAAACATGCTGAAAAAAATACCAGTTGCTAATATGTAAGAAAACAGAAGACCTATAAAAGTTACGACAGTAAGTTATCAAGACTTTAAAAGTGCTTTCAATGAAACAGAACAACTGCAGCAGAAAAGCAAAGTGAATTATTTGCATCAGAGTTCATTCTAAATGTGCTTAGCAAAACTTACAGATCAGAGTTTGAGTGGTTGGTTTTTTTTAAGGTTTTTTGTTTGGTTTTGAGAGAAGAAAAGTCTTCAAATCTGTCATTTGAACATCACTAGAAGATATTCTGGAACTCGCTATTAATATGAAAAACAGATCTCCAGGACCAGATGATATTCACTGAAGAATTCAAAAGGAACCATGGTAAAACCAAACATTGCCAAACTGCTTATTGTGCTCTGCAGAAAGTGGCAAATAGAATCCCAGCTTTTAAAGAGGACTCAGGCAGGAATCTGAAGGACACATCAGGCATTTAGGTATTTGAAACGAGAAAGATATGGGAAATCTATTATAAAAGAACAATACCACTAGAAGAAAAAGAAATATTTAACAGGGAAGAGCTGCTACAGCTTTTGTAGGGGGAAGTTACGTTTCACATCTATATGTTTATTAGGTTTACGCGGCAGGGTCTGGGCAACTCGGGGATGCAGAGTGGCCTCTGTGCGGAGAGCCTGGGGCAGCCCTGTACCAGGCGTGGCCAGTCCCAAGCGGCTCTGACAAGCCCGCTGCTGGCCAAAGCTGAGTCCATCGGTCAGGCTGGAAGAACTTCTATGGAAGCTTATTTAAGAAAAGGGTAAAAAATGCTGCACAGCAGCTGTGAGAAAGGACTGAAAAAATATGTGAGAGAAACAGCCCTGCAGACACCGGGGTCAGTGAGGGGGAGAGGGTGCCCCAGGCTCCAGAGCAGAGACTCCCCAGGAGCTTGTGGAGAGACCACAGTGAGGCAGGCTGTCCCCTGCTGCCCAGGGGCCACCATGGTGGAGCAGATATTCAGACTGCAGCCTATGGAGGACATCACACGCTGCAGGTGGATGTGCCCTGAAGGAAGCTGCAGCCTGTGGGAGGCCCACGCTGGAGCAGCTCCCAGCAGGAGCTGTGGCCCCCTGAGAGGAGTCCACGCTGGAGCGGGTTCTCTGGCAGGAACCGTGGCCTACAGGGGAGCTGTGCTGGAGCAGTCTGTTCCTGATGGACGGCAGCTTGTGAGGGACCCACACTGAAGCAGTTTGTGAAGGACTGTATCCCACGGGAGGGATGCCATGCTGGAACAGGGGAAAAGCGTGATGAAGAAGGAGCAGCAGATACAAAGTGTTATGGACTGCCTGCAGCCCCCATTCTCTGTCTCTCCGTGCAGCTCGGTGCGGGGAGGAGGCAGAAGTGGAGAGTGAAGGAGTAAAGTTGAGCCAGGAAAGAAGGGGGTGGAGGGAAGGTGGTTTTACTTTTGTCTTTGTTCCTCACCATCCCACTCTATTTTTAATTGGCAAAAAAATAAATTCATTTTCTCCAAGTCAAGTCTGTTTTGCCCAACCCATGAGCTTTTTCATCTTGTCTTCTTCCCCTGTCCTGTTGAAGAGGGGGAATGAGAAAGTGGCTTGGTGGGCAGCTGAAGTTAACCCACCACAGTACAGAAGGTCTCTGAACAAATCAGTAAGTCAGAACAAGAACAGTTAAGCACAACTCCTGGAATTTGAAGATTTTTATGAGGTGCTTCACTTAAGCACCTTAAAAAAAACCCCACACCCAAAACCCACTCAGCTGCTAAGGGGTAAAACCAAAGCTCTTTCCTGCATTAATGACTGACTGAAAGACAAGAAGCAAAAGGGTAGAAATTAAATGGTCAGCTTTCAAACTGATGAAAAGTTACAAGGAAATTTCTCCACAACAGCACAATAGTGCTGGAAAGAGCTAAGAGCTAGGGGAAGCATGGAAAGAATGATCAGCACTCTGGAATGGCTGCCATAGTTACAGTGTTAATGGATTAAGACTGCAGCTTAGAAAAGGCATAACTAAGGGCTGGTATGAGTGAGAAATCTATATGGTTATGAATGGTATGGATAAGACAGAGAAATTTACAATTTCTCATAACAAAATATGTAGAGAGAACCAAATTAATATTAGGCAACATGTTTAAAATAAAGTATTTTTTCTTATAGGACAAGTAACTGGAACTTCATTTCCACACAGTGCTGTTGATGTCAAAAGTTTAAATTAATTTAAAAATTAAGATGAAAAATCTATGGAGGAAATATCCAAAGGTTCTTAAACAAAGAGATACAATTTCTGCTCAGGAAGCCCAAAAGTTAGAAACTACTGGAGACTGAAGACTGATAATACTTCCTCTGCTATACATTCTGTAGCCCTTTCCATTCCCTAAGATAAACAGACCTTCGGCCTTTGTAGCAACTCTTCTTATCATGCAGGTCAAAAAGTACTGACCATGTATACAAGAGCCAACAACATGTTTGCTGCTAACTGGCATGTACATGCCACCACTTCTACAGGGCTGTTCTTGTGTGCAACTGCATGTGGGTTTTCACAGGATACCTTCTCCCTTAGACAACAGGTGAATAACTGCTCCAGGAGATTATGACCACAAGAAAGGTAATCAAAATAATTTAAATTATCAAAGTGACCTTTCAATGCAAGTTTCATGCATCATAAATGTCTCCTCTTTTGCCTCATGAGGTTTAGCAAACTACTAGAAAGACTTTGTCTCAATAGGTTGGCATTTGCTGTGAGGTTAGTTGCATAATGCCACTTCTGCAAGCAAAATTAGCCCCTTATTGGAGGCCCTGTTCCAGAGTCCCAGAATACAGGAAACTTACTGGGACAGAAGCTTGGTCCCACTCTCTACAAGCCGTGTCAGCACTGTAATCCCTTCCATGTTGATGAACTCTGTGGCAAAGGTGACATCTGCAGAAAGTTTAGCCAGTTCCTTCATGGCATCCAGTCGGGCTTCCATACTGTGCAACTGGATCCTCTCCATCAGCTGGCGAGCTGCCCTAGACTGGGAGGAAAGGGGTGACCCCAGTTACAGACAAGTCACCTGCAGGCTGAGTTCTGACAGCATCAGCATTCTGTCAGAAGTTCGTGGATATGCAGAGAGAACACAGCAAGGGTAGAGAGATACCAGCAATGACAGGGTAAGTAGCAGCAATCAGCAAGTCTAAGATAGGCTAAAAAAGGCTGCACTCAGCAACTGTTACAGCCAAGCAGGAGGTGGTTAAAAATGCTATTTTACATCTTAGAGTAAATGCTTGGTTTTCTTCTTGATGAGGTGAATGGTGGTGGATATAGAAATATGGAGTGAGACCATCAAACAAATAAGGCGTTAAAAAAATCTCTCATAGATTCAAAGAGAAGCACAAGCTTCTTTTGTGTATCCACAAGACATTCTGTAAGATTTCTCAGACACAGATAAATGATATCCTCTCAACCACCTCCTGCCCAAATAACTTCTTCCTGCTCTATTCACTCTCAGCTGTACGCCATGACACTTGCACAAAAAAGGTTTAAAAATTTTAATAAAAAGGAAGCTGCAGCAAATCTGCAAAAGACAGCTGTTGAGGTCACAATAGCAAGAATTCATTGCGAACAAACCCTCTCTGCATCAAATTTGTCTCATTTTAATTTCTGCATTAAGTCACCAGTACTGTTGCTTTCCAACTGATAGTACTAACTATACTCTTATTTAAGAATGCATCTGCCAGGTGCTTTACAACGTGCCAATCTAGGACATGCAATAAAAACGTAGACAATTTATTTGCATAAAGTCCTATAAAGGGCAGAGCATCCAAAGGAAAGATACACCACAACCAGGAAGGAAAACAAGTGTGTGCACCTCATTGTGCAGAATTACCACAACAAAGGTAAACTCCCTACAATTTGGGGAGGAGAAAGAAAAGCTGAGAGGCAAGAAACAGCCTGTCCTAGGAGAATAGCTACTGAGAAAAAGGGAAGAAGCACTTACCGGGGAGACTGCCAGCTGTAGGATAGTTCCATTCTTGATGTCACAGCGAGTCTGAAAGAAAACATAAACTTCAAACTGCAGAAAAGTGGAGGGAAAGAATGCAACTGGACCTACAGTGCATATTTGTATGCACAAGTAAAGGGGTTCCTACACCACACAACCCTACTGAGGGTATTGAGTCACTGAGTGCTTGCACCTATGGTCATGCACAGGGAGAAATACAAAGCTCCTCAGTTGAATGACACCATTCAAGTCCGAGTATTTTTGATAGCAGAGATGCTGCCCCTCAAGGATTAGTGACATTATTGTTCCATGACACTAGTCCAAGGCATTCTGTACTCACTCCAAACATCAGCAAGTTGCTGCCTCTCACACTGACCTGCTCTGTGATGTACAGCTGAGGACCATCAGCATACCGCAAGGTGTAGTATTCAGGGTTTGGCAATGACCACCTGGCAGAGGAAGAAGAAGGACACATTAGCTTCTTCCTCAACTTTCTTCTGGCTCTCAGTTAGGAACAGGAGCTTGATGCCAGGAAAGTAGAAAAGAACTTTCAAGCAAAGCATGGGAAACCAGGTCTCCCAAAGTGGAGAGAAAACGCCATCCTTGAGGGGGTGATGGGACTTCAGCCTACTCTTAACTCAAGCTCTGTGGAAGGTCTGAAGAGGCCTGCATGTCAGGAACAGCAAAACAGGCCAGTCCTCAGACACACCGACCCTAGGGGCATACATATGCACACACTCGGAATTGCAATGAGGATGTAAAGCCTCTGTTTTCCCAGAGATCCTTTTCTTCCCAATTTAAACTCTGGTCCTCTTCATGGCCAAAACTGGCAGCAGGCAGCATCTTGACAAGCAGCAGAGACCTTCCACAGTACCCCAGCAAGATTTGTCAGGGGAAGAGACTTTCTCCATAAGGGTTCCCAGAGAACTACTCACCCATCACAGACCTCCTTGATGATGGATGCAAGAGGCCTTTTCTAGAACAGAAAGAGAGAGTCCATGGTTCCTCTCAGCCAGAAAGTAATACTGCCCACTTTTATGCTTCCCACGTACCAGTATCAAGGTTGTGATGCATTTACTCCCGTGTCTGGTTACCACGTCTCACCTGATCTATTTCCAGCAGCTGGGCATTGGCACCTGGCCACTCAACAGCTACTTTCACAATGTCCGAAGGTGGTGGCATTGCTCCAGACTCCTCCAGGTGCCTTTACAACAGCGCACTCCCACACCTGTTAAGAGAAAGGATAGTGAGCAGCTCTGAACACTATTTCAATTGTTACATTGCATCTAACACCAAGCTTCAAAACACTGCATGGGATCAGCCTTATGGTTTGCTGGGTCTGCTAGGGACAAAACACCCAGTGTTCTAGAGATCAGCGCCTCATGCTAAAACAGCACATTGTGAAACCGTAAGTTCAAGCTTATCACCTACGGAAAACTTCTGAGAGCTTATTGGGGTACTCAGACAAGAAGGAGAGTTGCTGTGATCAGCAAAGCCCCATCTGCCACCCACTGCCCATACTGCCAGGTCAGCAAAGCAATAGCTCCCTACGCTCACCTACTGCCTGTACGTGAGAGGGGGAACATACTGTCCAGGTGGCCCCCATCCCATGGGCTGGTGTTTACTGATGCCCCATTCATATTTCTCAGATACCTTGATCCATTCAGGATACCCAAACAGGCTCCTAGGCAGGGCGGCAGCTAGCTTTATCCCATTCCCTTCCTATAACATCATAAATCCAAAATATGAATATCTATCACAGAAGGAAAGTTAATTCAGCGTTTGCTCTGAAGGTCTACCTTTCACTCCTTATCTGCCTTAGAGCATAAGCTTGTGTTTAGGGTTTGGTCCCAGACAGTTGTCAGACATGCTAGTTTGTGCTTCATCTGATAGTAAGAGGCTGTAAAAAAATGTACTTATTCAGTTCCTTTTTAATCCTCTCCCAGGTGGAGGGAGTAGCCCTGCTCTCTCCTACAGAGCCACAGAGAGACAACCTCCCCATCAGCAATTCTCAGGAACAAAAGCTTCAAGCTGCCAAAAATGATATCTGACCACCCACAAAAGTAGTCCTGTCCTCAAGGACTCCTCTTGAGACTCAGTTTCCAGCATAACCAGAATGAGATTGTAAGCGTCCAAAAACAATTTCCCAGCTCCTATGGAAGTTCCCATTTCTCCTACTGGGGCAACCCTGTCCCCCTTTCCCAGAACTGACATGAGACAGTGCTGAGCAGGAAAGCTGTTTCATGATTAACATACTTTCCTGACTTATTTGATCAACTGGGAAAGAGATGCTAAGACTTGAAGGGAAACCAGCTGCCTTTGGAATTTTCCTGATGCAAGGACAGTAAAGAAGAGAGAACTTCCCACATATCAGCAAAGACCAAGTGGCTGCAGAGATACCTGGCCCAGGAAATTGGACGTGACTGACCCGGGAAAGGAAACTTCTATGAAATTAGCTGAGTCTATCACAAAAGGCATGTATGCCTGGCCTGTGTAAGACGTTGACTTAGAGATCTGCTGATGATCTCAATTAATGAAGCTCATATACCCCTTGCTTCCCTTGCAGAGACTGGTACCACTGCATGGAGAGATAGGAAAACTCAAGCGTACTGAAGTTTCTCTGCATTTGTACACTCACAAACCCCTTTTCCCAGCCTGCTGTGACTATTTTTCACTCCAGTTGAGGAAGATTTCTCACATAGGAAAACAGAATGCTATGATCTCCTGGTGCAGCCTTCTGAGAGAGTCACAACATTATCATCACTCCTGCTTGCTGGAATTGAGGACAAGGGTTGCATGTTTATGTTTCTTTCATAGCACCTCCTGGAAATGCCCAGTGTTATCACTGCAGCTAGTCTTGCCCTCAAGTCTCCATCAGATCAGAGATACTTGCTTTACAAGGAAGGCACTTGCAAGAGAGAGAAATCAGCCATTTCCCTATTAAAATAAACATTGTTTACCGTGAGAAGCCCTTCTGAATCTGCCTTGCTCAATTTGCTCTATTCTCAGCACATGTATGGTCTCTGCAGATCCTACAGACATCCAGGAAGCCTGAACTCCAGAGCTATCTGCAGCTTCAGCCAACCCAAAAGGGAGACTGGTATTGCACGTGCATAGGAACGTCATCCGTCTCCGCTCCTAAAACAGCCAGACTTTGTCCACTCTACAATCCCACCCCTTGGAAAAGTATCTGGCAAGCCAAGTTCGGAATTTCATGATATTCTGAAAGTGCACGGCTTACCCCAACTCACAGAGATGGTTGCAGTCAGTCGGTATTCCCTCTGGCCTTCTCTTTCCTTTTTAGCATCAATCTCAATAACGGCTTACGTTTTCCTAAAAACCTACAAAATTACTGTAAGACTAAACACATCTCATGCAGACAAGTGCAGTCGAGTTAGGTTCAGCTTTGCCAGTTCCTTATAAGTAAGATCTCCAACCTTTCAGATAAGCAGCACACATCAGCTCAGACTAACATACCAAGAAAGAGATAGCCTTGGAAAAGCAACAGACTCAGTGCACCAATCAGGTTGAGATGGTCTTGGGGACAGTGACAGAAAAGCATTTATATGAATCCTATCATCCAAAATTACAAGTTAGAGTAAAGCAGTTACACAAACACCACCTGGTATTTTACTTCCTAATCTCGGAGGGAAGACAACTAAGTCATCTCCCACTCCAATATTTGCTCTGGATAAAAATTTTACAACTCTCATCTTGATACCAAATAGGAAAGCCTGTTCTTCAGAAGAGGTGCATCAGGTTAAGAACCTCCAGCTTAGAAAAGGTGAGGTCACGCAAAGGAAGACTACTCATATGAGAGCGAAGTTAAATTAGTGTTTCAAAGAAGGGTTTGCAGCCCACAGGGCTAGGCTAATTCACAGACAGAAAGCACTGAGCATATGCTGTCCTACGGAAACACTGTCTCCAAATCCCAAGAGCACGTGCTGTTAACAGACCCCACTTTCTTCACAAATTTTGATTATCGGTGTTGTAGTCTCTCACTCCAAGACAGAAACACACAATTCATACTTTGCTAAGGTAAGACATGTTAACTTGTAGCACATATGTTCTCAAGAGGCCTCTAACCCTAAACACATACACAGCTGCTAGTGCTATTTTCATACCAGTTACAATCAGCAAATTGGACTGTATTCCCTCCTTCGACACTCATTCTGAAGCAGCTGGTCTTCTTTTGTCCAAAGTAAACTATTAATTCAAGTAATAAAGCATAAGGAACCCAGGACCAGAACAGCACCTTGCCTCATTGTATAGGAATCTGCATAAAGACAGGAATGCGTTGAACCCAGATACATTCAGAAGACTGCAGCCCCCTGTACAGTGCTTATTATTAAGTATCCATAGCAAGCCCACCTATGCAAGTTATCCTCAGCCTGTTCAAAAGTCAATACCCAATACCTGACATTTCTGACAATAGGAAAAGTCTGCCAAGCATTTCACACTGCAAGTCAGAAGAGTCCCTCCTGGTCCTAACAACCCAGCTTGCTCTAACATTCAAGTACAGTGTAAAGAGACACAGCAGAACCAAGAAAGCCTGCTAAACTGTACTCTGTAGCATCAGCCATAAGAATGTGGAGCTTACGCAACCCTTCTGTTTCACAAAGAGATAGATGAACCTAATAAAACTATGTATCAGTCTTCCTTGCTTCCTTTTCCTGAATTACACACACAAATAAATAAATAAAAAATAATTTTGCCTTTCAAATGTCTTTTGTAGCAATATCTCAAAACAGGGATAACTCATCAACTAAATCTTTTCAGTACACTATGGCAATTACTAATATACAAGCAGTAGCCCAGCTCTGTACATATTCCCCAAACAAAAAGTGCCCAATTTCCATGACGCCCGCAAATCTGCAGAATATGCAGGTTTCCATCCATCAAGTCTAGAAACAGTCAGTTCCCAAACGGTATGTGATTTCCACTTGCTCTCCATTCAGCAACTAAAGCCTGAGAAATCTCAGTCATATGGCATAAGCACACACCATCTCCAATAATCAGACTGGCTTGCAGTAACCAAATAGGTAACTACTTCTCTCATGGGCAAACTAACTCAGGCTAGAAACCACTGAAATCCATTCAGTGTTCAAGGGTACAGCAAACACACAGTGAAGAGGCAAGGCTCAAAGATTACTTTCTTGAGCGTTAAGAATTGAATCTGCAATGCTTTTAACAAATATACCCAGGAGTAATTAGCATCTAATTACTTCTCCCTTCAGCCTCCTGCAGTACAGTCACAGCCTTTTATTAGTACTGCAACTTAACATTGCAAGCTGTTCCTGAAGAGTACAAGGAAATACAGTACTTCACATGCCAAAGCAAAGATGTCCATACTATAGGTAAAAGCCTTTACAAATCTCTACCTTGTCTTCTCCCTTGTGAAGAATATGCATCATTCAGGGAGAGGAAGTGCACATTAAAACAAAACCACTGATACTATGGGAAATTCTGCAGAAATCATAGAAACATTTAGGTTGGAAAAGGCCCTTAAGATAGAGTCCAACCATAAACCTAATACTGCCAAGTCCACCACTAAACCATGTCCCTAAGCACACATAAATAAAACTCTCCTGTTTCATCAAAAAAGTGCTGCAGAGATTGGCCCACAGTTCCTAAAGGCAATGCACTCCACCAGCAGCTCCCTCAATATCCTCACCACTGAACACAATAATCAACAAAGTTGTATTATGCTGCCTTCATTACTCAGAAAAGCTATCAGCTGCATGCAAACTCAGAAAGTAACTTACATTAGATTATTTATACCCAGACTTCTTCCATAAATGAGCACCCACTCACGACTGGAAACCACGATCCTCATTCCAATCAGTATTGAATGCACAGTAAATATGCAGTGAAAGAAATAAAGCTTAAGGACTTTTTCTTTGCATAGCAGCACCACGGAACAGATACCACACAAGCCTACCAAGGAAGAGATTCAAACATCAGAATGAATTGGCTAAGCAGAACCCAGAGAAGCAGGAATATAAAAATTTAAAAAGTAGGAAACTCGTCAGACAGTCTGGGTCAAACAACCCTTTGAAGGACCTATGCAGATCAGTGGCTCAGTAGAAGGAGCTTTCCAGAAAAGGACAATGAAGACTGGACTGCAAATACAAAGGGCACTTCAGGTCAGCCTCTTAACACAAGGTTGTCTGTCAAAAGTGTTCTTTGAAAAGATTTCACTGTATGTCTGCAGACAAGAGAGGTGACAGATGTTAGATTTTACAATGGATGTGTTGCAGTGATCCAGTGATATATCTGATGAAATGACTGTTGAGAAGCTCTCAGGAAGAAGCACAGGCTGCAATTTTGCATAGTTGTGATTATCAGTTACTTACGGGCCTCTCACAGCACATTCTTCTCAACAACAGCACGTAAGCATTTTTACAGTTTTATACAGGCAGACAACAGAGAAGCTGAAATGCATCAAGGATGAATTCACTCCGCTTCTGCAGAGCGAGTTCCTTTGTACAAAACAGTGGTGCAGGGGTAGCTGCAAGGGAAGGAGAAATCAGCAGAGCCAGTAATAATACACTATTCAAGAGACTTCTGAGAAGCTGCAAGCTAAAACAACTGTAGTATTTTGAACAGAAATTCCCTATTCACAAACTCAGTCTTCTTTTCATTACAGATTGAAAACAAAGTGTGCTGCACACAGAATAAAAATGAGGAGGATGAAAGAACATTCCATGAAAAAGAAAAGCTGCCTGGCAGAATCCCCCAGTCAACAAGCAAATGGCTCGGTTTCTGAAACCTGTAGATGTGACAAAACATCCTAGTCAGCTCTTGGCAAGTCTCTAGATGGTGGTACCAACAGGGCTGATACCAGGTGGAGGTGATGCTGGCTGCTGGCACAGTGACTAGCTGGGCAAGCGTGCAGAGGAGAGAGCTCCTCCTTGGCCAGGCAGCACAGTGCCAGACAGCAGAGTCCAACCTGTGGGCTATGTACAGTTCTCTGCGTTGCTTCATATAACAAGCCGAGAGAAACATACTTCGCTAGAGAAACCAAAGAACCAGGCGGCCCCGATGCTCTCTCTCTAGGATCCTATGCTGCTCCAGAGGCCTCGGTCCAGGGCCGCGCTGCGGCTGCAGGGCGCCGAGCCTGTGACACCGGACCCTTGTCTTGCACGTCCCGACACAGCCGGGCAGGGGCCGCCCTTCGGCAAAGCCAGAAACCGAGAGCAACAGGCAAAAAGAGAAACCCACTTTTTTATTATGTGCAATCAGTCAGGCGAGCTGCAGGCAGCCGGCCTGCCACCGCCTCCCCAAGCCGGGGCCGAAGCTCATTTGAAGGCGCTCAACCGCTTTTTCCTGAGGACGCGCGGTCGCTGCGCGCCCCGGCCGCGGGCAACGGCGCCCCGCTCGGCCGCCCCAGCGCGGCCCCTCCGCGCCTCACGCCCAGCTGCCGGGGTGGGGTGGGCCCGGCGCCCACCGGGAGCCGCGTCACAGTGGGCACGGAGCGGGCCCGCCAGCCCCGCGGCAGGGAAACCCTAGGCCCAAGCCTCGCGGCGGGGCGGAGCCGCCGACGGGAAGGGTCCCGGCGGCCCGGGAAGGCGGCCCCGAGGGCCCGCGCCCCGCCGCCCCCCACCCCCGCGCCGCCCTGCGCTCACCCAGCCGCGCCGCGGCCGCTCCGCGCTCCGGCAGCTCCGGCTGCCCCGCCGAGGCGCTGCCCGCGACTGGCGCCGCCGGCTGTCACTCAGCCGCTCCGCCGCCGATTGGCCGCGACACGCGCGTCACGCGCCCACAGAGCGCTGCCATGGCGACCTCGGCCGGCCGGCCCCGCCCCCCGCCCCCGGCGCCACAGCCCGCGGCCGGGCTCCCCGCGGCAGCCTGTGAACGGCATTAACCGAGCGCCCCGCCAAGGCCGCCACGGGAGGGCTCACGCCAGCTCCCCGTGAAACGGCGCGCGCCTCCGGGGCCGGCTGTGGCCGCCCGGGGCCGGGCTTCCCCCACAGCTCTGCCCGCCACCGCGCACGGGACTGCGGGGGGCGGCACTGCGGGGGGCGGCGGCCAGGCCCGACGGCCTCTCCCGGAGCGCGGAGGCAGCCGCCGGCCCGCCCCGGAAGCACGTCCCCGGCGCGCCGGAAGGGGCGGGCCGCGAGTAACGGGGCAGCCGCGTGGGGCGGACGGAAGCGGCGGTCGCCGCGCGTAGCAGCTTCCGGTGGAGCGGGCGGAGCCTTGGGAGCGGGCAGCGGTGGTGGTGGTGGCGGCGGCGGGAGGGTTCGCGGACAGCTGCAACCATGGTGAGCCGGGCGGAGAGGCTGGGGCCCCGCGAGCCCTGCTGCGCCCCCGCGCCCGGTGTAACGGCGGTCTCTTGCAGACGGTGGGGAAGAGCAGCAAGATGCTGCAGCACATCGACTACCGCATGCGGTGCATCCTGCAGGACGGGCGCGTCTTCATCGGCACCTTCAAGGCCTTCGATAAGCACATGAACCTCATCCTCTGCGACTGTGACGAGTTCCGCAAGATCAAGTGAGCGGCGCGGCCCGGCGGCGGCGGGAGGGCCCGGGGTCGCCGCCCGCTTGGAGCGGAGCCGGTGCAGCGGCCGCCGGGCCCTGCGGGGGTGGCCGCGGCCTCAGCCTCGGCTGTCGCGTCGCGTCCCCGGGCTGCCGGGGTTCCCGGGCGCTTTGTTTCAGTTCCTCCCAGGAACCGGCCCGTACCTGTAGGTGATGCATGCCACCGTAGTCTCTCTGTAACATTTAAGCACCGGGGGGCGGGGAAGAATCCTGGAGCTAATACACATCTTGTGTTCAGGCTTCTCTTTGTGCTCAGTTTGAGGCATATAAAAGCGTGGCGTTCACAGTAGGTTCTCTTCTCCGCTGCAAATTCAAACAGCAGCATTGATGCCCCCCACCTCCCTCCTCTCTCTTGCAATGTTTTTTTTTTTTTCTCTTCTCACTAGACCTAAAAATTCAAAACAGCCAGAGCGGGAAGAGAAACGAGTCCTTGGTCTAGTGTTGCTGCGAGGAGAAAACCTGGTGTCCATGACAGTTGAAGGACCACCCCCAAAGGATGTAAGGAGAATGAGTGCAGAACTAAGGAGAAAGGGAAGGGGCATCTGCTAAATTTGTTTCCTTGCAGAAGACTGTTACCGCAGCATTGTGCTAGACTTCTAGATGCTGTTGTGGCTAGGCCATCAAATGTCATTGCAGGAAGTCCCAATCCCTTTGTGGGTTTGGACATTAATTGGACAAAGGAGGGCTGTGGGCATCCCTAGGATCTGAGGACTTCTGTTGTGATAAATGTTTCTTTCGGGGGGGTGTCTGTTTTCAGACTGGAATTGCCCGGGTACCTCTCGCTGGAGCTGCTGGAGGACCTGGAGTTGGAAGAGCAGCGGGGAGGGGAGTACCAGCTGGTGCACCCATGCCACAGGCTCCAGCAGGATTAGCTGGCCCTGTCAGAGGAGTGGGAGGACCATCCCAACAGGTGAGATGCTGTGACCCATTAAAAAAAGGAAGACTTCTCTGATACGTTCTGAGGTGGCTTTTAATTCTTGGTACCAATGCAATGCAAGAAGTTGGTGGAGTGGAAGAACTGTAATCTTAGTTTCTGTTACCAGGGAGCTTGAGCCTTGCAAGGCTTTTTTGGTACTAGATCTCCCTAGGAACTCTCGTCATATAGGATGAAAGAAGATGCTTCAAAAGTGCAGCTCCTTGTACAGACTTTAGTGGTATCCACTGAATTATTACAGGCTTGTAGCATTATTTAATTCATTTAGAGGAGACTGGCATAATCTTGTGAAGGGATAACAAATATTTTTTTAGTTTATTAACATAAAGCAGGTGTTGTGCTGTTACTCTGTGAACTGTTTACGTTGTTTACAGGTGATGACACCTCAAGGTCGTGGAACAGTTGCAGCTGCTGCTGCAGCAGCTACTGCTAGCATAGCAGGAGCTCCAACGCAGTACACACCAGGGCGTGGGGGTCCTCCCCCACCCATGAGCAGAGGAGCACCTCCTCCAGGTAAGAATCCCTCTATAGAGTGGGGCAGCAAGGAGCTTGTGTTATGTGGCAGAATTGGTGATGAAGAGGTATTTACCCCAGTCTGATGAAGATCTGGTATTGTGGAGGATTACTCAAATACCCAACTTGTACCTTGACTATATTCAGCTGGATTTATATGTTTGTTCTTTCTCTGGCTGAAGGAATGATGGGACCTCCTCCAGGCATGAGACCGCCTATGGGCCCACCAATGGGAATGCCCCCAGGCCGAGGTGCTCCTATGGGAATGCCCCCACCAGGCATGAGACCACCACCCCCAGGAATGAGAGGTAAGCAGAGCTTACCTTAAATACCTAGAAGCTCTTAAGAAGCCATAACATACATAAAATGTTTGCAGGGTGATGTATTTCAATGCCCCCATAGCTATGCTACTTGTCAGTAAATGCCTTGGGGTCATAAGGCCACTTTCAGCATGGGGAAAACGTCTTTCTGGTCTAATGTTGCTTCTTCTCTCCTTTATTCCCAGGACCCCCTCCACCTGGCATGCGTCCCCCAAGGCCATGATACTCTATGATGTACCTTTGAACTGTGAGAAAACTGATTAAGGGAATATACCGAGCAGTACCATCTGTCAGAACTTTGCTATGTATATTTTATATTTACTGCTAGTGAAGTTTGTCCTTTTTAATAAAGTTGGAAAACCTAGTACTTTGAGTCACTGTTGTACTGGTCTACTTGAGGAGTGCAGTTGTTCCTGTTCGCTACTGCACTTTGGTCACCCCAGAAGAGCAGCTTTGAAGCAAAAAGCTCAATTTGTATTGACAGCTCAGAAGGTAACAGTTGGTCTAGGCCACCTGGTCTGTATTGGTGTGTCTTCCTTATAGGAATTAAAGTTTATCAATGAAATTTAGTAAGGCTGATGAAAAAATTTGTTGGAAGGTAAAGAATTTTCAAGGAAGAGAGTTTTAACATTTCAGTGAAATTAAGTGTGGGTTACTGATCCAAACTATTCCTGCTTTGTTCACAGTGGAACAAGTACTATGGTGCCTGTACTAGGAATAGGGATCGCTGATGCTCTGCATAAAGCTGCTGCTTATTAGCCTGCAGTAAACCTGCTTCATCTTTAGATGTGGGGATTGCGTCTAGTAAAAAAAAAAAAACGGTTTGCTCATCCTAGCTTATCACTAATTACACACGATAATGTAAAGCAGCAGGTCATCTTCCCTTCTTGCTTTCTATTCAAGTTAGGAAGAATGTTGTCTGTCCCCCCCTAGCCCCTTTGGAGATAATCCTTTCTTCAGCTGGTTTTGATTCCTGTGACCTCTGAAGCCACCTTTGTAACAGATACACTGAAAGCCTTTCGGAACAGGCTCTCAACCACAGACATCCTTCTCAGCCATTACTAATTAATCAAGATCACATTAAGTATATGGACATAGCAATAAGCATTATCCAGTTTTTGCCCTAAAGACAACTTGACTTACATGAACTAAAAGTCTGATAGAAAGATGTAATGTATCCCAGCTCTCAGTTGCTCTAGTTATCCTATAAAACAGAAAACATTTTTTTTTTCCTAAAAAGAAGCAATACTTTATTGTATGGGCTGCTGAAGATGTTTTACATAGGGTCTTCAACCAGATATTAATCCAGAACCTGAAGAAAAACTTAGATTTTACTGAAGTCCCCTTGCAGTACAGAGAAATCCAGGCCCTGGAGGCAGTGTGTCTAAAATTACCCATTCGGTAGTTGCCAGCAGTTCTTACTTTCTCTTGTACCTAAAAGAGAGGATACTTGAAATGACATTTCATCAGCCCAGCTCTCAATAGCAGATGAGAAACAGCACAAGCGTTTTCTAGGCAATGCTCTCCCACGTAGAAGCCTAGGAATGTGCTATTTATTAAAGGCAGTATCCTTGACTGCCCCCAGCATCAGACCTGCAGTAGAACAGTAAGCTACTACAGAACCAACAAACCTTTCAGCAAGGGCCTTTAAACAATCACAAGAAGAGGAAAGCAAAAGCAGGAAGAAAAACATCTTGAATAAGGAAGTAAAGGGAGCTATACCTGGACTTGGATTTGAAGTTTCCTCGTTTTCTATGCTGGGCCTGTCCCAAGCGTTTTCGATCTTCAAATGATGGGCTTTTAAAGAGAAAGGGTGGCAGAGAGGGAGGTAGGTAAGACAAAAAACACTGAAGTATGTCAACAGCACAATAGCGCAGGTACTTCTTGCAAGAATCCCTTCTCTGCTCTGCCCACCTTCTCCCCCAGTATCAGTCAAAGTATTCCTGAGAAAGGGATGCAAGAAAAGTCCCACCTGCTAAAGTGTGGACTAATGTACTACTAAGACATTACCCAGCACGGTACTGCTTCAGAGCCTTCCTGCTTGTGTTGGTAAGCTCTTCGTCAAACACAGACACTTTTTTCTTCCGCTTGGGGCCTAACACAGAGACAATAGTCAGAACATTGGCTGTAAAGAGAAGGCCACAGCATCATGTTTACTAGAGCCCAGTAGCCTTGACCACAACAATTAGCCTAACCATCAGGAAAAGCAATGACTCCTTTCCACAAACATGCACCCTGACTGCACCAGTGGCTATTCCTTCAAAGATCAGTGCTTCCTCCCTCTGTAAGAATTAGCTCAGTTTACCTATTTGTAATGAAGTAAGTGACATAAGGCAAGTCAGCTATAAAACAAAAGTCTCCACCTGCTGATACTGCTGCTGGTTCCTCTTCTGGCAAGACTCTGGCTCGCTTTGCTCGACGATTCCTTTTTGCCAGCCGTTCAGCATACATTTGAGATTTCAAGATTTCAAACTGTGACCTCTCCTCTGGCTGAAAGGTGTTAAAATGGAAGTTTTCAGTGATGTGAGGTTTTGCTAAGGGAAAACTAGGATAGTCCACCCAGGGTCCCACTTGTCCGTAAGCATACTCACTGTCATTTGGCCTTTTTTCTGACTATCCTGCATGAATTTCTTCCTTTTCTTTTTTCCTCGTAATGCTAGGTCAAACTCCTGCAGGGCTTTAGCCACTGGAGAGGTAAGGAAAAACAAAAAGAACCTTTTAAAGCAAAGAGCAAAGTGCAGTTGCCGCTATGGAATTTAGCGTGGCAGCAGCATCATGACTTACATTTCTCTTTCTTCCTTTCCTCACGGGTCTGGAACCAGCTTCGCTCCAGGCTCTCACCCGCAGTCTCTTGTTTTCCTGCCTCCAGCTGCTTCTTTGCCCTATTGATCTGACATAATTCAAGCAAGAATTGAGCTCATGTTGGCTAAAAGATCTCTCTCTCTTCCCTTTCTAAAACAGGCAGGTTAAGTATGTTAGGGTAATCTCCTTATGCACTGTAGATCCTAAAAAACTGAGGTTAAAAAAAAGTTCCTAAAAAAACCTGCTTACCTGGGCCTCGGACTGCTGCATCTCACGTTCCTCACGCTCCAAGCACAGAACTGCATACACATCTTTCTCTAGATTCTCAATCTTCTCTCGAAATTTTAGTATGACATCTGAAAACAATACAGTGTGAACATCAGAAGCAGCTCAGGTATAAGGCCACCTTGGTTTTCAGCACCTCTTTTAGTGTTCCTCTGCACCATGACATTCCCTGCATACTGCTCTCGTGCTTTTTGCCTCACTGAAGTGCGTACCTTGGGGGAGAATTCTGGCTTTCACTGCGGTTTTGGCAGTCTTCACAATATCCTTCAGCATCTTGCGCTCTTCCTCACCCACAAGTGAAACTGAACGACCAGCCCTGCCTGCTCTTGCTGTCCGGCCCACTCGATGAACATAGTGTTTGATGGTATTGGGCATGGTAAAATTGATTACCTGTAACAGAAAGTGTGTTAGCAGGGCAACAAAATTAAAGTATGAATTAAGAAGCTCAGCACTGCAAATACTCACTGTTTTAACACCTTCAATATCCAGTCCACGTGCAGCCACATCTGTAGCTACCAGAATATCAATCTGCTCATCCTTAAAGCGCCTGAGCAGAGACAGCAAATACATTAGCAATGAGTACACTTCTGCCCTAAAACTTCCAGCTCCTAACTGCTTTTTTGCCTACGATTGCCAATTAAACCTGCTAATACCTGAGTGCTTCCAGCCGCTGTGCCTGAGAGAGGTTCCCATGAAGCTCCCCAACTCGTAGACCCATCAATCCAAGTAGGATGTGCATACGGTGAGCTTGCTTCTTGGTCTGGGTGAAAAGCATCACATGATCTGGGAAGGTTCGGGTCAGTAGAGCTGAAAGAAAGTCCTCTCAGGAGCCTGCCTCATAGTCACCTACCAATTCCAGTTTTTCTTTGCTCATCGCTAACCTGACACAATTGCCTCACGGTCCCCCTCTCGGTTGGGTCTGATTCGGATAAATTCCTGCCGCAGGAAAGGAGCAACATCTGTGTTGCTGTTCACAAAAATTCGGACGGGATTTTTCAGGGAAACAGAAGCCAAATCTTTCACCTACCAAAACAGGTTAAGAAAAAACAAGTCCACATAATCTCTGGTAAAAGGAGACAAAAACTTCTATTCAGCTTTCTGCCCCAATATGCTTCTCAGCAGCCTGTCTTACCTCCTCTGTCATTGTGGCAGAGAAAAGCATTGTCTGACGGTGGCTGGAGCACAACCGGATTATTTCCTTCATCTGTTCCTCAAAGTATTCATCCAGCATCCTACACAGGAGAAATACAGTAAGGTAAGGCAGCTTCATCTGGTTTTAGCTAAGAAGCATTACTTAAGGCAGGGCAACAAAGGATTGCCCTATAGCCTGGGAAAAGGAAAGCAGAAAACTTCCACCTCATTTTTCACTGCTGTCCTGCTTAGCCTACCTGTCTGCTTCATCCAAAATCAGCACCTCAACACTGCTCAGGTGGAAAGAAGGGCAGTTGTGGAGATGATCAATCAGTCGCCCAGGAGTGGCAATGAGAATGTCTGGTCCAGACCGCAGAGCTGCTTCCTGAGTCTTCACATCCAGGCCACCTGAAAGAGAGTGAATATGGACTGCTGACTCCCTGAGCAGGCTGCAGCAGACTACACAGATGCAGACTGTCTGAGGAACAGGAAACAACTCAGATTAATACATTCACAATTAGAAGTGACCTCTTTTCTTTCTCAGAAACAAACAAAAAATACAGCCCAGTCTTGGAAAGTGAGATTTTAACCCACAGCACACCTAGAAGGCTGCAATAACCGTGCAGCCTCCAGTTACAGAATTCCCTGTTCTTTGTAGCAGTTTACAGTGAGCTGTACAGTTCACAAGAGCAACTTAATACTCACCTACAGCAAGGCAAGTTGTGACACTGCTGAACTGTGCTAGCTGTTTTGTCACAGAGTGGACCTGAATACCCAGTTCTCGTGTTGGAACTAGAACCAATACCCGTGTTATTGGAGCCTGACGAGGTTTGTAAATCAGTCGCTCGAGGACAGGCAAGATGAAGGCAGCTGTTTTACCTAAAGAAGAAAATGAAGAACTATCAATTACTGTGAATAGCTAATCTTCCATGTTTCCTGTGCCCTGCTCAAACCCCTACCTGTTCCAGTGGCAGCACAGGCACAAATATCCTTTCCCAGAAGACCCACTGGGATACAAGCCTTCTGAATTGGGGTTGGTTGCTTGAAGCCAAGAGCTGTGATTGCCTACAAAGGAGATAAGCAATTAAACTCTGTCTCTGATATGGCCAGATATGGAGTCCTGTGTCCAGCGCCAGACCCATCAGCGCAAGAGAGACATGGACATACTGGAGAGAGCCCAGCAAAGGGCCACAAAGTTTGCCGAGGGGCTGCAGCACCTCACATGTGGGGAAAGGCTGACAGAGCTGGGACTGTTCAGCCGGGAGAAGAGAAGGCTCGGGGCGAACTTGTCAATGTCTATAAATTCCTGAAGGAAGGGTGAAAAGAGGAGGGAGCCAGGCTTTTTCCCAGCGGTGCCCAGTGACGGGACCAGAGGCAATGGGCACAAACTGTAACACAGGAGGTTGGTTCCCTCTGAACATCCGGAAACACTTTTTCACTGTGCGGGTGACCGGGCGCTGGCACAGGTTGCCCAGAGCGGTTGCGGAGCCGCCACCCTTGGAGATACTCAAAAGCTGTCTGGACACGGTTCTGGGCAACCAGCTCTAGGTGGCCCTGCTTGAGCAGGGAGTCAGACAAGATGCCCTCCAGAGCTCCCTTCCCACCTCGGCCATTACAAGACTCTGTGACAAGTCATACTCAAGATAGTGCTGACACATTGCAAATCAAAGAATGGTTTCCATTATTTGGGAATAACAGCTGCTAAAGGACTATCACACTAGCTTGCACATAATTTTCTTTTCAGAGAGGCTGCGAAGAGAAGAGGAACTTGACAGTTCTGATTAGTGGAGCGGAGGCTGTACAACACTCTTCAGAGTAATGTACGTAATAACTAAACTAGTTAAATACCTTTAGCAAAGGTCGTGAAAGATTCATGTCCTGAAACAACAAGTTATCATCATATTGAGAGGCATCTTCAAAAAAGCTCTTTGCTTCCTAGAAACAGCAACAACAAAAGTGGATCAACACAGGCAGCAGCACAACATGTTATTAAAGGGCTCTGGGTTTGTTTTGAGCTACAGTTTGTTAACCAAAGTCAAATTCCTCCAGAAGAAATGCTGGAGATTGATCTAGTGTCGTTCTGCCCAACACTAACCATTTCTCCCTTTTTAGATCTCTTCCGTTCCTTCACTTTGACTGTATCTGCAGGGAAAGTGAAACGTGACAAGAATTAACAAGCACAGCTAAACACAACAAGACATAGTGCCTGCCTTCATCTCATACTTTTTGCCCTGAATGAGCTAGTGAGGGAGAAGCCTTAGAAACAAGTACAGGCATGCAGTGGTGTAAAATACCAAGCAAATATCCTTCCTCAGGGATGAGTTCAGTTAAAGGACAGTGGCTACCATTCAAAATAAGCTTGACTGAAATCAGAAGGAATGTCACAGAAGGAAGATGAAAAATAAGAGGTTCACGCCCACTCCCAGCAAGGCTTCACTACAGACTTTTCTCCAGTGAGTCCACAGTCTGACAGATTCTTGCTCCCAAGCACCTCTCTGCCCCGCTAATACCTGCTTTTGTGAAGATAGTTTCATCGTCCAATGAATACTGAGACTCAGTATCTTCTTTATCCCTACTGAAATCCCCACACTCCTTTTTGATTTGATTATCTTCAGTATCCATGTCTTCATCTCTCACTTGTTCTTGTGTAGCTTCTCTTTCCTAGAAAAACATTTTACAAACAGCTTACAAATGAAAGCACAAAAAAGAAACTTCAATCCTTTGTGAACTTTTCTTTGTTGTTGTTACTATGAGCTCATTCAGAGATCCATGGTTTTGCATAACCTTAAGTATTAACAGTTCTGCATTTTCATCCTTTCAGCCAGGTGCGAGGTGTGGTGGGACCCAGCAGAGGTGACTGGCGCACAGCGGCTCCAGGTGCGGCACCTGAGCCTCTGCAGGGACAGCAGGGGATGACCAAGTCCTCACCAGTTTTTCCAGTAACGAGGGAGAAAGACCCTGACCTGCAACTTCCTCCGCTGTCTCACTTTTTCAATCTTCTCATCCAGTGTCGTAGCCGCTCTCTAGGCAGATGACAGAAGAGGAGCTGTAAGGCCCGCCCGGGAGTACGGGGGCCGCACCGCCCGGTCCTCCCAGGCCTCACCTTGCCGCGGAGCTGGCGCAGCGCGGCCGCCCAGGCGCCTTCCCCGCCGGCCTCCGCCTCGCCGAAGACAAAGGTAGCGCTGAAGTCGCCGCTCGTGGGGCCCCGCCGCCTGGGCCCCGCCGCCCGGCGCAGCTCCTGCAACAACAGCAATGAGCAACGGCGGCGGGACGGCCGGCCCCGGCCCAACGCAACCCGGCCGGCCCCAGCCGCGGCCCCGGCCCAACGCGACCCGGCCCCGGCCCAACGCGACCCGGCCCCGGCCCCGGCCCAACGCGACCCGGCCCCGGCCCAACGCGACCCGGCCCCGGCCCCGGCCCCGGCCCAACGCGACCCGGCCCGGCCCCGGCCCAACGCGTCCCGGGCCCGGCCCCGGCCCAACGCGACCCGGCCCGGCCCCGGCCCGGCCCCTCCACGACCCATGCAGCAGACCCTGCCCAGCCCACCTCCTCATCCTCAGAGTCTCCGGACTCGGGCTCCTCGGGCCCCACGTCCCCGTCCGCGATGGTGCCCACCAGCCCCAGTGCCTGCAGCATGGCCGCTCACCCAGCGCCACGCGCAGCCGCGGGACCGGCCCAGCCCGCGCTGTGGGTGGGGCGGCGGCTGCTCCGCCCCGCGCGGAAAGGAAACCGAAAGCGGCGGCGTGGGGCGGCTCCTCCTGCGGGCGGTGGGGGTACTGGTGGGGCTACCGGTGGGACGGGACGGACTCTCCATCGGGACGCTGCCTGCCGGTGACGAGCGAGCCGGGAGAGAGCGAGGGGCGCCGCTGCCCGGTGGGGCTGGGGCAGGGCGAGGAGCGCCGGCGGGGTACCGGGGCCGGCGGGGTACCGGGGCCGGCGGGGTACCGGGGCCGGCGGAGGGCAGGGGTCGCTGTCACTCGTTGGGGCCAGGGGAGAGCGGGGGGCGCCGCCGCCCGGCAGGGAGGGCGGGTGCAGCCGGGGGAGGGCTGGCGGGGCGGGCCTTGCGGGGAACTGGAAAGTGAAACCGGGCGGGGCGGGGCCCGGGCGCGGCAGGAACGGAACGGCCGGGGCCGAGTCCGTGCCTGGGGCCGGCGGTGGGGCCGGCGGCCCGCCGAGGAGTCACGGGAGCAAGCGATGGAGGGCGCCGGGCAGGAGCCGTGGCCCCGGCAGCCCCGAGCCAGAGGCAGAGGTGAGGGACCCGTGGTGCGTGCAGGGCACAAGGGCTGGGGGCTGAGGTTGGGACTGGGGCTGGTGCGGAGGAAACCCACTCCCTCCCTGCCTGCATATGGTGAAATTCTCTCTCAAAACTAAATTCCAGCGTTTCCGTATTCGCCCCTGGAGGCTGGATGGGGCTGGGGGGGATGATGCCCTGGCAGCAAGCTCTGTGGTGTTTCTGCTAGTGTTCAGTGCTTCCCTAAGCATTCTGTTGAGAGCACGACAACGGCACTCTGCTCTGTGCTCCCTGCTACTCCGAGAGGCTGGACTCTGTCCAGGATGTCCGTGTTTCAGCTGTGTTGCACACAGTCACAGTCAGCTGCTGCTGCCTGCGTCATTCTTTCGATGACTGCTAACTTCTAAGGAAATCCTGTCCTGTGCAGGAAACTTCATCTTTGGTCTTTCTTAGTTCTGCCTTAAGTTCTGTGGAAAAGGGCTTCAATTTTTGGCATCTTCATGGCTTAACAGCTGAAGCGAACTCTAGGCACGGCACTATTTTTAGCAGTTAGAAACAATGCTACAAAGGAAACACCAACTGAAAGTCTGTGTACAAATATAATGGCAGTTTACTAATTTGATGCCAAATGTCCAAAATATGCTGCCTATCAGGCCAAAATGATCATGTATTTGTGTTGGGAGGCAGGTTAATGTGATTGACTTATTATTGAGTGTCTTTTTTTTTTTTTTCCCCTCCTTAAGGCCGTGCAGATCATTGGGATACTGGCTTTATACGAAGAGGCAGCAACAGAACAAATAATGTGTCGGGCCAGGCAGCTCAGTTAGGGGAAAGCCCCCAAGCCAGTAATTATACTCTTCTACCTGGGCAAAGAGAGGAGAGATTTGGTAACTGGATTTGGAGGGTTCCTCAGTCAAGCAATAGACCAAGACACCAAGGTGGACAGGCCAACAGTGGAGCCACAGGACACTGGAATGAACAGGAGTATAAGGGAAGAAGAATGAGGAATCAAGGTGGACAAGTACACGAGAGGGCCAGAGGACCCTGGAATGAGCAAGAAAATGAGGGTAGAGGAAAGAGGTATCCAGGTGGACAAACGCATGAAAGGGCCAGAGGACCCTGGAATGAGCAAGAAAATGAAGGTAGGGGAAGGGGGTATCAAGGTGGACAAATGCATGAGAGGGCCAGGGGACCCTGGAATGAGCAAGAAAATGAAGGTAGGGGAAGGAGGTATCAAGGTGGACAAATGCATGAGAGGGCCAGGGGACCCTGGAATGAGCAAGAAAATGAAGGTAGGGGAAGGAGGTATCAAGGTGGACAAGCCCAGGAAGGAGCTGCAGGGCTGAGGAATGGGCAAGAAAATGAAGGTAGGGGAAGGAGGATGCAACTGTGGGAGAATCCTCATTTCTACCAGAACCCTACACCAGGCGGTGCCCAACTCGGTGAGCAGCCTCAACAAGTCAAAAGGATTGGCTATAAATTCCTAGAAAATCTCCTCCAGAAAGACCCTTCAGAAGTTGTCATCACACTTGCTTCCAGTTCGGGTTTGAAAGAACTTCTTTCCCAAACTGCTATGAAACCCGATTTCCTTCAGCTTGTTTGCCAGGTGCTTCGAAAAGCATGCAGTTCCCGAATGGATAGACAAAGTGTCCAACAGCTTCTTGGAGCAGTGAAGGAGTCCAACTTTCTCAAGATCTGTCTGCCACAGTATGTGTCTGACATGATAACAGAAGCAGTCCCTGCTGTACGCCATCAGTACCCTGTGCATATTAGCAACATAATTTCGCTTCTTCAGGACCTGATCAGTATTTTCCCAGCCAGCTCTGTGCAGAAAATTTCCATTCTCTTGACAGTCTTGCCAGCATCCATAAATGCCCTGAGGGCTTCTGGTGTGGACATCACAGAAGAAACAGAGAAGAATCTAAATAAAGTCCAGATGCTCGTGCAGCATTTGCAGGAGAAGAGACGTGAAGGCACACTGAGGGCTGATAACTGTACCCTTATGCAGCCCCACACTGATGGTCAAGAGGAAACCTATCGTACAATGACCATTTTTCCAACATATAATGAGGTACACCATGATGAGAAACCGTTTCTACGTCCCAATATTGTTTCTGGAAGATATGAGAGCACCAGCATTTATCTTGACACCCATTTCCGGCTTTTGAGAGAAGACTTTGTGAGGCCTTTAAGGGAAGGTATCCTGGAGCTTTTGCAGAGCTTTGAGGACAAAGGTTTGAGAAAGAAAAAATTTGATGATATCAGGATCTACTTTGACACACGGATTATTACCCCTCTCTGTTCCCCAACTGGTATTGTTTACAAGGTCCAGTTTGACATAAAACCACTGAAGTTTGTACGATGGCAGAATTCCAAACGGTTGCTATATGGATCCCTGATCTGCATGTCCAAAGATCACTTTGAAACATGCCTCTTTGCCACTGTTTCTAATCGTAATACTGCAGATCTTGCCCACGGGATTGTGCAGCTATGTTTTAATGCACAGAGTCAGGCACTACTGGCAGAGGTTCAGCCCTCAGACTCCTTCCTCATGGTAGAGACAACTGCCTACTTTGAGGCCTATCGGCATGTGTTAGAGGGGTTACAGGAAATCCAGGAAGAAGATATCCCATTCCAGAAATACATCGTGGAGTGTGATGCACAGGTGAAGCCACCAGCATACCTGACAAAGGATACTGCCTACAACTTTGCACCCTTGGTGGAAGATCCCCCGTCAGATGAGGAGACGCACCCTGATGGTTTGAGAATGCAAAGTGTCCCTGTTCTAGATCCCAAGCAGTGGCTTTCAATGGAAACCTTGAGATTAGACGAGTCTCAGATGAAGGCATTGAATCTTGCACTCACCAAGGAGCTGGCTATTATCCAAGGACCTCCTGGGACTGGTGAGAAATATTTGCTTTAAGTCTCTGTCATTTAAGTTCTCCTTGATTGCCCCATTAAGGGAGATTAACTTCAGAGAAAGCCAGATATACTGTCTCCAGAGCTTTAGTCCCATGCCTAATTGATGCTTGAGTAGCCCAGCTAGGTGAGCTGTGGAGAAGGTTGAAGTAGCCTCAAATATCTGTATCTGATCTTATGCATTGCCAACCTAGTTGCAGGTAGACACGAACTGCAAAGTTGGCTCTGCTCGTGTATTGGTGTGAAAAAATTTTCAACCATCTTTGATAACATGCTTGCTGTGCAGCAGTCCTATTTGTCTTCACAGCATGTTAGAACATGGGGAGTATTCAGCCATGATCCTCTGTGTGAATAAAGCATTACAAGGTTAACTGTGATTTTTTTTAAATGGTACCTGAACTTAACAAGCACCATTGCTTGTATTCCACTAGTATGTGGATGTTCCATGTGCGGCCAAATGTCATGTATGAAGCCAATATCAGAGTGGGCTGAGAGACACAGTGGCAGAGGAAACTCTGGCTCCGGGTCAGAGGTATTAACCAAAAGATAACAATCTTGCAGAGCATGGCCTTGTTCAGCTACAGGACAGGAAGATGCTGTCTTGCTACTCCATTTCCATTTTGCAAACTAGTTACCTCTGGGCTCAACTTCTTTTGGCACAGACCAGATTTGCAGGCTAGAAGGAAGTCTTGTATCTGTTTGTGATAATTCCTGTGTTTTCCAGCACTCTGTAGAGGGCGGATTACCCTTTTCTGATTCTGAGCTTGTTTTGCAGGGAAGACTTACGTGGGTTTGAAGATTGTTCAGGTTCTCTTGACTAATAAGCATGTGTGGCAAAGCACTGTTCAGAAGTCTCCCATCCTTATAGTTTGCTACACTAACCATGCACTGGATCAGTTCTTAGAAGGTAAGAGTACCTGTACAAGTATATGAAGGGTTGGGTAGAAATTATAGTGTAACTCTTACTCTACCCTTTTTCTGTCATGATGACCTGCCCTTTTGCCTTTTTCTAGTGACTCTAGCCCCATTGATACATAGTAAGAAAACTTTATTCAGACCAATCCATTGTAGCATTTACAAAGGGTGTTCTCCCTATTCCTTGTCCTACTGCAGAAAAAAGAGCTTACCTCTTCAGTACTAATATTTCTTTAATTCCCAGGAATATACACGTTCCAAAAACATGGGATAGTGCGTGTTGGGGGCAGAAGCAGCAGTGAGATCCTGAAGCAATTCACCTTGAGGGAGCTGAGGAAGAAGTGTGAATTCCGATACAACTTGCCAATGCATCTCCGCAGAGCCTATGTGAATGTACGTGCAGACTTCAGTGGAGGTGATGGGAATGGGTTGCCTGTGCATTGGAGGAACTAACTAAACTGCCTCCACATTTGTTGTTTTACCTTGTCTTACACTGAAGTTAGCCTCCTAATTCTTCTGTCCATGTTCACTTTATCAGATTCTGCTGTTTCTGAACTTTGTTTCTCTGAGTATGATGATGCCTTCCTTCTCTTTGTTATGGGCAGATAACAAGTGAGATGAAACAGGCTGAGCAGGAGCTCCATGAAGGAGCAAAACACTTAGAGTGCACAACATACGGAGTTCTGCATGAGCGCCACTTGGAAGCATGCATTGCGCCCCACCACTGGAAGAGTCTGATGAATGGTTTGGTAAGAGAGGTCCCTTTCATCTGAGTCAAGCAGTCCCAGTGTATGCTTACTACCCTTTCTGCCGATTAGTCTGAGGCTCCCCAAGCATGCTTCTTTTTAGCACCATTTGGCTACTAGGAAAGTGAGGGAGTAAATAGCAAGCTGTGCCAAGTAACAGTTATCTAGACCTGGTGGGACAGGCAGGGGCTTTAAATTTTGCTTTAAACTGCAGAGATTAAAAGTGATCTTTATCAGCATAAAAATACAAGTGCCCAAATTAAAGCTTCTTAAACTGAAGAGGAGGAGAGATGTTCTTTATGAAGATCTGAGGCTGCTCAAACTTTCTAGCTCTGGAGGCCTTTTAGGGGACTTGCCTTCTGCTGCAAGGTGCTGCTTTGGTGTCATCTGAAGACTCAAGTGCAATAGGCCTGGCTGATTTGACTTTCCTTGTATTAGGATGATGAGGAATTTTACTACAGTGCTTCACAACACTCAATGATTCTGGAGTGGCTGGGCCTTGGTCTAACTGTCTTCACCCAGAATGCTGCAGAGAATATAGGGGCTGAGAATCCAGGTAAAAAACATAAACCAAACAGACACCCACCCCCCACCCTCTACAGATGTGTTTTCCTAAGCAGTGCAAATGTGCCAGAAAAGAAGGACTGCTACTTAATAGATGCTGGAAGATGAACCTTGATTTCCACTGCAGCAGTGATCTGACTGCTGCACTGTGATTCTGCTAGAGTGGCTGTGGCTTACTGCATGTGACTCTCACAGGTGGTCAGCAGGAGAGAGGGGAGGAGCGGGAAGGTGAAGCAGAAGAGGAGCTTTTAGAGATTCCAGAGGAGGCTGACCTGATTCAAGCTGACAGAGTGATTGAGGATGAAGAGGCAGCAAAGCCTCAGGGAAGGAAGGAGGAAGAGCACAGAGCTGTTCATGAACTAGCCAGTGTGCTGTTGGCTATGAAGCTGGAGGAGCAGGAAGAAGGAACAGCCCAACCGCAACAGCAGACTGTGCAGTGGGAGGTAATTGCATTCACTAGCATGCTCTGGCTCTGCTTGACTGTGTAAAGAATAACATAGGGATGCTAATACAGAAGAGTCTTTGTGCTGTAACTGCTTATTGAGGAGCTTTTTTTCTGCAGATAACTGCTGCCCAGAGGAAGAAAATGAAACAGAAGATGAAGGTTGAGCTCCGTAAACTGAGTGCAATGACAGAGTCAGAGGCCAAGGCTGTTCAGGATGTGTGGCAACTTGACCTGAGCTCCCGCTGGAGGCTTTACAGGTGACGAAGCTATTTTGCAGAGTCTGTCAGGCAAATGTTTCTTAGGGCTGTTCCAGTTTGCAAAGCTGTCAAGTCACAGTGTTTCTGTCCATATCTGTTCAGCTCCCTATTTGAACATGCTTGTTCTTACTTTCCTTGTATTGCACGGGCAGTGCTGTTATCTCCACTGCGTGTGTTTGGGACTAAGTACAGATGCTAATAATCTCTTGCCCAAAAGACAAAGAGGAGGTTTTGAACTGAATTCACTCAAAACTTCTGGATCACTATCCTGTTCCCCTTGCTGTGTGTGATAATGGCACTTTCTTCTCAGGCTTTGGCTGCAGACCTATCAGGGATTTATTCGACGGAGGATTCTGCAGCATGAACAGCAGTACCAAGCAGCAGCAGAAAGGCTGGCCGAACTGAGGCTGCAGGAAGATCTCTGCATTCTCAAGGAGGCCCAAGTTGTGGGGATGACAACTACAGGTGCACAGCAGTTGGGAAGCAAACCAGTATTGCACTGCATGCAGTAATAGTTAAATGACCTTGTTGCCAAAAGATTAGTATCATGTGGTCCTTGACAGCCTGGGTCAGATTCTGCATTAATCTGCAGCCTTCTTAATCTCCGATTCACTTTGCAAATGTGGCTGTTGTGTGAGTTGTCAGTTAACCACATGAGCAGTTTCCTTGTGCTCTTGCACTCCTTCCATCTTGAGTAGCATACTTCGAATAGAAATGCTCCACTTCTTGTGCCTAAGTGAAGCACAGCTAATATCTGCACTGCTATCCCCACATTGCCTTCTGGTGATGATAGTGTAAAGGTCATTGTAACGTGACCCTTTGAGAGACAGTTTTAAGTTTGTGTGTTGATGAATGCATTGGGTGGGTATCTTATGTCTGAAGAGAGAATCTGGAAAGGGCCAAGGCTAATTAGTAGGACTAATCTCCACCTGTCTTCCCTAATAACTCTTCATGTAGAAGCCACCCTTGGTATTGGTGCTGTTTTAAAGTTCAAAAAGCTGAGTCTTGAAATAGGGAATGTTGGGAAGAAACCCAGTCTGTCTGGGGACACAGCCTACTCCCCTCCCTGAAAACTCTTGTCATACTGCCTGCACGTAATTATATTCTGCTAAGGTTTATTTTCTCTCCTTATTCAGGTGCTGCCAAATACCGTCAGATCCTGCAAAAAGTAGAGCCGCGAATTGTCATTGTAGAAGAGGCAGCAGAGGTGCTTGAGGCTCACACCATTACTACTCTGACTAAAGCTTGCCAGCACCTCATCCTCATTGGAGATCACCAGCAGGTAACATCCATGACTAATGCCTCTAAGTGTTGTTCAAATGAACTAGAACCTTTCAACTAAATGCCATATGTGAAAGGTTTACTGGTCCCCAGCTTCCACAGATACCACAGGTCCCGTTGCCTGTAATTTTACAGTAGAGCTCCTGTGGGACTTGTCTTTTAGTTTAATGGATACATGTGCTTACATCCATTTCAGTTGTGACTGTATCAAACTTAGATATTTAGCACTTCTTTAAGAATCCAGTCTTTGGTTTTTCTAGGGGGGACCAGTGACAGAAAGAGAGATGTGTGAAAAGTCTTACTAATACATAGGAAAAGTACTAAAACATGGACCTCCTATCCCTTCTCTTTCAGCTGCGGCCTAGTGCAAATGTGTATGACCTGGCCAAGAACTTCAATCTGGAAGTCTCTCTCTTTGAACGGCTGGTGAAAGTTGATTTCCCCTTTGTCCGTCTGAAATACCAAGTGAGGAAGAGCTCTAAAAAAACCTCCATTGTATTTGCATTTAGGTTGTGTTGTTTGTAGTACACTTAAGTTTGTATTTCTACTCTGAGAAGCCTAAAAGAAAATAATCCACTACTTAACTCCTGAGAAGAATGGTAAGAGCTGTCAAACTGCCACAAACAGTGTTCCAGTGCATTTTTCAGTTATTCAGTGATGTCTGCAGCACTGTGGTTCCCACATGTTTTAGTGCAATGAACCTGGCTTATTGTGGCATCTGAAACTTCCAGCACTCTGGAGACTGACAGCACAAGTAGCCTCAGGCTGCTTCCCACTAAACTGCTATAATCATCTATCCTGGTGCCTGGAGAAGTTAATACAGGACTGCTGGAGGTAGAAATAAAACTACCTAGAAGAGCTCATGTAGTGTTTAGGGTGAGGTGCTGGCTTTTGTTATCTAAACCACTGTTCTTAGATTTGCACTGAAATGAGCATTCTTATTACCACAATTTTGCCAAATTATTTTCTTGATGATACTCCGCTACTACTACTCCTGTAGTTGCTGGGGGTGGCAGTGATGGGGAGGGTGGGGATCAGGAGGTGCTCCCTTCTTGACTCGTACTGGAAAGTCATCCTTGTATTCAGCGGTGGTCTGTTCAGTGGAACAACAGAATATTGACAGGGAAATATGGTGCTCCTTCCTTAAGACTGATAAAGCTGCTTTGTGTTTCAGCACCGCATGCGTCCTGAAATAGCCCAACTTCTCAGCCTTCATATATACCAGGAGCTGGAGAACCATCCCTCTGTCCTGAAGCATGAGAACATAAAAGTGAGTTTTCAGCCATCCAAGCAATTGCTTTTGTCCCCTGTTACTGGCTAAAATGAGTTTATGTAAAATACAGTGTTCAAAGATTTTGAATTCTTAGATCAAGTTCAGTTATTGAAACTTATACCTGAATCAAGAAAATGTGTGATATAGAATTAGGCGAGTAATCTGTAGTTCTTCTGGCATTAGTGATGGTGGACACTGGAAATGCAACCAATACCGATGACTTTAAGACAGTGAAAAATGGAAGAAGGACCAAAAGAACTGTAGGAGATTGAAAGCTAGGAAGAAATCTTAAATGAGAGACTTAAAGCATAATATGTGAAACTCCAGTGTAAAAGATAGGTGACTTGACTACTGGAACTCTCCTCTGGGTTCATTTTTACTAATACACAACATCTGTAGACAAGATCTATTCAGCTTAAAAGTATAAGGCAATCATGTATTGGCTAGCATGCACAATAAGCAGCTGGAATTTAATGTTATAAGCACATTATATATATATGCTTGCTACACCATAAGACACTTGAAGAGTCTTTGCTGTAGTCAGGCAGGTATTAGTCAGAAGCAGCATCAGCCTTTGTTTCTTCCTTAATGTTACTATGTTTCCATCTTAACACTCGCTCTCCATTTTCTGACTTTTATTTCCCCACCCTAAATAGGATTTTGTATCTCTCCATATTGGTGCTTTTCTTGCATCTTTGAACTATACTAGCAAATCATGTCTCTGTAAGTTTACCTTTTGTTATCTTGCATAGCCCTGTTCTGCAGACTTGCTCACAGCTCTCTCACAACTTAACTATTGCCCCAGAAGTCTAAGTGAAGGTTACACTGCTATGCAGTATCAGAGCTACACTTTGGATCTCTGAAACAAGTGACTGAATACCCTGGGAGAAAGAATTGGAAGTAGTTACAGAAAGGGGATTGCAGTAGCTTAGCTACTTTCTTCGTGAAAAGACAGTACTAATTAGTTAAAAGCTCTTTAACTGGATGAGGAAAGCATGCTGAAAACTATACCAGAATGCTGAAGCCAGACGAGAAAATTAATACGGAAGATGATTTAATTATTAGAATAAGTTATCTGGGAAAGTGGCAGGTCCTCTTTTGGTATCTTGAAATCTAGATCAAGTATTTTTGTAGAAGATGCTTTAGTTTAAAAAAAAACCAAACAAAAAAACAACCAAAAAAACCCAACAAAAACCAAACAAAAAACCCCAACAAAACCCAACCAAATAAAACAAAAAAAACCAACCCCAAACTCCACCAGCCAGCAACAAAAACCCTGCCCAAAATACACAACAACTTAGGAGACCACAAAATTTTACTACATTTCTCCTGTGAGAAGCTATTCTGGAGAATCTGATGGCTCCATCTGGCCTTAAACTAAACTTGATACCATAAGACATCAAAATTCAATCTTCCCATCTAGTACAATAACCAGCATAGGTGGTCACTGAATTAAATTGTACAGCAGTTGCCGCTATGCCACTATGGACACCTGGTTTTTCCTCATAAAAACAATCTCTGGGTTTTGGCACACAGTCAAAGAATTTCTTATGGGTAGAAGAATTCCAGTTAATAAGCAAAAAATAAAGGTCCTCACCAACTCAAAGCAAATGGAATTTTTGAACAGGTGAGCAGACAACTCTATGCCCCTGAAGCTCGTAAGTGACTGCTGGAGTCCCTGGTGTTCCTAGTTTTCCTGGTGGAAAACCAATCCTCCTTCCTTCTTTATATTTTTACTGCAGTCACAGAGAAGGCATGATTTTTGCTAGGCAGTGTTAGGCAAGTGCTAAGCCCTGCGCATTGGTAACTTACTTTTTCCCACACTATCAAAACAAGACATTGTTCACACCACAAATGCGAAATGGAACTACGATCTTTTGGGAGATGTTACTAGCACTTGATCTTCTCTTTTCTATATTTGAAAAGGTTCAGTAAAAACTCTGAAAAGGTAGGAAGTAAAATAATCCACAGGAACTGATTTCATATTAGGATACTGAAATGTTACTAATAAGCTGAAATGTGATTAATAACCTTAAATTCCTATCTGATGAATATCCTATGGAAATCTAAGGAGAAAATGCCTAAGTATGGCATACTGTAGTCCTCGGGAGTCTTCCTGTCAGTGAATAATTGGGCACATGGAAACAGGCTGCAGTGACAGCAGCTGGAATTCTGTTTCTGACATCGCTTTCTCTTGTTTCAGGGCATCATATCTAATCTCTTCTTTGTGGAACATGACTTTCCTGAGCAAGAGATTCAGGAGGGGAAAAGCCACCAGAACCTACATGAAGCCCAGTTTGTAGTGGAACTGTGCAAATACTTGTTGTTTCAAGATTATCTGCCTTCTCAGATCACCATTCTCACTACTTATACTGGACAACTTTTCTGTCTGCGTAAGCTCATGCCAGCCAAGACATTTGCTGGCGTGAAGGTTCACGTAGTAGATAAGTACCAGGGAGAGGAGAATGATATTATTCTGTTGTCACTTGTGCGGAGCAACAAAGAGGAGAGAACTGGGTTCTTACAGATCCCTAATCGGATATGCGTAGCATTATCCAGAGCTAAGAAAGGGCTGTATTGTATTGGAAATATGAGAATGCTTGGCAAGGTTCCTCTCTGGAGCAAGATCATTCACACCCTTCGGGAGAAAGGTCACATTGGCCGCTCACTGGTGCTTTGCTGTCAAAACCACCCTGAAACCAAGACACTGGTATCTACAGCAGCAGACTTCAGCAAAGTCCCAGAAGGAGGCTGCAGTCGTCCTTGTGAATTTAGGTTGAGTTGCGGACATGTTTGCACAAGAGCATGCCACCCATATGACATAGAGCACAAAGAGTATCAGTGCCTGAAGCCTTGTCAAAAGGTACTTTGTGCAGACGGGCACCGCTGTCCACGGTCATGTTATGAGCCCTGTGGACCATGCATGGTGATAGTAGAGAAAACTATTTCTAAGTGTGGCCACCTGCAGATGGTGCCATGCTCTGTTCCAGACAGTGAGTTTCTTTGCCAAGAACCTTGCCAGAGAATGTTGAACTGTGGGCACATGTGCAACAAATTCTGTGGGCAGGAATGCACTAAGCGGTGTCCTGAACTGGTTACAGTCATGCTGAAATGTGGCCACAACCAGCAAGTGAAATGCTGGATCACTGAGGAGATGAAACATGATCAGCTTGTGGAGTGTAAGACTAAGTGTTCTGTCACACTGGCCTGTGGTCATGTATGCTCAGGTTCCTGTCATACGTGCTTTGAAGGAAGATTCCATAAGCCTTGTAGCAGCCCGTGCAAGCGCTTCTTGGTCTGCTCCCACAAGTGTCAGCAGCCTTGTACTACAGAATGCCCTCCCTGTCAGCTGGAATGTCAGAACCATTGCATCCACAGTAGGTGTAAAAAGAAATGTGGAGAGAGCTGTTTTCCTTGTGCTGAGCCATGTGAGTGGTGGTGCCAGCACTACCAGTGTACCAATCTTTGCTCTGAACCATGCAATAGGCCTCGCTGCAATGTACCATGTCCTAAGATACTGTGCTGTGGTCATCCTTGTATTGGATTTTGTGGAGAGCCCTGCCCAAATAAGTGCCTTGTTTGTGACCGTGAGGAACTCACCCAGATCTTTTTTGGCTTTGAGGAGGATCCAGATGCTCGATTTGTACAGCTTGAAGACTGTGGCCATGTCTTTGAGTCCCAAGGCCTTGACCATTATATGGATGAAGATGATGATTATGTCATCAAGTTGAAGGTATGCCCTATCTGTCAGACGCCTATCAGAAAGAATTTGAGATATGGCACCATTGTGAATAGGCGGCTAGATGAGATAGAAAAGGTGAAAGAGAAAATCCAAGGCCCAGCACAGGAAATTGAGTCTAGCAGACAAAGACTGCAGGCTGCACTGGCAGGGAATGCTGTTCTGCGGAGGAATCTACCCCTTAAGTACCTTGTGCTAGAAGATAAACTAAAAGCTTCTGATCTCTCCACAAAGAGTATTGGGCTAATTGAGAACCAACTGAACTTCTACGAACGTGTAGCCGAACTAACCAATTCTATGAGCAAAATTGATGCGAGTGAGAGGAAGGGGGTGAGAAAGCGGCTGGATGAAGTCCAGGAGTGGCTGGATAAGCCGCGCCTCAGTTTTACAGGCCAGGAACTGTCTGACCTGCAGTCTGAGATCCAGAGACTGACCCATTTGCTGAAACTCTTAGCCATCTGCAAAGGTGCCAGCAGGATGATCACCCCAGTGCTTGCAGCAGTGATTGCCAGGGTACGCAAGATACTGGAAGGGACAAGGAAATTCACAGAGGAAGATGAGGCTGTAGTGAAGGCTGAGCTGGAGAGGCTTGGCGCTGCCCTGCCTGTGTCGGGGCTGGGGATCTCTGAAGCCGAGCGGGTGCAGGTTGTCAGTGCTATTGGTTGTCCCCGTGGCCACTGGTTCAAGTGTAGAAACGGGCATATCTACGTGATTGGGGACTGCGGGGGAGCGATGGAGAGAAGTAAGTGCCCCGAATGCCATGCCGTCATTGGGGGCACGAACCACACTCTGGACAGCAGCAACAGCCTCGCCTCCGAGATGGACGGTGCGACCCACCCGGCCTGGTCCGAGGCGGCTAACAACCTGCTCAACTTCGAGGAGCTCCGCCGGGTGCTGTAGTGCGGACCTGCCCCCTTGCTTACCCTCTGCCCCGCGTATGCCGCGCCGGCCGCCGCCGCTGTGGCCAATAAACGTGTATCGCTGAGCCTCGGGTGTCTGGTCGCTGCGCTCTGGCGGGTGGGGCGGCGGGGCTGCTGCCGGGAGGCGGGGCTGCTGCCGGGAGGCGGGGCTGCTGCCGGGAGGCGGGGCTGCTGCCGGGAGGCGGGGCTGCTGCCGGGAGGCGGGGCTGCGCCGCTCCGACCGTTACCCGGAAGCGGATGTGACGCGCAGTCGGGCGGTGCGCGGCGGTGGCAGCTCCAGCCGCCATGGAGGTGCGGGAGCCGCTGCGGGACCTCTGCGGCGCTCTGCGGGCCGTGTTAGCGCGGGTCCGAGGTGCGGACCGGGGCCGGGCGGGGGCGGGGCCGGGCCGGGCCACCTCCCCGCTGGCTGAGGCCTCTCTCTGCCTTTACAGAGGGCGAGCCGAGTGAGGGCCGCGAGGCGTTCGAGCTGCCGCGCTTCTGGGACGCCCTAGGTAGGGGTGGGGGGCCGGGCGGGGGCGGCGGCGCGGGGCCGTGCTGCGGGGCCGGGCGGGGGCGGCGGCGCGGGGCCGTGCTGGGGAGGCCGGGCGGGGGCGGCGGCGCGGGGCCGTGCTGCGGGGGCCGTGCGGGGGCGGCGGGGCGAACCAGAGGAGCCAGAGCAGCCGCTAGGCCTGTAGGCGGGTGTCCGCTGTGCCGGTGCGTGATCGGGCTCCGACTTGGGAGCGAAACGCCCGGTAGCGCTCCGGCCAGGGCTTTGGCACTTGCCCTCCGGCCCGGGGCATGGGCGTTGACAACGCAGCGGCCGGTAACGGGGAGTTGTCATAGCTGGGGTTTCAAAGCCTTTGGCCTCTGCTAAAGCCTCACAGCACATCCTGGTGAAGGTGTCGTGGACCAGGACACAAAACACGGTTGTAAGTATCACTAAGTTAAAAAAAGAGCAGAAAAAAAGACATAGACACATGCAACATGCATGGCACAGATGCTCTGTGGAAGTTTTCTTACTCTGTAGTGAGATTTACCTTACGTCTTTTTATCGCTTGGGAGGAAGAAATGGTAATCAAGCAGTAGGGCACAGCAGCATCGCAGATGTTGCTCATCTAGCTGTTCTGTTCTTTTGGTTTTTACCCATTACTTTCTATTCTTTTGCTCCCGTTGAATCGCTTTTAGGTCAGACATTCAAAGTAACATCACAGGAGGCTACAAAGCTGAGTCTAGCATTCTCAAGGCCTCCACCGACTTCTGCAGAGGTGAGTGAAAGTCCCTCCCCAGTCCCTGAAATTGCAGTGTGTGTGACAAGTGTCAGGTGTCTCTTAGTTCACCGGACTAAACCAAAGTCATTTAGTTCAGCGCAAACAAGGAATGTTGGTGTGGGCTATGCACTGTGGAGTGTATTAATCCAATTCCAGAATTTCCCAGAGAACTAATTTCTGTAACAGGGAGACATACCAAACAGAAGTATTCTTACATACTTTTCTTTAATATCTACAGCTGATTGCTGGTAGAGACAGGATATTGGACAATACAGACCTTAAATCTAACAAAGAGTATGCAATATTTTTGCTGGTAATTGAGCGAGGTTTATCGTACCTGTGTTTGGAGGAGCAAAAGAAAGACCTCCAGTTCAGAATAATGATTTAAGCTACTTCTTCCACTGTGATGCATGTCCACAACACCAGGGCATGTTTTGTTACCAAATTATGAGGCGGCTTATGATGCACACAGCTTGCTTACTGTATCTTCTTGTGCTGTATTTGCTTCTCAAGCAAGATGGCCATTACTATGCTTTCCTTTTCTCAAAGCAATCTGAACCTAAGTGATTGCTTGTGAAACTTTCTAAATGCAGTACAGCCATGCACTAACTCATGTTTAGTCCTTTTGTCTCTCCATTTTCAGGATTGCCGGAAGCTGAGTGAAGATGTCCAAAATGCCATTCTTGCAGTGGCCACAGTGTACTACTGGCTCCCCAAGGGCCAAGGTGAGAGAGTGACAGCAGGGCAGTCACAACTATATAGCATGGTCATTCTTTCACCACTATATAAAGAAACATGGCACTTTAGAGCCTAATAAGAGATCTGGCATCTGCAGGAAGGCAAGTAATCGTAGCGTCATGACCAGGTAGTCCCATTATCAGCTGTTCTGTAGACTTGAAACACATTTGCGAGTGAACCACTTGTCTGTCTAGTCCTGCAGATTTCCATCTGTGAGAGAGTGATAAGGTAGGAAGTTGCGTGGTTGATTGAGCATTCATATTTATGAAGCATTGAAATCCTTGTCCAAAGTCCTTTTGGAACTGGGAAACATGTTATTTCCTTCAACATACTTGTAACTTCATTAATATAGTGTATCCACGCAAATGGAGTAGTCTACGTGTTCCTTGTCTGCAGTTGCTTTCTGTCGTTGCTGACTTTGTGGCAACTTTTTTGCTCTTTCTCAATCTTAACCAGGTACTACTCTTCGGAAGATGGTACGAGATGCTACCACTGAAGTAGTGGAAGGAATGATCCAACTCACAGAAACAATTCTCAGTGCTCCATTGGAGAGGTAGGAATTTTGAAGAAAAAAAAAATAGGGAACAAAAAGTTACAATTACACTTCTTAGGAAGCAGCAATTGCAGATTACTTCGTAAGGGAACAGGGGGAGGCAGAAACAGAGCATTGTTATGAGGCAGGAAAAGACAGTGGCCTTATCAGCAAAGGCCCTGACCCCCAGTATCTGAGTGAGCAGAGCAGTGCTTGTGAGGGTAGTGAGGCTCAGTTGAGAGTCCGGATCATCAGACAAGCCCATAGTGATGAGGTCAAGCTGTAAAGACAGGCCAGCAAGTCAGGATCAGGGTCAGGTTCAGAGAGAGTAACCAGCATCAGACACCATCCTGTCATTGCCCAGCATGTCCATGTTGGGTCTGAGGTCCAGGCAGGAAGGTCAAATCAGGGGGTCAGGATCCGTGTCAGAATCAAGGGTGTGTGAGGCTGGGGTCAGACAGTACTGCTACACAGCTGTGATGTAGCACAAACAGGGCCCAGTGGCAGAACCCCAGGGTAAAAGCATCTCCTAGGGTAAGGAAAGGCTAGCCCTCGCTTCTAGCTTTTTTCACAATACCTCCTGTCATCAAAGGAGATGATCTCGTACTAAACTCTTCAACTGAGCCAACTAAACTCCTAGGAGAGGAGTGGAATATGCTCAAGGCCTCTCTACAGTACCCTCTTGTCCCAGTGACTGAGTGAAGTACATTTGCCTACGTGGAGAATAGATTTTTCATCCTGTCTGTGGCAAGGAAGGATGCTGGGAGCAGGATTCCCATGAAGATGCTGGATAGCATTTACACTGTTTGGCAGTTTTTGCCCTTGGAGTTATTGGACTGCTGTGGACCTCTTCCTCTCTTTATGGATTAAATGTCACTGCCCTTAGGCAGAGGTTAGCAGGCTGTAATACAGACTTCTGATTTGCATAGATCCTGAAAGATAAGCAGTACACCTAAGCATCCTGAGAGGCCTTTGTAAGAGGCTCTTGCTTCTTGTTCCAAGAGATAATTAAAGTCAGTAGGAGCAAGCACTTCTTGCTTTACACAGACATGAGATACTAGTGACAAGTTGGTTAGTGACATCTTTGCAGCAGAGCTTCTACTAGTGTGCATCATCTTTGGTGCAGAAAATAAAACTACAGTCTAGTAGAGTGGTGTTGAGTCTAGCTTTGGGGGGGGCTTTGTTTTGTTTCAGCTTGTCTCAGGAACAGCTTATATCAACTGGTGGTGTATGGGAGGCATGTGAGCAAGTGTCCAACCTGCCACGAGGTGAGTATTGTATATGCAGAACAACAGAACTAGGACGTGTTGTCTTCGAGCATCAACAGCCCTTGCAAGGGGCATTGTACTTAGTATAATGAAGGCTCACACATTCTGCAAAACCTGACTGTTTTTGAAACGTATAAGCTTGGAAGCCAGGTCAGATTCTTTGCATGGCAACAATGCAGCTCTGAGTTCTGCAGAAAGTTTGTTTCTATAATCTCAAGATCTGATGATCACAAGCCTAGGTGAATGTTGTTGCAAGGTGATTTGAATCAGTGCAGTGCCACAATTTTCATCCTTTTTGCTTTTGCAGATAACCAGGCAGCAGTTGTGTCAGCTCTGGCTGCATGTCTAGGTGTGGTCAAAGATGCTCTGGAGGAGATGGAACATGTAAGGAAGCCCCTAAGACTTTGAGGAACCTGCAGTGATGGTTGAGTTGATGGAACACAAGGATTGTTTTATATACAGGCTTTGATTTAGATTTGTTCTGATATGAATTACGCTATTGTATTATGCCCAGGTCTTAATGAGTTTTTAAACTCAAGCCTGGTTTACATTATGTAAGGTTTCTGTTAAAGTCATGGCCTGGATTGTGGGGGGCAGAGGGGAGTGGGGGAGTGGGAAGGTTTAGGTTGGTGCGAGAATGGCAGTATTTGCTAGGCTCTTGCTGTTTGCTCTCTTGAATTGGAGTGGGAGATTAGTTTTTCTTAATTCAGTCCTGCCAGAATTAACAGAATCTGGCAACTGAGATGCTGGTTGGAGAAAGGTTCCTCTATTAATTGTTTGTATGGTTTCTAGAATATGTTTTCCCTTTCTCCTGGGTCTTGCTGGATTTGATGTTAGGCTCTGGGTTTTCAGTGCGTCTGTGTTCTCAGGCTCTGGTGGAAGGGCAAGACCCCTACAGTGACATTATGGAAGATGAAGAGCTGGGCTTTCGGGGCAACAGAGATACATATTGGTCAGAAGCTGACCGGAAGCTGCTTAGCTCCTGCATGGGTTTAATGAAGGCTTCTAAAGCTTGCCTGAAGAAGGTCTTGGGTGTAGTGAAAGCTCATGGCAAAGCTGATTCTCCAGAGCACATTGCTCAGCTGGATGATCTTGCAGACATTGCTAATGACATCAGTCCAAGGTAAGCAGGTCTCTCCCCGTGCCGCCTTTTTGTCCAGAGCAATCCCTGTCTTTCTTGAGGTCTAGAGAACAGATTAGGAAAACCTTTATGGTATTGAAGCTGTGAGCAGGTGGTGGGAAGACTATTATGACATAGGCTGTTGACAGCTGTGCACATTAGGAGAGGGGTGGAGCTGCAGCTGTGTCTCTTAAGGTGAGAGTGGTATACAGATGTCTGAGAAAGCAGTGAGAAGCATTTTATGGGTGTGACCGACGACGTCTCCTTGTCATGCACTGCTGTTCCCGACTTACATTTAGGGTGGGTGTAGGCTTTGACCAGGATCCATGAGTGGTGCTATCAGGACCTTTCTTCCATTGAGCCCCTCTTTCTTGTTCTAGTGTTGACGAACTGGCACTGAGCATGTATCCACCTATGAACCACTTGGCTGTGCGACTCAATGTAAGTATCTGCAGCCTGCATGTAGGTCTACTCCCTTGGCTAGAGAGGAAGGGAAGAAATAGTCTTGGAGTGATTATATGACTTGTCAGGGAGAGGTGGGTGTTCGTGACTGTCTCAGTAACGAGTTCTTAGGGATGAAGCATTCCCTTTGGTTCTTGCACACTTATCTTCCTTCAGGTGGAAATGCATTCCTCATCTTTACTTCTTCAGGGAAGAGCATGGCTACTTGAGTTCAGAGTTGGCTCTGAAATATCATCTGTAGAGGTGTTCAATGGCAGTACCTCAGAAAAGTGAGGTATAAGGCTGCTGGTGTACTATATGTCTACTTTCTTCCTTGAGTAATGTAGACTTGCTCAAATGAAGTTATCTAAATTAAAAATACATATTAAAAATTCTCACAGTGTGGTTAAGCCCTGAAATAAGCTGCTCAGAGAAACAGTGGAATCTCTGTCTTTGGCAATACTCAAAAGTTGGCTGGGTAAGGCTCTGAGCAATCAGACTGACCATTGAGGTAGGCCTTGCTTTGAGCAGGAGGTTGTACTAGATGACTTCCAGGGGTTCCGTGCATCATAAATCAAGTACCTGTCTTCTTGTATCTGAGATTTTTTATTCTTAATTCCGGTTTCATGCCTTTGGCTGGTGGCTGATTTTGGGGGGTAAAAAGGAGAGTATTGCTTAATATCAAATTACATTACAGTCAGTCACTTGTAAGTTCAGGCCTCAATACCAGTTACCAATTTCTAATAGGCTTATCTTTTTAAAGGAAAAAGCATTTTCATGTATGCTTTAAAAAAACAAACCTTCCATTATTTTCACTTGTCCCAGCCAGCAGTAGGGTGGGAGACACTCCCAGCCAGCATGGCAGTGATAGATAGCTTCCTTCTGCATCAGGGTCTGTGGCAGTTTTACTGATTCTTGGCTGTGTTGGGCATTCCTGCGCTTCCCTTTTTTTTACAGTACTGCTGAGCCCTGTTTTTTCCATGCTTGGTTTACTTTATTTCCCTTTTGTTTCTTTCTAGGCTGCTAAGTTGGCCTCTGTATTAAAGAAAGTCTTAGAGATTACAAAGTGAGTATGAGTTACAGTTTTATTAGTGTGTGTTCCCTGCTATGCAGGTTGATATCTTTCTGCCTTCTGTCAAAGATGACTCATTTCTGGAGAGTAAATGCTGGCATTTTGGAATCAGTAAGATGTTATCCAGTCACAAATGGATGGGAATAAGAAAAGGATGGTAGGGATGAAAGTGATTCCCACTGAAGACAAACACGTGTTAAGGTTTGGGACTAGAGACATGGATGTGAGTTCTGCCTTGCTCAAAGCACTCTGGGGCTGTAGCAGTCCTGTTTTAATGGTAGTTCAGTACTTCACAATACCCATGTGTTGTCTTATATCTATGCATCCAGAACCCTAGGAGGCTTTCCTAATAAATTCCCTCCACTCTTGCAGGACAAGCCATGTATGTCCACCATCAGAGGAAGGCTGGGTGCAGTTTCTGACTGGTGCAGTAGATCACAACATGAACAAAATCAAGAACTTCACACAGGGTCAACTTTAGCTCTTCCATGTCTACATGTGTTGCTGCGGCTGGCTCTGGTATATGCTTTTCCAGTGAATCTCGCTGTTCTCCAGCTACTGAGAGAATGATGAGAACAGTATTTTTAGGAGAGAACTTTACTGCTACTTGGTGAAAGTTTCCCAGGAAGTTTCCCTTTGCCATTGCAAAAGGTGTCATTTTGCTTGGATTGCTGGGATGGTGCAGTGCTGCATCTTAATGCTGTGAATGGGCCCCATGGTTCACACATTACAACTACTACGGGGTTCAAAGAACAATAAAATATTGCTAGATTTGCATGAATGGTTTTATCTGTTTTCAGGTGGCAATGGATATGTAGGGAAGGAAAGGGCCTTGCTTCTTTTGCAAGCAGCCTGATGAAGCTTTAAAGAATATGCAGCATGGCTGCTATTTCCTGTTTAACCTTAGAGAAGAGTGAACTATCTTTCTCTTTCCTATTTCCTCAGAAAGCAGTAGAAACTATTATTTACTACTTTACCGATGTCAAGGATCTGTAGGGGTATAAGAGTATATCTCCAGGGAAATGTGACATGTGTTGTGGTTTGACCCTTGCTGGTGACTAAGCCCCACACAGCCACTCGTTCACTCCATATTTTTTTGAGATACTTTGTGAGATGCTTTTTTTGAGATACATCATGACTTTAAAGTTCTAGGATATCTTTTTTTCGCCACAGGTGGGGAAAAATGACTGAGCAGCGCTGGGTTCAGCACATATGCCTGGTGAGAAATGCAGCATCTTGAAGATTTAGGCCATCTTTGTCACAGTGAAGTTCAACGTACAAAAGTGGAGAGTGGGCATAGTGGCAGATGGGAGAGTTGAGTTTGTACAAATTACTATTCAGACATGGCTTTAAATATTACTTTAATGAAACTCTTAACGTCAATGCTTGCCTAAGATCAGGGCACAGATCATGACCACTTTTTTGTAAACAGGACAGCAGGACCTGTTCCAAGTTGAGCATCAGGCAGCTGCGATGTTGATAGTTTTGTAGCTCTTCATGTTCTGGAGTTGAAGGCAGGTAAGATGTGCAGTGAGTCTTCTGGGCCCTGCTTGGATGGGGGTGAATGGGATTTGTAGCTCTTGACTGCTTTTAGGTTGAACAGAGCCCAAGCTGAAAGGCAAGAAGGGATTATACAGGAAGCGCATCTGTTGGTATTTGTAGTTCCCAGGGCCCAGGAAGTGCATTTGCTAGATAGGAGTGTGGTGCCAAAAAAGGAAAGGGGAAAAAAAATAGAAGACAGCTAGCAGTTGTATAAACTACCACAATGGAGTTGTGATCTGACAGTAGTTTGGGAGGGAGGTAGGACAGGATAGTTGAAGTCCCCATTTAAGGTTACTTTGTCCTAACACAGCTTCTTGAGAGAAATGTGGGGGTTTTTTTCCTATGAAGGGCGTGCATTATTGGAGGACTTTTGGCTATGTCAGGTTTGCCTGGTTCTTCAGCAGAGAAGCAAAAGATACTCTTAAAATCGTGCCCAGGGACTGCCTTTATTGCTGACAGCGGTTAATGGGTGGAAAGATGTGTCACAAACAGTATAATTCTACTCCACTTATGGGTGGACTTATGGTCCCATAAGTTCCACTTATGGGTGTTGAAGTGGCTAGCCAAAAAGCAATTGATTTCTCAACAGCAAATATTTTCTAAATTACATAGCTCATTTTGCTGACCTGTAACTGTTGTCTTATTTAATGTGTATGTCTGCTTAAGTCTTGTGGTACTTTTCTTGTTACCCTTTTTGTTGGCAAGGGGCTTTCCTTTTGCTGTCTAGGCGTTTGGGGTTGAAGCTTTCACAAATGTTCTACTAGCTTATGTTACGCTTCTGTTGAAAGTTCTTTCATCTGGCTTTTTTTCCATTTCAGTGTGAAAATCTTCTGTGTTACCTAATAAAGGACGGGATGCCTGGGGCTGTCATGCTGTAGCAGTCTCTTCCTGCCACGTTGTTGCCTGCTTATTTTTGGGGACAGCTTTTCCTGTGTAAGGGTTTCTTTAGCTTGTATTGTGTCTCTCTTTTCCGTTTACTGTTCCTAGATTTGCACTTACCTGTACTCTCTTTGTCTGTAAATGAGCCCTCGCCCTGCAACCACTATCGTACATTTCTCCAGGGGTTCGGTGAGAGGGTTCTGGAGGCTGATCTTTGCTGTGCTTGGCTGATACTGTACCATGTTTTCTGGAAACTGTTGAAAGAAGGAAATGAGCTGAAACTGAGATAAGGAAAGAGATTCTTCTATGATTAAAGGGACATAAATGTTTTTTTGGTGCCAGAGGTCTGAACCTGAGCTGCCAGTTGCCAGAAGAGGCAAAATCCAGCTTACTTTGTCTCAACTACAGTCTTCTGCTGTAGTTTCCTTCTGCAGCACCTGACTTCGAGACTGGTAAGTTAGGAGCCATCAGGATTTCCTTATGCTCACACACAGGCAAGATAGAAGTGGGAGTACTGTATACAAGAGTGTGGCACAACTCACCTTTCCCAAACTGATGTCTTAGTGCTTTGAAAGAAGACAGCATGAGGAGAGCCACTCAACCCAGCGCATTTTTTTTGCTGTTTATGATTATGAAAGCTGTTTTCTCGCTACTGCAGTAACGAATGATAGACTGATCTAACCTCAATAGTGAGAAGGGGTTCACAAATGCTGATCTCTTCCTGTGCGAAGTATATGTAGGTGGAGTCCTCTTCTCTCAGCATGGCAGTCAGCCTAAGCAGATGACTCTCTCCTGACCCTTTTCTGTACCGTGAATAAGGCACAAAGACCTGCAGGTTGTTAGCTGGAATACAGAGTGGTGAAATACAGATGACAATGCAGGTAAGTACAGTCTAGTCTTAGCCTGCACGGCATCTAGGAGTATTTAGTGCCTAACGTTGTACTAAAAGCTGCAGCATTTAAAGACTTAAGTGATCCCAGCTGAGTTTGCAGATTCAGAATCTCTTAAGGTGATATTGCAGAAGTGTTTTGTTTCAATCACCTACAATCAGCTCTTCAGCCAACCCTTCATAAACTTATGGCTAAGTATGTTTTTCCTGAAGTGAGAGGACGAGATGCAACTTCCTAGCCACACACCCAGCAGAGTCCTTACCTTCATTGCTTTTGAGGATAAAATGAAACTCTTCCTTCCAAAGTTGGGTAGTGGGCACACCATCATAATGCAGAGACTGGGCCCCAACTACCAGGTGAATAGCCTTTTCTCCATCGCTGTGGTTAAACACTTCAATAGAAAGTGGAATATCTTGTCCCAGTAGCAGAGGACTCTTTGACTGGAGGTGCATGAAAAGGTTAATTGGCTCTTCAAGGGCAGTAGGGATGGTGCTAAACTCTGTTTTGCTGCTGGTGGTGGTTGTCTCAAGTTCCTTTGCCTTTCTGTAGGCTTTGTCTAGTACTTCTTGTTCCTGAAGAGAACCTGTCACAAAAAAAAGGAGCATATATTTGTAATACTCTTTCCTGTTTGCTAGTGTGAAGGAGTAAACGCAGAAGGATGGCGCTGAATTGTCCTGGTAGTACTGTAGATAACTGTTTCTAAGAGCATAGAGAAAGATCCTGCTGTGCTTCTGCTTGGAACAGTTTGAGAATTTTAGCTGACAGGACATTCATTTGATGTACCTGAAAAATTCTACTTGGAAAGATTTGTCATAGTTTTTAAAGCACCTTGGTGGTAACATCTGTCAGAGTAGAAGAGGCAGTTGCCTCAAACTATAGCTGTAGGTAGGGCACAGTACGATCTTCTCTTGTGAGGGACTGCAGCCAAGGAGACAACACGCCATAGGCTAAGATAAGATGGTAGGGTTGGATCAGGGAAACAGCATTCAGTAACAGATTCTGAAGGGGGAGCTGCTTTTTGAGGAAGGGATTTAGATAATTCCTGGGAGCACAACAGTCCCGGAAGCTGGAGTCTGAAATACATCTATATATATATTACAAGAGTAATGAGAGGTAAATGTAGAGAGTGTACAAGTAACAGAAATCAGGAAAGAAGGGTTTCCAGACAGGAAAGTGCCAGCTGAAGAAAGGCCTGGTCTTCTAGAGATCTGGTTAATGTAATTAAGCAGGATCAAATATAGGGCATGACCTGTGCTTTGACTCTGTAGATAGCAAGAGTAGGGTGTTCTTGTGCCATTCAGGAAGGGGAAGTAGTGAGTAGTGGATGACCCTAATGCTCTGGTATGGCTCTGCTCTCTAGTCCTTTACACCTCACTTAGAACACTGGCAGAGACTGTGCTCAGCTGCTCTCCTATCCCATACCTTCAGGATACTTGTAGTTGTGTGTGATATCCTCACAGCGTTCACTGCCCACACTCTTGGTGCTGATGTTGTTGCCAGTGTATTTTGTGCTACTGAGAACTGGCTTGAGGCCATCTGCTGTTTGTATCCAGACCTGGCACTTGGCATTGATGGCAGCAAAGAAGTAGCAGACATCATAATCCACTTCTATGTCCCCTTCCTTGATGGCTTGAACAGGGGCTGGCCCACAGAAGGACAGACCTGAAGAGACCATGTTGCTCAGGTAAGATTCAGATGCTTTATCAACTAGACCCATGCCTAGTTCAGACCTATACTGGGAGGGGTGAAGTGTATAGTTCAGGAGGACATTAGGAAGCAGTGCTGTGATAGAGCTCCTAGAGCTACACAAGCTGCACAAACCAAACAGATGAATGATGGTTTAGTGCTTAAAGTCAACAGGGTGAGTCCTTGTCTTTTTGTATGCTTCTGCTGGAAGTTGGGAAAGGGAGAAATATTGAAATATTTGCTCCCTGCTCTACTCCACACACACACCCCACTCTCCCACCCCCACCCCCGCCGGCCAAGCCCATCTTTGATATTTTACTTCTGTTTTTTTCCTGGCAGGTGGCATCCAGTGCCTGCCACCCACTGTACTTTGGTAGCAAGTCTGCTCGAGCCATCCAGCATTCGTTCCAAACGTGAAAGGTCCTGCAAAAGACAACATCACGCGCTTATGCTAAGGGATGGAGCCCTGAGGTACAGTAAAGCTTTAGCCAAACCACAGCCAATTGATGCTCCTTTGAAAGGGCTCAATGCATGTTGAGGAGGGAAGAGACCATGTTTTTTGACACAAGTTGAGTTTTTCCAGCTGGACTGGGCTATCATTCTTCCTTTATGGGCCCTAGGAATAGGGCACCCTTCAGTTTGGGTTGTGACAATTTCTCAAGAACAGGTCATGCATACAGGATCTCTGCTGAGCTGTCTCCTATCCACCTCCCTGCAGCTGTTTACCTCTTTCATTTCCCCCCTTTACCACTTCCTAGATCTAGGTATTGTCTCAAATTCTTGCTTGGGCCCTGCCACGTTTTCTTACCAGACCCGGGTGCTTTTGTCTTGTGTAAGCAGTGTCCCATCTTCATCATAATACTCATCCACACTTAGGCAGCTGCTAGTGTTGTGAGCCCACGTAAAGCCTGTGACCACCCTGGTAGGAATTCCCAGGCACCTCAGAACTGTACAGGAGAAAGAGTTGTGAATCAGTTGTGCATCATGCCCTAAGGGTGCCTCTGCTGATAGATGTAGAGACTTTTGTGGTGCTAAGTCTATTAGAAATGGCACCGGGCCTGCTGCTTGGGCTTAGCAAGGGGCATTGCCCCCTCAGGAAATAAGCTCATAGGTGTGTTCAGTGAATGGTGTGAACTGATACTCTTTTAAGCTAGTGATGCTGAACGTTGATGAGGAAGCTGAGGATCTGCCTCTCAACTAAATGTTAAAGGTTATGTTACTGGGTGTAGAGGAATGAAGGCAGAGGGTTGATTAGCATTGATAACATGCAGCTGTGGCCTTGCCTCAGAGGCAGTGGGTTGATTGACATGGATGATGTGCAGGTTCCGCTAAGTGGTTAAATAGCCCTGGGGATGGATGGAGGAGGAGTGGTGTGGTCTGACCTCTGGAGGAAGGAGATACAGCACAGACAGTAGAATTTGACCAACAGTAAAGCCTTGTTGCAGTCTACTAGTTTGATTGTGCTGCAGCAACTGGGATCTGTGTTAATTCAGGAATTTGGGCATATACTAGAGGTTCTGCAGACCAAATGAGGTTTTGCTCAACACAGGAGTCTTTGAACCACCACTGTACCTGAACACATGACTGCAGCAAACACCCAACACTGCCCATAGCGGACAGGCTTGCATTGTGATGCAGCCCACTGCCGGAGGATGGGACTGCTTCCTAGCCACTTGGAAGGGGGTGTCCCATCATAGTATTGCCTGGTCCCACATTCTGCCAGGATTCCTCTAAACTCATCGCAGTTCATCTGCAGGGAAGAGGGAAAGATTCATTAAGGAATTGCCTCTCTTTGGTAGGTATACCTCATCCTGCTTGATGAAACTACTTTCAAGGCAGATGAAACCAAAAGGATTTTTTGCGCAAAGCATGAAGGTGATAGCTGAGCAGAACAGGTGCAACAGTCTCCCCTGAGATTCACTACGTGTACTGCCGCTGCTAAGAAACTCCTCCAGCACTACTTGTCTGCTTCAGGAATATTGGGAAGGGCTGGACATGGGCAGGAGGTGTTGTTTGGAACAGCTCTGGGAGGCTTCCTCTTTGGTCAGCAGGTTGCCAAAAGCAGGGTTTGAGAAGATGCTAGCCTTTGCTCTGTGTTTCTGTCTTTTCTACAAGGGTCAGGCTGTCTGCTTTCCTTACCATGGCAGCAACTATGCGGCAGATGTAAATAGGGTTCTTGCGCTGCGTGCGATCCTTGTCTTGTTGATGGCGTTCACCTACATCCAGCAGTGTGAAGCAGATGTCAACAATATCCTCCTGAAATTGAAACAAGAACATATCATTTCAGGAAATCTGACATGAACATTTGTTCTCTGGAGTCCTTTCAAGGGTTTGTAAGTAACTATGCAGATTTTTTTTCTCCCTTTCTGCTGATAGTCTTATAAAAGTGGGCTGTGGAGGAGAGCTCCAGGCAGAGATTTGGAGGGGGGAGCACAATGTACCAAAGGCAGACCTACAGCTTTAGTGAAGCAATGTGGGAAGTACATTAGCATGATAACTACATCCCCAGACTGAGGGCAATTGATAGTTTTCTGGAGCACTTTAGGTTGGTACAGAGGTACTTTTGTGACCTGGTGGCACTAAAGTAGAATAAAATCCTGTTCTAATCACTGGCTGTGTCAGATGGCCTTGGGCAAATGGGAAGATCTACTTGTCCTTTCTGTACCTGTAAAATAAAGACGTATTACTAAGCTCTGTTAAATACTTTTATATGTGTCGATGAAAGGAAGGTGCACAAAACCCAGATATAGATAATGCATTTCTTTATAGAGGACAGCTTGAGAAAGTAGCTAAAATTGCATATACTGTGTTATGGGACTTCATACACAGGTCCCTGTTCTCCTGCACAGTCTTGGACAAAGACAGTGAGTGCAGAGAGCAAGGTATTTCATCAAAGCCACAGCATGAAAATGCGGAGCATCCTGTACACAGAGGAAGCATGCACCCTTCCTCTGCTGGTGGCTATAAGAGATCACAGACATATTGGACCTCTTGCTTACCTGACTGAAGTCCCAGGGTTGCGCTAGGACTGCATTTTCAGTCCCCCCGTAGATGAGACCCTCTTGGTTTAAAATGTACTCCTGCCGCTGTGCCTCATTAGGCAAGAACACCTCATCATCTGTATTAGAGGAAAAAAACATCAGGAGGAAAGCATTCCTGGTCTCAGATGCCCTTGCATCTCTCTTACATTAGCAGAATCCACTGCAGTCCAGGGACTTTGGCAGTCCCTGGCATTCTGCCCTGAAAAGTTCTACAGATTCTGAATCAGATGGGAAGGAAGAATTTTATTGCCATCTCTGTTTCCTTGTGCAAAAAGTTCCTCCAGATCTAGGCTATTGCACTAGCTAGCTCCTTTACTCTCCTGGCTGTTTACTTCTTTATTCCTAAGGAAGATAAAGTGGCCTTAATCAGATGAATTATAATGTTGACTCATCTTAAAATCTTTGTTACAGGAAATACTTTATTAAACATTTTTCCCTTAGCAGGAGGACAGGGCTCTGACAGAGTACTCCAGGAACAGGACAGAAGTGCTGAGGTGGGTGGCTTTGAGCTTTTATTAGCACTTTAGGAAGGAGGTAGGGGCTATGAGGAGCAGGGCAGGATTGGCAGGGAGCACTAGGTCAGTCAACCTCAGCTTCCATGGGGGCAGAATGCCAGAGCTCAGAAGCTGTTTTTGTGAAGTGACTGTTCCCAGCCTGCCTTTCTGTTTCTGGCCACATACCTCGGCACCAGGGATTAAAGAGAAGAGTGAAGTTGCCCAGGAGGTGGGAAGACTTGGAGGCACGTAAAAGCAGTGTGTACTGGCCAATGGGAGCATTGACAGGGCTGTTCACAGAGATGGTCCAGAAGAATGGGTCTTGTTCTTCCAGTGCTGCGCTCCACTGCTTCTGGTCTTTAAGCAGGACGGAGATGTCAAATCTAGTCTGGATTCCATCTGCTTTGGAAGGATGTGATCCTGCAGCCAAACAGATCTGATTGTGGCTATTTCAGACATGCATCCTCACCCCATGCAGATTGCAGGGACCTTGTCTATATGCGGAGCCATAGCTCTCCTTTCTTGTGAGAGAGTCTTAACCCTTTAGCAGCTTAATGCCTAGTGAATCTTCCTAAGGTTAGTGCTGCACTTAGGCCTCTATGTTTGAAACTATGTATTTCATAGATCTGTAGAAAGCAGGAACAGCCAGAATGGTGCAGACCTGCTGCTCCTGGCATTCAGTGTATTGTAACAAGTCACAGCCAAATGCTTGGATTATGGTAGAACCAGCTGGGGCTGAATGCTGCTGTCATTCTCTCACTAGAAAATGCCGTAACAGATAATACCTGTAACAGGCTAGCTAAGTTTGAATATTCCTAAACCAAAAACCAGGAGAGAGCAGAGACCCCGTGACTACTTTCAAATCATAGAATAGTGAACCTGCGCTGGTTACTGTGCTGCGGTCTCTCTTCTGGAAAGAGATCTAGCTTTGATGCTGCAAGTCCCAGCACCAGGAGACTCAACCCTGCTTTAGATAAACAGTTCACTGGCCTCGCTTTTAAGTGTGGGCACCTCTGTCCAGCTCTAGAGATGGCTTTTGCCACCAGCTCTGTTCTTCAGGTGGGTGGAGGACCAGAGCTCTGATAGGTATGGTGATGATGTTACCTGTCTGTACTGTGAGGAAGGACTTCTTCAGTAGCTGCAGGTATTTGAATATTGGAGCCGAGAAGACCACAGTGATAGTGAATGGCTGCCCTCGCCTCACCATAAGCCTTTCAGTGCTGATTTCTTCTGTGTGGTGGTTATTGTTGTTCATTGTGATCTTGAAATCACATTTTCTGATGCTCAGACCTGTAGTGTGACAAGGTACAGAATGAGTCTGGGGCTGTGAGCTGCCCGCAGTCTGGGCCTGTGCCACGTCCCGAGATACCCATACAGCTGATGGTGTGCTCCTGCGCTCAGTCAGCCCCCCCTGCCTTTGAGACTCTCTGCCCAGTAACTGTAAGGGCCTTCACTCTGAGCTTGGTTGTTCTTGTGTCAAGTGGCTTATTGACCTGCCTTTGCTTATACCTTAGTATCATTAAGTGAACCAACTGATTGTGCAAAAGCTCCTTCCTGCCCAGGGAAGGACATGTCACAGACCTGAGCATTCAAATGATACAGATGTTGTGGCACTGTGACTTCAGTTGAAGTCTTAGTCTGTGTACTCGAGGGCACTGATGGCACTCAAAGCAGCATCTCTCCACGTGGATACATGGTTGAAATTGTGCACAGGGGACAAGCTGTTACACCCCACTTGCAATGTGGGTGCAAGTTCTTCCAGCAGTTCCTGCACTATGTATGTCTGATAAGCACCAACGACCAGCAACTGGTGTAAACTTCACTGCTGGTTCAAATGCAGTGTGGCGGTATAGTCCTGGAACTATGCTGGATCACAGCAGATCAAACACCAGTTTTCCTTCTTTGCACCATATTAGTTGGCAATCTGACAGCCAGAGCTGCAGGAGATAGAGGAGCTCCTTCTCCTCCTGTCTCCTACACATTCATCATACACATCATACGTGCTTCTGTCAAGCACCGGAAGGGAAAATTGCCACAATTTCAAGCACCCAGTTTGGTGCTTAATAACTGTAGTGTGATCATATACTTGCACTGTTCTTCTGGTTTTGGTGGTGTTCTTAATCTTTCCAGACTTCTTGCTGACAAGCAGGTAACACCGTGGATTTTCTCAGCTTTGGGATCATCCTGACCTCACTTACCTCTTCAGCTCCCAAGTCATCACTAAGGTCCTTGAACTTGTGGGTTGTAGCTGCTGCCCCCTACATGACACATCCTGTCACCTGTCTCCCCTTGCTGACTCAGGCTCCTCCCTTTGTTCCAGAAAAAAATACTAATCCACAGAGCATTCCCCTGTTATCTAAAGCCATTGCTGCTGTGCTAAAGCCACAACTACTACTATTTACAGTTTTCCTTGGTCAGCTCTCTCCTTATGTCTAACTTGCCTTGTCCTCTGCATTGATTCTTTCATTGCTGTTGGCCCTTCTGTGTTTATTGTGGAAGTCCAACTGGATTGTGCAACTTTGTTTTCTTTTTTCCCCGTATGAATTTTGTCATGTGTTGCTTACGGTCACTGATTCTGGCCTGGCTTTCAGATCCCTTTACAGCTGTGCTAGTTCATAGCCCTGCACCAGTTTAAACTTTACAGAGCCAGCTCTGACTTTCTATATGTTCTTCTCTGAAGATGTCTGTTCTGGCTATCTTGTAGACTGGTAAGTCATACACAGTCAGGCTCTCCTCTCCTCTCCTTCATATGACGTTCTTGGATCTTATTGTCACTTTCTGCAAGGTTACTTGGAACCTGGAACCTCTCCTTGCTCAAGTGCCTAAACCAGTCATCTCTCTGCCTCAGTTTTGTGGTCTGGCTTACCTAACTCCACGTGCTGCCCCCCATCCCCTATGTTAAGGATAACTCTCTTGCCCTTGCTTCCAAACTCTCACATGTCTGCGTTAGCTGCCTCTTACTGCTTCTCTCAAATTCCTCTTAGGCAATACCAACTTTTGTTTGCTGTCCCTTTTTCTGCAGTCCTCCATGTGAATTGAACTCCCTTAGCCTTTAGAGCACTTCCTTGGCTCCTGCCCTGTAAGAAGCTCACCTTTTCTACAAGCCTTGTGAACACTGTCTTGGAGCAAGGACAGTTGTTTTTCCTGACATACAACCAGCAAATGCTCGAGACTAATCAAAGTGATTTTTGCTTACCTTGTTTCATGTCTAGTTCTGTGTACCGTGAAAGTCTTTGGTTTCTGCTTGCACTGGTGGGCTATGGATCCTTCCTTCAGCTTTCTTTAAAAATTATCCACTTGCAAAGTTGTTTGCTCCATTTCTTTATACAGGGTGGGATGTGATGTTGCCACCTCCCCTTCAGCTTATCTTGCTGGCCTGCTTTGCAGTCGTTGCTTATCTGTCAGACCAAATTAGAGACACCCACAGAAAGGGGCGACTTTTCCTACCTACAGATAAAGTTACATTCCACAGTGTGATATGAAGCCTTTAAAGACAGCTGACGACAATTTCTTTAAAAACCTGTGCATTGGGGACCCCACAGCAGGAAATGCAACTCTTAACTTGGCTCTAAACACAGTGCACAGAATGCACTTCAAATGTTAAGTGTTGAGTTGCTCCTGAACATTGACCCTAAGCTACATAGAACCTGAACCCTTCAAGGAGTAAAAAAATCCCCGTCAATACATCCATTGCCCTTGTGCCTAATTAAAAAAAGTGAAACCACTTCAAAATGAGGAAATTTGTTAAAAGCAACAACTAAAAAAAGTAGAATTTCTGTAGCATAGTGCATACTATTTAAAAATATCACACTGGAGACTTGGACTAAATACATTCTTAAAGTTGCCATGATCTAAAAGGAAGGTCACTGCATTGATGAATAATTGGTCAAAAGACAGGAGGTAAAACATCAGAAATAAACAATTTTCACTGTGGAGCGAGTCACCAGTATTTTTGCAGAAATCTATGGTCTTCCATACTCATGAATAGTTTGAGAAGCTGATAAAAAGGCACGAGATGGCAAAGCTTGCCCAGTTATTCTGAGTAGTAAAGATGAGGGAGGCAGGTTTGGACAAATTGTAGAGGAATCTGAAGATATTGAATGACTAGGCCATAAAATAGCAAGTGTAGGCACATATACTGTAGGAAACAGGGACCTATATCTTACATAAGCAGTGACACATTCTGAAGTAGTTGTAGCCATTCCAGAATGAGATTTGGATTTATACTAAACAGCTGCTGCACAATATTGTCCAGTGAGCTTGGTGTTTTTTCTTAGTATTCGCATATTAAACTTTACAGTTGCTTGTTTATATGCATAATTTAAGCTAAATACAAACTCTCTTAGTTTTAGTCATTTACTACTTACCCTTAATTGTATAGATTCATTTTCACAGAATTGCAGAATGGCTGAGGTGGGAAGGGAGCTCTGGAGGGCATCTTGTCTGACTCCCTGCTCAAGCAGGGCCACCTAGAGCTGGTTGCCCAGAACCGTGTCCAGACAGCTTTTGAGTATCTCCAAGGGTGGCGGCTCCGCAACCGCTCTGGGCAACCTGTGCCAGCGCCCGGTCACCCGCACAGTGAAAAAGTGTTTCCTGATGTTCAGAGGGAACCAACCTCCTGTGTTACAGTTTGTGCCCATTGCCTCTGGTCCCGTCACTGGGCACCGCTGGGAAAAAGCCTGGCTCCCTCCTCTTTTCACCCTTCCTTCAGGAATTTATAGACATTGACAAGTTCGCCCCGAGCCTTCTCTTCTCCCGGCTGAACAGTCCCAGCTCTGTCAGCCTTTCCCCACATGTGAGGTGCTGCAGCCCCTCGGCAATCTTTGTGGCCCTTTGCTGGGCTCTCTCCAGTATGTCCATGTCTCTCTTGCGCTGATGGGTCTGGCACTGGACACAGGACTCGCATGTCTGGCCTCACCGGTGCTGAAGAAAGGGGAAGGATCACCTCCCTCAGCCTGCTGGCAATGCTTTGCCTAACGCGCCCCAGGGCATCATCAGCCTCCCTTGTGGCAAGGGCATGTTGCTGCCTTATGTAAGCTTTGACAGCTTTGACTTTTATTAGGAAACGTGGATGTCACCAGATTTGCAGAAATTGGGAAAAACTAAATATAAGCATACTGGGGAGATCTTCCAGAAAATTCTATGAGTTTATTGTCAGCATACATTTTTCAGTGTCAATTATGTGTGATTTTAGTATGTGTCTTGAACTTGTTTTTATATAAAGGGCTAAATGCAGTATATGACTGATTTGTGCTCTTCAGGTGTATGCAAATTGTAAGCCAATTGATTGTGCATAAACCTCTGACTTTCTTTGCATGATCAGTGTTTTTGAATGCGCCTTTGCAGTATACATGTTTATGAACATCTAAATCAGAGACCGCTTTAGATACAAGCAGGTATTTATCCCATCACTACTGCCTTGTGATGACTGTGTATATGCGTAGTACCATCTCTTGGTCAAGTTGGTAACTGCAAGTAATATTTGCTGCGTAGGATGCACTCTGTAAACTGAACAGAGAACTACTTATTGTCCCTTCACATCTGTCATTACACTGAATTGGGCTAAAAAAGCCCATTGAAAAGGTTAATACGCAGAGGAGACTTCTGCATGCAGTGCTTAAGTGCTTGTTCTGGCATTCCACCTGGTGAGAATCTGCAGTCTTAAATTCGATACCTGAGGTTTTCCATCCAAAATCTGAGAGAAAGAAACAGGAATTGGCCACTACAGAGATCAAAACATTCAGCAGAAGTGCTGACATTTCCTACTTGTGAATCACCTTTCCTTCTGGAATATGATTTTCTCATATGTTGGTTTCCTTTCAGTTGTCGTTTGTTTCGTCTGTTAGTTTAAATGCCATTCATGTCTGATCCAGCACTTATGTTTGGTAAAGGCAAACTGAAAACACTGTCTTCATTACTGATGGTACGAAAATGGTGCAGCCATCTCCGTATATTGCAATTGTAACTGCACTGTCAAAAAGTTGTTTGGATTGGTTCAACTATTTGCTGTATGCAGCCAGCAACTCGCATGCCTATGCAGGCACTCTGTTAGTTACACTAACATTTTGGAGTAGCATTTCTTCTGTGCCCTTGGCAGAACTGTGTTTGGAGTTGTGCACAAAGGTTTTCCTCTCTTCCTGGCTACCTAGCTTCAGGACAGCACTGTCTGTGGATGATGGTATGAGCCGTGTCAGGAAGGGGGCAAATGGACAGCTTTTCATATACAATGATAGGTAGCTCTACCATATGGGTCCTCAAAAGGTGTTGCCCTAAGATCCTCCAGATCAGACACTTGAGAAAAATTGTTTGGTTTTTTTTTAGTCTGACTGTAAAGGGGAAACTCAGTAACTTTTTGACTTACTTTGTCTTGCAGATTTGTTTTAAAGGTGGTTCTTTGTATGCTTTCCACATAGTTATGACTTACGTGTTTCTGGCTCCAAAAGGAGTCTTCCAATGGGAACAGGTTACCTTTGCTGGAACTCCAGGAACAGCATTCATTATGACATTCTCCTGGAACGACTGGGTTTGTTTTTTCCCTGCAAAATTGACCTCTCCTGTAAGTCCTTCTGACTGATCGCTCCAGTCACAAAGTCAGTTTGATACCAGGTTTATTTTTCAGGCTTCCTTTTATTCAGTGCATTGAAGCATGTGAGCTCAAGCTGTCCTTTATTATAATATATATTCTAGTCCATTGTCCTGTGCAGTTGGTAGCTGTGTTCATGCATTTAACACACGTTAATCATGCTTCTGATATGTACCATTGTTTGTAAAACTACAGTTGTAATAGACCAGCATCCTGCTTATGCTGATTTTAACCTCCAAACCTGAAGCTGCAATATTGTTTACATCAATGTTAGCATCTGTAACCTCATGTGCACAAGATCTACCAAACCAATCAAGTAAATTCCCTTCGTCATTGTAAGGATTTGGTAAGAATTAACATTCACTCCCAATTAACCATGTCCATGACATTATACCTGTCTCTAAAATGCAACAAATGCATAAGCATGTACAACTTGCTAGACTGGATCAGAATGGAGGTTGGTTCATCCAGCCTAATCTGATCTTTAACAGTACACAATGCTGGATGCCTCAGAAGAACGTGCATGAGCTTCACCCCAGCAAGTGAGGCATCAACTTGTAGCTGATGATTTTCACAACTCAATGTGTCCTGGTAGGCAAGATTTAATGTCACTCTGAGAGTTCCTGTTAATGATAAATAGTCTTTGTATTAGTCCCCTCCTATCTGCTCTGCAGTCTAACGTCGTTAGTGGTTAGAAACAGAAGGTGTTGTAACATCAGTTGAGCTGTTTATGCTGAGTTCTCCTTCTGCACTTGATATGGCTGATGTAACACTGCATGATGGCTGACTAAAATTTGCTTTCCTGCCACGCATTTACTAAGCTGAATTTCACTGATTGTTATATTGTCATCTATTTTGCCTTGTTTGCAACCCTCTGAAGTTCCTCATAGTTTTTCAGTCTTCAGCAATTTAATTGGAGCAGATTTTGTACCCTTTTTGCAGTCGTTCCTTGCATTGCTTCTTTTGAAAAACTTCATCCAGGTCTAGGCAAGTGTTGTCACTGTTCTGTATCCACTACATCCCTGACATGCTCATAGAAATCTAAAGGAAGGTAATCCATAGGATCCTTGAAAGTATCCATCGTGTCAGGATGCTATCTTTATACTGCTTCATGATTCTTGTTGGTTTATGGATCCAAACTTTAATCCATAAAAATCTATCGGCTTTATTACCTATAAAAATAGAAGCTTAAAATGCTGTGTAAGCATCTTTAATAACTGGCTCTTTCTGAATGTACTGATCAAAAAATGTATACATCTAAGCATCCCTTTTATTGTGTCTACATTTCCAGTTCAAAATGTGATACGTCCATGAGTTAGCTGTGAATTATCCTTTTTGTTGGAATTTCTTGTTTGTTTAGAGCAAATGTTTACAGTGTTCCTTTTGTTTTGTCTTTTATAGTGAGCAGTACCCTCCACATTCAGTACTCCACATAAGAGTGATTGATACTAAGCAGCAGTAAAGCAAGGCAGCTTTGGTGATGGAACCAAGTGATTTGAAACTACCATCTTTGGCTATTTCTGGGTTTGGTTTTTTAATTTATTTTGAATTGGTAAAAGGGTAGTCATTTAATTGACTGTGTGAATCAAGGCTTTAGAAACTTAGATCAGGAGAACAGAATGGTGGGGAGAAACATTCACCACCCTGGAGACTGATTTTAATGTCTTTCAAGGGCAATTTATAGTGTGAATGTGTCCTATTAGCTAAGGCTCACTTGATTATTTTGAGTGATCAGAATGGAATGAGGTATGGGGCAGCATCTTGAGCATGCTGAGATTTAAACTGCGTATTTATAAAGAAAAACACTCATAATTTGCCATATTTTACTCCACCAACTCCCACTGATTTCTGTCTAAAGGCTGTGTAAAGATTGTAGGTTTGGCAAAGCTATTTAAAACCTTCCTTGGGCACTTAAATGTTTTTGTCTGTAATAATCATTAGTTTAATTGAACAATTGTCTTATGTCTAATGCAGGAAGAATGTGTATTTCTTGCAGATGGCGCTGGCCAGATCTGCATTTTAGCACTGACCCTGAGCTGGGTGTGGTTGCTGAGGGCAGTCCCTAATGCTGACACCCTGGAAACCCAGCAACCCCAGGTGTTGCAAAGCTTGGAATTTGGCAGAAGCATTAGGGCTGTTTGAACAGCAGGCCTCCTTTACAAATAGTTAATTGGGATGAGGTCATTCCAAGCTCGTGTGACAAACACTGTCTGAAATAATTTCCTGGATTGTATTTAAGAAGACATCCCTAAGGAATTTGAATTACATGGCTGTAATGCATGTTAAATGCAATGACAGTCTGTATTCTTGCAAGATTTAATGAGATTTTGTGAAATGTCATCACTACCTCAAGGCCTTTTCTGAGGCTAGTGGAGGATTGTATGTCTTGACTTTCTAAGACCCTGGAAGACTTAATTGATAGGTGAAAAGCTACCTATTTCCCTCTCCTTTGTCTGGAGAAATCTGGATTCCTCTGTGTGTATGTGTGTGTTTCCTTTTGAATCTTCATTCCAGTCTCTCTGGGCTGACTAGTTCTGACAAGCTTCCACATCACTTTTAAGTATATGTGTGGGTGGCAAAATATTGTAATTGATGTAATAAAATAGGAGTTTACATGTTTTGAAGATTCTGTTGGCTTTAAATCAAAGAAATTTAAATGAGACCTCAGTTTAATCTGTGTCACCGAGTTGGTTTGTGACCATGAAACATTCCTTCTAGGGGAAGTTGGGACTGCATTGCTGGGCAGTACTAGGTGTTGTCAGGAGGAAGAGGTCAAATTGTCTCTTAGGAACATTCACATCTTTGCTATTTTGGCTTAACTCTGCAAGGAATAAATGGGCACAGTGCTGGGATTTAGATCCGTGTGGCACAATGCCTTCCTCATGGAGGAGGAGGAAGATCTACTTTAAGCAGCTTTGTGTAATGAGGATGTGTGACTGTTAATTGTGAATTTTCATACATCCTTCTGATTATGCTGTCCTGAGCCTTTTCTTCCCATCCTATGCTTTCTGAGCATTTTTGGAGATGTTGCAAAGTATCTGCCTTTGCAAACAGAAAAATCAGGGGGTTTTTTCCTGTCTGCTTTATGATACCTGCATGAAAGGAAACAAGTGGAACTTCCTTTAACGTAAGTTAGGACAGTAGATACAGTGGTTTTGTAAGACACAGATAAAGAGCTGGGTGAAGTGTATGGCAGCAGGCGTGGGCAAGTAACAATCTTTAAGGTAGTGCCAGCACAAAACAAAACCCAAAAAACATTATAGGCTGCTTTTTCTCAACTAGTCTTGTAGGCAAGTTTGGCCAGTCCTCCCAGTAGTACAGTGACAAGTTTCTGACCTGGAGCAAAGTAAAACCACCCAACCTTTCCCCCAGCCCCCATTCCAATTTTATCAAAATGTATAATGCCAAAATAATTAGGAACAATGCATTGGCTGTTTGTCTGTGTTAGTTATAGCTTCTGATTGTTACTACTGCCTGTTAGTCCTAGAATAGATTCAGACTAGTAGGGGATGAGATGCACAGCCAGAGAGCATTGTAAAGTGAGTCCCCCTCACGTGTTAATTTTCTCTGTGGGAAATTGCTCGTGTTTATGCTTAGCAAAGCCTTTGTAAATACTCCAAGGCAGTTGCTGCAGTTCCTTGTGAAGAGGATACAGTTTGGGGTCCTTTGCTGTGGGCCAGTATGGAAGCTCAGTCTTTTTTTCCTGCAGTAAGTCTTCCAAATTGGCACCTTTGTCTTGTCCATAGTTTGTGTTTAAAATGCAGTTTTATATATTGCGCATATATATATATATATGCAAATAATAAAAAAAACGTAACAGTCAGCCTCAGAGTTACATTTAAGTCCGGAAAGCTCTTAGCTGTGCTTAAGTTAGAAAAGTTATAATAGAAAGTATTTAGATAATTTCTATAAACAGAACAGTATAGGTATCAGTTTTGGCTTTGTCTGGAACTGTTTCTGGAGCTACTTCATGAAACTGAGAACCTAAGATGGCAATGTATTGAGAAATTTACTTATTCATTACATCAGCTGCATTTTTTTCTCTCTTTCTGTTTAATGGGAACAGGAACCAGTTTTTCCTCTCCTGTAAACTCTTTTTAAAACTAACTTCTTTTTTCTTCTTTTTTTCTGAGTTATTGGGAGCTGCTCTGGCATTTGTGGCTCCACCACTGCATAGGGCTATTTGCAGCCATGTTCTTTTAGAGTCAGGGAAGCCAAATGCATTTTGTTTAGATGAAGGCAGAATGATTTGAGTTCAACATTCTCTGTTCCTGTGAATTGTTAAAATTTCTCATGTCCTAAAGATCTAACCACGTCTAAAAGTTCTTTATATTTTCCCTTTAGTGCTCATTAAAAAAAGAGTCAACTGGGGCAAAGACTTTTTTTGCTGCATCTTTTAAAAGAATGCTGTGTATATCCGTGCAACTACATAAATAATGTATCTCTAAAGATTACACTGTGTTAAATAAAACTAGGAGTGCTACTTTTGCATATGTGATTGATAGAAGAAGGAGACGTTAGCAAATGGAAGTTTAAGACTTATGTTAGGAGCTATGTGTGTAAATAAATGTGTCTTAGTCCAGATGACAGGTCACCTATTTACTGTTTAATGATGTTCTCCTTCATTCCTGTTTTCAGGAACGGCTGTTCCAGCCTGTTACTATTTCAGATGCTCTAGTGTTTGCCACTCCTTGGTCCAGGATGTGTTTCTTTTGTCCTGTTACTCCCAGTCATTTCTTGGAAAATATTTCATTATTTGTAATTTATCACATGATTAAGTCATTATTTGAATAGGGAAACTGCGAATTAAAGAGTATTGTTTATTGAATAGCTTCTCATTTTTCCAGTCATAAGAAGAGAGTTCTGTTGTAATGGTGCCATATCCTACTGCTGTATTTTTCTTCTACTAATTAGATGAAATCATAAATTTAATTCTAGAATTGATTTATGTCAGCTACTTGGATAGTATCTTGGCTGTTGCTGAATAAAACTTATATTTGGTGAATATAATTAAATTATAATCAATGAAGCTTATGAAACCAGTGTTTTTTAATGATGTTCCTTGGAAATTTAGCTGCTGTCATGGCTACAGGCTCTAATGTGGAAAACCATCACACTTGATCCTCTCCTTCAAGTGAAATTATATAATCATTTCCACTAGTAATTCTATTCATGAAGGTCCATAAACCATGTTAGGGAATGAAGAAGATGACGCTGTCTTTACAGTATAGTATATAGTACCTTTTTATTAATTTCTATTCATATTACATCACTTTACTTTGGCTGAGTAGTCTGCATTCTGTGGTCCCAGTCATAATAATGTACGAACACTGCACCAACCTCATAAACAGAGACAAAACTGAATGGATGTACAGGTTATATCATTGCACAGGAGCCACATCAAGCATCACAAATCCCTTAATATCTGAAAAATGGATGCAAACCAAGTCCACCTGAAGCTGCCTGGTGCCACTTTTGTAGGGAATGATTTCAAATTGAACTGTTGAGCTCTCCATGGGGGCCATTCTTGCCACGCTAAAAGAGACAATACATTTGTAAGTTCAAGAAGCTGAAAAATTTGTGTGACATATTCTTCAGAGTCCTCAAATCTAAGACAGTATAGGAAGAGTCGGAGTAAGTGGCTGCTGTGTTTGTATGCTCCCGGCACAGGTGGGCATAACCTTCCATGTTCACACCCCCACAGCACTATCCCTGAAGAACTAATCAAGCTGTAATGAATGGGAGAATAGTTGCAGTTCTCAACCTGTGATAGAGAACTAGGGTTTGTATCATGAGGGCAAAACGTATTGAGTGCCTGAGGAATAATCAGAAAGGTTATCTTTAGAAGAGCTCAATACAACTGTATGTACTACCCTCAACACTCACAACCTTTATAGTAATCTATATATGCCCATGTTGTATTTCTGTGTGGTTAATACAATTAATGGTTGATTTTATGTCCATAGTTAGAAATTACTCTTGCCTTTCCAACACAAAGAGAGTGATAGTAGCAGCAGGAAACAGTAAGGGAAAAAGGCCTCTGCTCTAAGGAGGTACTGAAGCTGAGCAATACTGATGCTGGTAAAGCAAGTTAAAAGTGCAAGGTCAGGATCTAGACCTGAATTTTGTATTCAATGTAAGTAAAACCTTAGTGTTTCACATCATTAGTCATCTTTTGCTATGTTTTTTTTGTTGTCCTCTCACAGTTTCTTAGTGCTAACTCCTCCAGCATAAATAGTTTGGAGACTTTAAAAATGTTTTTAGAATAATAACCATGGAGGAGATGGGAGAACAATTCTTACTGGTATGGTATCAGTGGACAAGTTTTTAAAACATTTCATTACAGTATATGTCCTGGCTCTTCAGTAATTTAATATCTGAAGGGAGGAAGTTACCATGACTTTCTGTCTTACCCTTCAAGGTTTTACATTTTTGCCCTTCACATAATTCAGTCACTAACTACAGAACTCTGAGTTACACTGTCATTAAAAACAGACCACCTCTCCACTCCCGGAGCATTCTGTAATTCAAAGCCTGGCAAACGAGGTGTAAAAAACTCCCAGCTAGTATGTGTTGAGTACTGACATGATGGTATTTTGTCCAAGGTTGGTGCAAACAAAAGTAATGAGGTTGACAATCTTTTTAAAACCCCCACTTTTATTCCAGATTTCCCACCAAAGTGAATTGACTTACTAGCCAGATAGCATTTACATACTTGATTCTGAGTTGCTCTTTGATCAGGCCACTACCCTCTGCTCTCAGCACACAGTCTGTCACCACTTCAGACAGTGGGTTGGTGAATGTAACCTGCACATCAACAGCCTTGTGTACTACTGTTGGACCAAGGACCTACAGAGAGAAAACATTTTGCTCAGCCGTGTCATTAGTCTCACTTCTTTCTCATGGTTTTACATTCCCATTGCAAACCACTTACCCTCTTAGGATTTCCTGGATGGAAGGAGCCAGAAATTGATACATGTACATGTTTTGGGGCATCAGAGTTCAGGCTTGAATCAGCCATCCAGTGTGGCTGAGAAGGAGTAAAATACTGCAGTATCTACCGTTTAGTCCTAACTTTTTAACTAGGTCAGTATATGGTATTATATATAACACAGTATATGATACTTACCAGAGTGAGAACAGAAGGAAAGTGTTAACTTGACATACATGGCTAACTACTTTAAAGCAGTTTAAGTCAAATTAGCTTAAGTTAGGCCAAATGAAAGGTTTAAGATTAGAAAACATTGGAGGTGTGAGATGGAGGTAAATTGTGGTGTCTCAGGAAAAAAAAGAAAAAAGAAAAAAAAAAGAAAGCCAAGTGGCAAATAAAGATATTCATTACCCTATTTTGGCAGAGATAAAGTGGAATCGGCATATTTGGTTATCCTTGTAGATAATATAATATTAGTTAACATAATGGAGAACTCCAGCACCCCAATTACATTTCTCTATTATTGGCTGTATGTTTATACAGAAGTTCAATCAACAGAAATATAAGCTGTTCTTGAAACTTAGTCACTGAATTGAAGTAATTTAATTCAGGTGCCTGCCCTATGTAAGTGACTTTCTTATTTGCGTGATACAGCACAGAAGGCTTTTTACAAAGTCTCACTGTAACTTGGTATTCAGAAATCACCAGACCTACAAAAATCCAAACTCTTTATTCCTGTGTATAACTTTGCTTTTCCTGTGTGCTACTGACAGTGTAAGTGTGGTTTGGGATAGCTTACCTAGTCTGGAGGCTCTGAAAGGCTGCAAATTACCGCGCTCCCTGCATGCTGTTTACAGTGCAGTAGGCAGATAGCATTTGATCCCATGTCTGATACAGCATGTGAATGGGCTGAACTGTCCAAAAAAAGTTAAGCTAGTTGATGTGGATGTGATGGGCCATGCAAACCCAGGATTGTCCCTGGGCACACATAGTGTGTGGTCTTCCCGGTAGACTAAGAATGGCTTTTTACCCATTGTGCAGCATTTGCCAGAAGTCAGTCTTAATGAAAAAAAAAGCCTCCAGTTCTTATTTATTAATCATGTGAGATGTTACAAGGTGAAAAATGCCACTTTCCCTGATAAGGTGGAACAACTTCCTTGGGTATTAGTTATAATGAGCCTCACAGCCCCAGGCATTACCAGCTAATCAGTGAAGATGTCTTTGGTAAAAATCAGGCTTCCTAAATAAACTGGAAGAGAATGATCAGGCTTCCCTGACAAAAGTGGAGGCCTACATATGGACTAGATCTCTCTCTGTGTCTCTCTGGAGATATAATCTTACCTTGTAACCCTCATAACACTGAGAACTTCATCAGTGCCATGTCAGCAAGCACCGGCAAGAATACCATAGCACAGCTATGCCTTGGAAAGGTTTGCTTTTCCTTAGTGTATTTCATTTAACTTCTGTCGTATGACCTATTATTAGAGCAGCAAGATCAAATCACCCTCAGGCATGATTTCACTTCCCACACTCCTTCCCATGACAAGCAGATGGAATAAGGATTCCAGTTTCTTCTTCTGAACATGCCTCTCTATGGACACAAAGGGGATTAGTTTTTACCTTGATGGTGAGAAAAGGATCCTGAAGTACAATATCCTGCTCTACTAGAAGTGAGGCTCCCTGTTTGGTTTCACAGACAGCAGTCACTAGGATCTTCCTGTCATCCGTCAGAGAGTTTTTGTACTGGGAATAGGAGATCTTGAATGGAATCTCTTTCACTGGAATGGAAATAGAAACATAATTTCCCCATGTTCTTCTTTCTGTGTCTAAGTACCAGCTATCTGTATCTGTATTTTAAGGAGCAAGGATGCTATCACCCTGGGGCTGTCCATTTGTGGGTGTTAACAGCCAACAGACAGGAATGATGCTCATAGGTGGCTTCTGCTTACATACACATCAAACACTAAACGATCAGGCAGTTTGGCAGCTGAAACAGTTCTGAGGGTGGATAAGTGTGGCAACCCCTGCTAGTGTGTTTTTCATTTATCTGAAGCTGCGCATTTAATGCTCACAAAGAAGGCAGAATTGGAAAGGTGGGTTGGTTTAAATGCCCTTGCTGATGCAGCTGTTCAGCCTCTACCTTTAAACGGGTGCATGGTCAGGGTCTTTGTGCCAGTGAGGAAGGCAATGGATCTCAGTACATTGAGAAAAAATGATCATCTACCGCTGGAATGGTGGAAGGAGTACTGATGTGTTGTGTATTAGCTTGAGAGGGTAGTTACATTCATTTGTGCTGCACGTCTCATTTTTCAGCACTGTCCCTACAAAAGCAGGGCAGAGGCCACTACCTGCAAGTAGTGTAGCTCTTACTGCAGTCTGTAGGTGCTGTCCTACTGCTGCAAAAGACATAGGCTTATGTTTCCCCATGTAATCTGTCTTTATTCTTTGCTTATGGGGAGCTGGTAGCTGAGTCGTCTCTGGTGTATGTCTCTTAGTTGTTCTTTTTTAGCAAAAAATGTCATAATGTAGAACTAACAGTGGCTGTGCTGTGTCAGACAAAAGGTCACCCAGCTCAGTATCCTTTCTGACAGTGCCCAAAAACAAATGCTTAAGGCAGGGCAAATATATATATCTGTCTCTATTTCCCTCAATAGCCTTAACCCCCAACCCAACTGTTTGCAGGTCATGCATTTCTTGAGCCATTCATTATTTCTCTGTGATTTGGCCACAAACCAAAGCTATGTCTTCTCCTAAACTGTATTAAAATTAAAATTACCTTCTTTGGATCCAAGTTTAATAGACCTAGACAAGTGCAAAATCTCTGCTTTTGGTTTTCTTGTGTAGAGAATGGCTGAAGCCCTCAGTTTAACCTTTATGGTCTTGAAATCGGAGAGCAAGTTCCTGAGTGCAAAGGTGAGGAGGATATCCTGGCCAATTACAGGAGATGCATCAAGGATCACCTTCCCTGAGATGCTGGGTTTTTGTGCAGGCTGTGTCGTATTTTGCCTCTGTGCTACTGAAGGTCGTCTTCTAGATCTTCTCATTTTGGCCTTTTTTCCAGTGCTTCTCACACCAAGCAGCTTCAGTGCTTTTTTATACACCTGCCTTTCTTTCAAGGATCCTGCTTTGAAAGATAACACAGTCAGAGGTCTCATGCGTGCTGGTTATAGTGCAGTGGAGCTGTAAATGCTCTCAGTAAATACAGTTTAGGAGAGTTGAGGAGGGCAAAGATACACGTGAGGAGAAAGTGAGGTCTAACCTAAATGCTAATTATGGCAGAAAAGCAAATGAATATACATGGCCATGAAGGCTGGAAAGTAAAACCTGCCTGTCAGCTTTAGCTGCCTGTTCATGGGTGCCTCTTAGAAATTGTGAGCAGAGGAAAGATAACTGCTGGGAGAGCTCAGTTCTGCATAAGCTGGGGCAATTGCCATCTCCTCTGAAATTATGAAGGGCGATAAAATCCATTTGCAGAAACCCTCCCCAAACAACTCTCCAGAATGGCTTATGCTGCACGTTGTAAGAGAAATATTCTTAGCAGCTGATCAGAACAGCTGGGACAGAATATTTTACAATTTACAAGTATCTCTGACTTTGTGTTGAATGCATTAGTATTTCATCAGGGGCCGCAAAGGCCATATTGAATCACTATCAGCTGATGATGAGTCCTAAAACTTTGAAAATTCACAATTACTTTGCTCCAGAAGTAAAGAAGTTAACTCAGTGCTTGATCCAACAAAGGCCTAAATTCTTTTCACTTCTGACCATCAGTGCTGAGACAACTGTAATAAAGAATTTACCTTCTGGATATTTGTAATTAGCAGTGACATCCACACGGGAATTGGAGCCTACTGCTTTGGTGCTGATAAATTTTCCAATCTTCCTAGTATCAGAATAAATTCTCTCTTTTCTTTTGTTGCTATAGTGAATCCAAGTAACATAGTCAGCATTCACTGCTGCAAACACAAATGAGCTGTCATAATCCAGGTTCACATCCCCTTCCTTAATGGCTTTGGTGGAGGCAGGGCCACACTGATATATGCCTATATTAGAGAAAGGGAGAAGTTAAATGACCACCTGTTGCGAAAGAATGCAAATCCTCATGCTGACAGCAAGAGGGAGAGGTAGTCACTCCGAAGACGTGTTTGGATAAAGTGCGTTGTTTCTATATCAGCGCATTATGGTAACAGCATGTCCAGAGAATCCACGAGCATTTTCTATCAAAAGGCAGGAGCAGACGGGAGGTTGTAAGGCTACTAAGGTGTAGGGAGAGCTAGCGCTTATTATGATGTGTGCTCTGTGAAATGTTCTAACCCTCCAAAGCTTGCAAGGCCGTATGCTAAGCTGACTAGTGAGAGGAGATGGTGGGAGTCAAGTCAGAAGTACAATCAGACTTAGGAGATGTGAGTCATCAATGCTGTATGTACATTGAGAAGAGCCAGGAAGCTAATTCTGATAAACTTAGTAGTGAGGAATGAGAAGCAGTTTATCTGGAGTTTGATGGGTTTTAAATTGCCAAATAAAGGATTTTTTTGACGGAGGTCATCAAACTAGATCAAGGAAGTTGTGTCAGTGTTGCCTGGCTGAACAGAGAGCTTTGGCTGGAACTCGGGGCAAACCCGAGCATTTACCACCTTTGGAAGAAGGGACAGGCAACTCTGGGGGACTATAAAGAAGTCACGAGGCTGTGCAGGGTGAAGATTAGAGAGGTGGAAGCCCAGCTGGAACTCAGGTTGGCCACTGCAGTAAGAGAGAACAAAAAATGTTTGTAGAAATGCATCATAAACAGAAGGAGGGCCAAGGATAATCTTCATCCTTTATTGGATGGGGCGGGGGGGAACACTGGCACAAAGGACGAGGAGGAGGCTGAGGTACTTCATGCTTTCTTTGCCTCCATGTTTAATAGTAAGGCCAGCTTCTCTCTCGGTACCCAGCCCCTGAGCTCGAAGACAGGGATGAGGAGCAGCAGAATAAAGTCCCCACAGTCCAGGAGGAAACGGTCGGTGACCTGCTGCTCCACTGAGACATCTATGGGACTGGATGGGATCCACCCGAGGTACTGAGGGAGTTGGCGGAGGAGCTCGCCAAGCTGCTCTCCATAATTTATCAACAGTCCTGGCTAACTGGGGAGGTCCCAGAAGACTGGGGGTTATCCATCTACAAGAAGTGAAGGGAGGAGGATCTGGGGAACTACAGGCCTCTTAGCCTGACCTCAGTGCCAGGGAATGTTATTGAGCAGATCATCCTGAGCACCATCACATGGCATGTAAAGGACAGTCAGGGGATCAGGCCCAGCCAGTATGGGTTTATGAAAGGCAGGTCCTGCTTGACAAACCTGATCTCCTTCTATGTCAAGGTGACCTGCCTAGTGGATGAGGGAAAGGCTGTGGATGTTGTCTACCTGGGCCTTAGTAAAGCCTTTGACACCATCTCCCACAGCATCTCCTGGAGACACGGGCTGCTCATGGCTGGGATGGGTGTGCTCTACACTGGGTTAAAAGCTAGCTGGACGGCCAGGCCCAAAGCATGGTGGGGAATGGAGTCACATCCCACTGGTGGCCGGTCACAGGTGGTGTTCCCCAGGGCTCAGTGCTGAGGCCAGCCCTGTTTAATGTTTTTATTGACTATCTGGACAAGGGGATCGAGTGCACCCTCAGCAGCAGGCAACACCAGGTTGAGGGGAGTGTTGATCTTTCTGAGGGCAGGAAGGCTCTGCAGAGAGATCTGGACAGGCTGGACCAACAGGCCAAGACCAGTTGTATGAAGTTCAACAAGGCTTGATCCTGGGTCCTTCATTTGGGGCACAACAATCCCACGCAGCACTGCAGGCTTGGGGAGGAGTGGCTGGGAAGCTGCCCAGCAGGAGAGGACTGAGGGTGCTGCTAGACAGTCAGCTGGACATGAGCTGGAAGTGTGCCCAGGTGGCCAAGAAGGCCAATAGCATCCTGGCTTGTATCCAAAACAGTGTGGCCAGTGGGACCAGGGCAGTGATTGTCCCCCGTTACTTGGCACTGGTGAGGCCACACCTCGAATCCTGGGTTCAGTTTCAAACCCCTCACTGCAAGAAGGATGCAGAGGTGCTGGAGTGTGTCCAGAGCCAGGCAATGGGGCTGGAGCACAAGTCTGATGGGGAGCAGCTGAGGGCACTAGGGGTCTTTAGTCCAGAGAGGAGGAGGCTCAGGGGGCACCTTACTGATCTCTAGAACAACCTGACAGGGGCTGTAAGCAGGGGGTGTCAGTCTCTTCTCCCAAGTAACAAGCAACAGGACAAGAGGAAATGGCCTCAAGTTGCTCCAGGGGAGGTTTATATTGGATATTAGGAAAATTTCTTCACTGAAGGGTGGTCAAGCACCGGAAAGGACTGCCCAGGGATGTGGTGGGATCACCACCCCTAGGAGTATTTAAAAAACACATAGATGTGGCACTTAGGGACATGGTTCGGTGGTGGACTTGGCAGTCCTGGGTTAATCATTCAACTTGATGATCTCAAAGATCTTTTCCAACCTAAATGACTCTCTGATTCTATGATTTATGAATCTGTGTAACGTTAGGAGCTAAGACAAGCAAGGGTGAGATAAGTGAACTTAAGATGTGCTATATTTCTGGAGGTAGAGGATCAGAAAAAGTAAGAATTTACATGCTGGTAGGCAATCCTGAGGCTGGCAGAAAAGCAGCCTACTGGAGACTGATGCGGGTATTGCTTTTCATGTGCACCTGAATCAATGCTACATCTGCTGGGAGTAGATAGAAGAAGGTTGTCCCGCAATTTCAGTAACAATCTTTAGGAATAACAGTGCCTACAGCTTTTTATATTTACAACAGTGTTACCTTTACTTGTTTCCTGGGGTGTTGCATCCAGAACCTGCCATCCATCATAAAAAGAGCCAAGATCTCTTCTAATGAACCAGCTTTCATTCCAGACATGGAAATTCCTGTAAGAGAGGCAGAATAGGGAATCGCTGATTCATACAGTTAATTTTATATTGAAAGATTTGATACATTTCTGGTGCAATGCAAGAAATAACGCTAGTTGAGTGAATGAAAACTGTGGAGAGACCAGCTGCTGACTCCTTTCTTGAGTACCTCTTTCCCCTTCTTTGCCAGCTTTTAATGTTCAGATGTCTGAGAAGTGTTGAGATCTTATGAAAAAAACGATGTTAGAAGGAAGATAAATTTATTGCAGAGTCAGGTATTCCAAAACAACATACTGTACAGTCCGAGGTCTCCTGTGCATGTAGTGCTATCTGTTGGTATTTAATTCACAGTTGCTTTCTAATGAAACAGAGCAAGGTCTTAAAAAGATTAGTCAGGATGAGTTTGGTACAATGCTCTGGGTGATGCTCTGCTTGTGTTGAGATAAGATAGAGACTGGCATGGCCTGTTCCATTCCACTGACAATGTTAAAGTAAAGGAATGTGCTCTGAATAATTAGAAAAGATAAGGTGGGCACCTGAAGGAGATCAGGAGACCATGAGTCAGGAGATCACTGAACAAAGAAAGCTGAAAAGTTTAAGCAAGGAAGAAGATTGAGCGACCCCCAAGAGTGAGGCCAAAGAATGGAGCGGCCACCCAAAAATCCCCCCCAAAAGATGATTCTAGAAGACTCCACCTCAAGCTCCGGCTGAACCCCACCTATTATGAATATGATGATTAGATGTTGAAATCAAATGAATATGTATGTAAAGATGCTGCAACCTCTCACGTAAACTGTATAAATTACCTGATTTTTCACTGAAAACTTTGGAGCTAGTTTGTACGGTGCGAACTGGCTAGCTCCCCAATGTTGCATGAAATAAATACCTTTGCTGCTTAAAGACAAAATTGGTCTCTGAGCAGTTACTGTGTGCCGTTTTGGCATCACTACTTCGTGTCACCCTTGTCCCATTCAGTCCACATGGTAGGGTGTTTGGTGGCTGGAACACTGATGCATGCAGTACAACACACATGTGCAGGCAGTGTGCAATTGTTTGTCAAAAGCACATTTTTAACAGCTTCTCTGAGGTGAGAGAAACAGCATGTTCTTCCTAAGGGGTGGAATGGAATTTTTTTCAGCTGCATTAAACATACTATCTTTACTTTACTAACCTTTCAGTATTGTGCAGGGGATCTATAAAGGTAATCATGAAAGACTGAGACAATCAACAGCGCGTAGCACAGAAGCTGGGTCTAAAACTTCTGGGCTTCTGCTCTAGGCATCAAGGGACAAGCTGATACAATTTTGGGGCAAGAGGTTAATCACAATTTAAACTTTTTTGGAAAAACGTAAACTTTCATACAGTAGAGACAAAATTAACAGTTATATTTTCAAATTATATGTTGAATAGCAGTGGTAAAAAGTATCTCCTCTGTTAATTCTTCAGAATGATGAAACTGACTCCATATTGCAACAGTCTGCTCTGTTGATTCTTTGGTATGGAGTTTTATATCACCAGGAGCATGAGGCTGGGATTACATTTCAGGAGCATGATCTTTTAATTAGAGGAGAATATAATGGAAGAGATATTAAGAAAAAAATGTTTACCACACACTGTCTTCAGTGAAGTGCAGAGTCTTTCCAGAAATGTCAATGTACTTATCAATACTCAGATTTATATTCCTGTCATGGGCAGAGTTGAAGTTTGTAATAACACGAGTAGGTATTCCCAAGCATCTCAGAACTGCAATATAGAATACTATTAAAGTGCTGTAAACCTATTTTACAGATATTTAGAAAGTATTTTTTGTTTTTCTTGGCAAAGCAGGTAGTGTATATGTTTTCAGTGGGGAAACAAACCCTCAGAAACTTTCCTCTGAGATATGACGCAAGTCACAGTCCTTGTGCACAATTGCTTAGAAGACAGTTCCGCTCACACGACACTCTTAGCTGCCATGTTCTTTTAACGATTAGTTAGATTCATCTATTTATTTTAATCTTTCATTCTTCATCCTGTTCTCTCTCCCATTTTCTCCCTATGTTTGTTTCTCTGTTACGTGCTTCTTTTTCCCTCTTCCTCTCAGACACACCTCTCGATTGCATTATTTTTCCTTTGTATTTTCCCCAAAGTGACTCTTGTCTCTCAGAGCAGCTCTGAATGTAAACTGCTAGGATGAAATGCTTTTCCTGACTTGCAGCTCCCTTTACAGGTCCTCAGAATTGTAATTTGGTTTTGTGTCAACAGTAGACAAGATAAAACGGTGGAAAAGTGGCATTGTGAGGAGACTTACAAGACCACTGGTTTTCTTTGAATCCTAGCTTTGAAACAGGAAAGCTTGCTCTTTTCACGAGCCCAGCCTGGAAAACTGCCTTGCATTTTGTTTGATGACTCACAAACTGGGATGCAATATTGCAACCTATGGCTGTTTAAAATAGAAGAAAATCTTCATGCATGGAGAGTGTAGATTCTTCACTCTCTCTGTCAAAGCTGAAACAGCTTCAACAATAACATCAAAGAGTTAAACCCAAAGAAATTCTAGTAAGCTTCCTTTCTGATAGCATTCTTCATCCCTTCATGTGTACCTGTGCACATGACTCCTGCAAAGACCCAGCACTGGCCATACCGGACTGGTTTGTATCTCCCCCTGTACCACTTTCGAAGGATGGTCACGCTTCCACTCCACTGCAAGGGGTTGGTTCCTGAGCGGTACTTTCCATTCCACTTCCCTTCCACTACTCCTTTTTCATCATTGCTGTTAACCTGAAAGAGACTTTCTCATGAGAGAACTGAAATTTTTACAGAGAAAGGGAGAGCAGAAAATAGGCAGAAACGACCCTGTTTGTACCACTGTCTCATTGGCTGAGTGGTGGGACATAGTATTTGAATCTTAGATAGAATTTTGACTACTCAAGTGCAAGAGCTGGATCAAACCTAGATCAGGTTGTAGAGTCTGATGATTCAAAACTGCCTTGCTTTTCAGTACAGATGTTCCCAAACATACTGACTGCCAGCCTGTTGAAATTTTGTTTCATTGACTGATTTCACCTCCTTGTATGTCATGATACTGTTACGCTGTGTATTCAGTATTGGTTCACATTCTCAAGTGATTTCTATGGAAGCCTTAAGAAGTATGTATTTTCTCTGAATGTGCATTTGTTGCAAATGTGCATATAGTACATATAGCTTGCTCAAACTTGTTGGATGTGCTTGCATATATTTGTGCACATCTGTTTTAGAGGCCTGTGTCATGTATGGTTGTACATAAATTAGTTCTTTTTTCATATTTTCTTTTTCTTAATTATTTATACGTTTAGTAATTTTGTACATCTGAGTTATTTACTTCAGGTTGAAGCTGATACTGTCTAAAGTGAGTGCTGTCTAAAATGGTGAAAAGGATCACAGCTACAAAGGAGGAATCTCAGATAAGGAATGTGGTAAAGCATGTATTATTCATAAAATGGAAAACTTTTCAGTTGCCCAGTTGTGCATTTAGGTGTTTGTGAGGATGGTGGGGTGTGAGACGATGTAACTATTTGTTGAAGGGAATGCATGCAGGCCCCACTGAACGAGTCCCCCTTAAGTGAAGAATACTAACTACACACATTAAATGGAGCTATACCAGCACTGGTCTTCCAAAATATTTCATGCTTCTCTTGGTGCTTGAAAAACTTAGCAAATGATTTCAGAATGGACACAAGCTTTCCAAATTAGTGAAAAGATCTAATGGACTGAAAATCTGTTAGGAAAATACATCTGAGATTCATTGCTCCCCAAAAGTTCTTGGAAACATTCCTTCAGTTATAATCAAGATTTTGGGAAGAATATAAATTAAATTTTTCGTGTGTTTTCCTTTGAGATTAATTCTCAATTTTACCTTAGTTAGCTACACCTATGCAACATTGAGGTATCACAATAAAGTACTGGGGGTTTTGTTAGTAGGCTCATTGTACAGCTGTAACTAATTGATCAATTTACCATAGCACTGATAACCCTGCTCACATAGACAGGATTGTTTCGGTTGGATACATCAAGAGCTGGATCTTGGCGGTGGTTCAGGCTTCGATCCAGTATAGCCAGAGAGATATCAAGAATATCCTCTTCAAACTGAAATCAAAACAAGCAATATGTTAAAGGATAATTTCATAAATAAACCCAAGGATAAACTCCCCCCTGCTTCCTTTCATCTAGCACAATAGGATCATGTTGGTAATACAGGCATCTTCTATACTGTTGAAGAAAATAGGGCCAAAAAGAAGGCATATGCATTAGGCTGCTGACTCTCCATAGTATTTTAAGGACAGCATGTTTATGGGCATGGTTTGGGGCCATAGCTACCAGCATTCACAGAGACATTACATGGCCTGGTGGAAGGGACAAGACCACTCGAGGTCTGGTTCAGCAGGCTTTGCACCCTCCCACATCCTGCCGTGCCCCTGTGGGTGCCCTTCTGTTACGAAAACTTCACTGGTGGGCTGCCTTCACCTTATGTCAGATAATCTGAACTGAAAGAAACCCACAAAAATAATGATTGTGGATTAGGGTCACAGAGACACTGTGTTGGGCCCAGAGAATGCCAAAGTGCTATGCTGTATGGATGTGGTCAGGCAGGGATGCTCCTTGACCTCTGGGACAGAAAGCAGATCTGGCCTTGTTTTATTTGTTAGTGTAAAAGTAGCCACAGTGATCCAGAGGGTTAATAGAAATGCCGTCTGTGGCACTGCTGATGCAGTTGTAAGGCAGGAAGTGGTCAGGAATGGCTTTGACTGGCCCAACAAGTTGCAGGATAGTCGCGTGGCTGCAGAGGGCTGTAGTTATGATGGTATTCGTAGTAGTTATGCATAGAATGCCAAACCTGATTTTCAAAAATTCCAACCTGAGTTGTTTCAGTTGAGTGGGATATTCTTTTAGTGTCTTCTGCCCCATTACTTAACCAACTGTGTTAATATTTAGCTGTAGTAGCCTCGCAATACCTAGAGGTTAATACTGGAATAGCTTCCTTTGCCCCTTACAACGGCCAAGAAACAAGCAGAATTTTGCCAGTTTGTGTAATAGGCAAAAGAAAACTAAAACTGTGCTTTGTTTCTTTTATTTCTGTATTAGAAGTGCCAGACAGGGGAAATGGTCCTGATGCTGTGATAATGTATTGATGTGAGACATGTATCTGCAAGAAAATCACAGGTGAGAGAGGAATACTTGAACTCTTATACTATGAGATAATGATTCCCTTCCCTCCAGAGCCTATTTACCCAGTATTCTTACTTTCAAGTTCTGAAATAGGTGATGTTGTTTACCTGTCCGTAGTTCCAAGCTTCTTGTTGAATATATTTTTCCAGTCCCTGAAATATGATTCCACTGTCATTCAGGACGTACTCCTGTCGCTCCTTTGCATTAGCCATAAAGACATCATCATCTACAAGCAGAGTGAGACATGCTGGCTTAAAGGAAAGTTGTTTTGCTGTAATTGAAAATCTCACTTCGAGGGGAGTTCTAGGGAACAGCTCAGGCTGCCTATGAATCCAGGCTTAGGGCTCCCTGCTATACCTCTGTGATCATTTAGAGAGGGAATAAAATAAACACGAAGTTCCTTTGAGGGGAACGGACTATGTCCCTGCTCCTGTCCTTTCGCTAATCTCAGTATGTGTCTTATTGGTAGGTATTGCTTGGTTTACAACTGAATGCAATTATCTGAGGGAAAAAAGTTACAGAATAAGTATTTGGAATATTTCCTGCCTCCTATTTCTTATTGTACAAGCAAGAGGCTGGATCTTTGATGTACAGCAGCACTGAAGAAGGGGCAAAAACTTGGTCCTTGATGTTAAGCACAAAAAATATCTGTTTATAGCTGTGACTGTCAGGTACTGTGACACCCAGATTTCCTGTCTGAAACAAAGAGTTATTTGATACATCAAAACATACTTGGACACCAGGGATTGAAAAGTAGCACAAACTGGCCCAGGAGCGTTGAAGAGACCTTGTTCCCCGAAACAATTTGGAGTTTGAGTTTGTATCGTCCAATGACAGCATTGGCTGGGCTGGATATTGCGAGGTTCATGCAGCCAGGCTCACTGGGCTCCAGCACGGCGCTCCAGCCACTGGCACTCTCCTCAGAAAGGTTAAATACGACCTTGGTCTGCTGAGATTCTGTTGGAGATGGTCCTGCCAGAGGGAACAGGGACAGCAATTCTGAGTGACAGCTGTGGGTGACAAACTTGGGGTCAGTGATGATCTCAATTCCACATTTTTTTAATGACTTCATTGAAAGATTGTGGTTTATCAGATCAAATGCTTGTTCAACATAAACTAGCTGTGCTCCAGTCCATAGAATCGTACTGTGCAGCCCTCTGTATTACGTGCGTGGCCCAGCAAGTGTGCCCATAATCACTCTAGACAAGTGAGGAGGCAAGCCCTGGCAGTTCAAAAATATGTAGGGAGGATGGGCCACACATTTTAATACATGTTTCATTAGGAGTTAGTAGCTGCCTAGAGAATTCTTTGGAGAAGCCTTTTGGGAAGATGCAGGTAAGAGTCTCATGAATGGGGTCGTGTAGACTGTCCTAGCAATAGGGAACACATGGAGTTAATCAAGGGGAGTTTAAACAGGTGAAATAGAGAGTCAGGAGAGGAGATATATGGGGGATGATGTTCTGTGAGGTAGAGTTTCAAAATATTCAGGGACTGTGGAATGAAGATAACTTGCAGTGTGGCAGGTAGGTCCTTAGGAGCAGAGATGCAGGCTTGTTTTTAGAATGAGGATGGTCTGCACCTTTCTGTTAATTACTACCTTGACTGTCTATTGCATTAAGGTACAGATTGAACTTTAAAATAGGAGTTCCTAAGCCTAAAAGGACACTGAATCCTGAATGATACAGGAAAAAGCTTAACAATTCAGGAATGGACCATATGGAGCTGCCAGGCACTGGTGTTTCGGAGCTGAAGTGACTTGGATGCAAGGTGAGTGCTGTGCCATGGGGAAATTACCTGTGCTTGCAATAAAGCTGAGGTTGTCCCAAGCCTGCACTGTTGTTTGGAGGTTTAGAGTGATGTTGAAGGCCTGTCCTCTCCTCAAGATTGCTTCTGTGCTGCTGTAATCAGAGGTGTGGTGTGCAGCTTTATTCAGTTTGGGGTGCCAATTGACATTTTCTATTTTCAGGGCTAGAAAGACACAAGGCAAGTCAATTAAAAACACTCTTCCTTCAAACTTGTACATCTCTTCAGCTTGTCTATTGTAGTAATTTTATTATATTTATGTATAGCTGGAGTTACATGCTCTAGGAAAACAGAGAAATCCGTTGTTGTTAAAAATTGCAAAATAAACAACTTGGAGGAGCAGCTAAAATATTTTACCTTCAGGCATCTTTCAGAGACAGAAAGAACACCCATTCAGATAATTAATCTTTGATTCATCTTTCATTTTAAAAATAAATAAATAAACCCCCTATGGTATTTAGATTAAAGTTTGAAGAGACTGTTATGTTCCACCATGTTCCCGCTCTTTCTGTGGGGATCCCAGAATGCTTTACAGGTGTACAGAAAAAACTATTAAAACTCTCATGAGCAAGTGCATGCCTGATCCTGGGAACGCTGTATGACAGATGATGGATAGAAGGCTAGTATCTTCATTGTCAAACTTGCCCATTATCTTCTCACCTTTCTTGTATCTCAGTTAATTTACAGTCTTTTTCTTGAAGCTGGGTGTTACTGCATGCTCTCTTGGAAAAAGATAACCAGCAGAGGATGAACAATGGGATTGAGTGGTATATCTTGAGGTGGTGCTATGGGTTGCTCTGCTGTATTATGATAGGTTCCTACTATTGAAAATGGCATACTGAAGCACAGATTATGAAAGCTTTCAACATTTCTTTTTCCTCTATCAGTTAAACAACAACAACAAAGCAAAACAAAGTCTAAAAAAATAGAGATCCCTCTGTGGACACGTGTTTGAGAAGTGCTCTTCCCCAGTATGATGTTCCAGAGGAATTTCACTTGAAGATTTCCTACCACAACTAGAGCATGTTAACCCTTTGCAGACTAATAGTGCTGTAAGCAACACTTCCATCATTTCACTGAACTATGATACAGGTCTTGGATAGCACTACCTTGAGTCACTTAGAATGAGGTTGATTTCTGAGGGAGTCTGTGTGGTTCTACTATGGAAATAGAGGGGGTGGGGTTTGAGTTTTCTGCTGTGTTTGCAGCACAGAATTATATTCTGTGAAGTCTTGATGTCATAACTGTACTTTTATCATCTCTTTGGAAGAAATGTGAACGTACACATGCAGTTCTAAGGCTGCAGTAAGGGTCTGGAGCAAGTTGCTTTCCTGTAGTCTGTGAGCATAAACATGTTTCAGTGTTTCCAGTTAAGTGAAGGATCTTGTTTCAGATATGTCACCTGGAGAAAAATAAATTCCATTGGTAGGAGCGTGATGTTTGAGTCTCATAATGTAACATGTCTAGAAAGTTTCTCGCTTGCACCATCACTTTGTTTTCCTGACTTAAATATGTGTTACTGAAAAGGACCTACACAACACAGCATTCCTAACAGCAAGTCCTCTAACTTAAGAGTGAATTAGAATGTGTTTCTGAAGGACACTTGGGTTCAGAGTTTGAAAAGAAGTTAGCCTTGCAGCACTTTACCCATGTATATCCGACCACTGTGTATCCCGAACTGTGCGAGTTAAATGTCCAGGCTTATCAGGGCAGGGAGCATGCATGTCGTTACTTGTGCAGCAATAACTAAGAGCATTTTGGATGTCTGCAAATAAAAATGTAGCACATATAGGGCTTAATAGCAACTGAGCCACGGGTTTGATACTAGTGAGACTCTGACTTTTAAGGAGCTAAGCCTTTCAGAGTGGAGTGTCACAGGCGAAGCCAGATGTACAACAGAGTAAAAGGGGACACCTGGAGAAGTAGGAAAGAAAAAAAGCAGTGGCTAGCATTGGTTAGCTCTGAGAAGTTACTGCATCAATAGTTTGGTTTGCTCTGTGAAGTCTGTAGTTATGTAGGCATTTCTAGTGAATATGGGCGGGAGATCAGCAAAACCCAATTTATGTATCTGGGGCAAAAGCACAATAAAGCCTGATACCAGTCTTTTGTTAACGTGTACTTCAGATTTCTCCTTGTTTTCATCTTCACGATATCAATTTGAATCTTACAATTTCTTTTTCTGCTTTCAGTATCTCTGTGTTGGAAGAACATATTTGCAGTTATCTTGTCAATGTACAATTGGACAAACTTCTAAAAACTTGTTTGGATGTTTATCCTGTAATGGATAGACATTAGGAGCATGCTCATAAGCAAAACCCTACATTATCTGTGATCACAGCTGAAAATGCTGAGCGTTATGCATACAGGGTTCTTGCCTCTGACAGAAAACTGAAGCTATAACAGGAAAATTCTTAGGCTAAATTTTAGATAGACTCTCTATGTGCAGGTATATTATATGACACCTCTTTCAAACTAGAGATCTTTCCAGCCAGCAGGAGAGTGAGAGCAAGTACAATATAACACGTAGACACTGGGACTGCACTTTGACAAAGCAGCATGCAGGCTAACATAGCCACTCTGTAGGGAGCAAACACAGGTGCCCAGAGGCCATAAAGTGACCTGTCTGAGGCCAGACATCAGTTTGATATTAGGGAGAAATTAGAACCTGGGACTTCTGTGTGGCAGTTTGATGCCCAAATCACGAGCCAACAGTGTTGATTAGGTGGCTGCAAAAGCACTGTATAGAATAATTAATTAATATGATAGAAAAATATTTCCTTACTCTCTTTTTCTGTTACAGGAAAAAAGACTGTTCAAGAAGCATGATACTTTAAAAAAAGAAGAAAAAAAAAAAAAGAAAAAAAAAAAGAAAATCAGTTCTCGTAGAATAACCCGTAAATGCATTTAACTTAAATAGGGCTAAATTTCCAAGAGAACAACTAGATATAATTTATCCTGTTTCCTCAGCAAGTGTCACTCATCTCTTTTGGAAAAATGATGTCTGGAGCAACCAGGCTGGTTTTAACTTACCTGCCATAAGGTTTCTTTCTTCTTTTCCACACTTGTGTGTAGTTCAGGTTATAGATTCAAAAGTATGCCAGAACACTCTGAATCCTCTTCCACCAGCATCAGTAACAAAAGTCTTAGGACTCTTCAGTACGAAGCTAGAGTTTATACAAGCTGGGTGTGACCTGTGGTTGCTAGTTACTGCTTTTGTAGTAATGACCTATGTGAGCATCTACTTATGATTGCTTTAATTACACAATCTTGTATCCAATTATGCTTATTTAAAACTGGTGAATGGCTGAGGAAATATGATAAACAGTATTCTGGTATCTTAACTACTAAGAAAGGAAAACATCCCAAATTTGATCTAACAAAAGAAATACAGCCTTAAATAGACAGGAGAAACTTATTTTTGGGTGGTTTGTGTCTGTTTAGGTTTTTGGAGACTATGTACAGAGGGCAGGTATAGACAAATATACATATTGTATAATATGGACGTATGGGACATGCAGTGGTCTAAGTAGATTTGTAATGTTAGTCTTACTGTCACTCAGTAGCATAGTTTAAATCACTTTTTTTTTTCTTAAGGCATGTCTACCTGAAGATCTTTCACATCATTGCATATAATTTGTCCTTTCCTAGAAGCAGAATTGTGACGTTCCCATTATCTGTTCCTGACATGATTACCTATGATATGCATTTCTTATGTAAGAAGCAATAATGCCACTGAGAGGACATTGTTATGCGTTCACCTGTGCATCAGGGAGTCTTATTGAGTAAAGAGGAGTGTTTAGTGGCTGGCTCTCCTTTTAATAATTTTACATTATGGTTTGGCATTTGTAATACATGTGTGTAGTATCTCTGTAGTTGCTCAGCATGGCATCTTCAGTTGGGCTCTGGAGGAAGTCACAGAGCTGTTCTTCTGGTGTAAGCCCTGCCCACTCTAATTATAGATACTCTCCTGAAGCTCCCTTGTACTCTCTTCTCCCTCATCCAGTGTCACAACGTACCTAGAAACGTGCCCTGCCAATTTGTCCTGAGAGGACGTTGCATGCTGTTCTGAACTGTCGGTGGGCTGTGACAGAGGAGTGAAGGGCAAAGGGGTGATCCCTCATATCACTCACCTCCATGTGTCTACATTGCACCTTTTTTTGTCTGTTGCTGGTTTCTGTTTTGTTTCCACATTGATAATAAGATTGCCAGCAATCAAAAAGGGAAATGAATTACCTGCAGCTTAAATTTATTTACGAAAAAGGAGTCTAAAGTTCTTCTTATGGTTTCTTGTGTAACTTTTTTGGTAAGAATTTGTGATCCTATCTGGATGCATCAGACTCTCCAAGGTATTATCACCCACCAGATAAAAGATGTCCATATTGAACTCCTGACAGCTCTGTGGTTCAGAATTTTGGCCTTACTGATTTTGCTTTAAACATTTTATAAGTCAGAAAGCAAATCTAAATCTTCAGGCTTAGCAGAGCTGTCTGTACACCAATATCGTCTCGCCCTAACCCTGGCCAGGTGGTTACTGTGCCCTAGCAGTCACTAGCTTTCATAGTAGTCCCTGGAGAGTCTACCTTGCGGGGAGTGATGGAGAAGCCCTGAGGCTACCTGAAAGCACATTTCAGGTGAGAGCTGGTACCTGGTGTTGTTAGGGTTGGAAGCCTGCAAAAGGCAAATGTTGTGACAGAGGTGGGCACTAGGGGCTGCCTATGGATGAGTTACATTGGGAAGGTTTGAAGACAAATGTGTCCCTTGTCTCTGGTGACCTTACACTGGTGGGCAAGAAGCATTAGTTAGCTTGTGTGGCCGGACTTCTGTATTAATGCAAGATTCTCCCCATGCTTTGTGGTACTTGGGACTCTGTCATGTTACACAGGAATTAAGTTACTGATTTGAATACATGCCCATGTTGCCTGGTCACAGGCTGCAGAGATATTGTCATGGACCCCAAATGTTGCTTTTTTCCTCCCCATTCACAGCACTGTAGGTGTCACAAAATGCAGAAATTACATGAACAATGGAGGAAATGTTCTGCTTCTTAGGTAAGAAGCTTATGAAATTATGGAAAAAGAACTTTCCTTAATCTTGTGATTTCTCATGATATTTCCATGGAATGTACAAATCATTACAAAAGAATAGTTACATGAATAATTTTTTTTTATTGCTGACAATTAGAATGTGGTTGAGAAGAGACTGTATTGTCTGATGGAAAGGTCAAAACCAGAAGCTTAACACAATGAGATCTGATAAAACAGTGAAACTATTTCTACAAGGAAGAGGCTTCATTTTTCTAGATAAGAGGACACAAAAAGGAATACAATTAGAGACTAAATAATTAAGCACCGAGAAAGCAGGAGACTTGACTCTATTGCAATGTAAGAGGTCACCATTTTTTGTGGAAAGTTTCTTGTTGTCATCTCTCTCCTAGAGGAGAATGTCTTGCTGTGTTAATGCTGAAATGGGAGATTGATTCCATCACATTATGCAGGTGCTACTGCAATGGTTACAAATCCCTTAACATGTGAAAATTTGTCACAAGAGAAGTCTACTTGCAGTTGTAAGGGCCCAGTCCTGCGAGGAGTGAATTCAAAATAAATTTTTGATCTCTCCCTCGGTGCCAGTTGTGCCAGACTGAAGAAGAAAAAAAAAAAGGAAGAAAAAAATCATTTTTCAGGCTTGCATTGTCTGTCTTTGAGATTTCCAAGAAGCAGAACTGCATGATACCTGGGGCATCAAAAGTTACTTGAGACTGAGCCTTGGTTTTTAATAATTACTTAGGGTTTGAAGCTTTGGGTAGACTAAGAAATAAGAAAGAGTACCAGCTTCATCTACTCTTGAATAGACTGATGGAAGTGAGAAGCCCTTCATGTTAGGGCTGGGTACAAGCTTGGATAGTCAACACAAACTTGGAATAGGAAAACCATGATGTCAAAGGTCAGTGTTCTGTCTGATGCCTGCTTGTTTCGTATCTATTGAAGCTTTAGGAAATACGAACTATTCAACACTGAGTTAATCCATAAAGCAGCAGAGTCCAGAAGAAAAGAAAAAACTGATAGAACATTTGGATCTTTTGAAAAGGTATGATTTTTCTCATACTTTAAAGGTGAATAGAACAACTTCTTGTTTTGCCTGAAATGAGGGGAGCTAAGGCGGTGTCTTATTTGTTTGCTTTAGCTCAGGCTTATTTTCGTAGTACTAGGGTACTGTATATAAAAATAGAAACACAAAGCCAAGCTGTAGAAGGAATATCAGAGAGACAAAAGAATTTGACACACCCATTTGCCTTCCCAGGAAAGAAGAATGTTAGTAGTTTTTAAGTTGTTAAAGAAGTTTCTATGTGGAAAAACTCCACAACTGAGAAATCATAGTATCTCAATATGTATTTGGTGGTATTTCTATTTTCATACATAGAAAATATGAAAAAGACAATTCAACCATGATGATTTTTTTTTCTTATTGAGAAACTATACATGCTATTGCTCATGTTAGAAGCACTGAGTAAAAGCTACAGGTTTCACTTACTGTATCTTGACTTGCTGATTCATCAAAGTCACTAGCATTACACAGCGGTTCACAGGTTCCGGGAGGGGATTGGCATACGAGATCTCTAGAGTAACAGCTTTGTTCACTACAACCCGCCGAGGAATCTGAATGACAAAGACACATTTCTGATTATTCACTGTTTTACATTTTCCATGTACGTTTCATGAACATTTTCATTAACATGGAGTCAGACTTCAGTCAAACTGTAAGCACAAAATCTCTCATACTTGAAGATGAATGAGAGAGTGGTAGGAGCAGTGAAATTTAACTGACAGCTAGTATGCCTTTCCTAATACTTGAAGCTGGATTTGGTTTAGCTAAATGCTGCATACAGCTTGACAGCAGTATTTTGTGCACAATTTCGGTGAAATACAGACACATCTCATTAAACCTGTCTGATCTTTGGCTTGCTGAGTGGCTTTTTTCTTTTTCTTTCCCCCCTCCCCCCCCCCGCCCCTTCCCCCTTTTCTTTTTTTCCCCACATCCTTGATTACAGTGTTGAAATCATATAAACTGGCTCTAACATAGATTAGAATTAAGGGTTTAAGTCTGTATTTTAGGAGTAGGCAAAGTTGTTTAAAGGCAACACATGCACTTGCCAATAACTAGAATACAAATGAAATGTAAGTCAGTCACGTAAGCACAAAGCAGCAGCAAGTGACAGGGAAAGAAAGAAACAGCTGTTCTGAAGACTAGGGGCCAGATTCAAGCAAAGATTCAAAATCAGTCTCCTATGCCTACTTTCTCAATTTAAGCAGGCAGAATTTTAGAGCAACGTCTGAAAATGCAGCCTAAATTAATGCATTAATCCCCATTCTCATCTTAAGATCTGAGCTCCAGAAAGACTCTGTAGTTCCTTCTGTCTGTTCAGGACATCAGGGAGAGAATTGTTTACCTTAATGATAATGTTTGTGTCTTCTAAAGTGATAGTCTTCTCCACCAGCAACTTTGCCCCATGCATGTTCATGACTCCACACAAAGCAGTGACTTGGATCCTTTTGTCAGTAGTCAGATATTTTCCATAATAAGAATAAGGGATCTTTAACCGGATGTGTTTCCCTGGAATTCAGACATATATTTAGGAACTGTTACATTCTGAAAGAATGCTAAAGAAAAGAGTGATTTTGAGGGGGTTTTATATTATTGAGGAGAACAGAAGATAAGGTGGCTGAAGTCTGTTTATATTTCTTCCTTGTGAGACCACTGGTTGAATATTTCCCTCTTCTGATAATCCTGTTCTACTTTAACTCATTCGACCCTTGCAGTTTTGAATAGAGGATTTTGGCCTGAAACCGAGAGAACCCACTCATCTGTCTTCCAGCAGATTCCTGTCCCTTTGTATTTCTTGTATTTGGAGCTCTAACCATTTTTATCTGTTCCCTCCTTACATCCTACTTGTTTTACCTTGGTCAAGAAGGAAGTTTGTGCCAAGTTTCACAGAGATCCTTTTCACATGACCTGGTCTCATTGTACACCTACCACTTTTCTGCTGTGTACGGGAAAACCTTTATCACCTGGGGGTGAAAAAGATCTCTGTAACAGTTTTAATAGCCTTGATTCTTGAAGGGAGACAGGGAGCCTCACTGTAACTTCTAACTTTTGCCCTAGTTACTTTCTGCTGAAGTGTTGCCTGCTTAGTGCCAGAAAGCATACATCAGACTTCTTATTTAAGAATGTGTTCCTAAAAATGGAATAATCGCCGCACACGCACAATGTGTATACACACACATATAATGTTACTTCTAGAGCTATAATATAAATGTAGCCTAACATTTCATGAGACTTTCAATTCCTGATTGCACTACTGAAAGTTTTCAGAGGGGGGGGGGGGAAAGATAATTTTAAAATGTAGCCATAAAAAAGAGATGGAACAAGTAGAGGCTGATATAGATGTGATACTGATGTTTCCTCCTTTCCTTGTTTTCATGTGGCTAAGAGGGCTATATTGGCTCCTTAGAGACATTAAAGGTTACCTTGTTTAGAACCAAGATCCACAGAAGTGGTTGCCTTCAGGATCTCTGTCACTGTTCTCCTTGTGTACAGGATGGTGGACGCACTCACATCTACCTTCACGGTCTTGCGATCAAAAGATAGGTTATTGAGAATTAAGATCAGGTTAATGTCTTTGCCAAACACTGGAGGTTCAGCTAGCTTGAGTTTCCCAGAGATCCCAGGGTTTCTAATTGTCTCTGAAGATCTTTCATCTGGAGATTCTGTGTGGCCTTCTGTGATGTTTGATCCAAATATCTTGGTCAAGGCCTTTCTATAAACTCGTCTTTCCTCAGAAGAACCTAGTTGAAGGACAGAACCAAGTAAAATTCATACTTTTGTCGCCATTGCATCTTCTTGTGTACGGGCTTTCAGAATGACATAGGATGTCAGCTTTGCATCGCCTAGAAATATGCGCTACCTAAAAGTTCCTCATATTTTTATTAGGCCTATGTTCAGGTTTTTCACACGAAAGTGAGAAACAAACTGTACTAAGCTGAAATAAGTCATTAAAGTCATTAAAATGAAATATGAGGCATTTGTATTTGTTTAGGATGCAAGATTTATTTTTCTTTGGTCAGAACATGCAGTAGTGTGGTCAGTGTTACTTTGCTAAATGATGATAACCAGCCTCTGTATTGAATATGGTTGCACTAAAATCTTGAGGAGTAAAGGATTGAAATATGGCCACTGATTCTGAATGGCAAACTTTTTTTTAAAGTGAAATACATCTTACTCCTTTTTTTAAGTAATTAAATGATTATATGAAATATGTAACCCTAAATTAAAAAAAAAAAAAAAATGGAAAGGCATAGTTACCAAGTATTTGAGGGGATATAAAAATATTCCTGCAAACATATGGTTATGCAGTTCTTAACCTTTGCTTCTTTGTTTTCCAAAGTACAAATGATTGGCATTTAGTCCCTTTACTATTCCCTAGTAGTTTTGTTTCCAGAATGCAATAATGTGGAGACCGAGTCCACTGGGAGTGCAAACATAACAACTGAATGGCTGGGTAGCTGATGTCCTGTTTGTGTCAGAACAGGAGCACAAAAATGCTGAACTCGGTGGATTTATACAGCCAGAGAAGGAGGCTGAGTGAGTTGCTCCTCTTGGAAACAGGATGTAATCAAAAGGAAAGATAAGGAGTTTTAATGGACACAGCAGGAGAGAACCTGAGAGAGTCTGAGCATGAGGTCATATGGGAGATGGATGTCTAGTGTTAAGAGGACTGGGGTTTAAAGTTTTGTATGAGTGGTTTGATTGCTGCTGCACTCCCTCTGCCAGATATGATGAAAAACTAGTATTTCTTAATCTGTAACTTCCCATAGTACAGACCTGTGCACAGTTTGTGATACACAACGGACTCAGTTTTAAGACTTTTTGGTATAATAGCTTGAGGGTTTCTCTGCCCTGGGTAGTGAAACATACTTTATAGCCCTGTTTTGTGTATATGTTACATTTTGCAAATGTGTGTAAGGGACTAAAGTCTATTTTGTATTGTGTCTTAATAAGGAAACTACTAAATACACAAAACCATAAATATAATACACATTGTATTAAGAAAGTAGTCTGAGAACACTGGCAGAAATGTTTTCTGAAGGAAGGGGAGAGAGATCCTTAAACAAAACAGGTTACCCATCCTAGCTTTCTAGCACCAAGAATTCAGTAGGAGATAGTTGTGATAATTCCTTTACCTTCTGGATATTTGTAATTATAGGTGATATCCACACGGGAATTGCTGTCCACAGCTTTGGTGCTGATAAACCTGCCGATTATTTCAGTATCACAATAAACTCTTTTCTTACTTCCATCCTTGTATACAATCCATCTGTTGCAATCAGCATTCACCTCTGTATATACAAATAAGGTGTCATAGTCCAAGTCTACATCACCTTCTTTGATGGCTATGACAGATGCAGGGCCACACTGAAATAATCCTAAAACAAGGTGGGAAAAGAAGGTCAAACTTTATCAGTAGTGCTCAATTTGGAAAATGAATATTAAATCATGCTAAGAATTTACATTGCTACCTCTGCTTTGTTCTTGTGGAGTTGCATCCAAAACCTGCCATCCATTGTATGATGTTCCCAGGTCTGGGCGAACGAACCAGCTTTCATTCCAGACATGATAATCCCTGGAGACAAAAACAATGTCTAGAAAGCATAGTAATAGAGAGTCATAAAAACTTCCAATTTGAAAAGAGTAGGGAATTTTGGTTTTTAAAGATTCTCTAAGATGTGACACAAGCTGTCTAGTTACAAAAACTCACTACTTTCAAAGGATAGATTTAATGCCTGCTTTTGAGGTGTAGACCTCGGTGTGGGGAGGGAGAGAACATAAATATAAGCAGTTTGCTTTGGAAGCAGTGTGAGCTATAAGTGAAAGACTTAAGCCTTGGGTATAGGCAAGACTCAGTGATCGAGTTTGGTAACCTTTAAATGTGGGAAATGCTTTGTTTAAATAAAAACTTTCAATAGCTCTACTGGGTCAGATAAAATGCTCATGAAGTCCAATAGTCCATCTGTAATGGTGTGCAACAGCAGATGTTTAGAAAAAAAGAACAGCCCATGAAGAGAATGACCCTCTACACTCTACAATTTCTCACAGTTAGAGAATCAGGGACTTTCTGAATTAGTCATTACACTGAGACCACTGGGTTTTATGGTCCTTAGTCATCCAGTGGTAATGAGTTCCACAGACTCCAAAAGGAAAGGAGAGCACTGAAGAGATTGATAAAGTGCAGGTCATAGGAGGACCTAGAAAAGATTTGTTGAATTTTGTTCAGAGGCTAATACTTCTAAGGAAGTTAATAGATTAAAAACTTCTCATATCCTTCAGCCACATACTCAGTGAAGGGAAGCAACTAGGTAAAGATGATACTTTTGGTGAAGCCTGGTGTGCAGTTGGGCCTAGTTCACTTCCTTAAAAGTGAAGTAGCTGCGGAGTAAAGATTTTAAAACTGGAGGGCATCTAAAGTATAAAATGGTATTATTTAAAAGAATATCATGTTTCTTTGGCTACTCAAATTTTGGGGTTTGATTGACGATCATGCATCACACACAGTTTACAGCACTGGACTACAATGTCAAATAACGAAGTCTGGAGAGCGTTTGGATTGTTCTCTTTTCTTCAGCTACAAAGGGAAGATCTAGCTAAAGGAGTACTGGAAAACTTCTTGGGGAGGCTGGGAGGCCCCCATCTATAGGGGGGATGATGGGCCCAGCTGAGAAAATGGTCCACAGGTTTTGGATGTGTGATGAAAGAAAGCTATGGCAGCAGTAAACCAGTTAAGAGCATGGAAGGTTCACAGCTGTGTTGTGAGGAACAGACTGGTTAGGTGTCAATAATTAACAGAACTTTGGGAACTGGTACATTGTCAATGGAAACATACTTCTTAAAGTTTGCAATTCCTTTGTGGTCAGGCACTGCAAAATATTGGGCAGGTTGGTGGTTTAAAGTAGTATCTCAAAACCATGAAGTATGTTTTCTTTCCAAAGGGATGTCTGGTGCATTAATTTAGATATTTGTATTAAATTTTGTTCACTTAGTTGCTTTTGTACCGCTAGTGTTCATGTTTAAGTCTCATAAATCCTTTCTCTAATTATTGGTGAGATGCAAAAAAATTATATTTACCATGTGGAATCCTTGCCGATATTAAGACTCTTTCCAGAGCTGTCATAGTACTTATCGATACTCAGATTTCTATCCACATCGTGGGCAGAGTTAAAATTTGAAACCAAACGAGTTGGAATCCCCAAGCACCTCAGAACTGAAATACATAAAAAAAAAAAAAAAAAATGCACAGAGAGCTTTAGTTCAATGACTACAAGTATCTGAGAAACAAAGTTGTCTAAATATTTTGTGATCCTTCAGCATTTGTAGTCTTCAGAGCACTGTTCTTTTTGTAGAATTAATTGCTTTGTAGCTTTGATAAAACCAGAGGTCACAAATGTCTCTATTTCACCACAGTCTTAAAGCTTACCTGTACACATCACATTCACCACAGTCTTTAAAGCTTACCTGTACACATCACACCTGCAAAAACCCAGCACTGGCCATACTGAACAGGTTTGTAGTTGTCCTGACGCCATTTCTGGAGGATTACCATGCTGCCATCCCATCTGGATGGATTCTCATGTGAATTGAAACTTCCTTGCCACTTTCCTAGCAGAACACCATTATCGTTATCATTTCCGTTGATCTAAAAACAGGCCAATGGACAGAATGCACAAAATCAATTGTGTGTAATGCACCATATCTAGCTAATTATATTGCTTAAGGTGCAGATGGCTGAGTCCCAGTGGTATAACTAATGCTTTCTGCTGAAGCATGTGGAATCCAGATTAAGTTGTTTATTTCTTACCATAGAACTGATTACTCGGCCCACATATTTAGGATCTCCTCTTCGGGATACATCAATGGCTGGGTCCTGACGATAGTACAGGCTCAGATCAAGCATGGTGAGACAGATGTTTAGAATGTGATCTTGAAACTGTGATCAGAAAAGATGTTTAAGAAAATAAGTTTCACAAACAGAATTAGAGGAGATTCTACTGCAGTTCCTCTTTTCAAAGATACTCCAGCCCAAAGGTAACAGGGACAGTGAGGCACAAAGACAGTAGTGTGCAGTTCACACTGCAATATTGGTTAAAGACAGGGCTAACTAAATAAAGCAAAATCTGGCAGGATGCCTTCTGCCTTCAAAGAGATGGCTGCAGTAAAACTAAAACTGCCAAGCTCATTCTGACTGCAATTATTAGATTCACTTGACTTACATCCCTGGAAACATTCAAGGTCAGGCTTGATGGGACTTTGATCAGCCTGATCTAGTTGAGGATCTCCCTGCTCATTGCGGGGAGGTCAGACTAAATGAACTTTAAAGGTCCCTTCCAACCCAAACCATTCTACATCAACATCAGTTCTGGCCCATTGTAACTGCATTACAAAAATAGTGGGTGTGTTTGAGCCGTACAAGTATATTGTTACTTGTACTCTGGATGCTTTGGTCACAATGAGGTCCACGCTTGTACCTTGAGCTTCAAGCCCATACATAATTCAGTCCTGTTGCAGTGCTGTACTAAGCCATCTCTCACACCAAAGCCTATTAGGCACACGGTGAACAAACTACATGTAAGGCTAGCCCAGTTTGCTGAGTTTTCATTTAAATAGGCATACCTGTCAGAGGGGCAAATAATGATATGAGAAAATGCTGGTGGAGACAGAGTAAGAGCCCAAATGAATTTCTTATGGCTTACCTGTCCATAGTACCATCCTCTTGCTTCAATGTACTTTGCATTGCCCACAAAGATTATTCCATTTTCATTTAGAACATATTCTTGTCTCTCATTTTCATTAGCCATGTAGACATCATCACCTGAAAACCAGGTTGGACATGCTTTTACACTTAAAGCTGAGAATACTAGCAACCTTTCAAAAGCATTTTTATGTTTATTTAGCAAGGAGAAAACTACTATTTGGAAAAAGCATTTTTATAGCTCCCTGAATATGTTCAGTTCAGTGAAAATGCCTGCTATTGTATATGGTGGAGGAGCAGGGCATAAATCCATGTTATATTACTTTCACTTTTTTTCCCTAATTTTAGTGTAGCCTTGGTGTATTCTCTAAGTGTCCCCTATTTTTACATTGTGTTTATGTGAGGAAGACAGAGAAAAGTCCGGGCTAGCTCACTGGGGTTTTCTGCCTTTTCAAGGTACTTAAAAGTAGAATAGACATTTGAAAAGAATCACACTGATTTTTTTTTTTTTCCCTCCTGTTTTCCAGTTGTGTTCATCTAGTTTTAAGATTCCCAAATACAGATCTTAACATTCCTGACAGCACTCTGGATCAGGCAAGTAATTAGGGTAGCCTGCTGAAGCATTCAGTTTTATTTCATTGTTACTCATTGGTTTCCATAGTCTATGGCACAGTATGTAGCTGCTATGAAAGCACTGGCTTCCCCCAGATACTTTGGTTGATTGCTTTTGGTAGCAATGTCTACTTAGCTCTGTTTAAATTTATAATGCTTACGTTTTCTGTATGTAACATTTTAATTTTAATTTTCTGAAAGCTTCCGGATTTCAGAAAATGCACATAAAAATCAGCTTTTGAGTCAACTTCTTTACCTTCCTATAGGAACTTCCCATCTTTCCCTTACTGCAAATAAAAGATTGTATAATTTCTTTTTAAAACTATATCACATGATATAAGTCTCTGTTTGTGGTGGCTGTCCACACTTTTTTTTTATCATGTCATTGTTGATTCCCAAGCTTTTGGGTCAGCGTTGCCCTGGAGAGCTGTGTGTGGTTCCAGGTGCTGTGCTTCAAGGTGTAGACCAGTTGGAAAGAGTGAGAGGAGCACTCTTGAAATGCTCAATCTTGAAAATATAACTTATGAAGAAAATAAAACTTATGAATTAACTCAGAATTACTTAAAAATAGAAAAAAATGAGGGTGAGGAATGGGACAAACACAGTAATTATTCTAGACTTTCTTGTGAAGAGGATGGGGCGGGGGGAAGGAAATCTCTTGGTGTCTGTTGTTATGTAGGATGAGAAGTTACATGCTGAAATCAAAGCGAAAATATTTGGTTAGTTAATAGGAAAAAAATTGTAACAGAAAAGCTAGTGTTTTATTGGAGTGAATTGTTGGAGGAAGTACTGAAACTTCTCTAATGGTAATTGATCATTAAGAAGGAATTCAGTGTCTGTCAGGAATGACGTAAGTGCTAAACTGAACCTGCCTTAGAGCATGGTGTGGGACTAGATAACTTCCTAAGATCCTTCTTGCCCTATGAATTTATGATTCTGAGCAATCTAAATGTCCTTCTATAATCACTTGAACATCCTTCTTTTAAGGTTTATATGCTCTCAATTATAATGTACTAGAGCCAGTTCTTTTGATAAGTATACTTGGACTACTAGGGTATTCCTACTGATAACTTGAGCAAGATTAACATTAATTTAAAAACAGGAGGAAAACACCCACAACAAATCTCCTCCTGTCAAGTATGACTAAATAGGAACAACGCCTTCTTCTGTTAGTCTCAGCATACAAGTAGAAAAAAGACCCTACAATCAGCCATGACAGTTCAATTTTTGGACAGTTATAGAAAGACAGACCACTATAGATCTAGTCCTTTACTAATTAATTCCTTTTAATAAAAAACCCGAAGTTGTTATATATTCTGTCCTCTCATTCTGAAGTTAAAGTTTATCCTGGCATAGTGAGAAACAAGCAGGATATACATTTCTATTGATAGTTTTTAATCAATACTTACGTACACTTTCTAACATAGATATACTTCTAGTAATTTCTTCATATAAGCTTTGCCACAGAAAGAAGTGACAAGTCTCAGACATCTAGGGAAAAAGATAGTTCCTACAAAACTCTCCTTCATATCCTTTTATCCTCTAAAACTTTAGAACTGATGTGTTCACTTGTGAGCTATAGATTAGCAGTGCATGACTTCTCGTTTAATTCAGGACTGCAACTCTTTATTCTAGTAGTTAACTGTACATTCCTTCAGTAGTATTAAGACATAATGCATTATTATCAGAGGCTGGCTTGCAAGTATGTTGAAGTCTCTTAAGTACATTAAAAGAGAAAACTATTAATGTTAAAGCATCACTTTTTGTTTTATCCACAGGTTTGAAACAAGTATATTAGTGAATTAATAAGCTTATTGGTTTTCACCATTATAGTAATATCAGTATTTTGTCTGACCAAATCCCATATTTATTTCAGATATACAACCTGTGAAACTAACTGCTTTCAGCTTGTTGAACTAGAAATTTTCTCTTGTCCAAAAGGCTTTTCATGTTATCATAGTAACCCTTCACTGAACATGTTCTAATTCCTAATTCCTATTCAGGAAAGATTAAATGAAAGAAAATTCCAAATGAGATCTCATCACCTCATATGATGGCATTAATACTTACATCTGGGTAACTGTTTCCTCTTATGCAGTTTAAGATTGCATTTGCCTTTTTCAGGACCATTTCACTTTCATTCTCATTCTGCGATTAACGAGAACTTTCACATTCTTCATGATTTCCAACTGGCAAGTCTGGCATTGAAACTGTTATTTCTCCTTAAACACGTGTCCTTTTTTTTTTTTTTTTTGTATTAGTATATCTTATCCCTTCTCAACTGCTTCAGTCTCTAGCATCAACCAGTTATTTCTATGTGGTATCCCAGCCCATCTGTGTATGGACAGTGGTGCTTAATGTCAGCATATCAAAGTCAGTAATGAACCATTTAATCAGAGCGGGGGGTTTTTTCAGGTAACACTTAAGGATCCACTAGTAGCTCTTCTCCAACCCAGTGCTTTTCATTTCATCTCTAGTCCTGACTGTTTCCTTGTAAGTAGTTCTTTGCTGCTACTACAGTTTATGAATTAATCCTTGTCTTTTCTAATTTAATGAATAATGTCCCATGTGGAATCATATCTGCACACCAGATCTGCCATTTATCCTTTGCTGAGAAAATAAATTTTGTATTTCCTTTCTGCTATGACACTTATTATAGTGGTAACATACCCTCAAACTGAATCTATTCCTGTTTGTCAGGATCAGGGAGCTATTCCGCTCTGCAAGAAGCTTATTCAACAGCATCCTGCTTTAAGGATACTTTGGCAGTGGTCACTGCATCATCTGACAATGTTTTCTGCAAAATCGTAAGTTCTAAACTGGAATGGCACAGCTTATTATTATTATATTATTATTCATCTGAGAATAATTTGTCTGGTCTTACGAGTACCACTGCTGCACTGGTCAAATATTTCAGTCCCTGCAGTGTGGCTTCCAACAATTAGAAGTTATACCACAAGTGATCTTTCGGGGGGTTCTGGGAAGGTTTTCCCCTCAGGACTGTCTATGCAGAGACAGTCTGAGATTCCTGAACAGCTTAAATTATTTCTGTCTTCCAAGACACACTGAGCTAATTAGAAGATTTTTTCATCTTGGCTCTTGACACATTCGTTAGTGGCCCTTGACTAACATATGGTCACAGAAGAAAATAGCGGATGATTCTGGTTACTTTTCTTTTATAAGCTGTTTAGTCACTTAGTTGGCTAAGAGCTCCCTTAAATCTAGAGTGGTATATTTTAAGGCTAATCTAGGTTTCTAGACTGTTGCATATTTGCAAAATCTGAGATTAGGAATTTGCATTTCTCATGCAACTTGCTGAGGCTGCAGAAATAAAAAAAATGGAGCAGCAAGAGATGTTCCTCTTCAATCCGTGACGAAAGACATGGGAAATGCCCATCTTCTTCATACTAGCCCTCTATCAGCTTCTAAAAAGTTAGTTGAGCTATTGTCTTTGCAGTTAACATCTGCAAGAGCAGTCTTGCTTTGATTTAAGTGCACATCAAGGACATTACTTTACGCTTGCTTTGAGTTCTGAGAAGTACATGCGCTTCTGAAAATCTGTCAGCCTTTGTCTACAGAAAGCGGTCTGCTCACTCCTGAAGAGTCTGTGATATCACCCCGTATAACACATTTCATTAGGATAATAGGGAAGGAAGGGAGGGTGTGACACCGGCTTTTTAGGTTGTAAAACATATCTCTGAACAGATAGCTGCTGGCAACCCAAAGAGAGTGAGCTTGACAGAGCAAGCTCACTGTGCAGATATGAAAGCAAATAGGTCAGTTATGTTCAAGGGCAAAAGCAATGGTACCTACCTGGGCACCAAGGGTTGAAGAGTAACACAAACTGCCCCAGGAATCTGGAGAAGATCTTGTTCCCTGAGGTTACCTGGAGGATTAGATTGTATCGTCCAATGACAGCATTGGCTGGGCTGGATATTGTAAAGTTCGTATAACCGGACTCACTGGGTCCTTGGACAGCACTCCAGCCACTTGCCCCCCTCTGAGAGAGGGGAAATACAGCCTTTGTACGATGAGATTCTGAGGGGGCTGGTCCTGGTAGAAAGAAGGGGTAATTGGTTTCCATTCTAGAGTGGTTTCAATATTAACCTCACACTTGAAATGAGCACGTGGGGTGGGGGCAGGCATTAAAAATAAATAAAGAAAAATTGCATCCTTAATTAAAATAAGGGAAGAGCTACAAGGGATGAAGTTTACAGTTCTGTGACAACATGGATTAAGCTAAGGGGGTGTTACCTATTTCAGTGACAAATGCTAGGCTCTCCCCAGCCTGCTGTGGTCTGTTGAAGTACAGGGTAATAGTGAAGGCTTGTCCTCGCCTCACAGTCAACTCAGTGTTGGCATATCTGTCAGTATGGTGTGTGCCTGCATTTAGTGATGGCTGCCAGCTGATATGTGTTGGTGTCAGATCTGTAAAACAGAAGAAAAGTCATGAAGAAGCAGCCAGCATGGAAAGAAACCATTTGCTGGTAAGTGGCATGATGAGGTAGCTAAAAGCAGTTATCTTTTACTGGAGGAAGGACAGCTAAAAAGCAGATGCTCCATTAAATTGATTAAGTATAGTGGTTAATAATAGAAATTTTTGCTTGGGTTTTGTTATGGGGCTGTCACACTGAGGACTTGTATACTGTTTTATCGCTGGACTTTGAAAAAAAATTTTCAGGGGCAAATCAGTGTCACTTCACTGTCAGCACCAAATAAAGTGGCTGGTAGCCCCTTTACATTTTCAGCATCTATATTTTTAGGATCCCAGAAATGGCTATTGAGACACCTTACTTTTCCTGCTTACATCCTGATGCCATTTGGTCTAGAGTAGGAAAAGATGTGTAGTGAGAGATCTTATATGAATGAGGCTGGAAAATTCCTGCTATGAAGACAGGCTGAGAGAGTTGGGGTTGTTCAGCCTGGAGAAGAGACTGCTCTGGGGAGACCTTAGAATAGCTTCCAGTACCTGAAGGGACCTACAAGAAAGCTGGACTGGGGCTTTTTACAAGACCTGTAGTGATAGGACAAGGGAGAATGGCTTTAAGTTGGAAGAGGGTAGATTTAATTAGATATTGGGAAGAAATTATTTACTGGGAGGGTGGCCAGACACTGGCAGAGGTTGCCCAGAGAAGCTGTGGATGCCCCATCCCTGGAAGTGTTCAAGGCCGGGTCAGATTGGGCTTTGAGCAACCTGGTCTAGTAGAAAATGGGCTGGAACTAGATGATCTCTAAGGTCCCTTCCAATCCCAACCATTCTATGAACAAAAATATTTAAAGATATAAGTTGGAGATTTTGACAAAGAAATCAATTTGACTGAATTTAGCTCTGTCCAAAGTGACAACTGAACCATTGGGATTCCTGTTTTAGTAGGCACTACCTTCATGTCCTAGAAGAGTTCTGATGACTTAGTGTGCTTGGAGTTCTCCGATACCACATGTCCTCCTGCACACGTACTATTATGATCTGTGGTTTAAAGCCCATGAAGTGGCTCTTGCTACCTTAAATGCTAAACTATCTTTTTGACAAAGAAGTATGTATATGATCTTCCTTGCATGATTATTTTCCCTTCTACAGTTCTTATTTTATTGTCACGCTCAAACTTGAGCGGTTATGCTGTCTTTGGGAGCTCTGAGAGGCACTGTCCTCCGTGTTTGTAACTACATGAGATTCCACAGAGTATACCTGGAGCATTGTGTTGTTTTGGCAAATGCTCAGGGCAGGTACCTTGGTGAAGATTCTTCCAAATCACTTTTATAAGTGCCGGCATCGTAAATGCAATAACGTTGGTGGGGGGGGAGGAGGGACAGGATGGGAGGACATTACCACCACCATTTTAAAGGGCATTCAAAGGAAAACAGTAACAACAAAAAAAAGAATGGAATGGAAATGATGGATTAAGGCCTATGGCACCATGCACTACTACGGTAGGGATCTTCAAAGAAGCTTCCAAGTCCATCTCATACCATATAGCATAGCAATGAAATACTAAGTCAGATCTGAAACAATATAGATGTATATTAATCTACAATTTATATAAAATCTTTGCAGTAAAAGTGAATCTGACTTATGCAAAAAGTGCTATAATTAAATGCAATGAAAAATAATTTTTTTTTGGTCATCTAAGACCACAAAGTAGTAATGTGAGTAAGCACTGATGGGCTGAAAAAGGGAATCTTTAGCATGATTGTCTGGGACAACAGTAAACTGTGGTAGGCTGCTGCTTTACCTGCAAAGCAACATTTTAAAAACTAGTTTGAAAAAATGTTTGTTTCATCATTAAATAAGAGAACCCAGCTTTGAAGCTGCCTAGTTCAATAATAATCTTCATTCTAAAATTTAAAAAGCAGAGATATTGTCATTACTGTTTTCCTGCGGTAAGGTTTTAATGCATCTTTGAATTCCTATCTATTAGCTCCATGCTCACAGCTCCATTAGGATGGATTACACTTACTTGTTAATACAAAGCATAACACATCTCTGAAGTAGCATTTAAAAAATAAAGTGTTTAGATGGAGTTTTGCATGGTGCCTTTTGAAGTAAGGGGAATTTCTTTCCTCCCCACCCTGCCCCCAAATATGATCTGCTTAGCAAAAATTATTCTCAAATAGGTTTTAAGAATAACAACAATAAAACTGAAAATGAAGTGCAAGAACAAATAACAGAAGATTTTCTTTATAGGTATCAGCTCCATTTTCTTATCTAGAGCATGTATCTTAAGGAAACAGTCCTCGATAAAGTACCTGCTAAAGAGAAACAAATGATGTGTAGAACTCACCTGCCATCCCCTCAGCTTACAAGAATTGCATACAACTTCTACTTTGTTCTTCAAGAATGTCCAAGTCACATTAGTCATAAAAAGAAAAACCCCAGCAATCTTTTTGTGCTCTCAGCTGAAATTTGAGAGAAGGGAGAGGTACTTAGCAGTAGTTATTAATACCTGTAGACTTGTCAAACAAATTAACTAGTTCCTATAATACATGTATGCCTAATGCCAATGCTTCTACTCAATGTGGGTGTAATTATGGGAGGAGATACCAAAATTATTTACTCAGAGGAAATGCATTCTCTTGAATCCCAAGACAAGAACAACTTCCTACAAAGGATAATGGGTGTGCCATGAATAAGTTATCTTTAAGGATGAGGAAATGGGGAGTATGGTGGGATGTAAAAGCCATATGAAGGAAAAAGAAGCATTTCCTGATTACTTAACTTCCTGATTGGTTAACACTACTTCTGGTTTTGTTCAACAGCTGTGAGTTGGCTTTAGAGGTTTTTTTGGGGGTCTCAGGTTATCTCCAGTACACCCAAACTTATGTGAAATTATAAGCTCCCACCAGAAACAAATGTCTGTTTACCTGTTAGGTTAGCCAGCTCCATACTACCATTTCATCAAAAGTTTTATTTCAAAAAGACCCCCCAAACTGAGTAGTTTGTCAGTGCAAGCTCTAAGCCTGTCTATCTTCACAACTATGAATATATTTAATTTTATTTTTCTACACTCACTTAACAGTGTACAGGTAATGAATTTTCATGGTTGCAGAGAGGAATGTATCTGTTTAAGATTCTGCAATTCTACTGATCATGATTTAACACTCAGTAAAAACTTAAAAAAAATAGTCTGAATTTTAAGTTACGAAGAAAAAAAAAAGACTGAAAGAACCTGAAATTAAGCTCCAACAGCTGTTTCTAAGGCTGATTTTACCAAAAAAAATTGCCACCTTTCACCTTTTTGATAAACTTCTGTTTGATACCATGAAGACTAAAAGAGTACTTACTTATAGCCCCGTTCTGAAAGAAAACACTAAAACTTTGCACACTTGACAACAGTATATCTGGTGTGGTGTATCTCCACTTACATTATAATCCAGAGGTCTGTCCTTCCTCTTGGAATTTTCCAGGATGTTCAGGCTGTCAAAACTTGTTCCAGGAATCTCCTCAAATGGATTTGATTGCCTTTCAGAGTTAACTTCAGTTGCTCTTTTTCTCTTCCTTAATTCATATTCCTTGGAAACCATAAGAGCCACAAGCCTCTGATGTTACCTGATCTTCACACACAGCCCTAGTGACAAACCGCATCGACCAGTTCTTAAGTTCAGGTGTTCAGTACTTATAGTGATTGCTTCAGATGTTACACATTGCTCCCACTGGAGCATGACTATTTCCTTTCTTCTTCCTTGCTAGTCTCATAAGTAATTAAATCTCAAGCACTTTTTCTGTCTTGGCTGCAACCACCTCCTTTACCTCTGTATGACACGCCCACAGTGGTCACCAAGCCACCAGAACCTCTCACTCAGGCTGGCCTACATCCCAAACTGGCATCTACCACTACACAGGTTCACCACAGCAAAGCATCAGCAGCTGCTTTTGTAATCCCTTTGGAATGCAGTGGTCATGGCTCCTAAGTGACTAATGACTTAACATTGTTGCAGGTGTTTTTCCTAGCTCAATTCCACCCACCCATCATCCAAAATGGTTCAAAATATTTTGTTCCTCCTTTTCCCTTGTTTTGGAGCCTTGAAATTGCAGTGCAGTTTGCTAACTTTCCAAGAAAAACATACTCTCTTATTTAATTCATCTCCTTGTGCATTGTTCAAGTATTGCACTGTCATCCTCAGGATAACCATATTGCACCTGGCACTTCTTGCTAGTCTTTACTAGCAAGAGATCAGTGTAACTTCTGCAAAAAATGTTGCAAAATCCCTTCTGCGAGTCTGTATGCAAGCAGGCACATGTTTACTTGGACACGTTAACTTCATGTGCATGTGAAGCGTTGCAGAAGGGTGTTGCCTTTCTTTTAATTCCCCTAGAGGTCCAGTTTACAAGATTCTCCTTTCTGCTAGTGCAGTTCACTTGACTTTGGCATAGGTTGGTGGTTTTCACGCATACAGGAGATGTGAAAAGAAGTCATGAAATGTATATGCACTTTCTATATCCAAGGCTGTGCTTGAGCTTGAACTTCTTACTGTTTGGTCTATGTGATGAGAGCTCTTGGCTCTGGTGAGCCTTGAACATCAGGAGAAAAAGAGAAGGTGCTACTGTGCGTTGCTTGTACAGCCTCTCTGCAGTGCATCTCATCGTATGTCTAGTACGGTCTCATACTGACAGCATGTGACTGGCAGTGGAGGGTGAGGTGGCCACAAGTGCCCTCCGAAAACAATTTTGCCGGCTGCAAGAACCAAAGCAGTTTATAGCCAATCTGGACTGGGGCTGCCCCTGTAATGAGGAGTCCCTACAGCGAGTCACAGGTACCCTGTGTTGTGTGGTGGAATGGGGGTTCAAAGCCTGCTCCAGGCACTAAAACCTTGTTGGCTTCCTGGCCCAGCAGGCCAAAGTATAATAGAGCAGTAGCTTGGCTTTCCATTCACTTCATCTACACAGACTTGTTTCCAGTCAGAGATTGACTTACTGTTGTACAATTATTGGCCATAAACCAAGTCACTCAGTGGGCTCCACCTAGTTCACTTGTTCCTGGAACCCAGTGTGTGGCCCATACCTTATCCTCCCATAAATGGTTTAAGTAAGCTTTACTGAATTTGAACTCTGAAAGATGACTCCCTGGCACACAATCTTATAGTGAAGAATTCCTAACTCTACTGAAGTTAAAATATCCTTAGACTTACGATTACTCTCCCTTTGGTTCCCAAAGATGACTTTCAGCAAGTGCAAACTATCAGCATGCAAAAATACCATGCATGTTGAGCTGGGCAATTATCTCAATGTGTTCATCAGATGGCTCTCAAACTGGACACCACCCAAATTCCTTTGGAACATTTACTGTAACTCATGTGGTCACTGTGATTTACAAAATAATGGAGAAAGTCAGGATCGACTTTGCAGCAAAAAAGACAGAGCTAAATGACATTAATTGTGCAACTTATCCTGGCTACTTTCTAGTATCATGGTTGCAGTAAGGAGTAACACCACTTATGAAAGTCCACTATATAAGGCTTTGAAGTGTAGAAATGAGTTTATGAATGCTTGTGCAGAGGCATCTGGAGCCAGAAAGAATGATTTCCAAAGAAAACTAGACAAATGCCGAACAGTCTCTGAATAGAAGGCAAGATGCTCTTTTTATTAATGTGGATACTCACAACAGTGAATTAAGAATCAACTATTCCTCAGTTTACTTAAAATTGCAATGTAAAATTTTAATGATATAATGTTGGTAACCCCTTATCACAGGAACTGAGGATTTTGTTTTGCTAATTTTCACATTGTTCACATAAGACATAATGTCTTATGACATTTTTTCAATTCATACACACACAGACAATTTATTGTATATCTTCATCTTAGTCAACCACATTTACCATCTTAAAGGTCTTGATATCTGCAAATTTATCACAGGAGAAATTAACAAGTAGATGTTTGGGACCTGTCTCAAAAGGGATGAGTTTAAACTTTGTACTGGATTTCTCACCGGCTTTCAATGGTGGTACCCTAAAAATAGGGGGAAAAAAAAAAAAGGGAAAAATATAAGCTGAAGACAGGCGGATGCATCATGCTTTACTTTTGTCACTATCTCTCATCTTAAGTAAGAATTCCTATCAGTTCAGTGTAGTGTGGCCATGAAAAGACCATACAGGACTTGGCTATCTGATAATGTATTTAAATACTCAAACCCATGCATTGAGCGCTCTCACAAATACAGTAGGCAGCGACCCAGATAAGCACACAAAGGACATACTAGTAAGGTAAAGCTTCAAGCGGAACAGGAGGTGTAAAACACATCACTGCATTATTAAAAAAGGGATAATCTGAGACTGTGAAGAATGTGAATACAAACTCCTGAATTAAAATGGATTATAGCACCAAGAAAACCTCAGTGTTTACACAGCAGGAAATTCTGAATGAAAGTTAAAATGTTTTAAAATGGTATATTCTGTAATTCTTGGAAACTCATGTTTACCTTTTTCCGTAACAGCCTTACCCTGTCATGTTGTCTTGTCCTTGCCTGAGGATAAAGTTGTATGTGATAGATAACATGAGATTGCTAAATTCCCTCAGGAGCACTCATAAATTATGGGATAGACCATTCCTAGTTGCTCAAGGACAAATAGCAGTGTTAAGTTGCTGTGTATGTTTGTTTGTATGTGCGTATTCAGTTAAAGAACACACACCCATATCCCAGGTATTTTTTAGAAATAACTACATTTGCTAGCATATGTCGAAATTTATGTGCAGTTTTGGATATGTACAAAGTGATGGACAGTCTGAAAATTTAACATTTCTGTTTCAGTTGTGGAATAGTGAAGGAAAAAGAGCAAGACAAGATACAAAATCACTGAAGCATAAAAACAGGAACCTGGGATCTATAGTAAAAGGAACATATTTTATCCATTTGCCATCTCAACACCACCTAATAGTTTCTTGCCTCTGTTTATTAATCTCCTAACATAATTCTTTTGTAGAGTTATGAAAGCAGAGCTTGAAAATCAGTGTCCCTGTAGTTCTTGTTTTGGAAAAACTTTTTAAAATTAAAACCTCAATTTTTGAGTTATTAATTGTATATTCACCATTTTCCCTATTCTCCTGTTGCCTGCCTCATGGATTTCTTCTGTGTTCAAGTTCTAAGCCTTAGTAAGGTAAATCAGTCACCTGTGGCGTAGCAGCTGGTCATGGTTTAGTGTGTTCTTTAAAAGCTATCCTCCTTAGTTGTGCTTTATTGCATCTGGAATAGCCTTGCATGGAGCATACTTGGGGTTGTACTTTTCAGAGGTACCACCCTTTGAGATCACAACCTGTCTCTAAACAATCTGTGTTCATTTTTTGTCCCAAAGTTGGGACACTGGTGCATCTGCTTTTTTACATTCATGTCTGTTCAATGTAAATACAAGTAGTTTAAAAGGCTGAACAAATTGGCCCATGCAGTCCATTTAATAAGATGATGAAAAAAATCCTGGTTAATATATGCTATAATTTGGGTATAGTATGGACAGAAACAGTCATGTATCCTATTGTTGGCCCTATGATCAGAACAAGAAAGTTGAATCTGGGCCTATAGCAGCATAGACAGCTTCAGCAAAATTTACTGCATGGGTAAGCGTGTATTTTTGGCTGGAACTGTGTGGTCCCACTAGATAGGCAGGAAAACAAGTTCTGTCCAATTATTTGACCTCCTAACTGATGGAGCCAAAGCCTAGCTTAGATGAAGAGCTGGTTCAAAGCTGTGTGCTTCGCCTCCCAAATTACAGCAAGAAGAAAATGCCGTCTCATCCCGCTGTTTGGTTCCACATCATCCATGCCTACGTAATTGCTCATGTATCTTTAATAGGAGAAATTTCTCATACTTACTCTATCTCAAGGATTCCTCTGAGGAGGTCATTGCCTTCTGCCTGCAGCACACAGTCTGTCACTTCCACATCAATAGGATTGGTAAATGTCACTTCCACATCCACTTCTTTATTCACTTTTGCTTCACCAAGTACCTGTGCAAAGGAAGTGCTTGAAAGGCCAGGTTCTCCGTATTCTTTTCTATCCAAGCCTTCTCAGTCATCAGAAGAGGAGGTATTAAGAGTTGCATGATGGACCATGGCAGAATGTGAGAAGAACATATCTTTTGGGGAAGAAAGTGCTTATAAGAGCTTACTTTCCCCTTTTTCTGCCACTGCAGTTAGAGCAAAGGGACAGCAATTTACCTGTATGTCAATGTTAGGATTGTCCAGGGTGATGTCTCTTTGCACCAGCACTTGAATCCCACCTTCTACATGACATAAAGCTGTTACCTGGATCGTGTTGTCTGTAGTTAACTGCTGTTGATATTCAGTATATGGTATCTTAATGGGAAATTGTTTCTCTAGAAGAAAAAAAAAAAAAAGAGGAATTGATACACATAAGCCCACAGAGTTTCATACCCAATATTATTATTTTCCTTTTATGCTGTGTCTGGGACTAGGAAGGCCTTCAGCCATCACTGCCAAACTCAATTCATGCAAATCTGTCAGTCTGCTATAGAGCGATTTCTTCAGTGCTATCCCTCCTCCATTCCCTACCGCTATATTGCCTGTCTTGTCTTTCTTCCAATTGCTCTGAAAGATAACACAGCTGGAGTTTAAGGAGTTTAGTGCCAGTGCCACTACATTTGTTATGGGACATGCTCTGATAGGCCTCATCAGTCCTGATTGCTGATACAGAGACATGCTAAATGATGTCTTTGTTTCTTTTATCTTTCCTAGCCGTATCTGCTTTTTATTATCACGTGTTTTTACAGTAGTTTTTATGCTGTGATTCAAATCAAGGAATACCAGATGGGAAGACATCTCCTCTGTCTCTGAAGCCAGGCAATTTCAGATTTTTGGCCATTCATACAGAAGAACTGTAGAGTAGCTATGGTGCATGCAAATGCTGTGAGCCACAAAGTACTTTACAGCAGTACACAGCAGATGCAAAACACAAGAAAAGATGACAAGTCACCAATGCAAAGTCCCACAAAAGTAAGCAAGCGAATGGGGGAAATGTGAATTTCCTAGATTCCTCCAGTAGCAACAGATGTAACTACAAATCCTAGCAAACAGAGCAATCCTCCAGAAGAAGGCAAAAATCTCTTTAAATGGTCCCTGCCATCAGATCCCTGTCGTCAACCTCCCTCCTGACTGTAAATGCAGGCACTGGTGACTGTAATGCCATTAGGCATATAAACTTGGTCTTCACCAAAAGTCTCAATTCCTAATACTTCAGAGGAAAAAATTCTGAAATCCATCTGAAAAAAAAAAATTAAGGAAATCTGAGGACCTTTACTCCTCAACAGTTGTTTGACACAAACTTTCTTTTCTGTGGAGCTTATTTCAGCTATTTCTATTCCTCACACTTTAATTCCATTCTAATGTGCTAATGAGTCAGGTTTCTTGTTTCTGCTGTTAGCCATGTCCTGTTCCCTTTCAGTAAAGGCCCTCATAATTGACTGGAACTTATTTAGTTGGAGTTGATGTCTACGGTTTTATGTTGTCCTTGTATTTTTCTATGCAAATTTTGATAAATGAAACTTCCTGTTTCCTCACCAGCTTTTCACTCCTGAGAATCATTTTCCAAAATGTGAATAGTACTTAAGGAAATGATAGTGTGAAACAGGCCTTTTAGATATGTTTATAAGTGCAATGTAGGGTTTTTTTCAGCCTTTTCTGCATAGAAATTTAAGATTGCAGTTTGTTGGAGTTTTTTCCCCCCAAGCTGACATCACAGCTTCTAATGCCCATTTACTGATAACACAATTATGTTTAAAAGTTATTTGAAAAATTACCTTCCTTAGGAGACAGAGTGACAGATATGGAGTCCTTCCAGATCTCATGAACTGGTCTTCTAGTGTACACAGTGCTCCAAGCAGTCATATTGACATGAACAGTCTTAGCATCAGACTGTAAGTTTGCAAGAACCAGAATTAGATTGAGATTTTTGCCAACCTCTAAAGGGCCATCCACCTTGAACTTCCCTGAGATGTCAGGCTTTTGATCAATTTCCTGTGTTGTCGGTGCTGTAGGATCAAATTTATCCTCAAGTCCCAGCTTCTTACGAGCTTTTTTAAAAATCTCTCTTTCTTTTGTAGAGCCTGTCCAGAAAGAACCATGAAAATTATCCTTGACAGTTAACATGCGTATCTTATTTTATGTGACTGCTGCAGAACATAGTGTCTGTGCTTACAGATGAACAGAGCCTGTTTTTCACAGCTACACCTAATTTTCTGTATCTGCAGTCAGTATTGTCACAGCCCCTCCAACAGCCTGTGCACATATCTTAAGTTCAAAGTTTCTCACTCTTCCTGTTTCTATCCTTTTTTATGGTTGTAATATTTAGAAATGTAAATTTTTATTTGCTAATACAAAAAAAGGCCCATAATACAAGGGGAGGCTGATGGCACTGTGTGGTGGGCTGACTCTGGCTAGCAGCCCAGCATCTGCCTAGCCTCTCACTCGCTCCCTGTTCCTGCAGGATGGGGAGAAGGAAGAAGGAAGGTGAAAAGACTTGTGGATTTGAGATAATGACAGTTTAACAGGGAAAGCAAAAACTGTGCATGAGCAAAGCAAAAAGAGGAATGTGTTCGCTATGCCACACTGGCAGGCAGATGTCCAGCTGCTTCCTGGAAAGCCTCAACACACGTAATGGTCACTTGGGAATGCAAATGCCATAACCATGAATGCCCCCACCACCCCGTTTTCTCTGTCTTTCCCTTTTCTATTATCGCTGAGCGCTAAGTCATATAGTGTGGAATATAGCTTTGGTCAGTTGGGGTCAGCTGTCCTGGCTGGTCCCCTCCCAGCCACTTGCCCACCCACAGCTACCTGCTGTGCCAGGGAGGGAGGGAGAGAGCGAGCCTTGGTGCTCTGCAAGTACTGTTCAGCAATAACCAAAGCACTAGGGTGTTACCAACGCTTTTAGTGAGGCAGCTATGGAGAAAGTTAACTCCATCCCAGCCAGAGCCAGTACACAATGGAAGCTAGTTATTTGGGCTCTCCTTTATCATGCTTTTCACTTTTCTGATAGGTATTTCCGATAGCAGTGTTCGTTCTTTACACTTGGAAATTCAGTTAATGATTCAGATTTCTTTTCTGCACTATCAAACCCAAAGGTCTGACAAATTTACATGCTGTTTGGCATTTGAAAGAGTGGCTCTTCCTGGGCCTAACTGCTGCTTTAGCTTAGTTTTCTGTAACAGGCCTTTCACCCTGCTGTCAAAAAACTGGGCCATAGACTAACTCTCACAAAGCAGAGGCAGTCAGTGTACATTACCAATAGCAGGCAGAACAGTGAACGTTTTACTCGGAGATATTTGGACCTGACTTACTGAGGTCCCACAAAGCAGCTCCATATCAGAAGGGGCAAGGCAGTATTTTTTACTCTTTACATTTCTCTTCCCTTTTCTGTTAGAACTGAATAGAATGCCCACTAAGAGACTCCTGGCCTAAAGTTTATATGTGTTTGGGAATGAAGCAGCTATGTAACTGGAACCACCAGTGTGTTTATTTACCTTCTTCATATTTGTAGTCATTGGTGACATCTACACGAACATCTCTACCAACTGCCTTTGTGCTGATGGATTGACCAATTATGGTAGACTTAGAGAATATTAATGTTTTCTTTCCAGTCGTGGAGTCATAATTCCAGTACATGCAGTCTGCATTCACTTCTGCAAATACGAATGGACAGTCGTAGTCCAGATCTACATCTCCTTCTTTGATGGCATTCCGTGAGGCAGGACCACACTGATAAATTCCTATGGTATCAAGAAAAAATTAGTTAGACCTAATCAACTCTTTAATGGTAAGCAATTACTAGACAGATATTTATCGATGATTCCTGAACTGCCCAGTGCTGTTGTCCTGTTCAAGTGCTTTCATCTGCATAGACCCTCATATCACGCCAATCTTCAATGTATCTTGTGTTTATTCTGAAGGTACGATTGATTCATTTTATATTACCTCTTGATTTTCAATAGCTCTGGATACCTGCATTGGAAATCACAGGAATTGCTGTGAAAGACTGCTCCTAGAAGTCTAGTTTGTTTCTTGGCATCCACAGACGATCTGAGGCTTTTCTATTGCTATGAAGTATTCTCTTCTACCACTCTATTTCTGAGCAGGATGAGAAATTACTTTTACAATGGTGCGCTTTTTTTTTTTTCTTTCTTCTCTCTGAAAGTGACTGACTTTATAATTTTTCAATGTTTTTCCTGAAATAAAATCTGCATACCTCCACTTTCTTCTTGAGGAGTTGCATCCAGAACTTGCCATCCACTGTATGAGGGGCCCAAGTCACTGCGGGAAAACCAGCTTTCATTCCAGACATGGAAATTCCTATATGCAAGAGCGAACAAAGCAAGCTACTAGTATGTGTTTCTAAATTCCTGTTCGCATCTGTTAATCAGCCATCTTAGTTAAATGTATTTAATGTCTCCATTTATATAGAATCTTACCTGAGTCTGAGCACTTCCACTCTGATCCTGAATATATATTAACTAGATGGGAGCTGAAAATTGCATTGTGCAACAGATGTAAATGTTCAAGGGCAGAAAGCAAATCTGAAAAATTATACAAAATGTCTTGACCCTGTTTTTCTCCAAAAGTTCTGAGCACGTGCGCTTCCTTAGTTTTTGCTGTTTTCTTTAAAGCACAATGCTAGTTAGATTTAGAATGGGTCCAGAACAATCAGAGGAGTAAACAAGGCACAAAGTGAGGGACTGCACCTGTTCTTTGCTGGATGCAAGCTTGTTTGAATTGCATTTGATGCTTAATAGTGGCAATTATTAAATTATTTTCACTGCAAATGATTACTGCAAAAAACAAAAGGCAGGGAAGCTGGTTCTGTTGAGCTTTTTTTGAGGGATGGTTCCAAACTAAGTCCCACTGTTTGATATTTCCAGTGTAATGTCATGATTTTCAGTAATCTGTGGCATCATAACTGTAATTTTGCCCGCCCTAGCTTCGATTATCTGTTGTAACTCATGGCACAATTCTCTGGTTAACTGAGAAAGAATGAAAACACCAAGTTTGTAGTACTTTTTTATTGATCCTCTGTGTGTATAGTTGTTTTAAAGGCAATTTTTAAGAAGGTAACAAAACATGTCATCTATTCTCTGCACCTGAAGACTCCATAGGCATTGATAGGTTCTACTGTTAAAGATCATAGAGCCTTACCATATGCTGTCAGCTGCCCTGTCCAAATGATTTCCAGACGCATCGTAAAACTCATCCACACGCAGATTTCCATCTGCATCGTGGGCAGAGCTGAAGTTTGTAATTGTACGAGTGGGAATCCCCAGACATCTAAGCACTAAAAAGCAAATAGAAAACCATAGTCAGAAAGCAGTATTTCTGGAATATGAAGTTTCATACAACACACTAATGCCCCGAAAGACTTTCATGGAGGAAGTGTTATTATTAGTGCTTCTTTTAACAGAATATGTGCAGTGTCAGTTATGTGCATGACATAAAACATACCTGTAGTCAATACTGCTGCAAAAACCCAACATTGTCCATATCTAACAGGTTTGAATCCTGATTTCTTCCAGTTGTGCAGGATTTCACCACTTCCAGTCCAGCTGCTTGGACTTTTCCCACCCTCATAATTTCCACTCCAGTTTCCTAGCAGCACCCCTTGGTCATCATTGGCATTGACCTGTAAAAATATTCACTAAATTCATGATGAGAAAAATTAAGAGTTTATAACAGATATAGTAGTGGTAGGGGAGCGGGCAGAAGAGCAGCCCTGAGTGACATTTTAGTGGACAAAATTCACGGCTTCATGCAGCTGGCCTTCAGGAAGAAGCCTCATCTTTTCAGGGAAATGAAATATGAGTCCTCTTAGGAAATGGAGAGCATTTAATCACTGTTTCTCCCACCCAAGTACAGCAGCACCAGGCAAGAAGGCAAACACCAGTTTTCAATGAAACTTCCTGACACGAGGTGGCAACTTTACCACTGTGTGACTGAATGGCATCATCAAAACATATCATGCAGCTAAGTTTTCAGAATGTGCCTGGATCATGATATAGTGAGCCCTCAGCATATTTACAATAATTTAGAGGAAGTGGTTGACACAACAAATGGGGCACAGCATCACCTTGAAAATCTTGGTGCTGTGTCAATAGAGACCTCATGAAATTCAGGAAGAAGAGGTGCAGATCTCAGAACTTGGGATAGAATAGCTCCATGCATTGGTACAGGCTGGGAAGCAGCTGTCTGAAAGGGGCCTGGGAGTTACCGCAAATGCCAGATTGAATCTGAGCCAACAGTGCTCTTTCATCATAAAGAGAAACCCCACACTGGGCTACACTGGGAAAAGTGACCAGGAGATTGAGGGAAGCTGTTAACCCCCTTTCATTATCCCTAGCGAGGCTGTGCCAGGAATCCAGTTTCCAGTTTCGGGTCCCTCAGTTCAAGGGGAAGTTGAGACACTGAAGACTGCCCAGGAGGGATGGCTACAAAGAGTCAGGGGCCCTGGAGCACACCGTCTACAAGGAGAAGCTGAGAGCACTGGGCTAGTTCAGTCCGGTTAAGAAGGGGATAAGAGGAATGTAATAGCAGCTTACAACTACTTGAATGGAACATGCTAAGTTGTCAGAGTCCAACTTTTTTCTGTTCTGGCATGTTATGTAACAAGAGACAACAGCAGAAAGCTGTAGCTTGGGAAAATCTTATTTGACGTAGGAGAAAAATTCCTCGCTAAGAGGGTAGTGCAGCTCTGGACTGGTCACCCAGAGAAGCCATGAAAGCTCCATCCTTGGAGATTTTCAAGGCAGCCTGACAAATCCATGGCTGAGCTGATCTAGTACAACTGTAATTCCACTTCAAATGGGAGGTTGGACTAAAGACCTCCAAAGGACTTGTCCCTCAACATACCACCCCATGTCTTAAACATTCCATTTGGCTCTTATAAGTACCAGAAATACCACAGATGAGATAAATTTAGCAGGCTGAGATCAGATGGCCACCTAAGTGTTTCTTTGGCCCGCATTTCTGGTGCATAGAGTGGCCTAAAATTTTCTGGGAAGTGTCTTTCACCATCTCCTTTAAAAGGACAATTAGTAGTTTGAACTTCTTGAGCATGTTACTTACCATTGCACTGAGAACACGGCCCAGATACTTGGGGTCATTTCTGTGCGATACATCTGTGACAGGATCCTGACGATAGTTTAAGCTTCGATCCATCATGGAAAGGCAAATATTGAGAATATCTCCTTGAAACTATGTTATAGAAGTAAGTTAGTGTTTTGTAAACACAGATTACTCTACTAAAAATCAGGATAAGTGGAGACATATAAGTGTTTAATGTTTTTTTTTTAGTCACCTAATGAGGTGCTGCATCTCAGCCAGGCGTTATCATATAAAAATGCAGCCTCAACAAACTATGAAGATTAGAACTCAATGAGCTTTTCAAAAGCTACAGCATTGCTACAGTACTACCCAGCAGACTCTAAGGTTTCTGCTGTCTGCACCTCTGAGTCCTAGGTCATTATCACTGACTAGTCAATTACAAATCCTCTTATTAATAGGTATAGCAGGGCTTGGCATGAGTTCTAATTTCAATACCAGACTCCTGCTCTTCAGAGGCGTATGCAATGAACTGGAAAAAGCAAACAAGCCCTGGTCACCTGGTTTGTGTGAAAATCAGAGCACAAAACACTGGTGTTTCAGTGCTGCATTTACCTGCCCAAAGTTCCATCCAAAGCTGTTGATATGATTTTTATTGCCTGCAAAAATGATGCCAAACTCTTCTAGCACGTATTCCTCACACTCAGCCTTGTTAGGCATGAACACATCATCACCTGAGAAGCCAAAACACAGGTATGTACAACCACAGCAGGAAAAATAAAACCTCAGGAGTCTCTATCAATAAGGGTGCTTGCAGCTATTCACCCTTTGCTGTTCTTGGTGTTATAAACAGATCGCAATAATTAGAGAAAGGGGTGGGGTGTTTCCGAGTGAAGACAGAACTAATGGCATTGTCAAATCTGGGAGATGATGGCAGCTGGTAGATGTGATTCTTTTCTTGGTTCTGCAGGGACCAGACACGCTCTTCCAAACTCGTGCAGAAGTAGGGAAGCTCTGGCAAAAGCAGAACTTAATCTTTTAGGGCAAGGAGCTCTCCACTGTGTGCACAATACGGAGCTGATTTTATGTAACAGAAGGTCCTAAGAAACTGTTAAACCCGTTTCTCACTGATACATTATGTGATGAACATTCAGCCCCCATATTAAAGAAATATAGATCAAATGGAGGAGCTACAAATATTAATGAAGCTACAAGCAACTTAGTTCTTTCAGGGTAAATTCAACATGTTCGTACCTGAAGACCAAGGGTTAAAGAGCAAAACAAAGGTGCCAAGGCTTGCAGGAGAGGAGCTGCCACTTGATGTACTCTGAACACTCAGCTTGTAACGTCCAATGACAGCATTAGGTGGGCTGGAAATGGAGATGGTCACAGAGCTGGAACTGGTAGACTGTACAACTGCACTCCAGCTCTCCTTGGTTACTGTGCTGGAGATACCAAATGTGGCCTGGGTCTTAGCCAGCTTTGAGGGTTTGGGACCTTTTAAGGAAAATAAACAACATTTTTTTTTTTCCCTAGCCTGTTGAAATACACGTTTAGTCATCCACAAACAGCATGGATATAACCCTCCCCTCAGATGAATGTGTGCTATATGCTGGAAACTGAAGGAAGCTATCACTGCCAGCTGAGACAGGAGTAGTACAACAAACACCTCAGACAGTTCCATGGCTATGTGAACCAGCATGCTGGCTCCAAGATATTATCTTGTTAGAGTGCATATCAGGCCAAAAGAACATCACGAGGCAGCATTACTCTTTCTGTGAAAGAAGCTGGGAGCCATACCTGTTTCTACGATAAATGTTAAGTTTTGCTCAGGGTGTTCTGTTCCATTGAAGGTGAGAATGAAGGCCTGCCCTCTCCTCACAACCAACTCTTTGCTAGAGAATTTACTTGTGTGGTGATCTCTTGCATTTTCTTTCAGGTGCCAGTTGGTACTTGGCTGCGTTACAGCTATGAAAAAGCGAGAAGAGCAAGAAAATTTGAGGATACATCCAAGGAGGAAGGAGCACAGACACACTCAAGAATTACATGTTACTTTCTACAGGTAACTAGTACCCCTGTGAGGTTTGCATCAAAAATAGAAATTATTTATGTGAGCATTTTTGGGGGGAGTCCATCTTGCATAGACTGCTAGCGATTATCTGCATAATGACATATAGGAGTAGTGTAGCAGTCACTAAAGAATGATCAGAAAGGCATCTTAACAGGAGAGAACCCTGAGAGAATTGAATACTTGTGTGTTACTTGGATAAAGAATCTGGCTGAACTCAGCTAAGTCTTTCAAGGTGTTATCCATTCCAAGACATGGTGTTATACTAACAGAGGCACAGCCTTGCAGCCTCTGAATAAGAAATAAAGAAACTTGACTGAGCTGAGAAACACTTCTGCATTTTAAACAATGACATGTGATCTCTGGCCCCATTTATGTGTCAGGTACCTCTGATATGAGTGACAGCTGCTATCTGTTGGGACAACATAACAAGAATATGTTGATGGACACTGGGCTTTCATTTGGTAGTGGGAGAATTGGGAGAATTGGAGAGAGAGCACTACTAAAATAAGGTACGGGAAATAGTATGTTTCAGAGAGCTCTTGCACGTGAACTATGGCTTCAGTCAGAGGCCAAAGAACAAGCATCTGAGATTGGTTTGGCTCTGACATTATCATAGTCTATGGAGGGTTCTCTAGTAGAAGATAGATTGATGGTTTATATGAAGTGCAGAAGTAAATATATTTTTTTCCTAAGGGCACTGTGTGCTTTTTAAAACTATGTTTATTATTCCCCTTCCTCCCTCCCCCCAAAGAAGAATAGGAAAGAGTAAGAGTATGGGCTGTAGTAGTGGAACACAGCTACCCTGTGCCATTACTGAGTAAAAAATCATTATCCCATTTTCAAACAGATTTATTAGTGTAAAGATTTTTTAAAGCATGATCTTAATTTAATCAAGTTTAGGCAAGCCTTGAAATAACTACATTAGTAGCCTTAGCAGCATAGTCACAATTCAAATGGGGGGAACACATTTTTTTACGGTATTGAGGCAAGCAGCACGTATTTTGATTTTTCAGAAACATACCTACTTTAAAAAAAAATCTTCAGAAACTTAACAATGAAGCACACTTATTTCAGAACAAGCTGAGGGGTCAGGGAGAGTTGTCTTTAGAAAGGCAGGAGTTATCTGACATAGTTGGTAAAGCAACATGGGACCATTTATAATAATTATTAAACTGGTCAGTTTGCATATGTATAAATATTGGCATGTAAGCAAAAAAAACCCCCACTGCACAAACAAACCACACAAAAAAAAATCTCCTTAATCGTTTTATCCTCTCTTCTTTAACTTCAGGTTTCTATCTTCTCTGCTTATTGTAGCCTCCCTCAGCCTTTACCTCCTTCAAGTTTTTTCTTTGCTCTCTCTATGTCAGATTTGTCAGTTTCTCATTTGCACTTGTCTGACAACTTCAGTTAGCTGCAGACTTTTCTCTCCTTCCTATTTGCAAAATACAATATTTTTACATCAGATAATACACCTGTTCTCCCAAATCTCATTCTGATAAGCTTGCTTTCCCCATGTGCACAAGTGGAAAAAAAGCGATCCCTGTGAAAATCCTTCTCCTAACTATTAATGGAAGAATTTTCTCTTCCTTTTTTTTCTTGGATCAAAACTCCTTAGAGAAGGAGTGATCTTTAAGTGTCCATCAAAAAACTGAATATGAGGTATGGATGTAAGAAAATAACAGAGCACCACAGAAGGAGCTTCCTCCTTGCTCACCTTGGCCCATATCTGATCAATACGTCCTGTATAAGCAGCTTCTGGAGCTTTCCTCTGAATGGCCTCCTCTACTTCTGTTCACTCAAGGAGTGGGTGGTGCCTTTCACTTCTTTAAAAGTCTAGGTGTAAATTTGCTTATTTGCAATATTTCCTGTGAGGGTGGAGCTTGCATAGCCACCTTTGCTTCCCAGCCTTTATCTGACCAACAAGGCTCGAGGATTAATTTTTCATTCATTTTTTGCACTCTTGGTCCCCATATTCTGATCTGGTTTCCTTGCAACTTAATATCTGAAGCTTGACAATATTTATCCCTAACAGTCTAGCTTCTTGTTAAGAGTTTCTTAATGTATTTAAATGTATAAGAATGTCATCATTTAGTTGCTTTTCTTTCTGTTATAAAGTTATAGGAATAGCATAACTCCTTGTATCACATCGTTTTTAATTTGGCCTACTTCACAAGCAATATTTACAGTCACTTTTTCTTTAAATTAATTCACTGAATCCTTTGTTTTCCTGGAGCTGCTCCCCCCTTCCCCAGCATTGTAGTAGTTTGCAAAACAACAAGCAAGCTATTGCCTCTGCCCCAGATTTAATCAGGCCAAATTTAAAGGACCAAATTTTCATTTATCACATAATTATTGTTTAACAACATTAAACATCTAAGCCCTCCATGTCATATTTGCATGACACGCTACAGAGATGATAGATAAGTACATTTGTGGCTTGTGATAAAATAGTTATCATTGTTTTCAGCTGGTACACTACTATTTTTTTTATAGGATATCTCTGAACATATAACTGGCAATGCCGATTTGTGGACAAAAATCTTCCACTTAATTGCAATTTTGTTTATGCTTTGCAGGTGGCTCCACTTTCTGTTAAGAAAGAGAGAGACTAATTCTGATACTTCTGTGAAACAACCTGTAAAATTTGATGTACTCAATGCACAGTCTTAAGAACACCTTTGAGTGAGACCCATTATACGGGACTGACTGCAGCTATACACCTCCCCACATGCACAGTTTTAATTGGTTGGGCTTATTATTCAGCAGCCCAAATTATTCTGTTTTCAGGTTTGGATCATGTTTGGAAATTCTAGAATTTAAACTTGTTCAGCCCATTTCATATACAGAAGTATTTTATTAATTTTTACTATAAAATGGTGTTACTAGAAGAAACATTTTTTAACTGGGTGTAATTCAGACTGCTTTAAATGTCTGTTCATTAATAATATTTAATCTTATGAGAGACCATAGTTTTATCACATGCAAAGCCCAATTTTGATTTAAAAATGATAGGAATTAAATTCTTAAATATAAAATTTCTTAGAATTTGATTTTACAATGTTAAGTCCGAACTTTGATGTTTCAGATGTTAAGCTACGCTTTCCTACCCATACTTTTAAATTCTCTTAGGTGACACACTAACAATTTTCAGAATAAATTTGCTTTAAGATTTCAGCCTATCCATGGGTACATAGCAAAACAATTCTCTTTGACGGAAAGAGTAGTTACTGTTGAAAGAAAAAAAAAGTCAGTGATTATTCACCAAATAGTTCCCGATGCTTATTTTGTCATGCATTTCACCTTTTTTTGTGTAACGGTAACAGTGTGCTGGATATTGTCCTATAGGTTAATGGCATAATTGGTTTTGGTATTTGCTGTTATGATTGCATAGTTATAAACAGCGCATTCAAAAAAATAGCTACAGTGTGTTTATTCAGGAAGATATTATGACAAGGAGAACAAGTTGCATCTGTTGCATTGGCTTCTGGTGTTTATTCCCAGCTCTGGCTAAATTGCCTTGCAGGCCTTTTGTGTGCTTTGCTTGTAAAACAGATGAATGATATGTAGTGGACCTTTGGATTAAAGATTATGGGTGAACGTTGAGAATGAGGGTTGAATTCATGAGAAATAGTAACACTAGTCAAAGAAAATGTGGGTGACCCAGACACCTTCCTGTAAGCCAAGTGCAGAGCTTGTGTGGTGGCTGTAAATGTGAGGATTGCACAGGCAGGTGCTTGAAACTCTGGTAAATAGCAAGAGAAAATTCTTTTGGACCTCAGAAAATTAAAGCACTAAGCCATCTTAGTATTTTGTTTTATTTACCCAGAATAAACTATATCAGAATCATCTTTTGCAAACTGGTTTAGTTGTATAACTCATGACATCCTTTTCCAGTGATACCCAGGTTTCTTTCCTCACTCCAGTAAATGTGTTAAAGAAATTAATATATAGGAGGAAGCGTTTGGCACGGAACAGTGAAGGACATCTTTTGTAACAGACTAATACCCCTCAGTATTACTTTCTGTCCTTTGCATTGTCATTCTTTTCCCCACCAACTCTGTATGAATCCGCAGTGACACTTGAATTCTATTAAATGTCACCTATTATTATTTGTGCCTTTGTTTCAGAAGCCTATCTACTCCTTTATTTTTTCTGAGCACAGCTTTTCCTTACATACCCCTAAACCACTATGCTACAGCCATATAGCCATGACTCACTGGGGACCACCTCAGTACACTCAGAAGTCTGGGCTGTTCTGTCTCCCCTCACATTCCCTTGTTTGATAATTAAGCAAGGAATTCCATCAGCAAAACCCACTCCTGCTATAGGAAGTCAAGTGGGTTTTTTACAGGTATATGGTATTTATGAACCACACTAGGGAGAGACTTGAGCCTCTAGAACTGACTCACGGATGCACTAACTCACGTCACACTCTTCAGAACTAGAACCCCCTGAAGGAGATTGGTCAAGTCCATATGGAAAAGCATTTGACAGAGATCTCTTCTGGGCCCTATATGTTATCTGAGTCATACTTCTTATTTTCTGTCTTCCTCTTCCATTCACAATGTCCCAAATAGCAGGGCCATTTTGAATGGAAGCCAGCCTGAAGCCTTCCTGAAGTTTCTGATTGTTCCTGAAGTTCTCCAATAGCCAGACTTTGAAGGTAGCTGACCTCAGCATAGTCAGCTCCCCTATTGTCTGTGTAAAGTAGGCTACCCTGTTAGCTGTGCTCAGATCTTCTCTTGCCGTCTTGGCTCATTCCAGATAAGATGGCTTATTCCAGCAGGGAGACTGACAGTGACATAGAAGTGACATGTACTAATAAGTGAACTTCAAAAACTACCATGGGACCAGTACACAGAAATAAGCCACACTGACAGTGCACAGATTGGGATGAATCTATGCTAGGCTCCCCCAGCAGGCTCCCACATAGCTACACACAACCTGTTATTTTGTAACCTATTATATTTAAATGTATTTCCTTACGTCTCCCACTTATACACACATCTCTTCCATTGGAATGGAGTAAAGACATTATTTGGAAGTTTTAACTTCCAGCTGCTGCTGCAGACTCATCAGCAAAGAATGGCTCTTTGCAGGCTCCCATCACTACCTCGCTCTGCTTGTTTCTTCTAAGAATCCAACAGGATGTGCCATTCCGTGGGCAAGTGCTCTTAATTCTAATACACAAGATGCTTTCAAGTGTGACTCATGCCTTGGTTGTAATGACACTGAAGCTTAAAAGTGACAGATGAAAGCTGAGATAATTGAGGGTGAGACTGTGAAGCAAGTGGCTGAATCCTTAGTAGCAGTAGTGTGCTGCAGACTGTCAAAACCCTTGAAAAATCATGCTATCAAATTTATAGGACCTTTTTAGGTTCTTTTCCCTTTTCTTTATACACCACCTTCTGGATTCTGTTAAAGTAGATCCATTAGAGACTGGCCCATGGATGCGTAAAACTTTTCTGGGAAGTAAGTGTGTGTTTTTGCAGGATGTGTGTGTCAGGGGTCCAGGAGAGGGTGGGGAGGGAGAGATGGAGTGAAAACAGTTAGGTACGCACACACCTGCATGCAGACCCTGCAGTTTTTCATATTAAAATTGTGTGTGGCACCGTGAGGAGTGTCCCCAGGCACTTTTGACATCTCCAACTGAACATGGGCTTGGATGTTTCTTGGGCCCTAGGTATTTTGCAAGAAAGTCAGCAAGTACCAGTTTGTTCGTTAAACACTGCTATTGCTTCTTGAATTTCATGCAATAAGAAAATTGTGGTTAGGAAGGATAGACTTATGTTTATGTGTATGACAATTAAAGAGGAAGTTTTAGAGATCACCTTGCTAAAATGTTTTGCCTAAGTTATTGGCAAATTGTTACTTAAGAGGAAGTGTTACAATGCAGAAACAATTGGTTTGTGGTTTTTTTTCCCCATTGCTGTAGCTGAAGGTTTTTACTGTCCCCTTTATCTGATAGTTCTTTTGTGGAACACTATTTTTCTACTCAGTCCAATCTTTCAGTTTGACCTATCAAATTGTGTTTTGCCATTTATTTTAGTTCTGCTCAGTGGAGGAGATTTATGAGAGAATCAATAGCCTTATGCCCATCGTATGCACCTGATTCCCTCCCAGCCTATGTTCTGCTTTTAAACAGGTAAACATTTAGATGGTATTACATTTAGCAGATGCATTGAGACAGCCAATAACTAAGCACCATCAGGTCAGGCCAGGCCAGACAGCAGACACTGTTGAGGGATGCTAGCACAAGTAGGTCAGGTCAATAAACATGAATTATTTCAAATAATAGTATATGGACAAACACTTGTTCTAAGAGTTAATGCAATCAGTTCTCCTAAAACTGCGAGAAGGGGGTAACCATGCATCATTTTAACCTCTATGAGGGGAAAACAATGCCTGTCATCTCTGCACTCAAGCCTCTGCTCTGTGGACTGATGTAATTTCCTGAGCAGGCCTAAGCGAGAACATGGCCAAGCTCGCTGAAGTGTACTGATTTAACATCTTTCCTCCTAGACCTCACTGCTAGACATCTGCTTGTTTTGTCTGTATTTCAAAGTACCTTTGTCTTTCATGCTAATTTTAACAAATAGTTAAAATGTCATTGCAGTTTGCAGACTCTGAATCTACAGGAAGGAATCTGTCCCATAATCTATTCTTGGCACAAATATTCCCATTAACACAAGATTCATTCATACCTGAACAACTCTCCGATTCATTAAGTTTCGTGCTAAAAGATAGTTTGCGGTTTGTCACAGTTTCTGCTCTGTTTGTGGTTTTATAATATGTAACTCCGGTATGGTAAGGATGATCATCTTTTCCTTCTTTGTGTCTTTTGGAAAATTCAGGAAAGAAAAATGCTGAAACAACCTATTCATAATCTCAAAATGTAGTGTACTCCAGCAGTTTAGAGCCTTTTACAAAACATAACCCCACAGAGAAAGCTAATATATGATACATCATTCAGTTTCCCGTTCCTTATACACAAAGAGACTTTTTTTTTTCTTTTCTTTTCTTTTTTTTTTTTTTTTCTACTTACCAGTCATGCTTCCTTGCTCCTCTGTGCCTTGGACTTTGTATTTCTGTGAGCAACTGTAGGCCTATATGATAAGACTTCAAGCTCTGGTTGTGTGGCAGCATTTATAGAGAAAACTTTAGGCCTCTCCTTATGTTCAAACCAATTATAATTCACATTAGGTGGGTGAGGCAGGTTAAGTCATACCAGTGGGCATGTAAACTTCCTAGTGACCATATATTAGCTCATGGGTTTTAACACATTGCACTTGTGCAATTCAGGCTATTTATCCAGAGGGTTGGCTGAGATGCTTAGAAAAGTAGAGCATTTAATTGCATACCTAGAATCTAGAATTTTACATAAAATGATGCATCACTCAGGAAGGGATATTTTTTGAGTCAGTATGAATTAATGTCTTTTCCCAGTGTGATCCACAGATGAGTATTCATACAATGAAGGTATCTACTCATAATAAAATTCATAGGGTTGCCTCCCTATGAATGTACTCATATGTCTGGAAAAAACTCCAAAACTTTTCATTTACTTCATCAATCCTTTATGGGGGATCACCACAGTAATGCCTTTGTGTCAGCCCCTCCTTAGAGTATCTGTGAATTATACTAATGGTATTAATGCTGTAAATGTAATGTAAGCTACTATTAACTTGACAAACTACTGAATGCTGAATAGCTCAGAGGAGTGGATCTCAAGTGGTAACTCTCCCTGCACAAAGAGAAACTTCATCCTCATAAAATAAAACACTCATTTTGTAGCAGGTACAAATTATGACTGTAATTTGTGCTTCTATGATGGTTACTCATCTAGTTTCTAACTATAAAAACACAACAATAATTGTTAAAACACTTTATCTGCATATACAAGACATTTTATAGGTACAAAGAAAATTAATTTGTTAGCATAGCCTCAGAATATTTTTTTTTCAGGCTAATTCTTCATTTTTTGTATCAGCCCTCTAGCAATTTGATCATGGATCCTCACTCATGGATCCCCCCACCCCCTCAAGAACTTCCATTTCCTTACACTTCCACATCTTGAACAAGATATTTTGTCTCGTTTTATTATTACTTCACCTCACTTATCTACAATGAGAAGAAGAAACTGAAGCAATCTCAGGAATGTTAGTGCTTACCTTGAATAACTTGAAGGGCAGAAATTTCATAAGATCAGAAGTAGGCAAGCACAATATCTATGTATTAAATGGGGCAAGAGGCATGAGAAGGAGCTCAGAAATTATAGTTGACATCAACTAGTATGATGCCAATTCCTGGAAAATACTGTAATAGATAAGCATGTTAGCATCTAGATGATGATTAACAGCTAGATGGAGTTGCCGAAAAGTCAGTCAAGACCATCTGGTTTTTTTTCCTTGACAGATCAATACACCAGAGGAGAAGTAAGAAGTGACAGCTATCATACATACTAACTGATTTGCAACAAGATCCCACACAGTATTTTCATCAGCATACTTTGGAAACACCGATTACACAACATTTCTATTAATTAACTGCATAACTCGTAAAACTAGATGCTACATTGTTTCAATGTTCACTGTCAAACTGAAAGGGCATAATGACTGAAGTGTCACTAAAGGCTGCTTTGAGTTTTGATGTTTGTTAAATATGCTCTTTCTGTTGTTAGCAAGACTTCAGCTGAAGTACTATGTTAGCCCTGGGCTAACATCAGTTAGATAATATCAAGAATATGGGGAGTTTAAAAAAATTAGAACGATCAAAGTAAACCAGAGGCAACTTGCAGAGATGTAATTTTTGAAAAAGGTGAAAAGTGGTTACAGAAAGAGGAGGCCAGGTGAGGAGTCATGGTCTTAAAAACTTTAGTCTTTAATGAAAGATACTGAAAGGAAGTATAAAATAAAAATGTTGGCAGTAAGGAAAAGTACTCAGCTAGACCCTCTAGGTAGCTTGTAAAGATGTAAATAGTATTTTCCATGGAGATTAAGAATGCACTGGATGCACATTTGTCAAGGATAATATATATGTGTATGTAGTTGAGCTGTCCTTGGAAAATTTATTTTGATGTCAAAGCTGTGACAGTGAAACTTTTTCCCCTTGTTGCGTACTCTTGGTACTTGAGCTGAACTGCATGATGTAGAGAAGGCCTTAGTAGGGAAGATAAGTATTTTGTGCCCACTGTCAATTCAGTCTTATTTGCCTTCCTATTGTTTTATTGCTGTGACTGACTTAACCCACAGCAAATAAACTTTGCATTGTGTCCTGTGGAGAAGGGTTACCAAGTTCCTGACTACTAAGACACACAAGCCTGCAGACTTCTTGCATGTCATGTTCATCTTAAGAATTGGTCTTTTCCAAGAAGTAACCGAATGTTTCACATAGAAACAGAGAATGTTAGCACCATATCTGTCCAGTATTGCATCAGTTGAGATTCCTGTTTCTGCCAGTATAAGCCATTTCACAAGAATCAACAGGAAGTCCCATAGCAATCTTTCTTGATTATCCTGTGAAGGGAAAACTGTCTGACCTTCAGTCACTTGGACACTTGTTCCCTGAAAGAAGAAATTTACATAAGTGACCCAAAAATAACCACATCTTTTTATTGTGCAGAGACAAGCTGCCTCCTTTTTAGAATCCATTAAAATTTATTGGGTTTTTTGTACCTTAGAACAATGAGTTTCACACCGTAATTATGAGTTGTGTAAAGTTCTGAACATTTCCTTTCTTCATTTAAGATCCACTAGTTCTTACATTGTCAGGGTTAAAATGTACCTATGGCTTTGCTTCACTTTATTGTTCAGTGCTCTGTATTCCTATGTAATACCATGTTTTATGATATGATGTTATAGTCCTCCAAATTACATCATTTCAAACTTTTCAGTCTCTTTTCATGCTGTTTTCTTAGTTTGAATGTCATACATTTCTGAAAATAGTTTAATTTTTTCTGTATACTTCTTTGATACAAAGGAAAAAGAATTGAACATGATGCAGCAGGGAGAATACACTATCAATAAAATGATGACAATGATTTTTAGTATTTCCTGATCTATTTTTTATTAGAGCAAAGTTTGTTTGCTTGTTAGTTAAGTATTTGCTCATCTCAGCCCAAGAGTATTTGACTGTATTTGTTCATCCTATACAAAGGAATAGTGTCATAATAAGATAAAATAACAAGACCCCGGACAAGACGTTTAGCTGTGTAGATGGGTAAAATCAGGCATATTGGAAATCTTGTGAAGAGAGGCTGCACAAAAATCTGATGGGTAGAATTCATAATAAGAAAGGATAGGATTGGAGTGTATGAAGTGAACTTACAAGGGGCTTGTAAATAGCATGATCAGAGAAGTGATAACTGCAAGTAAAATGCTGCAATAGGTGGAAAGGCAAGCAGAATCAATTGTTTGAGATGGAAGAGAATATTGTTATTAGAGAGAAGCCAAACAAGTGTGAAAGACTAAGGAGCAAAATTAAGGAGATCAGGAATTGGGATTGAGCACAGCAGGAAGCGGAGAGGAAGATGAAAAAATCATACATTTGAGACAAAGAGAAACAGAAATAAAAGAGGGAAAGTTAGGCAGGAGTGCAGCTAAGGAGAAAAGGAAAACCACATATTCAGGTATTTTTTTCATGGAAGAAATATTCCCCAGAAGAGGCAAAAAGATCACAGAAATGAAGGAAACTAGGGGTGAGTCAAAGATGGAGAAAACTGAACCAGAAATTGCTTAATGAATACCAAACCAGGTTTGGTATTCATTAAAGTGCAAGAAGAGTAGAACTGAGGAAGAGCAAGGAAATATCATCAGGAGAAAGTATTGGAGGAATCCCTAGTCTGGGGATGGTTGGTAGGGATATGAGTATAAAGAGAGAGAAAGGATCTGGGACAAAGGAAATGGAAGCTTTAGGAGAATCAAAGACCAAATCAAACAAGAAAAATGAGGAGACGGTGAGTTAAAAAGTACAACATCAGCATATATATAAATACTGTATTTCCATTCCTGTATTAAAATCCAACATGCTCTCCAAAATAGAATTAGCAAGCAAGACCTAGTGTTGTGCCCATAGCTTTTCCAGTTGCATCTGCTGGCCTAATAAGCGACTGTTTTACCCTGCAAATCTTGTTTGCTGTGTAACGTTGGAGTGTTACAGCTACAGCAACAGTTCCACTAGAATAGCATTGGTATTTTGGCAATGCTGAATTTGCTCTAAGAATTTAAAGCAGTACTTCACCTGGAAATAAATGCTTGCATCTCTGTCCACAAATCTTTTGACTCATAACTAGAAATTTTCTCCTTTTAGCAGGAAATCATGTAGTGCCATACACTGTGGCTGTGCGTAACTAGGATGTTTTAGGTGACATTCCACAGTTTGCCAGCTCCTTTTGGCAGTGGACTGGTGAGAGCTAGATTTCAGCTTCAGCTCTAACAGTTGGCGAAGTAGGAAACTGCCAAGGACAGAGGCTGCTGAGGAGTCAGCAAGATAGGCCTTCTTATTTTGTGTCAGTGCTGGAGAGTCCCAACAGCTGTTGCTGCTGCCAAGCAGGATGCACCCTACTCTCAGAGGTGGCAACTACTGCAGCAGCAGGGGATGCCTCTCCCAGAAGCAGTGCTTACCATCCTCACCTCCTGTCACATCAGCAGTCCCTTTTCTCTTGGGCACTCCCCACAGCTCTGCCGTGCGTCTCTGTCCCTTTCCTTACTCTGTTTTCTGGCCGTAGAGGCAGTCAGACTGGTGCTTAGAGGTTCAGAAGTACTGTAACTAGTTAGGAGTTCATTGTTTATTCCATAGAGGATAATTGTGTCTGGTACTGTCTCTGAAAGAGAATTCTTTGGAATCTACGAGTGCCAAGGAGCAGGTCATGCCTGCAGTATACTGGGCTACAAATACTGTATCATGGTTTTGAGGTTTTTTTCCCCAGTCACTGGCACAGCATTAACCTAAACTAACTAAACCTGTTCTGCAGAATCTAGCACACAAGTGCTGCCTCTATGGCTCATCTTTACTCACAGCCACACCGCTTTTCTTGGTCTCAAATCAGACCAAAGACATTTCTGCCACTAGTGTGGCATCTTCCTTAGCTTTGAGGCCATCCTGTGCTTGTTTTGAGCTCCTCCAGCAACAGAGTATCCAGTCAGTTTGCATGACTATGGCTAAAATAGAGTATAATATATTCAGTTCCCAAATTAGACTGAATCTGTGAGTCTGACAGAAGTGAAGGCAGCAAACAAGATTTGAGGAGAGATCAATGAGGACGAAACACAACAATCAAAGGGATTTTCTGAGGATTATTTCCAAGGTAATAGATCAGTCTGCATTTGCATTTTAGAGTGTTAAGTGAGTCTCACTGCAGATTTAAAGAAGCATTAAAACATTAAAGAAGCTGCCTTGTTTGTTTCTTTTTGTGGATGAGGCACATGAAACTTCTCTAGCTGTGCAAGAAGGCAAGTGCTTTCCATTGTAAGAGAATGGTGGCTGCTGTCATTTATAACCATCAGACAGGTTTCAACAACAGAAACTTACTATTTTGTACAGAATGTACTTTTGAAAGTCTGAAGCCACTTTTAACTACAAGAGGGGAAGGGACATGGGTATATAACACATTCTTATTTGCAGATATTATGGCTTTGATACTACCCATTTTGTGTCCCTGGAAGCACAGTAATTTCATAGCAAGAACATCTGTAACACTATCACCTTATCTTGAACTCTTTTTTACACTGTAAGTAATCTGATATCCTAAGTCCCGTCCCAGTACATTACTGTCAGCTTTTTTATGATAAAAATATTGGAATAATATTTCTCTTTGAAAAATTTTTGAGCAAATAACCTCATAACGAATAATACTGCAGTAATTTATCTTCTGTGTTTAGCAAAATAGCCATTGGCATGACTCGGTGGCTACACAGGGAAAGAACAGGTCACTAGTACCAAATATCCCATAATTTTTAAACTACTGCTGCTGGTAGTAACAGTAACATTGGCTGTTGCAAATGATTCTGCCTTTTTTTGTTTCTATTCTATTTTAGAACTCAGTAGCATTCTGAGAAGCCACATGATCTGCAGGGCTTTTTAACCTGAAATTTATATTGCATCTGAAATCTGGTTTCTAAGCCTCACGTATTCAGGGAAACAGAAATATTCATTTTCTTGGCCCTCCCTCTGTTCACGTTGTATATATTAGCACCGTTGTGCATGTGTCACTGTACAAAAATGTTTAGGACATTTCCTGTAATTTCGTACTCAGGGCTAGTTTTGAGAAACCAACTTGTTTTAACAGCTATTTTTCCTTTGTGAAACATGAAATAAGTTATTGATGTAACAACAGAAATTGTAAATGTTCCAAGTCTCTTCCTTTGAGCAAAAGGGGGAGAAAAGTATTGCTTCAAAAAGACAAGCTATTTCATGCTTGCTGTGTCCTTGCTTCCCTAAATAGGTCGTTGTCTTCTTTGACGTTCTTCTGTAAGCACACACTATTAGGTTTTATTGAAATTTTTACATAATCAACTGGCAGCAGCTACTGACATAAAATGAATATAGCAAAACTAAATGTGAGACTGTATAGAAGAAGTGATTTTATTTTAAACAAAACTGATTTCAGTCACTCATGCTCATTCTCCTATAGATTTCATTCAGTCAGCCTTTCATACTCATTTTCCATACCCACATTTTAACAACCACCAAGGTGTGTATGTCTGGCTAGTTCAACCAAGATTATTTGTGGTGAAACAGAGAACAAAGGATGACAGATTTGGAGTCATCATCATGTTTCCTGGGTTCTTTTCGCTGGGTGACCATGTGCTCATTTTGGAAATGCTTTTTATACCCTTCAGAGACCCAGGGACACAGGTCCATGAGTCATTAAGCAATGTTGTTGAATGACTGCCTGGCCTTTTGCCTCCTGTTCTGTGAGTAGTCTATCTTCAGTTTTAGGTTGTCCTTTGTTTTCCCAGTCTGTGTGTTTCAAGACTCTGACTGTGATCTCAGTGACCTGCTGGTGCTGTCAAGTCATGCTGTTCTTTGTCACTTCTTTTCTTGTAATTTCTTCTAGTGCTTTCATACATATGTTTCTGCATGTAATTTATTCATTTCAGCCTTAATGTTTCTATTACAAATATCTGCATTATGGAAGTATCAGGTCACACAAATGAGCTAGACAAGGGAAGTACACTGTCTAAACAGGCAACAAGCTATAGAGAGGATCCTGTGCTAAGTACTGTACCTTCACGCTGAAATTACATTTGGAGGGATGCTTGCACTGGTCATTCTTGCAGAATAGCATTCATTACCAATGAAAGTCCATAAATATAAACTAGCTCACTCGTTAAGGCATGAAGGGTACTTGCTTTTTTTGGTGGCTTTTTAATCACCAGACTCAATGCTATGAACACTTATTGGAAGTGAGATGAACCCTCTGGAATGACTGCAAACTTATTGGTGCTCTTTCATATACTCTTGCTCCGTTGAGTGTTACCCGGTAATAACAACAGTGCTATACAGACTTCTGTAAGAAGAGTACCTGAATTTAGGTACTGGTAGTTTTGTTTGAGTGTCTACACTGTTCTTCCACCTATGGATCTGATTTTTGTTGAATAATGGCCTATGGTTCCTGGAAGCTCGTTAAATGTTATTGATGTTGTAGGTAGTTAAAGACTGAGAGAACCAGGGGTTAAGCATGTTTATATGAGGATTTGAGAGAATATCGAATAGTAGAATAATACTGAACCAGAATAAAGACAATGTTTTATGGAAGATGTTGCAGGTGAGTATAAGATGATGCTCCTGCCTGTCTAATAATCAAAGGTTAAATGCTGTATTTAATATTTCCAAAATTTTTAACCCTGTAGTGCATGGTGGCGAGTGATGTATTAGGATCTTTCCTTTGAGGGAAGCAAAACGAAACAGAAAAAAACGTAAACCATGCTAAAGAAACAAGAACATGCATAAATTTTACTCATGCATCTCAGTTAAAATGCATCTCAGTTAAAATGAAATGTAAAGTTTATTTCTTCGTTATAGACATATAGCCAATGACAGCAAATGTTAAAAGATAACAGAAAGATCATCTGTGAATGAGTTTAGCAGGCCCCTGATATCACCAGAAGCTCCTACAGAATGAGGTGTTCCATCCTGGTAAACTAAGATAACTGTTGATAACAGTTGTTCATTATTTTTGTCTATCACTTGCACCCTGTTGCTACTGTTGCTTAGCTTTGCCTTAGATAATTCTGTTTGTAATCTCACATGCATTAGATTCAAACAGAAGGATACCGTGCTTAGTTTTTAGATTGTCATGGCTGAAGCCGAAGACACCAGACAAATATGAACAAACTAAAGTAATAAAATCAAATATCAAAAATAAAATAATAAAATCTACTTGAAAGCTAGCTCCATCTCCAAACAAGAAAAAACAAGTTTATTCTGGTGATTAGCAGAATAGCTCACCCACATGTACTGCAAAGTCTATATATGTAACATGAGTATGATACATACACATATATTTGTGTGTGATGAAGCACTATCTTTTTAAGATACAAGGCACGAAGTTATTGTCCTAGGTAGATGGTTGTCAAGTGACAGACTATGGAAGAGGAAGTGGGACAACTATCTAAATTATAAAGTTGAGAGATCAATTTCAGTAAGGTTCAATTAGGACTACCCCAGGAATTGTAACTGGGGAAATGGGAAGACAGGTAGATAGAAGAAAGGTTAAAGCTTTATGTGGAGTAAAAGCTGCTTCTTCTCAACTCCAAATAAAAGCAGCTTTAGGAGAATTTAATTTTTCACAGTAATGCAAGGTAACTTTGCTGGTACCAGCAGACCATGATGAAAATTACTGAAAAGGATTGGAATGGAGCTGGAACAAGGAATATGGCTGCTTCCACTGAATTTAAATGAGCAGTTGTAAAAACTCATGCCTTAAAATTCCTGAGACAAGGAAAGCCTTTTACAACAAGGATTTTCACATTCACTGATACTACAGGAGTGGTGCTGTTAGAAAGCAGAAGTGAGTGAAATCGAGTAGAGTAGTATTGGAATTCTGTTACTTTGAGGCTGGATCAGAACTTCACCCACTCAGAGATACTCTGAGGGAGAGAACAGCAGCCTTAACTATAGCAGCCTTTCACTCTTGGTAGCCTGGTTGCAATGCATTCTGCTTAGACTCTCCTGAAGTACCTAATTTCATGGAAATGGGTAGGCAGCAGAGTACCACCCACCCAACTGGCATAGCAGGCAGTAATATTGACACATAGAGATTACTGTAGAGATTCTTGTACTATACTGTATATGAAGTGGATCATCTCGCTTGTGTGTTAATCGAATGACAGGCAGAGCACAGTTGCGTCCAAAATGTGGACACAAAATTACAGAAAAATCAACCTCTAAAGTCTAACCTAACTGGCCCTCTTTCTCTCCTATGGGAAGCCCCGGTATCATCCTATTCTGCCTCTAAAAGGGGGTGAATGGGAGGTGTATTTGTGGCTTGTGTATTCCCATTTACCTTGCTTGTGCATATCAGATTGGTCTATATGCTTAAATACCAACTTTATTTTGTCATGGTTTTCTGCAGAACATTGATGCATTTGCTACACCTCCATCAAGAAGAGCTGGCTGATGAACTTAGAATGCCCTAACAGAGGGTCTGAGTTGAGACATGAGGAAGAATACTGCTCAGGAACAGTTGCTAGCCTTCCTTGACTAACCAGCGCTAGTGAGTACAGCTGCTCTTGTCTGACTTCACCAGGTTTATTGCAGTTGCAGGAATTTTTAGCCTGGCTTTAACACCCTACAGTAATAATAAATATGTGTTTGTAAATTGCATTAACCCTAGAACATTAGGGAATGTCTGCACGCTGCCACAAAGAACTACAGGCTAATGACCTTTACAAGCTATTGCAAGGCAAGAGCAGCCAGGAAAATGCAAACACCTGCACCAAGGCCCTCGGAGCTTTGAGCTGTAACTCAAAACTTCTACCAGCCCCCAAACTCACCTAGCCCTGCCCCAGAGCCTCCAGCTGCTCCCACAGGCTCTCCAAACCCTGCCCCAAAGCTCGCATCAACCCTGAAACACACCACAGCCTGGCTCGGTGTCCCTAGAGCTCCCAGCAGGCACCCAACAATCCCAAAGCCCTGTCCCAAAGCTCCCACCGGCCCTTGATCCCCCTGCCTCAGGGCTGGCACCTGCAGGTGGCACGGGGGACCCCCAAAGGCCAGGGCCACCCTGTAGGGCCAGCCGGGCAGCCGGGGCGCCGCACAGCTCTCCTCAGCGGGCCCACATGCCACCTCCTGCCCTGCCTCGCACCATCCCTCAGTGGCTGTTGGGGAGCGGTTCCACACGGGCCAGCAGAAAGCTCATGCCATGGGATGCAGAAAGCTTCTGCAACGCGACTGATAGCACTGTGCTGCTCCCAGCCCGCAGCTGTGGCCCAGCGCTGCACGTGCCCGGCAGCTGGGTCTGCATGCACATGCATGCACCCACCACCTGCCCTGCGTGTCCCACATGTGCCACAGCACCAGCCCTCCCTGTTGCCCCTCCCGGCCCCAACCCCTCAGCGCAGGTAGCAGCCTCGCGCAAGCATGGCCTGGCAGGGGATGCTCCATTGCCCTCCCTCAAGGCCAAGGCAGTGTGGCGGCCAGCAGGCACAGCTCATCCTGCCTTGCGCAGGATATTTATTGCATGTCTGAACAGTGATTGCCAGTGATAGGGACTGTCTGCAAAAACAGGCTTGGAATTATATACAACTAAACTACATACAACTAAATTATAATCGCTAATAACAGCTAGCATGAGTTAGTTATTTAGCATGCATAAAACAAAGTTCTTACTCAAGAGGTGTCCCTATGGGGGAGAAGACAGGTTCAGCCCATCAACAGATCCCAGAAGTTCCGATGGAGTCCTCCCTAATTTCTCCCTTCATCTGTCCACTTTTTATACTTCATAGTACATTGCGTATTCATTCATCATACACAGGATTAGTTACAAGTTTCTCACTTCTAATACGAATTAGTACGTATCCTCAGATAGCACTGCTGAAGTTCTCTGCTAACTACGCATGCTCCTCAGGCGGGTTTTTGCCCTCCTTTGGGGGGGCTGTTTGAGTTGAAGGTTGTGATCTCCCACTAAGATAATTGCCCACTAAGAATAAGGCAATTATCTTTGTCTTATTTTCAACTAATTTTCTGTTGATGTCAGAGGGTTGCAACACCTTATCCTGTTTCCTCTCATAGCCAGAACTTTCCTCACTTGAAGGTTTCTTTCTGCATAACTTCGATAACGGCATTGTTTTCACTACCTGTTCTTTGTTTCTCATCCTCCCCAAGGCTGACTACCTTGGTGAGAAGTCCCTTCATAACAACTATAGAGAGTAAGTCAGCTTGACCTAGCTTTGTGAACACTGAATCAGAGTTGGGTAACCAGGGAGTTTAGACAATTTCCCCCCACTTTGGACTTACTTCAGTCCAGGACTAGTCCATTTCCATCACATTTAGGTGGAGCTTGAGTGACTTTAGTCATGCATATTGTTGTTACTAACTGGTGTTGTGTGCCCAGTGAGGTGTAGTAGTACCTTGGAAGTAGGCAGCTTTGAGATGGAGGTGTGCGTTAGTATTACAATGAGATTATTTCAGCTGAGGAAAGTAATTTCACCATAATGGTTGGCTCAGCCACAGACATCTCCGGGATTCTTCGTGTGACAACTGGTATGCAGCTTATCAGCTGTGTGGTGCCATCTGGTTCCCTTTCCTGCAGGGAGCACGACAGCCTGGCCGTGGTGTCTCCACTCCGCACCATCCTCCGTCACCACTATCCGCGTGCGCTGAGCTGCCAGGAGGTGTTGCTTAGGGAACTGTGGTGATATAGATTCTGTGCATGCCAACCATCCTGAAGGCCATAGCTGTGTTTTACTCTAAAAAGCTTTCCATAATACTACGCTTCTGTTAAGGTGCAATTTTCTCTAGTTCCCCCCCTCAAGGTGATTTTCCTACACACCTGCAGGCAGCAGGACTAATGTCATCTCCTTTTGCCCACTTGGGCTTGGACTAAAATCCCTTCCCTGACTATTCTTTAGCTTTTACAGCCTTTGAGCCTTCCCTTGGGCCTGGTTGATAGTCCTTTGCCATTTCACCCTGTTCACAGCCAGTGTGAGTCTAGGTACAGACTATCTCAAAGAATTTCAGTTACACGATAAACCTGGTTTTTTGTAAATTAATTGTAACATTTTAATTGCTTTCAAAGAGAATTATGGGAAATCCTGTCCGCATGGTGACCTAGCATAAGCAATGATGGAAAGGTGCATCAGATGTGACCTTCATGTCAGCTCAGTGTGCCTCAGACAGACTGCATTTGACACTCTGTGGCATGCTGCGCAGCTCCAGAAATTAATGCTAGGGAAAAAATGGGCAAAAATAATAGTAAATGTAGAAACATGAGTTAGGAAAAAATGCTATAAATTAGGTGTCTGTGATTGAGGCAGTTGATCTTGCTTGTGGATCTTTGGTGTGTGAATTTGATGCTGAATGGCCCATTTTTCATTTGACTTGGCTTGAGTTATTTTAAAAGAGATAGAAGAGAAGCTTATGGAATAGAATAGGTTATTGAGTCTTCCTAAAATGCTCACAATGATTACGTATAAAGCCAAAGTGAAGGATGATGGAATAAGATTCTGTGCTTTATAAGTAAATACAGTACATTTAAACCTGATCTCCGTGCAGGGTCCTAGTTATTTCTGTTTTTAAAATCCAGAAGAAGTTTAGGAAGTCTTAGAGGTTAGTATTGTGGGAAATAAATGGCTCCTCCACAAAAAATTCCATGTAAGCAAGGCTCTTTGAACAATTCTGTTTGAAATCAGTTGTAACTACAACCAGTTAGTGGTTTAATGTTGAAATGTATACTTGCTCTCCTATAAAGCAGTATTTCATTTGCATTTCAGTGCTATGAGTCTTGACAAATTTGAGAAGAGCCCAAGGGAAATTTTTCATCCTGAGATACAAAAGGTAGGAGGTGACTTCTTTTTTTGTTTGGTTGTGTTTTTTTATTATTTTCTGGAAAAATAAGTCATTAAGTATAAATGCTAGTGGTTTGTTTCTTTCAGTAGCAGGATAATAATGATGAGTAGGGTTACAGTTACAAAATAAGCTGTCTTTATCAGTTGAACTGGCTACTTCAAAATGAAACAAATATACAAATATGTTACAGGGTATTTTGTGCTGTCTTCAGTATCGGTGTGCTAAAGATATTGTTTTGTTTACAGGATTTATTGGTTCTTGAAGAGCAAGCGGTAAATGTAAACTTATCACTCCTAGCACTTACTTAGTGACTTACAACAACTAAGATATCAATTGCTTATTGCAGTACAAAAATGTAGTATTTCCGTGCAACATATGAGATCAAAAATCATTTTAAGCACCAGCATAATATATCTTATTAATAGATCACCAACTTAGTATATGATAAAATTCACAATCTATGATCAAAAGTAAATTATTAGGTATCTGCTACTTCAGCGTGTAATGGAGTTGGTATGAAGTGTATATTCCTGTGTGTAGGATGTATACAAAAGATGTATATAAAAGTCCTTAGAGGAAACATTATTTTATGTCTTTTGTTTGATTGTCTGTTTATCCTATAATATTTGGTTCTATTTCTCAGGGACCTGTGAATTTTAAATTTGGAGTCCTTTATGCTAAGGATGGGCAGCTTACAGGTGATTAAATGTTCGGTGATGGTGAGTTTTTCACCTTTTTCTTGGCTGAAGGTTGCATAAAATATTACACTTCACTGTGAGTACAAACATTCACAGTCATGACCCTCTTAGAATTCATCTTAGGTGCCTTGAAGATTTGTATATAAATCAAATGGTTATACTGAATAAACTGTATTGTTTTTTCTAGTGGGCGTTCCCACAATTAAGTGGTGTGGAGCTGAAGGGGACTACAATTTAATGGTGATGGAGCTGTTTGGACCGAGTCTTGAAGATCTCTTCAGTTTTTGTTCAAGGAAATTTAGTCTCAAGACAGTCCTATTACTCGCTGACCAAATGGTAGGAAACTGCTTTGTTGATCTTGATGGTGCAGTATGTTGGAATATTAAAATTTCTTGAGAGATCAGAACCAAATACGTTGTTTCTGTAATTTAGAGGTGAATAGGCCTGTATCATTAAAGAAAAGACTCAAAATTGGTTTTGTTTCTCTTAAATACAAAGTGCCCAATCTAAAGTGACTACAAAGTCTTAATTGATTTTAAAAAACCAGACTTGCACTGTTTGCAAACCATCTGTTGCACTGCTCAAAGACAAAAGAAATTCGCCCAAGAAAGTTTTTGGAAACAAATGTAAAATAGACACGGGGAAAGACCTGGAGAGGTTTATGTATTGTCTATCAAATTATGTTCTCTTTAATGCCCTTACATTTTACAATAAAAAGTTTCATTACCTCTTTTATCATTAAGACAATGTTGCTAGTGTTATTATAAGGAAAAAAGTGTATGCCTAGTCTCTCTCGAGTGATTTTTTTTTTCTCTTTATCTAGATTAGTTGAATTGAATATATTCATACTAAGAACTTCATCCACCGAGATGTGAAGCCAGACTTCTTAATGGGCCATGGGAAGAAAGGCAATCTTGTCTACGTAATAGACTCTGGATTAGCAAAGAAGTATCGAGACGCTCGAACTCACCAACGTATTCCATATCATGAAAATAAAAACTTAACAGGAACTGCCTGTTATGCATCCATCAACACGCATCTTGGAATCGGTGAGCTGGAGAAAGCAATAAATAGAAACTTTAAAAGTGTCAATGCACATAATTTTAGCACAAGTAGATGTTGCTTTAATGAGGCATAGAAGATGGTCCTTATTTATGGCACTTAGTGCAGTGTGCTTGGCCTCTTATCTCTTGATTGGGTGGGATTTGGTCAGATTGTAATTCTCAGGAATTAGCATATTTTTTTAATAGTTGCAAGGGTGATAGGCTTTTTCTTGTACTGGATGAGTTTATCATGGGCATAGTAACTCTCTCAACTGTCTCTTGTTTTTCAAAGGGTTTTTATGACAGTCTTGTTGCACAGTCTTTTGTTTTTCCAGTGCTCCTAATGAGTCCACTTTTTCATACTGTTGTAGAGCAATCTCACAGAGATGACTTGGAGTCCTTGGGCTAAAATACTGATGTATTTTAACCTGGGCTCCCTCCCCTGGCAGGGACTGAAAGCAGCAACAAAGAGGCAGAAATAGGAACGTATCAGTGAAAAGAAAATGTCTACACCCATGGAGGTTTTGTGTAAAGGATATTCTTGTAAGTTACTTTTCTGCGGCACTAGGCTTACATGTTCACATTTTAGTGGGATTTCTTTTTGCTTTGCACAGAATTTTACCAGTCTTTTTTACTTGTCTCTCTCTCTTTTTTTTTTCTTTTTTTTCTTTTTTTTTTTCTTTTTTTTTTCTCTAAATTCCCCCAACCCTGCCCATGATCGGGCATGTCTGTAATGAAGATACTGTGCTTTCAAGACTGGGATCTTTCTGTTCATAGACCATTTCTAATTATCCTTTGTCTTAACTATTAGTAAGCAATCATTGAGGTGCCCTCAATTCAAAGGGTAGCTTAGTACATCTGATTTGCACTGTGTTGTGTGTGCATGTGTTGGTGTTGGCTGGATAACTCTCAACAGCAAATAGCATTTTGAGAAACTACCCATTTCTTCATATGTGTGGATACTGTTTCTTGAATTATTTGGATTGCATAGTCAGATGCACCTATTGCAGTTGTTTCACTTGAGAATTGTCATTCCAGGTTCACGTAGTTTGGCCTGTTGATGGTCAGCATCTGTGAGAGGTGTAAGAAACCCTCCTATATTCTAGCATCGTGCTTCAAACCTTTTCTGTTTCTCAGTTTGGTATTTATGCCACAGTAATAATGAGGTGTTTTTGAGCCCTGCAAAATGGTACTTAAATCAATTTTAAAACTTATTAATGTTAGCTGCCATCAGGCAATATTGTTGATCTTTCATAAAGAGTGCTGTCTCTATTCTGTCCATGCGTTTGGCTTCAGCAGCTAGGTATGACAATGAGAACTATGGTTTTTGTCATGGTTGTGTGAAAACTTACTGCCTTCGCTCTGTTTCAACTGTCCCTCCATAGGTGTTCCTTTACATTCATCAACTGTGTTTTTTCTCTGGGGTTAACAGGCAGGAAAGACTAATGAACTTTTCTTGTGCTCTTTGTTAGAATGTCTTTCTTAACATAAATTACTAATATATAATCTCAGCCAGAAAGACTTGAACTTAAAATCTCGTATTCTGATACTGCTGCTGTCTCTGGTGCACTGAATTCACAACAATATTCATTTTTTTGCTGTGTAACTAATATTTCACGAGCCATGTAAAAACAGGTGTTCAGACTAGTCTGAAAATCTGAAATTGTAACAGGACTTACATGGGAAATTGATAGTGGTCCCCTCGTTTTTGTGTGTTTTGTGAGGTAGCAGACATGAACCTTTATGTGACTTAACAGCAAAGAGATGCTAGTCCATGTCCTGCAAGGAATTGCGCTTAAGTACATTCAAAGGAAAGAAAGGTAAAAAACTCTTTTCTTTGTGCAATTGTAGTTTTAAGCCTGTCCTCCTCCACACACACGCACCCCCACCCTGCTGGTTAAAGAACTCTAATATTATAGATCCTCTCTGCTGTTGGCAAATGAGATCTTTGATTTCTGTGATAGACAAGAAATTTCCTTTTCAGGGTTGACTTGATAGATGGGCTACAGTGTTGCCTTCTGTAGATTTCTAGTATTAGCTCATTATTTTTTTTGTGATGTTTAGGATGTTTGCTGTTGGGCTTGGGGTTTTTTTGTGATTCAGAATTACAAAAAGCAAATGTGAAACTGAAGGGAAATAACTGGCTTTCTTTTATTACAGCTGAATTTGCCACATACTTGAATTTCGGCTGTTCTTTGCGTTTTGATGACAAACTGGACTATTCCTATCTAAGGCAATTATTCAAAAACCTCTTCCACCGACAAGGGCTCTCCTGTGACTATATGTTTGACTGGAACATTCTGAAATTTGTGAGTAGCTGATGTAGATCTCTAAATATTTTTTTCTGTTTTTTTTTTTTAATATTATATTGTCAGTTTTGAGCATCTTAACTGATACTGTAAGACTCTCTTACCTTTTTCCTCCTCTAAGCTCTGTTGTCTAGAAAAAAAATCATGAAATGAGGAAAAGCAGGAGATACAGGAGCTGTGAGAAGGATGTTGAGTGATAGCTAATTTGAAGTTACGGGGTTTTAAATGTGTAAGGCTTCTGAGATACTTTCTTCAGGGCAATCACCAGGCCAGGTTGCAAAATTACCGTTTTCTCCCACCTTGAACTTCAGTGCAGGTCATATGCAACTGTTGAGGAGGTGTCCAGCTGCCATAACATTATATGTGTACATTAGCATTTTGAAGACTATCCCAGCAGTTGCATGAACAAAATTTATGGCAGTTCCCTAGAAATTTTGTCGAAGTCATGCCCTAGCAAATTTCAATTCATGGGTTGTCCAGTTCTTTATTTTCAGTATTTTTATCCAAATACGTAGTTGCAAGCTCAGTAATCCCCCAAGTTATTCACTAGCATTGACCCGTAGGGTGCAAGCAGAGCGGCTGAAGATGCTGAACGTGAAAGGTGAGAATGCGAGGAAAGACTGAGACATACACGAAATCCAGCTGTGTGTGGATTACCCTCCACTGCTTCTGGCAGGCTGAGAGGAACACAAGATGTAGCTCCTCCTACTCCTCTTACCCCAGCTTCACATACTGGTAAGCAAGCAGATACCTGGATAGATGCACCTTGTAGACTACTCTAATTTTGCAGTTTGTTCCTGGTCATTGGAAATTCAAAATTAGAATTAGAATACCTGAGTGGTATTTGTCTCTGGTAAGGGTTTGGGGGTTTTGTTTGTTTTTTTCTCCCCTTTGCTTTTCAGTAGTTTGAAGGTAATTGGATATACTCATTACCTGCCGATTGCTACTTAGATTTCTGTGAATGTAAAACAAAGGCCTTGATTTCGCTTGTTTGACTCTGTGGAAGTTTTAATATGCCAACATTGAGAATACAATTTTTCCAGTGACCACGTTATAATCCCATTTCTCATTATGAGAATGTAATGTGTTTTTTCTCACAGCCAACACCTCTCCTTGGCCAGTATCTGGTAGGGAACGAGAAAGGAAATTAAGTATGAGATTGCATCGTGGTGCCCCAGTCAATATCTCATCATCTGACTTAACAGGTCGACAAGATACCTCTAGCATGTCAACTCTGCAGGTAAAAAAGATTTCTGTGTAATGGAAAATGAGGGTAATTTGATAAAGTTAATCTGCCGAAAGAACATACCAGCTAATTGATTTGATTTTGTACTGATTTTGCAGATGATGTTGACTTGTATAAATACTTGACGTTTTAACTGAATGTTTGTGATGTGGCTGTAGACTACTGTAAAGAAAAAAATAATTCACTTTGGCAGCAATAAGCATAAAAGGCTCAAAGTAATACAGAGTCATTGGTGTATGAGATGATGCAAAATCCTAGAGATACAGCATTTTAACCTACAGTTACGGTGTGTTTAGCTCCTCTGCTCATTGGATTTCTTGTATATGTTATCAATGAGGAAGCAAGAGTAAGTTAGAGGCAGTTGTGAGTCATGTTTCCAAATCAACAGAGCAGAGAATGTGGGTGCAGAATAGACAAGAAATAGTTGGTGAAGAACTGAAAACTGTAAAAGTGAAGAAATGCTGTAGTGCAGTACTGTAATTCAGAGCAGATAAGAAGCCACATACGTGGATGATGGATAGGCCACAGAAGGCTAATGTGAAGAGGATGGCAGTAGGACGAATGATGGTGTGATTCACAGCCATAGTCAGCACTGAAATTAGGCTCATTGATTACAGCGACTTAACAAAGAAATTTTAGGAATGTTTCTTTTTAAGACTGACAAACAATGTTTAAATACATTTTTAACTCTTTAAGCTATAGCTAAAACACCCATTTTTCAGGGTATTCATACAGACTAGTCTTAAGTAGTGTGTGGCCTGGCTCTGTACAGCTTGCCTTCAGCCTTACCTGCAGAATGGGGAGTCATCTGTACTGTAGGTATCAACATTACTGGGAGAGCAGTCTGTTCTGAGGACTGGTGCAGTCACCTAGGGGTTTTTCCATCACACTTCAATGCTGTGCTGGAGTTAACTGCATAATTTTTGCTGTGGACTCATTTTATTTCTCATTGATGGAGGATATTGACAAAAATTAAATCGGTTCCTTTTGGCTGCTTCATTTAATTGGCAGAATTAATTATTTGGGATAGTATGTGTTCTTACACATGACGTCTGACTGCTAGAGGGAGAGCACTTTTAGATGGAAGCCAGGTGGGTATCTGTAATGAAGGCTGAGGGTGAAATAGAGATACAATTCTGCTGTAACAAAAGTTAAGTGGGATTTTTTGGGTTGGTTTTCAGCTGAATGAATTGTTTCACCATATAGTTGCATAAATGTTTGTCCTTCCACAATGGATGAACAGTTCAGGCGCAGAAATGACTGAACAGGAGTAGGGGGCAGGTGAGGTTTTCTGTGTTGGCTTCGGTGGCAGTTTTTGCCAGTTTAAATTGTTCACTGAAGTACAATTCTTGCCACCAGAAATTCTCACGTTGAAATATTTTATGGCTGAAGTTTGTAAATGGTATGAAAACAAAGAGAGTAGAACTTCACATAGTTACGGATCTTGTAAATATGCATAAACACCTGATAGAAGGATGTAAAGAAGGTGCAGCCAGACTCTTCTCAGTGATATCCAATGAATGGATAATGGACAGCGGGCAGAAATTGAAATACAAGAAATTCCATTTAGAGATAAGAAAAAACTTTTTTTACTATGAGGGTGGGCAAGGACTGGAACAGTTTGCCCTAAGAGGTTGTGGACTCTCCCTCTTCTGAGTTACTCAGAACCCAATTAGACATTGTCCTGAGTGGCCTGCTCTAGTTGACTGTGCTTTGAGTGGTGGGATTGGACTAAATGATCTCCAGGAGCTCCTCCTGACCTCGGCTGTTCTGTGAGGCTGTGACACAGAGTTCCCCCCTGAACGTTTACTCAGTTGTAGAGATGGTTTCCTAGTAAAGTGTGTATGCCCAGGATTTGTCTCTGGCATTCTGAGGAAATCACAGATACTTTGTATTTGTTGCCAGTCAGATAAATAATTAATGGTAGTAACAGAAATAAGTGCAGTGGTGTTAAACTTGACTATGTTAGGAGAGAGTACGTGGGGTTTTTTGCTGTATTACTGACTCGGTGCTCAGTGTGCACATACACTTTTCTAAACGTTGTAAAGTATGAGTAATCCAGGTAGGTTTACAGATACGTTTTGGTTCTGCCTAACTTGTAAAACAGGAATACTCTGAGATTCTGTAGGACTGTGGGGTTTTTTAAGGAGTCTTTGAATATTCAGATGTATAATTTGTGGTACAGGCCAACAGTACAGTCTGGCTTAATGGTATATTTCCATACCTGCCCTTTTTAACACTGTGCTGCAAGTATGAGATCAGATCACTCTGTTGACTTCTTTACCAGCCCAACAGCAGCCTAGTCGGGATCTTCTCTGAGTTTATTAATCATTCATCATCTGTTGTCTTCGTTTAGTTCTCATCAAGGCAGCGAATCACTGCTGGTCTCCCCTCATGGTGACTGAATAACAGTGTGCGACTGTAGTACAATTTAAACAGCTTCCCATGGGCCTCGGATTTGGAAGGCAAGAGGAATTTACTTAGACTTTACCTTATAACACTTGCCCTTGAGCTTGTTAGAGAAAATTTGCTTTTCATTTTCCCAGTTCTTGCTTACTCCATAGCAGGCGAGATGGCTCAAATTGTTGCAAGTTTTCATAGCTTGTGCTCTTATTATCTTCATAATGTTAAAGTAATTCTTCCATAATCAAAATGCATCCTTAGATGTTAACCAGGTTACCATTTAAAGTCATGGTTTTCCCACTATCTTTATACCTTGTTCTTAGTCAGGAAAACCTCAGATATCCAGGTCACACGGCAAGGTTATTAAGGAGAATTTTGATTGGCTAAGTGTAAGACTATAGAAAATCATTCATACCACTTCTTACCAGGAGAACAGTAAAGAATAGCAGCTGTTTGTCCATACCCGTTCCAAGTGTGTTAGTTTCCTTTGTAAGTCTTAAGTAAAGGTTATTAAACCTTCATTTGCTAAGGCACAAATTGATCATCTGTTATTTCTCTGCTCTCCCACTGATTAACTGGACTGGGTTTTAAACCAGCCTTGGATGAGGGCTACGCTAGGGACAAGGCCTGGTTCTGCCACTTAGCTGCTTCAGCACTTTAAATTTCTTAGTTAAAAATACATTTTCTTTAACATTAACCTTAAATTTAGTAAAGCATACCTAAATATTATGTAGTAGTATGTGGAAGCTTTTCCTGATCATAGTTACATTAAAATAGTTAATAGCTTAATTTCTATGGTAGGTTGCATTCTGTGCTGGGATGTCATCTCATTAATTTCCATTGGATGGCGATAGAGGATTGAATTTTTTATTTTTTTATTATTATTCTTATTTACTGTTTCCTTCCTTTTAACATGGGCCGAGTTTTCCAGCGTCATGTTTCATATCTGCATGCAAGTCGAGGACCATGTTAACAGCGTGAAACTTTGCATGTGGGGTTTTATGTACCACAGTTTTTTTATAGTATCTGTGTGCAGTACCTCTGGGTGCTCTCTGAGACAACTCGACCGGCAGCTACCGATTACATTCAGAAAGCTGTTACTAGTTGCTGTATCTTGAAAGACTCCATGTGTTGTACAGGTGTTCTTCTTCAAATGGCAGGAATCATGGCTTTGACAAAGCATAGGAATTATTAAGCTGCATTCTTCCTGACATTATCTTTTAATGTAATCACAGGATCAAAACCCATACTGGTTGAATTCTTAAGTGTACTTTCAACTTGTTTGAATGTTGTAAGCTGTAGAAAGTAAGTCTCATACAGTGGTTTAAGAATGGGTATATTTTCCTAAAAGTTTTTATTTGCTTGATCATAACTACCATAAAGTATTTGATTAAAGAAGCAAGGTTAATAATTGATCTTCACACATATTTCATACTTTCTAATTAAAATCTCTTTTTTCTGTGTCTGATGTCTTTAATACTCACTTCTGTCCACCTAGTATACTTCCCAATCTCAACAAAGAGGATCCTGATAACATTTTGTCCCCTCAGCAGTGTCTGACTTATTACCTGCCCCAGCCTTAGTTATCGAAGAAGCCACCTTTTCAAGGCTTGTAAGAGGGTAGTGCAGTGGTGCCTAGACAGAGAGCCTTAGAGGGCTTTTGTTATCCAGCAGACTTGTTCCTGTCCTTCAGGATTTGTAAGTGAAACAGCCTGGTTTTAAGGGGCCTCTTCTAATAAGAACCCATGTTTTTGAAAATTTTAGACATGCAGTTCCTTGGCTGACTTATTCTGAACTCCAAAGCTTGCAGGCCTTTGGTATTTGTTTTGGTTCTTGGAAAAACAAAGGTCCTGTTTGAGTTTTCGGGAGGCATGTCTTGCCCTTTGGTGGGTTTCAGCTGTCACCAGCTCTCATCTCCTCTTTTACGAGTCCCTCTGCAGCCTTCTGCACTTAAGAACATAAAACTCCATGAGTTTGTGGCCCAGCTGTACTGTGGCTGCGCATTCAACACACAGGTGGCACAGACACTGGCAGAATTGTAAAGTCGTGAGAAAGACAGAAATTCCTTGGAGATTTCTAGTAAGCCAGTGGTTAATGTGTGTGCATTGTCAGCATCGTTTTCCTGGAGGACTGAGTGTCAGTTTTCCGCTTGGGAGATTCCCACTCTGATCTAGTTCCACAGCAATGTATAACTGTGTTCCCTGCCTATCTTGGGACAGGATTACGCGTTACGTGCTGTTGTCTGCTATTTACAATGTCATTTGTGTAACAGGTCCTGTATCAGTTGCAATTTTAAAGAAAGTTTTAACAAAGCCTTTGTGCAAGTAACATCTGATCAGCACTCCAGAAAGGCTTTCAGGTGGCTGGTTCTTTCTGTGGAGGGTGTTCTTCAGATGACAAATGCTACTCTGCTTCTTGATCTTACTTTGCAGCTCAACAGGCTCTATGCATTCTTTCAGGTGAGCTTCGGGTGCAGGATGTGCAGATTCTGACACAAAATCATTTCATTCATGTGTAGAACAGTTTCTGTGCGTCGAGCAGAAGTACAAGATAGTGTTTCTAGACGTGCCTCGTCACTTTGAATCCTCCTTTGTCTTAGAACTGGGGAAAGAAGAAGAAAAGGTGTTTGATCAAAATGCTTTGGATGCCAATCGCTGTGAAAGCTCTTAGGGGCAGAGTCAGAGGACATTCAGTAACCTTTACATCTTCTTAGTGCTTGAATCGGTACAGTTAATGTGGCATACATGTTGGGTTTTTTTTCCCAAAATGTCTGTGAAGGTCCGTGAGGTGAAATCCTCCTGGGCACCTGTTCGTAGAATGGTGAGAGCTGTTGTGTTTTAATATGCCTATGCTGCACTCACGATTGTTAAGAGCGTGCAGAGTTAGGTTGTCTGTTTTGTCTGCGTGCCTGTTTAAGGGCAGTAGCACAAAGATTGTATCTTAGCAAACAGAACCTTTTCTGGGATTATTTGGTGTCCAGAGGGGAGCTGTGTAAATTATTTCACCATTCTGTGAGCTGTCTCGGAATAAAACCTAGTGATGGCTTTGCCTTCTCGCTTCTGCTGCAGGCTTTGCATCCCTATGGGTGACCTATCGCTCACACAAATGACAGGTGTCATTCGGTGTTTCTCATTCCTTCTACCTGCAAATTTGTGTAAGAATGGATTCGTGGTAGTCCACAGGTTCTGGACTATCCTTTGCTATTATTGTCTCTGTAGTAACTTAGTTTGTCACATCTGTCAAGTTGCATCCTTCCCCAGAGATGTTTCCATTTGAGGGATTCATGATTCCAGCCTTCGACTTTTTGTTTTGTCCAGCGCAACACGGAACCAAGACAGACAATTGGTTTTTTTGGTGAGCAAGATGTAGTCCAGAGGTAGAAGAACAATGAAGAAAGTTTGCTATTAACCCTGCCTCCGATGTTGGCAGTGTTGCCCTAAAAACAGAGGAAGGGAGGAATAGAAACAGGTAGATGCTTTGTTCACATGGGAAAGTTCCAAGCTGCTCAGAACTATGGAAGACTGATGTTTCTGCAGCAAATTTCTTTGCCGAGGATTGACTTGCTGTCTGAATGGACAACTAAAGCCCCCTTCAGACTTAAGCGCTGCATTAAAACAGCTTGCATCCTCGTGCCAAAATCTCAAAAAGTACGTTAGGAAGCTCAAGCTCCTTCAGGAGCATTAGACCACCTTTCAGTGTCCAGTCCCTGATGTTTGCTTTGTTGATTTGTTGAAATAAAATCCACCAGGGATTGGAGTCCTGAGCTGGGGTGTCTCTTTATCGCTGTAAAGATGATGTTTGTGCTCTTGCAGGTGCTGCAATACTTGTGACTATGTCAGAGAAGCATACAGGTGACGAGGCTGGGCCTTCGAGAACCCGGATAGCATAGAGCAGTGCAAAAGGGAAGGATTTACCCAGAAAATGCAAGAGCAGAAGAACAAGGACTGCCAAGTGTACAGTTTCCTGGAGGTCAACAAAGTGAGAGATGGATTTTGCCATGAGCCTGTTGCATGGTGGTGATGAGCGTCAGAAGGCACAGTCAGGACATTCTGCTCTTTTTTCCAACTTCAAGTGTTCACAAGACTGTAATAACCCCTGGGCTCAGCAAGGTGCTTGTGCCTGTAGAGGGGTTCAGTAGGAGGGTCAGGAAAAGGGTGGGAAGGGGCTAATGCTCTGTTTCATGAGGTGGGTTGGCTGGAGAAGCTTAGCTTTTTCTACCGTCTAGCTAGTGAGTCTTTTTACCGAGGGAGAGGCAGCTTCTTTGAGGTTAAGTCATCCCACCTGCCCTTCTAGTCTCAAAACAGAGACCACCAGTGGGTGCTGAAGATAACAGTAACCAACAACTTGTCAGCAGAGGTGCTGGAGGGAGTGAAATGTTCCCTTCTTTAGAAAACTAGTGGAAGCAAGACTGTTGGAGTTGATTGTCAAGGTTGAAGATGCTCAAAGAGATGTTTTTTGCAACTAGTGTATGAAAATGTAGTACAAGATACACCAGATGACTATGTAACTACCCTGTCATTTGGCAGGTTACTGAGCTCAAAACACTTGGACATGCAGGTTATGTACCCAAGTACATTCTAGTGGTCAGGCCCAGGCTAATTTTTTTTTTTTTTTACTTTTTATTTCAAAATCTGGAGGTTTTTTTACATCTTTGTGTACTATTCCTGGAGACAACATTCTTTATTTCTGAAAAAAAAAAACCCAAAACAAACACACCCCACCCTTTTGCTCATGAAGCCAGACATTGTGTTTTGAGCATCATCATGGGTGCTGAATCATTACAGGACCCTTTGTCACAAAGTGTGATGAGCAGGAAAGATTCAAAGGGGAGTGCTGTGGGTAGCGAGGGTCCAAGGGTGGGTGTCACTAGGGAAATTTCTGGGGGCCATTGTTAGGCACTTGGACTTTTGCACATCTCCATTCTCATCGGGTCCGCAGTTAACATATGTGATAGGTTTGCACGGACATTCAAAGGTGTAATGTAGCATGTGAGCTTGACTCATTGAAATCTTCCAAGGGGGAGGGTGTGTATGATTGCTAGCAAGTGTCAGGGAGGACTGATATCTAATATCCATATCCTTTTCATATTCAAGGTTAAAATTTGAATAACCTTTGTCTTTTGGGGGATTTTGGGGTGTGGGGTTTTTTGTGGGTATTTTTTTGTTGGTAGGTTTAGTGCTTTATTTTGAACACAGCTTGTTTTCATGGATGCATACACAGGACCACTGTTGTTTATTGTATTAACGGTTTTCTTACCCTGCCTGCTCACCCTCCCGGCTACTTTCTCCACTCCGTTTCCATGATACCTTTTTATTTCCTACAGCAGCAGTTAGTTCCCTCCCGGTAGACTTGATTCCTTCTTCTTCTCATTTTTATGTCCATTAAAATACTCTGCATAGAACAGTTGTTGTCAGCATCGGTATGTGATTATGGCTTTCCACATGACTGCCTGTGAGGAAGAGGGGAAATTCGTATCTCTTTTAGGACAGTATCTGTTGGTATTGTCACCTATGAAAATGAATTGCTTATTGTCTATCTCATTTAAACAAAAATTTGAAAATGCAACCACCGGTATGACTGCTTTATTTATATAGATTCAGGCCTTTTAATGAAAGATTACTGTCTCCTGCAGGTAGCTGGAAATTTCCAGTTTGCACCAGGAAAAAGTTTCCAGCAGTCTCATGTACATGGTAAAGTATTTTCCTGCTTATTATGACCTTTAGCTTCCAAGTGTTTCAGACCATTTCCTTTGAACATCTTTGCATTGCTATCTGTGGTAACAGCAGCACTGCTTCAGGGGGGAGGACATTGGTGAGATTTTGTTAGAGATGTTTAGAACTATCAGGAACGAAAAGTGTTTTCTGAAGGTGCTGCCACATAGGTGTAGGAGAACATGGAGGAGAATGTGTCTGGGCAGTCTCTCAGCCTCATTTGTTCTACAAAACTTTGCTGCCCTGTTGTAAAACAACCTCAGGTACGGTGTTTGGTCCAGGACCTGAATCAGTATCTCTGGAAGGGATATTTTGGAGAAAAGCTCTTGAGAATTTCAAGGCAACTCAGAACTTTCAGAGTAAAATTTCAGTTGTGAAGGACTTTGACTTCCTCAAGTATATATAAATACACAGTGGTTGGAATGATAGTGGTAGTTTACAGAATCATAGAATGGTTTGTGTTGGAAGGGACCTTTAAAGGCCCCCTAGTCCAGCCCCCCTGCAGGAAGCAGGGGCATCTTCAACTAGGTCAGGTTGCTTACAGCCCTGTCCAACCTGACCTTGAATGTTCCCTGGTACAGGGCATCTGCCACCTCTCTGGGCAACCTCTCCCAGTGTTTCACCACCCTCGTCATAAAAAATATCTTTTATCTCGTCTGAATCTACCCTCTCTTTAAGTTTAAAACCACTAAGCCTTGTCCTATTGCTACAGGCTGCACTAAAACATCTGTCCCCATCTTTCTTATAAGCCCCCTTTAAGTACTGAAAGGCCACAATAAAGTCTCCCCAGAGCCTCTTCTCCGGCCTGAACAACCCCAATTCTCTCAGCCTGTCTTAGGAGAGGTGCTCCAGCCCTCTGATCATTTTTGTGGCTCTCCTCTGGACCTGCTTTGCCAAGGACTGCGGGGCCTGACGCAGTACTCCAGGTGGGTCTCACGAGATCAGAGGGGCAGAATCGCTTCCCTCGACCTGCTGGTCATGCTTCCGTTGGATGCAGCCCAGGATATGGTCAGCTTTCTGCCCTGCGAGCACATGTTGCGGAGGCGTGCCCATTTTTTGACCCACCGGTACCCCCGAGTCCCGCTCTGCGGGCCCGCTGCGACTGCCTTCATCCCCCATCCTGCACTGGCGCGTGCGCAGTAGCGGTACTGCCCCCCCCCCCCCTCCCCCCGCAGCGCATGCGCGGAACGGCCCTGACGCTGGCGCGGAGGGGGCTCGACCCGCGCATGCGCAGAAGCGGCCCGGCGCCGAGGCGTGCGGCTTCGGGGCCCGCAAGGGCAGAGCCGTGGCGATGCCGAGCGAGGGGGAATTGAAGCCGTGGAGGGGCGCAGCCGCCCCGCACCCCGCGGTCTCCAGGTTGGGGGGGGCTTCTCGCTAGGGGCGGGGCTGTTGCAGCAGCGAGCACCCGCGGGCTGCGTTTGTCGCGGGGCTGCAGCGGCGCAGCAGTTCCGTACTCCCGTGCCGAGCGCGCGCTGGCAACGTGCTCGGGGGACGGCAGCGGTGGCTCCTTACCGGGAGGCTGCAGCGGGCGCCGCGGCACCACCCCGCAAGCAGCGAGGGATCGCGGTGCCGTTCACAACGGCCGGCAGCGCCGAGGGGGGAGGCGCCACCGCGCATGCGCGGCGCCAAGGGCTGCAGCGCCGACACTTGGCCGCCAGGTGGCAGCAGCGCCCCACCGACCCTGTGCTGAGCACGGGCCGGGATCTCGGCCCAGTTCACACGGCCCGGCCACGGGAGCTGCTCGCTGCGGCTGCGGGGTCCGCTTCGCTCTGCCCTTTGCCCGCTCGCAGCCCAGCCACCATTACCCGCTGCCTCCGTACCAAAAAGCACCCGCGTGGCTAGAGCGGTTAAATCCTTTGCATCTGACAGCTTTAACAGTCGGGTGCTTCTTTCTGTCCCTGCCCCCACCCCATTACCGAGGGAGAGCCAGCAGCGTGGGGAGCCCATGGCACAAGGTGCAGGGGCGGGCGGGTGGATGGTGAGGTCCTACGGATAAGCCCCAGCGATTGCTGTTGTTAAAGGAAAAATTTACATAGATGTGGGTAGCACTGGGTTTGCTTTAGTCACAACACAGAGCTGGGCCACCACCTCAGTGAGTGGCAGAGAATCAAGCAATAGAGCACAGCTTATATACGCTTATCAAATCATTAGTCAACGTCTGAAGTTTTTAGGAATTTCCTTTGGCCCTGTCAGTTCTGCAAATCCATCACCTGACTCTGTCCCAGGTGATTGATCGGTTCGGTTCCAGTCTCTGCCTCAGTTTCAGGCTCCTCCTTGGATCTTGATCGTCTTTCTGCCTGCTTTAACTCACACACTCCTTCAAGCGCACTTAGTCTTTGAACAAGCAATTCCTATTCACGTATACCAATTTTTCTAAAAACACCTGCATTTCTGAGAGCACCTCTGTGCACAAATTGATCATCTGTTGTTTCTCTGTTCTCCCACTGATTAACTGGACTGGGTTTTAAACCAGCCTTGGATTAGAGCTGCGCTAGGGACGAGGCCTGGTTCTGCCACTTAGCTGCTTCAGCACTTCACATTTCTTAATTCAAAACACATTTTCTTTAACAAGCAATAACACAACAATGGAGAACAATTAACAACGGTTTGGTCACTGCTGATGAAAATTACAGTTTCTAGTGTATATAGCTATATGTAACATTTATGAAACCTGGATCTGCAGGAAGAAAAATGTTCTGTTTCATGCCCACAGATGAGCTTCCTGAGATGAGCATCCACGTTTCAACAAGCCTTTAAATCAAAGGTTGTAAACGAGTGTCAGTCTGCACAACCAGCTGGGAATCTTCTGTTGTTCTAGGCCCGTATATTTGTCCCATTCAATACCTTGCCTGTGTCATTTGCCTTTTTGTCTGTCCTGTGCTCTCCTGCTAAAGATTTCATAGGCTTCAGTCTCCTGCTACTGCGCCAGCTCCCGCATCTAATGCTCCTTATCTCTTATCTGCTCAGAAAAGGCCAAGAGTTTCAGAGAGTTGCGCCCCCTTCAGGAGGAAGGGAAGAGAAACAATTTGTCGGATGAAGTGCTGATCCATTTCACCTATGCAAACAGGAAAGGAGCGAAGAAACAATGAGAATGTAGGTGAGATGCAAAAAACAGGATTTCTGGATAATATTACTGTATTCTGGTGTTTCACACACACACCTTTTTTTTTTTTTCATATCACTATTCTGTTAACTCCTTTTTTTGTTAGATCTAGAAGTAGCCTGCTACTAAGCTACTCAACTGACCTGAATATCACCTACACGTGGACTTCAGAATTGCCTTTGGCCAGGATTAAATGCTGCCAAGCAGGAATGCCTGAACAGGTCAAGCTTTAACGTTCAGATCTGTAACAGTGGGGTTCCAGTACGCCCTTTTTCTTATGCCCCACAGACAAAAAAGCACTACCATTCTACAACCACACACTTTGCCCATCTGAGAGGTGAACAAAACATCATGGCTATTGGAAAAGGGCAGCATAAAGATAAGAGAGCCTAGGTGATACCAATTTAAGCTATCTACATTTAGGTTAAAAGAAAACTTCAGGCTAGAAAAAAAAAAAATTTCACACGTGCATAATAGAATGAGCTTAACTGGAGAATTCTTTAGGGGAACCGATGAACTGAAAACCATTTAAGGAGTGGTCACAATGCTTGCTGCTAAAGGGATGCTTTCAAGAAAAAAAGTTGCTTTCCCAAGTTTTTCCCCCAACGAGTTTAAAATTCAATGGAAATAAGTTTTCAGAGTGAACATTAGTCACTGGGTATGCCTTTCATTTTCATGAAGTCATCACAACAATACATGTAATAGTTATAAATTTCATGCATTTGCAAAACCATTTTGACCCTGCTGAGGACACAGTTAACATTCTGGATTCGGGTGCAAATTTAGTGGTGCTGGGTTTGCGTTTCTTTTGGACGCTGTATTCTTCCAGAAGACATTAATTCTTCTCTTCTATCTCCAGCAATGTGCTGCTGAAAGAGTACAGTAACCGAGTCAAAAACAGCACGAGTTTTTCCTCAGCTTCTGTTTTGGATGGATGGTTTTGAATCACTAAGAGTTCTACTGTACTACCTGTAAGTAGATGTCCTAGGTTTTCTAGCACAGATCTATACAGTTCTTTAAGTATTTTCCCATGCAAGGGAACAACAAGAAGAATGATTTTTAGGGTGTTTGCTCTATGACTATAGTAACGGTCTTTTTGGAGGGGAGACTCGCTATTTGGTCAGTCCAGTCTGCTCCATGGTCCTTGTGCTCACCAAATAGAAAAGGAAGTAGCAGGACTACAGGGCTGGAACAGGGGAAACAGGAGACTTTCCCTTCAGCTTTTATATCAGACAACTAGTTTGCTGTTGCTGGAGCTCAGACACAAGAGCAGGATGTCAGACATGCTTTTCCCCTGGATTATGGGACGCTAACCTACACACGGTAGTATACTATGAGTCCACTGCTTGCTTCAGGAGAACAACTTCATAGTTGTTAGCAAACCAAAACCAAGCTTACTCAGCTTCAACAAGAATGTTGGGCTGTTGTATTAGAGATAGGGGTTCCCAAGCAGCAGTGGCCTTCAGTGCCACAGTGAAAAAGGGCAGGAGAAACTGAAAGGAAGGGGGTGCTCAGCAGCCTTTCCCTGACCTGCTATAGGCTCGAGACTCACAGTTTTACTAAAAAAGGACAGAATCCCTGGGGATTTAAAAAGCAGCACACAGAATAGAGATTTGAACCCCATCTCCTTCTTCCTAGATCAAAACAAAAAAAAAAATCTGTCTTGGGCACAATAAGAATATGTTAGGGGCAAGGGGTAGAGGGGCAGAATGTCTTACTCTCTTCCCCCCCTCTCCCAGCAGACAGCAGCATCGTTCTCACTACAGATGTGGCAAGGTTTTGGTAGCTGGGCAGCTACAAGGCTAACTTCTGTGAGAATCTGCTAGAAGCTTCCCCCATGTCCAACAGAGCCAGTGCCAGCCAGCTCCAAAACAAACCCACTGCTGGCCAAGGCTAAGTTCATTAGCAAAAGTGGCAGCACCTCTGTGACAACATAGTTAAGAAGGGGGAAAAGTTATTGCACAAAAGCAACTGTGCCAGACAGGGGAGCGAGAATATATGAAAGAGCCCTGCAGACACCAAGGTCAGTGAAGAAGGGTGGGAGGAGGTGCTCTAGGTGCCACAGCAGAGATTCACCTGCAGCCCGTGGTGAAGCCCATGGTGAGGCAGGCAGTGGCCCTCAGCTCATGAGGTCCATGATGGAGCAGACGTGCACCTGCAGCCTGGGGAGGACCCCACGCTGGGGCAGGTGGATGTCTGAAGGAGGCTGTGACCCCATGGGCAACCTGCACTGGAGCAGGCTCGTAGCAGGACCTGTGGAGAGAGGAGCCCAGGCTGGAGCCGGTTTGGTGGCAGAACTTGTGACCCCACAGGGGACCCACGCTGGAGCCGTCTGTTCCTGGTGGACTGCACCCTGTGGAAGGCACCCACACTGGAGCTAGGGAAGAGCATGAGGAGCCCTCTCCCTGAGGAAGAAGCAGCAGCAGAAGCATGGGATGAACTGACCACAACTGCCACCTCCCACGTCCTGTGCTGCTGCATGGGGAGAGGAGAGAAATCAGGAGTAAAGTTACACCCGACAGAAGGGGGTATGGCATTCTTAAGATTTGGGTTTTTGAGTGGTAGTAAGCTGAACTAGCTTCCCTGAGTTTGTTTTACCCATGAGAGTAACTGCTGAGTGATCTGCCTCTCCTTACCTCAACCCACGAGCTTTTCATTGTTATTTTCTCTCCCCTGCCCCGCTGAGGAGGGGGAGTGACAAGAGCGGCTTTGCTGGGCACCTGGTGTCCAGCCAGGGTCCCCCCACCAGAAAAAACACCCCACAGCAGCACGGAGAGGAGAGGGGCCAGAGCAGGGGCCTGGGACACGCCAGCGGGGAGACAGGCCCCGAGGACCCGGCGCTCACCGCAGCTCCCGCTCTGGGCGCTGCAGCGAGGTGCCTCTTTCTCCCGCTCCTCCCCCCTTTCTCCTCCGTGACGCCGGTGCCTGGCTGTCCCCCACCGGGGTCTCACAGCTCTCGGGGGACGAGGCCGCCTGGCTGCCGGGCCCCGCTCCGGCCCCGCGGGGCGCTGGGGCCCGGCAGAGGGAGCCTTCCTCACCCGGACGGCCTTCGATTTCTCCTTCCTCACCCACCTTCCTCCGGCCTGTCCGGCTCCACCCCAGGCAGCCCCTCCGGCAGCCGGGCAGGCCCCACGCAGCCCTTCTCGCCCCGCGCCGGGACAGCCCGCACAGGCCCGAGGCGGGGGCAGCCCGCGGCGTCCCCGGGGCGCGGACGGGCAGCGGCACGGCCCCGGGGGAGGGAGAGCAGCAGCGGCCGCTGCCGGCGTAGCTCAGCTCGGCCCGGCCGGGGCTCTCCCGCCGCGGGGGGCTCTAGGGGCGTGTTTGGGGCCCGACTGCCGCCACCGCGGCCGGGGGTGCGGGCCCAGCCGCATGGGAGGAGCCGGGGCTGGGGGCAGCTGCGCGGGGCGAGCGGGACCGGGGCAGGCTCAGGGGGAACCTGGGGGTACCGCCTCCTCCCGCTCCCTCCCCTCAGCTCTCGGGACCCGTGGACCCCTCTCGCCGCCTGCGGGCCGGGACCTGCCGCAACGGCGGCTGGAGCCTCCCCCGCCGCACCCCCGCCGCCCCCGCACCGCCCGTGTGCCGGCGGGGCCAGAGCTGCCGCCACCGCATCCCCGCACGGGGCCCCTGGGGCGGCGGCCCTGCAGCGCCCTTACGGGCGGGCTGCAGTGCGTAGTAAGCCCGTACTCCTGGAGGTGTCTTGTGACCAGTGTGACCTCCAGCCCAGGGAGCTCTTGGAGCTGCCAGGGCACTGCCCCCTCAAGGACCACCACCTTCGCCCTTCACGGCCTGCCCGCAGCCCCGCAGGGCTTGGATGCTGGTGGTCCCCTGTGGAGGGACTGCAGAGGTCAGGTGGTAGAACCTGCCATCCACCGTTCTGGCCCGCGCCTCGCAGCAGCCCAAATAGCCCTGTGGGATTTCTGGGGCTGCTGCCACAGAGCCTCCATGGGATACCCACATGTGAGCTTGACAGCCCTCAGGACTCAGGTTTGTAGCAGGGAACCCTGTGATGAGGCCTGGGGAGAGCACAGTGGACACTTGCCCTGCTGAGGCCTTCACCATCCCCCAGGGTGCCCTCAGGGCTGCACCTGTGGCAGCCATGCCCCTCTCATTGCCCCAGCTGGATGTGCTGGCAGGGTGCTGGCCTGCCAGGGGTGCCCGGCCACTCTCCTCCCCAGGCACTGGGCCACAGAAGGGGACAGGCACCAGGTAGGGGCATGGTGTCATGGAGGCTGCCGGGCAGGCAAGGGATGTCCCAAGTGACTGCAGTGTGTCCCGGTCGAGCTGGTGCTTTAGTTTCAAGAAGTGGGGATGGACACAGTGTGACCAAGGCACCCAGCGCGAGTTTGGGCAGTGACTGATGCAGCACCTCCATGGACTGCTGTACTGCTACGGGGAGTCTTTGCAGCTTAATCTCCAGGTTAAACCACTGGTCTGCATCAGGTGGGGCAGGGAACAGAAATAACCAAAGTTGGCTTTAGGTGTATGGAGCTCAAGTGAGATATGCTTACTCTTCCCATCTGGCCTTGCCATCCCTGAGTGTGTGGTGGCCATCACCAGTCCCAGGAGCACGGTGAAACTATCCCTCAGGGGCCTCCTGGCCTCCTTGTTGCTTTTGCAGCTCTCTGCTGGGAAGACCCTGTCAAGGTGGTCTGCAGAGCTCTAAAAATTTCAGATCACTTGTAGAAAAACAGGTTGTGGCTGCCTTTCAGGAGAAAGGCTGCTTCTGCATGCTTTTGGGTCTCTCTGGGAAGCAGGTCATGACACTGGATCAAATCACCGCCTTAATGCAGAGAGGTTAATTAAAACACATGGCCAAGATCACACTTACAACCACTCAAGTCTTACCTGCATCTGCATGGCCCAAATTCCCACTTTGTATCCTTCATTTACCAGCACATGTGCCAGGCTCAGCGCTTGCAATACTGCTTAGTTCCACTTTCTTCACAAAAATCCACAAATTGGGCCACCTCCTCTACCAGCTGCTAATAGCCGCAGCTAGAAAAGGAAACACAACTGAAAAACCCCACGTGGTTCTTTTTGATGGCTTTTGAACTCACATTTCTCCGCTTCTCATCGTAACAAGATTCTCCAAGCTTTGCCTAAAAATAAACCATCAATGAGGACAAAAGGGTGGTTTCTTCTAAAAGTATCCCCTCCCCTATCAGGTTTCTGCATGGCCAAGAAAAGCTTAAATATCTCTATGTGTGGGTGTGTATATAATAGACGCTGTCTACTTACTTATTGTCATGATGTATACACAGTTTTTCATCAATCCTAAGCAATTTCCATGCTTTGGTGCTGAGCAGCAATCCAAGCCAGCAACAAACCGCTGGTTGACACAAGCCCTGGTGACTGCTGGGTACCTCATTCTTTTCCAGTTTCACGTCAGTCTTTGGTGATCCCCGCAAGCACTTAGGCTCATACTGCTCAGCGGTTACAGTCTGTGGTTTTTCTGTTCACTGAGTAACAATCCCTAATTCCCCCCACCGAGAACTTTGCTGCACACTGGTATATTTATTAGCAGCCCTTGGGCATTTTTCTAAGGCCACCCACTTTTTAGAACCAGAGCACTGAACGGTACTGCCTTCCCAGCCTAATTCACTCATGACTTCCCAGTGCTGGGAACGAGCAGCAGGACAAGGCTATACGACACACCACTGCAGGGAATCCCAGCCCACAGGAAGCCCCAGCACGATGGTGAAGCGCTGGCATGTGCTGGGGTGCCATGTCCTTGGGGTTGGGACCCAGGTGGCCAAGGGTCCCCCGCCAGACCCAGCAATGGGGCCAGAAGTCACACCTGGCATCCCAGCAGCCCAGAAGTGACTCCAAAACAGTTTTCTGTTGCCTCCATCTATCCCAGACCCTGCCAATTTGGGTTGCATCAGCACTGTGGCTTGCCACAACCAGCATGTCTCACCCCTCACTCCGGTCCCAAGCACTTAACGGCTCTGCCGGTTTCAGAGGGAGGTCTAAACTGCATTTCCCACTCCTGCTCCAGCACCTACAGCTCCACTGGTGGCCATCCTCCCTCACTTCCCCTTCCTCACCCTCTGGACAGTGGCAGCAGCCCTGCCCCGGGCTCTGCCTCCCTTCCCAGTGCCCACCAACCAGGAAGCATGGCTTGCTCTCCAACTTCAGCATCTAGTCATTCCCAGTGGCAGTCAGAAAGGAAACTTCTTTCTTTTCAACCCCCCAGCTGGGCGCAGCAGATGGGTTTTGACTTGCTCTGCCACATCTCTGTCACCATGAGACGGGATGGCTCACAGCAGTACACACAGCACGGAGAAGCCCTGGTTTCCATTTGGGAGCTTCTCCTTTATGGCGGAGAGGCAAGGCAGCTCCTTTCTGCCCCACGGGGCTTCTCTCTCCCTCCCCCAACCCATGGGCCACAGCCACTGCAGGCTGCAGCTTTCTGCTGGGGACCGCTGCTTAGGCTTTGAAGTTCAGTGGCAGTGACACCCATGGCTAGATTTTCGGTGAGGTGGCCTCACAGCCCAGCCTGAAATGCAGATGGCTCCAGGTGCGTGTGACGGCCAGCATGGGACTGACTCCCTGCTCCAGGGTTTTCCAGCTACTCCGAGGCCCAAGCCCCACACTGGGACCAGCAAGGCCATCCCCTATGGTGTTGCTGTCAGTTTCCTCCCTTCCTGGCGTTACCCCAGCAAAAGCACCCATGCATCTACAGTACCCCCCACTCCCCCCATCACAGATCTCACTTCAGCCTCATCCATGCCAGAACCATCCTGGGAAGAGGAACTAACCATCAAAAATAGGGGAAGTGAGCCTGTCCATATGGAAGGACAGCAGAAGCTTCTTTAACTGTTTGCTCCCCAAAACACACAGCAGCTGCCCTGTGCTGCTGAAACTGGGCCCCCACCACACGCCAGCATCCCTGGGCAGAGCCAGCTCAGTACCACTGGGACCAGCTTCCCACAGGTCAGCCATCCTGAGCAGGAGGTGCTTTTCTCAGCTGGAGGCACTGTGAGTCTTGGCCAAAGGACAGGGATGGGGTAGAGGAGGCTGCACAGGGCTCTAATGTAGATGTAGGAGAAGGGAGAGGTACATGCCATGGGCTGGCCCCCAAAGAGGGGAACCTCCAAACCCACCAGGGCCTGCCCCAGGGCCTCAGGCAGCCTCTTCACCAAGAGAGAAGGGGCACACACATTGCACTGCCCCCACACTGAAACCACACTGCACCACCTCCCCACTTCCCCTCCTTGCCTCTGCTGTGAAGGCAAGTCTGGAGTCAGCAGCAAAGCCCACATGACCAGGACCAGATTTCACCCCGTCATGTGAGCGGGACCCCAAGGTCATGGGGCTGGTGACACGTCCCTTGCGTGGCACGAAGGAGCCAGGGTCACCCAGGGGCAGGGGGGACTCATCTGGGACAGTCGCCCAAGCACTGGCCAAGGGGGGTTCACACAGTGAAATGAGGCAATGTGCTCCAGGTGTCTCTACTTTCTGCTCCCCACCCACTCGTCTCAGCTCCACTCAGCCATTTCTCACATTCACCAATTCTCACTTCTCCTTTCCCTTTTGTTAATTCAACCCCCAAGAGGAGGAACCACCCAGAAGCTGCACCCCCAGACAGCTCATTTCCCCAGCTCCTGCCTCACCACTCAGACATCTGGTGAGGTCCCTGCGCCGGTTCAGCCATGGGCTGGGCGCTGAGCAGGGTCCCGCTTGCCTGGGTGTTGGTGGCTTGGGTAAGAGGGGCTGAGCAGTCACAGGAGCTATCCTCCTCTGCGGGGTTTTCAGAGTGCAAGGCGGCCCTGAAGCTCCCAAGTCTGGAAGTTCTGCCAGGGGGGGGCTGGGATAACCTCAGGAATTTGGATATGGGCAGAGTCATCAACCTGGGCTACTCACTGTGCAAGACCACGGAAGACGGATCTTATATCATCCCAGATGAGGTCTTCACTATCCCTCGCAAGCAGAGCAACCTGGATATCAACTCCGAGATCATCGAGTCCTGGAAAGATTACCAAAGCATCACCTCTGCCTCCATCAACCTGGAGCTGTCCCTCTTCTCCTCCATCAATGGCAAGTTCTCCTACGACTTCCACCGGGCCAAGACCCACCAAGTGAAAGACCATGCTGTCACCACCCGAGTGCAAGTTAGGAACCTGGTTTACACTGCCAAGATCAGCCCAGGGGCAGTCCTGGACAAGGGCTTCAAGAAGCAGCTGCTGACCATCGCCAGCCACCTGGAAAACAACCAGACACGGATGGCTGATTTTCTGGCTGAGGTGCTGGTGCTTAACTATGGCACACACACCATCACCTCTGTGGATGCTGGAGCCTGCTTGGTGCAGGAGGATCAGATCAAGGCAACCTTCCTGAAGGACAGCTGGGCCACACGGAGTGCTGTCACTGCCTCGGCTGGCATGGCCTTCCACAGCATCATCAGTGTGAAAAACACAGAGTCCCTGGATGTCAGCTCTGGCTTCACCAAGCAGTATCTGGAGAACCGCACCAACTCCAGGGTCGAGAGCATTGGTGGCACCCCCTTTTACCCAGGCATTACCCTCAAGACCTGGCAGGAGGGGATCAGGAACCAGCTGGTGGCTCTCGACCGCTCAGGGCTGCCCCTGTACTTCTTCATCAATCCCAGCACCCTGCCAGAGCTGCCCACCCCCATGGTGAAGAAGCTGGCCAGGCACGTGGATATGGCTATCCGCCGCTACTACACCTTCAACACCTACCCAGGCTGCACCGATGCCACCTCGCCCAACTTCAACTTCCATGCCAATGCTGATGATGGCTCCTGCGAGGGTGCCATGAACAACTTCACCTTTGGGGGAGTCTTCCAGGAGTGTACCGGGCTGGCCGGCCCTGACACCAGCATGCTGTGCCGGGGGCTGGAGCAGAGGAACCCCCTCACTGGTGCTTTCTCCTGCCCCACCACCTACACTCCAGTGCTGCTGGGCACGCAGGAGCGGGAGGAAGGCCATAGCCATCTGGAGTGCCACAACAAGTGCATCCTGGGCATCTTCTGTCACCGTGAGTGCCAGGACATCTTCTGGCTCTCCCGGGTGCAATTCAGCGCCTACTGGTGTGCCCCGAGCGGGCCAGTGGCCCCAAGCTCAGGATACCTATTTGGGGGGCTGTTCAGCACCCACAGCACCAACTCCATCACTGGTGCTCAGTCCTGCCCCTCAGGGTACTTCCCACTGAAGCTCTTCGATGAGCTCAGGGTGTGTGTGAGCCTGGATTATGAGCGAGGTGGCCAGTACGCAGTGCCCTTCGGGGGCTTCTTCAGCTGCCAGGCAGGGAACCCCTTGGCGGGGCAGCACCAGGGCACTGCTGAGGACCCCCATGCCAAGAGCTGCCCCCCAGGCTTCAGCCAGCACTTGGCACTCATCAGCGATAGCTGTCAGGTGGAGTACTGCGTCCAGGCTGGCATCTTCACAGGGGGCTCACTGCCACCTGCCCGTCTGCCACCCTTCACCCGGCCCCCTGCCAACCTGCCAGCCATCGACACTGTGCTGGTGAGCAGCAAGGACGGGGACAGGGCCTGGGTCAGGGATGGCCAGAGCCACACGTGGCGGCTGGCACAGCCAGAAGAGATCCAGCACGCGGCAGAGATGGTGAGGGGCCAGGTGCTGACAGGGGGCAAGGTGGCTGGCATCACTGTGGCAGTCCTGGCAGGGCTGACCACCATCCTGGCGACGATCTGCTACAGCCACCGGAGGTACAAGGTGAGGGGGTACCGCGCAATGGGTGAAGGGGACAGCCTAGCTGCTGCAAGCCCCAACAACAGCACTGTGCTGACCGTGGGCGAGGCGTACCAGGAGCAGCCAGTGGGACTGACAGCGTAAGAGCCTCCCCCACTTTCCAGGTGATGCCTTGCGCCCCAAACCCAGGCAAAGCCCCCTGCCCACGCCCCTTTCCAGGGGCAAAGCTGCACAGCACCCCCAGCCCCCTACCCCTGAAACCAAAGGTCTGTGTCACCACGAAGGCCCCAGCCTTGCCCCTCCATTGAGGGTACACACGCTCTTGCCCTCCACTAGATCCCCAGGCTCCAGCCTCCAGCACCTGGAAGGCTCTGTGGTCCTTCAGACGTCCCTCCCCAGCTGACTGAGAGGCTAACTCCCTGGGCCAACCCATTATCAGGACACATCGCAATACCCTTCTGCCGGCCCCTGCACCTCCACAGCTCCATCTCCTCCCTCCAGACCGTCCTGGGACGCTGCCCCTTCAGAGGTCAGCAAGTCACCCCTTCGCTGCAAGCCATGCCCCAGCTGCCTCTTCCCCCTCAAAACCAAACAAGGGGACCCAGGGCCCTTCAACAAACCGCTGGGAACATTGAGGTGCCCAAGGAGAAGGAGATCCTGAGCACAGCCATCTTCTTCCCCCTGGGCTGGCCCCAAAGAGCCAGGGGAAGCTGTACAACCTCCCCCGGCACACGGGAACACCAGCAGGGCTTAAGCGTGTCCACCATAGAGACAAACCATTGCTGTTTTGAAAAACACGGGGTCAGGATGCATGCTGGGGCCCAGCTCCTGGGAGAAAAACCCCAGCCCCCTAAGCCCAGAGAAGACCCCCCAGCTACTGCAGGCACCCAGCACCAGGACAGCCATCACCAGCAACGCTTCGCCTCACCTCGCGGGGAAGGAGGGAGCAGAGGGGTCCCACGGAGACACACATGGTTAGCCACTGACCTCTGCCTGCTGCAACTGGAGGGCCAGCCCCGTCTCCATGTATATCTATCAGCATAGATATACACACGCATGCAGATTGGCACGGATCAATTTTATTTCAGCCAGCAACTAATTGCGTAGGCAAATGGCATTAAAAAAAGACAGGAAAAAAAAAAAAAAAGTCATATTGTGAAAAGACTGTTAACATTAAAAGCTGTCAGGCTGGCACCCAGGGTGGGTGGGGAACCTCCCCTTCCTCCTCCAGATCACAGGAGGGTTTTGCATAGCTCCAGCCAGGGTATTTTTTCGCAGTGGGGGAAGCCTAAGGCTGGGTGGAGGGGAAATCACACTGCTGCAGCTCCCCTGGCTACAGAGCTGCCAAAAATGGGGTTATCCTGGGGAAAAAGGTTTCCTCCCTTGAGGTAGAAAAATAACATCCCACGCTACGGACAGCTGGGGACAGGGCGGTGCAAAGAGGTGTCAGGGGGGCAAGGGGTGCCTGGCCCTCCCCACAGTGCCCCCTCGCTCACCTGGCCACACAGACGACGGACAGAAGACAACAGAGGCCAGGCCGTGCAGGGACACAAGCATCCCCTGCCATCCGCTTTATTGACACCCCCCTACCCCCACAGGGCAGCCAGCTGGGGCGATGCACCCCTCAGGCTGCGGGGAGGAAAAACAGCAACAACAGAACAATGCACAGCAGGACAGGTCCCCCTCTCGTGCCACTATCCCCTGGGACAGAGTGTGAGGTGACAACCCACCCCCCACCCCCACCCCCCCCAGGAAAACTGGGAAGGGAATGCAACAGAACAGGCTAGGAAGCCCCAGACTCCCAGGGAGCAACAGGGAGGGCTGGGGGCAGCCTGGGCAGTGGTGGGGGCTGCCCCCCCTCTGCTCTTCAGTCCCGGGGGGGGGTGGGGGGGGTTGGGGGGCTGTCTTGCAGGACAGGAGCATGAGCGTAGTCAGCCCCCACCAACAGCTAGAGTGCCCTGAGGGCAGCCCCCAAAGCTGTGGGGACACTGATACGGGTGGCTCTGAGCGGCCCTGTGAAATCCCCCAGGGGCTGGCAGGGACCCCAAGATGGCATGCAACCCATCCCCTGCCCCCATCGCCCACACTACCCTCCCCACACCAACCCCCATTCCAAAACCACCACCAACCCACTGCCAACCCTGGGGACGGGACCCAGCAGAAAGGGGAATGGTTCCCACCCACACCCGCACCCACGGGCGCCAGCCCCCGCCATGGGCACTGACCCCCTTCAGGGTGGAGGGGGTCCCCACAGTAGGGGAGCGGTGCTGCCCCTGTCCCACCACCCCACCCCCACCCCCCCCCACGCACCACTGGGCTCAGCCCCCAGTCTGGCCACAGCATCACATTCTCCCAGGCCCTGGGCCACCTCCTGAAACACCACCGCCTATATGTACATATATACGACAAAACCCCAAAACACGAGGTATATAAAAATTCAACGTGGGGACGCCCCCATACGAACAGTTCAAGGAACCCACTACAGGCAGGGTGGGAGACAGGCTAGGAAACATGCCCCCCCGCCCCCGCCCCCCTTCCGACCACCCACCGGCCCCTCCCCAGCACAGGGATGGGGGGCAGCCCAGACGAGAGGACCCTGGCAGGCCACAGCTCAGACACAGCCAAGAGGAGAAGGGGGCACGGGGATGGGGGGGTCCGGCTGAGGCAGACCAGGCCCTCCCCCCACCTCTGCGGACACAGGAGACCAGTGGGGAGGTACCAGACAGGACAAACATGAGGGACGAGGCAGAGCGAGGGGGGCTCCCATGGACCCTGCTCCCATCCCAGGCCAGGTCCCAGCCCCAGGGGGGTGTCAGGGGTGTCGGGCCAGGCCAATGGATGAGGAGCAGGGGGAGTCTGGCCACCTGCAAGCCCTCAGCACAGCAGCAGTGGGGATAGGACAACGGCCAGAGGGGACAGCCAGGCCAGCATGAAGCCCCGCAGCTCTGTGGGGGGAGACCCCCTCCCCACAGGAGTGAAGGGGATGGCCAAAAGGACCTTCTCCCACATTCCCAGCCAGTCTGGGGATGCTCCCACTGGGCAGGCTCCACTGAGAGTAGGGGGGGCTCCAGGTGCCCCCGCGAAGCCCCCAGGGGGGTTTCTCCAGCAGCTTTATCCTCAGGGTGGGCACCACAGGCGCCCCTTCCCTTGCCTCCCTGCCATGGTCTCAGTCCTTCTCCTGTGCCAGGCTCTCCTCCGTGATGCCCTGGGCTGCAAGCTCGGCCAAGACATTGTCCAGGTAGTTGATGTCAGGGTAGCCATGGCCAGTGAGGTTGGAGCCAAACTCTGTCTTGTGGTGGATCTCGTTCCAGATCACCGTGTCTGACTCGCCTGTGGTGCTGGAGGTCCCAATAGAGAAGATCAAGCGCCGGTCCCAGGCTACCAGCAACAACTTCAGTACCTGTGGAGGACAGAGATGAGGCAGGCAACAAGGCAGATGTGTGAGGGGAAGCACCCACTACTTCTGCTCAGAGCATGCCCGATCATCCTGGTATGCCCCGGCAATGCGAGCAACCCACAGCCAAGGCCTCCAGGGAGCTCAAGACCCCATTCTGGGGTCCTATGCCAACCAAAACAACAGGACTGGGCTGCAGAGCTCCCCAGGACACGGGAACATCGCTGTGCTCCTGCAGAGCATGGTGGATGGGCTATGGGGAAAAGCTCCACCCAGATGTGCCTTTTTTCCCCCCGTGCCCTAAATAGCTGCTCATTCCCTCTCCGGCTCAATACACCCTTGAGCCAGCTCAAGCTGCCCGGGTGAGCCCCTCACCTTTCTGCCCTTCTCACTGTCTGGTAGGTAGCAGTGCCGGGGAAAGCCGCGGGCGGTGAAGCTCTTCCCAGGGTTTGGATGCTCGGGTCCCTGGAGTGTGGAGTAGAAGAGGAACAAAACCCTTTTGGAGCTCAGAAGTACGCTCTGGGCACAAGCTAACCCCCCAGTTTCCGTGGATGCAGAGGTGGTCACTGCTGTGCTGGGCAGCCATGCTTCAGCACAGTGGCCCTAAACACCACAGTCCCCAATGCCATCAAGCAGACTGGGCCAATGCTTTCATGCAGATGTACCCCCACAGTTCCTGGAACATCCTTATAGGACACACCGCTCCGGAGACATCATTGAACCCGGAGCCCTGAGTCAAGCCCTGAGCTGCAGCATGACCCAGGGGTGACACAGCGATGGTAAGTGCCACCAGCCCCCAGAGGAGGGCCACCCATGTATCCCTCTGGGTATAGGGTCAGACCATACCTGCACCCCCGGAGGGATGTTGTAGATGATACGGATGGTTTTGCAGTCAGAGTGGCCAGGCAGCGCATGAGGGATGATGTGATACTCCATCTTCCCCGGGGGCTGTGTCCCAGTCTTCACTCCGTAGATGGTTTTGCAGGTGGGACACTGCAGGCTCCCATCCTGAGAGCAAGAGAAGAGGGGAACATAATGAAACTGGTACCCCCAGCACCGAGCCAGGCTGGGCATTTCATTCCTGAGCAGCACCGAACATGATTTTCATAGTGAAAATGGTCATTTCAAAACCACTGAGGAGGCAGGGCGTAAGGCTGGGAGAATCTGGTATGGCAACCCAACTTTAAACCAAAAATCTGAGGCTGGCATGTCTCTTCCTCATCAGTTTTTACAGTCCTTGCTGCTTCCCCTACCTCCATTTCAGGTTTGTTTTGTTGCAAGTTTTTTGGTTTTATTTTTTCAAAGAGGGACAGGTAATAATTATTTTAAAACTTCAAGCAACGTGAAGCACATTTTTCTGGAAATGTCAAGCACAAGGGCCCTTTGCGGGGGGCTCAAGAAAGCCCACCCATGGCTGGAAAAGCACCGCCCAGCACCAGATGCCAGGTAGCTCTGGTCAGACATGCAGGGATCAAAGTTTACCACCACTAACCCTGGGGAAAAAAGCAAGGATGTAAAACTGGGCATAGCAGGTGAAAAAAAGCACCCACGCAACCCTGGTTTGATTGGGCAGTCCCAGAGTGCTTGCTGCTGATAAAAATTAACCTCTCTGCCAGGGCAGGGAGGTCAGAGCCCTCCAGGGCAGCAGGATTGGAGCACCACCCCACCAAGGGCAGGTGGAACTTGGCGCAGGTTGCCAAGCTGGGGGCTCGGGCATCCCCCGGGGCTGCAGCATTGCACCTTGTTGCCATTGTTGTACATGGCGACCAGGCAGTGGAGGTGGAAGACGTGGCCACATTTCACCAGCTTCCCCACAAGGTCAGGTTTGACGGCTGGCTGGGGTCCCTTGTAGCCGGAGGGTGCAGAGAGGCGCTCCATGCAGATGGTGCAGTCCTGCGCGGAAGGGGAAGAGAGGGGTCAGATGGACAGATGCAGCCAGAGCCTTGCCAAAGACATGGGGCTCAGGAGCTGCTCTGCTCTTGCCCAGGGACCAGCACCCACCCCTGGTGCCATGCCATCACCCTGGGCCACCGCAAGGGCTGGCCAACACCTGCATGCAGCACACAGCCCTTCTTCAGAGGGGGATGGGGACAGGGCAGAGCCATGAGGGGTGGCAGGAGACCCCTGCACAGCACAGGAACATCGTCCATGTCCCCAGTTGTTCCTCCCAGAGCAAAGCACCCTGGGGATACCCCAGTGTGACTCCTGCTGCTCGCACCTCATCCGGCGGATGCCGCACCTTCTGCAGGTATTTTTTCAGTACCTCCTCTGGAGTTTTACCTGCGGGAGAGCAAAAGTCAGAGGGGCTGGAGCGCAGCACAGGGGAACCCCACTGCTGAGGGCAGCAGGAGGGGACAGGGGAGCCAGGTAGGGAAGGGGGGAACGGGAGCAGAGGCCGAGTGGCAAAGTGCCTCTCACCCTTCTTGGCCTGTTTCTTGGTGGTCTTGCGGCAGGTGTGGGAGATGCCAGGGATGGACTGGATCTCGCTTTTGCTGACAGGCGGGGGGTGCAGCACCAGCTTGGGGGGCCGTGTCAGGCAGACGGGCAGCCCGGCTGCACTCATTAGGATCCCCGTGATCCCTGGGTGAGGGGGTTCGAAATGCACTGAGGAACCAGCATCACCCCAACCCCTAGATATGCCCCCAAAACCCACCCCACTAGGGCCGACTCCCCCCTGGGGAGGCCAGCACCTGTGGGTGCCAGGCACCCTGCTGCAGCCCAATCCTCACCTGCCAGTGCTGGGTTGACAGGGCTGGAGCCAGTGAGGTTCTTCACAGGGACGGTGGGGACCCTGTGAGGAGCCAGCAGAGACCACGTCAGGGTTGGTGGCAGGCACCCACATCCCTGCAGCCCCAGCGGACAGCAGGGGCCAGACAATAGTTGCCTGAGCAACTGCACAGGCCCTGGCTGGAAATAGAGAATCCCTCGACAGGGTGACATGCCCCTGCCGCTCCCCCCCCCCTTTTCTCTTGCTCTTTAGAAACCCGCCTGCTTCTCCATTCACAGCCCCTTTTTGTCACCACTCTCTGGGCCGGTCTTCTTTTTTTTTTTTTTTTTTTTTTCCTCTTTTCTCCTACGGCCACATGGCTGCCGAAGCTCTTTCCCCCCCTCCTCCCCTTGGGGCTCTCTTCCATGGGAAAGTTTCCCAGCAGGTCAGGAGCGGAGGGAAGGGGGAGGATGGAGAGGGAGAGGAAAGGGGCCAGGCTGCGACAGAAGGCTGATGGCAGAGCCAGACAAAGGGGAGAAACAGGCTCATTAAATGCCCACACCCTCAAAAAAAAAAGTGTCTTCGGAGGGTGGGGGGCTGGAGGGACCCCTTCTCATGGGGTCTGAATGGCTTTTCTTCAGGCCTTTCACAGTCCCCCACCCGTCCCCCGCCACCAAGAGAAAAGTGCAGCTTCAGCCTCCTCATTGAGATGCAGGAGCCACACCATTCCCACTCCAGTCCTCAGGCACCAGCAGGGAAGGAAAGGGGCCCAGCAGAGCCCTCCACCCGTGGGAGGCTGGGGATCGCTGAGGTTCGTCTCCTACCAGGCTGAGGGGTGACAGCACCCCAACAGTGGGAAGCCCCACAGGGCCGCAGCCCCTCTGCGCCCTGGGGAGGGGAAAAAAATTTCACACTGCCCCCGTTCTCCCCACAGCTACCCTCTCGCTCGCAGGTGGCAGGACTCACCCAGAGGCAATGAGCACCCGGGACTGGGCGATGGCCAGGCGCTGGAGGTGGCTGCGGTTCAGGGTGCTGAGGCCGGGACGAGATGCCTTGCTGCTGCCCACGGCGGGCGGGCTGGCAGTGGAGCTGGCCGAGCTCAAGGTGGGCGTGCTGGCTGCCTGCCGCCGGCCCCCCTGGGCTGCCAGTGGCTTCAAGGAGCCACGCACCGCAGCCATACTGTCGGGCACCTTGGCCCCTGGGGCCGCCACCGGGGCTTTGGGGGTGGTGGGTGGTGCAGGGGGGGCTTTGCGGGGCTGCAGGGTGGCAGTGCCAGAGCCAGCAGCTGACACAGTGGCTTTGACGCTCATGACCAGGAGGCACTGGGGACAGGCGCAGGCAGGGACTGGGGGGGCCGCTGCCATCCCAGGGCTGGCCGGCCAGGACTGTGACTTGGGCAGGGTGCCGGAGACCAGTGGGTAGACCATGTCAAGGCGGCGGCGGACGCGGCGCTTGCGCTGGGTCTGCCGGTTGATCTGGCCCATGGTGGCAAAGTCGATGACATAGCAGAAGCCAATGGCACTCAGGTCCACCCAGGGGTGCTGTTTCTCGTAGGCACGCTGGATGGTGATGCCCACGTCCATGTCATAGGGTGTCCACGACCCACTGTCATTCTCCCACTCCCACACGACTCCCTTGCCCGGTGCTGATGATGGGTCATAGTAGCTGCGCCGGACAGGGCGGATAGTGCCTGAGGGAGGGTGAGAAAAGCTGTCAGACCCTGGTGCCAGCACCCACCAGTGGGCAGGGCACAAAACCACCCCAACCTGCCCCACCAATGCAGTTCAGCGCAGGGACAGGACGGCCTTCTGGCTCAGCCGTTGTCCCCACCCTGTCAGAGGACTGGTGTGCCGTGGTTTCCCCAAGCCACCGCCTGAAAGACACCTTGCTGCTGGCGCACCCGAAAAGCCAAGGAGCCCCTGGGCTGTACACGCACGGCACTGGGGTGCACCCCCAGTATGACCGGCATGCAGGAAGGGCAGATTTCACCCCCATTGGCCCATGGTGGCAGCCACCCAGCCCTGATGGGGCAACACAGAACCACCAGTCTGGCCACTCCAACCTGCTCCCAAGGACCTCCTGTGGGAGTCTGATGAAACCAGGCGTGTAGGCACCAGACTCCTGCAGTGCTCACCGCAGCCCTGTCTCCCTCTCAGCTCTGGACCAGGACAGAGGAATAAAAGCTTTAAGGGGCAGTTCTGAGCACTGCAGTGGTGACACGTGCAGGCACCCACATGCTTGTGCCAGCCCCACCATCTGCAGCTGCCAAACTGGCCATGACAAAAAGCCAGCACAGGGAAAATCCCTGCGAGGCTGAGCAAAGGAGTATTTGAGTGGGGCCCAGTACTGGCTCCCGGTCCCCCATCAGCAAGTGCTGAGAGGGATAAGAAGGCTTTGTGGCCTGCATCCTTATTTTTCCTAGGTGTTTCCTTTCCCACCGCTCCCAGTTGACTAGGACACACTCAAAGCACAGACACAAATTTTGGAAACTCCTACGCTGAGGAGAAAGCTCTCCTCTTTGGGACGCTTCACGGCACAGCAGGACAGGCTGGACGTGGCTGGGCTCAGCCTCAGGGCCCCATCCTGGGCCTGCTACTACTGCCCAGAGCTGTTCAGTTAATAGGTGGAATGAGCTCACAAGCATTGCTGCCTCCATGCTCTTCTGCAAAACTCCAGGGCTCAGCCCTGCTGCCAGCAGCAGGAATAAGAATGCTCAAAGAGCAGAAATAATAAGCCTACTTCTTTGGCTTTTCACCACGTGTCTTGCAAAGCCTACAAGAATTTCAGTCCCTTTTCATCCCCACCTCTCTTCTGGAAGCAGCCACCACCGTTGGTCCCCACATAGGACCACTTCCCACGAAAGAGTGGGCTAAAAAGGAAAAGCTGTTCATTAGGCACTAATGACAGGCACATGTTAAGCACCCTGCTATGGAGAATGGGCTGCAGCTGCACCCCAGGCAAACCAGGCCACCCGTCCCCGTTCTGCGAAGGGGCACCCAGGGGAGAAAAGCCGCCGGCGCTGGCAGCACAAAGCAGGGCTGGAGGGGAGCAGGGCGGTGATTTATCCTAATCCTGTAAGAGGCGGGGAGGGCAGCAGTGGCGGCATGCGGCATCTGGCAGTCCCCAGGCAGCGGTGTGGGAATGCCGTGCATCCCCCCAGCCCAGCACGGCCAGCCGGCCTCCCATTCAGCAGGGGAAGAAAAGGGACAATAGCTATTCAGGGCCTGCCAGGGTCGCGACCCCCCCAAATCAGAGCTGTTTAATGACCCAAAATACCAACATCCCCAGCAACCCAGGGAGAGACAGAACAATCCCCCTTTCAATCCTCCTCCCAAGGCGACAATAGCCCTCAGAGGCTGGCTCCCAGCCCTGTCGCAGAGGTCCCTTGTCCCCACACCCCTGGGCAGGGTAGGGTCCCTGCCAGCCCTCAGGGCTGCTGAGGGAAAGAGGACAAAGGAGGGTGTCCCACTGCACCCAGCACCCCCTGTCCCAGGGACAAGGGACACTGGCTGGTCCCCTTCCCATGGCCATCACGGGGGTGTTGTGGGGGGCACAAATCCCGTGTAGTAACCTCCCCCCAAGGATGCCCATGCCCTGCATTGCAGGCACCCCCAGGACCATATGTTCTGCCACCACCCGGGGAATCCCTCTACACCCCCACCACCCTGACAATCCCCAGGCCTGCTCGTTGCCCGCACCCTCCTAACACCTCCCTTTACCTGTCTGAGCCACCACCCTGGGGACCCGCTACCTGCCCACGCCATCCCTGAGTGCGTCCCCCACCTGCTGGTGCCCCTACCCCTAAGGGCCCCCATGGGCTGCTGTGACCCAGGGCAGGATTTGGCCCCCAAGCACTGTACAGCAGTGGGCCTTCAGGATTGATGGCAGCTCAGAGGTAGCACAGATCGAGCTGGACACAGTGGGGCAGGGTCTGCAGGGGATGGGCACCTCGCACAAAGGGACTGCAGGCCAGGAGAGGACAAGGCCATAGCATGCAACAGGGTTCACAAAGGTGCAGCAGGGAGGCCAGGCAGCACGACCCTGTAAGGGCCCAGGATCCCACAGGCACTGCTGGGCAGGCAGCATGGTGTCCAGCAAGCAGCTGGGGACCAGGTGGGCTGGCAGCCCCAGGCAGTGTGGGCTTGGACAGCAGCAGACAGGGCTGGCAGCAGGAGCAGAGCTGTGCAATTCCAGGGCAAGCACAGCAGGGCGGTACAAGGCAAATCCAGGTGCAGTACAGGACCGGGCAATGCAATCCAGGATGGGGCACTATAACGCAGCATGGCACCCAGCTGCATAGCCCAGTACAGCTAGCGATGCAACAGCAGATGCCGTTGGGTGATGGGACGTAAGGCAGGGCAAGGCAGCACAATGCAACATGCGACTGGGGAAAGGCAGCGCTGCACAACCAAGCTCCAGCTCAGGCCGTGCGATGCAGCATGGGACCCGGCAGCACAGCATTGTGCAACACCATGCGATGCAATTCCAGGTCAGGCAGCGCTGTGCAATACCAGACCTGGCAGCAACGCGCTGCACAGTACGACTGTATCCCAGCCGGTGCCATGCGATAAGGGGCCTGGCAACGCAGAGGGAACCCAGAGGAACGGTGCTGGGACGACAGCAGCCGCCGGGGCCGGCGCACAGGGCAGCACCGGGAGCACCGAGGCCAGGCAGGGCTGGGCAGCGCTGGAGACGCAGCCCAGTGCAAAGCGACCCTGGAGCAGGGAGCGCCGTGCAAGGCCGGCGCGGAGCCCGGTGCAACGCGCAGCACCCGGCCGCGCAAAGCAACGCAACGGCAGCCCGGGGAGCCGGGGCAGGGGTCGGGCCGCCGGGCTGACTCACCGGTGTCCTGGCGGAACTGGTGCATGGACTGCAGGTCGATGATGTAGGGCGCCAGGCGGCTGTCGGCCTGGCCCAGCACCACGCTGCCGCCCGCCCGCGGCCCGGCGCGGGCCACCGCCTCGATGTGGTGGCTGACGGCCGGGCTGTAGGGCCGCCACCGCCCGTGCTCGTTCAGCCATTCCCACACCACCACGGCCGAGGCCAGCAGCATGGCTCCGCCGCCCCGGCCCGCCGCCTCCCCCGGCTCCGGCCGGCCGCCGCAGACGCCCCGCGGCCGCTGCAGCCTGCCCCGGCGGCACTCGCATGCTCGGCGCAGCGTAGGGCTCTGCCCGCCCCCGCCCCGGGGCCGGCCGCCGAGCGGGCGCGGAGGCGAGGCCGCCCCTCAGCGCTCGGGCCGCAGCGCCGCTCCCCGGGCGGCGGCGGGAGGCGGTGGGGGCGGCTGACCCCGCCCGCACCGGGAGCGCGGGGGGGCGGGGCCGCCCCGCCCCTGACGTCACCGCGCCCGGCCGCGGCCCGGCGGCAGCCGGCTGCCCGCCGGGGGCCGGGGAGGGGGAGCGCGGCCGGGAGAAACCATTCCCGCCGGCGAGGGGGGGAGGGGCTCGGCGCCGCTCGGCCCTGAGCACCCCGCGGACCACGTAGCCCGTCCCAGCAACCCCGGTGCCCCCCGCCACTATTCCCGTACCCCGCACCCCAAGACACCCCCCCCTCGGTGTCCCTGTACCCCCACCCTGCACCCCTGAGACAACCCCCGGTGTCCCTGTAGCCCCCCCCTGCAGCCCAAGGACCCCCCAGCGCTCCCCACACCCCTCACCGAGACGGCAGCCCTGGCACTGCCGGGAGGCGCCGGGGCGCACACACAGCCCGGCCCCAGGCCTGCCGGCCACGGGAGCGGGGGTGCTGCGGGGGGCGCATGCCCGACCCAAGGGAGGACCTCGGGACTGGACCCCGCATCCTGCGCTGTGGTCCGACAGCTTCGACCACCCCGTTCCCCCGGCTGCCGCGGCTGCGGGGACAGCCCCATGAGCTGCACCTGGCCGTGGCCAGAGGGGGACAAAAACGGGTGCAAAGGGCGAAATCGCCGTGTGCCTTGGGCGGCACCGGGGCTGTAAGGCCACCTCCCACACCCCAGCCCCTCCTGCGGCCTGCAGCCATTTAGTTTCCCTGGGAAGTGCTTTTTGGGGAGGTTTCCCGCAGCTTCAGCCTGGTGTGAGGCTGCAAACCCTCCGGCGCGCTCCTCTGAGTTCCCAGGGTCTGGGCAGCCTGCTGGCCGTGCTGTGCAAACCCGAGCTGGTGCAGCCAAAACTGACTCCCTGGGCCCGGAGCAGCCAGTGCCGGCCCTTCCCCGCAGCCCAAAAATAAAATTCATTGTGGGCTTGTTCCTCTGCTGAGTGCCATGAGCAGCATCCCGGGGTGGCCCTGAGCAGCAGGCTGGCGGCTGGCATCAGGTCTCACCTTACATAGTGCTCCTGTGCTCAGACATGCAAACCACTAATTTTCTTGGATATTAAACACAACGCCCATCGTTGCCCCCGTTTGGGGAGAACTGTACAAACTGCATCCGCGCGCCACAGGCACGGTTTTCCCAGCACTGGCAAATCCCGCAGCCCGTGGTCCCTGTCAGCTCAGAGGGCGGCTCATCCCCAGGGCACTGGGACGCACGGTGCTGCTGCACGATGCTTGCTGAGCTCCAGTGGCCAGTGCAGCTCCTCTCCTGACAAACCTGTTTCCCAGGCCCTGCCTAGCCCACTGAGCAAGTGTCAGCCAAAATCTAAATGAGAGGGAAAAAAAGGGGGGAAGAAACAGGTGGGGGCTAACTGCAGGGATGCCAGCTGGCAAGCAATGTGGTGAGAGAGGAGGAGGCGAACCGCGGGAGCTGAAGGAAATCTCTTCTACTTCCAGCTTGCCCTTGGAAACATGCAGGGCCACGCTTGCAGCACATTTTCCTGCAAGAAGGGAGGGCAGCACGGTGCTGGCAGGCTGCTCCTCTGGGTTTTCACCTGCTCCTCTAGGGCAGGCAAGTGCAGCCAAGGCCACGACGGGGAAACCCAGGGAAATCCTTTCCACTGACTCAGGCTGGAGGAAAAGGTTTTCCTGCTATTAAAAAGGAAAGTGTTGGTGAACATTCCACCCCCACCCTCCCGGCTCAGGAGCAAAAAGTCAGGAGCCAGTGCTGCGATGCTGGTGCAGGAGGGTGCAAGGGGACGGGTGAGCCTGTGGGACCGGCACAGCCGAGCCCCACCTGCCCCTGGAGCACAGTGGGCGAGGGGTGAAATTATTATCCCCCAGCACCCAGCGCTGATGCCAGCACCCAAGCATGGATGTGCCTGAGGTCAGGGGGCGCCTCACTTGGCTTAAAATCTTTCCAAGACCACAAAGCGTGCCCAACCCAACCACATGTTCAGCCCAAACATTTATTTTTGGCAATTAAACACATCTGTGGGTTGGGTTTGGAGGCTCCTTCCCCACTGCAATTCAGGAGCACAGCCCTCCCCCTTCCCTGCTCCTACCAGCACTGCAAATCCTTGCTCTCTTCCCAAAGTACAACCTTGGATGGCTTTTTAGCGGGGTTTAGTCTGCAGGAGGCCATTCAGGCTCTTCAGCAGCATTAGCCATGGGGGCATGATGATCCTCCCCTGAAGCTCTTAATTTCTGCCTCCAAAATCAGTAACTTCGGTCACCTCCAGCCACCAGGATCAACTCAGCTTCAGCCTGCGGTGATGCAAGTCCAAAGGGCCTCGCAGCAGCAAGGGCTCACGGTTGCTGGATGCCCCTGTTCTCACCGGATCAGTTTACTGGTGATTCCCTTTGGGGCTGCAGCTGAAAAACAGCACTAAAACCTGGTGGGCTCAGACATCACCACCTCTCTACTGCCTGGTGGGTGCTTGCTGGTGGAGAAAGCTGGGGACCTGAAGTCTCTCCCCCAGCCAGACCACAGAGGTTTGTATTATGGTTTGCTTTTATACGTTGTTTCTGGTTACGGCAGCCATTTCAAAGCATTGCAGGTGCTTTGCGAACACAGACACATGCAGCGCCACTGGCAAGGTAGCAAGGAAGGAATAAGGAAGGTTGCAAAAGTGGTGATGTGGGCTGCTGGGCACAAACCAGGGAAGCCCCTGGAGCAACATCATTGTCCACCTTCAATTCCCACTGCTGCTCACCTCCCAGAGCGTGACTGCAGCAGGATGAGCTCAGCTCATGGCACCGCCAGCAGCCGATCTGGAAGGATCGAGTTGCAGGGACCGGTGCCAGCACTGGGGCTGGTTCCCGGGGGAAGTGAAGGTCACCTCGTACCCAGGCTACTGCGGTGGGAGAAAAGGGGTCTGTTCCTGCCTGCTCAGGTTGCAAGGTTCAGAGACAGATGTGCAGTGCTTCAGATGTATGTGTTTACCTTCAGAAAGGTGAGGGGCAGCAGGTGGGCAAGGATGTGAGCACCTGGCTGCTACTGAGCACGAGGGTGCAAGGGGAGAAAAGCAAGATGGCTTTGAGCACACAAAGCAGACAGGACTGGGAGAGAGAAATACTTGCTGGCAAAGGGACTCATTCTGACTGAAAAAAATAAAGGCCAGAAATTGTTATTCCCAAGTGCAGGGAAGCAGAAACATTGCAAATAATCTGCTCTGAGCTGCAAAGCTGAGGTCAGGCAGTAAGTGGGGATGAACAAGGCGCGTGCTCTTCCTCTTGTGCATCACCCACAAAAAAACGGATGCCACCAAACCACCCTTACCCCCAGCCCTGGGGCAGCCCCAACCCTGCGGCCCTGCTTGCCCTGATGTGGCCGGTGGGGTGGGCAGGACGGGCGCTGGGGGCCCCTGCCTCGGCATCGCCCTTCATCCTCCCGCAGCACCCAGGGCCCCCCATGGCCACGCAGACACCACTGGTGCTGGGGCAGGTGCTGTGCCCAGTGCTGCCACCACCCGCCGCACAAAGCCACTTTGTACAGGGCCAGCCAGGCACGTCCCCAGCCTCCCCCCCCATCCCATGCTCCAGCGTCACCCCATGTTGCCTTCCTTCTCGCAGGGCAGGGTGGAAAGCAGGGCCACACCAGGATGGGGCACAACCCCAGTGAACCCCTCGGCTCCTCCTCATCCTCCCACTGCCTCCATCTCCTTCATCCCCAGCTTCTTCCTCTTCCCCGCGGCATCCCAGCAAGTCCCATTCCCCCCCAAACCTCCCACCCCACCAGGACTGATACTTCCTTGAGGTGCAAATGGAGCAGCCCAGGCTCTCTGGTGAGCTTCAGCCCCACTGTCCCACCTACTCCAAGAAGTCACATCACCCCGGCAGATCTCCCAGCCCTTTTATTTGCTCAGCACCCATCACATCCATTCAGCAAGAAAACCATGGCCCAGGCACCTGCAAAACCTCATGGCATTCCCCTTCGCAGAGCAAGCGATGTCTTTGGGGCTGTTTAATCCTCCATGCCATTTCCAAGTCCCAAAATAAACCCTGGAGGCACAAACCTCCTTGCAGAGGGTCTTCTGAATCACAGACCTCCATTAAAAGATTCTCTGCATTACCTTGTCCGAGCAGTTAAGAAATCTCCTCCTGATTGTACCCCCCCGCCCCAACACACCCCTGAACGCCCCCCCCCCCCCCCCCCCAAGCAATTAGAGCAGAAATTCAATGCACAGAAAATGCGAGCTGGACAGGAGAAAAGAGTCTGCATGAAGGAGGCAAAGCCTTGTGTGTTGCAACTGGGGGCAGGTCTTAAGACTCCTTTCACCAGGTAATATTCTCCTGTCCCTTCGCTCCTGTCTTGCCTCCACAGGAGCCCTGGAGGCAGCACCTGGGCACAGCAAGCCAGGCAGCCACCGAACTACAAAGGAAAGGCCAGCACAGCCACAGCCCGCTGAGGGTCACAGACTCCAGACCCAGGGGTGAACGGCAAAGCTGCTTCCCAGGGGGTAGTTCCAACCCCCAGCAGACAGAGCCCGAGCCACCCCCGAGGCTCACCCCATCTGGGGATCGAGTGTGGCTCATGCCTCAGTCTCCCCATGGGGAAAGGGGCCCACAGGGAGCGGCACCAAAAGCATGGGGGGTCCAGGGGTCAATGACACGGTCCCTCCTGTCCATCCCCCTCCCTGAACAACCTCCTTCACTGCCAGCCGCCCTCCGCAGGGGTGGACAAGGAGCCCCCTGCTATACCCCAGTGGGGCCTCAGACCCCACATCCACTGTCAAGGGCTCTCAGCTGGGCTGGGGGCCGAGCTGCTGCCTGGGCTGGGCTTGGCGAGCTGCCGCAGGTCCCGTGCAGACCTGACAGCCCACTGGGCCAGCTCCCGCAGCACCCCCAGGCCCCGCAGCTTCCTCTCGAAGAGGCCCAGGTGGGGGGCTGGGGGGGGCCCAGCCCCCTCCTCACTGGGGGGTCCACGGCTCTCCAGCCGCAGCAGCTCCTCAAGGTGGTAGGCAAAGGCTGAGACCTGGAGCAGGACGGCCGCCAGCGCCCGGTCCAGGGCAGTGTCAGCCTCACCCAGCTGCTCCCGCTGCTCCTCCAGCATCTGGGCCAGCAGGGCCCGGAAGGCCCGGTATGCCGCCAGGTTCTCCAGCAGCCGCTGGGTCCCCGTCTGCTCATCCCAGCGCTCCACTGCCGCCGCCGGCACCCCCCTCCACCGCTGCCACGCTGGCTGAGGCATCCAAGCCCTGCCGCTCCACCTGCAGGGGCAAGAGCAGCCAGAGGTCAGCAGCAGCAGGAGAAATGGCGGGGGATCCCCACCCTGAGCCCCACCTGTGCAGCTTCATCACTGACCAGGAGGCACTCGGGGCAGTGGAAAGCTGGGTGCTCGAGGTTTGCCCAAGCATCGGCTGGCAGTGCCAAGGCCCAGATACCGGCAGCACTTCATCCCCCACCTCCGCCGTGGGCAAGAGCCCTCGCGCCCTGGCACAGCCGCCAGGAGCCCCCTGGACCCCGGCAGCGGCAGCCACCCCACCAGCATTCCCAGCCCCACGGGCAGCTGGAGGGAGCAGGGCAAACTCACATAGGTGTCCAGGAGGTCGATGACGTCCGAGCGCATCTTCCCAGCCAGGCGGATGCCTCGGCTGCACAGGTCGCGGCGCCGGAGGGTGGCTGAGGTACCGTCTGCTGCAGCCATGGCCTGGGCAGCTCTAGCATGCACCAGGCTCAGGGCACAGCGCCTGCCTGGCCCCGGCAGGACCATCCCTTGCTGAGCTGGTGCATTCCAGCTGGGAGCTCCACTCACACGTCCGCTGGCCTGGCTCTCCCCCTCTTCCACGCCTGGGGCCTGGCACAACGCTGTAAATTCCCGCCTCTGGGATCAACAGCGACAGATTATTTCCCTAATTCCCCCGTGTATTGCTACTCCAAGCGCCTTGCCCAGAACCGTCTTGCCCAGCAGCAACAGGCTCCCAGCCCTGTCTCTGACCCATTCCTCCCTCCCAGCCACACAGTGAGATTAGCAGCACACTAATCCCCCCGGCTCATGCCAGCGTGTGGGAAACCACTGCCGGGAAGAGGCAAGCAAAGCCCGGACATTGCTCAACATCTCAGCCTGGGCAGCAGGCTGGGGCCTGAGCAGGGCAGAGCGCTGGGGGTTCGCCAGCAGGGGCCTGAGGGGAGCCCCCGGGCTGGAGATCCAGCTGCAGGCTGGGCTGTGACCCAGACCCTGACAGAAGGCTGCAGGGGCCTGTCCCAGCCACCTCCAGCCCCCTTATTCCCCCACAGCAGAGTGGGACCAGGTCCCCAAGGTCTAACCCCCTCCTTTCCCAGAGGATTCTACAGACAGGGGAAGGGGTCCTGGCCACCCCAGGGCAACACCAGCCCCCTGCCACAGGTGAGGAGCTGCATACACCAAGACAAAAATAGCCCTTTTGGTTGGCTTGCTTTTTCCTCAGTGTTTATTTTGGTTATGTACCACCCAGATTAAAAGAAAAAAAAAAAAAAAAGAAAAAACAACACAACAAACAAAAGACCAGGAGCTGAAAAAGCATTTTCCCTTTACTATCACGGTACACCCAGCCCTGCCCCAGCCTGGCTGGGGAGCTGCCGGCGGCCCCCCCCAGCCCCAGCTCCCCGGGCCGGTGGCCAACGCAGCAGCGTCGTTGCCACCTGGTGGCTACTGCAAAAAGCGCCGCTGAGCTCCGGGAGCCCCCCGCTCCGGCTGGCTCAGCCCCCGGCCCAAGCCCCGCGCCCCGGGGCCACCCTCCAGCCCCCACGCCGCTGCCCGTGCCGGGCACAGCGCCCGCAAGCTCCGGGGCGCTGAGGGCAGACGAAGGGCCCTGCGCGCCCTCCGTTCCCTCCCCGGGAGGAGAAAAAAAAAATAAATACCGGGGGAAAAAAATACAAAAAAGTTTATTGCAAACTACTACAATAATTTATTGAAGCAAACTGCATGCGAGTGAAGGAGAGACATCGAGGGAAGGAAGAGCCGCAGGAGGGCTGTGTCAGTTATAGGGCTTCAAAGGGGAGTGGGAAGGGAGCTACACCAGTCTCTCCTGCATCGGGGGTTAGCAGGCTGTGGTTAGAGGACAGACAGGCAACTGGCCAAGACCAGAAAAAAGAAAAAGGAGAGCTACAAGAGGTGTGGATGGAAGGAAAAGGCAGGGGATCAGAGGTGGCTGGGCTGGGAAGTAAACGAGCTGCTCGATTCTGTGTCCCAGGAATGCAGTCGACAGCAAACTCTGCTCTGCTAGGGGTGGCGGGGGCAGACGCAGGACGAGGCAGCTTCCCTTGCCTCCCAGCCAGGTGCCAAGTGTCACGTCACCAGAGGCGAGCAAGCCCTTGACCCAAAAGCATTTTAGTGCCATCCCTCAGAAAACAAAACCCCCGAGCTCTCCGTTTAGTGTTCTGTGCAAGCCTCTGCCCACTCCGCACCTCCCACAGGGCACAGGGGCAGGGCATGAAAAGCAGCTCCAGCAGCATGGTCTGCAGCAAGCGTGGGGACAACGTGGCCGAGCTGCACCACGGGAGCTCATCTGCTACCGGTGGCCAGGATGCAGGCCAGGAGACATGCCACCACATGACTCCCCAGACAGAAAACGCACACTGCTGGGGGGCGAAACCATGCAGAGTTGGGTTTGAACACGTCTCATTGTGCTGCTTCTCTTTAGTTGGCATGGGGAGGGGACCAGCTGGCCACCCAAAAGCTTCCTGCTGGAAATCACAATAAATTTGATCCAAGCAAAAGCAAGAAATTGGATCATCCCAACTGAAGAAACCGGTTTAGTTTAACACCGTACCATCGCGGACCTGACATGCACCATCCCAGGAGACCCGCATTCAGGTATGTTGGGCCCTCATCCTTATCTCCGAGAGAGGCTTGTGGCCAGATGCATCTCCTGCAGGCATGGGAGCCACACCGATGCTGCGATGCAAGAATGTGGGATGCCCACACCCAGGGCATGAGACACCACGGCTGCAAACTGTTCAGCCACTAACCACACCAAGACCAGCAGTGTTTCAACTTGCTCTGACAAAGATATCAGTTGTAAGGGGGGAAAGGAGGGGGCAAATCAGGGCATATGGCCCAATAAAAGTTGTCAGGCTTAGGCCACAGCTGGATTTCCAGGCAGCACACGGGACAGAGCGGGTGTTCAGTCAGTTTTCTGTAAAAAGTTCCCAATTAAATTCCATGTTTTATTGCCATTCTCCAGACCCCAGGTACCCTACCCTATTTTACCTAGCTGCTGTGTGCTACAGACCAATTTAGCTGATGTTCTGCTTGGACAAGAAACTTCAGCTCTGCTCCCGATCACATAAACCCAACTGAAAAAACAAGCAAACAAACAAAAAGCCCAGGTTATTCTTCACCTCTTCCAAAAAACACTAAGAATTCAAGGCCACTGAATCTCCACACAGTTTCAGGCAAGAGCAAAAAGATCCAAGTCTAAATGGGATATGATGTGTCTGCTATGGAAACTTCTCCAAGGGCTCAGAGCTGTCCTAACTACACCGGCAGGTAACACTTGAACTGCCACGTTTTACATAAAGCAGGGTTGTTTGCACAGAAGAGACCTTTGAGAACATGGCTACACAACACCCTCCCCCCAGAACAGGGGCAGGGAGATGAACTGACAGCCCCTTAAGTCCTGCATCAGTCTATTGCCTTGGATAAGCAAGCCCGAGACAACCATACCCAGTCCCTGCTTCTGTATCTTTATCTAGACCTGCAAAGGAGAGGCGGAGTTGGATGAGGAGCACAACATTGCGCAGCAGCAAGCAGCTCACAACCGTCCTAACTCCCGAGAACAAGTTCCTGGCTAACGATGTTCTTCCCTGAAAGGCTAGGGAGCAAGGGGGAGGCAAAAAGAGTATTTAATGCAAGGAGCTCACCCCGACCTGGGAGGGAGGGAGACAACAGCCAGCTGTTCCATCACTCACCTCATCCTCCTGCTAAAACGCTGCTGCAGAGACTCCCACTGCAAACAGGCTCTTCTCCAGGGACTCTCCCTCTACTCTGGAAAAGCTGCAAGAGACATCTGACTCCAGAATGCTGCCTTCACCTCAGCTCTCCCAGCTGCTGTTACAATGGCACTCCCTGCAGCTCACTAGCGCAAAGGAGCCTACTAGGAAATAGCCTGAACCCCTTCCACCCCCGCCCCCTAAGAACATAACTCAAAAATACCGACCCTTTTTTAATCAATAAATAAGGAATCTTGTTACCACAACACAAAAAATGAAGCATGTTCAAAGTGCAAATTACTGTCGTCAAACTGGGATGCTCCTCCTTGCCTCTCCCACGCAGGGCTCCCATCGCCCCCGGGGCCTCTCCAAGCAAACATGATCTATAAGCCAGGGCGTTCCCTCGACTTCCTGCCAGAGCTGGAGCAGAGGAGTGCAGTGGGGAGAGGGACGTGCGCCGTTTCACAGCTCACCCTGCTGAGGGGGCCTAAAGTGCCAAAGCCGAACTCCCAGCCCCGGGAGGAAGAATGAGACTGCAAGGACCAGAGTGCAGCGATGCATAGAAGTTGGGACCAGGGGCGAGAGGGAGTCCTAAGAAACCTGTCCAGAGCACATCAAACGCTTTCTAGTTCGCAAGTGGGGCCACATCAAGGAGCCAGAAAGGCACCTGCTTTGGGGCAGAGCGAAGGGTTTCAGCAGACTCCCCTCCCCTGGAGAAATCCATCGCTCAATCCAACTTGCTCTGGTAATGGCAGCATGTGCCCCTTTCTACAAAGGAGCAGTGGGAGAGAGAGAAGTGGCTGGGAAAGAGGATGTGCTGTGATCCACGCTGGAGGGGAGCAGCCCCTTCGGTTATTTACTAGTATTGTAAGTGTTGTTTAACTTTTCTCTCTTTCAGTGAGTGTCTCTTTTTCTTTCTCCCCCCCCTCCCCCACCCCCCAACACACCCCCCCCCCCCGCCCCTCCTTTTAAATACAGAGTCCAAACTGTCCCAGCACCCACGTGCTCCCCACACACTAGGGTCCAGTGGAGTCTGAATCTTCGATGAGCACCTCTGTGGTGGCTCCCAGGATCTCTGTGTTCATGACCAGCCCCTCCGGATTTGCACTGCTGCCACTGCCTACAAAGAGCTTGCCATCAGCCACGAGGCTGACACGCTCTGCCCCACCGCAGTATGCCTTCGGCATCCCATCAGGGTTCAGCAGCAGGCAGTCTGCTGGGGCAGCACTTCCCAGGGGGTCGGGAAGGAGAGGGAGGCCCTGGCCATCAGTGGGTGGTGCAATGGCCTCAGGATTAGTGCCCAGGATGTCGGTGCTGGTGATCAGGGCACCCGCATTGGCAGCCAGCGCTTCAGCAATAAGCACTTCAGGGTGGCTCTTGGCTTTGTGGGCCACAACACTGTCCTTCTTCTCAAATTTCTTGCCGCAAATGTTGCAGGAGAACTGGTAGAAGGAGTCCGCATCATGCTTCTTCATGTGCCAGTTGAGGGAAGCCTTCTGCCGGCAGGTGAATCCACAGATCTCACACCTGGGAGGGAGAAGAGGGAGGTCACAACAAAGGGACATCCCCACGAACTCGTGGGGACAGCCCAGGAAAACAGCAGGGGCTCATTAAAATGGGATGTCACCATAGCTCCAGCTCTTCCAGTTTTATTTGCAGAGGGCTTACGTTCCTCAGATCTCTACTGAGACACTGCCTCAAGGAGCCAGTGAGACAAGCGGCAGCTCAAACACTCCTGCAGGTGTGCGTTTAAAGAGAGCCGAGACACCAGGAACAGGTTCCAGCCCTGACTTCAGAGCTGCCCCTGCTCTCAGTGCGGTCCAAGAACGGGTGCATCCAAGGGTCCCTCAAAGTAGGAGGGCAAGAGACAGGCAGAGGTACTCACTGCAAGGGCTTCTCGCCCGTATGGATCATTCGGTGCACTGCCAAGTTATGAGAACTCTTAAACGCCCGGGCACAGTACTCACAGATGTAATCCCTTTGATCTAAAAAGCAATACCAGTTTGAGCATTACTCTCCCCACAGACCTGCTCCCTTTCCCAGTTCTCACATGTTACAGGTAAAGCTGCCCAAGAAGCAGCAGAACTAGAAGCGCCAGCAGGCATGGCAGAGGAGGAGGTGTCCCACAATACACCACACCAGCTGATCTGGAGAGTTAAGGTGTTAACTCTCCTAAGAGCTAATTATCTGTTCTGAGCAATACTGTAAGGACTGGCAAATTAGCATACAGCTTGGCTTGGTTTATTCCTCTACAGAGCCCCTGAGTGATACTTGCCAAGAGCTGAACTAAAGACTCTAGAGCCTCTCTCATTTCCTTAAAAGACAGGAGCCCAGAAGGAAATAATACCCTGCTGCTACTGCAAGTCTACGCCACCTGCCTTGGCTTCACTGTCCCCAGAAGTCCTAGAGGCTTCTCCATTTTCCTCCCTCTGTCTGTTCACTGACCCAAGGAGGAGTTTGTATCTGTTTCCCACCTCCCTGTACCTGTGTGGTGTTTGGCGTGCCGCAGAAGCTGCTTCTGGAGTCGGAAGAGCCGACCACAGGAGGGATGAGGACACACATATTTTTTCTTCAGCAAGTGCTGGTACTTTATGTGATGCTATAAAGAAAGAGTGAAAGGTTGTAGACTCTCTCTTTACATAGCTAGGAGCACAGCTGAGACACATTGATCCCAGATGGCCCCTCAGCAGGCCACCAGATCCAATCACTGACAAGACACCCTTATACCATGAACACAAACACTTTGATCTCTGTTGAGAGAAGAAAGCCAAACGAATGTGAACATGTAGCGACAGGACAGATACAGACACACACGGCCACAACTGGCCGCCACTGATTAAGTTTACCAAAAAGACAGTGTTAGAAAGGAGTGCCTCAGTGCCTCCAGTGACGGATTAGCTGCCTGTTCCAAGCAGCCCTGCCCTGCCCTCACACATGCCCTTCAAGAAGTGAAAAATCTGAACCAACCTGCAGGTAACGTGGGTGAGCCAAGACTGTGCCACAGCCTTCCATCTCGCAGCGGACATACTGTATCGGAGGCTTCTTCCTAAGGAGTCAGTAAGGAAATGGGCAGAGCGGTTAACTGATGCATCTGAAGCCAAGGCAGCAGCAAGGTAAATGAGTGCAAGTGCAGCTCAGCAACGTGAGAGCAAAGGATTACTGCTCCAGTATTCCTATTTGGGCTATGCTAATAGAGACCCTGTCTAAGAGTTCCCTCCAGTCCTAGCACTACTTAAGGTCTCTCCCCAGGGCCAAGAAAACCCCAGGAGACAGAGACTTCCCAGAACCTTATTACTGGGCAATATCAGGCTGGGGATCAACTCAGAAGTGGGGAAGACACAGCATGCTGCGGATATCCCCGCCTCCCTCAAGGCAGACTTCTATACCGTGCAAGAGAGTTGGCTTTGAGACAATGAACATCTGTGTGAGATGCAAAGGAAGCAAGTCTTCAGAACAGAAGTGAGTAGAAGGGATTGCTTACCTTCTTTTGGGCAGCCTTGGACTCTTGTCATCCTTTCTCCTCCTTCCCCTCCTGTAACAGGGTTACAGAAACAGAACTGAAAGAAGCTGCTTTACATTGGTAACGGGCAGAGTTTTTTAAGTGTATGCTATAAAGCAGGAGCACATTCTAAGAAATACTACAGAACTCTTCTACACTTTTAGGCTGAAGAGTAGTAACACCGCAGCCAGCAAGTCAGCTGCTCTGGCAAGTCAGCCACCTGCTCTGGATCAAAACACCTGAAAAGTTTCTAAGGAAATGCTCTTGTAATAGATGGGCAGGTTCCCTAAATAAGTTAAGTAACCAAGCCTCCACAAAAATTTCCCTTGCATTTTGCAGAACTGCTACCTCACACAGAAGACCAATCCTTGTGGAGCTGTGGTGCCCATGTTTCTGATAACCTGGGTGACAACTTTTTCTGCATGACATTTGGTGGCATGTGGCAGACCTCAAATCACCCAGCTTCTGCCAACAGTGTCAGGCTGCGGCTGCATGACTACCCGCTAGGTTTAGCATACAATGTATTTTTGAACATGGTTGCCTAGCTCAAATGTGTCAGCCCACCATTCACAATTGAGTGGCTACCAGTAAATAGGTATCAGAAAGCTACAGTCCAACAGGCTGCGGTTAGAAATTACCAACTCTTCTGCCACAATGAAGCGAGAAAGAGCTATTTTAGAAAATCCTCAACCAGGCATCACACACTTCACATTTTTTCTTTTAAACCTGCAACTGTCCAAACAACTTGCGACCTTATAATTAAATTCATCCCTTTCCAGGCTGCACACCAGCACACAAGATTCTGTTCCAGACAGTTAGCAAGCTGTTGCCTCATTAACTGCAAGCTCTAGAAAAATCAATCCAGTGCAAGTTGGTGACAGATTCAGAGGAAGGCAACATTCTTGAGCAGGTCCTCAATCCGGCCCCCGGTATTTACAGACCCCCCCTGCCGGGGTTTGGGGGAACCAATCAGCCGCAGATGACTTCCTGCCAGTTCATCCGCGTGCCGGCCCCCTGTTTAAAAAGTTTGAGGACCCCTGTTCTTGAGAAATAAATGCTTCATGTGGTTTGCTCTCACAACCCCTCCCATTTCCTAATGCATTTTTTAAAACCATGTAATTTTGCCCACACAGTCCAGGATTGATGGTGCACCCCGTTTCCTCTGCTCTGCTGGGTAACATTTCATACCACACTAACAACATCAATCTGCATGACTAGAAAGAACGGGATTAGTGATCTAGCAGCTATTTTGCAGTCTTCTGAATTAACTATAGCAGCTTATACACCTGTCAAGACAAAAATCTATGTCTGAGCAGACCTACACTTACATGTAAAATGCACCCTTCCCAATCAACAGCTCTGCCCAGAACATCGTGCCTGCTTGATCATATTGCTGCAGAGACACTTACTTATTGATAGAAGTCTTTTCTAGACACTGTACTGAGACATCTTTATTGATAGCTAGACTGTGCCAGTAACATGCTGAACAGGCACTCAGCATTCAAACCAAACCCTCTGCAGAAGCACAGATTTTATTATGCACAAAAGTAGCGTCTGATCCAACCAACACAACCACGAGCCTCAGAAAGCCACCTCTCACAGAAAGAAAAAAATTATCAAAATACCAGCATCCTTACTCCTCTCCAATGTAAATCAGCTCTGCAGCAGCTTCGAAACAGCAAGAGAAATTAGAAAGGTGTGCAGAGCCCCACACCGCAGACCAGCAGAGGGAGCCCCATTTGTTCCAATTACTCAGAGGAACTAACACGCAAAAACTGCCTTCCCCCCCCAAAGCAGGGCTTTGACACAGACACATAAATCCAATCTACCTTGCTTGCCAGAAAGAGAGCTTCAGCGCTGAGTTCCAGTGACAGCATGCCCAAAGGTTTTGAATCTCCACTCAAAGCACTAGTGACAGACTAGGCAGCAAAAGTTTTTTGCTTTATTTCTCCAAAACGAGGGAGAACACAACTTTTTCCTGAGCTCTGGTATTTTAGTCCCAGATGTACAAGGAGGACACGTACCACATTAGATGTACAAAGTATTCCTGTGTCTGCCTCTAGGCATGCAACAGAAGAGATGTTGCCTTCCCAGGCTGGCTTTCTAATACAGTCTAGTACACTTCAGACATCACAACAGAAACCAATTTTAAGAATGCTCTGAAGTATTTCGTGCTGTGTGGCCATATCTAGGTAGGTGGACTAAACCACAGTACGGAGAAAAACTCCCCAACTTAAACTAAATGAAAATACCAAGCCTTTTGCTTTTCCTTGCCTAACGTGCAAGACGGAAGCAGAATTTCTATCAGAACAAAGATTCTGCTCTATTATCTTTCAGGCCCAGAGGAGGAGGGAGGAAAACACTCTTGTACCCTATTAAGAAAGCAAAATACACAATACACACTGCTACATGTAACTGTAGAGTTTTACTCACTTCCTTGGCGGTTCTTCGTCTTCCCGAAACTCACTCTCTTCTTTCACTTCTACTTTAATCTCTTTCTGTTTCTCTTTTTCCTCCTTCCCCTTGCTAGCTTTTCTCCTTTGCTTTGGCGCTTCCCTATGAAGAAATAAATACAACATATTACTCCAATACCCTTCCCGTTGCGTGTGTTTTACAAAGATTTAAGCAAAAACTAGATCACAGTCCAGGTCTATTTATCTGAAGTCCCACTTCTAAGCAGAAGTATGAACAAGGATTAAGGAAGAACCCGGCAGCCAGCAGGGCTCCAAAGGCTTTGGTCCATTAAAAAAACAGTCTCAACAGCTGTAGGCAATATTTAGAAAACACAGTGCCCAATGGGAGCCATTCCACTTCAGCAACTAGCACAGGTTCTTTGGGTCATATTAAGCTCATTCATCTACGATGTCACAATTTTTTTTGGTCTAAAAAACACAGTAAGAATGTAATCCAATATACTTCTCTAGGTGGGGCTTGTAAGTTTCATCTCTTGGATCATCTTTGAAGGGAACTTCTTCCTCACTGATGAGCATCTCATCATCATCACTGCTATGAGAAAAGGAGAACAGAGAACTTTGCAGCAACAGTTTAAGCACTACCAGAGGAATATTCATGCATCATCCCCCAGGATGGAAAAAATGCTATTACATAGCACCTTCTCATCCAGCATGACTGGGGAAAGCTAACAGCTTGCACTGACTAAGGAGCATGATGACAGCTAAAACAGACAGGCTAGGCAGAGCAGTCTCCTCCTGTGAACCCACCTAACGATAGCATCTGCTCCTGAAGGAATAAAGCTACCAGGTGAAACACCCAGACCAAGTATTACTATCCATTCCTCCACAGTATCTCCTGACACCTGCAGTCCATCTGCAATCCAGACTGTAAATGCAACAGTCCAGGACTAAGAACAGAGCTACCATCCGTCCCATAGATCCTTTCACAGAAGCATTTATTTTGAAAAAACCTCAGGCCCTTATCTTCCCTTCTTGGGACACTAAATAGGAAGAAATACCACAAAACAGAGCTTCCTACCTGATTCCAGCTGGAGACTGATGTTCTTCTGTGACCTCTGAAAGGAAAAGTCACCATTAGGTTTCAATCTGTGTTCGCTGCAGTGAGCAAATCTGTCTCAAGATACCGCCGTCAACATTCAGTGCCAGGAGCGCTGGTGGCAGAAGGTACTCATGACCAAGAAGCACCATGCCCCTACCAGCCACAGTCTGCATAGAGCTCACATCCAGCTCCCTTCAAAGGTTCCCAAGACCTGGCTATCTTCAGGCACTTTCATCAAAGGGCTTCCCACGTACCGTATTCAAGGTGGTCTGCATTTGGCTCTGATTTGCAGACAAGCTGCAGGGAACCGGTCTTGGATCTGGAGGCACGCGAGTTCTCAGCATCACGCTGGCGGGCCACGGTGGCTGACCGGCTACTGCGCCAGCTTCTGCTAGGCCTGGCTGTGCTGACAGGAGGGCTTTGGGTGAGGATACTGGAAATTTCCTTCTCTTCCTTCTCTTCTTTGGGATCTGAAACACCCATTGCAATCTCTTTCATAACAACAAAAACCTTAAATCCCATCATCAATCCACACTCCTCTCCATTACATGACGTTGAATAGCATCGCTGCCCTGTCTACTCTGACAGGGAAACCACTGATTCTTACAGATTTGAAACGTAGCTCTGCCCAGCCAGCCAGGACGCACCCCAGGGCCTTACCTCAGCAAGCCTTCCTTTAAAACTCTCAACACATTTCCTACTGCCTCTAAGATGAAACACAAATATTTAAAAACAGCTTACACTTCTCTCTCAAAAAGGCTTATGACTACATACTGGCTCCGAACTCCCCTAAGCACTACAAGACAGACACTCAAACTTCAGCAACTGCTTTATGAAAGACTAGCTTCAAAATTGGACCACATCAGAAGTCATGTTTGGAGAATCCCCCAAACACGTATTTAATCAGAACTGTACACCTGATAATAACTCAGAGGGATCTGAGCTGGATGTTTCTGGTCTTATTATAGAGCAAGGAGCATCACAAGCACTGTTAGCCTGAGGTGTCTCCACCCATTCATAGCTTCTACAGGTGGTTTCTTTTTGGCTGATGGCTGATCTCCAGATAGGTTTTGGCAAGATAACAGAACTGGCTGAAATGTCCATGTGAGCAAGTTCATCCCTTAAAAACTAAAATTCACAAGGACAGTTTGCTTGATCTCACTTCTTGGTGCTTGCTGTGACACTGGGCCTTAATGAACTCAAATTCAAATGCCTTTTGAAATTTCACAAGCGATGTGCTGAAGAAATCAATCCCAAGTAGCTGGCTACGCTCAGCACTCCAGGTTTGCCACTGCTTTAGTACACAAAGCCACCTGCAGCACTCTGCAGGGCCTGCACTCTGGGCTAAGCTCTGACCCACTCCTTTTTACCCAAATACACTGCTGTCTGGTTTCAGGTGGGTTTCTCCTGCCGGAGCACCTGCCAGTAGTACCACTGAGACGCCCGAGAATTTATCAAGCATTCGCTGGCAAAGTCAGTGGACAGTCCTCTAAGGACTGGTCAGGGAGCAGCTCTGCCATGCCAGAAGTCCTGGTGAAGAGCAAACTACACATCAAGAGCCAGGAGCATGCATCGGCAGTGGGGGAGGTCCACAGCATCTTGGGTGCCATTCACAGGAACACAGTCAGGATACAGAGAGACACTGTTCATGTCCTTTACTCAGCACTCGTTAGACAGCATTTGGATTCCCCCTCAGTTTTGGACTCCCACCACGAGAAGGTTGGGGGCTGAAACACACAACCTGTGAGAAGCAGCTGAGGGAAACATGCTTGTTCAGACTTGAGAACAGAAAACCCTAGAGGGACACAACAGCAGCCCTACAATGTACAGGCAGGCTATCAAGCAGCTCAAACCTTCTTGCTGAAGTGCACAGCAGGGAGATGAGGGGCAGCAGTCGTCATCTGAAACAGGGAGGTCCGACTCAATAAAGGAAAAGCATTTTTCCCCCAGGACAACAGTCAGACACTGGAAGAGAAGCCCAACCCTCTATGGAGCTGTGCAGCCTCCATAGAATCAGACAGGTTTGGGTGGGAAGGGACCTTTAAAGGTTATCTAGTCCAACCCCACCTGCAGCGAGCAGCGGCATCTTCAACTAGCCCAGACCACTCAGAGCCCCGTCCAACCTGACCTTGAAAGTGACCAGGGATGGAGCATCGACCACCTCTCTGGGCAACCTGTGCCAGTCTTTCACCACCCTCATGATAAAAAATTTCTTCCTTGTATCTAATCTGAACCTACCCTCCTACAGTTTATAACCATTACCCCTTGTCCTGTCGCTACAGGCCCTACTAAAAAGCCTGACCCCATCTTTCTTATAAGCCCCCAGCAAGTATCAAGAGGCTGCAATAAGGTCTCCCCAGAGCCTTCTCTTCTCCAGGCTGAACAACCTCAACTCTCTCAGCCTTTCCTCATCAGAGAGGTGTTTCACCCCTCTGATCAACGCTGTGGCCCTCCTCTGGACTCACTCCAACAGTTCTCTGCCCTGTGCTGAAAACTCCAGAGCTAGATGCAGTACTCCAGGGGAGTCTCACCAGAGCAGAGAAGAGGGACAGAATCACCTCCCTGGCCACGTTTCTTTTGATGCAGCCGAGGATACTGTTGGCTTTCTGGCACATATTGCTGGCTTATGTCCAGCTTTTCACCCATCAGTACCCCCAAGTCCTTCTCTGCAAGGCTGCTCTCAATCCCTTCATCCCCTAGCCCATATTGGTATCAGGGGTTGCCCCGACCCAGGTGCAGGACCTTGCACTTGGCCTTGCTGAACTTCACCAGGGTTCACACAGGCCCATGTTTCGAGCTCATCCAGACCTGACTGGAGAAAGCCCTGACCAACATGATGTGAACTCTGTGTTGAACCCATGTTAAACAGCAGGTAGGACCAGAAATATCCTGAGGTCCCTCCCAACCCAAAATCTCTAATTTTGCATCAAGCCTTTTCAACCATGTCATCCTTTTACTTCTAGCATGTAGTTTGCTCTGCATGACTCACTCATGAATCCTTGATTAACAGGGTGGGAAAAATCAACATTTGTCTGGGGAAAAAAACCAACACCTGACTGGAATACAGGACATGAAGCATCACAACTTTGTTGTTAAAATGGCAACCAAGCCTGATGTCTTGCATGTCATGTCTAAAGCCCACTTCATCAGAGCATGAACCATGCCTTCCTTTTGCCTTTCTGGTTTAGCAGCTCTCAAGGTGAACTATGACTGCTTTACATTTTTAATCCTATTGTGAACATCTTCAGTTTTTCTGAATGCTAAATCAAATCCAAATACACTTGAAGCCATTCTCTAGAAATTTTCACCTCAAACACTACTGCGCTACCAGCGACAGCGCACACTGCTGCTCCTGAAAGGGGTTTACTCCCTTGGAAGATCAGGCATTCAGCTGATTTCTTAGCAAGAGCCAGTATTTCAAAGATTAGACTTACGGAGTTGAAACAGACCTCCCTCAGAACACATTACTACAAAGCACACTTGCTTCATTTCTCTGAAGTGAAGATGCTTAATAAGGCTTTCCCCATGATTTCTCCTTTTTACTTCTTCCTCTACTTCAGTGTGCTTGTCTAACAGATTAATTGCATTTTTACACGCCATGAATACCCATGTACCTCCAAAAACCCCCACCGTTAGGAGAAGCATCAAATATTTACTTTGAGGTAGAACTCAAAGTAATACAGACCTAGAGCTATTAGTTTAAAACCCTTATAATTCTAGGCCCTCCCAACAGGGGACACAGGTCCCTGGTGCAAGGGTCAGAGCTGCACCAGAAAACGTGTATCTGTAAAGTATTCAGCTGTACTAGCAGCTGGAGTCAGCACTCGCCAAGGCTTTGCCTGAGTCTAAAAAAGCAAAATATTTTTATAAATTTTTAATTTAAAAATTTTTAATAAATTCTACATCTTTCTCACGCCGAGTTTCCTTTTTCCTTCACAAAAACAGCCTTCTGATGAATCCAGCCTGCCTGTCAAAAAATAACAAAAGAAAAAAACCCCAACCATAAAACCAAAAAACCACCCCAAATCCACTAAACGCAGACAGCAACTGGCTTAGAGAGAAGAGCAGTGCTTCCTCCTCCCGCTGCTTTCCTGTCACACCCAACATGGTGTTACAGGTAATCACAAGCCTGTCACTTGGAGGTGTTGCAATATTAATGGCATCTGAGGATTCCTCCCAAAACTTCCAGTGTTTGGCAGGAAGTAACAGGACTCACATGCACATTTCGATCAGGAGCATGGCTGTCCTTGTCTCTGTCACCAGTGGAAGGAGTTAGGAGATGCCTACCTCTCTTAACTGACTACACGGGGACCTTATTATTTTCAGTCCTGTCTTGGGTACCACATTTAGCCTGATTAAATCCAGGCCCTGCGGATGAACACAGCGTTAACCCTCTCTTCTCACAAATGCCTCTCCACAGAAAGCCAAGCTCCTTGCTCCTCCGTTAGTAGGATTTGGCTAGTGGCACAAAGCAGCAAAAGAAACAAGATAGAGGGAATAAACATTGCTATTACAGATAATCAGGCTCTGCTCTTCCAACAAAAAGGACGCAGCTTTAATCTCGAGACTGAAACACAGAAAATTTTAAATTAGAAAGGCTGTAGTCAATTCTGCATTTAAAACTGCATCAAACTTGTCAACACCACTAGCTCTGCCTAGCTGCAATTTCTCTGGAAATTTTGTTCCTGTCCTCCCAGAAGATGCAGGGAAAATGGATTGTAGGCCAACACCCTGTTATTTTGCTGCAAGTGTCAACAGTGGTGATGGACACCAGTACGTAACAACTCAGACTTCAGGAGGACAAAAGGATACATGAGAGACAACAGGCATTGAGACACCCCCAGTGCAAATCAAAAAGAAGCACCAAGCATTTATTTTTCAAATCAGCTGCTGCAAAACAAATTCTAGGTCTTCCTTTCAGCAGAGCCTGCCGGCCAGTTGGCACAGACAACCTCAGATTAAGATCCAGTGCTGCTGTCTTTTGCTGAAATGACTTTTTATGGGGAGGCAGCAACAGAAGCTACGACTTGGCAAAATAAGTATGCCAAGAAGTGCCCCTGTGCTCCCGCTCCCGCTGCTCTACAGTACCGATGTTAATTATTATCCACCTCATTCCACGGCCTCCAGAGAAGTTAGCTTTGGGAACTGTGTGGATGCCTGCATCCTACAGAAAGTCACTCAAGAGAGATGGGGAGCATCCACTTGGCAAAGCCCTACCGATCCTTCTGTCTTTTGGCTCCCGAGTTCTTCCTACCTTGAGCTCTCCCTTAAGTCCATCACTGATAAGCAGCTTTCATTCTGAGGTGCTTTCACCATTCTGCTGATTCTGCCCAATAGCCATTAAACTTAAGAGTGTCCAGGGCAGAAAACTCAATATAGATTTGAATGATGGTACACAGGAGGTATCAAACATCCTTCAACTTTAAGATTTTTGAAGAAAACACCAGTCACTGGGAGAAGGGGCAAGAAAAGGAAACCTGGGAGGAAATTAGCTACAGAGCTGTAGCTGTGTTATTGTTTAGACAATCCCAAGACAAAAGTCTGGGCATGGCTCTGCTTCTTAACAGAGTTTACCCCAGTAATGCTCCATCTCTGCTCAGCATGCTAGTCAGCACGGATTCCCATTTCAGACATGCAGCAGCAACATTTTCTCATTCACACTCTTAATTCTGCCCCTGGAGCACTGCACGCAGGGTTACCAAACCAGCAAAATCATCTCTACCTCAGAACCTGTATCATATTTTCCTACGTATACCAGCACTGCCATGAACTGAAACATAAACACCAAAGCTTGTCTGCTGTCTCCTAGACCAGGAGGTAAACTCACCCTTACGAGTCTCAATTCCTCCCTATATCATAGATCCACTTTGCAGGCAGGATACCCACAGGAGGCCAGAGATACTGGCACTCACTGTCTCGTGCTTTGTTTCTTGCTTCATCTACAGCTGTGTCACTCGCTGGCCCCACAGCATTTTCCTTATAGGAGACTGTCCCGAGAACAGGGTGCTTACTGCTTCTTTTTTACATCACTGGATGCACAACAAGCGTTAAGAATGTGTCTGGGTAACTGACAGCAAGCCGACAGGGGCCTGAGCACTAAATACACATATCGCATGGCCAACACCTCCCTGACCTCTTTTCCGGGCACTGAAGGAAAACAAAGTCCCGGGCACAGATCAATTACCCATTGCAAAGAGCAGAAAGGGAAAGTCTGAACCAACTGCATTTACTTCCTGAAGAACAAGCAGTACTTCCTTCATCCCGTGACTCACATGATCATGTTGCATCTGTCCACCGCTCTCCTACCCCCAGTTTGCCTAATAACCTGCGTATGCAGTGGCTAGGTTGGTCTGTGTTTTGGGAAAGATAAGCAGGTAGCCAAAGAACAGGGACCCAAGTCACCACTCCCCACAGGAAGGGTACGCAGAGTAACGCTAGTACAGGTGCCATTTTGCAGATTCAGCAGCACTGCTACGAGATGCTGCTGTCCTCAGGTTTCATTGGGGATGAATGGTGGAAACCCTCTGGAAGGAGAGCTTCTTGCTTCTGCTGCTTACAGCACAACTTATAAAAGGCTGGTTTATGCCAAGTCTACAACTGGTGTATTGCTGCGCACCAGCCCTGCTCTACCAGCAGCTCAGAAATCCACTCGACAACTCTCAGAACTGGGAGTTGTTTGGTACTCCCCATCTACTTGTACCAGCCACGCTTGTTCAGATGTTCAAGCTTTTATTTACCAACGCTCTTTCACCCTGCAGCTCAGAGGTAAGCTTGTTGCAGTAACAGATTCCTCACTTTGACATCACAACAGTAACAAATATCCCTGCCTCGATATCTATCCTTGACGCATAGAAAAATAAAACTTTCAACTGTTACAAATTAACAGTTTGTCGATACTAACAAGAAATTTTCTAAACTTTGATTTATGAAGTATTTGAAAGCATCTTACTAATCCTGAAAAGTAGACACTTTCAGAAAATAACCTACCTACAAATAAGTGAAAGGAAAACAAACTATGAATTATTAAGTTACAAAACAATTAGGAGAATAAATGCACCACTGCATATACACATCTCAGACTGCAACTTAAGATTTAACATAGGAACCACACAACAGATAAGGCACTGAACATAATTTCATAATGACACAGACAAAAATGAAACTCAGGGGAAAAAAAAACAAAACAGTGTAAACCTCTATCCTAACGGCTCCCTCCTGCCAAAGAGTTGTGAAATTGTACATATGGGACACAGGAAAATTGTTTTAGGAGTCAAAGTAGGTCTGGGCAATCAGAGTTATTTAAATTCAGCACGTTTTTATAAGGTTTGACTTTAAGTAATGACATTTCTCTCTCAAAACACTGACAAAATCTTAAGGGAAAGCAATCGTTACCGAAAGAGCATGAAGCTTTAAGAATGCAAATAAAGAAGTATAATGCAAGCTATCTATGCCACAAAACCATGTTGTACAACTACAGTCTTAAAAGTTTTCCATCTTTTTTTAATCTGTGAAACCTTACAGTTTTTCTAGCAGTTAAAAATGGACTGCTGAAGAGCCGGCTTGCATGTCCAACCCATTTCCTTCCAGAGCCATTGAAGAAACGGCTCCCTGAGCTCCCCTGAGCTCCCCTCTACCCTGAGCCTTCAGATTGCAACCTGAAAGCTACTGTGGTGGGAGAATGGCTGCAATACCAACCACCCACAACGTGCATTAGAGTAGCCTCATACGAAAAAAAACCCCAACTACATTATCATGGAACAAATCATTCAGATAGTCACACATGGGATACTTTTTTTAGATATTCACTCATGTGGAGAACTGTTTCTAATGCACGGTTTCTATAACCATGTGCTGAAGATGTATGTAAATACTGCTGGCATCATCCTCTAGCCCACACTGTGCAAGAAACCTTGGATTTCCAAGGAGGTGACTCTCCACGCATGTGGCACTACATCTCTTTCAATCACAACTGTACATAATAAAGGCTTCATGTGGCCCTGTGTTACCTCTCCAACAAACCCTTCTTTCCACCTTTAACAGCACTACTACACGGCTTGCTACCTGCATGCACCTAAAGAATTACATTTGATCTCATTCTTATAATTGCAAAAAAGCATCAATACCAATGTAAAGTCGCAAAACTAAAACATGCAAGAAAAATAACTTGCATAAACAAGGTCCGCATCTAGTAAGTTTCAGCTGCATGACACAAGCACAGCAACATTAGACACAGATATTCAGTGATCTGAGTGTTCATCCATGGCATATTACACTTGTACAAATGCTTCCAACCCCACTCTTTTTCTTCCTACTGCGGGAGAAGTACCTTTTTGCAACCTGCAGCTCTAAAACCTCAAAGACAAAGCCTGTATGCTTTGGGAATGCAGTGAGGCAGGGGCTCTACCACTAAGCGCAAACCTGGCATCTTTATAGTCAGCCACTACTCCAATGCTCCCTCCTGAGCAAAACCTCCTGGTTTTGAAACTGAAATTGATTGAAAGATTTCATTCAATCTCTTAAAAGTGGCTACTAAACAGCAGGGATAGAATCTTACAAAAAGGTGGACAGTCAGAAACTGCTTTAGCTGTAAAAGTAAATTGGAGAAACACGTTTTGTTTGACTGCTTATGTGACTTTAAGAGTCACCGTAAGCACAGAATTTTCAGTCCAGTGATGGAAAGACATGAAGTGTATTCATTAAGTCCATATTCAAATAATTAAAATTATTCAGGCCTAACTAAAATGAAATTATTCCCACGAGAATATACAGTGTTATGGGAAGTCAAATGTGAATTATACTACACAGACTGACTCTAGCTACATGAATTTATTTATAAGCTGAGATTAAATGTTCTACTTATGTAACTAATATTTCTACAGAAACACATTAGGGAAATATTGCAATTGCATGACTAAGCAGGCAAGACAGGAAATACAATTGGTAGAGCTGACTTTGCAACTGCCTTCACGAACACTAGTATGGTAAAAATCGCATACTAAAATCTGACACAATAGACACCTTCGACTTTAACCTTCCCGTGATCTTCCCATCAGACCTGCACAGTCAGACCTTTGTGCCTGCGCTCCCAAGTTGATAAGCAGAAAAGCCCTCTGATTTCATGGCACTGTACAGAAGAATGTGAAACTTGGCAAGTAGCTTCTCTGTTATAATTGACAGCACAAATTTAGCCGTGATCGCACCTATCACCCCAAGGTTGCTTTACCAACAGTAACACTGGTGGTTTTACTTCAAAATATAATCCCAGACACAAGGTAACAAAACTTATGAACAAACTTCGGCACAGCAAGTTTTTCATTTCTCCGACAGATGAACAGGATGTGTCACCAGGTACACCTCACGTGCACAGGCCATTTGTCCTGTATAGAGGCTAACAATTACGGCTGAGCTCATGCAAATTTAATATTCTACACTGGATTTAGTATTTTACAGTAAAGGGTAACAGAATTTAATTCTGCATGGTGATTTGCAGAACTCACACCAGTTAAATGCTAGCACTCAAGTCAAAGCCTTCACCAGAACCACTCAGCAGCTTTACTGGATTTCTCCCCCAGCCCAGCTTCATCCAGGGGTGAAACGACAAATGGTATTTTACTTCCCAGAAGTATGGAGGACTCCTAGCTACTAAAAACCCTACCATGCAAGCAAAGCCGCAATTTGCTTACACCCGATTAGGCTTCTTCAAACATTTTATGCTAAGGGATGAAAAGAGGGGAGTGGGAGGGAAGCTCCTCTCCTGGGTAGCACATGATCTGCCTGAGGAAGACACTTTATTTAGTCTGTTTCTATGTCTTCCCCAACAAGCACAAGCACACAGCAAGGACTTTGTTCAGCGTGCAGCTGGGACACAGAAGTACAGCTTTCTCACCTCTGTGTTTTTAAAAACTAAACAAGAAACAAACACACACACACAATCACCAAGGCAGACTTCCTTCAGGCTAGAAGTAGTCACCACTTCTCAGTGCCAATTCCCATGCAAACGTTCATGCCACCCATTTTGGCTACAAGTCTAATCATAAAAAAAGAGCCCAAAACATTTATTAAGTCCTTTTGCCACTCCCACATTCGAGGACAACTGAATCTCTCAGAGCACAAAGTTAAAATCTAAAATGGCTAGAGTGCAGACATCCACCAAACCTGGGAAATTTCAGACTGATGTTTGTCATTTCCAAGCACATCCCAAGAAAATGGGGTAAAAGCGGGACTATTCTGCCTGTTTTCCACCACTATATGTAAACATTTCTGCTTAAGGGTATCCTAAACACTGAGAATCACCATTAAAAGGTGTTGTTAACATTATACATGTATGAAGTGACAACACCATGCCTTTTTGCACATTTCAGCAAATTTGCTTTGACCTAGAAGGCTGAAGGTCTTACAACACTCTGTGCACCCTTTATGCTGGAAGAGGTAAACGCACACATCAGTTAATGTGTGTGGGGTGTCTGTGCTATACACACATCAGTTAACTCTGCTTTGGTCTGCAAAAATACACCTTGCCAGCTAGAACTGTGATGGATTTCAACACCCAAATGGAATAAATCTATAGACTTATAGGAATAAAGTTAGAGAGTTACAGAATTACAAGAATAAAGGCAACCTTCAAGACACAAATGCCTGAAACCAGAACTGAACAGCTCCAGCAGAAAGTTGAATTCATTTGCACAGGTGTATGACCGTCTTTCCTCACTATTTCATTCTGTGACAATTCTCTAGTGCCAGATCAAAACCAACAGTACACAAAACCTTTTACTTGGAACTGCTTCAGAAGTCCTTTTTTTTTTTTTTTTTTTTTTTTTTACAAGAAGCTGTTAAGTAGACACAGAGTTCATGTAGCTCACACTGGAAGAACAGAAAAGTTCCGCTCCTCGTCACAGATCCCCACAGTTGGACTTTCTTGATTTAGACCCATTAAGCCTGTCCCTTGCCTTCAAAAGTTTTCTTTTTCACCCCTGAAGACATAAGAAATTCACAATCCAATAAAGCTAGAAAAGGACGAGCATAACTATTTGAATACTCCTACTTCCACACGCCTTTCATGTGTCTCTCGAGGCCCTACACCTGTATCTGTGCCAGCAGTAGGACAGATGCGAGCCCAGGCTTTGCCAGCTACTTGGGACCACTGTGCAACAACAGCCATCAAGCTGCGGTGTGGCGCAGCCTCAACTTTTGCTAGCACAGCAATACCCTAGTGGCTATGAGGAAAAGTAAGTTTTTGCACGTTGGGCACGTGTGAACATCAGCCGCAGCTTATCGCAGCTCCATGATCTTGAGAGAGACCTTGGAAAGAAACTGCATGTCATCAAGAAACAAAATGTTCTTTAAAAAGAAAGATCCAACAGATGTTTGGCTGCCTTCGTGGGAAAGCCCTGACCTTCTTGGTGGAAAACAACAGGAGGAGGGAATAATTCAGCACTTACCTTTACCAGCCGTTTTATCCGTGCACCTGAAAAGATACATAAGGCAAGTATGAGGGACACCGTTCAAGGCATGGCGGCGGGGACAAGAAACCGAAGGACGTGGAAGGTGAGCCCCAAGACCCGGTTGCGGGCGGACCCGTCGCCCGGCTCACACACCGCCGGTTTCGGCTCTCGCCCAGAGAAGGCCGGAGGCTGCCCCAGCCCGGCCTCAGGCGGGGGGTCTCTGGCTGGGCTACCCCTCCCGCACACGACTGCCCGCCGCCCCGCCAACCCAGAGGCAGCGAGACGTGCCCCCCCTCACGGGAAAACCGTCCCCGCCGCCCCGGCACCGAGGCTTCGGGCGTGCGGAGCCCGAACAGGCCGGGGGCGGCGCGGCGGGCACCTGGCAGCCCCGGCCGGCCGGCGCTGGAGGCTCGGCGCGGCCCGAAGGCCACCCCGCCGCGGCGGGCCTTGCCCAGGGACCGGCCCGGCCCGGAACAAAGAGGCGGAGGCGCGGGCAGCCCACGGCGGGAGGCGGGCCCCGGGGCCGCTCGCGCGGGGTGGGACGGGACGGGACAGGACGCGGCTGCGCCGCCAGCCCCGCAACCCCGCGACGGGCAGGGGCCCAGCGCGGTGCCGCAAGGCACTCACCCGACCCGGGGGGCCTTCTTGGCGGCGGGTGGCGTCTCGGCGGGAGGTTGCTCGGCGGCGGGCCGGGCCCCAGGGCTGCTCCGCCGGCGCCGGGGATACTCGGCCTTACGGCGGCGGGAGGCGACGGCGGCTCCCCCTTCGGCCGAGGCAGCGGCGGCCGCGGCCCGGCCCCGCTCCCGGCCGCCCCTCAGCACCCGGCTGCCGCCGGACTCCTCCCCCTGATCGGCGGCGGGCGGCGGTGGGCGGCGGCGGCCCGTGGACAGCGGCCTTTCTGCCGCCGCCGGCGGGCCCTGGGCGCGCGGCTGCTCCTCGGCGCCCCCCGGCTGCTCGGTGCCCGCCGGCATCAGGGCGGCGAGCGGCGGGGCCGCGGCGGCTGCTGCGCGCTCCTCCCCCGCTCCCGCCCGCCGAGCCACGCCACGCCCACCCCGGCCGCGCCTAATCACTGCCCGCTGCCCACCTTCACGCGGCACCGCCGGGCGACCCACCCCCTGCCCGCGCCCACCAATCCGCGACCAGGAGACGATGGGTAACCCCGCCCGCCACCCTGCCTCCCCTCGCCCCGCCGCCTACCGCTCCGCCTCCCACCGCCCTCCCGCCTTTCTCCACCGCTCTCTCGCCGCCCGACCAATGGGCGGCCCGCCCGCGTCGGGGCCCGCCCCCCACTGCGGCGCGGCCAATGAGCGGCGCCGCTCCCCGCGCGCTCCGCGCCGCGCAGGCGCTGCCGGGGCGGCCGCGCTCGCCCGCCCTCTCCTCCCCCGGTCGGCCCCGCCGCGGCGCCCACCCGAGCGCGGCCCCTTCGGCCGCCGCTCCGCCGGCCCCGCCGCCCGGCTCGCCCGTCGGTCGCCCGGCCGCCACCTGGCCCTCGGCACCGCCGGGCTCCCTACCGCCGCCGCTGCCTGCGCCCCTCCGGCTGCCCCCGGGTCGCCCTCGCCCTGCGGGCGAGGCCTGGCAGGAGGAAGACGCTCGTCCCCCGCCCCGCGCGGGGCCGCTCCCTGCCGTGGGGCTGCGGCGCCGCTCGCGGTCCCGGCGAGGCCTGGCGGCGTGGCCCGCTTTTGGCTGTCGCTTCTCCTTTAAGAAAAAAAAAAAAAAAACGCCCCGTCGGGCGGCGGGTGAAAGTCGGTGACAAAATGGCGGCCGGCGCAAAGGGGGCGGGGTCTGCGGCGGTGGCCCCGCCCACTTCCGACAGGGCTCCGCGCATGCGCGCTGCCTGCCGGGAGGTGTAGTTCCAGCTGGCCGGAAGCGGCCGCGACGCATGCTGGGAGCTGCGGTGTGCCCGGGCTGGGCCTGCTGAGCCGCCCTGCCGGGGCCTGCCCGCTGGCGGCCCCATGGCGGCGGGCCCGCCTGCCCAGGGGTACAAGCAGTGCCCCTGCGGCCGCAGGATCTCGGTGACAGACGAGCACGACCGTTGCGTCCTGTGCCTGGGAGTGGGCCACAACCCGCAGGGCTGCGGGGCTGCCTGTGCCGGCATGGCCCCCTATGCCGCCCACCTGCGCGGGTAGCAGCTCTGCGCCCTGCTGCAGGTCCGGCGTGGCTGCAAAAATAAAAGGGAGTTCAAAGAGCCTGAGGCATTTAGCTGGTAAATCATGTTTGTTAAACTGATACCCATGGGTCGGCCTTTTATTTCCTCTTGCTTTTGAGTTTCAAGTCCTAAGCTTTATTAAATAAGGCTAGAAAACAAGAGTGCATCCAAATCTCCATTCCTCAGTTCGTGAGAGTGCTCTAACAAAGCTTTTTACTGTGGAGAACAGCATACGGTCTGATTCCTCTTGGCAAAAACACTGGGCTGTGGAGAGAAGTACATCCTAACACGAAAGTTAAAGAATTAGAAAAATTTGAGACACTCACATGGTTCCTTCTGTCAGTTCCAGACCAAGGCCATAGGCTGCCGACCCAGCCTCCCACAGGTGCTGTGACAGTGTGCTTTCTCAGCAGCAGCATTTTGTAAAGGCAATATGCAAACCTTCTCCAGCATTGGTTACCTGAGTGGTTTGAGACTCATTTTCAGTCCAGACACAGTTTGGCTGGCCCTTACTTTTTGTCAGTCCAATGTCAATCTGTCAGTTTTCTTTCAATTGAAATGTTTCTCTTCTCAAGAAGGAAATCTCAGCTAGAATTTAAGTAGCGTCTGCTACTGCTGTTTGCATTGTAAGCAGCTAAAAATAGTCTTTCCCTCCCCAAGGACCTGTCTAGCTGGAAAACTGATTGACATCACTTTCCAAGCTAACTATTCTGCAGCATTAACCCATATTCTCTGCTATGAAATGACTTTGCTTTTATTCTTAAATAAAATTATTGTATTTCACACTAGAGAGTCTCAATGCGGGAAGTTACTCTCAAGTTCCTGTCATGATTGCTTTTGCCTTTGTAGGCAAGGTGGAGTGTTGCTTAATTCTTGTTAAAATAGTCTGGTGAAACCACTGCGCAGAACTACGGGTCAGATCAGGATGTTGCTCAGCCATTTGCATTTGCTAGGCTTGTGTTTTGCAATGGGAGATTTTGTAATGCGAAGTTACAGTTCCAGATGCTTGTTTACACTAGGGCTCACATTATCACTGGAGGGGGAGAGTAAATCACTGAGAAGTCTAAAAATAACCCAAAACCTTTCACAGACAGGAAAGTTCTGTTGTTTGCAGAAAGGGAAGTGTCTGACACAATGATCTCTCAAAGTAACCATCAGGGAGTGGTACAAGCAGTGCCTCACTTTGTCTTTTGGGTAGCTCTCCGTATTGCTTGTCTCAAAAATTACCATGGGACTCACAGCTTAGCGTGCCACGTGGCTTTTCTTGAGATGGTGCCCTGCTGGATGTCCATACTGTGGGCAGATAACAAAAGAGCTGTCACCGACACAGAGTGTCAGTAATTAAGTGAACCTCGGCATGCCAGCTTGGTACAAAGAGGCTTAATTCAACCCCATTCCACTCTGACAGTGCAGATGGGATCAGCAGCGTGTGAGAACAGGTGGCCAAGAATGCGTCAGCGCGGCCTGTGCAGCAAGCGTTCATGCCTCAGCTGTGCAGGGTGCAGCTCCCACTACCCGGGAGTTCAGCGGGCCCACAGAGAGGATGGAGTGGACCCACGGAGGGGATGGACTTGGCAGGCACAGGCTCAGCCCAGTTGTCAGCAGAGCTCATGGCTGTCTGTGAGGGTGTTTACAGGTTCTGACTGCAGAGCCTCTTCCAGGTGCTGATGGATGGTTGCATCCTGCTGGTCTGCTGCCACAGAGAACTTTTTAATGCCACTTACTTTTTTATGGCCTTGAGGTGATCCTCTCCATTGCCAGGATCAGTAATATTTCTGAAGCAGCCGCTTCTTGTGCTTCTGGGCCATTTTGTGGCAAATCGTGTATCTAGAGGCAGTGCAGCGCTTGATTGCAACCCTTTCTTCCAGGATCTCCTGAAAGCTTTCCCCATGAGGCGTGAAGCTGCACTCGGAACTGGGGCTCCTCTTGCCTAGCAGTGCTAGAAAAACACCTGAGGCTTATTTGGCTTTATCTGGAATAGGTTATTTTTCTGAACAAGCCTCTTCCCTGGGGATGAAATGGAGGAGTGGCAGAAGAGAGGCAAAGCCAGAGAGTACAGAAGTGAGTTCAAACAGATACCCACGGTTTGGGAGGTGTGGCAGACGTAAGAGACATTGCAAGAAGTGCCACGCATCCACAGAAGCAGCAGGGAGCCGTGGGCTCTGGCTGCATGGCTCATAACTTTTGCTCCCAAGGCTTTTATAGCATCCTTGAAACCCCAGGGCTGCCCACACTCAGGAGCCTAGCAAGGATGTGGTGACTCTTGCAAGCTTGCACTGGGCTAGTAGCCAGGGTGTCTGAGGTGTTATCCATGTACCTACAAGGTGATGCCTCCTGCAAAAAAACAAGCAAAAGCACAAAGGACATGTCAAGCCACACACCACCTCCTCTGCACGTGGCATCTAGGGATTAATAACCTGGCTCTAACGAGTGTGCGGCAGGGGTGTTGCGGTGGGATGATAGACCAGCAAGGGGGAGGGCGCCAGCAGCAGTGTGGGGGAAACCCCTGTCAAAGCAGGTTGGAAAAGCAGCTCTGGCGGAGAAAATGGAGCTGGAGGGTTGTGGTGGAACAGGGGGAGCATCTTGGTGCCCTGCTCCCCTGCCACGTTATCCCAGGTGTCTACATCTCAGGTGTGGGGCACGTTTTGATTGCAGACATCATTGCACTGCCATCTCCTGCTGTTCCCCTGTCTACTAGTGCAACAAGTAGGCCAGTTCTTTACCTCTCCCTGCTGCAGCAGCTTCTGCTTCATCCTCCAGCCCAGATTACTGACCAGTCCCTTGAAGCTGTTCCAATATCCACTGGCTGCTCTCAGTAGTGCCAAAAGATTTCTCTGCTTAAAGGCTAAGCCATAAATGTCACCAGATCCCCCTCACAGGGGTTGGGCATTGGTGGAGGCACTGGGGATAACGGCAGTACCCATGGGTCTGTCTTCCCAAATGGTTCCCAACAGTGAGGGACCCGCGTCCTGGGGGCAGGCAGACAGCCACCTCACCTTGCTGGCAGAAATGCCTGTGTTGCCCCTGCGTCAAGGCATGCATTCAGGTGCTCGTGGGCTCATTGCCTGAAACGGCTGCATGGGGAGCTCAGAGGCTGACACAGTTCTGCTTGGAAGAAGCAGAAAAGTTCCAATGGTGGTTAAATCACACAAATTGCCAGCACAAAACAGCACCGCGGTCTGCTGCTGGGTGTTGTGCCTGGCTGGCGGAGACGTGCTAAGTGCATGTATCCTGATGCCTGTAGGGTCAGGGCTGAGCTGTGCCCAGCAGCCGCACACGTGGTACCTCTGGGAAACCTTTAAATGGGCCAAGGCATTAACGCAGGGAGAGGGTGGCACAGCCACCAGCTTCAGCAGTGCCACTGCCGCCCAGTGCAGTGAGCCCAGTCCTTGTGCTCACACCGGCTCTAAGTGACACAAAGGGATTTGCTGTTACCTGGAAATCAAGAAGAGGTTCCAAAAGCATCCTACCAAAGGGCAAGGCTGTGTTAGAGCATGCCAGCGCTGTGAGTCCTGTGCCTGCTTCCACCACACCATCACAAATGCATTTTCACCCAGCACAGCAATGCCATCCCTTGCCACATGAAGCTGGTAGCTTCTGGAAGGGGCCTGGGTCTGCAGGACACATGCGCTCTGGATTCCAGCTGAGAAGTCCAAGGAGCTTGGCTGGTTTTATGAGTCAGGAGCTCCCTGGAAAACCTGCTGGCCAGTTTCTTCCCCCTCCAGCCCCAACCCAGGGCTGCTCTCGGCCCCCCTTGCCCCAGCCTTTGCCACCACATTCCGCCTGCTGCCTTTCACACGTGGCGCACAGCACGCAACCCGCAAAGGAAGAACCTCAAGCGACAAACCCCAGCCCTGGGGGCGGAGGCGAGGCTGGAGAGCGGAACTGAAAGCCCGCACAGCCCAGTCTGCCCGCTCGCTGCCCTGCAGGCGCTGCCCCAGCTCCCCGGCCGTGGGGACCCTGTGCTGAGGCAGGATGGAGGATTTAGGTAAGCCGCCCCTCACCCAGAGCCAGGCTCGGTGCTGGATCATGCCTTCCATGGCTTGGGGGAGCCTCGTCCTTTGTCTTCCTCAAGGTCAGGTGGGGATGCTGCAGAGGGGACAGCAGGGGAACCATACTGCCTGCTGTACCTCCCCTCCGCCATATCTCAGGGGGCAAACGGGGCCCAGGTGGCTGAGCAAGTGCTCAGCCAAAAATGGAGAGCGCTTGAAGGCAGGAAACGGGCCGCAGCAGCGATGCAATCCTGGCTGCACACAATGGTGCCCAGCAGCCCAAGGGTGTGGCACGGTGTCCGAGGGTGCTGGGAGTCACCCCTGGCCTGGGCTGGGGGAGACGGGGTCAGGAAAGCAGCTGCACTGGGGGACGGAGGGGCATCCCTCCATCTCCTGGTGCCGGTGCAAGGGCAGGAAGATGTCGAGGGACGGCCAAAGTAGCGAGGTAAAAGTGAAAGGTGTGGAAGGTGAAAGCGCTTTGCCGGCCCTGTGGGACATGCCGCCCCTGCGGGACATGCTGCTCTGGCTGCACAGAAAGGATGGAGGCTTAGCTCTCTCATGCCGGGGCTCATGCTAGGATGAACAGGAGGGCTGGTGGATGTTTCTTTGTAAGCCAGAAATTATGTGCAGGGGAAGCAGGACCCCTGTTGCCAGCGGTCCCCCATGCTCCAGGAAGGCTGTGCAGCGCAGTGGGCACATCCTGCACTGGGGATGGGGGTTGGGGTGAGGGTGCTCAGGGCCACCACAGCCCCTTGGCAGAAGCTGCTGTGCTGCTGCTTTTGCTTCTGAGATTTCAGGAGCGGCACATGACTGCTTGGGGGGTGCACAGGCAGGGGGGCAGCCAGCGGCTAGGACACCCAACCTGGGTCTCTCCATGCAGATGCTCTGCTGGCAGAACTGGAGCAGAGCTCTCGCCCAGCCCCCAAGGACTGTGTGCCGCAGGTGCCCAGCTCCTGCAAGCAGGATCCTGTCGCAGCCAGGCCCTCAGCCCCCTGCGGCCAGCAGCCGGTTGCCTCGGCAGCCCTGAAGGTAACACCTCAACACAGTGGGGCTGACAGCTGAGACCCTGCTCAGCAAGTGACAGGGGTGGTGGCACTGGGCAGGCAGCAAAGGGTGCCAGGGCAGCAGCCTGTGGGTTTTGGGCTGCAAGGTTTTGTCCTTCCAGGCGCAGCTGCCACCTCAGGCTCAGCCTCAGAGAGAGGATTTGAAGGCAGCATACAGGTAAAAACATAGCCGCGGGAGGGCAAAAATCATCTGGGGCTACCATTTCTATGGCTTGGACTCATCCTCTGGGGTCACCTGGCCTCCCACACGTCCCCCCAAATAACAGGTCCTTCCATGAGCTGGGGCAGGGGGGTTGCATCTTGCATCCCTGCAGCATTGCTGGCGTGAGGGCTAGGCTTCTAGCAGACCCCTCCCTACCACACATGGCCACCCCTGCCAGCACATCCCCAGGGAGGTCCCCTGTCCCTACTGCGGCCTGTGGAGAAAGGGCAGCAGCCCATGGGGGTGGAGGACTCCCAGTCCAGGCACCCTCTGGCCGACGGGCTGGAAGTGGCAGCATCCCTCACTCTCTGCCATGCCCAACAGCCCCATACCGGTCCCACAGCCGCTGCTGCCGTCGCCCCCACCCACAGCAGCTGCCCGGCAGCTGGACGAGCTCCTGGCTGACCTGGGCCACATGCAGAGCAAGGTGAGCCTCCTTCCTGTGGGAAAGGAGACGGGGGGGGGGGCTGGACCCCACCCAGCCCTCACCACCCTCCCTCCTGGCAGCTAGTGGCTGTGGGGCAGGGAGCCGGGGTGCCAGCGGAGCCCAAGTCCCTGCTGGACAATATGCTGGGCAGCCTCACGCGGGACCTGCAGGAGCTGGGAATCGCAGCCACCCCCGCTGGCGTCTGCACCGCCTGCCACAAGCCCATCTCCGGCAGGGTGAGCCCCCGTACCTCCATCCTAGCACCCCTCTTCCCTCGGCTCGCAGCATCCCTGGGAGCTGCTCTCACTGCAGCCCCCCACCCCCACCCCCCGCAGGTGCTTACAGCCCTGGGCAAAACCTGGCACCCCGAGCACTTCACCTGTGCCCACTGCGGGCAGGAGCTGGGGGGCCAGGCCTTCTTTGAGCGGGGTGGGCGGGCATACTGCGAGGATGACTACCACCAGGCCTTTTCCCCCCGCTGCGCCTACTGTGCTGGCCCCATCCGCGAGGTAAGCGCCCCCCCCCCCCCCCCCCCAGCCTCCCCTGCCAGCCCCCGCCACCAGCCACCTTCACCTTGTGTCTTCCTGCAGAAAGTCCTCACAGCCCTGGACCAGACCTGGCACCCCGAGCACTTCTTCTGCGCCCACTGTGGGAAGGTGTTTGGAGACGACGGTACGTCCCGGGGAAGGCTGTGGGGGTACTGCCCCCATCGCCCCCGCTCTGGGTGTGCCCTGCCATAGCCCTGCCCTCACGCCCACTGCCCCCAGCCCGGGTAACCCCCCCTCCACAGCCCACCCTTGCCTCACCCCGCGCTCCCCCTTGGTCTGCCCCTTGCCGCCCACCCGGCCCCCGCCGTCAGCCTCCCCCAGGCGGGTGCCCACCCCAGCACCCTCCCCGCAGCTTTCCACGAGCACAGCGGGAAGCCGTACTGCCGCCAGGACTTCCTGGCCATGTTTGCCCCGAAGTGCCAGGGCTGCGAGCGCCCTGTGACAGACAATTACCTGACGGCTCTGCACGGCGTCTGGCACCCCGAGTGCTTCGTCTGCGCGGTGAGTGCCCAGCGGGGACCCAGGGGTGAGCGTGTTCCTGAGGCTGTGCCAGCCTTCCCCGTCTTCTTCCACCCAGGAGTGCCTGAGCGGCTTCGCCGGTGGCTCCTTCTACGAGCTGGAGGGTCGGCCCTACTGCGAGCTGCACTTCCACCAGCGGCAGGGCAGCATCTGCCACGGCTGCGGCCACCCGGTCACCGGCCGCTGCATCACAGCTGCAGGGCGCAAGTACCACCCCGAGCACTTCATCTGCGCCTACTGCCTGGGGCAGCTGCGGAAAGGCACCTTCCGCGAGCGCGGCAACAAGATGTACTGCCAGGCTTGCCACGACAAGCTCTTCCTCTGAGCCCCCAGCATGCAGCCACCCTTCCCGCCTGCCTGCCTGGCCCCAGCACCGTCCGGCTGAGCTGAGCACACCTCGTATTCTTCCACCCACCAATGTCTCTCGACCTGAAGCAATAAAACATCTAGCCCTACCTTCGCTCCCCTCGCTGGTGGCTTTGGGGGACAAGGATGCAAGGCAAGCTGGGAGGGCTGGAGGCCCTCATAGCCAGGCACATCCACTGATGTTCCACAGCACCACAGGTGTACCAGGTCCCCATCTCCCAGGGCACAGGAAGCCAGGGGCAACTGCCTCAGCTGCTGTTCCCCCATAACCCAGAGCAGAGCAGCCCCAGCCTCCCTGGCAGAGCAGTTTGAGCACCAGCAGTGCTGTGCCATGTAGGACGCCAGCACCACCCCAGCCCTCATTACCACAAGCCCACATCCTGCCACCACAGAGCAAAAAGTGCTGCTCTGTGCTCCAGTGAAGTCTTTCCAACAGCAACACAGCTTCAGAAAGAGCTGGTTTGAAGCAGAAGCCAGAAAACTACTTCTAACGAGGTATTTCCACAAAGTTACAGAACTTCTTTCTGTATTTATTTTCACATGCACACATGGCTGAAAGCAAAGTGAGCCCACAGGGTGTTTCAGCCTGGCTCCACTATTCCCCAGGAAAGGATGCACCTGTTTACAGCCTAGCCCCACTCCACAGGGGTCACCAGCAAGGTATCCCAGCAGGAAGCCCCCGTGCTCAGGAGAGGGAGGGCTCTCCCCTACCTCCTGAACAGCCCCAAGCACCGGGGGAAGGGGCATTGTGTGGAAACCACACACACACACACACACACACACACCCACCCCAAAAAAACTCGAAAGAGGACAACACATCACTCCAGCCCAAGAAAGGGTTTATCACCAAGTGGCACATTTTGGAGCCACACACTGAGCACAGCCCTGACCCCAGAAAACATGCTTAGGCCCAACTGCAAAGCTACAAAGACCAAGGTGGCAGCCTTAGGTGGAAGGCACACAGACACACTTTAAAAACTTTATTTATATAAAAAAAATCATTTTGTTTTAAAAGCGTTACAAGAGTGTGCACAGGAATCAGACAAGGAATGGCTTGTTGCTCCTCGCTCCCCTCCTCCCTAGCCCCACTCCCTGCCAGGGCAGAGGTGGCCCAGGAGAACCAGGGGAGGGGAGGAGAGAAGAGGGAAGCTTTTTTTTTTTTGGTTCATTTGGAATTAAAAATTAAGAAAAGGAATTAGTGTTTTACATATTTAAAGGAAGAGAGAAGAGTTAGACCCCAGAACAAAACCAAACAGAGCTGAGGTGGGGCTGGAGCCAGGGAGGGCTCAGGCAGAGCAGAGAGGTGCTTCTGGGCAGAGCGGCAGGCAGGAGCAAGGCACCAGTTCTGCCTACCACAGCCTCCCTGCTCCCCTTTTCAGGAGTGCCAGACTGGGGACGGCTCCTGCTCCAGTTTGCAGCCTCCTACCCAGGCTTCCAGTTGCACAGGGAGCCCAAGGGCTCCCCAGAACACCACAGCACTAAGATGTGCTGGGATCCCCCCAAAAAACAGGCTTCCAGCCCCACTTCAGACAGTTAAGGCTCCCAGTGGGGAAAGGAAGAGCTCAGCCCTGCCAGAAGCCTGGGAAACACCCTTTCCCCAGCAAAGAAGCCAGACAGTACAATTCAGAGAGCTATTTCACAGTGGCAAAAGAAAGGCACATGTCAAGAGAAAGTCTCCGGAGGCAGCTGGTGCACGGGGGTGAGAGGGGGGGGATCCTGGTCCTCACACCTGGCTCATAGCGTGCCCCTAGAAGCCTGCCTCTCCCAAAAGCCCTGCTGCATCTCCTCCTCCCACAGGGACCCATCGCCTCCCACTTGGGGAGGCACATCCCAAGCCCCCTGCACTGACCATCCTCTGCACATAAGGATCCCTCCTCACACAGTCACTGGGTGGGGACCAGCCACCCCATCCAGACCCCTCCGCAGGACCTAGAACCAGATCCGCTCCTTCCCATGCCCCTCACAAAGCCTCACTTAGAGTAAAGCAAGAGAAGTTATTGCTGTTTTTTCCTTCCCCTCATCCCCCCCCGTGACTCCAGCCCCCCTCATCCTGGTCCCACCACCACCAGGGAGGGGATGCTCCTTTCCCCCACAGCCCTGGTTGAAGAGTGATCCTGCACAAAAATATATCCTATAGGCAACAAAACAAAAGACAAAAAAGGCGCCAAGTGAGGTCCCAGTCTCTGTCCCTGCAGACGTCCCCGAGCAGAGGGAAGACGTGAGAGAGAAGGCAGCTCCTGGTCAAGGCAGAGATCTCTAGTCCTTTTGCAGCATCCACACCGGTTGATCCGGCAGTCAGGCAGCAGGGTTTTACTCTCTGGAGGAAGGAGGTGGCGGAGGACAGGGAGGAAGTTATTGGTCGAGGTGTCCCAGAACGGGGAGGTGCAGCGGTCTAGAGGAGGCAGAGTGGCCCAGGTTGCCCCTGGGGGACCAGGCCCAGTCATTTGGCTGGCTAGTTGGCACAAACAGTCCAGCAAAAAATCCAGGAATAAGACAAGGTAAAAGTCGGTCCATTCCACCACAAAGAGTTATATATATATTTATATATAATATATATTATCAACCCAAACTGAGTGGAGGTGGGGATGTCAGCTAGATCTTCTGCTGTGGAGAGAGAGGGAGAGACATTAGCACGCCCAGTAATCAAGTGAGCAGCATGATCATGGCCCTGATGGATAGGGCAGCGATTGCAGGCAGCAGCAATCAGATCAGAATTTGTTTGGCCAAAGCACCCCTAACAGCAGAGCAGGATCTGTCACCACTGTTCAGATTGGGCAGGACACTGCGGGACATACCGACACAGGGGAACACACAGCATTCTCCTCCTCCACCTCAGGTGGCGATTCCTGCCCCTCTTCCTGCTGCAGACACACAGGGGTTAGTAGGGGTGATAGAAGGGTGGGGTGTTAGCTGTGGGAGCCCAGCTCTCCCCTCCTCCTGCCAGCCAGGACAACTATGTGTCACACCTCCTGTCACACCCAGTCCCACTCACTCTTTCCTCATTAGGAAGAGCTGCTCACCATCAATGGTGCTGCCTTCACTGGCTCCATATCTCCGAGGTCACCAGATCGGTCCAGTGTCCTGCTGTGGTCCCTCTCATTGAGTGTGGAATAGTTGTCTGGAGCAGGAAAGGGGACAGTCAGTCATGTCACCTCCATGGGAGGCAACATCATTGCCATCTGAATTTGAGGTCTTCCCCTGCCCAGCACACCAAGGAGGCAAGATGCTCCCATTCCAGTCCCTCTCCTACCTGGTCCCATGTTGCTCATCTGGATCTCCTCCCGGGAGGATTTCTTGTCTGCAAGCATGGGAGAGCAGTAGATCAGACACAGCCCCTGCAGTCACAGGCAGCAGAGGAACCACTACCTACCCCAGCTAGAGGAGCCCAGACCCAGCACAGTTGACCCAAGGACGCTGCAGGACCTATGCTAACTGCATGCATCACTTCTAGCCCTGAGAAGCCACCTAAAGCCCAAACTGATGGTCTTGTGTGACCAGCTGTGGCCACCAAGAAAGCCAGGGCTGAAGAGCAGGGAGGGGACAGTGGCCAGCTGTTCTGGGTACAGACCAGGTGGAAGGACGACAGTGGGGAGAGGTGCTGAAGGGCAGGCACATACCGGATTTTTGGTTCCTGTCGATGAGAGGCAAGGTGCTGTCATCAAATGAGTTGCCTCCCTGGGTCCGAGAGACATTGCTCAGGTTCACCTGGAGCATCAGACAGTGACCACTCACATCCTGGCCCAGGCATTCCTTCCTCATCAGCACATCCCATCCCTCCAGCCCCCAATACCAGGACAGACCCAGGAACCCTCCCACAGCCCCCAAGCAAGGGGCCTGAAGCAACCAGAGAGTGCTCCAGAGCCCACAGCTGCACCCACGTTAGAGTGGGGGTGGCCTGCCTGGACCGGGTCCGGGCAGCACCCTGCCCCTAAGCAGCAAGGACAGTCCCAGCTTTTGGGAAAGAAACCGAGCCCTGGAGAACCTTGTTCTTCAGCATCTTCACAGTGGCTCTTAGTGCTGCAGACTTTCCTGCCTGTAGATCTGCATGCTTATGTGTGGGACAAAGGGCTTAAAGCTTTACAGAGTGTTCCTTCCTTGGTAGGAACTTCCTGCTGGCCATTCACTGAGAAACAGCAGAGGGGACACCTTGAAGGGTCTCCAATCCTGCCAGCAAGGCAAGAGCTGAAATCCAATACCGCTGAGCTCCAGGAACACCCTTCTCCCTGCTGCAGGACCCCATCTACTATCCCAGCCACAACAGGGCATCCCCATTCCCCCACCCCCATACCTGGAAATCTGACTTCTTCCAGCCTTCCTTCTCAAGTGGCTTCCGCAGCTCTTTATATCCCCAAACTGTCTGCAAGACTAGAGCAGCTGCTCGGACTTCTCTCTCTGAGCGGTTCCTAAAAGAGGCAGAGGAAGAGATGTTTGGAGACACCCATGGTCTCCAGGAAGCTCCTGGAGAAGCCCCTCCCTGCCCCTTGCATTATCCTTTGATCACAGCCTACCCAGATTTGTTGATCAGCACCAACTTCTCAATACCCTGTGTTTCCCGCAGCTTCTTGGCAGCCTCAAGGTTGTCTACAATTACTTCATTGACTGTGTTGAGGATTGACACCACTGTGTCCTCAGAGAGGTTTTTGGCTGGGGTCTGCTGGCCTCCAGGCAGGTTCTTCACTAGGTTGGGGATGGCATGTTTACCTGGGAAGGGAAAAAAGCAAGGCATGAGCAAGCAAAGAAGAGGACTGTAAGGCAGAAGGATCAGGGACTGGTGACCAGTTTTGATGTCCCTCCCAGTGGAGCTCAGCACATGCTACTCTGGGAGAGGAGCAGCTGACAGATGCTGGGCCAATGCTATGCTCACACACTTCCTTGGCTGCCAAGATCAGGAGAAAGTTCCTGCCTAACCCAAATGGATACAGAGAGCACGATGATCCTCTCCTCCACAGCCCTCACCTATCAGCTCTTTGTTACGCAAGTCAACAGCCAGGTTGCGCAGGGCTCCAGACGCTGCTTTCACCACTCGCTCGCTGTCGTGGGTCAGGAGGTCGGCGATGGCAGAGAGTCCCTTCTCCTGGCGCAGCGCTGAGCGGATGTACCGGCCGTACTGCAGGCGAAAGGCAGAGCACCAGTGTGACCCGGCAGGCATAGTCCCTGCTCCCGGGGCTGAAGCACCACTGGGAGCCCTACCACCCACCCTCATCCTGGGAATCCAGCGTCCTGGCTTCACCCGCAGTGAGACCGACTGCAGCGGTCCCATTCCTATCCCAAGGCTCCCCTGCAGGCCAGGCAGGTGAGACATCCCATGTGGTCCTTCCATACACACCAAGGGAATGCAGGTCAAAGGGCTACAGAACAGCCCCAAACCTTCGAGCCCTGCCCACACCCTACGGAGCGGCAAGAACAGCAGGGAGCTGGCTGCAGGCAGGGACACAGGCAGGCAGCCCTTGGGAAGGCACAGCTGGCAGGGAGCACAGAGCCCTTAATGGCACAGGAGAAACCTGCTTCACACCTGAACCATGCTGCTGAACAGCATCTTCTCAGGTAGTGACCCATGCACAAGGTGAACAGCCTGAAACAGCAGAGCCTTGGCCATCTACAGCTCTGCTGGTACCCCCGCAGGTGATGCTCCCTGCTCCCCAAGACCCCTTTCCCTGCAACACAGATGAAGCTGGACATGGCCAGCTCTATGAGAGGCTCACCGTCCAGCTGCCAGCACACAGGTTCTGAATGGCTCCTGCCGAAGCCTCTAGGATGGCTGGAGTCTTGCTTTCTTTTAGGAGGGAGATGTATATCCGGACCACTTCTGGCTGGAAGAGGAGCTCATAGCCTGCCAGAAGAACACGGGTAGGAAGAACTTACTCAAGGGCTCTGCTAGCATTGACTAATTCAAAGGAACACTGCTGGGCAGATAAGGCTGGAAGCTTTCTCCCAGGCTCACTGCTCCCTGGAGGCTGGATCCTCAGCACAGAGGGGGCCAGGCTACCCCGCAGCACCAGAAACCTCAGCCCCGATCAGCGATGCCAAGGCTGCTGCCCACAGTGCCCAGTGCACCACTGCAACTCAGGAGAGGTCTGGGCTGAGTCGCAGCACCGCTGCCAGTGGCAAGGAGACCTCAACTTCAGTACAACGTCTGGCTGAAAACCCAGCCCAGGCAAGGGCATGTGGTGGGGCAGCAAATGCTGCCACAGTGCCCAGCTGCCACAAGAGGCTCAGCCCACACTCAGCGGGAAGAAAGAGAAACACCCCAAGCCAGTGGCCACCAACACACTGAAGCAGCTTGGGTTCAGCCCATCCTCAGAGACAGAGAGCACCAGGTCTCCAGCTCTCGACTACCCCAGCAAGCAGGCAGGGATCAGGCCTTCAACTTCTAACTCTTTTTCACGGAAACATGTGCCCAGAAGTTATTCCTAAAGCACCAGTGAGATTGGTTTACAGTCGCAAGGCCAGGTTTTCCACCTCATTCTCTGTCCTCAACTGTGGTGAGGGATGTCCCCAGGCCCCAAAGTCAGAACAGATGGCTCCTCAGGCTTCCACCAGAGATGGGTGCCAGCTCTTCCCACAGCCCAGGTCACCCTGAGGAGCCACTGCATACTTGAGCTGCTCCCAAGATCAGGTCTGTCCTAAGTTTCCTTATGATTCTTCTAGCTTGGACTCCTCACACTCCTGGGAGCACCAGGGTCTTCACAGGAACCACAGGGTGTTTTGGGACAGGGAGAAATGAACTCAAGCCCTAGGCTGATGCCCACTACCTGGCCAACCAGAGAGGGGCTACAATTCACAACCCTCTAGGCAGCAAGATGCTTATCCCCAGAGACTTCTTGGAATGACCCTTCCTCATGCTGGAGAACACTTTAAGTGGTTTTTTGCCTTAAATCCTGCCTGTTCTTCATGCCCAGGAAAGAAAAGCAGACAAAAGGCAATCGTGGTGAGAAGTCAAGACCACCATAGAGGGCTACCTGGCCTATGGCTGTGTCACCATGCTGTCCCCTCAGTCCCTAGGGCAACAGTTGCCTCTGCATCCCCAGAAAGTCTGTCTTGAGGCAGTGCTGACCTCTTTCAAGCACAAGCAACCTCACAACTGGCTGTGGCAGAGCTACTGTTTTTCAGCTAGCACTTGGGCAAACAGAATCTTACCTCCTCCAAACCAAACCTCTGCCCGTTTGAGAGGCTCACTTCAATGGAAAATCAACTCTACTCGCTTCTCTCCTAGACTGCTTGTGGAAAAGCAGCCCTGCGCAAACACTGAGGAACGTACCTTTGGCTGGAACTGTTCTTTTGGGAAAATCCACTGCATCGACACCAGAGTCTTCTGGGAGCTTTTTACCTTCAAAGGGCAAACAGGGAGACATAAGACACCTCTCCTCTCACCAACCCATCTAGCCCAACAGCTCTTCACCACTTGATACAAGAACAAGCCCAGAGCTAAGCTAAAGCTAAGCTACCCGCATGTCCCAGGAAGAGATGTCAAGGGCATTAGCCACACTGCAGGCAGTACGTGCCCAGCTTCAGGGTAAACCACAGAGAGCTACAGAAAAGCACCCAATCAAACCATGAAAACATTAAAACCAGGAGCACACTCACCTCTGGAGAACCATTCGTCTATTGGCGAAGCGGAGAGAAGGACAGGAGAGAGGGGAGGCAGGAGAAGAGAAGTGCCAGCAGCATCATGGGGCAGATCATTTGGCAAGAAGGCGGAGGGGAAGGGGCAACAGGAGAAAAGGGAATGTGTGGAGTTAGTGCACCATCTATCCATCACCATCCCACCACCACAGAAAAACCCACCATTAGTTTGTGTCAAGTGCCTTGGGTAAGCCAAGCAGTAGCTCCCAAAGCCAGGGGAGGCATGGACCACGGCACCTCCAGAGAAAGCTGCACTTTAGCCTTCACAAAAGAGACACTAGAGTAGGAGCACAGAGACCCAAGACCACCCTCAACCTCCACTGTAGCAGATCTCTCTTTATCCCACCTCCCTCCATGCTGCTATCACCCAACAAACCTTTTCCCTTCTTGGCACCAAAGCAGCTTGCAGCATGGGGCCCAGTGTTGTTGGCAGGGGCCAGAGGTGTCTCCTGGTAACGCTCAGCATGGGGGATCTCACGATGGACTTGGTAGGACAAGTTTCTCAGCAGGCACACACAGTTCTCCACCAGCTAGAGAGAATGCCAGATAGTCTGACTTGGAGCAGCACATGCCCAACCCATGTCTGAGTGAGGGCCCTGTCACAGCTTGCAATGCAGAGCCAGGTCAAGGGGGTCACGCAGCTCCATCTCAGATGGAGCTGGAGCAGATCCCCATCCCAAAGCAGACATGGCCAGCTCTGCAGGCATGAGTTCGCACTCTGCTGTGCCAAAGACCTCTGCTTTAAGTACAAAAATTCCAAGGAAAACTCAAGCCAATGCCTTGTCAAGGCAGATGAGGAAGCCCTGAAGCAGAGGATACCAGCATGGGGATGAGTGACACCACCGGACCCCTTGCTGGAGGGCCAACATTCCCACTGCTAAGTTCAGGATAAGTGCCAGGCACCTTCCAGTCAAAGAGTACCCAGGCCACACCTCACACAGGCTTTCTTCCCAAGCAGAGATCATGGAAAGGAGTGAGCCGGGACTGGGTTTTCCCAAGCTAATCCTGTCAGACCAAATTCCTCCCTGGTGAATATTCCGCCCATCCATTCTTCATCCATCTTGGGATGAACCCAACTTCAGCCACCATGATCAGCAGAACATTGCTAGAGCTAGTTGACAACGGAGCTCTAGACATGTCCCATCACCACCCCCACCGTGGTACCTTGCTGTCCAAGTCCTTCTGGCCAATCTCAGACTGGACGATGTAGATCAGGGCATCTACCAGCCCATCACATTCCCGCAGCTTCCGACGGGCCTCGCTCCGTTCTGAGCTCACGTTCCTGCCAGGCAAGAGAGAACTGTCACAGGAGAGACAACTGAGGGCAGGTGAGGAGCAGCCCGCACCCAGCAGAGCTCAGACAAGAGGAAAGCTCCTGTAGCACCTCCCTCCATTGAGAGGAATTCCTTCAAAAACAAAAAATCAAGGACTGCACCACCAGTAGCTGTCCTAGGAGACCAGCACCTCCACAGACCTCCTTCAGCCATCCAAGAGAGCTACCAGAACAGCCAGGAAGGAACATTATAGCAGCCCCAACCCACGCCAGCTCTCTGCCAGCAGCTGGCAGCCCCACTCCCATACCTAAGACAGCCAGCGGTGTTGGTGAGCACTGACTCCCACTCAATATGGCGGGGTTTTGAGTCCTCATTGGGTTCCCGCTCCCAGCCCGAGCGGGGAATGACAACCTCGTCGGTCAGAGCATGTAGTGCATGATCCACAATGGCCATCTTGATGGAGTCGTGCGAGGACAGGTTCCACAGTGTTCCTGCAATGCCACAACCAGCAAGGGATCAATCAGATCACGTGGGCTTAAAAACCTGCCCTGCGCAACTCTCACTCAAGGGCTTAGCCCCCTCCTCTCCTCCCTGGCGCCATTACCTGTGATGACCTCCGTGAGGTCCATGTCATGGGCCTTCCGCAACAGGCGGACCAGAGCAGGCACCCCATCGCAGTTCTTGATGGCAATCTTATTGTCTTGGTCCTTGCCAAAGGAAATGTTCTTGAGGGCTCCACAGGCACCATAGTGCACCTCTTTCTTGGGGTGGTCTAGCAATCCCACCAGCACAGGAATGCCCTTCAGCTTGCGCACCTCCGTCTTCACCTTGTCATTACGGTAGCAGAGGTGCTGCAGGTAGGCAGCCGCGTTGGACTTGACAGCATCCAGTCGGAAGCTCAGCATGGCTATCACCTCCGGCAGCTCCGGCTGGCGCCAGTTACCCGGGGCCAGACCTCCCTTCCGCAGGCTGTCCAGGCTAGCCAGGCTACCCCGCTCGTGCTGAGCCAGAGGGGCCCAGTAGTACCGGTCAGGGGCCACTTCATCCACCAGCATGTCTTCATAACTCCTAGGAGAGAAGACATCAGGCATCAGCACAAGCCCTGAACCAGGAGGGGATGCTGTACCCCTTTCACCCCTCCGAAGATGGGCTGGAGCGCACACGGTATCTAGTCACCGCCACCCTCCCGGAGTGCACTGGGCAGACTCCCATCGAGGGCTGGGAGCCAGGCAGTGTCAGATGCTCCTCGCGCAGGTGTGTCCAGCCGGACTCTGTGGCCGGAGGAGGCCACCCCACTCCACGTGTCTCCAGGCCTTGCTCAGGAAGCAGGTGGTTCCTCCCCCCAGGAGAAACCAGCCTCAAGAGCTATTCCAGTCCCCCCCACCCGCCCCCCAGGTTTAGCTTTGGGTCAGAGGCTGCATCGCGGTCTCTGCGTAGCCCGCACGGAGGCAGGAGCCAGCCCCAGCGCACAAGGAGCCATTCGGGCCTGTGGCCACTAGAGGGCAGGTTCACCCCGCGGCAGACGGCTGGGAGAGCCGGTCGCCCAGCAGCTCGCCAGGCCCGTTACACCGGCACCGCCCGGGCGCAGCCCGCACCCACGGCCCGGTCCCAGGCCACCCAGCTCCCCGCTGCACCGCACCTGCCACCCCAGCCGCCCCGCCGCAGCCCAGCACACACGAGCTGCTGCCGCACCAAGCCACGGCTGTTATCGCAGGGCATCAGGGCCAGAGCAGAGACCTTCACCCAGGATGGGGCTCAAACTCTTTTGGCTGCAGATGCCCGGCAATATGGGCAAGCTGCACTGCTGCCCGGGGACAAGGCTTAGAGGGGCATCAAGAGATACCCGGGCACCAGGGATCAACCTCACCGCTCCCAGCTCAGGCACAGGGAGGAGCTGGGGTCCCACACCCCTGCCCTGGCAAAAAGCAGTTCACCCACAGACCCAGCAGCACTGGGAACAAGCCCCAGCAAGCACATGGAAGCTGAAAGAAAGTGCAACCAGTTGCCTGTGTGCCAAGGTGACATCTACCACCCCCAGAACATATGCCACACAACCCCTGGATTCTTGTCCTGTTTTTGTAGGAACTGGCAATACAGCCCTTCCCCCACCTAGGCAGAGGAATCCAGCAATTTCCAACAAAAGGGGATGGGAGGGCACTTGACACTGAAATGGAGGGGCCTGATCACTGCCATCACCCCGACTGTGCCAGGGCACTGAGGACGCACAACCAAGGCCAAACATGAGGTAGCATCCTCTGGCTCACACCAGCCCCTGGGCCTGCTCTGCCACCTTCTGAGCTCCCAAGACAGGTGCAGGCAGCCCCCTGCCCCTGAGCAGGCAGAGAAAGTTGCAGTGAAGGATGGTAGCAGGCTCTGCTCCCCGTGCCACTGCCTCCCCTACAGCCTCTGGTATGGGAGTTGCCAAAACCACCAGCTCCAGGTGGCAGCCGCTTCTACAGCCACATGCCCCTCTGGTGCCGTGCCAGCTGCCTGCATGGCACCACCGCAGATGGTGGCAGTGGGCTGCGAGGTTGGCTGTTACTACATCCCGATGGGGAGATGCGCTGCTTGCCACGTGGCCTGGCTACTAAGAGATGCCGAGCCGTCCAGCCACTCCGTGACTCCCTGCTGTTGCAGGGCACGGTGCTCAGCGCACCATGCCAGCCGCCACCACCCCCTGCAGCAGGACAAGGCAGGAGCAAGACACAGCAGAGGGCCAGCGCTGCAAACAAGCCTCCCAATGCTCGTCAACGTGGCCGGCAGCTGACCTTGCTCCCATGCCAAGACTCACATGCCTTGAAAGGGAGCTCCTGCTTGGCCTCGAGGGACATTCAGTGCTGGAGCCCACCTGGTCCCTCAAGGTGAGATGGGGCTGGCAGGGAGGGGACACACACTCCGCAGAAAGGGAGCTCAATAAGAGCCACAGGAGAGGGGACCCACATGCTCTGCAGCCGATGGCAGCCAGCACGTGCTGCATCTCAACTCAACATGCTCCTTCATCTCCCGCCTGCCTGGCAGGCTGCCTCCCTGAAGGAAGTCATTAACAGCCAGGCTCCTGCTCAAGACAAACATCTCTGAGGCAGGGGGGATGTTGATGTCCCCTGTTCCCATTCCTGCAAGCCGGGCAGCTGAGTGCAGATGGTAACTGAGAAGGCAGAGGACAAGCCAAGCTCAACAGCGCCTGGATTCCACAGATTGCTGTGATCTTTATCAGTCTGCCTCAGGAGGGAGAGCCTGCTCGTGGGCCACGCCAACCTAAGTTCCATATCCTGCACTGTCCCTGCAGTACAAGGTCATGTCTCCACCAGGGCTGCTCCTTGGCCATGCTTAGACATGGGTTACAACAGAGCAAGAAGGTCCCAAGTCCCCTGGTCTCCCACAGGGCTGCAGCTCCTGCACCTCACTGCCCTAACTCCTGTCCTCCAGGATCCAGAGGGACAGAAGGAACAAACACCATCCAGCCCAGCAGAGAGAACTTGTCTCCAAGGCCAGGCAGCTCAGACTGGCCCATCCAGGGAGGGCTCCTGCCCCATACGCTGGGCAGGACATGAACTCAGGGAAGACCTGCAAACCAGAGCCTCCAGTCCTGGCTGCTATTTGCTCTGTCTGCAGCTGAGCAGCCATGGGTCAGACACACCTGCTTAATCCCTGCTCACCAAGGGGCCCACCGTGATGGCCACATGCTCAGAACTGCTAATGCTGGCAGACTGCTCAGGTCTGTGCAGGCAACAGGGGCAGCTGCCTTGCCTGCCCTCCTCTAGCCGGCACAAGCCTCACAAGGCAAGGCAGGCCAAGGAAATCAATCTGGGCAAAAAACTGCCCTGACTGGTTCAGCACAGCAACACTTGTGCTGGCACAAGCTGGGAGGACAGACAAAGCTCCTCCTTTAGTCCCCTCAGCAGCCACAATCTACTGTGGATTTATAGTATGCACCCTGAAATGGGCAGATCCCCAGCAGGGGCTGGCAAGAGCTTCCTTTCCCTCTGGTCTCTCCCTACTGCCTCCGTTTTATGCCCTAGGAGCTTAAGAAGCCTGTGCTCAGCCTGTCTCCCCCCACCCCAGAGCACTCAGGAGATTTACATCCATCCTAGCCTGCTGACACAGCCCCTCCTCGTTTCTGGGGCTCAGGCTCAGCCCCTTGCTCCATTCATAGCTCACCACCCTCTGAGCTGCCCTCCAGCACCTCCCCAAACCCTGCCTGGTAGACCAGGCAGCCAGCAGAGCAGCCAAGTGCCTTAAGCAGGCATCAGCAGCGTTTGTGCAAGAGACACGGCTGGCACAAGACACCAGCCTACAGGAGTCATGGCCTCAGGCATGTCACACTCCAGGACGCCTGGCCAGCTGTAAGCCTGGCAGGGCAGCTTAAGGACCACCAAGACCCTGCTCTGGCTGCCCAAGGGCAGCCGCAGCCTGGCCGGGCAGTTGCTCAGCAGTCAGGCTAGAGGAGCTGGTAGTCACCCACAGACAAAACAAGGGGAAGAAGCTGCTACTGCCAAACAGGTTGAGCAGCTTCTCCCACCCTGCCCTGCACAAGGGCCAGGTGCGCTGCAGGAACACTCATCTCACTCACCCCAGCCCTGGGCTCAGCATGACTCTCCAGGGCTGCTCGCAGCTCAGCAGGAAAATGATCACAGGGCGACTGCTCCTTCCGATGCAGGGCTGTGCCGTGCACCCCGCGCCAGGGATGCCTCCCAGCAGGGTAAGCCAGCTGGGGCACAGGCATGCCTGCCATCCCCACTAGAAGAACAGGTGGCACAGGGATGGAAAAGCCCGGAGCTACATCCACTGCCCAGTGGAACTCCTTGCTGCAGGACGACCGGCTCAATTAGCATTGAGTTTTAACCACCAATTAAGCAACTGGAAGTGGATGCAAGTTTTCTCCTGTATGAGCTGCATGTGACTTGGCTCGTGGTATTGTTTCTGTGATCCTCCTTACTCTGAAGAGGTGAAGTTTAAGGGACCCCACAGCACCCCCCACACCCCAACACCTCCTGCCGCCTACCTGAGCCGCCGCCGAGGATCAGACGGGGTCCCTGCCCGCCTGGCCGTGCCATAGTCAGACATAAGCCCATAGTCCACATCTTCAAAGCCCACGCTGCGCTGGTCATCCTCCAGGCCATAGGGCTCAGGGTGGAAATGGTTGAGGTCCATGTTGCTGCCCCCAACACGCACTTGAGGCTGAGGGCCATAGATGTCCTGGCGGCTGGGGGCCCGGTAGGTGTCCATGGAAGGGCGGTAGCGCTCATCAATGCGGGTGACACGGGACAGGCTGCCGTAGCTGTGATCACTGCCCGGGTAGCCATCCTCGTAGGTGCGGCCATAGCCATCAGGGTAGTGGTAGTTACGAGGGAGGGTGGCCGTGCCTGGCTGGCTTATGTAGCTGCCGGGGCCCCCATTGCCATTCTTGCGGAAGTTCCTGTCCATGGTCTGGACGTAGTTGCTGGGGACAGGGGAGGTCTCCAAAGGTAACCCATCAGGCCCCACCGGCACCTGCTGCACTGTTCGGGTGGTCACAGTCTTCACCACTTTCTTCACCTGGAGGGAGGGGTGCAGGACATGCTCCCATCAGTAAATCCACCACACCCCTGTGTCCCCAGATTCCCCTTCCACCCCAGCACCTTACTCCACACCCTGTTTCAGCTCACAGCACAGCGAGCTGGCAAGCATCATGGCTGCAGCACCCTAGTTGTCAGGGTCCCTGGCCAGAGCCCTGTCCCTCCATGCTCTCCCCAGGCCTGTACCGTGGTCTCTGTACGTCGCGTTGTCCCATCATCTGATGTCTCCACAGACACAACAGACATGGCCCCTTCTGGGTCCTCCTCCATAGTGTAAGTCTCCTCCACAATTTGGCCCGGGTCCTGCATCCTGGGGATTGTGCTGTACAAGAGGTGGCTGTGGTCCTGAGGGGAGCAAGGGACAGGCACTCAGCTCCCACCACCAACACAGGCCTCCCAGGAGCTAGCCAGCCAAGAGATGCTCTCTCAGGCAGCCCTGACATCCTCTTCACGGGAGGGTGTATCAACAACCTCACACCCAAAGCCCCTTCAAACCAGGACAACCACATTAGAAACAAGACATTCCCCTCTCCCAGCTGGGGTGGGGACACTGGAGCCCTGCTCCTGCACCCCGCACCTAGCAAAGAGCCTGCACACAACCAGAGGGCCCAGCACCCCTCACCTGTGGCCCGTTGAGCTTCAGATCTGGATATTTCTGCCTCTCCAGGTCAGCATCGCCCAAGAAACGGCCATTCTGAAACACACAGCACCACAGCAGGCCTGTTACAGGAGCGATCTCCCACTGCTGGGATCTCACACATCCACTCCCCCTTCCCTGCCAGGCCCTGAACAGGCCACCTCCTGCATCTGACCTGGCCACCCAACGCACATGCCATGTGTCACTCCCAGGAGAAGAGCACACATCTTGGGGGTCTGTGTGACATGCAACAAGCCACCCCCTGTTTCAGCCTAGGGAAAAGCTGGAGGACACACCATTCAGCCCCCCTCCAGGCAACCCAGCTTTTCCACAGTGAGTGGCCACGCACTCCTGACGGAATGGCCAAGACCCTTCCCTGCTCCCCGACAGGGCCCTGGAGACCTTCCACATCTTCTGACGCAGAAGCTGCAAGCAAAATCCCAAAGGTCCCCCAGGACTGTGAGGGAACAGTGCGGACGCTCAGTAGCTGGTTGCAGAGTGCTGCTGTTCGACAGCCCTGCGCTCCCCCCCCCCCGCCCCTCCCCGCCTCCTTCCTTCCCCCCAACCCATGCGTCTCTCCTAGCACCACCATCTTCCACAACTGGAAAGGCACCTGCCTCCTGCGTAACGCCACGCACCCGCCCTGTGAGCACACCTCTCCAAAACACAGCCCAGCAGCGCGAGGACAGGAGAGAGACCTCAAGCCAAGGCAGATAAAACCACATTCCCAGCCCTGTAGAGAAGACAGCTCTCTCCCAGCCCCGGTTTGGCTGTTTAGGGGACAGACAAGACTCCAAAGACTCGCCCATTGTCACACAAGAGGGAGACATGCATGCTCCCCCGCAGCTGTACACCAGCCCCTGCATTCTGGACACCTTCAAGGAGCCGAGTGGGATGGGGAGCAAAGATGCTCAGGTACTGAATACAGACAGCCTCCAACCTTCACAAAACCAAACCAGACCTGACCTGGTAGCAAGACCCTCCAGGCTGGCTCCTCCTCCCCAGAAGATTCTGGCTGCTGAGGTAGGTTTTGCACATCCCCAGATCACCGTCAGCACCACCAGCGTTGCAAGACCAGCCTAGCCCTCCTCCACCTCACATATGCAAGGAGGGCCAAAGGACGGGAGCTGGGCCCACCAAGGCAGGACTGACACAGACAGGGGCTCTGGGAGCCTCCGCACCCACCTCTGCTGAGGGGGTTTTTTACCTGGTGCCGCCGGGTGAGTGTGCCGTTGGCCAAGCCCGGGCCGGCGTCCTGTGGGGAGACCCGGACTCGTTCCAGTTGGGCTGAGACATGGCGCCGTTCCTCCTCAAGCGCCCGGGTCAGCTTCTCGAACTGTGCCTCCTGCTCCTTGACAGAAGCAAGGATGCTGGCGGTCGACTCCACTTCTGAGTCGTCCATGGGTGACAGGTGCCCAGGACGGGCAGGGTGGGGGTGGAGGGCACAAGGAGGCACAAGCAGAGGTGGCTTGGTGTCAAGGTGAGGGCAAGAGAAGTGACCCAGAAGGGCAGGAGCCCCTGTCTTCACTGCATGTGATTTGGGGGAGGAAAGGAGAGAAGAGAGGTCAGAAGAGACCGATTTCATTAAGACAGATTCTCAGAACAAGAAAAAAAAAAATCTTACGGCATCAGCACCCATTCCCACCCACCACCAGAGCACTGGCAAGAGGGTCTCAGAGCAGCACAGCCCCAGGCATGACTTGGATGCTCCCTGCCCCAGCATTTAAGCTTGGGGAAGTGGTACTTTGAGGGCAGAAGGTCCTTCCCCCATCACACCCAACAGCTGGGGCTGAGCCAGGCTCACAAGAGCTGCTGTGTGCTGAGGAGGTTGCCTCTTCCTGCAAGGGCTCTCCTCAGGCCGCAGGAAAACCTCCCCTACAAGGAAAAGCTGCCTGCAGTCCCTGGCAGGAAGAGAGGGCATGTCCCTGGGACAGAAGAGGGGACACTCCCACAGAGTGAGAAGTGACCCACACCCCATTATTCCCTCCAAGGAAGGGCTGAGGGCTGTGTCACTTACCCACTCCCTCCTCCCCAGAGGGATGAGAAGTGAGGAGACCACCCCAGCTCCTTCCTTACCCAGGGGAAGGGATGAAGTGGGACAGGATCCCCCCCAAAGGGGACCCTGTGAGCCCCCTTGCTGCCAAGACTCACCACCCTCCAGGCTCTCAAGGCTGCAGCCAACCCAGGAGGCCCTCAGCCCACAGACCTAGGGATGGGCATTGGTTTGGACCCCTCCAGCATCCTCCCCCAAAGGCAAACAGTGAACGAGCACACCACAATCAGCATATTTTGCTAGGGAAAGGCAATATTCTTCCATACAGACCTGTTAGAGGAGGAAGTTCAGGTTTGATTGGCAAAGGCACAGGACAGCCAGGTCTAGACGCAGAGAGTCACGGGAGAAATAGCCCAGCCACCACAGTGAGGAAGCAGGAGGGAAGAGAGCTGCAGGGACAGCAGGAGAGGAGGTAAAAACAATAGATCACATGACTGAACTCAAAACAGAAGGCAGGGCAGGCAACAGACTGGGGGAAACAGGCTTCTTTCCCCCACCATCTCTTCTGAGGGATGGAGCAGTGCCTGGAGAGGGCCGGTGCAGGGTGGCAGATGCGGCGCCATTTCCAGAGCAGCCCCCCAGCATCTCCCACTGTTTCCCACCGATGGGAGACGCGGCACAGACAAAGAGGAGTGGCGAGGGCTCAGCCCTCCACCCCCACCGTGCAACCCAGCCGAGTCCCAGCAAGCCTGTGAGAGGTTTTCCCAAACCCGTGCAGTCACAGCAGGCGTGTGGGGACTCGTTCGAGCCAGGCAGCCAGCACAGCAACTGCTTTCCCACGGTCTCCAGCATCGGCTCTGCCCAGTCCCCCTGTGCCACTGCCCCAGTGCAGCTGTAACAGCAACCTGGGACAGAGAGCACGGGTGGCATTGCCCCTCCGCAGAGCCCTGTCCCATGCACCTCCCACAGCACCACACTCCCTGGCAGCCCTGTCCCTCCAGACCCAGCCTGCAGAAGATGCTGGTTCTGAGGAGCTCAGAGCAGGGCTTTTTGGTGTGTTTTTTTTTTTTTTTAATTAATTTCCCCACACTATCTCAAGCATATCCCAGATCAAACCCTTCCTGAAATTCAGCCTCCCCCACTGCCCATGAGTCCAACCCTCCCCATGGTTCTGCGCCCCCCCCCCCCCCCCAGCTTCCCTGGGACACAGGCAGCCACGGTGCTTATCAGATGCCGTGGCACCACCACAACTGAGCCCAGCAAAGCAGGGTGGATTTTTTCCAACTGCTTCAGAAGCTGCCTGCAGCATGTCTGAACATCTGGTCACCACCACCCTGTAATCTGCCTTCATCAGTCAAAAAAATCCCAGTTCTGCTCATGCCCATGTGGAGCCCAGCAACAGATGAAGCCACAGCACACGGACACCTGCTCCAGCTCCCAGCACCCTGCCCCAGCCAAGCATGGGCTGGGATGCTCGTTGGCCAGTCCGCACCCCAGGAGGAAAGCGGCCTGCAGCTCTTGGCTCAGGAGCTTGAGCAGGCTTTTGGAGGCTCACAGACACAACTGCTGGCTCATACCCACACTTTTCCTCTCCTCCAAGCTCACAACAGCTATGCCCTAAAGCTTTTTTCAACAGTTTGACTCCCAAGCCTTGTACGGAAATGCAGGGATGGCTCTGACCCTTGCTGCTCCCAGGTCTGACCTGCCCACAGATTTGCAAGAGAACCTCCAAAGGAGAGGCCTGGTGCCTCCCAGAACAGTGCTGACACATTCCAGCTCTCACCCTTGAGTCACACATTCCTCATCTTTGGTTGGCGCCCACCCACTTCAAGCAAGGACACAGATGCCCCACCTTGTGGGACCGTCAGCCCACGCAGACACGGCAGGTCTGCAGGGCCCAGCTCCACAAGCCCTGCTGCAGGGAGGCTCCTGCAGCCAGCCAGGTAATGGGGAAAGCCAGCCAGGACCACTGACCTGGTCCCTCACCCCCAGGAAAGGGGGAGCGTCTCCTTGCCACAACCCAGACTTCTCCAGCAGGTCCAGGGATGGTCCTACCACCCAGACACCCTATGCAACCGGAGCATCTAAAACCCCAAGAAGCCCCACTGGCTTGTTGCGACTAATTTCCAGAGCAGTATTTCACCGAGCCCTTTTAGGGAGAGGAAACCCCCTTACAGAGGACGGGATCCTCCACGACATGACCTTGTCCAAGTAGCCATGCTGCTATGTAGCAGCTCCCCAGCCTGCCCTCAGCCATCTCTGCACGGAAAAGGCAGACTTTTGGGGCACATGAAGATGCAGCCAGCATGGTGGCTTCGAGGAGAGATTTAGCCGAGACCCTGCCCTTGTGAATGGGCTGGCTTGCTTGCAGGCAGCCTCAGTACTGAGCTGTGAGTGCAGACCAGCAGTGTTTGCTTCTGCAGGAAGGCACACAGAGGAGAGACAGCAACCCCAACAGATTCCTCCAGCCCTGCACAGCTGCAGCAACGCCTCCCCAGCCCCGGGTCCCCACCTCTGCACGTCCCCTGGGCCCAGGGAACGTGGAAGCTAACAATGAAACTTGCAGGGCTGCTCAGGGCCCCAGATAAGGGGCCAGAGAAGCTGTGAGGCTGTTTCCTTCCCGTCCCTTCCACAGGGAGTAAATGCAACAGTGGGGGGAAGGAACAGGACAGGTCCCTTGCCCACCAGCTCTCCTTGTCCCCTTGCACTCAGCAGAAGATGGTGGGAGGAGGGGGGGACACAGGCCTCCCTTTCCCCTTTGGGCCACCAGGTCAGAGCAGGAAGCCTCAGGCAGCCAAGGGGCTTTCAGGGAACCTGCCACATCAGGGCAGCCAGAGGAAGGGCTGGGCTGTCGTCCCAGGCTTCGAGGAGCCCAGGGCTCTACAAACCCATCACCACACTGATCAGTTTATGCTCAGGGGTGGCCGCCTGAGGGTCTCTCCACCAGATCAGGCCATGTTAAACAGTGGGGTTGTGACTCTGAGCATCTGGAGCCTGTCCCACACACATGGTTGTCACTCCTGCCCTGAACAGTGGGCATGGCTCCATCACAGGCAAGAGGTGCCAGCAGAACAGGGCACCCACTGCCAGAGGGGTTCTTCCTGGGGCCTCCACCATCAGGACACACCACCTCCTTCCAGCCATCTAGCCTTCACCAACCCAGGATTGAAGACATAATTACCAAGCAGCAGTGCCAGGTCCAGAGAGGTTAGCAAGCACTGTCCCCAGCTCTCCCTGCAGACACACATCAGCACCATCCTGGCCTGGAACACAGCTGTTCCCTTATGGCTGGCTAACACACAAAACCCTCAACAGCCACTTGGCCTTACACACCCCCAGCTGTGGGGAATCTGCCCCCAAACCCTCCTGCGGTGGGTCGCACACCAGTGTTTCAGGGACAGGGGCTTCCAGGGCACAGCACAGCCCCTCACTGCCTCCCCATGCCAGCTCGGGGCACTGAGCATCTTCAACACAAGACAGGGAGGGGAGGGAAGGGGAGAGCCCCAGCACACCAGCCAGCAAGCTGCTGGTGACAACTCAAAGCCAAGTATGCCAGAGCCCGCAAGGGTGAAATTCCAGGGATCACTTTGTGCCCATTCCCACCTCCTCCTCCTCCCCAGCCTCTGAAGATACAGCTACAGAGCATTTTTCCAAAGCCAGACCCTGACTGTCTTTGAGGACAGCTGCATGAAAGCCTTTTCATCATGAGCGAGGCACTTGCTGACACACCCGTTACTTAAAAACCCCGGCAAGCCAAAAATATTTTGGCTGGCTTGGTTCAGGGCAAAACAAAAAGCCTAAAGACAAAACACACCCTGGAGCAGCTTCTGCCCCAGGGCAGAAGGACCACAGCAACCTCCCCCATGGCTATCAGTAAGAGGGAACCCCCAGGGACCAACACAGCTACCCAGAAAACTTTACAACCAAATCCCTCTGGCCTTATCTCCCAGCTTCCTGGCACCAGCACAACCCTGGGTTGTGCCCAGAGGTCCTGAAGCCAGAGCAGGTCCACCAGAGAGATGTCCAACACCCTGCACCTTCAGAGAAGAGCCCCCTTGCTGGCAGGGAGGCAGCCAGGAGCTGACTTCCATGCACAGAGCTTCCCACCGCAGGTACCCACCACAATCATCTAAGTTCAGCTAAAGGCTTTGTAGCAGCCAGAAAGACACCCTAAACCCTGACCAAGTCCTCCAGAGCTCTTTCACTGGGGACAGCTTGGACACAGCCCATTTTTCCAAACCCCCTTGCTCCTGCTTCTTGGTGGTGGTGGGGCAACAGACTGCCTCCACCCAGAACAAATCCTCTGCCCGGAAAAATTATTTCCAGGGCCAAACCACAGCCACATCCACACAGAGTTCACCTGCACCCTCCTCTGCCAGAGGATGGAGTTCAAGCCTTGAAGGCTCCCCTGCGAGCCACAGAATTAGCCCCAGGGCCCAGACTGAGCTGGCAGATGGAGAATTGTGCACCACAGGCCAGGGAGAACGGACAAGACAAGACACAGGCAGGAGGCTTGACAGGCAGCACCCGCGGCAGCATAGGAGATCTCCAGGACACAGCCCTCTGGTTGAGTCTTTCCAAGGACCTGCCCCAGCCCTGCTCAGCACCCTGAGTCCCCAGAGAGCTGTCACACAACAGTCCTGGAATCCCTGGAGCTAAGGCTGCTCTACCAAAAATCTTACATGCTGAGAAAGTTCAACCCAAGCACCTACAAAGCCAGAAACTACCTCCACCACATCAGCCCTGCCCCAGCTCCCTAAGAGACACACCAGGCACCCACTCCCGACAGCCCTCTGGCACCGGGGACAGGTGGACAGAGCCACATCAGTTTCGACTGCAGAGTCCCAGCCCTCCCCATAGCTTTACTGCTTGTTTGTGTCCCCTGGGCACCTGTTAAGCAAGCGGCTGGGTTTGTCACCACTGCCTGGCACCCCTCACAGCCCCCCCACTGCTGTGAGGCACGAGCAAAGCAGTCCTTTGGCTCGGCACCAGCTGCAACCAGAGCCAGAGAGGGCCTGGGCTGGCTGAGCCCCTGTGTGGACACCAGGAGCTCCGGGCTCTCAGGCCAGAGCCACCTGCCAGGCTGACAAGGGATGTCCCACCTAAGGAACTTGCTCCTGCTCCGCCACAGTCCCCAGCGCTGACTGGAGAAAAAATGGCAACACTGCTCAAATGATTTGCCTTGCCCTATCAATTTGAGGAACTCAGGAGAAGCCAGCTGGCTGCCCCTGCCCTTAGAAAGGGAACATCAACAGCTCTCAGCCCTAGACACACACACACCGCCCTCCAGAGAGAGAGGAAACAACAAATTCTCCTGGTTCCAGCTGCCTATCACGATGCACTTAAAAACAGAAGCCCCATCAATAATTCAAGCCTGCAATTGTCTGAGCACTTGCCGTGCATTACACTTGCCGGCTCTGCACAGGTTCACAGCCCTGCTAATTCACCACAGGCTTCTGTTCAGTCTCAATTAGCTAAAAAATAAATGAGCTGGCATCTTTGGCACCTTTCCAACCCCCAAGTACAGCATCCAGGCTCATGCATTGGTCCTTCGACCTCAGCCTGCCTGAGGTGGCAAGCACCAACACTAGCCAAGGTGGCATGAGCCAGCAGAGCACTGGGCAGGGCACCCATGGGCCCAAGCTCATCCCCAACATGTCCGCGTTCAGCTCAGGAGAGCACACCAGCCCTCGGGCGGCAGGAGAAGCAGAACAGCGGGCAGTGGGCAGCAGCTGTCTCCCGCCCATGCCCATACCTAGCACTGCCAGCCCCCCCTGCCAACCGGTGCCCCAGGGAGGGACCCGCCTGCCCAGGCAGATGCGCCCAGGCTGCCACGCTGTGCTCACGCTCCCTGGCCCGCTCCACCCTGAGCCCTGGCAGACCCGACCCGCTGCGGGAGAGGGGCTCTCCCATCGCCTGCCGAGGGGCCAGCTGCCCGCCCGGCCCCAGCCCGAAGGGCTGTCCCTGGAGGCAGGTGACAGAGCACAGGCACAACGGACTTTAGCCAGGCTGGCAGGCAGCTGGCCCTCCCTGGGCAGCGCAGGGCTGCTCCCGCGGGCAGGTCAGACACCGCCTCGGGTGCCGACGTGCCCCGGCACAGCCCCACCTCGCTCGGGGGGAGCCGTGCCCAAGCCACCCGGTCCCTGGCCAGGGCTGGGCGGGCCAACCGCCGGGAGCAGCTGCCTCGGGCAGCGGGAAGGCAGCCGCTCACCTCCGCCTGTCGCCCAACTGGTTGGACCGGCAGCGGGATCACCACCTGGTCTACCTCGTCTGCCGCCCCCAGCACGGGGGACAAAGGCTGCGTAGCTCCGTTGGGAAAGGCTCCCTCCGGAGCAGGGAGTTACCTGCGGAGATGCAGGCAGGGACACAGCACCGCTCCTCAAACGGGAGCAGGCCAGCAGCCAGCGAAGACGATAAGGAGGGAGAGATAAGGGGCAGGGTGGTGCCGCGCCCGGCTGGAGGGGAGGAAGCAGGCCTACGCGTCCCCTCACCCGCCCCAGCAAGGGCAGGGGGGCCAAGAACACACGATACCAGTCTGGTCCAAAAGACAGGTCTGGACACAGCTGAGGGTTGCAAAATCACGGGTGGGCGATGCCCTGGGGAAGGGATGTGCCCCCAGCCCAGCTGAGGTCACCAGGAGGGTCCCACTCACCACCCCAGCAGGATGGAGAGAGGCAGCAGCGTGGGGCCAGCCAGAGAGAGAGGCTTCTGCTGGAATGCCAGCAATCCGGCTGCGGGGCAGCTGTCCTGCCGGGCAGGCGAGGGAGGCCAGCCACACACCCCTCTCCCGGGCACAAGCCGGGACGCAGCACTGGAGGAGCCCCTTCCCTCCTGGCTGGGCCGGGACAGCTGCCAACCTTGGTACCAGCTGGGCAAGTGCCAGCTGCCACACCAGCCAGAGGGAGCGGCCAGCACAACAGCAAGTGGAAGGGAGACTGAGCTTCCCTCGGTGCTTTCAGGAGAGGACAAGCATCCCTCCCAGCAGGAAGGCAGCCAAGCCACTGGGCTCCAAGCAGAAACACTGTCCACCCGCAATCCCCGAGTGGCATGGCCACGGGGCCAGAGCCTTCCTGCCAGCAACATCCCGCTGCCCGAGGACAGCCCAACAGCCCCACTCCCCCCCGCATGGGTCCCTCACCCTGGGGACAGCAGCAAGACAGGGGTCCCTGCCACTCCCCCCCACCCCACACAGGCACTAGCCCCACAGTTCGCACCCCCAGCCCCAGAGGATTCACATGTCGGGAGCCCTTCAGCAGCACAAAGGCAGCTCTCTCTTCTCTGTGGGAATTTGCAGCTGAGGCTCGGCAGGGACAAAGGGATTTCACAGGCACATCCCAGCCGGCCGGCCGGCCTCCCTCCCCCGGCGTTCCCGCTTCCTGTCACAGTAGCACCAGACCTCAGGGGCGCAGCAGCAAACAAACACCCAGCGCCGGATTCTGGGAACGGGGCCAGAGCATTCCCGGGACAGGCCATGCTCTGGCAGCCAGCAGGCTCCTGCTGCACCCAGGCAGCTCCTGGGCCCCATGGGGGGAAAGGGGGCAGCCCCACCGCCCCAGCCCGAGGAGCCACACACAAGCCAGCAGCGTCACAGGGCAGCTTCCCAGCTCCTTGCTGCGCCTGAGGAACGGCTGCCACCTTGGTGGGGGATGCAAGATGTCCCCGAGCCCACAGGGCTCAGCGGGAACCTCGGCGTCGTGCTGAAGGTCAGCGCTGACCCCAGGCTCCAGCTACGCTGGCTCCCTGCCCTTCACCCGCCTCTCCCCCCACCCAACGCCACACTGAGCTTTCCCATTCAGCTGCCTCTCTCCCACTGCAAAAACAAACAGCAGCGATAAGGGCTGCCTAGCAGAGCCCAGGGAGCAAAGTCCCCTCAGTGAAACCCGAGGCTGCAGCACCACAGGAGCTGCCTCCCTCAGAGCCCCAGCAGAGGTACGAGGGCATGGCAGGTGGGGTGAAGCTGCTCCGGCACCCGGTCCCAGAGCTGGATTTAGCTCCTCAAGGGCTCACATCTGCTGCTGGCTACCCCCAAGCAGAGCGGCCACAGCCCAATGGCCAGCATTCCCCACAGAATTAAGGGAAGCCTCCCTCCATCTGGCCACAGGCACACACAGCCACAGCTAGCTACCAGCCTGAACAGTCCCTGCCGGCAGAGCGACAGGACGACTTGATGCCAGCCCAGCACCCGGACACACAGATCTGGACCCCCCTACCTGGCACAGATCCCTCACCACAGCCCCGCACACCTCTTCCCAGGGAAGCCACTTGAGATCATTTCCTCTCCCGACACCTGTGGCCAGGCTGGACCCTGTGGTCCAGCCTCAGGGCAGCTCCAATTGCTCTGCTCCCACCAGTGTGCAAAGGCACAGAGGGCTGGAGCACAGCAGGAATTGCTCCAGCAGCAGCAGGGGAGCTGCACTACTGGGCTCACCCAGAGAGCGCCCAGCCCAGGAGCCTGGCCACCATTATCCACCTTCCCCGCTAGCAGTGTCTGAAGTCAACAAGGAAGCAAAGCATGATCAGGAATACGGAGGACAGTAGCCCAGCTTCCCCCCCTGCCCCCCCCCCCCCCCGCCGGCAAGCCCAGAGGGAAGGGCACCCTGTCGGCCAGGCAAGCCGCACACCTCTCCCCTCCCCAGGCTGAGCAAACAGGCAGGTGGTGAAGTCGTGTTCACCGTGTGGGAGCGGCAAGGAGGGAATTGCCCAGATTAGGCCAAGCCGCCCTTGTAGGGGTGGCCCAAGGGAGCCACCAGGAGAAGCTGGACCCCCTTGCCCTCCCCTCATCCAGCCCAGACTCCCCGAGCAGGTAGGGTGGCCGGCAGGCTGAGTCACAGCACGAGGCTGAAAACCCCAGTTCCATTCGACATGACCTCATCAGGTTCCCTGCTCTCTAATGGCATGTGTGCATCTGCACTGGAACACAACTTCAAGGGCTCTGCCAAGAGGGGTAACAAATGGGTGAAGGAAAGCCACCGGAGAAGCATCAGGCCAGGGACAGGGAAGGGGGATGCTGCGCCCCGCCCCCCCCCCCCCCCAGTGGGCTGCAGCAGGGTAACAGCAAGTCCCCCCCAGTGCTCAGCAACCCTTTAGCACACTGGCTGGCACGAGCCAGCACACATACACAGCAGCAAGGGACAAACAAGACAACAGACCGCCTGCTCTGAGGGACAGCAGGACTCCATCCTCCCCCCAGCCCCCTGCACAAGCTGTTTGCTGATGCCACATCAGGCTACTGCTCCCTCAACCCACTTGCTGAGAAGCAGCCTCCCAGGCTCCTGCATGAGCCAAAGGGAAGGAAACCTGCATTTCCTGGTCAGACAGGAGGTGACATCGTGACTTCCCTTTCCTGTAAGGGTCTAAACACAGCGTCCTGCCAAGGGCCGCTCCCCACTGTCCCCAGCCCACATGCACACACCCTGGAACCAGGCTGGGAACACCAGGCACAGGCACCACCAGCCCCAGCCAGGAGGTTGACATGGTCCCCCCCAGGAGACCAGATGCCCAGCCAGCTTGCTGGAAGTGTCCTGCCTCTGGGTAACACATGCAAGGGCTCCTCGCCCATGGTGGTATTCATTCCCGCCCAGGGCTGGGTGTATCCTACAGGCAGAGGGTGCAAGAGGCTGTGGTTCCAACCCCAGGAGGACATGGCTGTGCCCACCATGCCCTAGGGATGGGCTTGTTATTTGCAGAGCTGAGAAGGCACTAACAGGACTCCAGCACAACATTTGCTCACCAAGACTGCAAGTCAGCATGTACTGCTGCTCTCCAGCCTCCCCTCACACACCTCATCTGCACAACCCCACTGGCCAACAGGCACAAACAGGACCACCTGACACCTTGTGCTGTTCCCGAGGCTCCCAGAGGCAGGATGGGGACATCCCTGGGGAGGCAAACCAGAAGACACCGCCTCCCCCTCACATAGCATGACTGCTGCCACAGCTGTACTCCCCAGGGCCTACCCATCTGCCCTGCCCAGGGCAGCTCCTCTTGCTATGGAGGGAAGGAGAACAGAGAAGGGAAGGGGTTTTCCACCCAAGCCAGCCGCTGGAGACACTGGGCAGAGATCAAGGGAGAGCAGGTTTCTCCATTTGCTGCCCCAGTGTGCTCTGGAGGGGAGCTGCAGGGCCCTGGGGAGCTCCCTCCTGCAGGTAAAAGCAGAAAGGAAGGAGGGCTACAGAGCCAGCCTGGAGCAGGTGGCCTCCCCACATCACAGAGAACTCCCCCCCCCCCCCCCCCCCCCCAGCAGCACCTCCAGGCTGCCCCCCTCCTACCCCATCAGACCCCGGTTAGCACGGGGCAGGATGACATCTCCCCCCCCCCCCCCCGAGCAAGTTAGCCTGCCTGCAGCCGGAGCCAGGCACGGCAAGCAGTGCTGCATGCAGCAACACGCTTGCAAGAATGCGTTACTCCACTGGGCAAGGGGCCTGCCAGCAGCATGCAAACACAATCGGTGACCCACCCTTCCAGGTCGGAAAAACTAGTCTTTGCAGTTTGACACACTCCCTCCCACCCATCGCAGCTACCCACACATGCAAGCAGCCCAGCACCACATCTTCCCTTTCCGACCGGGCCAGGAGAGGAGCTGGGAGCACCAGTGAGGAAGCGGCAGAGAGATTTAGGAGCTCTTCTCAGAAAAGACCAGCCCAAGCACCACACGAGACAACAGCAAGAGGGAAATGCATCAGTTGAGGACAGCAAGATGCTTTCCTCCTCCTGGCCAGAGTGGGAATCTCTTCTCTGTATTCATCTGCTCAGCAGACATCCAGCTCCTACACTGGGCCACTCATCCCAGGTGACCACTCTCCCACCCAGGAGATGCTTCTGCAGTTGCAAAAGCCTCGCAAGGCAAGAGCGGAGAGCAACTCCTCTTGCTGCCTACTCCTCCACAACATCTCAGCCACCTTCCACTCCTGGCATGACACAGGCTGCCCTCCTCCGCGCTGCCGGCTCTCAAGGAACCTGCCCCTGCTGCTACTGCTCACACTGCTTCCAGGTTCCCCGCGCCCACGAGGGGCCAGCAGCAGGAAGCTGGTGAACTTTGAGCAGCATTTGCTGTAACTGGGGCCAACGCCCAGAGAAGCAGAAGGCAGGGCTGGGATGGAGACACAGCTCCTGCCCTCACGCACGTTAGCCCAGCACACAGTTACCACCAGAGCCAGAGCACCCAGGACCAGGCTGGAAGGAGATGCCCTCATACCAGTGCTGGAGCCACACTCCCATGACTGCACGCCACCCCAGCCAAGCTATAGGAGAGCTGTACCCAGGGCTCAGCCCCACCACCCTGACTTGCCCAGACCCTTCCCTGCTTGTGCTGGAAAGCCAGTCACTCCTGGCCTGGACAAGCAGCCCATCAAGACTGTTCTGTTAAGCACTGCAGCCAGCTGGGATGCCTGCATGCCGACTGACACCCCAGCAGCCTCAAAACCACCCCCACCTCCCAGCACGACAAAAGGCCGGGGGGGTGGGGGGTGGTTTCACAGAATAAATCCTGCTCTCCCATTGGCACAAACATCTGGGCAACGAGCTGTTAAAACTAAACACGCAGGTGATGTGCTCAGCCTGGATCAGGCCACCAGACCCACACTGGCACAAGCATTTTGGCAGTGGGTAAGAGCTCTGCAGTGCAAAGTCACTGTGGACCTTCAGCACAAGGTTAAGGACACAGGGACAAGCTCCTGGACATCCGCTACTCCTCTGTCACTGCTTCCTTGCAGGGAAGCTCATCCCCCTGCAGGTGGGGGAAGCTGGCATGGAAGCTGCCTGCAGGGCAGCAGAGACTGCTCAGTTCCCACCTTGGCCCAAGGCCCACGCACACCGGTCATCCCCACTGCCAACCTCTGACCTATACCTGCTCTGAACTGGGAAAAGCAGATGGAAGCAAAGGTGAGGCGCCCTGGTTATGGGTTCACCTGTCCCAGAGCCACACCTGGCAGCTTGTGCTCCTTAGTCACCAGATTGCCCCCACACCCCACAGTTACCTCATCTCGGCCCTCTGCTCGCAACGAGTAAGCAATATCCCTCGTGGGGAAAACTCTTACTTCCTCCACAGGCAGGCAGGGACTGGGAGCAGTACTGCAGGACCACCACACAGCACTCGCTGCCACCTCGAAGCCCCCTCAGTGGGCTCTCACATGGCAACCCAACGGGACAAATTAATCCACAGGCCAGCCCCCATGCGCAGCAGTCCCTGCACAGGGCAAGCACAGGGACAGGCACGCCTGTGCTGAGCCAGCGGCAGCAGCAGGCAGAACAGCGCCAGCAGCCTTCCTGGGTGGCAAGGAAGGCTGATTAGCAACAAGCACAAGACAGGCAGGAGCCGGACAGACTCATCGGCCTGCTGCTGGGACTTTCCAGTACAAGACCTGGCTCTAAGAAACAGCTTCTCTCTGTGTGTGTGTGTCCCCCCCCCCCCCAAACAGCCTCCTCACATGGTAAGAAGCAAAGAGAAGGCTGTGGCCACCTTTGGGACCTCGAGGACTTTGGTCAAGAGCCCGTAAATCCAGCTCCTTTCCAACAGCCGCATGCCAAGTCGCATTCCTGCACTCTGTGCCAGAGGACAACCTCCTCCACTAGCCAAGCCCTGTGTCACACACAGAGGAGCTGCTTGAATCACCCAACAGGTTTGGGTTTCGTCACCACATCCCAGCAACACCTGTTGCCTTTTATGGACCCAAACCAGCCCCACAGTTCTGCTTCTCACAGCCAGCAGGGCAGGGACAGGGGAAAAAAACGCCATGCTGCAGAGACCTGGGTTTTTAGAGCCAGGAAGACAGCTCTGTACTTCCCTGGAGACAGTACCACCACAGTCTTGGAAGAGGGCTCCATCCTTGCCAGCAGTAAGTGACAGGCAGTTACAAGGGGTTGTTAGGAAAAGAAACCAAGACTTAACCAGCACTCTCCCCTGAAGTCAGACACGCTGGTAAGCTATTTTGAGAAGCCAACAGCCTCCCAGGCATGGTCCAAGCTATGCTATTATTTTCTGGGTGTCCTAAAGACACCCCCAGCACAGACACAATGGACCAAGGTCTTATCTTCATGCCAGAGGCTGCAGAAGGAAAAAGATGAGAGGCAATCCAGGGACAGACACACTGGCTGCATGGTCTGGGCTGAACCATTCATCTGACTCCTAGCCCGTCTTTAGGGGAGGGATGGCTTCAAGGGCTCCTCAACCACAAAGATTGGGGCCTGACCTCCAAGTCGGAAGGGAGGAGGCTCACCCCTCCGCAGCAGCCCAGGCAAGCCCAGCGCGCGCCACTAAGCAAGCTTTCATCCTCCCACCCCTTCCAGGAAAGCTCCATGAAAGATTCCAGCAAATGCTGCACATAACAAAGGACAGTCGTTTGCATGCAACAGAGTCCCAGCCAAGTTCAATCAAGTGGAAGGAGAATAGTTTTTTTTAGAAACTGCCTTTTTTTCCTCTTTAGAGTTCACAAGTAAAGACTGACAGGTAAGAGAACCTGCCTCAAGAAAAGCACTGGGAGCAGGCAAGGTAAACATGGGGAAGACTAACAATTCCTCTGCTCATGCTCTTCCCAGCCCATGGCTTCCTGCAGGCCTGGGGGACGCTGCCCTGCTCCTCCAGCAAGGGCCCCGGCAGGCGCTGCACGCACAAGAGTGCACACTGCGGGCACTGGAGACAAGAGTCTATGAGTCACCAGCCAGCCACCCACCCACCCACACCTCACCACATCCAGGAGACCTTCTCAGAGAAGAAAGAGCAAGGCACAGGAATGAAAGTTTCAAATACAGGATCATTGACTACGGGATTCCCAACACAACCGGGTCCTGGAGGTGCTGAGCTTTCCCTGCTCCCTACAAAGCCGAGGACAAGCCTGTCCTAACTCCACACCCAAGAACTGGGCAGCCAAGTCCAAAAGCATCCGCACAGCACAGGGGGACGTCAGGTGGAACCGCAGGAAGCTGTAGCTGGACACCACCACGAGGCTCCACACGCACCTTAGGTGCTCGCCTCCGGCTGAGCAGGGGCCAGGCAGAAGCCCCCGCAAGCCTGGGTGCCACAGCCCTGCGGCCCAGCCCCCGCTCAGCCTTCGGCCCGACCGCAGGTCCAGACGGCGCGCCGGTACCCCCGGCCTCACCCGATCCCCGGAAGCGCCCGGGCACCGAGCCGTTGCCCCCCGCCCCGACAATCGGAGGAAGCTTTGTTGTGCGGGCTCCCGCCCTAACGCCCAGGGGCACAGCGGAGGTGTCCCTGCCGCGCCCCCCGCAGATGCCACCAGCCCTCAGGACCGAGGGCCACCGAAGCTTTTGCTCCAAGCCAAGCCCCTTCTCCGAGGGCTCCCGCTGATCCGCCGCTCCGCCGGACGGCCCTGCCCGGCGGCTGCCCCGTTACCGCGCCCTGCGGCGGGCGGCCGCCTGCCCCACCCGCACGCTTCGCCCGCCCTGGGCACACCGGCCCCGCCAGAACAAAGGCGCGGACAAGGGCGCACCGGGGGCCGGGCGGCAGGGAACCCGGGACAGGGCCGGAGCCCCGGCGAGGACCCCGCGGTGGGGCCGAGAGCCAGCCGCCCGCACAAAGGGAGGCGGAGGGGCCCCGCCGGTGCCGGCCGTGGGAAGCTGGCACACGGGCTGCCTTTGTTCCGGGATGGGAGAGCGGCGGGGGCGGCGAGCCGGCACCGGGCGGGGAGCGGAGCGGGGCGGCCGCCCGGCCCAGCCGCCTTTGTGTCGCTGCCCGCGGGCTCCCGGCGGGCCGGGCCCCGCCAGCGCCCCGGCCGGTCCCGCGGGGCGCAGCCCCGCCTGGCACCCCGCCCCCGGGCGGCAGCCGCCGGCCTCCGGGGCCCCGGCGCCGACCGGCCCCGGCAGCGGAGCAGCGGCCGGGCGCCGACCCCGCCGAGAGGGCCGCGGGGAGGGCGCCGGCCGCCCCGCCCCCCCATCCCGCCGCGAGGGCGTGGGGCGCCCGGCAGGCGCCAGCCCGCACCGGCCTCCCCCGGCAGGCGGCGGCGGCGCCGCCGAGAGCGAGACTCACCGTGGCCGGGCTCCTCGGCGGGCGGGGGGGGGGGGGAGGGTGGGCGGTCCCTCCCCACGGTGGCAGCACGGCCGCCCGGCCCGCTCCTCGGGGACCCGCCGCTTCGGCGAGGCGAGAGGCGCGGCGCCGGGCGAGGGGTGGGGGTCCGGCGGCGCGGGCCGGGGCGGGCGCAGCGGAGCGAGGTCGGGCCTGGCCGCGCCGTGCGCCCCGCGCCGCTCCCGCACCTAAAATGGAAGTTGCTCCGGAGGGGCGGGGCGGCTCCGCCCCCTGTCGTCAGCGCCCCCCGCGCCAGCCGTGGGCGGAGCGCGGGGCCGCACGGACTGGCCATGGCGGCCGCCGCAGGGGGGCGGCCCTGGGGGTCTGCCCCGGGTGGGGTCTGTGCCCCGTGGGGTCTGTCCTGGGGCAGTCCATCACCCTGGGCGCTGCCCCAGGGGACACGGTCCCCAGGCAGGGGTCTGCCCTCCGGTGGGATCCACCTCCAGGGAGGCTGCCCCGGGGAATCCCATCGGCGGGGCTGAGCTGCTCCCCAGGCTCGGGGTCTGCCACTGGGGTCGGGGGGTGAGGGGCTCTGGGGACAGCCCAGCCCCTCCAGAGCAGAGCCCCCTCCCCGGGCTGTCCTGCCAGAGCCAGGGGGAGACATGGGACTTCATCCGGGGTGGCATTTGTCCAGCAGCAGGACTCTGCGGGGGGGCTGCGGGCCCACCCCGGGGGTCACCTCGTCCCTCTGGCTCCCGAGGGCCGGTGCTGGGTGCAGCCCTGCCAACGCTCGCCCCGGGGGAGCACCCGAGCCCCCCAGCTGGCCCTTGAACCCAGGAGCTTGTCCCAGGTGGATTCTGTCCTGCGGTATGTCCCCTGGGCTCCTGCACCGGCAACTGCTGGTGGGGTGACACAGCCGGTGGCCAGGGAGAAATACGCTGTCAGTCAGTCTAGCCGGGGGCAGGGGGGGCCTGAAGACCCCACTGAGGGGAGCATGACTGATTCTGGTGGGAGGCCTGTCCTGTGGCCAAGGCCACATGGACAGCCAAAGGGCTGCAGGCGCCGGGGGGCCTCGTGTGAGCGCATGACAGCACCGATGAGACGGATTGCTGCGGCGGGGAGGGTGCAGGGGGCTGCATTAACGGTGCCTGTCACAGTGGACAGAAACAGCAAGGCAGCCGGGCAAAGTGATCCTGCTCCGTCCGACTTCCACAGCACTAAATGAAACGGTGCTGCCATCCCTGCTGGCACGCAGAAATAGCAGGAGGGGACCTGGGAGGGGGCGGGGGGGGGGCAGGAAATCTAAAAGTGAAGTTTTGCAATCGCAACTAATCCCACCAGGGAAACATAACTGCAGAGTGAGCAGCAAGCACCCTGCGAGGAAGCAGCACCACGTCCCCAGGCCTGCCGCTGCCACTCCACGGCCACAGGGTCAGAGCTGAGCTCGGGCAGGCAGGTGCTGCGTGCGCGCTTGCACCTGCACCCCGGTGGTGGAGCATTCCCCCTTCCCCGGGGGGGCGAGGAAGTGGTGCAGAGCCTGCCCCTTCCCACCCTCCCTGCTGCTCACCCGGCAGAAGTGCTGATCCAGGTCTCCTGAAGGCGAATCTCTGGCCCTGGCTGGTGGGATCCAGGCGCTGGGGACAATCCTGCTGGCCTCCTGACTACCAAGCTGTTAGTAAGATAACGATGAGAGGAAAAGAGCTGAATAAGGTTTTGGGTGGGGATGGGTGATTCTAGGGGTAAATATGGGTGGGTTGCTCAGTGAGGTCAGGAGGAGGGGGGACAGGCCACTGCAGCCTGCGAATGTTTGGAGAAGGTAATCCCCTAGCTGGGGTGGTGTTTGCTAAGGGTGGCACAAAAAGGTACAATGAGGAGAAATGGGATTCAGTGCATGTGAAGGGCGTGTTTAGGGAGACCCCCAAACTCTCCCTGATGTTTGATTTGTAAAATAGATCGCCCAGCCCGCTGGCTGTGAAGAGCAGAGAGAGCTGGCCTTTACCCCTCCCCTCCATCCCACAGCGGGGAACTGGGACCTTCTCCCTGTGTCCCTCCATCCTGGTTGTCACCCAGAATGCTGGGACCCCTCCCAGCCCTGTGGTCGAGTGAGAGCAGCTCCTGGATCTCAAATACTCCTCAGCTGCCCTCCCCTCCTCTTCACCCACACAAGAAGGAAGGTGGACGCGTCCCCTGCATCCTGGGGACAAGGAGGGAGAAGAGGTGCTCTCGCGGTTCATTCTGGGAAGAGAAGTCCTCACCTGCCAGTCCCAGGGATCTCTGACACCTCCGAAGGGACAGCTCTCCCCCAGGGAAAAAGCACCACAGACACCTTGCTCCTCCAACCCAGCACCGGCTGCCACGACACGTCCACAACTGCCCAAGTTGTTTGGACAACAGGCTGTCGGTGGGGCGCACACGTGGGCCCAGCGTGCTCACACAAACCCACTGCTCTTGGTTGAAAGCAGCACGAAATCTGTGGCGCTGGCATGTGGGAATCACCAGATGGGTCTGTTCCACATCAGCTGGCAAATAATTTCAGCCCACAAGTGGATTCCAAGCATGGCCCCCGGTGACTCTCCTCACCCTCCCCTATTACCACCTGAATTATCTGGCCTCCCTGCCCCACCCCAGGGAAGGTGGGTGGCCAAGAGCAGGGCATGCAAGCCATGCTAAGGCTTCACTCGTGCCTAAAAGTGTAGGAGATGCAGGCAGGACGCCCCAATGCGTGGCAGGGGACAGTGCCCAGCAGGTGGCTGCTCTTGACACTGAACACTGGCAACAGGTAAGTGGCCACCTGTGCAAAAAGCACAGGGCAGCCTTCTGCTGTGCCTGGCGTGTGGCCACGTTGTTGCTATTTCGACCAGCCCAGAAATTTAACAACCTTTAAAGTCTTCAGTTTCTTCAAAGATTAAACACACTGTTGAGAACACTCCTCTGCTGGCTCCGAGCTGGAGGTGGAGTCGGGTCTCTTTGAAGCTGAGCGAGTGCCTCTTGTCCCCAGGGCTGCAGGATGGAGCTGGACAGGGTCTATCAGTGCAATGTCAGCTCCAACTCCTGATTCAGCCGTGCCCCGGAACACCCAGTAATGCAGGCTTACTTTTGAAGGCAGGCTGAACCCTGATCCTCTGGCTTCGGCTCACCCAGCAGCAGATCATGCTCTTGTTTGAATATAACTACTGCGGCAGAGGAGTCTGCCCCACTTCTTCCTGGGAAGGAGGGATGTGTTACTAGCATGGGAAAATTTGCCCTCCTTTACAGTAATTACATGTAATAACATCTTGCATGTCCCCTGTCATCCTACAGCGCTGCTGGTGCCATATCCAGATGAGACGCTCAGAAAACGCAGCTACCACCGGAACAGAGCAACACGACTTGTTTACAAGAGAGATCAGTACTGCTCGGCAGTGGAGGACAGGAGGAAGGGGAGGCTGCTGTCGCCAGGTCCAGCGCAGGCGGTTCAGAGAGATGGCCTGCATTGTTCTAAATCAGGATAACGAGGCACTTCCGCAGCCCCTTTCCTCTGGGAATCCCAACAGGTTGTTGTCTTCCCCCTGCACGAGGGGAAGCGTGGCACCAGGGGGGTGAACCGACTCATCTGTCGGACGCCAGTGTTAAAAGGGTGGGGGGAAGCTGGGGCTGCCAGAGCTTTTCAGCCCTAATGCGAAGATGCCACGCAAAAAAGCAAGTCCACAGTCCACACCGACACCTTCCCAGAGCAGCGTCTGGCAGCTCCACATGCTCGCCATGGCATTGAGTCAGAGGAAAGCGAGACATCTGCCTCCTGCCCACTGCCTGCTGTGCCCAGCTCTCCCGTGCCTACCCTGCACACCGGCCCACTGTTAGCCTTTGACGTCTGACCTCGCTGCATGCCATCGCACTCCTGAACTGTCAAATTCCTATTACACCTTTTGCTCAAATGTGCAAATGTTTTAATTTTTAATTAATAATATATTTTGTTACATTTTTTTACATTATTTACAACAAAATAAATAAAAAAAAATTACTGAAGCGTGCACAGAAATTAATAAATTTTTTTTACATTTTTTTACATTACTTACAACAAAATAAATTAAAAAAATAAATGACTGAAGTGTGCAGAGAAATCTCCTTCCCTCCCAGCCCTGCCGTGATCTACCACTACTTACAACCTCGTCTTCCTCTCCACCTCTAGCTCTTTTCCCAGCCATGGACCCCTGCCTTCATCCTTCCCCTTCTGTGACAGCTGCAGCAAAGTGTGAGCTACCTCCCAAGAACAGGGCAACAGAGGCGGCTCCTTTGCTGCAGTGTAGCAACAAAAGCAAAAGGGGACCTCACTGGAAAACAGTCATGGCTGTCAGTGAGACCCAAGGCGGGAATTTCCATTCTCCTAAAGAAACCAGCTAAGAATCTGCTGTTTTGCAGCCTTGGGAAGACATGACTTGTCCTGTGGGGAGGCCTCTCTTCCCTCTTCAGAGAGAGCCTGGATAACCAGCGCACATTTAGGCTACCTCCAGGCTAAGCTACCTTCCCTTCTCCTCCCCAGTGAATCCCACCAGGAGATAAACCTGGCTTGACATACCTGATCCACTGAGTCACTGAGGGCTGTGCCCAGCAGCCCACCAAGGACAGGTGCCAGAGTCCCCACCTCAGTAATGCAGGGGCTGTGCCTCAGGTAACCAGCTTCTGAACACCAGAAGGTGGACAGAAGGGTTCACGGTCCTACATGTTTTGCTGGGGTGGCAGCGAGAGCTACTGTCACATTCTTTTCAGCCAGCAGATTCTGGCAGCAAATATGGTCACCAGTCTTTAACGAGAGGGGTCAACGGAACAAAAAGCTATCAGTGCTTTTTCCAGCATAGATTGTTTGGCTTTGGGTACTAGTAAAAGTTACATTCATAAAAGGCCTCTTTTGTGCATCTACAGTGGGGGTGTTTGCTGGTATTGCCAGATCAAATCTCAGTGAATTTTAGGGGCAGACAAGGCTATTGGCGAGGAGGGAGAGGCAGCACACGCAGCTGCCGGGGGTGCAGCGGAGAAGTGGGCTTTGCGTGACAGGGATTAGCACTGTTGCCGCTGTGAAATACTAAAACAGCCTGAAAGCAAGGGGCCTGTTGTCTGCGCGGGGCCCAGGGTGGTGTGTCGCTGCCCGAAAGCAGTTCCATGGCCCTGCTAGGGCAGTGTGCCCTCCAGACAGACTGAGCCTGACTCACAGGCAGTCCATCCCACCGGCAGGCCTGCAGGCTTTTCCACCACCCTGTGCCCACTGCGTGCTCTGTCCTAGTCCCAGGAAATGTGGCTGACACCCTTTCCCACAGCCGCCACTGGGGCTCCGGTCCCACTCACTGTCACAGGACACACCAGGCTGTCCATGGGGTGACTGTTCCAGGCTCTGCAAGGCATCGGCATCCCATTAGCAGAGGAGTATCTGTGCCACATTCCACCTAAAAAACACTTTCTGTAGGCCAGGGAAGCTCACATGGCAAGGGTGGACTCTGGCCTTGCACAGGAGCACACGTGGGAGCTGTTTTGCACAGCGTGAGCCTAACTAATGCCTCCAGAGCTGAGGGACTTTGTCCCTCCTGTCATCTATCAGCTCAAGAGCCCATGGGGCCTCCAAACCCCCTGTGCTCTCCACCAGGGGTGCAGGGTGTGTGCTCCCCCTTCACCCAAGGAGGTGGCTGCAGCAACCAGCTCTCTGTTCCTCCTCCAGATAGAAGAGCCGCCGGTCACCCTGAGCATGTCCCAGGACAGGGAGAGACATTGGGTTGCTTGCCCTTTTATCAGCCCAGCCTCTGGGATGACCTCAGGAGTGGGAAGAGGGACACAAAAGGGAGGGAAGAGCCCAGTTCTGCCTTGGTCTCCTCCCTGGGGTGGACAAGCAAATGCAGCTCTTTCCTCCACAGCTTGAGCAAGGTGACCGGGTGAACGCCTTGGCCTCTGCTCCTAGCCTGGGAGGGGATTTCTCAAGCCACATGAAAGGGAGGAGAGGAGACGCCAGGCATTTCTCCCCTCTTGATGACTGGTGCTTCTGGTGAAGAAAAGTGAGGGCAGGTGTTCTGTTTCCCTTTGCAGCAGGGCTGCAGAGGCACAGGGGATGGGAGTGGGTTCTGTCCCCGAGCCAGCACCAAAGATTCAGGCTTTCCAGTAGTTGGGACATTGCCTCTCATCTGCTGATTGCGAGGGTAAGTCCTCTGAATCAGCACCTTGGGATTTTGTAATTTCACTTCACTCTGCCTCTGTGTCTTTCCTTTGACATCTCTGCCCCACCTGGCTGACCAGGCTGGGAGGTGATTTCCACTGCTGATGTCCCTCCACCTGCAGGCTCCCTGTCAGAGCATCTGCTTGCACCACAGCCTTGGCTGGAGAGGAAGGGGGTTTCTTCTCAGCTTTGCTTTTGATCCCTGCTCAATAAACTCCCCTTCTCCTTACTCTGCTGTCTCAGCGTGGCTGGGGCACGACAGAAAATATTACTCAGTAGAGTGGAAGTCAAGACAGCCCACCATGTCCCAGGGCCAGTTATGTCTCTTCTGTAGGGTTGCAGAGGTCTTCTCTGAAGCTGAAAGTGCTTCCCATGGGGAATTTTCCAGGGACGGGACCAAGGGTGCAGGGGCTGACATAGACCCGCAGGTGGATCACCAGGCTGGGGTTGGATTTAAAAACATGACGCAGAGGTAGCTGGGTTCTGGAATCGGCAGGCAGACCCCTCAGTCAGCATCTGGATCCATCTGCTCCCGGTGAATTTAAGCTTTCCAACTGACAGCTCGGATCACTGTAATTCCAAAAGATTGTGAGGGGTGAGGGAGGAAACATCTCTATTTTTCTTCTATTTTTATGAGCATATGATAGCACTTTGATACAAAATTACTTGTTTTGCTGTATCCCTTGGTATTTAGGGCCAGGCTCCAAACCACCCGAGGTCAATGGAAAGACTGCCACTAACCTCAGCAGCCACTGGCCCAGACCCATCATCAGGCACTTTCTTTCTTGGTTTGCATCCATTTTGCATGCAGCAAAAACGGAGAAAAGAAAAAAACACCCTCACATGTCAGATCTATCTGCAAAGCCATGGAAAGTATCAGGGGATGATACCGCATTTGAAAACTTTATAGGTTAAAATCTACAGCGTCATCTAGACTCCTATTCTTCTGCAGCGCCTGAAATTTCCACCCACTTTGGTTGTTTTTAAGAACAGCTAGTATCTCCAGGCAATCAGGCTGGGACTATTATAATTGTTGTTCGTGTGTGTGAAGTGACTGACGCAGATGTTTTTACAATGGATGCTTTATAAAATGACAAAATACTTTCAAACTAAGTAGGCAGCATCGTTTGCATGAAGGACAGCTTCCCAAGCACCCACTATCAATCTTCCCCTTCAGAAGCCTGCTGTGTGTATGCCCCACTCCTCCCAAAAGGCGTCAGCGAGCCGCGAAAACACCATTTCTCACACACAGGGCCACAGTAGATTTTGAAAACCTGAAACAAGGCCCGGCGCAGGGCTCTGAGCTGACCAACCCCAGCACCGCATTGCCAGAAGAGCTGCTTTGCAGACAGCACGCTCCCCAGTCACTTATCCTGCATGCTTCAGTGCCACAGCGCCAGCGACCATGAGCAGCATGGCGCTCCCACCTCGCGTTGTGGCCTGGCAGCCTTGCCTGTGGGCCTGCAGAGCAAGGGTGAAGGCTGGACGGGCCAGGCTGATGCCCATGCCCCTGCCCTGCAGGGTGGTGGCGGGAGGGCGTGGGGCAGCCTGTGGCACGGTGTTGTGCCCACAGCATGGTGTCGGGCCTGTGGGTCGGTGTCGGGCCTGTGGCCTGCCACCTCACATGCTCCAAAGCCCAGGGGCTGCCTGCAGCAAAGGCCTGAGCTGAACGCCATGTTGCAGTAGGCCATGAGCCTTCTCTGCCAGGCTTCCGGCCGGCACAGAGGAGGGCTAAGGGGGATGGCCAGGGTCACAGCAGGAGTGCGGCGGGGGGGGGGGGGGGGGCTCTGCTAGGCTCCCGGGCGTGCAGGCCGCAGCCCCGCGATGCCGGCCCTGCCATAGCGGCACACCGCCCCTCCCCGCCCGGTCCCGCCCTCACGCCCTTCCTGCCGCTAGCCCCATTGGCTGGCGGGGCGCGATTGGCTGCCGGGTGGGCCAATGGAGGCTGCCGCTGGGCGGGGCGAGCGGCGAGGCCACGCCAGACGTTGGGCGCGAGGCACGCACGTGCTGGGCGGCAGGGGACCACGAGTGGCCGACCCTCCTCGGCAGACCCTCCTCGGCGGCAGGTTCGCGGCGGGCCCGGGGCTGCCCGCCCACAGCTGGGGGAAGGGGGGCGAGGGCCCAAACCCCCGCCCACCGGGTTCCCCCCGGCGGAGCGCCGCGGGTGGCGCCCCCTGGCGGACCAGCGGAACCCCGGGGGTTTCCCGGTCCGGTGGCTACACGTGGCCGGTGCCCGGGCCCGTGGGGTGCCACACGGGCACTGCATGGGTGCACAGGCTGCCCGGTGCTGTGTGCAGGCATTGCAGGGTGATGGTGCAGCAGTGCTGACTGTTGCACAGCTGCACGGGCGCTGCAAAACATGCCTCCGCCCATGCTCCTCTGCAGGCCCCACTACATCCTGGTCCCAAACCATTCTGGCCAGTCCACTACGGGGATGGTGAGTGCTGGTCCCGGGTCCCCAGCTCTGCGCTGTCCCCACAGGGTGCCCATGGGCTCTCCATCAGCCACCCCGAGGCTGCTCTACCGCAGCACCCGCCTGCTCCGCAAAGCCTTCCAGCAGCTCCACCAGCAGCAGCAGCGAGGGGATGTTTTCTGCGATGCAGTCCTGCAGGCTGAAGGTGAGCAGGCAGCATGGCTCAGGGAACTGGGGGGCCAGGAGCCGCAACCTCCAGGAAGGGCAGCCAGGGCTTTGGGGTGGTGACGGCCACTGCACTGTTGGCTTTGCAGGCGAGGCAGTGGTGGCCCACTGCTGCGTCCTCTCCGTCTGCAGCCCCTTCTTCATGGAGCAGCTGGGCCAGAAGCTGCCCCCCCAGGGTTGCAGGGTGGTGCTGGAGCTGGGGGGGCTGAAGATCGGGGCACTGCGCAAGCTGGTGCACTTCCTCTACACCGCTGAGCTGGAGGCCACACAGGAGGAGGTGCAGGAGGTGCTGGCAGCTGCCCGCCACCTTCGTGTCACTGAGCTCGAGTCCCTGGAGCTCCGGGAGGGACGCCTGGTCAGGCTGGGACCCCAGCGGCAGCTCAATCGCTCCTGCCTGCGCGCCCCCCAGCATGTCTCCCCCGTGACAGTGGGTCACAGGGCTGAGCCCAGGGTCAATGCCGTCCCCCCGTGTGAGGGGCCACGCACTCAGGGGACCGTGCAGCCCAGCTCCGTGGGGCGGATGAAACTGCGAAAGGTGGAGAGCTGGGGGTGCTGGGAGGTGGTGCAGGAGAGGCAGCCCCCCACCGTGCCCAGCACGGTGGCAGTGAGTGACAAGGGGCTGACGGAACCGCAGCCACCCCTGCACGCAGGTGCACTGGGGCAAGCAGGTGGGCACTCTCCCCCACGGCGGGCCTGGAGGAAGCAGGGCCAGGTGCCTCCCCCACCCCAGCAGGGCTGCAGGCAAGCGGTGCCTCTGGGGGACCCCCTGGGGGACTCCGATGAGGAGGAGGTGGATGTAGGGACAGTGGAGCCATGCCTGCCCCCCAGCACTGTCTGTGTCTGGCCCTGTCCCTCATCCGAGTCAGATGAGGAGGTGGATGTCCTCACCTAGGGGGGGGCTGGTGCTGCTGCCTGCCCTCAGGGCAATGTGGCAGAGCTGCCCTCACCCCAGGCCCAGAGGCTGCAGCAGCCCCGGGCTACATGGCGTTGAAATAAAGTGTTAGCACTGGTGGAGCTTCGCTGTGGGCTGCCAAGCTTTATTGGGGAATTTGGGGGGGACGCAGGGGGATGCAGGGGCTCCGGCAGTGGCTGCTTGCGGCAGAGCTGCAGCATCGGAGACGGGACTGGGGCTTTCGGGTGTGCCCCACTTCATCTCGCCTCTTCATAGATGCTCACACCGCAGGTGCCAGTGCCGGCTTGGCTGTGGGGAGGGTGGTGGTGCGTGGTTCCTGTTCTCATCCCATCCTTGTCCCCATCCTGTCCCACTCTTCTCCCTGTCCCATCCCCGTCTCCATCCCATCCCATCGCAGTCCCATCCTGCCCCTGTCCCCATCATGTCCCGTCCCTGTTCCCATCCCATGCCTGTCTCCATCCCATCTCATCTTTGTCCCCATCCCGCCTCTGTCCCCCATCCCATCCTGTCCCTCTCCTGTCCCCACGCACCTGGCTGCCACCTCTATGCCAAGCTGCTCTTCAGGGCTTCCACCACGGCCTCCGGCTGGGGGAACTTCAGCTTGCGCGGCGGCCCCTTCTTGATGCCACTCCACAGCTCCACGGCTGGGGAGGGCAAGGGGGGACAGGTCAGGGGTGCCAGGGGTCCCCCCGCCCCCCCACCCCCGGCCCTGGCACTCACTGCTGCCATCCTCCTTCACCAGGGACACCTCGAAGCTGTTCCTGCGCGGCTGCCGGGGGTTGATGTCCACGGGGAGGTGGGCTACGGCCCCGCGCAGGGCCTCACTCACCGCCGCCGCCGTGCGCCCGAACACCCGTCAGCTCTTGCTGGGGGGAGCACAGGGCAGGGAGGTCAGCACCTGGGGAAGGGGCTCCGCACCCCGGGGGTGGGTCGGCACCCCGCGAGGGCACCCCGCCTGGCTCACCAGTGCTCGATGACGACGCGGGGGCCCGTGACCCCCGGGCTGCCCTCGTCCTGGGCGCGCAGCCGCTTCTGCGGGGCTGCAGCCTGCTCCAGTGCCTCGGCCGGCGGCTGCCGGGCCCCGCGCTTCCTGCCGCGGGAAGCCATCCTGCGGAGAGCCCGGGGCCGCGCTGCGGGGCGCCCGCTGCGGGGCGCGGGGGGGAAGCAGTGACGAGGCTCCGCAGGGGGAACGAGACCGGGGCACCCACTGAGGGGGGGTGAAAGGGGGGCGCCCACCGGGGTCCCGCCACGTAGGGTGATGCGGTGTCCCCAGAAACCCCGCCGTGAGGGGGGGGAGGGGAGGAACCGAACCCGCGCCTCCTACCTGCCGCGCCGCGTGCCGGACTGGGGCGCTGCGCCGGGCTGTGCCCTAAGGTGAGCCGCAGGAGGGGGGAGGCGGGGGGCGGCAGGAGGCTATCACCGCTGAACGGCACCCGGAGCCCGCGGGAACCGGGAAGGCACCCCCATCCTCCCCCCGCCCGCCTCCGCGGGACCATCTGACCCTTCCCGGAGCAACGGCGAAGGGCCGGGCCGGCCCGCTGTTACCTCCGCCTCCCCCTCCCCGGCAGGGGCAGTGGTTCCGCCCGCGTGCCCCTTCCCGCCGTGCTGCCGGCGCAGGCGCGGCAGCCAACCAGCGCGCACAGCCCAGCCGCGCGCCGCCCGAAGCCCCGCCCCCAGCGCTCAGCCCCGGCCCCTCCACGGACACGGACACGGACACGGACACGGAGCGTTTATTGTCAGCGATGAGGATGAGCGTTAACCGAAGGCGGGGTCTGTGCTAGTGCCCGTCCCCGCCTGCACCGGGGTCCTGCCCAGCGGGGCTTCCCCGCTCTCCCGGGACAGGGCCAGGACACGCCCCACGGAGCAGGCCGCAGGCAGGGCCGAGCGGGCGGGCAAGCCCTGCGGGGCCGGTGCCACCGGGGTGACGGTGACGCGACGATGGGTGATGGACACAGGGCAGCTTCTACTTGTCCTTCTTGGTCTCCCCGTCGGGGTGCCTGGCAGCCGCCTGTTGAACAAAGGGCTCCTCGGGCCCCTCCTCCCGCGGCTTCGACTGCTTCTTGGCTTTCTGGTAAAGCTCGTTGAGGTTGAACTCCCGGATCACGTTTTCCTGCGGCCCAGAGACAGTGTTGGCACCCCCGGGGACCCCCGCAGCCCCTACCCTTCCCAGGTCACAGGCTGGCTGCCAATCCCCATCCTGCCCTGGGGTGGGGGTGGGCAGCGGGCTGAAACATCCCACCCACCTCAGAGAAGGTCCAGGAGACAGCCCGACCCTTCTTGTCGATCTGTGGCCGGCGCATGGTCTCTGTCCCACCCTGGAAGAGGATGAGGGTGGGCAGCTGCTTTGTGAGGGGTGAGGTGCTGACCTTGTACCTGCGGTGGGAGGGGGAGAGGCTGATGGTGACCCTCTGGCAGCTGCAGCAGGGGGCTGGGGGCTCCCATGGACTCTGCCCCAGCACGGACCCCACCGCCCAGGCTGTCTTCCCACCAGACCTGGTGCTGACGTCCGTGTACCGGCCGACATCCACCTTCCCGAAGTGCAACCCCGAGCAGTTGTACCTGGGGCGGATGGAGGGACATGGCTGCCAGTGCCACAGGTGACTGCAGGGCTGGGTGCAAGCCCTGGCCCCACGACTCACCAGGGCCCCCGGCAGGCGCCACTCACTTGAGAGAGAGGTCAGCAAAGATGGGGGCGAAGGACTGGCACTCGCTGGACCAGTTGGCAAAGAACTCGACGATCCAGGTCACCCGCTTGTCCCGCTCCAGCTCCTCCTGCAGCAGGGGTGTGGGGCTTAGCAGGGGACACAAGCACAGCCCGCCAGCACCCCCCTCAGGAGATACTCACATCTATAGTCTTGTCGCTGAAATACTTGATGTACTCGGGGCCCATGTAGAGGGGGGGCTTGCACGTCATCAGGAACACTGCAACAACAGCGGCCCTGAGCCCCCCCACCCCCCAGTGCCTGGAAGGCCCAGGATGGGTTTGGGATGAAGCTACTCCTTTCCCAGAGCAGCCCAGGGGAACCACGGCAGAGTGAGCCCTGGGGCAGGCAGACTTCCTTGAGCCCTGCCTCACCCACTGCTGCCCCCAAGCCCGAGCCCACGGAAGCTCCTCACACCTGCAGCCCCCTCCAGCAACAAAGGCCAAAGGTCAACCCCACAGCAAGAGGGAGCTCTGGCTCATCCAGCCAGGTGGCACAGGGGACAGGTAGAGACGGCTGGTGCTGAGGGCAGGCCAAGCCATGCCAAGGAGGCACTGCTGCTGCCTCCAGTGCTCTGGGCTCCCCCTGGCAGATCTCACCTATGCAGAGCGTGAGGTAGAGCAGGCCCATACGGATGTCGAGGCGGAAGAAGAGGATGGCATTTGCCACTTTGCTGAACATGAAAATGTTCCCGATGTGCTGCTCCACAGTGACTGTGGAAGGGAAAGAGGGATAGAAGATGGGACCAGATCCCCCCAGAAGACAAGGCAGATCTTGAGGGAGGGCCAGATTTGGTCCTCCAGACCCCAATCCACTCAGCTTCTCAGGGAAGGTCCCTTAAGCAGCCCCACAGTCACCCAGGCCCACCCCGCAGCACAGGCCCCAACTCACTGGAGCGTCGGTTCTTCATCATCACGATGGCGCTGAGGAACATGAGGATCTCCACCTCCCGCTGGGACAGGAGAGATGGTGTGAGCAGGAGGCACCCGTGGGACCCTGCAGCCACAGCAGAGCCTGGGAGCGGCCACCAGTGCCAACCACAGCCCTACTGTCCTCCCATAGTCAGGCTGCTCCTGGCCCAGCCTGGCACTGGCATGAGTGGCTGTGCCAGGCCCTGCTGGCCCCAGCTCTCTGCCAGCTCCCTGCCTCCTCCTGCAGCTCCTTCCCCTCTGGATCTTGAGAGGGAGACAGCAAGGAGGAGGCTGCCCCTGCCACAACAGGCACGGCCTCCCACCCTTGCCAGCACCTGAGGAGCCCTCAGCAGTGGGAGAGCATCGGCAGAGCAATGACAGCGGCTGCTGGGCTTCCCCCTCCCTCAGCTGGGCCGGCTGCAGCCCTAGCAGACGGCCGGGCACAGGGGCTCGGGGATGGGTGGCAGAGCCAGGTCAAGCCCGGCAGGCTGCACGAGTGGGAGGGGAGCCAGGCCCGCCCGGGGAACACCGGGGCGGGCACAGAGGGCGCAGGCATGGTGGGGGGGGAGCACGGGGAGGGGGCGGGCTCGGGCTCAGAGCGGGCCCGGGTCAGCGGCAGGCCGGGCCGCCTCACCCAGTCGAAGTCGCAGGGGTTGCCGTCCTCCCGCTGGGAGGGTAGCCCTTGGCAGAGCGGCGGGACCTTGCGGACGAGCAGGAAGGCGGTGGCGAGCAGGGCGGAGAGCGGGTAGTAGGGCCGCGCCAGCCAGCGGCACAGCCCCGGCACCGAGTACACCAGCGCCAGCAGCGGCGCCAGCACCGCCATCTTGCCCTCTGCTCAGCAGCTGCCGCACGGCCGCCCTGCTCCTATTGGCCCGCTCGTCTGCGGGAGGCGGAACGCCCTGCGGCCCCGCCGGCCAATAGCAAGCGGCGCTGCCCGGCGCTCCCCATACGGCGGCGGGCCAATGAGGGGGGAGGAGAGAAGCGGCCAATCAGAAGGCTGGGGCGGAGTCTCCCGTAGCAACGGGGGCAGTGGGCGGGGCCTGAGGGGCGCTCGGCCAATCGCGGCGGGGCGGCCCCGCGCGGGGCACGCCGGGAAGATGGAGAACTTCTCGGCGCTGTTCGGCGGGGCTGAGCCACCGCCTGCCGCCGCCGCCGCCCTGGGCTTTGGGCCCGCCAAGGCGCCGGGCGCCGGGGCCGCTCCGGCTCCCGCCTCCGCTGCGCCGCCGCCGGGCGAAGACGCGGCCCGCAAGGCCGCCGCCGGCCCCTTCTACTTGCTGCGGGAGCTGCCAGGTGCGGGGCGGGGCCGCGGGGCGGGGGCGGGCGTCGCACTCGGCCAATCGGCACGGCGGAGCTGGGGCGCGGTGGTGACTGGCCGCGCGGCCGGCCAATGAGAGGAGAGAGTGGCGGACAGGGAGGCGTGAACTGACAGCGCGACAGGCCAATGCGCGCGGGGGGGGGGGCGGGGGCAAGCTGTTAGTTCTCGAGTGGGGAAGTGGGGCTGGGGCGAGGGTCCCGGGGCGGGGCCGGGGGGGTCCCCGACGGTGGGATGGAGCGGCCTGGCTGGGCGGCAGCACCACCCCATCTCCCCCCCCGCGGCGGGCGCAGGCACCACGGAGCTGACGGGCAGCACCAACCTGATCACGCACTACAACCTGGAGCACGCCTACAACAAGTTCTGCGGCAAGAAGGTGAAGGAGAAGCTCAGCAACTTCCTCCCCGACCTGCCCGGCATGATCGACCTGCCCGGCTCCCACGACAACAGCAGCCTGCGCTCCCTCATCGAGAAGCCCCCCATCTGTGGCAGCTCCTTCACCCCCCTCACTGGCACCATGCTGACGGGCTTCCGCCTCCACGCTGGCCCGGTGAGCCCGGGGCTGAGGGCTGGGGGGCGGCCCCTGGGGCAGGAGGTGCCCGGCCCCGCCTGACCAGCCCTGGTCTCCTCTCCCCAGCTGCCTGAACAGTGCCGGCTGATGCACATCCAGCCACCCAAGAAAAAGAACAAGCACAAGCACAAGCAGAGCCGCACCCAGGATCCTGTCCCCCCAGGTATGGGGCTGCGCTTCACCGCCGCAGCCGTCCCCTCTTCCCTTCAGCCCCGGGGAGGCCCAGCTCATCCAGCCCTCTCGTTTCTCCAGAAACCCCCTCAGACTCCGATCACAAGAAGAAAAAGAAGAAGAAAGAGGAGGATCCAGAACGGAAGAGGAAGAAGAAAGAAAAGAAGAAAAAGAAGGTGGGTGGGGAGAGCCGCGGCCTGATACCCAGCCTGTGCCCACCCTAGGGGCCGTCTGGCAGTCGCAGGGCCTGGAGCCAGCGCGCGGCCATTCCCCAGGGATGCTGCTGTCAAGCAGGAGGTCTCACGGGATACCTGTCTGTCCTTCCTCTGCAGAACCGGCACAGCCCGGAGCACCCAGGGGTGGGCGGCTCCCAGGCCAGCAGCAGCAGCAGCTTGCGGTGAGGCCGTGCCGGCGCCGCCCCGGGAATCCCCCAGCCGGCGGGAACAGCCTTGACTGACCTGGGAGGGACTCATCCCTCTTGTGGTGCTCGGCACGGGGGCACGGGCTGGCCTGTCCCCCCACCCTGGCAGAGAGGACACCCCCACAGCCCCCCACTTGTGTCGTGCTGCCAACTGGGACCAGGGGACACGGACTGCTGGCACTGAGGTTGCCAACCTTGGCCTTTTATACCAACACAGCCCGGTGCATCAGGGCCTCTCCTTTTTAGTCACCTTTTGATTAAAGTCTCTGCTCTGAGGAGGGGCTGGTGGCAGTGGCTGCTGCAACCCTTGGCCGTTGTGGCGAGGCGAGGAGCTGAGACCGGGGGTGTCCATGGGGCATGCGGGATCTGCGCTGCCCTGACACGCTGTGGCCTGGGATGGAGTATCATGGCCGAGCTCCCAGCCCGTCTCCTGCCCAAGCAAGGGTGAGGCGGGCTCCGACCTTGGCTCTGGCTGCTGGGCTGGGTTGAGGGACTCTCTGCTCCTCTGCCCATCACCTCCCGGGCCTGGCGAGGACAGGAGTGACCCTGGAGAGGCACCGTGTCGCTGTGCAGAAGCAGCTGCTGGCAGAGCACCCCAGCTGCCATTGCAGGCACTGGGAGCTCCAGCAGCAGTCCTGGCATGACACCAAAGTCCTCCTTTGGTCCCAGCATCTTGCACAGGATCCTAAGCCTCGCCAGCTCCTGCAACGCCTTCCCCAGAGCGGCTTTCCTCATGCCCTGAGAAAAACCTTAGCTTCTGCAGGAGCTGAGTTTTCCCAGTAGCACCCTGAGGCGGTGCCTCCCCAAAACGCAGCTGGGCTCAGCTCTCCTTGGGCCCCCCTTTCCTCTCCCTGTTGTGAGGCAGGAGGGAAGGCCAAGACACTGGAGGACGGGAGCTCTTCAGGGGCTCCTCTGTCCCCAGACGCTAAACAAAGCACACACATGCCCACCAGGGCGGCTCATTAAATATCCTTTTATTCCTCATTTTTAAAATGGCTAATAATAATAATTAAAAAACAATGGCATGGCTCTGCAGAGGCCTCGGGAGACATATTGCCGTAGAGAAAGAGTCAAGTAGTGCCTGAAGTTTTGCAGGCCCCTGCATGGGGTGGTTTGCCCGGGCAGGGGTGGGGGGACAGGGAGCACTGGGCTCCTTGGCTGCATTTTTTGTTTTTGGCATGTGATGAGAAAATATTGCTTTATGGGGATGTACCCCGCTGGCCTTCCTCTTCCCCGAACGGAAATAAAACCAACTGTGTGACAGTGAAAAAACCCTATCAGACCCATTTTAAAAATTAAAAAAAGCAACAAAAATAACACACGCACCCCAGCCCCGTCCCAACCAACACAAACCCTGGAGAAACATAAAAAGGGTGAAAACCGCAAGTGGGGAAAGACTGGAGCCCATGAGTGCTTCTCTGCGCCTGCCGGCACCTGCGGTGCCAGCTGGTGGTTGGATTTGGGGATGTGCAGGGAAGGGGCTGCCCCTCCACCCTTCCTCCCCGTGCTGTGAGGCCCCAGGCAGGGTGGGCTGCGGGCTTCACAAGTGAAGAACTGGGAAGGAGAGTGTCCTCGGCTGAAAGCACCTTGGCCTTCAACAGGGGCCGGGGGGGGGTGTGGGGGTGTCAGGGCAGCCCAGGGGGGCACCTGCCAGCCCATGGCCCTGCCCACCCCGGGTGGGAGAGCAATGCCAGGCCCCTGCCCCAGCTCATGCCAGGAATGCAGAGGGTGGCCCCGACCCTGCGTGAGGGATGGGACAAGGTGGGGGCCGGGCCCCAGGCAGGGAAGGGGCAGTTTCTTCCGCTCTCTGGGTAAGATATATAATTTCTGCTTTTTTTTTTTTAATATTTATATTTATATATATAGATATTTATATATACACACACCTGGTAACTCAGAAAGAGAAAAAAAAATAGAATCCGTAACAATAATAATAAAAAAAAGTATTCTGGTTTAAAAACAATCCATTCCTACCACGCTAGGCGAGCGGTTGATTGCACAAGGCCCACAAGTGGCTGGCGCAGCCGCGGTGCTGCCGGGCACGAGGCTGCAGGGGTGGCCCCCGAGCCCCTGAGCCCGGCCAGGCACCTGCCGGCAGCAGTCCTCGGCAGGTGGAGGACGAGCAGCCCCGCTCGGGTCTGTGTCAGCCCACCAAGTCCCGGGGCGGGGTGGAGAAAGAGAAAAGCGGCGGGGGCCGCTGGCCCGTTGCCCCCTGGCCCGGCTCTCCCTGGAGTCCGCAGAGTGTCCGGCCACGTGTCGTCCCTCGGGGGCCGGTGGGTGCCAGCCTGGGAGGAGGTGAGGGGGCGAGCGGCTCTGCCCCTCATACTGAGATCTCGTAGGTGGTCCCCCCCACGCCGGAGACCTTCTTGACTCCCCCACGAGTGGGGCTACTGAGGGGCACCTGCCCCGGGCCCGGGGGGGCCGAGCCCAGGCTCTTGGGCTGCCCATTGGACTTGCTGTAGGCTGTTCTCATCTGCACCTCGTCCCTGGGGAGGCAAGGAAGGATGAACATGGGGTGTGAGGAGGGGGAGGGAGCGCGGCACCGCGGGGAGGTCTTGAAGCCAGGGGGAAGGATAGGACTGCAGGGCTGCTGTCACCCGGGGGAGGGACCCCAGCATCCCAGCAGCCACAGTCCTGCCCTCCCCGGGGACCTCCAGCACCCACAGCTGCCCCAGCTCCCAGAGAGACCTGTGGGGTGGCCCGGGGTGGGGCCAGCTCTGCTCTGGGGGGAGGAGGAGGAGGAAGGCAGGCGAGGAGGAGGAGGAGGAGAAGGGGGAAGGCAGGCGAGGAGGAGAGTTTCCCTCGCCCTTCTCTAAGCTAGGTGTAGCATCACTTCCCAGTGAGGGTGTTTCACTGTCCCAGGGCGCTGGTGCAGGGGAAGGAGGGCTGGAGGGGGCACCAGGTGGGGAGGGGGTGTGATGGGCAGTCGGCTCCCCCCAGGGCAAGGGCCCCCCCATCTGTGGGGCTGCAGACCACGCTGTGTGTGAGGTGGCCACTCCGGTACTTACTTTGGTGCCAGTAAGGGCTGCAAGGCCACCTCCTCCGTCTCGGGGACGCTGGCCTGAGACGCTGGTTTTTGGCTGCTGTAAGACACGGATTTTCCCAGGTGGGGGGCGGCGGGCTGGTCAGGGGAGCCCAGGGAGCGCACTCGGAGCGCGTGGGGGGGCTCGGGCTTGCCAAAGCGGGGTGGGGCCGGGCGGGTGAGCGGATTCTTGCCCAGGGGCGAGCGCTTCGAATCGTCCGAGGAAGAGCTGGTGCGGGGGGGCGTTGCTGGAGCCTGGTGTCGACTGGATGCCCGAGTCCACCAGCCCCACGTCCTCCTCCCTGCCTGGTGCCGGTGGCTGCTGCAGCAGCTTCTCCCGCTCCTGAATGGAGGCCACGATGTGGCGGGAGAGATTGTCATAGCGCACGGGCGAGGGCTCGCGGGGCGGCGCGTGCTTGGGGGAGACGGCGCTGGCGAAGCGGCCATGGAGGTCGGTCTCTCTCTGCTGGGCGATGCGGGCTGAGAGGAAGGGCGAGGTGTAGCCCACCGGCGGGTCGGGCTCTGGGCCTGCCTGCACAGACTCAAAGTCAGGGCTGTCGGAGGGCGTGAGCAGGCTGTCATACGACAGGCTGCCATTGCGCGTCTGGTTCACTAGGCTCTTGTAGGAGGTGGAAGTGGTGCCCTCTGAGCGGATGGACTGGAGGTGGCCCATCTCAAAGCCCGTGCCCTGGGCCGACTTGAGGCTGGAGGAGCGGGAGCCGCTGGAGAGCGGGTCGAAGTGAAAGCTCTTGCCGAAGGTGGGTGAGCGGAAGCTCTCGGGCTCCAGGCTGGGCTCTGAGCGGTAGCTGGGCTTGCGGCTGCTCTCACAGATGGAGTTGGGCTCCTTCAGGCTATTCACGCGGCTCAGCTGAGGGGCAGACACACAGCAGTCACCCACAGAAAGATGGAGCCCTGGCAAAGCTCCCAGTGCCCACTCCAAACTCTCCCCCAACCAGGTGGCATCCCCTCGAGGCCAGGTTCCCCCCTTGTCGGGCTGGGCAGTGGGCGCAGCCTTACCTTGGCACTGGTGGAGTGGGGCAAAGCTGCTGAGCTGCTGCTGCTGCTGTAGCCAGGCCGGTACTTGTACATGGTGGGAGTGGGGGGGCTGTCCTTGCCTAGCAAGCTGCTGTCTGCAGGCAGGGGAAGAAAGAAAGATGCTCAGAAGAAACGTGGCAGCTCCCCGGGGAAGGAGTGGTGTGCAGAGCCCTGCCCTCCCTTCCCAAGAACCGGCTCTGAGCCTGTGAGGCAGACAGACCAGGGGGGTGGATGCAGAGAGAGGGATGGGCTGTAGGAGAGGCGCACCAGGGGCAGATGAAAACGGAGTGGGATGGAAAATGTGTCCCCGTGGCAATGCATTTTGGGCCAGCACTTCCCTGCCCCTACAGCAGGCTGGGTGACACCCTGGGGTCAGCAGGGTGTGCACACAGAGGGGTCAGCGGGTGCCTGAGCACACTGTGGACCTGCTGGCTGGTCACCCCGCTGACACACACGCCACAGCCCTTCTCCAGGCAGCAGGGCTGGGCAGTGCTGCAGCCCCGACAGGGGGACGGGGAGAGCAGCAGAGGCTTTCAGCCCGCTGCGGGAAGCGGCTGCTTCCAAGCTCTGCCCTTCACATCCCACCTCTGTTGCAGGCAGCTCCGAATGCTGCTTTGATGATGCTCAGGCAAGTGGGGAAAGCAAGTCACGCAGGCTGCCACAAACATGCTCTCTGCCGCCAAGCCAGGCCGGCCACTCCTTTGCCTCCTTCATCCTGGCGATGCTCCTGTGCCTGCCTGATGCAGGGCAGCCTGCAAGCCTGCCTGTCACAGGCCACCAACAGCACTCTGGACAAGCACCACGCTGTCTCGGCTTGGCCTCCTGCTCCTCTCTGGTGCAAGGGGCCACACAGACCAGCCCAGAAATACGAGCACGTCCTGCCCCACAACACGGTGCTGCTGATGTCCTTCGGGTCTGCCCTGCAGCCTGTTCCACCTACAGCCCTGGCTCCTGGTCTGCCTGGCACAGCCCTGGGCTCCCCTTCCAGCGGCTGCCTGGGACCCTGCATGCCTTCCTTACCCTCGTTGGTGGCCAGGGTTAAGTGTGTCCTCAGGCCCGTGTAGCGGCTGAGGTCTGGCTTAGGTGGGGGTGGCGGCTCGGCGTCAGCAGACTGGCTCTCTGTCACCTCCAGGCTTCCTTTGGACTGCAGAGACAAAGCGCAGAGGGAGGATCAGAGGGGTACCGAGACCTCAGCCCTCTCCTCGGCAGGCAGGGAGCAGGCGGCAACACCGCGGGGACTCTCGCTGCCTCCTGGGCCATCTGACATACTGAGCGCTTGAAGGCGGCATGTGCCTCGGGTGCTGGGAGGTGCTGAGGAGCAGGGAGCTCCAAAGGATGCTGCAAGGGGGAAGGAAAGGATGAGGAAAGGCAACGGAGGGTGCAAAGCCTCATGTGGTCGCTGCCGCATGGGAGGGACATGGTTTCTGTCCCTTGGGGACACAGAACAAGATGACACGGAGGGGGATGGGGAACGTGACAAGGCTCACTCGGTTCTTTACTCACGGATGCAGGCTTGCACCCCTGGGCTCCGTGGAATGCCCCAACGCAGGGAGCACTAATCCCCACCTTCCTCACCTTCGTCCTCTTCAGCTCTGTCTGGATACCGTTGTCCATGATCTTGACAGTGATCTGACCGTCTGACACCTCGGGCCGCAAGAAGGGGGGTCTCACCAGCACCGTCTGCTCGGCCTTCGGGCGCCCGAGGTACCTAGGGAGAGGGGCAGGAGGAAGCTCAAGGCCTGGAGCTAGAGACAGGGCAGTTTGCTCCGACGCTGCAGGGCTAGCGGGGCACAGCGGTGCTGTGCCAGGCTCACCTGGGGGCCGGGGAGCTGCAGAGGACCCGGCTGACATTCTTACAGCAACCGTTGGTGAAGGGGTTGACACCACCACGGAACTTGCCCGTCACCTGCGGGATGAGGAGCATCGCAGCGTTACCGGGGTGGACAGGGACCTTGGCAGTGGGGGGTGTCTCCACTCCAGCCAGCCAGGTCAGGTTGCTCAGGGTTTGTCCAGCTCACTCATGACAGTCTCCAGGGATGGAGATACTCTGAGACGCTCCCCCTTTTCCAGGTCCCTGTTTCAGTGTTCAACTACCCTCGAGGGGCAAAAGCCCTTCCCTAACGTCTAACTGGAAGCTGCCTCGTTAGCTGTGCCCATCACCTCCTGCCCCCCTGCAAAGAGCCTGTCCAGCTCCATCCTCTCTGCAGCCACCCCCAACAGCCGCAGTAAAGATCCCCCGTCTTCAGGCTGCACAGACGAGGTGCTCTCAGCCTCCCCTCGCAGACATCTCGTGCTCTACCCCCTACCCAGCTCAGTGGCTTTCCCCTGCCTCAGCCCACCCTGTCGACATCTGTCTTGTCCCAGGGAGCCTCAAAACTCCCGGCCCTGGCATCAGCCCCGCAGCCATACCTGTTCGTTGGTAGTACGGCCCCTCGCCACGAGCACCACGTGGAACCCCGTAAGGCCAGCGACGGGAATGAAGAACAGGCCGGCCACGCACATCACCACCATGCTGTCAGCAGCCAGCTAAGGAAGAGCCACAGCCCCGCTCCACAGCACACTGTCCCCAGCCCCGCCACGGCCCTCCCACCTTGGCCCCGCTCCTGTGGCCTCGCAGAGGATACGTGACCGCCATGCGGACGCCAGAGAGCTCCTCCACCTGGTAGAGGACATAGAGCAGGCCGAAGCCAAACACTCCCATGATGTGCGTGGTGAGTGACAGCAAGAAGAGGAAGAAGTAACGGTAATTGCGCCGCCCGATGCAGTTGTTGACCCAGGGACAGTGATGGTCGAACTCCTGTCGGTGGGGAGAAGACGGGGTGAGGGGCTGCCTGGGCTTCCTGCCTGCACTATGTGTTAAACTCTGCACGGAAACAGAGAGGAATCGAGACCCGGCAGCTCCTCACCTCCACACAGTTGTCACAGACGCTGCAGTGGGAGCACCGTGGCGGCCGGTAGAAGCGGCAGGTTGCACACCATTTCATGCGCACCTGAATGCCCTTGATCTCCACCGTCTTGTAGAGCGGAGCTCGGAAATCATCCTCCTTGTCCTCGTCCTCCTCAGCTGATGGGGAAACCCCAGCGCAGCCACATGTCAGGGCAGAGGGGAAGGCAACGCCAGGGCCCAGCCAGCCTCCTGCCCTCCTGAGCTGGAGGTGCCCGGCATCGCCCTCCGCTGTCACCAGGTCCATCTCACCTGGCACAGGGACCAGCCACGGACCCCTAAAAACGTGGGGGTTGGGTGGGTGTGTGCCTCCCAGACTCTGCCCCAAAACCACGGCACCCATATGGGGTGCCAGGATTTACACTCCCTCCACCACGTGGTCCTACAGGCTGGGTGCTGAACCCAGAGCTACCTTCCCCATAGCGTGTGTCACCACCCGATCCCACCCGGCACGGGCAAGGAGGGCTTTCCTCATGGCTTCTGGGATTAGGTAATCCTCTTTGCCTGGGAGGAAGGAGACAGCTCTATATGAGACATTTCCCAAGCAGAGCCAGACTCACCTCGTGGGAATATGCCTGGGTCCATGAAGGTGGCCATGCTGAAGTTGGCCAGCACAAAGAGGAAGACGACAGCATTGTAGACAGGAATGACTGGGGAGATGTACAGACTGAGCCCCGGGCACCTGCAGGCACAGAAGCAGTGAGACACCCAGGCCTCATCCCACGGGTCACTCCTCCAGCGCCTCCCACTGCCTCCCCCCTCCCCTCCCCACTGGTCCTGCCCCCCACACAGCCCCAGGCCAGTGTCACTGAGCTCTGACGGTGCCCCCAGGGAGAGCAAGGGCTGAGCGGGTGCCAGCTGCCCCCTCCGAGCCCCGTGCTCGGTGATGGCCTGGCTGGGAAGTCCACGTCCCCTGCTCTTGGGCCGCGTTCCCAGGCTCCGGCCCAGGCGGGGGGCTGCGGAGGTTCCCTGCCAAACAACTCTTCCTTTTGCTCTCACCCAGTGCCCTCCACTCCTGAACTGGAGCTGTAACCAGGCCAGCTTGACCGGGGGTGTGTTCAGCCACGCTCCGCAGGCCAGCCTAACGCCCAGCCCTGGGGGAGCAGCTGTGGGGGGCCGGAGTGGTTTACGCTCCAGTAAACCAGCGGAGAGCAAAAACTGCACCCACAGCCCCAGAGGTGCTGTCAGCGCAGGACCCTGCTGCCACGGGGAGTGACCGCAGGCAGTGGGGAGGACAGGGTGAGCCGGGCTGACAGCATGGGAGGCACGTGGGAGGGATCCAGCCACAGGGGACCCGAGCGTCGCCCTCCACGTGTCACAGCAGGGAGCATGGGGACAGAGGGGACCCTGTGAGGGGATGCAAAACCAGCAGCAGCTCCACTGCCTCCAGCACTGCTCCTGCTCCTCACAATCTGCAGTTGGAGCCCAGCCTGGAGACGAACTCCAGTGGCACACGGGGACCCCACCACTGTGCCAGCCTGCCCGGCCAGCACCCAGCTCCTCCATGGGAGCACAGCAAGGGAATCACCACCGTTCCCCGCTGCCCTGGGCAGGCCGGGTTCCGGACAGCGGGCTTCCCCCTCAGAGGCGCCAGCGTAATACCCTAATCTGCTTTGCTGCTGGGAGTTTAATCCTGCAGATCTAGGACAGCATCTGTCCCTCTCTTCCCCCTGCAGCGATAAGTGCAGATGGATTTAGGCAGCAGGAGCAGAGAGGGGCAGAGCGCAGGGCTTGGCGGGCAGGGTGACATATGGTGCCAGCGCTGTAATCCCCTGCAGCCCCCGAGCAGGTAGAGGTGAAGGGGCAGGCACTGGTCCCATCCCCTCCTCCACTGCTACCCGCTGGGACCCAGCCAAGGGGACAGGCCCCATCGCCCCCGAAGCGGCCCTTGTCCTTGTCATGGCAGCCCTGAAAGCCTCTGCAAGGCTCCAACTGAGAATAAACCCTTGGCCCAGGGCTTCGCCCCCAGTTCAGCCCAGTCCAGAGCCAGCAGGGCCCTGAGTAAGGGCAGGGGGGGCACCGGCCCACACGGGGCATGGGGCATCGTGCGAGGGGACAGGGGACGGTGCCAGGCGGAGGGCCGCCTCCAGGCAAGTGGCAGCCAGGAGATAAGGTGGGTCCGGGCTGGAAGAGCAGGCACACCTGCCTTGGCACCGACCTGGCAGCGGAGGAGGGAGAGGCGGGCAGGGCACACCCAGGCACCGGGCATGGCTCCGTGCCCTGGCCCTTCCCTGTGCCAGGCGAGGGTGGGAAGCAGCAGCGGGACCTGCCCTGCACCGGCCAAGGAGAAGGCAGTCCCTGTCCCGGCACAGCAATGAGGGCAAGAGGAGAGCAGGAGAGCAAACCCTCTTGACTTGACAAGACACTTGGCTAGCAGAGCACACCAGGAGCCAAGCTCTGCTCTACCAACCAGCACACTCCTCCTCCTCCTGCTCCTCTCCCGGAGCAGGGCCCGGCACCACCACCCTCTGCAGCACCTCCAGGCCCCAGCCCTGCACCTGCAAAGTTGTCTTCTCCAAAACCTCTTCCGCCCCTCAGCCCACTCCTCCGTGCTGCTCAGAGCGAGCGCCTGGCTGGGGTGGGAGCCTCACCCTCCTGGGCACCCTGGGCAATGCCTCCCCGCCTCCACATATCTGAGACAGCATCTCTCCATGTTTCACCAAGAGGTCTCCTCCGGGGCGGGGAGCGGCTCCTTCACAACCTGCGCAGCACCGACCATGCCAGCTCTGCCTCCTGATGCAACTGGCCCTGCCGTCTCCTTCGGAAGCCAGCCAGCTGGATTCCCCGCAGAGCAGGCAGCACTGGCACAGCCAGGACGGTCTGGTCAGGAGGAGCAGTCTCCAATCTGTGCCTCAAAACTCTCGGAGAGCAGCCTTGGAGAGGTATGGGATGAACGCCACATTGCCACGCCAAGACCTGAGCAAGGCAACAACACACTAGCCACTGCGAGCCCAGCTAGCCCAGTATGACCGGCATTGCTGGGAGCCACCACGGGACTGGAAGCCATGCCAGGAGCAAGGCACTCACACCTAGCTCAGCTTCCTCCTCCCCTCCGACAAGCAGGCTGTGCCGGGGAGAGGGCTCGTCCCACCTGCCCCAGCACCCGGCTGCTGCTGGGGCTGCCCCCGGCCACCCACTGGAACAGCACTGGCAAGAAATGCTCAAGTGGTTTCAGGGGTTTGCAGAAAATGAAAGTCAGAAAGTCTCCCAGGCGAGAAAGCTTCCCAGTCTTGCAGAGGGAAACTGGTATTTGCAGCAGGGCAGGCAGCAAAGCAGGGAGCCAGCAGCCCCCGGTACTCACCTGGCAGCAGAAGTGCTGGGCAAGGAGCAAACCACCCATTCCCTGCAGCTTCCAGGGCCAGAGGCCTCGCTGGCAGTGCAGTTTCAAGGAGATAGCCCCCCCCCTCCTCATCACCACTGCTGTCCCGGCCTTTGAGGGACCCAGCAGGGCTGCTCCCTGCCCTCCTGGCCCGGCAGCCTCTTTGAAGGGCACTTCTTTCCTCCCCTGCCCTGGGCATCGGACACGGGGAAGGTGGCCACTTGTAATGTCCCTTCGTCCCAAGGAAGGGCAGAGCCAAGCACCCCGCACCACTGAGCTGAGCACTCCAGCTCGAGGGAGCCTCCTTAGCTCTGCTCCCTGCCCAGCTGCAGCGAGACTGCTGGAGGGAGAGGGGCAGGGGGGCTCAGATGAGCCTTAAAGATAGGGAAAGCCCTTCCAGGAACACCGAGTAATGAGCTGCTCTCTCTAGAAAGAGAAATCCCAGCCCAAATCTTTGTTTGAAAGGGATGGAGGGGAGCCAGGGAGACCCACTGCACACCAGCCATCCCTGCACAATGGAAATGCCAACAGCAAGGCTGAGCCAAACACGCAGCCCAGAGCCTTAAAGCCAGACCCTGGCAGGACAGGGGAAAGATAGCTGCTTCAGCAAAGGCTGGCAAAGCTCTGGGACAGGCAGAGGGAAGAACTGGCCCTCCAGCGGGAAGGGAATACCTCCCCCATCACCTCCCACGCTGCTGGGCACCGAGCCCTTCACAGGAGTGAGCAGCACAGCTCCCGGGGGGGGGCAGGATGGCAGCAAGCAGGTCCCCAGGGGCAAGAAAGACTGACCCTTTAGCTAAGAGAGCACCAGCAGACTCCAGACACCTTGGCACTGAGAAGGATGCAGCCACAGCTTTAAGGGGACAACCAATGATGCCGATGGGTCAAACGGAGAAGACTTGCCTGGCGACACTGATCCCCCTGCCCTGGCAGTCCAGCTCTGCTCTGGGGGCTGCATATTCAGCTCCAGGGGGAGCAGAGGGCTCGCTGCAGCACGTCCTCCAAACCTGGCCTCTGGTTTTGGGTGGCTGCAAACCCTAAGGCAGGACTCTGATCACCCCAAGAGCCGACCTGCCAGCCAGCCTCCACAGCTGGATGAAAGACTGAACTTGGACCTTCAGAAGGGAGAACCGATCGGAGGAGCCGGTGTGGTGCCTCGGCGCCAGCTCACAACCCCTGTCCCGATCAGGTCTTGCCAGCTGCCTGCAACTGGCCAGGCAAGCTGCCAGGGGCTGCTCTGCACTCAGCGAACTTTACACTCTGAACAACTGGCCAGGGGTGCAATGCCACCCCCGGGTGGGATTTCACAGGCCAGGGCAAGCAGAACACCCTCCCCAGGGACCCACAGCTTACACGGGAAGCCTCACATTGAGCACTCCTGAGTCACAAGCACAAAGCCAGGTTCTCCTCCCCGGCACTCCCACGTGTGGTAGCCCACTGCCTGCCACCCTCCCAGCTCTCCCCACACCCAGGGAGGGAAAGAGAAATCCTCACCATACACAGACCACACATTACTCGAACCAAATCCATGCTTGTGGCCTCAAACTCCAGGGATTCACCTCCCCGAGATCAACCACTAACCCCACCCCACGGGAGGGAACATGGTCCTTTGCAGCACAGGGAGCAAAGGTGGCTGCCGATCCCCAAGGGGAAACTTTATTATCAGAAGCACTGACGTGCTGCTGCCTTTTGCTCTCGCAGGCAGAGAGCACAGGGCTGCAGACCCTGCCTTGATGCCGGCAGCAGCCGGGAAGCACGGGCTCCAGCTCCGCAGGGGAAGAGGAGGGAGGCTGCTCACCATCGTGGCTATGCAGGTCTCTGAGAACTCATCAAGTTCCCTCTCTAGATCGGGATGCAAAGCACACCCATCGCTAGAAGAGCTGTTGAGACTTGTCTCTGGCAGTGCATAAGAGAAATCGGGGAACCTCGGGCAAACTGAGTCACATCTGGTGGCAAAGAGCCCATCTCTGATCCAGTCATAGCAGAAGTCCATCACTCTCCAACCTGACTTCTCCTCCCTTCCACAGGCTCCAAGCCACCCTGCAGCCCCTCATCCCCTGCCCTCCCCCCGAAGAAAGCCATCCTGAGGACACCCTCCCCACCCTGCCTGCATCCCTGGACTCTGACCCGCCACCGGGCCAGCGAGGAAGGGCTAGCAAGTGCCAGGGCTGGGCTCGCCCCGCTGCCTCTCCAGCTCCCGAAGGCCTTGCTGCAGACACGACCCCTGCTCACCCCAACGGTCACACAAGTGTGGGTCCAACTAGGAGCCTGCGTGCCACCATGTACCAGAGGCACCGCTGGCTCCAGGGACTGCCGCATCCTGCCCTGGCATCCCCATCCTCCTGCCTCTCCTTTCCCTCTCCTCCAAGTCTTTACCTCCTCCCCTCTCTCCACCAGTGCTGACGGAGGTGAGAGCTCCTTTCCCAAACGGATGCAGCTCCCTTGCAGCCTCCCCAGCTGCAAGGACAGGAGGAAAATTCAGAGTCAGAGGTTTTACAGACAGATTCACCTGATTGCAAGAAACAGTTCATATTTTGCAGGCTTTTGTACAGCCCTAAAAGCCACACTGAGCTGTGGCCATGAACAAGAGTGGAGGCAAATGGAAGGAGGAGGCTGGCTGATGGCACACTGGCCAGAGAGCCCCTGCCAAGGGCAGGCTGGGGGTCCTCCCTGCTCTGGAGGGGAAGGGGAGGCTGGGCACCCACCGTGCTAGGAGCAGGGACCAGTACAGGCCAGCAGCAGGGGGGAATGCAGGAATGCACAAACTGACCCCAAGGGGGAATTTCAGTCCTAAAGCAGCACCTGTCTGAGCCCCCAACAAGTCAGAGACCCCCACTCCTTCCAGAGGGAGGACAGGAACATTCCCTCTTCCCACCACCCACTCCCTTCAGCACAATCAGCCTCAGTTCATTTCAACTGCCACATGTTCTGCAGCATCTCCTAATTAAATTAATCAATTAAATAGAGTTCTTGGCCCAGAGATATAAATCCTGGGCCAGTGTGGATGGACCAAAAGGTGTCCAGCAGATGTGCTAGAAATAACACAATTGGAACCTTTCAAGAGAGTTATGCCAAGCCCCATCTGCTCTCTGCCTGGGAGGAGGCCCCATGGGAGGTGTCCCAGAGCACCCCCCACCTCGCAACTTCCATTTCACTTCCCAAAGTACAAGCTTTAGGTCCAATGCTGGTGGCAGAACCTTCCCAAACAGGTCTGCAGCAAGCACACCAGGCATGGCAAGTGCTGTGGAGGGGGACAGGGACAGCCAGTGTCGAGGTCTGCCAGGCAGGAGGCTGGCAGCTGCTCTGCCCGCCTTTCGCCAGGCAGGAAAGGGGGGCACAGTGATCCTCAGAAAACCAGTCCTATGGTTCACAGGCAGGTGGCAAACTGTGGAGTGGTTCTGTGTTGCTTCCATCCCACCCCAGCACCCGGGCAGACACTGCCCTCAGAGAACTGTAACATCGGGGAGTAACACAACTCCCTTCCCACCGAATATCCCGTGTGAAAATGCACCGTGCTTTGCTGCTCTGCTGGAGATTTAATTTGATGTTTTAAAGTAGGTTAAATAACATCCACTGACCTACAATTAAGGCGACCCTGCCCAGGTGTTCCTGTTCTGAACAAACCTGCTCTGCAGCACTGGTGCCTGCTCCTGGTGATGCCTCGCGCCACTCCGCTTGCTGATAAGCACCGCTATCGGCTGCTGCGATAGCTTGCAGCCAGGTACTGTGGGCTTGGCCACAGCGGCAGGGACTGGGTTTGGGGGGACAGGGCTGCCCTGCCATTCCCCACCCCCCTGCCCCAAAGTGCAGCGTGCAGCTCGCCATGACAAAGCAGAGGCACGTCTGTCCCTGCAAGTCACGCTGTGTCGCGCACAGCTGCTCAGAGGACATCGCCTGCTCCCTCCTCTTCTCCTTCATCCCCCTGAAGTGGCAGCACACAGTCAGCCACTTCCTGCGTGTGTCTGACGCCTGAAGCAGCAAAACCTCCAGCTTCAGCACTGCCGGCAGCGCTGGCCTGATACACGTTCGGTGCCTCAGCGCCAGGGACTGCTGCATGCTGCTGAGCGACACTGCCAGCTGCCTCCCGCCGCTGGAAGGAGTAAATCAAACTGTCCTTTAGTCGTCAAATTACTCTTTTATTGCCCGGTTGTTGCCAGGCGTTAAAAGCCACGGTGACCTTCCAACCACCGATGGCTCCATCCCAGGGAGCGACATCCGGACCTTCTGCCTCCAAGGAGAAGCTGCCTCCCGCGGCTCCGGCTAATCCCCAGCCCAGCCCCAGCAGTGAAACCCCTCAGCAGAGAAAGCTCTCGCCGGGGAGCAATGGAAGGTGCCCCGCCAGAGCAAGCCATCCCAGTGAGTGGGAGATGCTCTCCGGCAGCAGCAGGTGCATCTCCCTCTCTGCCTGGCCAGGGTCCCGCCAGAAGCAGCTCACAGTGAAGTGAAATAGTCAGTTAAACAGGGAGGAAAAAAGGGAGCTGAGATCATCTCCCGCCTCCCTGGAGAGAGCTGGACGAACAGAGTGCCCCGCACCTTCAGACCGGTGTGTGCTCTGCCCCTCCGCAGTGCTGGGGCAGGAGGAGTAAGTGATGGACCGAGATGGACTGGAGGGGGACAGGATTGAGGTGGGATGGATGGGAAGAGGACGGGAGGGATGGAGGGAGGCTCGAGAGGCAAAGCAGAGCCGAAGGCAGCTGGCTGGCTGGAGGGTGCCACAAAGCAGGCACCCTGCCTGAGGGTATGCAGGCAGCAGTCACCCACTGCCTTCCTCTCCCCTGCCTCTCCACGTCCCAGGCCAGCAACCAGCACATCTCTGAACCACCACAAGCACCCTGCGCCCTCCGTCCAGAGCCACCATCAAGTCTTCCAACGTGGGAGCACAAAGAAACACACATCTTACCTGCAATCTCTCTGCTGTTCCCCCAAAACATAACCCCCCGCAGAGCCTGGCCCCAGGAACACAGTGCAGGGCTCAGCGGCCCGGCCTGGCCGCCGTGCTCCGGCGCTCCTGCCCAGCACAGGCGTGCCTCAGCACCCGCCCAGGGGCGTGCAGGCAGCTCCCTGCCAGGGGCTCAGTGCCTGAGACCCTGCCTGCCTGCCTGTCGCCAACCCAGAACTGGCACAGCTCGGGCCCAAGCGAGGTTGTAAGCTATTTGTCAGCCAGGAAGGGAAAACGTTAACTTAAGCAGCAGCCCTACCCCTCTCCCGGCCCAGGGAGATCCCCACAGTACAGCCTGGCCCTCGCCAGTAACCGATACCATTTTATACCCTGGCTTTTCCCCACTGGCTCCAAGGCCAACACAGGTGTCTGCCTCGGGCCCCAGAGACGCACCGGCAGGCCACCTCCTTTGGGTCCTCTCCAAAGATACCAAACCCTCATTTCCTCAGGGCAAGGCTGACATCAGCAGCAGTGAGAGATCCACGCAGGGGTCAGAGTACTTCTCCTTGAACTTTCCTTTGCAGCTCACAAATCAGTTACGAAACTCTAAAAATAACACAGAGCCTGCCCCAGTCTACCAAACCACTTGACTTTGCTCCATAGGAGAAAAATTATCTATGCCATTTTCCACCTACAGGTCACAAACTAATTCCCAGCCTGGCTGATTTGCCAGAGAGTGGCCAGTGAGGCGAACGAGTTGTGCAAACACCCAAAGACAGAAGAGGAGCGGCTGCCAGGAACTGGAGCTGAGCGATGGCACAGCACCTTGCCGGGATCCACCGTGCCCCGCTTCCTCTGGCTCACTCACAGCAAAACCGAGAGAAACACATCCAGCTTGAATCGCTCTGATGGACTGCAGGGCTACGCCATCGTCCATCCTTTAGCACCCAGAGCACAATATCCCCCCTTTAGTCCGGCAAGAAGTCACAGCTCCTCTCCCAGATAACCCTCATGTGGGCTCTGCCCCCGAGACCCCACGGCACTGCAGGGAAGGGGGTGGGACGCCAGGTTGCCTTTCACCCTCCCCGCTGTTTGGCCGAGTAGCTGGGACTCACGTGAAGGCAAAGAAGAGGGTGGTGGCTCCCACTAGGAAGATGGCAGCAGCTGAGACCGGGACGTATTTGCTGGGTTTGAATCTCTTTCCAGATGCTGCTGGCATGTTGGAGCTGTGGTGGGGGATCCGCCCCGCAGCATAGCCCAGGCCCAGCGGGAGTCAGAGCAGAGCAAGACGAGAAGGGGAGGGGGATGGGGGCGAACTGCTACCCAGCCTCCACGCCTGCTCCCAGGGTGAGCTCTGCAGCAGACAGCCCACAGAAGTCCCCGTCGGTCCCCAGGAGAGGAGTCCACACTACGCTCTGCTCTGCAATAGTTCACAGGCACAGGGATGGAGGTTTAAAAACATAAAAAATTCAGAGCAGAGACCCAGACTTGGGTTTAAAGCAACCGTTGGGGGCAGGAATGCCAAGAGTCTTTATGAGCTTCCCTCAGCCTGCAAAAAGCAGGTCCCCACACGGCCGATGCCAGCAGCCAGGCTCTGAGGGGGAAGGAAGCCTTCCAGGCTTGGGCAAGGGGCTGAGCGTGATGTGCCGGGTGAGGAGCTGGGCGCACCTTTGCACCCAGTGAGCACCCTGGGAAAGAGCAAGATATTGGTAAACTTCTTGCCAAAAAGCCACTTCTCCTTTTTAATCTGCCCTCTGATACGCTGCAGCCCCCTCCGGTTGCCGCACACGAGGAGGGGTTTGTCTGGCAAGCAATCTGCCAGCTTCCTCACAGCGCTGCTGTGCTTCCTCCTCCTCCCCCTCGCTGGAGGGGGTCACAAAAACACTCTCCCTGATTTCACTGGGTTGCGGGACTGGCCGGCTGGCAGTGGCCGTTTAATTTTATTTATTTATCTCTTGATGGTTAAAGCTGAGGAACAGCTGGTGCAAGGTTGAGCTGTAAATCCTTTCTTTGCAAGGGGGGTGGGAGGGAAAGGTCCAGTGGATGGTGATTTTTGTCCTCTTCCTACTTGTTCCTTTCTCCTGACCCCCCAGGCCTTTCCACAGGCTTAGTATCCACTCCGTGGTTGGGCATCGAGAGGAATTTCATTAAATCTTTTCTGTGGCAACCATTTCCAAGCCGTATGGGTAGGTTAACAGAGAGATCTGCAGCGAGATCTGGAGGAGAGCTTTCAGGGCACAGTTTTACAAGCCCAGGAGACAACCGATGGTGAAAACGGTGCTGAATAGGTCTGTCTCAGCCATCGCCCAAGCAGTGCAGGGAACAGATCTCAGTTTGTTCCAGATTGCTCCATTTTTAACTCCCCTTCCTTCACTGAAATTCTTCTTCATTAATCCATTTGTCTTTAAAAAAAACTATATAAAATCATTGAAACTTGACATCTGGTAGGCCACACCTAGGAAAAAAAAAAGTAAAAAATTAACAAGGCAAAAGAAGAGGCACAGTCATATCAAAACAGTCACTAAAGCAACACTGAGCTCCCCCCAGGACACGGAGGCAGGCATTTAGTGAAGGATGGAAACAGCGCCTGGTAGATTTAAAAGCCTATTGTCAAGTCCCAAATCAGGAACACGCCAATCTCTGAGCCCAGCTCTGACGCCCAACGACGCCATAGCCCCAGGCCAATCACCCAACATCAGCATCCCTTTACACATCTGCAAAACTGGAGTAATGACCATGCTGTGGAAGCTGTGATTAGCCAAGTGAGCCCGGCCGCAGCCTGACATCTCCCTTCCTACCCCAAGGCCCCACAGCGCTGGCTGCAGAGAAAGCTGAGCCACCTAACCCATCGGAGACCGCCTGAGAAATCCATGCCGAGCCCTGAGCAAGGTGAGGGACCCTACGAGCTCTTGCCTTTCCGCAGTTATAGCTTTGAGTCCAATCGCTAGAGAACAGCGGTTCCCTTCAGGTGAGGGGGCTGATCAGAGGTTTGGAGACTTAATAATAGGAGGGTGGAGACCGCAGAAAGAAAAGACAGCCAGGAATCTCATCCCATTCCCCCGGAGGGTAGGACACGGGAGAGGTCCACAGAAAACACCAGTCCCTCGACCGGAGCAGGTACTCATAGCTCTGGCCAAAGGAGAGCTGGGCTCTCACTAGGTAGCCCCGACTGTTTCAGGGTGCCCTTGGGAACGTGTGACCCTTGGCCAACCATGAGGACGCAAGAGAAAGAGGCGCTGCAGAAAATGCGGAAAACCAAACCCTTCTGGAAACAGAAACAGGAGGCACCAACCTGCCCCAAACTCCAAATGCCCAAGAGCCTGCCGCAGCTCAGGGACGAGCTAGTCACCGATGATGTTGCACCGACTATTACTGCTACAGCAACTGCTCCCCAGTTTGTCACTTGCTCTCTACTTTGCTGCCTCCTGGTTCCGTCATGAGGCCTCTCCTGCACTGCAGGTCCAAGTACAGAGCCCTAACGACTTACTCACTTTCCCCTTCCAGTTTTCTCCTCTTCTACCTCTCAGTTTTTTTCGTCGGAGTGGACCGGGGAAATATCTAGTGCTGACTAAACACTGGTGAAGGTTGAGAGAATGGTGGCACAAAATTAAAGGCACATTTAATGACAGGAATATATTACAATTAAATCAGTTCAGTCACAAAACAAGGCGTCAGTCACTTTGGCTGACTAATGAAGAAACCGCTCCCACTGTGCAGCAGCTCTTCTTTTGCAGAAACGAAGCTCAACTTCTCAAACCACGTTCTTTTTGCCCTTGTGACCAAGAGGAAGCGCTGGACTGATGCTTGTGAGCCGGCTGGGGAAAGCTGCAGTCTCACCTGCTTCCAGTTCTCGGCCGTGGTGAGTTTAGGAGTCACACCAGAGAAAACAGTGGTTTTCCCCAGCAGGCGCAGAGCTTCCTGCAGAGCAGCAGCTCCCCGGCCTCACTCTGCTCTCCAAGATATGATACTGAGCTTCGATGAGAGACGAGCGCAAGCCCCAACACACACAATTCAGGAAAAAGCCCGACACCGGACAAAGGTGAACCCCGCAATGCCATCGCCCAGGGAGGGAGATGCTCGTCCTCTGAGCTGGCTGCGGCTGCAATACAGGCAAAGAGCATTTCTAGGGGCAGGTTACTCGGAAGTACAAAGATGACATCACTGCTAATTACTTTAGCAGAAGCAATCTGCTAACGTGCTCATCTGCTGTAACAGAACACCCCAGCTCTCTGAAAGGCTCCGCCATGAAAACAACGCCACACCTCGAACTCAAACAGATACTGCCAAATTGAAGGAGTTTTTTCCTGTGGTATTCCTCCTCCGGAGATCTTCTCCACCCCCTTCCCCGCACAGCACAATCAGTGTGCACCTCATCAGGGCGAAGTGCTTCCCCAATGGTTGCCCCTGAAGCCCGAGCAGGTCCCGCTGGGTTCTGCCTCAGCTATTCCACCTGAGGACGAGGGAACGATGAATTCAAGTGCTCCAAGCCCTCACACAGGGTGATCCGGCACATCATGCCTCTGCAAAGGCCTGTGTGCCACCTCAGCTTAGCACAGAAATGAACACCAGGCAGTGCAGGAGCGAGGTCTTCATCAAATAAAGAATGTATGAGTTGAGATAATTGCTCATGAGACAGTCAACCTGAACATGCACTAAGTGTGGGGGAGAAATCCCAAGCGCTGTCATTAGCGACACCCAAGCGAGGTGCAATGCAAATATCATCCCTGGCTCCTTGCTGCCTTTGCCCAAGAATAACTCCGCAACTCATCAAACCTACAGAAGGCTGCTGAGCCCATCCCGCCCGGCTCCCAGAGCCACCACGCAGCTCAGACTCCCTCCGCGTGCCCCACACGGTGCTGAGCCCCTCCGGAGCCTGCCCGCCCCAGCCCTGCTGCGCAGGCACAGCCTGCTGCCCTCTGAGCCCCCGGGCCGAGAGCGGGAAGCCGAGGCCAGGACACCTGCATGCCCCAGCCACGAGGCAACAGGTCTCATCCTCCTACAGCTGGGAACATCCAGGTTGCCAAAGCCATCAAGGGTGCAGCACGGCATGGCGTGCCAGGATCTCTGCTGTGCAGTCTTCAGGGTATCCTCTTTTCTTTGGGTTGAACTACGTGGCTTACCTCATCTCACCCTGACTGTCCTTGCCGTTTACCCTAGCATCCAGGAGAAATGCAAGCAAAATCCACCCTGACTTCCCACAGATCATGCTGATTCAGGCCACGTTCACACAGATTCTCCCAAATACACACCTTCCTCCCTAGCCTTTCCCTCCTGCAGCCTATCTACCTCTGCTCTATCAAGACCTCTGTTCCAAACCCTTTGCCTCTCTGGCCACTTCATCCCCATCCACAAAGGCCTCTCACAGACTTCTCTGCTCAGAAGAGTCCCCAGCTCATCCGCTTACCTACGAGCTCTGCTCCTGCCTTCGATTTCTCTCCCTCTGCCACTTCCAGCCTGGCAGCTCCTCCTTTCCAGCTCCTCTGGACCTGCCCTCAACTCAGCCCTAACTCCTTTCTCCTGCAATCAAACTCTACTGAGTGTGTGCGTCACCAGTGACTGCCCCTTCCCTCTCCCTTGGGAATTCCACCTGTTTTTCCAATCCTAGCACCCCTTTTTCAGAGCATTTTCCTGGCTCCGCTTTGCTCAGCCACCTCCAGAACACTCTTCCCCAGTCTGAAGGGTTTCCCTCCACTCACACGAGGGACTGCGTCTACTTCCCCTCATCTCCCTTCCTGGGGACTTCCTTTCATTTTTAATTCCTTCCCTCAGGACGTTTGCAAGCATGACTGCTGCCACCTTCCATTTCTTTCCATCTGAGTCTCCTTTTCTTCAGGTAAGGCCTTGTAAAGTCTCATGCTAATCTCCTCTTCTTCCAGTGCTTGCTTCTCAAAGCCCCATGTTCCTCCTTTACTTCCTACCGTGCTTTCCACCCTGCTTTACTCGGTCTGCTACAAGCTCTCTTCTCTAGCAATCTACCCAGACGTAGCCCGAAGAGCTGGGTGCTTTGTGGCTCGATCTTTCTGGAGCATCAGACAGGACACGAAAACACGCTTCACCAAGCTCTCCCCACCTGTGCTGGGTTGGGGAAAACACATGTAACCAGCCCACAACATTCCTTCCTTATTTCAATGGCTGTCGATAACCACTGCAGCTCTTTGACATGTTCCTACCCCTGGAAGGAGGAAACATGCACATCAACATTACAAGCTTTCCTTAAACACACCACCTTTCACCACCGCCCGGGGACAGGTGTGTAATGGCACGGGGAGGAGAGAGTTCACTCTGTTACTGGTTCCTAAACACACGTCACTTCACTGCAATCCGCGGTTACCTGCCTGCCTACCCCAAACCAACCAAGTTTCCACGGCGCAGGTCAAACAGAAAACAATTCCTTCCACGTGAGGCAACTCCCAGACAGGGCAGATCCAGGATCGCACAAAGACAGGATGTGCTTTACCTGTACCCACTTTGTTTTGATTAACTACACCCAGGAGTTACAGGGAGAAGCCCATTTGAGAGCTCACTGCTGTCCTCAGCCTCAGCACCCCTGGCCTCTCACCGCTGAGCCCAAGCAAGAAGGCCAGCCTGTGACCAAGGACCCCCCTTTCCTTCCTCCACAGGCTCCCTCTCCTAATTTTGTCGTTGCACAATCAGCTCTCATCTACTGCTGAGATTTAAGACTCTAAAAACTAGCAGACAGAGCAAATGCATTCTCCAACCTGCCAGCCAGTGAACACAACTGAACCAGACCAAACATCTCATGCTGCAGACCACCAACACCAGAACATCACTCACCTCCGCCACCCTCCCTGTCTTCTGGCACAGAGAGGTGCCAATGGGATTGGAAATGGGCTGCAGCCAGCACCCCTCTGCTGCAGGGGGTCCCTGCGATCACAGAGCACAGACAGCGAAAAGTCAAATGAGGATTTTTTTCAGCCCAGACAACAGGATTGGACATAGACTGCAAGCTAAAAAGCAGAGCCATCACCATCAGATGGCTGGATGTCACAGGGAAAAGTAAATCTGGCCACAACACAAAGCCATGGGGTCCTCCCCACAGGAGACTGTTTTCTTATACCCCTGTACCACGTAATAGAGTTCAGGCCTTAACTGTGCTCAGTGCTGTACCTGAATAGGAGTCCTTTTCTTAAGGAGATGATTTGGTGACACTTTCCTGCTTTAAGTTCAAAAGCAGGATGCGCAGCAACACGTACCAGACGCTTTTGCTCTGCGGGGAAGTTTGGAAACCCGGCCAGAATTAGGCTTCCATGGCCGTCCTCCTGGCATCAGGCGAAATGGCCCACACCTCATACAACTGCACTTCTCTGCAGTTAGACATACAGGTTTTTTAAGGAGAATAAGATACAGAAAACGGACAAATAATTTATTGCAGCCAACAGCTAGAAGGCCGGCATCCACTCAGTGCTTATCTCCCAGCCTGGCTTAGACCACTCCCATCCTCCTTCCCCTGCCCATCTCACTGGTTTACACAGGATTAGCCCCATTTTAAGGACAAAGCAGGGAAGAACATAGTCTCATCCATCGCAGCTGTGTCTCACCCCATGCACTGTGGCAAGCGAGGCACAAATCCAGCCTCTTGCCATTGCATTATGAGACATGTTGGCAACGGCAACCACGGGCACAGAGACAGATGTAAACGTCCCCAAACAGGCCTCTAAAACAGGAGCTAAAAGTTCTCCCGTCGGACCCCGTCAGCTCCACCTAATTACCACCTTCTCTGCCTCCAGTCGGGGCTTGTACCTTAGAAACCAACAAGAATAAAGTGCTCTGCTAAGAACAACTGCTGCCTCGACCGGAGGTAGTGAAGGTGATAATTAGATTAAGTCCACTAAGACACTCTAAGATCAACTCTCCTCATTTTGATCTAGACAAGGCTCTAGTCGTATTTTCCACTTGCCAAAAAAATAATCAGTAGCACCGAGTACAGAAAAGCCTGCTTCCCTAAACACACAAATTCAGATCTGTGCTGGAGCGAAAGCCGGCAGATCCAGGGAAACCACTTCCCAGGGAGTCACCAGGAAGGCGGCATGAGGAACACACGAGCAGCCAGCCGACTGTCTCCCACATTGGTGAAACAAAGGGGGGGCTGCATGTCGTGGGCTTTACTTCGTCTCAGGGAGATGTGACCAAATGCACAGATGCACTAATTTGGGATTTACACACCCCAGGTCTAGAATTTGGGACTTCTGAGGAGAAGTCAGGTTGAACACCTGCCAGTGCAACCCATTACTCCGCCAAAATCGGGGAACACAACATGGAAACATGCCTGGAGGAGCAATTAGGCTTTGGGCACATGGGACAGGGCTCTGTGGCCCGAGAGCAGGCACCTAACTTCTGGTCCTTGGCAGGCCACAGAAGTTAAAGTGCGTACTTTCAGACACCAGGCTTTCAAAATCCAAAGTTATTCAGATTTCCTCAGCAGCACTGGGGACAGTCCCAGGTGCAGGTGTCTGTGCGAAGGCTCCCTGCGGCAGGCAGCGGCTGTTCCGCCCGCCCGGGCAGGAGGGAGCCGCCGGCCGCCCGGTGCTGCCTGCCCGGTAGCTAGGGCGTGGAGGCACAGGCGCTGGGAAGCAAGAGCAAGGCCAAAGGAGCACGGCAGCAACCTCCGCTGGCCGCGGGGCTGCGCCTGACGGCCCCCCCGCGGCAACGGGCCCCCTGTAAAGGCGCTCGCAGGCCTCAGGGGGCTCCTGCCCTCCCAGCCCCGAACCGCTGCCCTGAGGGCGGCCCGCCCGGGCCGGGGGGCGGCGGGCGGGCGGAGGGCACGGCGGGAAGGGGCAGGAGGCAGCAGAGCTCCCGCCCGGGCGGTACCTCGAGGGGTCGGGCAGGGCCGGACTACGCGAGGTGGCAGGCGCGGCCGTGCGGAACGGCGCTGCGGGGACGCGGGCGCCAGCACCGGGGGCGGCCGGAGGGACCGGCCAGCGGGGGTGCCCGGGGCCGAGCCCTCCCCTCGGCGGGGCGGGGCAGGGCCGATCCCCGCGCCGGTGCCGGAGACGGGCGGGGAGGCTGACCGCCGGGGTCCCGGGCGAGCACGGCGCGGAGGCGGGGGGCTGAACCGGGGCAGGTCCCGGGCCGCGCATGGTGCCGTCGGCACACGGGAAGCAGCCGCCGGAGCGGAGCGGGCCGGCGAGGCCTGCAGCGGGCGGGCGGGGGCGGGCGGGGAGCCAGGCCCCGGGGAGGGGCGCGGGAGACCGGCCGGCTGAGGAGGGGGCGGCCGGGCCTGCGCGGCTGAGCCGGGGCCGGAGGCGGTGAGACGGGGCGGCGGAACGGGGCAGGGGGCAGCGTCCCACGTGACTCACCGGCGGCGGCGGCAGCGAGAGGCCGCGACGAACGCTCCCGGGCACGGACCGTGGCCGCACTAGGCGGCTGGGCACGACGTCACGGCCGCGCCTGCGCACCGCCCGCCGCCGCGCGCGCCCCCGCCGCCGCCTCTCATTGGCCGCCGTGCGGGGAGCCGCCGGGGAAGGGCGGCGCGCATGCGCCTGAGGCCGGCGGGAGGGGGCGCGCATGCGCCACAGGGGGGGCGGGACCACGAACAGCTCCTCGGCGTGGGAAGACGCGTGCGCGGAACGTACCACGTCGCGGAGTGAGGGGCACGGGGGCCGCGCCACGGCGCTGCGCACTGCTGGGGGGACGCAGGGCCGGGACCCGCCGTCCCCGCCCCTCCCACCCCGGTCGAGCAGACACTCACCCACCCGCCGGCAAAAGGCTTAGCCATTTAATAACAAACGTTACAAAAGGTATAAAACCGGACCGCGGTGCCTACGGGGCTGAGAACCGGCACGGGGAGGGGAGGGGGCGCTGCCACCACCGCCGCCACCGCTACTTGAGGTCCATGAAGCGGATGTCCATGATGAGGAGGAAGTTCTTGGGCAGGGGGCGTGGGGCCGGGGAGAGGACAGTGAAGACCTGGCGCTCCAGGTCGACGCCAGTGACAACGATGAAGCCAGCCACGCTCGTCTCAGAGATGTTGTCATCGGGGCTGTCAGCGGTGCTGACGCTCAGGAGGTGGTGCACCATGTCCCGTCCTGGCGTCACCGGTACGAGCTTCAGCTGGTTGTCCTCCTGCGACATGCCCAGGGGCAGGCAGGAGTCCGGGATGGTGGGAGCCCCCACCTTGTAAATCTTGACGTCGGAGAACTTGACATCGAAGGCGTGAGGGTAGAAGCAGCCACGGAAGCCGTAGAAGTACTCCCGGATGCGGTCATCTCGGCATTCCCGCCGGAAGTCCTTGGAGCGCTCCACCACCCCACCGGACTTGGGGAGCAGGACAGTGCGCACAAAGTGGGGCAGGTCCCTCTTCAGCTCGTTGTAAAGCCGCTCCTGGTCCAGCACCACCACCACGTCCACCTCAAAGGCAGAAGCTGCGTGCACCAGTGCCTGGTAGCCCGAGCCCTTCACCCAGCCGCAGGTGTTGATCACGCAGCCGCTCACCGAGGCGCGGCGGTTCACTTCACAGCGCTGGTTGAAGACATCGGCCAGGCGGGATGTGATCTGCAGGGGAGACAGGGTGGAGGTAGCAGGACAGAAACACCTTTTTGGGGCACCCACGTCCCCAAACCTCAGCCGGCTCTCTCCAATGCCGTCCCCACCTCCTTCCATACCCCCAAGGCCTCAATTCCCGCAGTGGCACCCTGCTAGCTCTGACTGGGCGAGAAGCTCAGGGGAGCGAGGGCAGTCCCTGAATAGCATCAGAAGGGCAGGAGGCCAGCATGGCGGGCCCTGTCCTACTTCTCGGGGACACAGCGATCCTCTGTACTGCTCCAAACACACTTTGTTATTTACTGCTGATCCACAGGAGCAACACCCGGTTCATGGACAGCCACCTGGGACAAAATCCTTCCCCACCATCAACAGACAGCCACAAAGAGCGATCTGCCATTACAAGAGGCTCAAGTAGCTCCAAAAACATGTTACAAGCACTTAAAGGTGCTCGGCTACAGCAATGCTGCTTCTCTGTCCTGAGGGCTGCCATGAAAAGGGCTGTGGCGGGCTTCAGCCACGCAGAAGCCTCTGTCACCAAACAGCAGCAGTGGGAGGACTCTGGGGATTCAGGTCAGCTTTTTGGATGTCTTCAGGTTTTTCTTTGGCTTCTTTCTATCTGGGTTTCCCTAAACAGAGAGCCGGGCTGTGGGCCGCAGGAACAGGGGGTTCCTGCAGGGGCGGAATACTGTGCAGTGATGGCCACCATGCTCTGGCTAACACTGGCTCTGCACAAGAGCCATCAGGCCATGCTGGCAGCTGCACTCTGCTCTCCTCTCACCCAACAAGCCCTGCAGGCTGAGCTGGCTCAATGTGACCTGTGGCTCTGGCTTCACCCTCTGCAGCCAGCCAGGACTCGCAGCCTGCAAAAGGCCTCACATAGGGGCTCACAGGCAGTGAAAAGCTCCGCTGTGCTCCCTCAGCTCCTCTCCAGGCTGAAGAGCTTCTTCCTAACTCAAAGGTCTCCTCCAGCTCCTCCACCACCTCCATCACACCTTCACCCCTCACTGCCTCAGCCCTCCGTACATGTCTATTGAGCTGCAATGCCCAGAAGCAGGCACAGTGCTTGATGCAGGGACATGCCACAGCCCTACACAGTGGCAAAAGCAATGGGATGGTGCCAGGTAGGCAGGGACCTCCAAACTGGGCCTGTCCCCGGGGCAAGACCCCTTGACAGGGTCCCCGTGCTCACCTTGTTGTAGAGCTTGATGTTAGTGCCTGGTGTGGTGGAGCCGAAATGGTAGACGAGTGGGGCTTGGAGGGAGAAGCCCTCCTCCACGTCGGCTGGCCGCTCGATGTAGAGAGCGCCCATGGTACCAGGGATGGAGACGGATCCCTGGCCCACGTCCAGCTCCACAAAGGTGGGCCGGCGCCCCAGGCGCACAGCATAGTTCAGCAGCAGGCGGCACACAGTTGACTTACCCACGTCAGTGGGTCCGACCACCATGACGCGGGGCCCCCGCTCATCCTCCCGCTCTGCCTGCCGCCGCATCTGCTCCAGGGCCGTGTGGGTGTTGAGGTAGAGCAGCATGGGTGTGTCCTTGGAGATGTAGGCCACCTCGGTGCGGCCGCTGAGCTGGACGGTGCAGCCGTGCCAGGTGAAGACGGCCACCTTGGCGCCAGCGTCGAAGGTGAACTTCTTGTTGCGGGTAAGCTCGGTGCCGAAGACCTCGGCCATGCCGGTGAGCAGCTCCAGCTGCACTGTCTGCGAAGCCTCCACCTCGAAGCGCAGCTCCGTCTCCCGCTCCAGCTCGAACTTGGCCACCTGCTTCTTCTCCTCGCCGCCGTCGTCCGCCATGACGCTCCACCGGGCCTCGCCTGCCCGCTGTGGGAAGGGCGGCGAGTGGCCGGCCGGTCCGGGCCTCCCCCCCGGGCCTGTCCCCCGAGCCGCCGGGCCGCGCCCCCCGCGCTGCCGTCCGCCCTCACGCCGTTGCCGTGGCACCCGCCAATGCCGGCCGCCCGCCTGGCCCCTCACCCACTCACGGAGGCCGCCGCGCTTCCTGGCCGACGGGGCTGCGCCGGAAGTGAGATCATAGCGGCGCGCCCGGCGCGGTGGGCGGGGCCCTGAGCGGGGTTGCCATGGCAGCCGCGCGGGGCCGGGGCCGTGACGTGGTGACGCACGGACCAGGGGGGCGGTGGCGCGCGGCACCCGGAGGTCATTTGCATCTCATCTGCATACCGCCCAGGGCCCCGTACCGCACGCCTCGTTGTCGCCTCCTGGCGCCGGGCCCCGCCACCCGCCGACTCGGGCCCCGGGTCCAGGTCGTTCGCACGCCGCGCCCTGCGCACGCTGCCTGCCCCCCCCGATTTGCGTATCATCTGCGTGCGGCCCGGGGGCGCCTCCGGGGAGACACGGGGGGCGCGGGTACCGGCGACCGCAGCGCACCCCGGCGGCGGGGCTGACGTCGGAGGTGCCGGGCGGTGACGTCACGGCCGCGGGGTGCGGGCGGTGACGTCGCGGCGGCGGGGGATGAGTCACGGTGCCGTGATGCAGTCCCCGGGCACGCAGGGCCCCCCCCTCGGCTGCCCGGTGCCCCCGCCTGGCGCCCGCCCCGTGGACAGCGGCAGCGGCGGCAGCGGCAGCGAGGACAGCGGCGGGTGGTGAGCGGCCCCCGGGCCCCCCATCCTCCCCCGCCCGGCACCGCATCCCCCCGGACCCCCTTCCTGCCCCGCGGGACCCCCGTGTGGCCACCGGGGACCCCCAATCACCCCCCCCCCGGGACCCCCCATCACCCCTCCCGAGACCACCATCTGCCCCCCGGGACCCCCATCACCACCCACCCCCGGGACCCCCGTTACCCCCCCCGCGACTCCCCCGGACTCCCAAACCCTATTAGGGGGGCCCCCTCATCTTCTCCCCCGCCCCTTCCCCCACCCGGTCTCCCTGGGGACAGCAGGGACGGGGCGGTGTCCCCCGCTCCCCGGCGCTGCCCCCCACTCCTGCGGTGAGCCGGCCCGGCTCCGCTGGGGGCGTGGGGGGGGGCATGGGGGGGGGCGGTCAGTGCCGCGCCCCCTCACTACCCCCATTTAACTCTTTGCAGGCCGCCCCCCTTTTCCGCCTCCTTCTCACCTGGGGGGGCCCGGGGCCACGGCGCCCCCCCGACCTTGTCGCGGGAGGAACGACGGCTCTCGGCGCTCTGCTGCGCTGCTTCCCCTGCGAGCGGCTCTGCGGGGGGTGCACGGTGCCCCCCGCCCCCCCCGCGCCCCCCCGGGGCCCTGCCCCCCGCCATGCCCCCCGCCCGCCGCCGCCTGCCCCCCGCCGCCCACCTGCCCCCCAGGACCTTCCACAGCTACCTGCCGCGCTCCCAGCGCACCTACAGCTGCGTGCACTGCCGCGCCCACCTGGCCCGCCACGAGGAGCTCATCTCCAAGGTGCCCCCCCAGGCCCCCGGGTCGGCGGGGACCCCCGTCCCCCACGTCCCAGGGGCTGGGGGCTCCGTCCCAGGGCGGCATCGGGACAGCCGACGTCCCCCCGTGGCGCCCCGCTGTCCCCCCGTGGTGCGCCCCCCCCTCGGTGTCCCCGGGGTGGTGAGTGCCCCCCCTCGGTGTCCCCGGGGTTGTGAGTGCCCCCCCTCGGTGTCCCCGGGGTGGTGAGTTTCCGCGCCCCCCTCCCCCCCCCCCCGGTGTCCCCGGCCGGCGCATTGCGTGGTGGCGCTGCAGCGGGGCGGGGGACGCGGGTGGCCCCGGGGGACAAGGGGCGCAGCCGGTGACTTGTGCGTGTCCCCACAGTCCTTCCAGGGCAGCCATGGCCGCGCCTACCTGTTCAATTCGGTGTGAGTACCGCCGGGCGGGGGCGGGCGGCGGGGGGCTGCCTGGGGCTGCGGGCCGGGGGGCCGATTTCAGCCGTGCTGTGCCGTGCCGTGCTAAGTCAGGCTGTACCATGCTGGGCTGAGCCATGCCGTGCCATGCCAGGCTGTGCCAGGCTAAGCCGTGCCAGGCTGAGCCAGGCTGTGCCATACTGGGACAGCCATGCCAGGCTATGCTAGGCTGTGCCATGCCGGACTGTGCCAGGCTAAGCTGTGCCAGGCTGTGCCATTCTGGGCTGAGCCAGACTAAGCCATGCTGGGACAGCCATGCCAGGCTGTGCTGGGCTGTGCCAGGCCATGCCATGCTGGGCTGAGCCAGGCTATGCCATGCTAGGCTGTGCCAGGCTAAGATGTACTGGGCTGTTCCAGGCAGTGCCATGCTGAGCGGAGCCAGGCTGAGCCATGCCAGGCTGTGCCATGCTGGGACAGCCATGCCGAGCTGTGCCAGGCCATGCTGGGCCAGGCTGTGCCATGCTGGTGGCACACCCCTGCTCTCCGGCGCAGGGTGAATGTGGGCTGTGGCCCGGCGGAGCAGCGGCTGCTGCTGACGGGGCTGCACTCGGTGGCCGACATCTTCTGCCAGAGCTGCAAGACCACCCTGGGCTGGAAATACGTGAGTGCCCCTGCATCCAGCACCCCCACCCCTGTGGGCACTGTCCCGGGCACCCCAGATCCCTGGGCTGGGCTGGGCACCCCAAACCCGTTGGCAGCAGCCCAGGGACCCCAGCCCCATGGTAGGGGCAGCGGCACGGGCACCCTGCTGGAGGCACGTGGAGGGGGTCTCACGCTGCCTCCCCCCAGGAGCAGGCCTTCGAGAGCAGCCAGAAGTACAAGGAGGGGAAGTTCATCATCGAGATGTCGCACATGGTGAAGGAGAACGGCTGGGACTGAAGGGCGGGGGGGGGGGGGCACGGCAGGGGCACCCCCACCCAGCAGCACCCCTGCCCTGGTGGGCACCATCGCTGGGGTGCTGCCAGTGGGTACCCCCCGCCTCTGCGCCTTCCCTGGTGCCCCAGGGTGCCCGGTGCCAGTCGGTGCCCCCCGGGGGGGTGTGCTGCCCCCTGGGGGGGCACGGTGCCATCACCAGCACGCAGGGGCCGTGGGGGCTTTTCTAGGGCAATAAAGGCTTTTGTTTTGTAGGAAGGTGCTGGGTGTGACCTGCCCCCGGCCCTGCCACCTCCCCTGGTACCCTGGAGTGGCCCCCACCCTGGCATGGATGGGGGGTGTCCCTGGTAGCCCCAGCATGCCCCCCCAGGTTGTCCCTTCCTCTCCCCACAGGCAGGAGCCGTGCAGTGGGTCAGTGCATTTACTGGGGGCTCAGGCCCCAGCTGGTGGGCAAACTGAGACACGGGGGGGAAGGGGGGGAACATGACACTCCACATTGCCCGGGATAGGGGGTTGAGGGGGCAAGGGGGAGAGGTGGGGAAGGGAGGGGTGGGGAGATGGGGAGAGAGGGAGAACTGGAGGGAGGGATGGGAAGGAGGGATGGAAAAGAGGGAAGGGTGGGGGGCTGGAGGTGGCTGAAAAGGGGGGTAAGATGGAAGGGGGGGCGGAGGAGAGGAAGCAGGGAGAGGGAAGGGAGGGAAGGAAAAGGAGGGATGGAGAGAGAGACGGAGGGATGGAAGGAAGGACAAGGGAAGGGGGGGAGGGAAGGAGGGAGCAGAGGAAGCAGGAGGGAGGGCAGTGAGAGGAGGGAGGGCAGCAGGCAGGCAGGGTCAGGGCTGGGGGTCGCTGAGGCGGCCCATGAAGAGGGGGATGGCACTGGCATCATGCCAGAGGACGAAGAGGAAGGGGCGCAGGGCCTCCAGCACCAGAGCTGTGCGGGCCACTGAGGTAGCCATGGCGCTCGCCGCCTCCACACCGGCCTCGTCCAGCGCCAGCACTGCGCGGTGCCGAACAGCGTCCACCATCACCGCCGGGCCCTGTGCCAGCCCACACAGCTCCGCATCCAGGAACAGCCCGTAGTCTGTGACACCAGTCCTCAGTGTCACCCCGTGGGGACACAAGGGACGCTGGGGACACAGGGGTACGGACACACACCAAGGGGTGCACGAGGGATACCAGGGTCATTAGGGGCAATGGGGGGCACTAGGGGACACTCAGGGATGTGGGGGACAGCAGGGAGATGGGGGGATGTTGGAGACACTGGGGACCAGAGACAGCAGAGGTGCTGGGGGACCCTGGGGACACTAAAGGCATGGGGACATAGGGGTCTCTGGGGAACATTGGGGATACTAAGGGACATTGGGGTCCCCGGGGAAAAGGACCCACACAGGGATCGGGGAGGGGCCAGTGACATCCCATAGGGAGTGACATCATTGCACCTCACCACCCATGCCAAAGAGACATCACCCCCTAGCCCTGCCAGCCCAAGCAGTGATGTCACGGGCAGGCCCTGGGGCAGGGGGTTGGTGGCCTTACCCATGTCGTGGACCACGGCCACCACGTCCAGGGCGCGGTCGAGGCGCAGGCGGGGCAGGGCCAGGGCAGTGGCCCGGGGGGGTGTGCGGGCTGCCCGCCGCAGCAGCTCCCGGAAGGCAGGGGGATCCAGCGCTTGCTCCAGGGTCCCCAGTGCTCCCGGGGCGCCCTGTGGCACCAGCACCACCAGGCTCATCCCCCCGCTCAGCTCCATCCGCCCCACCTGTGGGACAGCCACTAGTCCTTAGTGCCACCGCGGGGACCTCACAGCCTGGCACCCTCAGTGCCACTGGAGCGACATCACACCCTGTTAACCCGCCCCAGCACCACAGCAGCGACGCCACAGCCCCCCAGCACCAAGCAGTGGGGTCCCAGCTGATGGGAGGTACCTGGACCTGCAGGTGGGGGTCGATGAAGGAGGCCACCGGGTACTTCTTGCTGGTCATGGTGGGCACCAGACGAGGGGGGCGCCCCGGGCGCAGGAAGGGCAGTGGCACCGTCTGCTTGGCCTTCAGTGGTGTGCGCCAGGTGGCTGCAGGGACACGGCACCGGGGCTGCGGGGGACGGAGGGCACCCGAGGGGCCACACGGGGGGACCCCGGGCTCAGCCCCACACTGATCTCAGGGGGATCCTGTCCCCGGGTCATACCCTGGAGGTGGATGGCACTGAGCAGCAGCAGGCGGGACTGGGGGGGCAACGTGGGCAGGAGGCTGGGCAGCAGCCCCCGACTGGCCTCGCGCACCCACGCGTTGATGCGCAGCAGGTCCAGGCTCTCGTTGCCACTCAGCTCCCACGGGCGGGTGCCATAGATGTGCCATGACTCGTTGAGGAAGCGGGGCCGGAGGTGCAGCCCTGCTCGGTAGCACAGCTGGCATCAGCCCCGTGCCTGCCAGCATCGGTGGTGCCACCAGTGCCCAGGCACCTGCCTCACCTGGGTGGTGGAAGATCTGTGCAGCAGAGAAGAGGCCAGGCACGCTGGCGAGCTGCTGCAGGGCACTGTGCACGCAGCCCAGCTCCGGTGGGTACACCAGGATGGCACCTAGGCGCTCACGGGTCTCACCACGGGCACCTGCAGGCACAGGAGAAGCTCAGCCAGGCACCCATGGGTGCACCTGCTGCTCCAGGCTGGGATGGCCATGGGGCCGCAGACGGTGCCCTCAGTGGCAACAAAAGCGGCACCCATGGCAGAACCTGCGGCAGTGCCGATGCAGGTGGCGGTGGCAGCCCCTCACCCAGCAGGAGATGGGAGAGCCCCATGGCGATGTTGAGGGGAGAGAAGAGCAGGTTGGCATCGGGCTGGACGGCCTCTGCCATGCGCTGGTAGAAGCGGAGGGCAAAGGTGCCCAGCGCCTCGGCCACGGCGGTGCGCTGCTCTGCCGTGGGTGTCCCACAGACCTCGGCCGGCTCCTCATCCCCAGGGCACGGCGGGGCGCTGGTGCCAGGGGCCTCCTGGGTGCTGCTGGGTGTGGGTGCTGCCGTGCTGCCATGAGCCACGGTGCCCAGCTCCTCGGGGGCTCCTTCAGGCACCTTGGGGCTGGGGGCGTCTGCGGCCTTGAGGGGGGCATCCAGGCCAGGCAGCTCCTGCAGGTGGGTAGCGGGGGGGGGCCCTGGCAGAATGGGTGCCCCCACATCTCCCGGTGGGCCTGCGTTGGGACAGGGGGGCACCAGCAGCGACAGGAACTGTCTGAGCAGCTTCAGCCAGCTGGGAGGGGCCTCCGGGGATGGCACCTGGGCACGGGGACCAGGGTGAGGAGGGGCACAAGGACACCCAGGTGAGGTGAGGGTGGGTGTGGGGGCACCCGGGCACAAGGAGCCCACGTCTCTGGGCCATACTTACCTGGGTGACAGTGGCCGTGGCTGTGGCCACCAGCCACCACACCAGGGGCAGCCAGAGCGTCATGGTGGCCATCCTGGTGGGCAAGCACAGGTCAAGGGCTTGATAAGCACCCAGCACCCCCACCCCAGCTCCCAGCACCCCACCTGCCCCTCACCCCAGCACCCTGCGCTCCCATTCCCTGCACCGCCTGTACCCCTACCCTGTGCACCCCGGTCTGACGCCCCCCAAGGAGGTGGGTGTGGGGGGCAGGAGGAGGGTGCTGGGCCCACCTGGGTGCCTGGCAGGTCGGGTCCCTGCGTGTCCAGCCGGGCGCAGGGGGGATCTGGCCAGATCTAACCCTGGCTGGTTAAAGATTAAGGAGGGCGGCAGGCGGCTGCCGAGGCTTCCCGTAAATCAGCTGGGCTGGAGCTGGGGGGGTGCCTGGGACATCTGTGAGGGGCGGGCTGGGCACAGGCACCCACGGCAGGATGCGGTCCCCTCATCCAGTCCTGCTCTGCCCCCGGTACTGGAGGACCAACCCCCTCAGGCAGGCACCCTTTGGGAGGTGGGGTAGAGCATCCTAGCCACCCAACTGCCCCCTCTCCATGGCCCCTGTGGTGACAAGGGACAGTCTAGCCCCTCAAGCACCAGCTCAAGCTCCCTGTCCTTGTCACCCTGATGCCCCAGGGGGAGGCCCAGGTGGTGTGACCCCCCCCGGGTCCCTCCCTCCACATTTCTCTGCTGTCTGGGGTGGGGTATGGACCACCTTGCCTTTCGGCCCTCCAGCAGTGGCCACTAAAGGAGGTCCATGGTGCTCCCCTGTCCTGACAGCACGGAGTGTGCCTGCCCCACACCTCCCCAGCACCTCCTGCTGCTCCAGGGGAGTCTGGCCCCTCTTACATGAACTCTATGATCTCCTCTGCCTGGTGCCAGGCTTTGCATTTTTGGGGTGGGGTCCCTAAGGAGCCCTCCCACCCCAGAAGTAGGAAGGGCCAACCTAGGGCCTCTGGGCAGATAGCTGTGGGGCAGGCTGCCCTCGCCTCACCCCCCAGCAAGCCCTGGGGCAGGGACGCCTCTGGGCACCCCACCCTGCTGGAGCTGCCCGCGGCTGCACGGGGGTCTGGCCCCTCACAGCCCCAGGCCAGACCGACCCCTCGCCCCCTCCCGTCTCTATGGCTCCAGGCCGCCCCAGGCCTCTCTGGCACCACCACTCGACCCGTGCTGGGGGCGGGGCTAGGGCAGCTTGTCCCGCCTCCTGTGGACGTGGCCCGGCAGAGCCCCGCCCACCAGCACCGGGCATCGCTGACCATGGCCGGGAGGATCGCGAAGGTGGGTAGGGGCACCGGAGACACCGGGAGTGTCAGGCCGGAGGTGCGGGGGTGCCAGCATCAGGGTGGGGCTGGCCCGGGGTGCCGATCTCGAGGTGTGGGTATCCTGGTGCTGGGGTGCGGGGGAGGCGGTACTGGGGTAGTGGAGGTGCGGAGGGTGCCGGGGCCGGTGCGGGAGTGTGGGGAGCGGTACCAGGTAGAGGGTCTCCGGTGCCAGTGCGGGGCGGGACGGTGGTACTGGACGGAGGGTCTGGGGTGCCGGTAAGGAGAAGGCGGCGGTACCGGGCAGAGGGTCTGGGGTGCCGGTGCGGGGAGGGCAGGCGGTACCGGGCGGAGGGTCGCCGGTGCCGATGCGGGGGGGCGGCAGTACCGGGCAGAGGGTCTCCGGTGCAGGGGTGCCGGGACTAGTTTCGTTTCCCCGGCGGGGCCGCCCGCCTGGAGGGGCGTGGCCCGGATCTGGGCCCACCCAGGGGCGTGTCCTGCGAGAAGATCCCGCCCATGGGGGCGTCTCAGTGCGGCCCCTCCCACCACGGCTCCCCTTGCAGGAGCTGGAGGAGGCGCGGCGGTGGTGCGGGGTCCGGCAGCTGCGGCCGCTGGAGGGCGACATACGGCGGTGGACGGGGCTCCTGCTGCCCGTGAGTGGGGCGGGGCGGGGCGGGGGCGGGGCCGGACACGATTAGGGCACGGGCGTGGCGTCTGTGGACAGAGGGGTCCTGGGCATGGGGTCCTCAGGGTATCGGGGGGGTCCTCTGGAGGCGTGGGGGGCTGTGGGCACAGGGGGATTGCGGGGGCACAGGGGGCCTGGAGGGGAGATGAGCCCCTGGGGACACGGGGTGGGGCTTCTCCCGAGGGCACTGGGTGGGTGTCCCCATCAGGGCAACGGGGTGGGAGGAGGGCTCCCCCTGGGTGGGGGTTCCTCTCCAGGGACTCAGGCTGCGGGGGGTCTCCAGGGGAGGCACTGGGTACCAGGGCTGGGACAGGGGTCCCAGGGGCTCTGAGGTGCCCCCCCCCCCGGTGACAGAACAACCCCCCGTACAACGCTGGCGCCTTCCGCTTCGAGCTGACCTTCTCCCCGCACCACCCGCTGGTCCCCCCCTGCGTCACCCTCCACACCGACATCTACCACCCCGGCGTGGACACCGATGGCCGTGTCTGCCAGCCCCTCACCTCTGCCCAGCACTGGGTGCACACCACCCGCGCCATCCAAGGTGGGCATCCCGGGGGTGACTGAGGGGGCACTGCAGGAGGGGGTGCCTGCCCTGACACCCCCCTGGTGCCTGCAGTGCTGCAGGACCTGCTGCTGCTGCTGGACAGCCCGGACCCCCAGCGTGTGCTGCGGCAGGATCTGGCCCGCGAGCTCCAGGAGACCCCCGAGGTGTTCCAGCGACGGGCCGAGAAACATACCCGATGCCACGCTGAGCCGCGCCCTGGCCCCTGAGCCCCCCGCAGCCGGGGGCACCCCGACGTTACTCCCCACTCCCTGCGCCAGCCCAGCACAGCCCCGTGCCCCAGCACCATAGCCTGGGCTTGGGGTCCCAGCCTGGTGGCACGGGGGCCTGGCACTCTATGCGGGTCACGTCAGCCGTTAATAAATTTCCTCCCACTTTGTCCCTGTGATGCCTCATGGGGATGGTGGGGGGCAGCGGGGGGGTGCTGCTCACCCCATGCCTGCCCAGGCAGGTGGGTGCCGCCCTGCTTGCCCCCACCATGGTGGAGGTGCTGACACCTGCTTGGTGCCAGTGTCCCTGTGCCCGTGTATGTCCCCCCTGTCAGGGATGAGGCCACCGAAAGCCTTTACCGCTGGGCCAGACCGCTCAGCAGGGCTGTGGGACCGGGGGTGATGGCCTTAAGGTGAAAGAGGGCGGACAGGCTGGGTGTCAGGACACAATTCTTTCCGTGAGGGCGGCAGCAGTGGCGCAGCTGCCCGGAGCAGCAGCGGGTGCCCCATTCCTGCGAGAGCTCAAGGTCAAGCTGGACAGGGCTCGGAGCAACCTGGTCTGGTGGGAGGTAGACCAGGTGGTCTTTCAGGTCCCTTCCAACCCCAACCACTCCATGAGGACTCTGTGACAAGGCAGAGGGGGGTGGCACGGGTGGGGGGCTGTGGGGGAACCCCCCCTCAGCGCTTCTTGGTCTTCACCAGCCCCTTGGCCACCAAGCAGCGGTACAGCTCCTGCAGGTAGGTGTAGATGCACTTGGCATCAGGCACCGGCATCCGCACCATGTCCTCCACCTCCAGCAGCGGGGCGCAGCCTGCCCGCTCCCTGTGGGGACACAGCTGTCACCAGGGGCCCCCCGCCTGGGGACACCGCAGGGTCGGGGGGCCGGGGGGGCTCTCACTCGGCGGTGGCGAAGGCCAGGGTGAAGTTGTGCCGGCGGGCGCCGGGCTCCAGGCTGGCGTAGTCGAAGGCATCGGGGAAGAAGCTGTGGAGGAGGGCGCAGAAGGCCAGGCCGCTGCCCCAGCTGCCCGAGAAGTTCTGCACATCCACGTGCTGCCGCAGATGGATGGGGGTCAGCCTGCCCCACGGCCTGCCCCACAGCCACCCCATGGCCGCCCCACGGCATGCCCCGCAATGCACCACATGATGCAACCCACAGCCTGCTCCATGGCACGCCCCATGGCCACTGCACGACACAACCTGGGGCGTGCCCCACGGCATGCCCCACGGCGTACCCCACAGCATGCCCCACAGCGTGCCCCACGGCCGCCCCGCTCTCACCTGGTAGCCACGGGTCCTGGCGCGGCACCACTCCAGCAGCATGGCCTTGACCGCGGCGCTGCCCCCGACCCGCTTCAGGTGTGGGGCCGGCCCCGTGGCTGCCCTGCAGGCGGTGCCAGGCACCGTGGGGCTCCGTGCCCCCGCACCGTGAGCCCCCGGCCCGGCCTCCAGGGGTCTGCAACTGGCCAGTGGCCCTGACCCACCCCAGAGCTCCCTGCTGCCCCATGGCCCCTCAATAAGCCCACAGCCCCATTGCTCCCCATTGCCCCATGGCCCCCTCAGTCCTGCTCCCCCCACTGCCCCATGCCCCCCATTTCCCCATGTCCTCCCCAATACTCCCACTGCCCCATGCCCCCCCCAGTCACCCCATACCCCCCATGTCCTCCCCAGTACTCCCACTGCCCCGTGGCACCCTCAGCCCCCCACTGTACCCCACTGGCCCATGGCTCCCCAGTACACCCACAGCTCCCCATTGGCCCACAGCACCCTCAGTCCTGCCCCCCCTGTACTGCCCCATGGGCTCCCCAGTACCCCCATACCCCAATTTCCCCATTCCCCCCAATACCCTCACTTCCCCATGGCCCCCAATACCCCGATTGCCCCATGGACCCCCCCAGTACCCCCATATCTGCTATTTCCCCATTCCCCCCCAATACCCCCACTGTCCCATGGCCTCCCACTGCCCCACACCCCTCCCACGCCCTGTGCCCCCCTTGGGGCCAGGCCCCTCTCACCCGCCGAACTTCTCCAGGATGGCGCTGCGCCCCTGTGCCCGGGCACTGGCACGCGGCCGCCCCCCGGACCGCTCCGGCCTTGGCCTCTGCCCCACCGTCTCGGGGGGTGCCCGTCCCCGTGGCCCCCCTGCTGGTGCACCCCTGTGGGGGCCCCGGGGGTGGGGGTGAGCACCACTGTGGGTGCCACTCACGGGCACACATGGGTGGGCCAGCCATGGGAGGCAGGCAAGGGGGGCGTCATGGCATGCCCCCGTAGGGACACAGGGTTGTGGGGTGCCACCTGGGGTGCCCGCCACGGGCAGCCCTGGGGCCGTGCCCCCCTGCCCACACTCACCTCTCACTGCCCCCCGAGCCCTCGTTGGTGCCAGCTGTGGGGGAGAGAGGGTGGGTCAGTGGGGTGGGAGGGGGCACCCTGGGGTGTGGGCACCAGCAGGGTCCCGAATGGATGGGGGCATCCCTGGGGAGCCATCAGGGGCAGGGGGCTGGAGGTCCTCCCCCATGGGGAGGGGACATGGGGATCTGTAGGGGCCCCCTGGGTGGGAGGATGTGCACGCTGTGGGGCAGTGGTGACCCCAGGGGACTCTGGTGCCATTGCAGGACCCTGCCCGTACTGCCTGCCCTGCCCAGAACAGCCCTTACCTGTGGGGGATGTGGGGGATGTGGGGGACGTGGGGGACGTGGGGGACAGGGGGGATGTGGGGCTGGTGCCCCCCCCGGGAGACATGCTGGGGGGGAACTCGGGCCACAGCTCATCCTCATCCTGCAGCCAGGTGGGCTCCTGTGGGCACAACTGGGGTGGCACTGCCAGCATGGGCACTGCCAACCCTGTCCCTTCTACTGTCACCCCTTCCCTTCTGTTGTCACCCTACCCTGGCACTGCCCACACAAGCACTGCCACCCGTCCCTTCTACTGTTACCCTGTCCCTTTGACTGTCACCCTGCCCTGGCACTGCCCACATGGGCACTGCCACCCCTGTCCCTTCTACTGTTACCCTGTCCCTTTGACTGTCAGCCTGCCCTGGCACTGCCCACACCAGCACTGCCACCAGTGCCCTGGCACTGCTTGCATGGGCACCGTCACCCTGGCCTGGCACTGCCACCCCTGTCCCCAGCCCCACCACACTCCCCCTCACCTGCCAGCCCCGGGTGCTGCCTGCTGCTGGCCCTGGCCCAGCCGGCTCCTGTAGCCCCTCCGCGGCACCCCCACTGCCTACCCCCCCGACTGCCTCTGCGTCACCCCTGGCAGTGCTCCTGGCATCCTTCACTGCTTCTGCCCTGGCATCGCTCCTGGCATCCCCTGCAGCTCCTCCCTTGGTGTCCCTCTCCGTGTCCTCTGCCGCCCCAGTGTCCCCTCCTGCATCCCCCACTGCCCTGGCATCACCCCCCATGTCCTCAGCCACCTTGTTGTGTCCCCCACCATCCTCATCTGCCTTGGTGTCCCCCTTGGTGTCCCCTGCTCCCTTGGTGTGTCCCCCCACAACCTCAGCCACCTTGTTGTGTCCCCCCCCATCCTTATCTGCCTTGGTGTCCCCTGCTCCCTTGGTTTCTCCCCCGACATCCTCAGCCACCTTGGTGTCCCCCCTCGTGTCCCCTGCTCCCTTGGTGTCGCCCCCTACACCTTCAGCTTCCCTGGTGTCCCCCTCTGTGTCCTCTGTGCCCCCCACCCCTGCTGCCAGGGGGTCCCCCTCCCTGCTGCCCTCCCCTGCCCCCCCCTTCCCCTGGCCCCGTGGGGGGGGCGTCCGACGTGGGGGTGCCGGAGGTGGGGGTGTCAGTGTCTCCCAGGGGCTCCATGCTGCTGCGGTCACTGCTGCAGGGGCACAGGGCTGTCACTGGGGTGCCCCCGCCAACCCGGCCACCCCCCTGCCCCTGTGCCCATGCTCCCTCTAGCTCCATCCCCCCCATTCCCCCCACCCTGGGCACCCCCGTTGCCCCTGCCCAGCCCCCATTGCCCCTCCCGTCCCCCCCCATTGCCCCCCCCTGGCACCCCAACACCCCAGCCTGCCTCCCCTCTCCAGCCCCCCATAACCAATACCAACCTTCCCATTCCCCTCCTGCCCCCCCCAGTCCCCCCCCCCAGTCCCCCCCCCCGCCCCATTCCGGCACCCCCATACCCCTTCTTGACCCCCCCGTTCCCCTTCCCAGCCGACCCCCGTGTCCCATCCCGACCCCCTATTCCCCACCCCCAACCCCCAATTTCCCCTCTCGACCCCCCTATAACCCCAACCCGACCCCCCAGAAGCTGGTCCTGCTCTCCCATACCTCCTCCCGACCCCCCCCCGGCCCCACGTGTCCCATCCCGACACAACCCTCCCTGCCCCCTCTAGACTCCCCAGTTCCCCCTCTCGACGCGCCGATAACCCCGGCCCCCGGCCCCCGGCCCCCGGCCCCCGGCCCCCGGCCCCCGGCCCCCGGCCCCCGGCCCCCGGCCCCCGGCCCCCGGCCCGTACCCTCCGGCCGCTCCGCACCGCGCCCGCCGCCCCGCCCGCCCCGGCGCTATTTTTACCCGGCGGGGGCAGGTGCCGCGCGCACTCCCCGCCCCCCCGCGGGGCACGCGTGGGGCCGGGCGCGGGGCAGCGCGCGGGAGCGGCCGGGGCACGTGGGCGGGGGACACGCCGCCACCGGGGACACCCCAAAGGAGCCCACGGGGAGGGGGCAGGGGCACTCAGCCAGCGGTCGGGGGGCCACGGGTACCCCAGGGAGGGAAAGGGAGACCGAGGGGCACGGACACGCGGGGGACGTGGGGGACACGGGCACACGGGTGACACGGGGGACACAGACGAGCGGAGGACACAGGGGGATGTGGGGGGACACACCGGTGGTCACGGGCACATGGGGGGCACAGCCGGACACGGGCAACACGAGGGGCTCAGGCAGACACGGTGGGCCACGGTCATATGGGGAACATGGGGGGACAGAGGCACACGGGGGACACGGGGACATGGGGGGTGTGAGGCACGTGGGGGGAAACGGGGGTGTCATAGACACACGGCGGACTTGGGGGGACACAGGGGGTCACACGCACAGAGGGTACACGGGGGGACAGGGAGGATGCCAGGCACGGGGGGGCACTGGGGGGGTCCCAGGCACGTGCGCACAGCCGGACCCGGCCTGGCCCCGCCCCTCGCCAAGGCCGCGCCTTCCCCGCCCCGGCCGCCGCCGCCGCCTCGCCCACTACGGCAGCGGCCTATCAGCGCCGGGCGCGCCGGGCCGCTCTCCCGCTCCGCCGGCCCCTAATGGCCCAAGGCGGCGGCGAGGCGGGGCGCTTCGACGTGTGCGCGGAAGTGCGGCGCTCACGTGGTTCCTGCCGGGAGCCGCCGCGGCGCCAGAGACGTGCTGTCCGGTGCCGACCTGAGCCGAGCCGAGCCGGGCCGGGCCGGGCTGAACCGAGCCGGGCCCGGCCGCCATGGACCCGCTGCGGGCCCAGCAGCTGGCGGCCGAGCTGGAGGTTGACATGATGGCCGACATGTACAACCGGTGCGCCCTGCCGGGGGAGCAGCGGGGGGACTCGGGGATCCCGGGGGGAACTGGGGGCACTGGCGGGTCCCAAGGCCGGAGGTCCCGGGGGGAGTCGGAGGTACCGGGACGGCCCGGGGATGGGGGGGGGGGGGGGTGTGTGAGCTGGGGGCACTGGCGGGTCCCGGGTGGAGCTGGGGGCACTGGGGTGACCCTGGGGCATGGGGCTGAGGTGCTAGGGGCACCGGGGGTGCCCGGAGCAGCGGGGGACACCGAGAGTGCCTGGGGATGGGGGGGCGTTGTGGGTACCCGGGTGTGTTGGGGACCGCATAGAGTGGGGAGCATTGGGGGGGTGCTCAAGGCTGGGGCGGGGCACAGAGGGGTATTGGGGGTACTGGGGAGTGCTGGTGGCACAAGGTGGTGCCTGGGAAGTGGGGGGGACACTGGGGAATGGCTGTGGTGTCGGGGCGCTGGGGCTTGGGGCCGGGGGGCCAGGTCTGAGTGTGGCAGGGCTGGTGAGGGGCTGAGGGTGCGGTGCGGTGCAGGATGACGCAGGCGTGCCACCGAAAGTGCGTCCCCCCCTACTACAAGGACGCAGAGCTGTCGAAGGGGGAGAGCGTGTGCCTGGACCGCTGCGTGGCCAAGTACCTGGAGGTCCATGAGAGGATGGGCAAGAAGCTGACGGAGCTGTCGCTGCAGGATGAGGAGCTCCTCAAGCGCATGCAGCAGGGCACTGGCACGGCCTGACTGCCCCGGCCCCCCTGCTCCCTCTCACCCCAATAAACTGGATGCATTGGGCCAGCTGGTTTGCTTTCCTTGTCCTTCCCCCACCCCCCCCACCCCCCCCCGGTGATGTCTCGGGGTACATGCTGAAGCTGGCAGATGTTGCTGGGAAGCCCCCCCCACTTGCTGTCCCCAGCTGCCACATGCTGTGTCCTTGAGGGGGGCACGCCTGGGGGTGGCCCCCCCACCCCAGGCAGGCCCAGCCCATGTAATCCCCAGGATTAGGCAGAGCCGGGCTGAGCCCCTTGTAATCCCTTGCCCCTGCCTGTCTGCTGGCCAGTGGGGGGATGGCCGGGGGGGGACCCCGCAGAGGGACACAGCCCTGGAGCAGCTGGAAAGAGACAGGCATGCAGGGACACCCTGGAGGGCTGGGAAACACCCAGCCCCGGTTGGGGGCACACAGGGGGACCAGGCAGGGACACCCACACGGGAGGGATGAGGGGGGTGCCTGAGCAGGGACAGCCCGGACAGGCACAGACATGCCCCTGCACCCACAGGGATGGTCAGAGAGGACAAGGGACACACATGCATGGACACCCAGAGAGCTACACCAGCACAGGGGCACCCCGACCCTGGGTGAAGGGCACCTGCAGTGGTGATGCCCTCCCACAGCCCAGTGGTGTGGGCGGTGGCTGCTGGGAAGTGGGTCAGGCCGTGCAGGTAACGGTGGGGGTGCACTGTGCCCCGTGGCTCCTGTTACTCCTGCCTGCAGTGCCAGCACCCTTGTGAAGGGTGCAGGGCGACAGTGGGCACGTCACCAGGCCCTGCGGTGGCGGGTGCCACACGGCAGTGGGTGCGCAATGCACAGGGGCTTGTGCATGCAGAGCCCACGACTTGGGGGTGCAGCACTGTGGGGGGTGTCTCTCCAACCCCCCCATCCCTGCAGGGAGCTGTGCATGCCTTGCTGTCCTCCAGCCGCCCGGGCGCAGCAGCAGTGCCATCAATATTTCAGGAGGAGCAGGCAGTGACCTGGAAAGGCAGTGCCCCGCCGTGCCCCCCCCGCAGGAGCCAGGCCCCGCTCTCCCAAAATAAGACGATTTTTAATAAATAATTTCCCACCTTTTGGTTCCTGTTGCGGGTTTTTCCCACTCAGGATGGGGGGGGACCCCCTGCATCCTGCGCATCCCCTCCCCCCCCCACAGCCACCCCCCACAGTTCTAGGGCCCCCCCGGGGAGAAGGAGGTCACAGGCACCCTGAGGAGCCAGGACCCCCCTGGGATGCCGGGGGGGATGGCTCAGAGCCGGGGCAAGAGCAGACTCAGGAGGGGCAGGAGGATGGGGGGCTGGCGGGGGGCAGTGGCAGCTGTGGGGGCACAGGGTGCCTGGGGGCAGCGGACATCCCTGGGGGGGCCATGGGAGTCACGGGAAGGGGGGGGTGGCCGGGGCTGGGGTCCCCGCAAGTCGTGGGGGGGCAGGCCATCACGGTAGAAGGCGGAGGGCGGCGCGGCCGGGAGGGTGCCGGGGCGGCCCAGCGCCCGGCCGGGGGTACCCATTACCGCCACCCCACCACCGCCATCGCCAGCTTCCTCCTCCTCTTCCTCCTCCTCCTCGGGGCAGGCGTCGAAGTCGCGGGGGCGGAGGTGCCGCAGGTCAGTGCCGCGGCGGTGCGGGGGGCTGGCGCAGGTGACGGGGGAGCTGGAGACGCGGGTGCGACGGAACCAGGCCCAGAGCGGGCGAGCGCGGCAGTCGCAGGCCCAGGGGTTGGCGTTGAGGCGCAGGAACTGGAGGGCTGGCAGGGCGGCCAGCGGGTCCCCAGGCAGCGCTGCCAGGCTGTTGTTGAACAGGTAGAGGATGGTGAGGCGGGCCAGGCCCCGGAAGGCGCGGCGGTGGATGGCAACCAGGCGGTTGGCGTGCAGCAGCAGGCGGTCCAGGCTGGGCAGCCCTCGGAAGACGCCCTCCGACAGCGCCCGCACACGGTTCCCGTGTAGGAAGAGGTGGCTCAGGTTGGCCAGGTCGGCAAAGAGGTCGTCCTGCGGGGGATGGAGGGAGAGAGGGGGTGGATATGGGGCATGAGGCCCCACTGGGGAGCCCTCAGCCCTGCCCCCGTGGTTCCCGCACAGTGGGTGTCACCTAGAGCCCTGCCAGTGTGTGTCCTGCAGAGCCCTGCCCCATCTCCCTGCTCCGTGGGCTGCCCCCGGAGCCCAGCCCCATGTCCTCGTCCTGTAGACAGCACCCATCGCCCTGTTTGTGAGCATCTCCCATCGCCTTGCCCCATGGGCACCACTGCCCCAAGTCCCGGCTTCGCGGGTGTCCCCCATCACCCTGTCCTGCGTCCCAGCTCCGGGTCTCCCACAGAGCCTAGACCTGTGCCCATGCCCTTGAAGGCGCCACCCCCCCTCCCCAAAACATGGGCATCCCACCGCGGCCATGGGGCAGCCCCAGGGCTGTGGCAGACCTGGAGGTAGAGCAGCCCGTTCTCCTGCAGGTAGAGGTACTGGAGGCTGTGGAGGCCGCGGAAGATGGCGCTGGGCAGACTGGCCAGCTGACACCGGTAGAGGTGCAGGGCCTGGAGGCGCCGGAGGCCATGGAAGGTGTCGGGGGCCAGGACGCGGAGGTGGGGGTTGTCACCCAGGTCGAGCTCCTCCAGGGCGGGCAGGTGGCGGAAGGTGCCCGGCTGGATGGAGGAGATGTTGTTGGAGTAGAGCCAGAGGGTGACGGTGCTGGGCCCGAAGGTGCCAGCCCGCAGCGCCCCGATGACGTTGTTCTGCAGGAAGAGGCGGCGGGCGCCGGGCGGGAGCCCCGCGGGCACCGAGGAGAAGTTGTTGGCCTGGCAGCTGACGGTGGGCGGCGAGACGTAGCAGGTGCAGAGCGCGGGGCAGGCGTGCGCCCCGCCGGGCACCCACGCCAGCGCCGCCAGCAGCAGGGCCGCCAGGCGCCCGCCTGAGGGCACAGCGGGGCGTCAGCACGGGGCACTGGGGCGCTGCCCCGGCCCGGCCCCCCCATGCCCACCGCCCCGGCGGGGTCCTCCCAACACAGACTCTGGGGCAGGGGTGCCCTAGGATCCGCACCCCACAGAGCATCCCGGGGCTGTGCCCGCCTGCGCAGTGCCCCAGAACCCCAAGGCCATGCCCACCCCATAGGGCTGAGCACCCTGAGGAGCCCCCAGGGCCTTCCCCACCCCATGGGGCCGTGGTCCCCCGGGAGAACCTCAAGGGCCATGACCACCCACGTTGGCCATGGTCCTCTAGGAGGACACCAAGGCCATGCCCACCCCAGCGGGCCGGACACCCCTGGGAGCCCCCAGGATGATGTCAGCCCCGCAGACCCCCCCCAGGCTATGCTGCCGCATAGGGCCGTGCCCACCCCACAGGTGTGGGCACCCCAAGAAGACACTGCTTCAGTGGCTGTTGTGTCCCTGGGTCCCCGGGGGCCGTCCCTGCAGTTGGGGGCCATTGGACCTCCCAGGGCCCCAGGCCACCCCTCGTGGCCACGCTCCCACGGGAAGGTGCCCACCCCAGGGGGCCACGCTCCCTGGGGACCTCCTAAGGGCTACCGCTGCCCCCACGGGGCCACGCACCCCTGGGACGATCCCCGCCCCCTCGGGGGGCCATACCCCCCCCACGCGCGCCCCCCGACAACGGGGCGGTGCCACGTGCGCGCGTGCCGCGGCCACGTGCGGGGCGGGGCGCGCGTGGGCGCAGGCTGACGCTCTCGCCAGTGACACGCGCCGCCGCCGCTCCGGGTGCTCAGCGCCGCCGCTCCCCACCCCCCCTACCCTGCTCCCCTTCCCCCCCCCCGCGTCCATCCCCCCGCCGCCCCCCTCCGGCTGCAACCCGAGCGCTTCATCCATAATTCAGCCCGTCGGCCTGGCCCCACGCCCGGGGATGCGTGGATGCTCCCAGCCGCCGGTACCGGCGGGGGAGGGGGCGGGGGGGCGGTGGCCCGCCCTCCCTCCCCTCCCCCGGTGCGCCTCGAGGGGGGGGACACACCCCCACCCACCCACGGAGGCGTCCGGCGCAGCTGCTCAGCGCCGCCCCCCTCCCCCGGCGCCCCGTGCCGGCGTGCGCCCCCCACCCGCGTCCCATCTGTCACTCCCCCTCGCCGCGGGCTGACTCAGTTGGGAGCTGAAGTCACCGGTTCCCGGGCACCGCTTCTTCCTCCCGCCCCGGTCCGGGCACGGAACGGGCGCGCCGCCCGTGGGTCCCCCACTGAGCCCCCAGCACCCCCCGCGGGGTGACCCGGGCACTCTGCAACCCAGCGCTGCCCACGCGGGGCACCGGCTGGGCGCGGGGCGCCGCCACGGCGGGCGGGTCGTCCCGGGGGCAGCGCCGGGGAACCCGTGGGGCGCGGGGCACCGCCACGCCGGGTGATGCACCCCGGTGCCGCCCTGGGCGCCCCGTAGGTCGTGAGGCACCCACGCGCTGTGCTGTGCGCCCCGGGGCGGCACTGGGGACCCCCCGGGTCGTGGGACACCCCCGAGCCAGGCGGGGGTGGCACCGGGCACCCCATGGGCAGCCAGGGGCGCGCCGGGGCTGCGCCCGCACCCGGGACTGCGCACCCCGGCGTGGCACCGGGGACCCCGCGGGTACCGTGGCACCCACGCGCGGGGCGGCGAGTCCCTGAGCTGCACGGGGCATCGCGGGGGTCGAGGGGCACCCCGACGCCGGGCCGGTCTGGCCCCGGGCAGCCCCTGGGTGGCGGGGGGAGCACGCTGGGGTGCCCCCACGCGTGGCTGCGCGCCCTGGGGCGGCCCCGGGCTCCTCACGCACCGCGGGGCACCCCGAGAGCCCGGCCCCCCCCCAGGCCGGGACCGTGCTCTGCAGGGCGGCAGCCCCCCACCCACGGGGCTCACCCGACCCCCGTGGGCCCCCCCGGCCGTCCCCACGCCTACCTTGGGGCAGGTCCAGAGCCGTGGGGGGCCGCATGGCGGGGCCGCCTCTCAGGCGCTGCCCGCTGCCCGGGGGCTCATGGCCGGTGCCGGGGGAGCTGCTGGCCCCCTTCACCGCCGCCGCCCCGCCGGGAGCAGCCGCCGCCGCCCCGGGGCATGGCACGGGTGGGCTGCGGGCACGGGTGGGCTCGGGCTCGGCACAGCTCTGCCCGCGGCTCCGGTGGGGCTGAGCCCTGCCCCGCGCCGCGCCTTATCCCGGGGCGGCCGCGCTCCGCCCCCCGCCGCCGGCCCCGCCGCTTAACCCTTCCCGGGCCGGCCCGCCCCGCTCCACGCAGCGGGGGGGGGACCGCGGGGGACCCCCGGCGGGGAGCGGGGGCCGCACCGCGGGACCCCCGGGGGGCGATCGCCGCTGCGGACGCGGGGCTTGGTGGCGGGCGCCCCCACGGGCGAGGCGGGGCCGGCGCGGGGGGGGCTCTGAGCGCGGGACGCTGCGGGCGGGGTCCCTCGCGCGGTCCCGGGACCGGTGGCGGGCGGCGGGGGACCCTTGCACGAGCTGCCCACGGGCGGGTCCGCGAGCTGCCCCCGGGCCGGGCGGCGGCCCGCGCGGGCGGCACGCGGCGCCCCGATCCACGCCCACGCGGGACCGCGGCGCTGTCCGCGGTGCCACCGGCGCTGTCCATGGTGCCGCTCCCACCCGGGGCCGCGCGAACCGCCTCGCGGGGCCGCGCGCCGCCAGCCCCGGGCCGAGCCGCGTGGGGGGGGCACGCGTGGCCGCGCCAGGCTGCGGCGGCGCGAGCTGGCACCGGCAGCGTGTTTGCGGCACCGTCTCCGGCGCGGCTCCCGGCGAGCGAAATACCACAAGCTGGCGCGGCGGGCACCCGTGGGCGGCGGCGGGGGCGACGCGGGGCTGACTCAGGGGCCGCCATCCGCTCCCCGCCCCGTCGGTGCCCCCATCGTCCCGGCATGGGCCCTCGCAGGGGCACCCCGGGAGCCGTGGCAGGGGAGGATCCCCCACCCCCTGGGGCCTGCACAGTGGGTACCTGCGCCTGCCCGCCCAGGGGGACCTGGGGATGTGGTGGGTAGAGGGACAGGCCTGGTGCCACCAGCCAGGCCCAGGTGGGCAGAGGTGGGTGGTGGGGGTCATGGTGGGGCAAGTGGGAGGACGGACAGGTGAGGGACAGTTGGTGGGGAGGACGGACCGATGGACAGACAGGTGAGGGACAGCCAGAGGGGAGGACAGCCAGGTGAGAGACAGCCGGAGACACAGATGGATGGACAGACGAGCGAGGGACAGCTGGAGAGGTGGGCAGGACAGACAGACAGACGGACAGAGGGAAGGGCAGGAAGGCTGCCAGGATGCGGGCAGGGCAGGTGATGGGCAGCCAGACGGGCGGCTGGACAGATGGATGGCTGGATGGGCGTGAGGAAGGATGGAGTTGTGGTTGGAGGGGGACAGATGGATGGAAGATGGACAGATGGGTGGGTGACAGACAGATGGATGGGTGATGGACAGACAGGTGGGTGATGGACAGACAGATGGCTGATGGGCAGGTGGATTGGTGATGGACACACAGGTGGGTGGCCAAGCAGACAAGCAGCTGGCTGGAGGGGTGGGACAGGAGGGCACAGGATGGGTGGCTGCAAGTACCAGTGGCAGATGGATGGGGCGGCCAGAGGACAGGGGAACGCACATGGCCTAGTTGGCCAAAGGGAGGGTGATGGCAGAGACAGGGGATGCCCCAGGTAGGGTGGCAGCAGGGGACCACAGGGCCAGACAGGCTGTGGGGCTGGTGCCGAGGACATTCAGGTGACAACATGGTCAGGGGAGGAGTGGCAGCAGGCACAAGTGGCCAGAGACAAGGCAGGGCCTGACAGAGCACAGGCAGGATGGCATGCTGGGGGTGGCATGGGGGGGCTGGCCAGGGGCTGGCTCTGCATGGCACAGCTGGGGTGGCCCAGGAGTGGCCCAAGGGTGACTCCAGGTTGGTGCAAAAGTGACCCAAGAGTCACCCAAGGGTGGCTCAAGGTCAGAATCAGAGAATCACAGGACACTTTAGATTGGAAAATATCTTCAAACCATCGAGTCAAACCACTGCCCCAGCGCTGCCAAGGCCACCACTGACCCGTGTCCCCCAGCACTGCACCCATGCCGTTTTGAAGCACCCCCAGGGACGGTGACTCCCCCCCGGGCAGCCTGCTGGGGTGCCGGACACCCTCTCATGAGGCCACTGCCCCTGCTGCCCCTTCACCAGCCTGCCCCGGTGTGACCGCTCCCCCTCGTCCTGTCCCTTGTGATCTGGGGGAAGGGGCCGAGCCCACCTCAGCGGGTGGTGGCCCAAGGGGAGCCCAGGGGTGACTCAAGGTGACCCCAGGGTGGCCCCGGGGCGGCTGCAGCTGGGGACACTTCAGGGACACCAGGCAAGGAGGTGGCCCTCCCGGAGGTGGGGACGGGCCACACCGGGGGTGGCAGGGGGTCGTTCACCCACGAGGGGCACGGGGGGCCCCGTGGGGGGGGCAGCGGCACGCCGTCAGGAGGCTCTCGGCCGGGACAGCCCCGCCGGGGCGGACCCACGGAGCGACCCCCGGGGCTGCTCCACCGGGGCCGCCTCCCCCCCCCGCCCCCCGCCGCGCCCGGGAGGCGGGGCTGGGCCGGGCCGCTCCGCTCCGCTCCGCCCGCTGCCGGGGAGGGGCGGGCAGCACCGGCGGCACCGGGCCCCGCCGGGCCCCACCGGGCCGGGCCGGCAGCTGCGGGGGGGCCGCCCGCGCACCGGGCCGCGGTGAGCAGCACCCGGGGGGGCGGCGGGAGGAGCCGCGGGGGAGCGCGGGGGCCCGGATGGTCCCGGGCCGTGGGGATGGGAGGGGGATCTGGGGGCCGTGGGGATGGGAAGGGGGGCTGGGGGCCGTGAGCTGGGGGCTGTGGGGGCCGTAGGGGCCGTGGGGCTGGGGTGGGAGGAGCTGGGGCCCGTGGGGATGGGATGGGGCAGCTGGGGGCTATGAGCTGGGGGGCCATGGGGGTTGGGGGCCATAAGCGGGAGGAGCCATGGGGCTGTGAGGCCGGGGGCCATGGGGCTGTGGGGACCATGGAGGCTGGGGGGCTGGGAGTGGGGTGGGCGTGTGGATTGAGGTGGTGGGGTGGCCATGGAGCTGGGGGCCATGAGCTGTGGGGCTCTGGGGGCTGTGGGGGCTGCGGTCCATGGGGGCTGTGGGCCGTGAGCTGGGGAGCTGTGGGGGCTGTGGGCCGTGGGGGTCACAGGGCTGGGGACCATGAGCTGGGGGGCTGAGTGCACGTGATGGGGGCTGATGGGGGGGGTGTTGGGGTATGTGTGGCAGGCCTGGCCGTGGAGCTGTGTGGGCCCCGGGACCGTGGGGCAGGGCTGTGCCCAGGGGGATGCCCCCTGCCCCCTGCTTGTCCCTCTTGCCCCTGTGTGTCCCACACTCACCCCCAGCACCCTAGGGCCTTGCCCTGGTGCCACCACAGCATGGGGCGGGCTATGAGCGCTGGCACAGATCTGCCCTATGGCTGCCCACCCCCAGGGGCACGTGTATCCCCCCTGCCACACGTGTCCCCCCACCACACGTGCACGGGCAAAGTCCCCACAGCCAGGGCTGCCGCCGCCGCCTGCCTGCCCCACACCACTGCCCCTACCCCTGCTCTGTGGGGCGCTGGCAATGCTCACCGCAAGGGCACCTCACGCTCTGCAGCAGGGGTGCTGCACACCCTGGTGACCCACAGGGCACCCCCAGCCCAGCCCCATAGCAGCTTCTGGAGAAGCCACGAGCTGGCTGCCTGGGGACTGGGCAGTCCCCGCAGGGAAGAACCGGCCTTTGTTACAATTAATAATTACAGTGAAAGAGGCTGGAGGAGCTGGAGCGAGGCCCAAGCGGGCAGGACGCCCTTGCTGCTAGGGGGACTGGGCGGGGGGGGCGTCCCCTGTCCCCACCTGCACCTCTGTCACAGTTCAGGGTGAGCTGGGGGGACACGGCAGGGCCAATGTGGCTGGAGGGACTGGAGTCACCGGTGCCAAGGGCCCCGAACCTCCTGCTCCCCCATAGGGGGCTCACCAGTATGGCTGGGGCACACTGGTACGGCTTGGGGAGACCAGCATGGCTGGGGCTTCCCAGTACGGTTGAGTGGCAACTGATACCCATGACTGGGTGTCTTGGGGCGCCTGTGGCAGTGACACCCATCACTGGGTGTCTCAGGGTGCCACAGGCAGTGACACTCGTGACGTGGCACCTTGGGGTGCCCGTGGCAGCTGCTTGCCATGCAGTGGGGGTGCCACAGCAGCGCCGGGAGGGTGATGTCCCCTGGCTCCCCACCGGCCCCCGCGGGGCGGCTAAAGATAGCACAGCCCCCCCCCGGCCCCGGCGGGTCGGCACCACCTGCCCCCGGTGCCCGGTTAATCTTTAGCCGCTCGGCTGCTGTAATGAGGCCTCATTAGCGGCCATTACACCGGCTGCAGCTGCACAGGCCTTGGGACGGTGACACGGGGACACGGTGACTGGGGGCCTGGCGTGGCGGGTGCAGAAAGTGGGTGGGTGAGTGGGGTGGGGGGATGCAGGTGAGGGGGATGTGGCGCTGGTGGCACCTGGCTGACGGGGACGTAGCGTCTGTGGCACCTGGCTGGGGGTCGCACCCGTGACACTGAGGGACGGGAGGTCCCAGTGGGTGGGCAGGGACAGACAAGGTGTCCCCTGGCCATGATGGCCCCCCAGGAGGGTGGTGGGCCACCAGCAGTGTGCCAGCGTCCCCAGGGTGGCGATGGAGTCCTTGGTGGAGGGGAAGAGTGTCCCCAGAGAACATGTCACGGTCACCAGCAGCATGCCAGGGTCCCCAGGGCAGGGGGACACAGCGTCCCAAGGATGTGCTGGTGTCCCCCAAGGGACGCGTGGGTGTCCCCGTCAGCGTGCTGGGGCCCCCGGGGGGGTGTGTCGGTGTCTGCAAGGGGTGTGTCGACGTGCCCGGCAGCGTGCCAGTGTCCCCAGGGAGCAGGCCAGGCTCCCAGGGCGGGTGCCAGGGCCCCTGCCGTGGCGTGCCAGGTTCCCAGCGGCCGTGCCAGGTGCCCGGGGGTGCCGGTGTACCCCCAGCGCACGCAGCTGGGTGCCTGGCGGCATGCCGGTGCCGTGGAGCTGTGCCAGGCCTGCCCCGGGAAGCAGCCGGTCCCCGGGACGGGCTGGTGCGGGGCGATAGGGAGCCTCGTGGGGGGGGTCCCGGCGCGGCGGGGACACCGAGCTGCTATCAGGTGCCAGCAGCCCCGGGGGGGGCCCGTGGGTGCTCCTGGGAGATTAGTGGGGGGGCTGTGCCGGTGGGGGTGTGCGCGGTGCCGGTGTGCGACCCGGGCACCCTGTGCCAGGGTCCAAACTCCGCGGCGGTGGTGGCGACGGCGGGAGGGCCCGGCCTTGTGCAGGTGGGTGGGGGCGCGTGCCTGGGCGCAGGGGGTGCCAGCACATGTGCATGCGTGTGAGCGTGTGTGTGCAAAGCCCCGGCCGCCAGCAGGGTCCTTGCCTGTGCCCCGGCGTGCACAGGGGACCGGTGCCAGCGGCCGGGGACAAGGGGCAGAGCTGGGACCGTGGTGGCCTTTGCCCAGTGGCCATGTGCCCCCACGTGCTGCCAAGCCCCGCGTGCTGGACGCTGGCTGGGTGTGTGGGGGGTGTCAGCGTGTGGGTGCCAGGATGGGTGTGACACCCCGGTCTGTCACCCTCCAGGTGCAGCACGGATCCCCCAGGCCGGTGACATGGCGGGGGGGGGGCGCGGGGCTGGCCAAGCGCCTGGGGACCCTCCTCTCAGGGCTGCTGGAGTGCGGGGTCTTCTGCGGTGTCATCTTCGGCTGGGCCTCCCTCGTCTTTGTCCTCAAGGATCTGAACTACTTCAGGGACCTATGCCAGCCCACCAACACCAGCCACAACCAGACCTCACAGACTGGTAGGGTCTCTGGCCACCGCTGTCCCTGTGGTGGCCCTGGCCCCGCTGTCACCCTGCCTTGTGTCCCCCAACTGCTTGTGTCCCGGGGTACCAGTGGCTCATGTCTGTGTGGTGCCGGTGGCCTGAAGTGGCATGTGTCCTCCCTGCCCGGTGCCCAGTGGTGTCCCATGTCCCCACTGTCCTGGTGCCTCAGGTGCCTGTTTTTCCTGTCCACTGTAGCACCTCATGTCCCTGCTGTCCCCACTGTCCTGATGCCTTGTGCTGTCCCATGTCCGCGCTGTCCCTGTCCCCATGTCCCGCTGTCCCCACATCCCTGTTGTCCGCATGCCCGTGTCCCCACTGTCGCTGTGTCCCCGCTGACGGCCACCCCGCAGGCTGCGGCGAGCAGGATGAGCAGTTCTCCCTCGTCTTCACCATCGGCTCCTTCATGAACAACTTCATGACCTTCCCCATGGGCTTCATCTTTGACCGCTTTGGCACCGCCACCGCCCGCCTCATCGCCATGTGAGTGGGTGCGGGGGGCAGTGCTGGCAGGCAGGGCTGGGGCACCCGTGGGTGCCGGGGGGTTGAGGGGCTGTTTTTAGGGTGCTGGGAGGGGACGCTCTAGAGCGGGGTGGTTATCGGGGCAGCCAGGCAGGGTGGGGCAGGCAGGGCCCTGCCTGCGGGGGGAGCACCCATGTCAGCCCAGCGGGGGCACCCGTGCCAGCCCGGGGCGCTGGCTTTGGGGCACTGGAGGTGCACAGCCCACCCTGGCACCTCTCCCACAATGCCACCAACTGTCCCCAGTGTGTCCCATGCCCCCCCGTTGCCTGCAGCCCCCCATACACCTTCAGGTCTCCTCGCAGCACCCCTGTAACCACAGGGACCTCCTGCATCCCCTTGTCCCTTGGTCCCAGGGTGCCTAGTGGTGCTGGGAGCGCCATGAGATATTGGGGTGCTGGGTGCCGATGCAGAGCAGCGCCAGGGTGCAGGTGTGCCAGCTGCCCCTCAGGACCCCTCCCTACATATCACTTCTGTCTCCATGCCTCAGCACCCTCTACACCGGCGGGATCCTGCTCGTCGCCTTCTCCGCCCCAGGTGAGACCCTATGGGCGTGAGGGGCCCCAGCCCCGGGGGAGGACCCGGCAGGGACCCCCCGTTGTCCCTGCTGACCCCTGCGTTCCCAGAGCTGGCGGTGCTGCTCTTCCCGGCCATGTCCATGCTGTCGGTGGGTGGCATCCTCCTCATTCTCACCAACATGCAGGTGAGTTTCCCCGGCACCCTGACCCCCACCCTTTGGCCGGGGCACCCTGCCCGGTGCTGGGGGGGTCCTGACAGTGCCGGCGGGGGGTGTCTCTCCATGCCAGGTGGGCAACCTCTTTGGGAAGTACCGCTCCATCATCATCACCCTGTATAACGGGGCTTTTGACTCCTCGTCCGCCACCTTCCTCATTGTCAAGGTGGGCATGGGGTGGGGGGTGATGTGGCAGTGAGTGCCCGGGGTGGTGGTGCTGGATGTCCCCAGGGGCCCGCCATGGTCACTGCGGGGACAGCTGGGGACAGAGCTGGCACAGCTGGGTCACAGCTGGGACCACATGTGGGGACAGGGGGCTGGGATGGTGGCAGGTGGCCGACATGTCCTGGTGGCAGCCTGTCACTGTCCCCAGGTGCTGTATGGGCATGGGCTGTCCCTGAAAGCCATGTTCCTCTTCATGGCGGCCTGTAGCGCCTGGCACCTGCTGCGCACCCTCTTCCTCATGCCCTGCACCCGCATCCCATACCCGCTGCCCCCCCGGCTACAACTACGGGTAGGGGCCCTGCCTGCGCCCCGCAGGGCCGGGGTGCCTGTCCTGTGGGTGGTGGGTCCCATCTTGTGGGTGGGTGGTGGGGTCCCACCTCATGGGTGGGTGGTGGGTGTCCCCCCGTGGGTGCTGGTGGGTCCCATCTCGTGGGTGTTGCCAATGCCTGTCCCATGGGCGGTGGGTTCTGGTGGGTCCCATCCCATGGGTATCTGTGGGTCCCTCCCTTGTGGGTGCTGATGGGTTGCCCCCGTGGATGCTGGTGGGTGCCATCCCCATGGGTGCTGGCCATGCCTGTCCCGTGGGGGGTGGGTGCTGGTGGGTCCCATCCCATGGGTGTCAGTGGGTCCTGTCCCTGGGTGTTGGCAATGCTTGTCCCTTGGGTGGGGGCTTCCCCCCTTGTGGGTGGGGGGTCCCATCCCGTGGGTGACGGGCGGGCGCTGCGGCAGGCTGCGGTGCCCGGGGCACTCCAAGTCGTACCGCACCTACGAGGAGAAGCGCCGGCCGGAGGTGGCCGGCCCCGAGGAGACCCCGCTGGAGGGCAGCGCCCCCCGAGGTGCGGGGGCGGGGCGGCTGATCTCGGGGGGCGGGGCCATGTTGGTGTCTGGCACGTGTGCGAGGTGGGCGTGGTCACCGGGGCGAACAGTGGGCGGGGGCTATGCAGATGAAGGGGGGCGAGGCCCGGGGAGGTGGGCGTGACCGTGCAAATTTAGAGGGTGTGGCCTCCGGCTGGACGTGGCTACTTGTGGATGGTCGGGGGTGTGGGCGTGGTTATGCAGATGAAGGAGGTGCGGCCCCAGGCGGTGCATGGGTGAGGTCGAGGGGTGGGCGTGGCCACGCAGGGGGGCGCGGGGGGTAGCGGGTGGGCCTGGGGGCGGGGCCCGATGGGGCGGGGCCGGGGGCCGTGCCCCACCCTGACGCCCTGGGGCGCAGGCGGCAGGGACCCCCCCGGGGTGTCCTTCAGGGCCTGCATATGCTCGAAGCTCTTCGCTTGGCACGTGGCCTGGCTCTCCGTCATGCAGCTGCGCCATTACCTCTTCATTGGTACCTTCAACCCCCTCCTCAATCACCTGGCCAGCGGAGACCGCCAACTGGGTAGGGCCCGGCTGCTGCGGTGGGGACAGGGGGACAATGTGGTGGGGTGCTGCCCCCGCCCTGACGTTGTCTCCCCGCAGTGAGCACCTACACCAACGCCTTCGCCTTCACCCAGCTCTGCGGGGTGCTCTGTGCCCCATGGAACGGCCTCATTCTTGACCGACACAAGCGGGGCAAGACCCCCCGCCCTGAGGGTAACCAGCCCCAGCACCCCCTGCCCCGGCCCCACGGGTCCCTGGGGTGCGTCCATGCCACCAACGTCCCCCCTGTGCCCTGGGGTCATGGCTGGGTACCACCGCTGCCATGACCAGATCCCGCGGTGCTTGGGACGTGTCCCTTCCATGCCCTGACCTTGCTGTGCCCACAGGAGCCTTGGGCGCGCTGGCTGACCTGCGGGCCTCCGTGCTGTCACTGGTGGTGACAGTGGTGCAGTGTGTGCTCTTCTCCATCTGCGCGGCGGTGCCCGGTGCTGCCTGTCCAGTTTGCCACCTTCGTGCTGCAGGTCCTCAGCCGCTCCTTCCTCTATGGGGGCAACGCCGCCTTCCTGGCCATTGCGTGAGTCCTGCGGCCACCGCTGCCCTGCTGGCGGGGCACGGGGCGGAGCGGTCAGGGTGGCAGTGGCAGGGGACAGGGCAGTGGGGTTACAGTGGTGGTGGCGGGAGTCAGTGTGGCAGGGAACTAGGCAGGGATGGCAGGGGATGGTAGCAGGGGACAGGGTGGTGGGGTCAGTGTGGCAGGGGGCAGGGCAGTGGGGTTAGGGTGGTTGGGTCAGGGTGGCAGGGGGGTGGTGGCAGGGGACTGTGTGTGGGTGGTAGGGATTAGGGTTGAGGGAACAGGTTGGCAGGGGATGGTGGCAGGGTCATCATTGGGATGGCACGGGACAGTGGTAGGGCCAAGTGGGGTGGCAGGGGATGGTGGCAGTGTCAGGAGGTGGCAAGGGACAAGGTGGTGGTGGCAGGGTCATGGTGGGGACGGCGGGGCAGGGGTGTCAGGATGCAGCAGTGACACGGTGGCCGGCCGGGCAGGTTCCCCCCGCAGCACTTTGGGAAGCTGTACGGGCTGGCCATGGCACTGTCGGCGCTGGTGGCCCTGCTGCAGTACCCCTGCATTGCTCTCGTGCGCGGGCCGCTCCACGGGGACCCCTTCTATGTAAGTGTCTGCCCCATGGCTGCCCCATGGCCACCCCACAGCTGCCCCTGGGAGCAATGGGGTCCTGCCCCATGGGGGAATGCATCCTGCCCTGCGGAGGGATGGGGGTCCTGCCCCATGGGGGAACATGTCCTGCCCTGGGGAGGGATGGGGGTTGTGCCCCACAGCGGGATGGGGGTCCTGCCTCTTGGGGAATGGGGGTCTTGTGCCTAGCAGAGGGGAGCTGGGGGGAGGGCTGTGGGGCTGGCCCACAGACACTCTCTTGGGTGGGGCCAGTCTCCTGGCCCCATGCACTGACAGTACCCCCCCAGGTGAACTTGGGGCTCATCGCTGTGGTGCTGGTGGCCTTTGTCAGTCCCGTGGTGGTGGCCCGTGAGTGCCGGCGGCGAGCCAAGGAGCTGGGGGCTGCTGGCACCCCCCTCGCAGCACCCCCAGGCGCCGAGACCCCCACCGAGATGCCCCACTGAGCTCCACACACAGCACCCACACGCAGGGTGCTGTGCCAGTGGGATGGGGCGTGTTTGGGGTGGGGGGAATAAATATTGATGACCCCTCTGCTCACTGTGCTGTTCCATCCCAGCACCCCCAGCCACTAGGGCTTCTCCAGTGTCTGCTATGGGGTTGGGCACCCCACTCCCTCCCAGGACCCTCGGCACACAGGAACACAGCCTCTTAGCTGGGTAAGGGACAGGGGCTGCTGTGGGTCCTCAGGAACTGGGGGAGGCACGGCAGCATCCCTGGGTGCCCCCAGTACTGGCAGAGGAAGTGGGCAGCTGGAAGCAGAACTTGCCTCTCCAGAGCCCGTCCGGGCCCAGGGGCCAGTGTCAGAGCCTTGGGGTGGCCCAGTGCCCCCAGAGCCTGGGTGACGTGGCACGGTGGGTGGGGGTGTGGGTGCCCTCAGGGTGGGTGGTGCGGGTAATGAAGAGGCGGCAGGGCTGGGTGGGCACCCGCTTCCAGGGGCTGGCGTCCTCCCACTACAGCCCCTGCTGCACCCCCCCACCCCCCCCCCGCGCTGCCCCAGCACCTTCGCCCCCAAAAACCAGCCCCAGCACCCCATACCCAGCCCCTTGCCCTCCAGAAACAGCCCCACCACCTGGCACCCAATGCCCCATGCCCAGACCCTTGCCCCCAAAAACCAGCCCCAGACCCTTGCACCCCAAAACCAGCCCCAGCACCCAGCTCCTCGCCTCCCAAAACCAGCCCCAGCACCTGGCACCCAGCACCCCATTCCCAGTCCCTCACCCCCAAAACCAGCCCCAGCACCCAATATCCAGCCCTTCACCCCAAAAAAACAGCCCTGGCACCCAGCACCCTACACCCAAATCTAGACCCAGCCCTGCTGCTCACTCTCCCCGCTAGCCCCCAGCTGCAGCACCCCCTGGCCAGCCCAACACCAGCCCCAGCACCCCATAACCAGCACCCAGCCCCTCACCCTACCCCTGGTGATGGCCCCAATCCGGAGCATGCCATGGGTGTGGGTGCAGGGCAGGTTCAGCAGCTCCTGGTTGGCACCTGCCAGCACCCCATGCCCCCCTCACATGGGCGCCCATGTAGGTGTGGAGCTTGGTCACCACTGTGTAGCAGAAGGGGTGGTCCCCCTCGGCTGTACCCACAGGGACCCTCTGGGGTGGCAGGGGGCTGGCAGTGGGGGCCGTCCCTCTGCCACCTGCCACCTGCCCTGGAGCAGGGGCTGGGGGCACCAGCACCCTTGGGCACCCTGGGGAGACCCCATGTCCCCAGTGCCCCCCTGCCACAATCCCTGTGCCTTGTGCCCTGCTGCCACCCTAGTGTCGCTCCATCCTCCCCACGTCCCCTGCGCCACCCCTTGTCCCTCAGTGCCCCTCTGCCACCCCCAATGCCCCCCATGTCGCTGGTTCCCCACTGCCATGCCTGGGGTCACAAGGGTGGGGGCTGCAGGGGGGTGCGTGGGACACATGGGTGGGGGCTGTGGATATTTGGGGGAGGCAGGGCCCAGAGGTGGGGGCTGTGGGGCAGTTGGGTGCAGCAAGTCCTGGGGGGGCCACTGCGGGGCTGGGGTGCTGATACCATCTCCTGCCTTGCAGCGCTTGCCCAAGGGCCACTTCCTCCCCAACGGCTGCGGCCCCCAGGGTCCGGCCTGGCTGTTTTCCCACAGCCCCCCCGGCCTGACACCCCCAGGCACCCCCTGACCCAGCCCTGCAGAGCGCATGGCTTGACACCTCCCAGCCCCTCCCCTGACCCCCCCAGCACCCATCGCCATGCCCTGTGCACCCCCACAGCAGCACCCTCCCCTGGACCAAATGCACCCCGTGCTGTGGCCAGGCAGGGCGCCCCAGGGTCCCCCCATGTGCCCAGGGGCTGGTGAGTGGGGGCTACAGTGGAGCTGGGGCCCAAGTGGCGCAAGGCTGCGGTCAGGGACACATGGCCCTGTCACCCTTATAAGTGTGACAGCGGGCAGAGCACCCCCAAGTCCCAGGTGAGGAGCAGGGATGGGGGCAGCAGGGTGGGCTCAGCTCCCAGCCGCAGGGGGGTGTCCCTGAGGCTGGCATGGGTGGCTTTGGGGTGCCACGGGGACATGGTGGGGGGTGAGGTGGCACAGGGTGCTTGGTGGACATGGGGGGTCTCAGAGATGACAGCGGGGAGCCAGGTACATGGGAGGTGCAGGGTCTGGGGGGTGATGGCAGGGGCAGAGGTGATGGGGCACGGGGCGGCACTGGAGATGGTGGAGGGACACTGGGGGCATGGTGGGGCAAAAGGGCAGGATGGAGGTGAGGGACATGGGGTGGCAGAGGGACACGGGGGACATGGAGTGGCATGAGAGTGCTGGGGTTGTGGGGGTGGCACTGGAGCTGTCATGAGGGTGCGGTGGCACTGGGAATGGCACTTGGGGTGGCAGAGGGACACTGAAGCATGGGGGGGTGGCACAGGGGATATGGGGAAGATAGGGTGACACTGGGGGTTGCAGCGGGGCACAAGGCACATGGGGGTGGCAGAGGGGCACTGGGTTGACTGCGGTCATGGCCCCTCTCAAGGGTACTGAGGGTGCTGGTGCCCCCAGCCCCACCATGCTGCCCTGCCTGCTCCTCACCCTGGCCCTGCTGAGCTCGGCCTCTGCCCGCCACCCTGGTAAGTGCCCGCTAGGCTGCCCACCCCACGGGGACACCGTGGGGACACCCCTTGTGCCCCCTCGACCCCTCTGCTGGGGCTGATGCCTGCTGGTGTCCCCAGCTGGTGCCAGCCCCAAGGTAGGACTGGTGGTGCCAGGGCAGGACACCCAGTGCCCATTGGAGAGTGAGACACGGGTGCTCCATGTCCCCAACACGCTGGGTGCCATCAGCTGCCGCTATGTCTTTGTTGTACGCCACCAGGCCTTTGACAGCGCGCAGGCGGGCCAGGGATGGGTGGGGGGGTGGTTTGGGGTGGGGGGCACCGTGTGCCACCCTGGTGTCCCCGTAACTGGTGTGTGTCCCCCCACCGCAGCAAACCTGCATCCAGTGCTACAGAGGGAACCTGGCCTCCATCCACAGCCACCACAGCACCACCTGCAGAGGCAGGCACGGTGCCACATTGCTGGCACCTCGCAGCTCTGGATCGGGGCCATCACCCAGCGTCTGGTAAGGGACCCCCCACACCCACGGCCCACCCTGGCCTTGTGGCACCCTGCCTGGCCCCAGGGCACCAGCCCTGCCCTAGTATCCCCAGTGCCCATCCCTGGGTGCCCTAGCCCTGTCCTCAGTGCCCATCACTGGGTGTCCCAGCCCTGCCTCTGTCTCCACCCTGGGCATCCCAGCCCTGTCCCAGTGTCCCCAGCGCCCATCCCTAGGTGTCCCAGCCCTGTCCTCTGTCCCTTGTCCCCACCCTGGGTGTCCCAGCCCTGCCCCAGTGTCCCCAGTGCCTATCCTGGGTGCTCCAGCCCTGTCCCTAGTGCCCATCACTGGGTGTTCCAGCCCTGTTCTTTGTCCCCAGTGCCCACCCTGGCTGCCCCAACTCTGTCCCTAGTGCCCATCACTGGGCGTCCCAGCCCTGTCCCGGTGTCCCCAGTGCCCATCCCTGGGTGCTCCCAGCCTGCCCCCCGGGGTGCCCCATGGCCGGTGCCAGGGGTGCCCACGGCCATGCCCCCCCCGCGCAGGCTGGCAAGCTGCACTACAGCTGGACAGATGGCAGCCCCTGGAACTACTCACAGTGGCGGTTCGGCCACCCGCGGTGCTTGGTCAGCCGCTGCACCACCCTCTCCTCCCAGGGTCAGTGGGGTGAGGGGCACGGGGGGCACCCAGGGCCTGGGGGGGCTGTGCTGGGAGCCTCTGCTCGTGGGTGTGTGGGGAGGGCGCACGGGGACCTCGTGGGGTAGGGGGCTGGGATGTGGCACTTTGTGGAGGCTGGTACCGGGGGGTGAGAGTCGGGTCCCTGGGGCAGGGCCTGGGGGTGCTGCTGGGTGCCGAGGCTGAACCCCCCCCTTCTCCCCCTCGCCCCACAGATGGGCTCTGGAGAAGTGTGAAATGCAATAAGAAGCTGCCCTACATCTGCGAGTACTGAGGGGCTCAGCCCCCCTGCCATGCTCCCCAGCCCTGGACCACCCCTGCTGCCACCCCGCCACTGGCCCTGCGGGGCGGGGGGGGGGGCTGCACCCCTCACCCTGGATCTCAGTAGACCATCAGCTTGCAGCACCTGTCCCTGTGCATGGGCTCTGGCTGGGGGTCTGTGTCCTGGGTGGCCCCTGGTTTGGGTGCTGGGGTGGTGGGAAGCCCCCTGGGTTGCACAGTGTGTGTGGAGGGGTTGGGGACAGGTGTGTCCCCTCCATTGTGCATGGCCCCTGTGTGGCGATGGGTGTCACAGGGCCCTCCCTCCCCAGGGGCTGTGGTGGCACCCTGCCACCAGGCCCATGCACACACCCCCCGCCCCCAGCAATCGGCTGCATCGTCCTGCCCTCCCCTTCCCCCACCCCTGCACCCCAGCCCACCCCCCCAGGTCCCCCCGTAACCCCCCTCCCCCCCCCCCCAGCCTGCAGACGGGTGGGTGCTGTGAGCCAAAGGTTTATTGGGGTGGGGGGTCCAGCTGGCTGGGAGTGGGGAGGTGCTGGGAGGGGTCACAGAAGTGGGGTGCACCGAGGGGGCTGAGCCCACGTGTCCCCAGCACCCATCTTCTGGGGAGGCGGGGGTCGCTTCTGGCACCCAACAGCACCCACTGCCCCGGGAAGCAGCACCCAGCCCAGACGCCCCCCCGAGCCCCCTTGGCCATAGATGTGGCAGCAGTGGGGACCAGGGGGATGTGGGGTGGCACCTGCTGAGGGGCACCTGGGGCACCTGGGCAGGGGCGGGGTAATGGGGCTGGGGCACCCTGGAACAGGGCTGGGACGCCTGGGGTGGGGCACTGGGGGTGCTGGGACAGGGCTGGGGCACGCAGGGGAGCACTGGGGACGGTGGGACAGGTCTGGGGCACCCAATGATGGACACTGGGGATGCTGGGACAGCACAGTAGGAGTGTGGCTGCAGGCAAAGGCCCCGATGCAGGTGAGGAGGCTGTGGCAGGGGGCCAGATTCCCACGGTGGCACTGGGTGCACAGGCACAGCAGGGTGATACCCGAGGGCTGTCCCCTGTCTGCACACCCTGAGCACCCCAGCCCCAGTGCCCACCTGGGTGGCCCCTGTGGGACGTCCCTGGAGCCCTGTGTCCTGCTGCCACCCCCAGTGTCACCCCATCCTCCCCACATCCCCTGTGTCATCCCCCAACATCCCCCATGTCCCTCTGCCATCCCTGAGGCCACCACTTGTCCCGCACCCCCATCCTGCCCCTCTAACCCTTCATGCCCCCGCTGTCCCTCTGCTACCCCAGTGCCACCCGGTGCCTGGTCCCCTCTGCCCCTGCTGCCACCGCCATGGCCCCAACATTGTCCCCACTGCCACCTCTGTCCCATGGCCACCAGCCTCACTCCCGCCGTCCCACGTCCCCTGTGCCTGGTCCCACCGACAGCCTGGGAAAGGGGGTGCCAGCCGTGGGGGGGCTGGAGGGGAGCACGGTGGGGCCCCCTCCGGCCGGGTGCAGACAGGGGTGCCCTGCAGTGGGGGGCAGGTGGGGGGCTGCCCCACAGCGCCCAGGGCTAGAGGCCGAGGGAGAAGGCCCCTGAGTCGGTGGACTGCTTGTCCCGGCTGCAGAGCCCCAGTGCCCCAGGGGGACACTCCGTGGGGCTGGTGGGGGCCATGGGCACACCGGCTGCTGGCACCTGTGGGGCAGTGGATGGCCACCGGCTTAGTTCCTGCCCCACAGCCAGGGCACCTGCGGGGGGACTCGGGGGCGGTGCTTGCACGTGCCCCCCACCGGTCAGCCCCATACATCCCCCCGAGGGGCCTCATCCAACACCCTCACGGAGGGGAACCTGCTGCCCCCCAGCCCCACGGCAGCCCCGGCCCCACGGCTGACCTCCTCGAACTTGCGGGCCTTGTAGTGCTCGGCTCCCTTCAGGAAGTTGAGCAGGATGATATCGCACAGCACCGTGCCCTGGGGGGGTCTGCGTTGGCGTGGGGGGGCCCACACAGTGGGACACCCCCCTGACACCCCCACAGCCCCCGCAGAGCCAGGCAGCTGTCACCCCGGGGCTTTGCTGTGTCCCCGTGCCCCACGGGCTGTGGGGTTTTCCCCTACCCCCCTCCCAGTCACCATGGGGCACCGCCGCCCCCCCTGCCCCACTGCTGTGGGGTGCGCGGGGCCCCCCAGCCCCCCGGGAGGTGCCGCCACAGGAGGGGCTGGGAACAGCCACCACTCACCACGCTGATGGAGGTGAAAGCTGCCACCGTGTTGATGAGGGTGGGGATGATACCAAACTTCCCAGCCTGCGGGTGCAGAGACCCCTGTCACGGGGAGGCGTCCCCCCACCGTGGCCCCCACGGGGGCTGTGCCCCACACGTACATTGCCGTACACCAGGACGTCAAAGCGGATGCCGAAGGCCTTGGTGAGCGTGCGGCGCTCGGTGCCATCCTGCCAGCGGTAGTACCGGGCGTGCCTGCGCGGGACAGGGGGCTGTGCTGGGCTGCGCATGCGTGTCACACGTGTCCCCATGCAGTGGCGTGTGCTGTACCTGAAGTTGTAGCCGGTGGCAGGGGCCGGGGGGCGGGCGAGGCCATCCAGGCGGGTGAAGGAGTAGCGGGGCAGGCAGTGCTCCCAGGCACGGTCCAGGTCGCACACCCACCCGATCTTGATGCCCAGCACTCCCCCCTGCCCCCGCCGGCAGGTGAGCCACATGCTGCGGCCCCCTGGCCCCATGTCCCCACATCCCTGTGCCCTCTATCCCATGTCCCCATGTCCCTGCGTCCCTGTGCCCTGTATCGATGGCCCCATGGCCCACATCCCCATGTCCCATGTCCCCTGTCTCACATCCCTGTGTCGCCATGTCCCCAAATCCCATGTCTCAGGTCCCCACGTCCCACAGTCCTGTGCCTCCACATCCCACATCCCCGTGTCCCCATGACCCACATCTCCCATCCCCACGCCCCATGCCTCTGTGTCCCCATGGCCCATGGCCCTGCACCCCCACATCTCCCATCCCCATGCTCCACATCTCACATTCCCATGTCCCCCCATCCCACATATCACATCCCTGCATCCCCACGCCCCGTGACTCTGTCCCCATGTCCCCTTGTCCTCACACAGCACATCCCCATGTCCCCATGTTCCACATATCACATCCCCACATCCCGTGCCTCTCTGTGTCCCCATGTCCCACATCCCTGTGTCCTCAAGGTCCATGTCCCGTGTCCCTGTGCCCCCACATCCCACGCCCCCTGCCTCAGATCCCCGTGCCCCCACAGCCCGCCTGCCATGTCCCCGTGTCCCCCGGCTCACGGTGGCGGCCAGCGTGGGGAAGTCCTGCCCGGCGAGGCGCACCACGTCCCCCAGCCGCAGGATGGGGCAGAGGGGCTGCCGCTCGGGGTGGAACCGGCACCGTCCCAGCTGCCCCCCACTGCCGGGAGGCGGCAGGTTGGCCCTGGGGAGAACACAGCCATCAGCCACCTGGGCCAGGGGGACACACGGCCCCCATGCCTGTCCCTATGTCCCCGCCACCACTCACTTCTCAAAACCAAAGAGTGGGAAGCGGATGCTGTTCTTGATGAAGAGGGTGAAGTTTTCGGCCTCCAGCATGACGGGTCTAGGGAAACAGGGGGTGTCTATGGGGACACGGAGGGGGGGCATGGACACCTGCCAGCCCCAGCACCGCTGTACCCCACGTCACACTCACACATCCACGGTGTCCACCTCAGGCGGGCACCAGCCCCGGATCTCACAGGTGTGCAGGGTCCGGTTGTAGGGGACGCAGCGCCCCGTGAGCAGTCCTGCCGGCCCCCCCGTCAGTGTGGGGAGCAGGCAGGGCCCCCGGCCCCCCCGGCCCCCCCCGGCCCCCCCCCCTCACCGCTGCCTGTGGCGGGGTTCTTGCCCCGGCAGTCATGGTCGGCCGTGCAGCGGTACTCGGCTTCGCTCTGCAGGGGAGCCGTGAGAGGAGGGGGTGCACCCCAGCGTGCCCCCCCCGCCCCCCCCAGCCCCATACCTCTGGGCAGATGCCCTGCACCTGGTTCTCCGTCAGGATCTGCTTGGTGACCACCACGAACACCGAGGTGCCCTGGGAGGGGGGCATCCCCATCACCCTCTGCTCGCTTCCAAGGGGGAAACTGAGGCGGGGCGGGGGAGGGGGTGGGGCGGCACCCCCGAACCTGGTGGGGGGTGACGTAGTCGGCCGTGTCCAGCACCCGACCGGCATAGCGCCCGATGCCCTTGACCTTGGTCACCACCGAAGACTCGATGACAGTGTCCCGCACCTGGTAGGCTTTCTCATGGAGGAACACCCAGCTGGGACAACACCCGCAGAGGGTGACGGTGGGGACGGCCACCCCCATAGCACCTGCCTGTGCCTCCCTTGCCACCCCCAGCTGCTGGAGCTCTGTGGCACCCGGGGCTGCCAGCACGTGTGGCTGCCAGTCCTCTGACAGGTGCTTGTCACCTGCTGATGGCTGCTGTCACCCCCCCAGGGAGCACCCGGGGGCAGAGACCCCACTCTGTCACCTGCTGTGGCCGTGCTGCTGCTCCCGCCCCCCTTGTGTCACCCACACCGACACTGTCCCCTCCCTGTCACCTGCACCAGGATGCTCTGCTGGCTGTCCCCCTTGCATCACCCGCACCAACACCCCCGTCACCTGCACCGGCATGCTCTCCTGGCCTCTCCCATCGTGTCACTCATGCTGGCACACCTGACATTCCTGGCACTGACACACTTGTCACCCTCTCACCTGTCCCTCCTCCGCCCTATCACCCATGCTGTCACCCACCCTGTCACCCGTGCTGACACCCCCTGCCCCCCCCACCCCAGCTGTCCCTTCACTGTCCCCCCACTGCCACAAATCATCACCCCCCTCCCCTTGTCACCCCGCGGGTGTCACTGGCAGCAGCCCCCTGCCCCCCGGGTGCCACCCGCCTGTCACCACCGCATGCGGCCCTGCCGGGGGTCTCACCCCACGAAGTAAGCGAGGATGAGGAGCTGCACGCCGCGGTTGATGGCCCCCACCACCCAGCTCTTCACCACCACCGACTTGGTGGTCTCGTAGGAGAAGAAACTGGTCACCCAGCGGGTGCCGGGGCGCGGAGCCGGCATGGGCAGGGCGGGGCAGGGCAGGCAGGGCACAGGCAGGGCAGGGCACAGGCAGGGCACAGGCAGGCAGGCAGGGCAGGGCAGAGGCAGGCAGGGCAGGGCAGGGCAGAGGCAGCGGTACCGGCGGCGAGGGATGGTGCAGGCAGGGCGGGGGCAGGCAGGGGCACCGGCAGCGAGGGGTGCTATGGGCAGGACAGGGCTGGGAGGCAGGGCACAGGCAGCGGTACCGGCAGGGCACAGGCAGCGAGGGCTGGTGCGGGCAGGGCGGGCGCCGGGCGGGGGGCGGAGGCACGGCTCGGGGGAGGCGGGGAGGGGCGGTGCCGGGTGCCCTCCTCGCCGTGCCGGTGGCGGGGGAGCCCCGTGTCGGGGGGCGCAGCGGGGTCCCAGGTCCCCGGGGGGCCTTTGGGGGTGCCCCGTCTCGGGGGGCCGGGGCGCCCCCGCCCCCTGGGTGCCCCCAGCCCGGGGGTCCCGGTTGCGAGCCAGAGGCTTCCCGCCGCTCTACGGTGCCCAGCGAGGCAGCGCGGCCGGTGGGGGCCCGGGGGAGCAGCTGATGCAGCCCCACCCCACTCGCCACCTCCTCTGTAGCGGGTGCGGGGCGCCGCGTACTCTCTAGCCGTAGTCCTCCCGGCGCTCTATGGTCCTGTCCGCGCCGTTGCCGCGCGGTCCTCCGGCGCCCAGAGCGGCCCCTCTCTATGGCGGAAGTGAGGCCGAGTTCCGCCGGCGGCGGTGGCGGCGGCGGCGGCGGGAGGGAGGCTCCGCGTGAGGTTCGTGTTGCGCAGGCGGGAAAAGTGGCGGTGGTGCGGAGGGGGCCGGGCCCGGCGGGGCCGCACCGGGGCGGGGGGGCGGGGGCTGGGCCCCGGTGGGGGGAGGATGAGGTCGGGGGGTTGGGGACTGGGAGCAGCGGGGAGGGGATTTGGGGTGCGGGGGGAGGGGCGCACTGGGGAGGGGAAGGGCAGGGCTGGAGGGACCGCGGGCGGGGGGCGCAAGGGGAGGCCCGGGGCCGAGGCAGAGCTGGGGGAGGGGGAGCGCGGGGCCGGGGGCGGCCGGGGCGCCCCCCGCGCGTGGGTCACGTGCCACCCCGAGGGGCAGCGTTGGGGGGCGAGGAGAGCGGCCCGGGGGGGCCGGCGTGGCCTTTCGGGGCGGCGGCGCGGCCGTGCGTGCAGAGCCTGGCCCGGCGGGAGGCCCAGGAGCCATCTTCCCCCCGCAGCCGCTTCGCTGAGCTCTGCTCACCCTCCTCCTCCTTGCCCCCACAGCTGCTCTGTCCTCGTCCCCACCTGCTGCTGGCCCGGGGCATGCCAGGCTGGGGCGGGAGCTGAACGACTCGCTGCGCTCGGCCTCCTTCCCCTCCCGCAGCCCAGGTGCTGCCACCTGCCCCGGCCGCCATGGCTGACACGCTGGAGTTCAACGAGATCTACCAGGAGGTGAAGGGGTCCATGGTGAGTGAGCTGGGGTGGGGGGACAGTCCCTGGGGAGACCTGCCTGGGCCCTGGTGGGTGGCACGTGGTGTTGTGACCTGCTCTTGCAGCCAAAATGCTGCAGGGCGCTCCCCCTGCCCCAGCATGTCTTGCGCTGCCTCGTCCTGGCAGAGGATGTTTTGCTGATCTCGCCTGGAAGCAGGGAGCGGAGGTGCCTCGTTTCCGGGGCTGAAGCATTTTGGAGCATCAACAGGGGCTTTTAAGTGCCAGCCTGTTGTGGAACGAGCGAGGTTGCGGTTGGGAATGTTTCCAGGAGGAGGGAGAAGGGATGCCAGCTGTGGGCGTCCACCCTAGCTACTGCAGGAGGGTTCTGTGCTGGCCATCAGCTTGTTCTGGTGCAGGGAGCGGGTCATGGGGCGGGGGGTGGTGGTTTGCAGTGGTGTGGAGTGTTTCTGGGTCACCTGTAACCCTCTGGCTTTTGGGACATTGTCCCCAAAAGCCCAAGGGAGCTACAGAAACATAGCGGCACTGAGGGTGCTGGCGACAGTCTTGTGGCCACTTGAATCCTGGATCCGGGTGGCAGGGAGTGCATGAGGACTAAAGCCGGCGGGCAGTTGGGAAGGTTGCCTGGTTTTGTCTGGAGGGGATGCACAGCCGCCTGTTGTGCCCAGCAGTTCCCAGCTCCAGAGCCTGTCGGTGTTGTCGGGCTGTTCCCCTGCATGCAGGGCGGGCTGCCCCCACCTCACACCTGCCTCTCTCCCGCCAGAATGACGGGCGGCTGCGGCTGAGCCGTCAGGGCGTGATTTTCAAGAACAGCAAGACGGGGAAGGTGGACAACATCCAGGCCTCAGAGCTGGCCGAGGGCGTGTGGCGGCGTGTGGCACTGGGTCACGGCCTCAAGCTGCTCACCAAGAACGGCCATGTCTACAAATATGATGGTTTCCGGGAATCGGTGAGTCCCCTGGTCCCTGTGTACCTGTCCTGTTCTTGTCCCTGGCTGGCATCTATTCAGTTGCTGGATTTTGCTTGTCCTGTGTCAAGCTGCACTCCCTGGAAGTCTGACGGCACTGACCACCCCCCGGGAACAGTGCTGACCCCCATTTTTTTTGCCACTTCCCTTGCACTGGGGAGGCCGTGTCCTGGTTACGGGCTCAGGGCAGCGCGTGTATGTGGTGGTGTCTGATGGATGTTCCCTCCTTCTTGCTGTTGTCCAGGAGTTCGATAAGCTCTCGGATTTCTTCAAGGCCCACTATTGCCTGGAGCTGGCGGAGAAGGATCTGTGTGTGAAGGGCTGGAATTGGGGGACAGTGAGGTTTGGAGGTGAGTTGTTGTAATGCCATTGCTGAGGGAAGGGAACAGCTGCAGCAGGTGCAGCCCGAGGCAGGGGAGCTGGGATAGTTTCCCACCAGCATGGCTGTTCCTGCAGCACCCGGCTGGTCCCTTGAGCAACATCCTGCTTTCTAGTGGCATTCTTGGGGATGGTGGGGACGTTAGCCATCCCAGGAAAGCAGAAGATACCTGCAGGCCTCAAATCCAGGGGAAGGTTTTGCAGGCAGGGAACACTTAGAAAAAGAAGGGTTGGCATGGGAGTTGCCAACATCTGTCCAAGCCTGCTGGTTCGTGAAGGAGCCAGGGGAGCTGGTGAATGCTCCCCCCTGATCTGAGTCCAGGGGAACATGGGAACAGACGGTTCCCTTCAGTTCACTTCTGATCAGTGTCTGTCTCCCGGGGCTGTAACCAGAAGGAGAAAGCCTGCAGATTTGGGAGGGAGCATGGGAATGGAGGCAGGGGGGAGGAGAGGTGTTGCTGGATTTTGTGAGAAGACCAAGGCTGTTCCTAGAGATGGGATCTAGGAGGACCCCATGGGTCTGCCTTGCAGTGGGGACCTTACCCGTGCCCCATGGCGTGGTGGTTCCGATCCTGCTGTGACGGGCTGCGTCTCCCCTCCTGCCTGCTGTAGGGCAGTTGCTCTCCTTTGACATCGGGGAGCAGCCGGTGTTCGAGATCCCCCTCAGCAACGTCTCCCAGTGCACAACGGGCAAGAATGAGGTGACACTGGAGTTCCACCAGAATGATGATGCTGAGGTCTCGCTCATGGAGGTTCGCTTCTACGTGCCGCCCACCCAGGAGGATGGCGTGGACCCTGTGGAGGTGAGAGGCTGGCCACGGGGACAGCAGGTCGGGTGGGGGTGGGGTAGCTGGGTACTCTCAACTGGTCATAACTCTCTTCCCTTGCAGGCCTTCGCTCAGAACGTCCTCTCCAAGGCGGATGTGATCCAGGCCACCGGCGATGCCATCTGCATCTTCCGGGAGCTGCAGTGTCTGACGCCTCGTGGGCGATATGACATCCGTATCTACCCCACCTTCCTGCACCTTCACGGCAAGACCTTCGACTACAAGATTCCCTACACAACCGTGCTGCGCCTGTTCCTGCTTCCGCATAAGGACCAGCGGCAGATGTTCTTTGTGGTGAGGAGGGAACGCGGGGCCTTCCCTCCCCCAGGGAAGGGTGACAAGTGATGGCTTCAGGGGATTTCAGGTCTTCACCTCCTCTTCTCTTTTAGATCAGCCTGGACCCCCCGATAAAGCAAGGCCAGACCCGCTACCACTTCCTTATCCTGCTCTTCTCCAAGGATGAGGACATCTCCCTGACCCTCAACATGAATGAGTGAGTTCCTCTCCTGCAAGGCCACTGCCTTGCGCCCCTCCCTGGATATGGGGGGCTTCGGGGAGCTGCGAGGGAGGTAACAAAACCTCATGGGTTCCCGTTCTCACCATTGCCCTCTCTTTCGGCTGTGCAGGGAGGAGGTGGAGAAACGCTTCGAGGGGCGGCTCACCAAGAACATGTCGGGCTCCCTCTACGAGATGGTCAGCCGGGTCATGAAGGCGCTGGTGAATCGCAAGATCACTGTCCCCGGCAACTTCCAGGGGTGAGGCGTGCTGCTGCCAGCCAAGGGGGCTGTGGATGGCGGAATGTGGGATCTTCCTGCTGCAGGAAGGGGCACGGAGATGGGGAGAGATGCAAAGCCTGCCTTGCCTGCCCTAGGACAGAAGAAGCTGTTGCTTTGGTAGCCTGAGGCCAGCTGTTTGAGATCCCTCCCCAACTTTGGCAGCAGGACTGGCCCCTCTCTTTCTTGCTCCTGTGGCCAGGGAAATAGGGCTCTTTGGGATTTGTGGCTTGTGCTGGGGGAGCAGTTGCCAGGCTCCTCTGGGCTGCTGACGTCCTCTGTCTGACTGCGGGAGTGGGCACAGGGAGGGCGTTTGCTCCCCGTGGGTGTAAGATGGCTATGTTTGCCCTCACAGACACTCCGGAGCCCAGTGCATCACCTGCTCCTACAAGGCCAGCTCAGGGCTTCTGTACCCGCTGGAGCGTGGCTTCATCTATGTGCACAAGCCGCCCGTGCACATCCGCTTTGACGAGATCTCCTTCGTCAACTTTGCCCGTGGGACCACCACCACCCGCTCCTTCGACTTTGAGATCGAGACCAAGCAGGGCACGCAGTACACCTTCAGCAGCATAGAGAGGTGGGCAGGGGGCGTGGGGTGTGGGGCGAGCTGCTCTCAGTGCTGCTGGCACCCTGGCTGCCGCCAATACCTGACCCCCCTGCCTGTCCTGCAGGGAGGAGTATGGGAAGCTATTTGACTTTGTCAACGCCAAGAAGCTAAACATCAAGAACCGAGGCCTCAAGGAGGTACCTGCTGAGCAGGGCTGGTTCCCTGCGCCCCGCTGGAACCACTGCCCACCAGCTGGGGTGGGGAGAGGGTGGGGGGGGCTGTTTTCTCTGCAAAATTTTGCTGCTTTCCCCCCCTTTTTTTTTTTTCACCTCTCTTTTCTCTCCTTGCCCTTGTAGAGGAAAAAGGTCCGTGCGATATCCCTTCCTCTTTCTCCTCTTCCTCCTCCTGGTGCAGGTTTCCTCTGCATGGCTGTGGTGGTCCCCGACTAAACCCAGTAACTCCAGCATGACTTATGAGAGGACCCCCCCCCTAACCCAGATAACTCTTCTGCCCCTCTCTCCAGAGCCCTGATCGGTAGAAGGAGGGGACGTGGCAGGCCTCCTGTCCTCCCCACCCTGTGCATGCGACTGGGGCCTGCCCAGGAGCATGCCAGGAGTTGCAGTTTCCAGAAGTGGGGTGTGTGCAAGTGTGGGGAGCACAGGACGCAGCCCTCACGCTGTCTCTCCTGCAGGGCATGAAGCAGAGCTACGACGAATATGCCGACTCTGACGAGGACCAGCACGATGCCTACTTGGAGAGAATGAAGGAGGAGGGCAAGATCCGGGAGGAGAACGCCAATGACAGCAGTGACGGCTCTGGGGAGGAGACAGGTGAAGGCTGAGGCCTGGTGGGTGTGAGGGCCTGCCGGAGGGGACTGTCTTTGGTGATCAGGCTTCCTCACCCCATCTCTGGTGAAGTCTTGTCCATCCTTGCCTTGCTATAAGCTGACCCCTATGCTCTCTCCTTCCAGATGAGTCCTTCAACCCTGGTGAGGAGGATGATGATGTGGCTGAAGAGTGAGTAGAGACTGGGCAGGTGTCTGTCTAGCAGGGGGCTTTTGGAAGGCGCTGTTTGAGGGTGTCACGTGGGGCTGCATGAGCACTGGGGAATGTTCCAGGCACAGCCGGTATTGCTTTATAAATCCCTGGTCTTAAAAATCTTGAGAAGTAAGTGCAGTTCTGGGCTTGCTCAATTATAATGACATTATACAAATTGGAAAGGTTAGAGAAGGGCGGCTGGGGGGATCAGATGGCGCCTGGATGAGGCCTTGGCTGTTCAGGCTAGAAAAGAGAACAGCGGGAGGAGGATGGGATGCAGCTCCGTGAAATCCTGAGTTGGGGGAGCAGGTGGGTGGGAATTGCAGTCTCCGCAGCAGCGTGAAGAGCCACTGTGTGTGCTAGCGGGAGCTGGGTTGAGCCCAATGGGAGGAGGTGGATCTTGGTGGAGTTGAGCTGCGTGGTGGTGTGAGTGCCTAAAATTTACAGGAAGTGAGAAAATGATGAGCCGTGTTCGTGGAAGGAGAATCCCCTGAGAGCTGTTAAGCACAAACAACAGCTTCAGCTCAGGAAGTCTCAATTACGGGTTGCTGGAGGCTGGGAGAGTTTGGGGGCAAGTCTTGCTGCCTGCTTGTGGCTGCTCTCCCTCCCCCACCTCGTGCTTCATCTTTCTGGGGTGGGGGTCTTGAGCTGTCACTGAAGCCGAGCACCTCCATGCAGGTTTGACAGCAACGCCTCGGCCAGTTCCTCCAGTGGTGATGGTGACAGCGACCGGGATGAGAAGAAGCCGGCCAAGAAGGCCAAGATTGTCAAGGACCGCAAGCCCCGCAAGAAGCAGCTAGAGGTGAGATGTTGCTGCTGGTGGGGTTGTGGAGAGCAGGGAGTGTGAGTTGCTACTCGCTGTGGGGACACGCAGGTTGCAGCCCATCAGCTGCACTTCACCTCAACCCTCTGCCACAGCCTGATCTGGTGCTGTCACCTCGCTGCGCTCTGTCCCAGCTGGGTCAGTTTTCCAAGCCTGACTTGCTGCCTCCTGCAGATGAGTCCAGGTTGAGACTTCCAAAGGGCGTGTTGTGCCCCTGCGTGTGCCCTGGACAGTCCTTTTGGGTGTTGGGGAACTTGTCCCTAACAGCTTGCCCTTAGAGTTTGCATGGGTGTCACCTGACAACCTGTCTCACCTGAATGGCGTAACTGAGTTACTGGTGGGATGGAGAAGAGCGGAGACCCGGCCCCTCATCTTGGGGCAGCCCTGAGTCTTCAGCAAGTGGTGCCGTTTGAAGCTTTGACGCTTGTTCTCTCCGCTCCCTGCCTTCTAGAGCAAGAAAGGGAAAGACTCCAATGCTCCCAAGCGGCCTATGTCAGCTTACATGCTTTGGCTGAATGCCAACCGGGAGAAGATCAAGTCAGAGCATCCTGGCATCAGCATCACAGACTTGTCCAAGAAGGCTGGGGAGCTCTGGAAAGCCATGTCCAAGGAGAAGAAGGAGGTGAGGGATGGGGCGTCTGGATTGCTTTGCTGGCGGGGAGAGCTGAGGCTGGGCGAGGAGGCTGGACAGGAGGGGCCCTGGCAGGCTCTTGCTTGTTCTCAGGAACCTGGCGCTCTGTAGGCGGGAGGGGAGTGTGGCAGTGGGGAGGTGATGGCTTTGGGCTGGTGGGTGAGTGTTGGCTTGATCCAGGGTGGTGAGGGACATGGCGGGAGCGTGGGCGTGGTGTGGCTGGGGACGGTGGTGGGCTCTGGTGGTGCAGGAGGAGGAGAGAAGGCCCCGCTAACCTTGTGCCCTTGCTGCAGGAATGGGACCGCAAGGCGGAAGATGCCAGGAGGGAGTACGAGAAGGCCATGAAGGAGTACAGCGGGGGCAGCAAGTCAGAGAGCTCCAAGACGTGAGTGTGCTGAGCAGAGAGGGCTGGCAGGGGTTGCCGGGGCTTGGCCCCTCTGAACTGGGGCTGTTCCACAGCTGTCACGCTGCCTGAGCCTCTCCAGGGCTGGGGGCAGTGTGAAGAGTGTCCACAGCTCTGTGGCGCCAGAGAGGGGGGCTGGTGGGGTCAGCAGGGTAATGCCTCTCCTCTCCCACCCTCCCAACACATGCGCAGGGAGCGGTCTAAAAAGAAGAAGAAGAAGCAGGAGAAGCAGATGAAGGGGAAAGTGGAGAAGAAAGGCGCCGCCTCCAAGTCTTTGTCCTCCAAGTCATCTGCCAAGAGTATGAACGAGAGCTTCAAGAGCAAGGAATTTGTCTCCAGTGATGAAAGCTCTTCTGCAGAGAGCAAGAAGGAGGTAAGGGTCTTGGTAAGGCTCTCCCGGCTCCTCTCCCCCAGGTACGCTCCATTTCTCTCTTGTGGACGTGGGCTGCTTGTCCTGTCCCTGCAGGGGCCGGGACCCTCTGGTACCTCTTGTCTGTGGTGGTGTGGGCAGCCTGTCTGTGTGCTACACGTGTCCCCAAGTCACTGCTGCCACCCTGTCCCTGCTGTGGGGTGTGGGAGAGGTCGGGGAACAGGAGCTGCTGCCCTGACCTTGTCCCAGGCTGCCCTGACTTTGTCCCCTGCCCGCAGGACTCTGAGGAGGAGGGGGTCGCCAGCCCACCCCCCAGCTCGGAGGAATCTGCGTCAGGCTCGGATTAGCCCTGTCCCGGCTGGCTCCAGGCTGGATCCCAGATCGGCGAGAGGACGGCTGGGCCGGCCCCGCGGCAGCCACCTGGGCCTTGGGCTCTCGAGCCGGTGGTCATGTCCCCCCGCAGCGGGTGCAGCGCCCCCGGCCCCCCGCCCCTGCCCTCAGTGCCTGGCCGGGGAGCGAGGCCCCGGGGAGGAGGGAGGCCCTGAGGGGCTGGGTCCCACCTCAGCGCAGTTTTGCATCAGTTTGTGTTTTTTGAATACTCTGGTTCCTTTCCTTTTTTCTTTCCTTGTGGTTTGGTGGGGGGTTTTTTTTGGGGTGGGGGGTGGTTTGTTTTTTTTTTTTTTTTTTTTTTTTTTTTTTGTATTTTGGGTCTGTTCACATGGCAACTTGGATTGAATAAAAAAAAAAACCCACCGAGGGCGTCTTTGTGGATGCAGAGCCGGGGTGGGCACAGGGCTGTCCTTCCCGTTCCTGCCCCCGCGTTCCTGGCTCCCCGCCTTGAGCCGGTGCCAGTGCCCGAGCTCAGCCCCCCCACACCTCCCCGGCCATTACCGGGCTGCCGCGGCGGGGGGAACCGGCGGAGTGAGGGGGTCCGATTAGCGCCGCTTGCCTGGCCTGGCCGCGGGCGACCTTGCCTCTCAGTGGCAGCCCCCCCTGTCCGCTGCGCACCACCCCCTCACCCCCGCTCCGCCTCGGTTCCCGGTGCCGGCCCCGCGTGGGGCGCGCAGGGCCTGCTGGCACCGGCGGGCACCCCCGGCCCTGGCGGCGGCGGCAGCGGTGCTGGAAGACGCTCTAGCGCCCTCTCGATGGTAAACGGCGCGGCGGGAGGGGCGGGGCAGGGCGGGGCGCGGGGACTCTCTAGTCCTTCCTCTCCATGGTCCGCCCGGCCACGCGGCGCTGGCTTCGCCGCGCTCTCTGGTTGGCGGGGAGGGGGACAGGGGCGTGGCCGGCGGGGGGGGCGGAGGCGCGCTCATGAATATGCAGCAGCAGCGGCGGCGGCAGCGGGTGAGCGGGGGTCGCTCCGCTGGGCTGGGCCTACGGGGAACGGAGATCCCTTCGGGGCCCGTTGTACCCGCCGGAGACGAAGCCGCGGCATCGTCCCCGGCGGGCACAACGGGCTCGGTACCTCCCCGTTTCCCCGAAATCGAGTGGGGGGCTCTGTTGCCACGGCGACGGGCCTAGGCCTGCTGGCTGCGGCCTACCCAGCTACTCGAGCGGGGGCTTCGTTGCCAGGGCAATGAGAGTAGGCCCCGCCGGAGGAGGGCAGGGGGCGGTGGTGGCGGACGCGGTACGGAACGGACTCGCATCCCGGGGCGGGGAGCGGGGCCTCGCTACCGTCCCGAGGCTGCCAAGGGGTTGGGAAACGGGCCCGATGGCTTCCAGATGTGGGCTGGAGCGGTCGTGACGCCGGTTCCCCCGTGGGAGGGAGGAAGGGAGGAAGGGAAGGGGGGTCTGAGGGGGTGGACCCCGGCGGGGCAGTAGGGAGTGAGGCGGGGAGGGCAGGGCAGAGCCGGGAGGAGGCACCGAGCGGGTTTTTCCTGTCCCCGCAGCCCCGGTGAGTCACGGGAGCGGCGGCGGCAGCGTGAGACCCGTGGGACGGCACCCCCCACGCTTCCCCTGCCCGCCCTGCAGCCCCCCCCCTCCCCCCGTGTCCGCGACCCACCCGGGACATGAGGCTGCTGTGGGGAAGGTGAGCAGGGCCCCCCACGGCCCCTACGCTGGGGCAGCCGAGGTGGGCTGTGCGTTGGGGGGTGCTCCCGGCCCCGCGGGGGTCGGGAGGGGCCGGCCGGTACCCCTGGAGCTGCTGGGGGCTGACACAGCCGGTGGGGCTTGGTACGGTGTCGGTGAGGGGCTGGTGCAGGGGGTGGCAGGCTGAGGTGGTTCCCGGGGCAAATTGGGGGTTGGCACAGGTCAGGGGTGTGACTTGTGTGCACTGGGGTGCTGGGACAGCTTGACACAGGGTTGGTGCAGGTAAATGAGGAACTGCACGGTGTTTGGGGGTTCACAGTGTGTGGGAGCCAGTGTGGGGTACACTGATGACTGATGTGTATGGGGGGTATGGGCAGAGGGGGGTTGATGTGGCGTTTGGGGTCACTGTGCCATCCCCGGTTGGTGTAGACATGCTGAGGACAGTGTACAGAGGGTGGTACTGGTGAAGAGAGGGTTGGCAGTGTGACAGTGGTTTATTACACTGTCCAGGTGCTGGCACAGGTGGATGTGAGGGTTTGGCATAGGGCTGGGAGGTTGGTATCATGGCACAGTGTGGCTGCCCACCACTGGGTCCCACTGGTCCCAGAGCCCAGGTGAAGGGATGCTCCCTAAAATGCTTCTTCCTCTTTCCTCTTTCCCTAGGGGCTGACCCTGCACTGTGTCCATTGAGTCCTGGTCCCGGTTTTGCCATGGCCTCCCAGCCGCAGCCCCTGTGCCCTGCCTTGCCCTGCGCCTCTGCCACAGGCTCCGGGGGGGCTGGACTGGTGGCTGGCAGCCCTGAGAAAGGTCTGTCCCCATGGGGGGTGGGAGAAATCGGAGCTGGGGGGGTTTGCTGGTCTGGCCTGCTCTGGGAAGGCCCCCTCTTGGGGTGCCAAGCTGGTGCCTGAGGGCTGTTCTCGGCCCAGTGTGCCCCACTGGCCTTCCCCAGGGAGCCTGGTGGGGCTGCAGTGCTTTTCCAACATGGCGTTTCTCCTCTCCTTGCTTCTCTTGTAGGCACCACTCGCCCCAAGCCACCAGTCCGGCCTAAACCCCGTGTGCTGCCCAAGCCAGCTATGCCTGTGAAGCCCTCCCTGCCACATCCCCAACTGGGGCCACGGCACCCTCGCCCGGCACTGCCCTCTGCCGAGAAGATGAACCGCCTGGCAGGGCCCCAGCCCTATGGAGGGAGCAGCTCGGGGGGGCCCCTCCGGCGCCCCTCCTTCACCCTCAAGTCACCCGAGACCCCCAACGGGAAGGGGCTTCCATCTCCTCTGGTCGCAGCCGTGGAGGACCCGGGTTTGACCCCCAGTGAGGAGGTGCCCCCCACTCCACCGACCCCCTCCCGCAAGGGCCCAGCTCCTTTCAAGGTGACACCAGTGCCAGTGGCGACCAAACCAGAGCGATTTCCAGGCACCACCGTGGAGGAGATCCTGGCCAAAATGGACAGCAGGGAGGGCCCAGGGAGCCCAGACCGATCCCGGCTCTCGTTCTTTTGCCCTGATCCCTCCTCTCGCTTCGGCTCCAAGACCTTCACTGCCTTCCGGAGGCGTCCCAGTGGGGAGGCAGATGGAGCCCCCTCCAGCGAAGCCTGCCAGACACCCCAACCTGCGGTGGGCAAGCTGGGGGTGGGGGATGACGGACACCAGACTGCCGAGATAAGGTAAGGAGCCGGGGGTCCCGCCCCAGCAGGACAAGGTGAGGAGCTGGGGTCCTGCCCCAGCAGGATGAGAGGCTGCGGGGACAGGGAGCATGGCTCCTAGCTGTCTTGAGAATGGGAATAACGGAGCTGAGGTCTGGTTACCGGCACGAGGCCGGTGTTCATCCTAAGCAGGCAGTGCCCTGAGCTGCCTCCATGGGAAGGCCAGGGCAGCCGCCGCAGCGCCGGGTGGTTTGCTCCGACCGCAGGAACGGGCTGTCCCAGTTGAGGAGCTGCCTCTGTGCCTCCAGCCCCCGAGGGCTGGGAAGTGAGCCAGCCAGCCATCCTGCTGCCCTGAGGCTGGGAATAACGGGGAGGGGGTCACTCCCCTGGGAAATCCTCCCTTTTTCCCACCCTTGCTATTTTTTTTTTTTTTTTTCCTGCTGGGTCATGCCAAGGTGGAGGGAGAAGGCTGATCTGTGGGACTCCTGGCTGCAGGATGTCCTGGGTGAGAGCCAGCACTTGGCCATGCTCCTGAAAGCTGGGTACCTCCGGGAGAGTGAGATGGGGGCTATTTTAAACCAGAGTGTGAGAAACTGGCTCTCCAAAGGACTGAAAACTTTCTGGAAAGGCGATTAGGGCTGATTTGCCTCCCTCCCCTCTGCAGTCACAACCTTGCTGATGGTTTGGTGCCGGGTGCTGCTTGCAGTGATTGAAGGGCCTCTTGTAGTTCATCTGGCCACTGAGGCTGGGGTGGGTGGTTTGGGGCTTGGAGGTGCCTCAGTGGGTGGTGGGAAAGGAGAGCAGAGGTGCATGGAAGGGGAATTTACCCTCCTTCCCCATTTCTGTCTGCCAGTAGCTCCCCCCCAGCCAGCCTGAGCTGTGCCGGGGACCCCCGCGGACGTCGGAGGCCGCCTTCCCCCCCTGACGTGAGTTCTCGCCTCGCCCTCCTGTGCCGCGGTGGCTCCGCTCCTGGGCTCTCTCCTTCGGGGCTCTCCTGTCTCCTCCGGGGCTCCCTCTCTGCGGGGTGCGTGTCTCTCCTTTCTCCTTGGGGTGCTGACCACCCCTTTCTCTGGGGAAGCTGGGTTCCCCCCGACCCTGTGCTGGGTGCCCCGGTGTGGGGCTGGATTATTTTGGAGGGGGTGGTGTGTGCCAGCGCCGCTGCTGAGGCGTGGGCAGGGAGCAACCGTGAGTCACCAGCCAGGGTTTGGTGACCTGGCAGGTATGTGGCAGGGCAGGCCCTTTTGGGCTCCCTGCCAGCCCCCCTCTCACCCTCCCTTTCCCACCATGCTCAGGGTGGTGACCGGGACACCAGGCCACTTCGACGCCGGCGGTGGTAACCCCAGCAGTGACACTGGGTCTCCCCAGTGCGGGGGGCTAACCCTGGCAATGCTGGGCAGGGTGACACTGGCAAGGGGGTGCTCAGCCTCACGGTGGGGTCGGGGCGCAGATTGGGGTTGGTTTTACTTTCTTCTGCTTTGTTTCTTCCTCTCCATCTGTCTTGGCGCTGCCAGAGGGTGGGCACTTGAGGGGGGCAGCAGCGGGGGGCTTGGGGTGCTGCTGTGCCCTGGGCACGGAGCGGGGCCAGGGGCGGCTGGGAGCCGCCTGGGCTGAGTCACGCAGGAAGCAGCCTGGCGCTGGCGAGAAGCATGGGCACCTCCTGCCTTGGGTTTGGGGAGGGGAGGGGGTGCTGGTGGGTGGGACCCTCGTTGTAGATTGGGGCTGGTGAGAGGGCGGGGGGGGCTGTGATTTGAGGGTGGGTGACGCCTTGGAGGTTTCTCTCCAGTGACACAACACCCCCTGCGGGCTCTTTCCACAGCTCTCCTCTCTCCAGCTGGGTGCCCTCGGCCCCCCTGGGTCCCCAAGGCCCCCCACCTGCCCGGCTCCGGGGGCTCCTTTCCAGCCTGCTGAGCCCTCCGCCTCGGCTCCCGGCTCTCCTGATGCCCCCCCAGAGCTCCCAGCCCCCGGCTCCCCGACGCTGGCCCCTGGCTCCCCCGAATCCCCCGCTCGGCCTTCAGCCGAGGTTTCGGCTGCCTCCATCCAGGCCCCGGGTGCTCCCTCCTCTGCGGCCAAGCCCCGGCTCGGCACCTCCTGTTCCCCTGGCTCCCCCCACACTCCCGGAGAGGGATCCCTTGATACTGCCAGCCCCCCCAGCACTCCCGAATTGTCCCCCAGAGCCACCTGCCCCCCTGGCTCTCCTGAGGCTGCTGCTGAGTACTCAGCTCCCCCCAGCCCCCCCCCCGAGCTCCCTGCTAAAGCCTCCCGTCCTCCGGGCTCCCCGGAGGGACCTGATGACTCCCCATTGTCCCCACAGTCCTCTGAGGGTCCTGAGTTCAGCCCCTCTCCCCCTTCCAGGGACTCGGGGCTCCGGCGCTCTTCGGAGGGCGTGTTGCAGCCCCCCACAGCAGGGCAAGGCATGGGAGAGCTGGGGGGCTCACTGAGCGCTCTGCCCCGTCCCGGGGATCCGCTGTCAGAGCCGTCCCTGGGCAGCGATTCCGGTTGGAGCCTTTCTCAGTCCTTCGAGTGGACCTTCCCCTTGCGGGGGGCACGTCGGTTAGCATCCCCTCCCCGTTCCCCCATCCGGGAGACACCTGACTCGGGGCTTTCTGAAGAGGGCGAGTCGGACGGGGAGGACCAGGGCCCCTGTGCCCCATGCTCCCGGGGGGACAGTGGGTCTGAAGAGCCCGGCCCCGTCGTGGCTGGCAGCCGGGCAGCAGAAGGGGCTTCGTGTCCAGGGGGGCCCGTGGCCCAGTGCGAGGCCGAGGGCTCGGCAGAGGAGGAGGAGGAAGGGGAGGCAGAGCGGGATACCACCGTGCCCTGCTCCACTCTCTGCGTGACGGAGCTTGTCCAGGACCCAGCTGAGCGCAAGCCCCCCACCCAGCCCAGCCTCCCCATCGAGGCCACCCCGCCAGATCTGGCCCCACCGGATCCAGCCACTGCGGCCCACTCGGTGTGGGTGCCGGCTGGCGACTGCCCCGTGAACCTGCAGGGCCCTGGTGGGCCACGCCAGGCTGAAGGATCCTCGAGGGTCCCTGATCCCCACGCTGACCCGGGCTGGCTGACGGAGCTGCTGGCGTCGCCTGGGCCTCATGCTGCGGGCCACGGCTCTCCAGATGCAGAGAGGCCCGAGGTAAGGGTGCGGGGATCCAGGCGGCTTCGCGATGGGAAGGGTTAACACCAGGCCCCGGTGTCGGTGTGGCACTGGGCTCTGCTGCGGCAGGGCTGGGTGCGCGTAGGGCGGTGGGACGGGTTGGGTGGAGGCTGAGCGGGAGCATGCTGTGCCGGCAGGGAGAGCTGGGGTGCGGCCAGTGCCGCGTGCGGGGCCTGCTGGGGAGCCATGGCTGGCGGCTGGGGGACCACGGCTGTCCTCCGGCGGCTGCTGGCCAACCTGGAGCTGCGGGATGAGCTGGGGAGGGCTCGCCAGGCGCCAGGCTGGGAAGGGCCCGGGGCAGGCGCAGCAGCTGTGAGTACCCCCAGGCAGCTGGCAGCTGCTGGCGTGGGGAGGGCAGGCGGCAGGATCTGGCCTCCCCTTGCGATGGGACCCCACTTCTGCTGTGTCCCCCAGGCATCTGAGGATGTTTCCCCCGGCTTTTCCCCTCCAGCTTTCCTCTCTGCAGCGTGAGCTGGGACTGTGACCCCCTTTAACTTCCTCTCCCCATTTCTCTTCCCCCAGAACCTGCTCGGCTGGTCACAGAAGGACCTGTGCAGTGAGTTTGGCATCGGCAGACCTCACCAGGCTGGCACCTTTGACTGGACCCGTGAGGCTGTGGCCAGGGAAAGAGACTGGCCTGGTGAGGTGGAGCGGGACCGGGAGTTTGGGGCCAGATCAAGCTGGGACAGCACCAGGGATGGGGACCGGCAGGATGGGCCCTTTGGCACTGCCAGGAAGGACTGGGGCAGCGATTACAAAGGGACGGAGTTGATGGGGGAGATGAGACTGAGCTGCAGTGACTGGTCGAATTCCCATGGCATGGTGGAAGGCTGCCTGCAGGATCAAGACTTTGGTGCTGGCAAACCCAAGTGGGGCACAGGCTATGGCTTGGGCAGCGCGAGCAGCAGGGAGGAGATGGGCCCCGGGAAGGCTGACTGGAGCAGCAGCTATGGCGTGGGACATGGCCAGCAGCGGGATGAGGAGCCGAGCTCCAGGCAGCCCAGCTGGGCTGGCAGGTATGGCTCCGGGGATCCTGAGAGCCAGGACAGCGAGATCGCACCTGCATGGGCTGGTGGATATGGCACCGGTGATGTGGCAATGGATAGGGAGCTCACCCCAGACTGGGCCAGTAAATACAGTAGCAGGGACGCTGAGACCAAGGACAAAGATTTTACGCTGGGCTGGGCTGGCAGATCCAGCACTGGGGGCGCTGCGACCCCAGACAAGGAGTTTGGCCCCGGCAGGCAGGGCTGGGAGAGCAAATACAGCACCAGGGACATGGAGAGCCAGGACCGGGAGTTCAGCCCCAGCAGACCAGCTTGGACTAGTGAATATAGCACCCAAGAGATGGAGAGCCAGGACCAGGAGTTCAGCCCCAGCAGACCAGCTTGGACTGGTGAATACAGCACCCAAGAGATGGAGAGCCAGGACCAGGAGTTCAGCCCCAGCAGACCAGCTTGGACTGGTGAATACAGCACCCAAGAGATGGAGAGCCAGGACCAGGAGTTCAGCCCCAGCAGGCCAGCTGAGGCTGGTGAATACAGCACCAGGGACATGGAAAGCCAGGACCGGGAGTTCAGCCCCAGCAGACCAGCTTGGACTGGTGAATACAGCACCCAAGAGATGGAGAGCCAGGACCGGGAGTTCAGCCCCAGCAGGCTGGCCGAAGCCAATGAGTACAGCACCAGGGATGTGGAGACCCAGGATGAGGAGTTCAGCCCCAGCAGACCAGCCTGGGCCAGCGAGTACAGCAGCAGAGAGGTGGAGACCCAGGACAGCAGGTTCGGCCTCAGCAGACCAGCCTGGGATGATGAGCACGGCACCGGGAACATGGACACACAGGATGGCGAGTTTAGTCTCAGCAGAACGGCCTGGGCCAGCGAGTACAGCTCTGCAGACAGCAAAGAGGAAGAAAGAGAGTTTAGTCCTGGCCGGCTGAGCTGGGCTGGTGAACACGGCATTGGCCAGACTGACCTGGCTGATGCTTTTGGTGTTAGGAAAGATGACCTGCCTGGCTCCCATGTCCCTGAGCCCCCGGCCCAGGAGCCTGGCTGGGGCAGCACCCACCAGCAGGAGCGCAGTGCCACCGACGGCAGGGATTGGGCTGAAGAGCTTGGAGGAGCTGAGTGCCACAACCAATTTGGCATCATTGGGACAGAGCGAGTGTCAGGTCCCTCCGGCACTGGAGCATCATCAGATGGCTTGATGTCCTGGGCTGGTGGGATGAGGTCCGGGGGCCTGCAGGAGCCCCTGGGAGACTGGCACAGGGATCTCTCCTTCAGCAGCTCGGATGCCACTGGCTGCCTGGGTACTGGTGATGCTGGCGGGGTTGTGCTGGGGCATACGGCTTGGGATCAGGGCCTGGGCAACCTGCCTGCCCTGGACGGCTCTGCCCAGTCCCGGGAGGCCAGGCTGGAAGAGCCGGGCTGGAGCCGGGACTTTGACGCAGCTGGCTGGAGCGTGGAGCTGCACGATGCCGAGGCCAAGCGCCAGGAGTGGGTTAGTGCGTTCGGTGCTCGCTGTGCGGCCCGGAGCCGGAGCTTCGGTGTCGGAGAGCAGAGACCAGGAGATGGTGCTGCCTCAGCGGACAGGTAAGGAGGGCACTGGTGGTGGCAGCACGGCCCCGGGGCGGGGGGGATCTGACCCGCATGGGTGACCATGCTGCCCTGCAGCAGGGACTTCTGATGCCATGGGCCTTGTGCTGGCATCCTATCGTGTCTCACTCGTAGCTGGGGGATCTGCTGCCTCCGGCCCTGGGCTGCTGGAGCTCCTCTTCCACTGCCTCCACGTTTCCCCCGTGTAGTTTCTGGCCCCACAGGTGGAGCGGAACATTTTTAAAGGACTGGGTTTCAACTTGTCCCAGCAGGATCTGCCATCTTGAGCTGATCCAGGAGGGGCTGATGCCTTCGGGGCTTCTTGTGCTAGTCTCCCTCTGACAGTGGCAGATATAGCCCTGTGCCCTTATGGTTTTGCTATGTTGTGGGAACCCTGATTTCAGTCAATCTGCACAGCTGGGGATTCTTAGAATGAGAAATTCCCCAAGCTGCCTGAAAAGAAGGATCCCAGGAGAAAGGAAGTGAAAGCCCCAAGGGCCTCTGGAAGGCCCCAGCCTGCTGGACACGTGTGGGGCAGTGGGGAGCTGCCCTTGCCCTGGGAGCTGTGCAGTTTTCTGCTGCCAGCGCCTTCCCACGCCCCAGGTGGCCCTGATCATCATCTTCCTGCCCCCTGGGGCCTCTTGGTCACCCGGTGTCCCCTGGCCACCTCCTGGGGCTGGTGGCCCTACTGGGGGGTCTGACACCTTTCTGTGCTCCAAGGTGGAGAATTGGCCTGAGTCCCCTATCAGTCTGGCAGCTTCCTTGCTCTCTCCCCACCCCAAATTCTGCCCCAGCCTTTTGGGAGGGTGCTTTGAGGGAACTTTCCAGCAGTGCCACCCCCTTGGTGTGATATCCTGGGGGAGAAGTGGGGTGTCTTGGACACCCGGGTGCTTCTCTAACTTCAAGGGAGCAGCGTTTGGCCCTCCCTGTGCCTCAGTTTCCCCTGGGGGCAGATGGAGGTGAGGTTCAGGGCAGGGGAAGGGCCTGTGTTAGCTGGAGCTGGAGGAACTCTGGGGTCTCGCCTTGTCTCCCTGAGCAGAAGCATCCGTCTCTCAGACCCCAGTCCACCATTGAATGATGCTCCAGCTGACCCCTCAGCTGTGGAGCCCAGTGAGAGTGAGCCGTCCAGCCCTGCTGGGGAGGAGAGAGACCCCCATGAGATGGCTGCTGCCCTGCAGAGCCCCAGGGCCTCCCCTCTGCTGCTGGAGGCTGCTGGTGGAACCCTGCCAGATACGGAGAGCGAAGAAGCCCCCTTGGACCACCCAGATGGGAAGAGACCAGCAAGCTGGGAGGAGAAGCGGCTCTCCCTGGGCACCCCTCAGTCTGAGGGACCCACAGACCATGCTGGGCAGGAATTCACCTTTCTGGAGGTGAGTGGGGAGGGGACAGCTTCCAGCAGCCCCCTCATATGGCCCTGGGGGTTCCCAGCTGTCAAAGAGATGCTTCTCTGGTGCCCCTGTCCCTGTCCCACTCTGGGGATAGGGGCTTTACTCTCTGGCCCTAGCCTCCCCTGAGGGACAGGCTGCAGATTCAGGGCCCCCCAGGGCTGTTGCGGGCATGCTGGCTGAGATGGGGGTCCCCAGCGCTGGGCTCTAACCTGTCCCCGTGGGCCCCACAGGACATGGAGGTCCTGGACAGCAGCATGTACCGCAGCAAGGCCAACCTGGGTCGCAAGCGCAGGCACCGGGCACCGGCCCTTCGCCCTGGGGCCACCTCGGAAGGGGACAGCTGGATTTTCCGGGACTCCACAGGTGAGAGCCTGTAGGATGGTGATGACAGGAGAGGGATGGCAGGGCCATCTGTCCTCAGCAGAGGTGTCTCATGGTGATGCTGTCCCCTGTGTCCTCCCTGCAGAGCCCCGTCCAGCCCCCCCAGTAGCGTCCTCCGACGAGGAGGCAGCGGAAGAACCCAAGAACCGACGGGTGCGAGCGTCCCCATCGGGCAAGGGGGTCAAGATGCCACTCTTCCCTAGCCTCAACACATCGGTTCTCAAGGTGGGGCCTGCTGGGACCCCAGGCGAGTGGGGTGACACCTGGCCGGCTGGAAGGGAGGGTTTGACCAGGGGAGGGGAAGCTGAGGCATGTTGGGACCGAGGAGGGGTTGGCCAAAGGGAACTAGTGCGTGGAGGAGTCGGTGGGAGGATTTGGGAGGGGGCAGAGCACGGTGTGCCCACCTGACTGCTCTTCCGCACCCAGGCCAAGCTGAGGGGTCGAAACCGCTCAGCTGAGGAGGGGGCACTGCCAGGGGACAGCAAGGCAGCCCCCCCCAAAGACCCTCACGTGCAGCGCTCCAAGTCCTGCAAGATCCCTGGCTTGAGTGGGAAACCCCTGGCGCTGCCTCCCAAACCGGAGAAGTCCTCAGGGTGAGTGCTGGGGTGCAGGACACTCGGGAGGCGAGGGCTGTGTCTCGGGGCTGTGCTGGGGGAGCACCGGGGCTGGGAACGGAAAGGGGGGCTTGGGGGCAGCTGCTGGGAGGATGCTGAGGACTGGGGAGGTGCTGAGGTGGCTGCTGCTGCATTGGGCACCCCAGCAAGGGCTTGAGGGAGTACTATGGGTGGATTTTTCCAGAGGCGTGAGGGTTTTGGGGTGCTTTAGAGGGCTGAAGGCGTGCTGAGGGGCGCTGGGTCCCTCGCCGGTGCCTGCGGCTGGCAGCAGGATGCTGGGCGGGGGGGGGGGGGGGGTGCTGTGCCGGGCCAGCTTTCCCAGGGCCCGTTGCCTGGAGAGCCGGGCTGCTCCACCCTAAACACTGCTTGGGACGCAGCCCTTAAAGCCCCAGCAGGCGCGCAGCTCCCTGCCTGCCCTCCCTGTGGGGCCCCAGCCCACCGAATCCCCCCGGGAGCAGAGATCAGCTTGGGGTCCCTCCTGACCATGCCCCCATAGGGTTGGTCCGGGGCCCGGGGGTGTCTTTGGGGGGCTTGTGCTGATGCTGTGCCAACACTTCCCAGGTCAGATGCCTCCCCCCCGCACTGGCTGCAAGCATTGAAGCTGAAAAAGAAGAAACCTTGAGTGGGGTGAGTGCAGGAGTTGAGGGGCTGCTGCAGGACAGACCCCAGCCCATGGGCAGGGCGTACCTGGGGCCTCCCCCTCCCCACGCTTCCTGCCTCGGGGCTGTGGGTCCGGGGGGGGCTGGAGGGGGCCATGTGGCCAGAGACGTGGCCGTGGCGCAGGTCCTGCTGCGCTGCACCATGCCGACTGGGGTGGGAGCATGTCCCTGTGTCCCTGGGGTCTGTGCTGCTGTGGGGAGCGGCACGCTCCCTCCTGCCTGCTTGTGGCCAGGGTCTCCACTGGGTCTGGGGCTTCACGTGGGGGTCTCACCCCTCTCCCTGCTGTGTCTTTTCCAGGCTCGCCCTCCAGCCAGCACGTCCCTGGAGGCTGACAGCTGCCGTCCCCAGGATCAGGCCTGCCCCCTCCCTGCAGCGGGACGCGCACACACACACACACACACACACACACATGCATCTATGCACTTTGTACGATGCTCGCAGGGTCCCTGTCCCCCTCCCCAACATAACACTTCCCCCTCCTCGACTCCTGTGTCCCCGGGAGCTGGGGCGTGGACAGTGAGCCCCCTCCCTGCCCCTCGCCCCCTGCTCTTGTATCACCCTCAGACAAAGAGCAGCAGGTCAGGATCGTGGTGCCACTTTGACAGGACAATAAAACTTCCTCGGTTGGTTCAGGGGGGCTGGTGGCCCTGGCTCTTCTCTTAGCCCCGCGGGGCTGGGGGGGGGGGGAGGACACTGGTGCGGGGACTGCCACCAGGAGGAGCTCTCTGCTCGCAGCTGGGACGTAGGGCACCCATGGGTGCTGCCTGGCTGAGCGGGGGGCACCCCAGCATCCTGTGGGAGCCTGCACAGGGGCAGCGTGCACAGCTGGGCGCCCACGTGTGCAGCCCTGAGCGTGCTTCTGCATGCAGTGATTGCAGACCCCCTGGCACAGGCCCATGCAGGCGTCTGCCAGCCCCACTGGTGATGCACCCACACTCTTCCCTGCACTGCTGTGCCCTGTATGTACCCACACCCCCTCGCCCCCCGTTGCACCCCCTGCACACACAACATCCCTCTGCAGAAGCAGCCGCTTGCATGCACGCTGGCTCCTGTGCGCGTGGCTGAGCCCGTGTGTGTGTGTGCGCTCCTGCCCACGCCTGCAAACTGGCCGTGTGCACCCACCCCAGCACCACACGGCGCCTTGCTGCCTGCTGCCAGCCCACCCTCTTGCTGGGGTGCTAGGGTCACCCCGAGGAGGAGCAGGGACAGGTACCACCCTGCTCCCAAACCTTCCCACAGGCGGAGCAGCCTGACCTCCCTCCTGCCGAAGCCAAGCCTGTGAGGGGGCGGATTGCGGCAGCCCCCCCTGGCAGTGGCGGTGGCTGTGGTGCAGCCAAGAGGCTGGGCTGTGGAGGAATGGGGGATCCCCCGTCCCTACAGCTGGGCTGGAGCTGAAAGCCACAAAGGAGACGTGTTGCCGGCGGGCACCGCGTACATCCCTCCGGCCTTGGGTTTTGGCCAGGCTGGTGAGCCGAGCTGCTGCTACAGCCACTCTTTGGGTACCTCCTGGGTCTGGCTGTGCCCCCCCGGGGTGGGACCCCCAAGGCTGTTTTTTCCTGGCAGTGTAATGGAAAGAGGGAGATCCAGAAGGAGAGATGTAGCCAAGGGATTGCTGTTTCCCTGGTAGGATGTGAGTAACTCCAGCCAGCTTCAGAGGAAGTCGCCTAATCCCACTTTGCCGCACAGCTGAATGCTGCCCTCCCTCGCAAGAGGTGCCTGGGCAGTGCCAGGAGCGTGGTTCCGTGTCCCCACCAGTGCCCGGGTGGCTGCACGGGGCCCTGGGCACGCCAGGGGGACAGTCACTGCTCCCGAGAGATGGCTGCTGTCTCCTGTCCTCGGTGGGGCAGCCCCCTGCCATGCATCCGGGCAGTGGGCTTTTGCCGAGCCCTGTGCGTCATGTGGATCCAAGGAACCCGGCGGACAGTTGATGGGATCAGCTATTCCCTGGCAAAGCTCTGTGCCGTGAGCTGGTCGGGGTCTCCTGCTTGCCGCCAAGCCCTTGGCTTCATCCTGGAGCTGTAGCGAAATCCCAGCCTCTCCCTTCCGAGTGCCTCCGACGGTGGCTGCCCTGTGCAGGGCCGGCAGGGAGGGACATGGGCCCTGGGATTTATTCCCCAGGGATTGGGAGTGAATGTCCCCAGAGCCTCTTGCTACTGTCTGGGATGGGGCTGTGGATGCCCGAGGGCAGCCCCTCTGCCCTCGCTGAGCCCCTCGCTGCTGGGCTGGGCGCCCCAAGCCCCCCGTAACTCCCTCCCCGCACCCCCAGTCCCATTCCTGCTGCCAAATGGTGCTGCAGATAACGGTGTTCGTTCATGGCCCTGCCACCTGCCTACAGCCCCTCCCCGTGGTGTTGGGGCCCTTTGCCCAGCCCTGGCCACCAGCCTGCCGCCAGAGGCCATGGCAAACCCAAGGAGGGGGGGAGGGGGGCTGCAGCCCACCACAGGAGGCTGCAGTGGGTCGGCCCACAGGCAGGGACCGTGCCAGGACCCCCGGGTGGCACTGCGGTCTGTGTGAGCAGAGCTGTCCCCACTGGTGGGGCAGTGAGAGGGTGACGGGACTCATCAGCCCCTCAGCGTCACTGGCAGCTTTTTGGCAAGGCATCACTTCAGCGGGGCTGGAAAGGGTTACCTGTTCTCCTGTGCTACCCACAGAATACAAAAATAGTGGAAATCATTATTAATAGTGATCTTCATTACCCAGGCTGGAACATCTCCCTTTGTAGCAGTTTCTGGCGATACCAAGGGTCTAATTAGCATTTCTTTTATTTCCCTATTTTATTCCATTTATTAGCTAATAGGCTTAAGTAACATCTTCGTCAGGCTCGGTTTGTGTGGGGGTCTGTCCCTTCTTTAAACAAACTTAGGGTTTTAACTTAAATCAGCAGCCCTCACATTTATGCGTCGATTTTTAGCACCTTTTAATTTTAATTCTGCAAAGACCGTGCTGGACTTGGCACCTCACCCTGCAGGGTTAACGGACACCTTTCCATCCCACTGGCCCGAGTCATCAGATACCTCATTATTCATTATCTCTGCCCTGCTTTGTTCTCCAGGCCAATGGCTTTGGGGTCCCCTTCAGGCAGATGGGTTGGTGGCCACCGTGGCCACCGCTCTGGGGCTCCCACTGGCACCCGACCTGCACCCCCAGTTCCTAGCACCTCTCCCTCCCGTACTGCTCGGTTTTGCTAATTTTGGAGACCTCTTGGAGCTTCCCCCCCCTGCATTTCAGGCACTGAATTACCCCACCCCCCCCACCCCCCCCCCTTTACACCACTTTGCTGGGAAAAGGGACCCACTGCGCCGGTGGGGGTCTCTAGGGGGCTTTGCCCTCACAGCAGCGGCACCCCCCAGCTCCATCCCCGCAGTTCCTCCACTGTGCCAGCGCCTGGGTGGCACTAACCTTCCCACAGCGCGTGACAGTGGAGGACAGCTCTGCCCCCCCCCCCTCCCCGGGCCTGTTGCCCAGCCCAAGGTCCCCCTCCCCCGCCTCCCCGGGCACTTGTGGCTTTTCAAATTTCACTTTTTGCAAAGTCCCGCTCAGCTTCTCTGGTGTTTTTCCCCAAAACAGTAATTGTGAGAGCTCAGCCCCGGTGGGATGATCCCGTCCCACAGCTTGGCTGTGCCCTGCTGCAGCAGGGAGCTTCCCTCCTCCTGCTCCCTCCAAATATTTTATTTTTGGGGTGGGGGTGATTTTTGTTCTTTCTTGGCTTGGCCAAAGGCATTGTTGTGTTGAGCTCCTGCTCCGGGCAGCAAAGCACAGAATTGGGGCGCAGCGAGGGCTCCCGGTTGGCATCTGGTCCTGCAGCAGATGATGCCTTAAAATGGTCTTTTTGAAGCATGGGGGGGAATCCTGGAGCTCCCCCTCCCCGGAATTTTACTAAACGCATAGTCTCCCCAGCAATGTTGTGCTCAAAACAGGGCCCCAGCAATGTGGGACCCTCCCAGCGCCATGACTGTTTGCAAAATGCAACCCCCTGGAAGCAAAATATAAAATCTGAAGTGCAAAATGCCAAACGCCAAATGCAACATCCCAAGTGCCAAACACCAAATGCAAAATGCCAAATGCCCCCCCCCAGCCCCCACACCCAGTGCAACACCCTGCTGCAAACTGCCCCATGCAACAGCCAAATGCGAAATGCAAAACCCCAGGCGCAGCCCCACTCCAATGCAAAATGCTGACTGCAACGCCCCTAAGGTGAGACCCCCAACACAAATTTGGACTTGCAGGGTGGCGGGTCTGTCGTCGGCCCTTGTGCCCTCCAGCCCTGCCAAGTCCCCCCTCCCCAAGCCACGGCACCAAACCTGGGCGCCAGTGGGGTAACTGGAATGCCCCAGGAGGTGATGGCCCTGCAGCAGGGCGACGGGGGTTATCTCGGGGGCTGACACTTTGACACTTGGGTGAGAGCTTGGTAAAACCCCCCAGGAAGGAGCCAGATGGAGAGTGGAGGGGGAGTTGTGAAATTTCCCACAGAGGCTCCCCCATCCATCCGTCCTGTCTCATCAAGGAGGAGGGCGGAGGAGGAGGAGGAAGGGGAGGTAACGCGGTGGGATCCGTTGGGCTGGGCTCAGAGGGCCGGAGGAGCTCGGTGAGCCCGGGATGAGCTGAGCTGAGCTGAGCCCAGCGGCCGGCGGCATGGAGGAGGCGGCAGACACCTACGCTTACGGGGACAACGAGACGGAGTGTGAGTACGTCGAATGGGGCCCCTCACTGGCCCTGCTGCCCACCATCTACCTGCTGGTCTTCCTGCTGGGCACAGCGGGCAATGGGCTGGTCCTCTGGACTGTCTTCAAGGGTGGGCAGGACCGCCGGCGCTCGGCCGACACCTTCATCGCCAACCTGGCCGCCGCTGACCTCACCTTCGTGGCCACCCTGCCTCTGTGGGCCGCCTATGCCTGGCTGGGCTACCACTGGCCCTTTGGCACGGCCGCCTGCAAGGTCAGCAGCTACCTGGTCTTTGTCAACATGTATGCCAGCGTCTTCTGCCTGACGGGGCTGAGCTTTGACCGCTACCTGGCCATCGTCCGGCCCCTGGCCACTGCCAAGCTGCGCTCGCGGGTCAGCGGGCTGGTGGCCACGGTGGCCCTGTGGGTGTTGGCGGCTCTGCTGGCCCTGCCAGCCCTGGTGCTGCGGCGGGCAGCTGCCCTGGAGGGGGACAACAAGATCACCTGCTACATGGACTATGGGGGCTTGGCCACCCCGGGGACAGAGGTCGCTTGGGAGGTGGGGCTGGGGCTGTCCTCCACTGCCCTGGGCTTCGTGGCCCCCTTCGCCGTCATGCTGACCTGCTACTTCTTCATCGCCCGCACCGTGGCCAGCCACTTCCGCCGGGAGCGGGCTGAGGGGCCCCGCAAGCGCAAGCGCCTCCTCACCATCATCACTGTGCTGGTGGCCGCCTTCGGGGGCTGCTGGCTGCCCTTCCACCTGGTCAAGACCCTCTACGTCCTGATGGATCTGGAGGTGCTGCCATGGTCCTGCAGCTTCCACGCCTTCCTCAACAACCTCCACCCCTACTGCACCAGCATTGCCTACATCAACAGCTGCCTCAACCCCTTCCTCTACGCCTTCTTCGACCCCCGGTTCCGCCACGCCTGCGCTGCCCTCCTCTGCTGCCGGACCCCTGGCCCTGGGACCGAGCGCTCCGCCAGCTACTCCTCGGGACACAGCCACCCCCCCGGCGGCAAGGGGGCACCGGTCTTGGGGGGCAAGCTGGACCCCGCCACCCAGGAGACGCTCTTCCGTGCCTAACCCCCCTCCCCAATCCACCCCCGGTGCCCCCTGAGCTGGTCTCCTTGGGGGGACCCACACCACCTCCTCCTCACCCCAGAGCCTGGCTTGCTTTGGGGACACACCCCCCCACTGGAAAGCCCTGCTCGTGGGAAGGGGAAACTGAGGCAGGGGCCGGGCAGACCCTGAGAGAAGCCCCTGGGGGGCTCGGGCAGGGGCGGCTCCCCCCAGCACCCACAGGGCTTTGTATTTTCTACCAAATAAATGAATTTTGGTTAAAAATGGAGCAGGGTGTGCACTGTTCCCTCTAGGGGGGTGGGATGGGATGGGATGGGATGGGATGGGATGGGATGGGATGGGATGGGATGGGGGGGACAGGCGATGTGGGGCGGTATCGGGGGGTGAGGGGGCATGACTGGGTTTTAGGGTGTGTATTGCACGTGTGTGTGTGTGTGTGTGTGTGTGTGTGCGCGCAGTATAGTGTCCCTGCACCCTGTGGCTGCCCGTGTCCCCTCCTGTGTACCCCCCCCGGACCCCTCCAGACCCCGCTGGGTGCTCGAGCCCAGAGCAAACTCTTGCTGGTCTCTTCCCCAGCACACACTTTGGAAAATGTAAAAATTCCCATCCCAACGCATCTGAGCATCACAGCATGCCAGGATGTGGGTGTTTTAGCACCAAAAGAAGTGCAATCCTCCCCAAGGTGTCCCACGTGGGGTGGGCACCTGCCTGCCCCAGCCCCCACCCCCCACCCCCCCAGCCCCTGCAGCTCTGATTGCATCAGGCAGCTGCCCTGTCCCACCAAATCCCATTTTCGGGATTTTCTCCTCCTTATCTGAGACCAGAACAAGCCCTGGGTGACACACCTCAGCGGTGTGAAAATGGGATGCTGATGCTATTAAATACCCATACCCCGAGGGATGGGAACAAGGGACAGTTCGGGTTTGGGGGGGTGGGGGTGGGTGGGTTTGGGCACTGGGCAGGGCACTGACCCACACTAACCCCAGATTTTGATGAGCCACTAAATGGCTCCTCTCCCACTTCCCTCCCTGGCCCCCACCGTTTCCTGAGGCTTCGCTCTAAATAAATCTTCCCCCTATTTGTTATTTACATCCTTCATTTACTCATGATGAACTATCCTGTCTCCTTGGCCTTTGTTCCTGCTTGGAAAGGATGCGGGATTCATTACTGGGTTCCTTGGGAAGCTTCCCGTCTGGGGGGGCTGCATTAACCTTCCTGCTTGCCACCACCTCGCTGGGGAGCCAGCCCAGCCAGAGCCACCTCTCCCCAGGGACGGCCCTTTGGCTTAGTGAAGTAAATAGAGGAGGGGGCTGCTGGGGGCTGTGGTTTGGATAAGCCACCCAGCCAGAGGGCTGGGAGCCTACGGTGGCTCTTTCCACCCTGGCTGGGGATTTTTGGGGTGTTTCCCCATGGTTCTGGTTTGATCTGAGAGCTGGGGGCCTCGAGGGGTGGGGGTGGAGATGCTGCACCTGGGGCCACGGCCCGAAGGGAAGTGTGGGCAAAGCGTGTTTACATTCAAGGTGCCTTCCAGGCTGGCTCGCCCTGGAGAAACCCCTGTTACTGCTCACCGGTCTGTCATTCTGTCAGTCCATCTGTCCATCCATCAGTCCCTCCCTCCTTCCAACCAGCCATCCAACTATCCATCCACCCACCGGTCCATCTATCTGTCCACCCGCCCATGCACCCCTCCCTCCCTCTATCCATCCTTCCTGCCCTCCATAGCTCCCTCCCTTCTTCTCTCCCTCTTTCTCTATCCCTCCCTCACACCATCCTCCCTTCCCTCCCTCTGTTCCTCCATCCCTCCACCCCTTCATCCCTCAACCCCTCCATCCCACCACCACTCCCAAATACCCCAGCACTAAAGGGGGTGGCGGGGGCCCCGTTTTTTGCTGGGGAGCCGGTGAGGCTGGTTTCCTCCCAGCGTGGTGGCTGGGCACGGAAATGGCTGCAGGGCACACTGCCAGCGGAGACAGGAGCCGCTGACTTTCTATCCGCCTCTTGGAGATTTCCCTTTCCCTTCCAGGAGGGAAATGTTTAGCTGAGGAGTCTCTGGGGGGAAATGCAGGGACACTTCAGAAAAAAACAAGGCTGGAGCCAGGGCTGGGGGAAGGCACAGTGGGGGCCTGGACCACCCGTCGGAAGGAGATAAGGAAGGTGTTGCCTTCCTGCAGCAGCGTGGCAGAGGAAAGATGAGGAGGGAAGATAGAGGGGGGACAGCTGAGGACCATGGTTTTGGGGGATGGGGAACAGGACCCTACCGAGACTTGGAGCATCCTTGGAAAACCCTGGGAAGGCTGGGGGATGGGGGTGTGCTCCCTGGGGGTCAGTCTGGGGATCCTCAATCCTGAAGAAGCGATGCTTTGGCTTGCTGCGGGTTCAGGCTTGGCTGGGGTCTGTGGGTCACAGCCAGATGTCCCCAAATCATGTGCCGTGGGGATGTGGCGCTGGAGAAAAAGGAGATTATTCTGCACAGGGACCTTTGGTTGGAGCTAAAAGCATGTGTGGGCTCCAAGGGGAAGGCACAGGGTAATGGATGAACGGCCAGCAGGGATGGGGATAGGGACAGGAACCAGCTCCCCACATCCCAGGGAGCCTCCCAGCCCCGAGCTGCTTTCTCAAGCCACCAAAAGGCCAAGCAGGCAGTTCCCCCCCCTCCCCCCACCCGCATCCCGCCTGGGGGTGCTGAAATAATTTGGTGTTGTGCTAAGCTGGGCTGATGTCCCCGGGTGTCCCCTTTGAAGTGTCCTCCTTGTTTACAGCCTGGCTCTGGGCTGCCTTCACACATCCCACCCCAAAGCAAATGGAGGGGGGACCCCTGCATCCCCACACCGTGGTGGGGAGGGGGCTGCCACTCCCATTTGTGCTGGGAAAACGTGGATGTGCTGAATTTGTGCTTCCTCACTGCACAGAGGAGCTTTTCCACTGACCTCACGGCTCAGAAATAGCTGGGAAAATGATTATGGGGTGAGAGGCGTCGGCTTGCGGAGAAGGTGATGGGGTGGTGCCATTTTAAGTGGCCCCTGCCCCAGTGTGTCCCCACCATGCCAAACCCTGGGCGACCCACCCGAAATCTGTGCCCCAGCACCCCCTGGGGGGACTGATTCCCCCCACCCCCCGCCCTGTGTTAGGAGCAGAAGGACCTTCAGGTGGTTGTGGCAAGTGCTGGGACTTTGGGGAGGCTAAAAGAGAGCAAATCGTGTCAGACGGAAGGAGTTTGGTTTTTTTTGTCTCTCCTGTGTTTCCAGGGGTTGGAGCACCTTCAGCCAGCCGGGGGGGTGAAAGGCTGGGGAAGAGCTACTGTGTGGGAGCCCTGAGGGGCCGGTTGTCCTCACGTCCCTGTGTGACCCTCCTGGGTTGGGGAGGGGATGGGGGAAGGGCATATGAGAAAAGTGGGGGGAGAGGTGGATGGAGGGAAAGTTTGGGTGGGTGGGCAGGTTTGGGAAGGGAGGTGGGGCTGGAGTATGTGGAGGGAGGGATGGATGGGTGCAGGGATGGATGGGGAGGTGTTGGGAGGGAGGGAAAGACGGGGGCATGTATAGAGGGAGAGCAGGAGGGAGGGATGCCTGGAAGGATGGATGGACAGATGGAAGGATGAAGGGATGGGTGAGTGGATGGATGGAGGGATGGATGGGTGGAAGGACATATGGGTGGATGGGCAGCAGAGGGATGGGCGGGTGGGCACTGGGACAGTGGGGTGACATGATGGGGGGCCAGCTGGCTGCAGCAGTCCCTGAGGACACACTGGGGGGTGCAGGGGTGCACGGGCACCCCACAGCCCCCACAGCTGGCGCTGCCAACACCCAGTGAACAGGACGGCTGGGGTGGGCAACAGGGGCTGCTGTTGTCCGGCAGCTGCCCCCAGCCCGCTCCCCTGGGGCCACCTGTGGCAGCCGGACATGGTGCAGCTGCTGCCCGACCTCTCGGCTCCAGCAAGTCAAAATAGCCCCCGCGTCCCCCCCTGCTCGCACAGCCCTGGGGTGGGAGGGGGGTCCTGGGGAGCGCAGTGACACAGAGGTGACCCGGCTGCCGGCAGCTGGGCCCCACCGGGGCCAGGAGCTGCTGCTGGAGGAATAACAGGAAGCGCCAGGAGGGGAAAAACACGGCTGATGCCTTCTGCAGGTTGTGGCCACCGCCTTCCCAGCCCTGCCGCCCGCGCACGCGTGTCTGCCGCACACACATGGCCCCACCACACACGCGTGTCTGCTGGACACGCATGGCCCCGCCACACACACGTGGCCCTGGCCCTGAGCCGGGCTGCGCTGATGCTCTTTATTGTTGAGGTTCGGCTCTGAAAAAGTGCTTGACATTTTACAAAAGTCTGCGGTTATAAAATGTGCTCCGTACAAAGACCGGGGAGGGATTCGGCTTTTCCACCTTCGCCTTTCCCATCCACCCATGCTGGGTGTTGTGTGGAGGGGGGCAAAGGGGAAGGAGGGAGGAGAGGAAAGAGAAAAAATAAAAAATAAAATAAAATAAAATAAAAGAAAAGAAAAGAAAAGAAAAGAAAAGAGAAGAAAAGAAAAGAAAAGAAAAAAAGAAAAGAGAAGAAAAGAAAAAAAAAGAAGAAAAGAAAAGAGAAGAAAATAGGAGAAAAAGAAAAAGACAAGAAAAGAAAAGAAAAACTAAAGAAAAGAAAAGAAAAAAGAAAAAGACAAGAAAAGAAAAGAAAAGAAAAGAGAAGAAAAGAGAAGAAAAGAAAAGCAAAGCAAAGAAAAGAAAAGCAAAGCAAAGCAAAGAAAAGAAAAGAAAAGAAAAGAAAAAAGAAAAAAGAAAAGAAAAGAAAAGGAAAGGAAAAGAAAAGAAAAGAAAAAAGACAGTCAATAAGATGGAAAGAAGGAAAGGAAAGGGAAGGCAAGGAAAGGTACAAGGAGAGAAACAGTAAACTAAAAAGACAAACAAAAGAAAAAGAAAAAAAGGAAAATAAAAGGAAAGGCCAAAGAGGCTGCGGGCGAGGGTGAGGCACAGGGGAGAAGCCAGGAGGGGGGTGAAGGGGCTGCCCCTTCCCCGGGTGCTCCCCAGCTCGCTGCTGGGCAGGTGGTGGCCCTGCAGCGGGGACACCCACCACGCGCCCAGCACCGTGGGGCCCAGCACTGGCGCCTGGTCCGATGCTGACGGAATCTGTCACCCAAGGTGCAGGGCGAAGCGCGAGGGCGAGGCCGTTTTTGCTTCGGAGAGAGAGAAAATGGGTCTGGCTGGAGAGCGGGGCACTGGGGAGGTGTGTTGGCTCTTCCTCCACTGTCCCCTGGCATGAGGCCGGGAACCGCCGGTGCAGGGATGTGTCTTGTCCTCGGCATCCAGAGGGTGCTGGGCGATGCCTCAGACTTACCAGAAAGAAAGAAAAAAAAAAAAAAGAAAAAGAAGAAAATAAAGAAAAAAGAGCCCAAGTGCCCCTTCCCAGCATGCGGCACTGGGGGCTGCTGCTCTCCTGTGGGCGAAGGGCTTGGGGGGTGCAGCCACAGTGGGGGTGCAGCCTCGCCATGGGTGCAGCCGTGCCTTCGGTGCAACCTCGCAATGGGTGCAAGCCCACTGCGGGTGCAACCTTGCTGCGGGTCCCACCTCACCATGGGTGCCATCACGCCATGGGTGCAGCCCGGCCTCACCACAGCTCAGGGTGGCCCATCACGGGACACCCGCCTCCCCCAGGGTTGGCACAGGACCTGGTGAGGGACTGGGGAGCCTGAGCGAGGTCATGTCCCCATGGGGTCTCACCACCAGCATAGCACCAGGGTGATGCACCCACCCTTCTGCCTCCACGCTGCTACCGGGGTTCCAAGCCCCGGGAGGTGCTCAGCAGTGGAGGTGGCATCACAGAGCCAGCACATTGCCTCATTATTCCCTGCTTTCCCCTTTTTTTGGGTTGGTTTGGTTTTAAACTGCACCCACATCTAGACTCTACCTTCATGCAGGGGGGGACAAGGTAAGAAAAATAAAACAACTCATGGGAAGACCCCTCCTGGGAGACGCTGTGTCCCCCTCAGCCCCACTCTCATGCCTGACGCGCGCTGGCTGCAGAACTGGCCACAAAGACAGTGTAAAACACACACACAGGGACAGCGGCCACCCCAGCTGGACAGAGGGGCCGTTGGCTTTCTTTTTTTTTTCCTCTTTTTTTTTTTTCTTTTTTGTCTTTTTTTTGGAGTTCCTTTTGCCTCCCAACCTTCCCACATCGGCAAGCAGGGATGAGGCGATGGCGTTCCCCAGCTGCCGGGCGATGCTCAGTGCCTGGTTTGGCCCGGAACCTGTGTGAGACTTTGGAAGAGAAAGGCAAAAAACAAAACGTGGCCAGGAAAGCCATCCCCGGGGGGTGCTTGCAGCTTGGCCTGCTGCCAGGTACCACGGCCCTGGTGCTGTCCCGGCTTGGTCCGGTGTCACTGGCACACCACAGGCATCCCCCAGGTCCCTCCCCTGGGAGCAGTGGTGCTGAGCTGGGTGCTGGCACCGGGTCCTGGGCTTGGACCCCCATCTTTTCAAGGAATGTGGGTGGGATTCGTGGGGGGTCCAGCGGTGCTGCCTTTGGGCGGAAAGCGCGGATTTCCTTGGTTGTCACCCCGGGAGGGTGGCTGGTGTCCCCCAAGGCACATGCCACTTTTTGGGGGTCTCTCACCCAAGCAGGGGGGGTTGCTTCCCAGCTGCAGCCCCCAGGTCCTATGAGACCCCTGTGGGACCCCATGCCACTGCCCTCACCAGCCCTGGGCAGTGGCAACAGGAGGCGGGGGGGTCTGAGCTCACGGTGCGGGTGGAACAATCCTGGAGGGTGCCTGCCAGGGCAAAACCTCCCCATTTTGGGCCAAAAGGAGGAGGACGTGTCCCCAGGTCTCCCCTGCCATGGCCAGGCTGATGTCTCGAGGACCACCCCAGCCGGGGGGGGGGGCGGTGGGAGGGGACGAGGACAAGGCACAGTCAGGTGCCCCCACCGGGCCATCCGGGCTGGGGGGCTGTCGGCGCTGCTGGCAGTACCTAAACGTCCTCGTCCTCGCTGGCCTTGCTCCAGCGGTGGCAGCAGTTGGCAGTGATGCCCAGCAGGAAGTTGGTGGCCACCGAGGCGATGGAGACGACGAAGCCGACAAAGGCGATGAAGAGATAGTCGTCCAGCGTCAGCGTGAGGTGGCAGGCCTGGAAGCTCTCCTCCGTCAGGGAGAGCAGGGGGGCTCCCGCCACCTCAGGGGGGGCCCGGCACTCAGCTAGCTGCGAATCTGCCGGGGGAAGCGGCATCAGGGCCGGCCGCCGGAGCCCCGTGGTGCGGGCGGGTTGGGGGTGGGGGGCGCGCGGGCGGCACCTACCCGAGGCGCAGCCCTGGATGCGTCCCCGCAGCCACTTGAGGAAGGGCTCCATGGCGCAGCCGCACACCCAGGGGTTGCCCCCCAGGCGCAGGCCCACCAGCCCCGGCAGCCCCTCCAGGGCATCGAGGCTGATGGCCGACAGCCCCCCGTAGCTGAGATCCAGCTCCCGCAGCTGGGCCAGCCCGCGGAAGGCATGGGGGTGCACCCGCCGCAGGCCAGGGTTGTGGCTGAGGTCGAGGCGCAGCAGCCCGCTGGCCTCCAGGAACATGTCGGCAGCCACCAAGCTGAAGTTGTTGTAGCTGAGGTCGAGGTGGGCCAGGCGGCGAGCCCCCAGGAAGAGCCTGGCCGGCAGGGCCGCCAGAGAGTTGTTGCGCAGGTCAAGGGCCCGCAGCTGGCCGTAGCAGGCCAGGTAGCCCGGCGGGATGCTGGCGATGCGGTTGTGGGCCAGGCTGAGGTTGCCGGTGTCCAGCGGCAGCTCGGGGGGCACCGAGAAGAGCCGCTGCCCGCTGCAGTCCACTGCCTGCCCACGGCACGTGCACAGCACCGGGCAGCCCGCCCCGCCGCCCGCCACCACTGCCACTGCCGCCGCCGCCGCCGCCACCAGCCAGGGGCCCAGCAGCATGGCGGGGCGGCGGCAGACCCCCACCCAGCGAGTGCCGGCGGGGAGGCCCGGACCCTCACGGGGCCATCCTGCCACGGGGAAGGGACCACCCGCCTGGCTCACGCTGAGGGCCGCCGGCAGCGGCAGCGAGCGGGGCCAGGCTCTGGGCTATCAGCGCGATGCTCCAGGCATCCCGGCGACATTCGGGGGGGCACGTTAAATCGCCCCCCGCAGGGGCACGGTGGTCTGCGAGCCCTGGGGTGCTGGTGGGCACTGGGCCGTTCTCAGCTGCCTGCGAGGAAGAGGGGCAGCAGAAAGCCGTGCTAGCCACACGCATTGCTGGGGGGGCCGCGGCTCGTGCAGCCTGGGGTGGCCGTGTGGGGCACCCCCGCCTTCCCCGTGCCCCCCCTGCCAGGGCCATCCTGCTCCTCCAAGCCCCCTCCCCTGGAATTTCAGCCAAAAAAAGAGCCCCCACACCTCTGCTGACCTTGGACAGCTCATCCTGGCCAGCAGTGGCAGCAGCTGGGGGGGGGGGGGGCTGCTCCCCAGCCTGCCTGCCAGCCCCCTGCCACCACCACCTCAGCCCAGTGCCAGGGACACCCTCCCCTCAGCTCTCCTGTGGGGATATCCCCCTCCCCAGCACCCACCCATGGTGCCCACCGAGCCCGCCCTCGCCTGGCCATCTTTGCTCTTTCCTCCCTCACCCCTGGCCTTCTTGGCTCCATCCTCTCCCCACCGCCCCATCTTACCGGCACGGTGGGGATGGACAGACACACACACACCACACCACATACACCCACCCCACCGGCCTGGCCACCCCCCTTCTCCACAGGCCCCCCGAGCCCTCCGGTGGTGCCAGGGTCCCCCGGGGTACTCACGCTGGCCAGGAGATGAGCGGGGGCTTGGCTCCCTGCGGCCGCCGGGCCTGGGTGGTGGGCCGGGGGTCCCTGGGCAGCCGCCCTCACCCTGGAGGCCGCCAAGTTGGGAGAGCGGCTCCTGCAGCAGCGGCCAAGGCTGCTGCCGAGCCTGGCAATGGGAGCAGGTCTTTCCCCACCTCCTTCCTCCCCTCCTCCTCCTCCTCGTCCTCCCTTGTCTCTCTCTTTCTCTGTCTCTTTTTTTTTTTTTTTTTCCTCTTTTTTTTTCCTTGAGGGCCAGATACTGACGTTTCGGTGTCTCTTAGCAACTGCCTCCACATCTCTGAGCAACAGGAGAGCGGGATGTGGAGCTGCCGGAGCAATGGAGACATGGAGATGGCAGCGGGTAGAAATGCCCCCACCCCGGGGACACCCTGGCCAGGCTGGGGGGACCTGCACCCAAAGGGCTGAGGCATCCGAGTGAGATGGAGTGGGTAGTTCCCAGCCCTCCCTGCACCCCTGGCCCTGGGGAGGCATCCTCCGTGGGATGGGGTGATTCAGGGTTTCCCAGGCTCTGAAAACAGAAACAAATTACATATCGGCAGAGGGGAAGAAGCAGGCAGCCTGCATCAAACCGGGAGCGATGTTTCCTGGCTGTTTTCACCCTAATGCATCCAGGCCGCCTGGACCCGCCGGCTGGGGTGGGGTTGCAGCGGCGGTGGCTGCAGCAGGGATGAATGCGTTCCCATTTAAAAGCCTGCCTAACCCAGCACACAAACCCCCTTCCAGCCTGCTATAAGCTGAGATGTGGGTTTTGTCATTTTTATTTTTTTTTCTCCTGGAAAATGCCTCAGGTTGACACTGATTGTTTCGCTCCACACGAGCTGAAAATTTCTGTTTCCCTTCTCCTTTTGGATGGGGAGGGGACGGAGCAGGTTTTAGCGAGCCGCTCTCCTCCCAGTGGCTGGCTTTTTACCACAGAAACAGCCCTTTCGGATGACAAGGATGCCCATGTTTTAGCTCTGGAAACATCGCAACACCATGGCTATGGCGTTTTTGGAAAGGAGGCACTTTCAAAACCCAGCCTGCCTGCATCTGGGGAGTGTGCGGGGGGTTCCTCGGTTTAATTTTCTCCTGCTGTTTTCATGGAGTTGTTCTTTTTCCCAGCTGAAACCACCGGCCCCGCCTGATCCCGGTATTCCAGCAGCATTGCCCAGGGGCTGTTTGCTCCCCACTTCCCGTGGGACGGCTCCTCGCCGCCGCGGCTTGCAGCCAGACGGCACACAGCCGCCTCTCCGCGCGGTGGGTATTAATTGGCGATGCTCGGTGCCTGAAGCCCGGGCTCCCAGCAGGCTTCAAGGGAAACTCCAGGAGCTGAATACACCCAGACATCCCAGGAGCCAGCTGCAGCTCAGACAGATACATAATTAGAGATAAGACCCAAGCCTGGCTGCAGATCTCTTCCCGGCATCTATTAGCGCCGAGTTTTTTTCCACTCCCCCAGCCTTTTGGACTATGTTAGCAGCAAATAAACCAGCAAATTACCCTGGCTGGGGCTTGTTTGCAACGGCTCGTGGGGCCAAGTGGCACTGTAGAGCTGGGTGGTGGTCACAGCCATGGTGGCTGGGCAGCATCCCCAAAGGAGCTGCCAGCTGCTCTCCTGGATCCAGGGTTAGGATGCTCGCCTTCGGGGTGGGAAGGAGCCCGGGCTGCCCTCCACCAGCTCGCCCATGGAGCCCTCCTGTGAGAGTCCAGCTTCATCGGAACAGCATTTCTGGGACAAAACCACATGCAGGAGGGCGCTGGCCTTTTGGATGATCACTCCAAGCTTGCTTCCACCCCCCTCTGTTTTCAATTTTCCTTCCCCCTCCCCTTTTTCCAGGAGCTGTGGCAGTAAGGCAGCCCCCGCCCCTGCAGCCGGCTCGCCGAGGCTCAGTGACCCTGGCCCCCAGGAGCTTGGGATGGCTCCAAGGACCCTGGATCAATAAATCTGCCTTATACTCAGGGCTTTGTCTCTTTCAGGGCAGGCAGCATCTGATAGCTTGTTTCATTCAACCTGTATGTGTTCAAGCTTTGGAGAGGAGGAGGAAAGGAGAGGAATGTTTGCATCTCTTCTTATGATGGGTGGTCAAAGCTGTTACAAAGAGGAGCTCCCCCAGCCACCTCGGCACATCAGCAGGCAGCACAGCTCTCGGTTGGCAGCCTGAGACAGCAGCAGGACACACGGTCCTTCCCACAGCACCCTCCTGGCCCCCAGCGTTGCCTCTCACAGCCCCAAGCCAGGCCGGTTGGCTGCTGTGGTGCCCGGACCAGTGCCTCTGGCACTCAAAACCAAAAAAGGTTTGCTGTATTTGCCTCCACTGTGAGCACCTGGGCATGGAATGGGACTGTGGGAGATGCCGGAGGCTAATGTCTTCCCATGCCGGGGAGTGATGGGGAGGGCTCGGGCATATTGCCAGTCCTCTCCTGGCCCCCACTGCTGAGCGTGCCCATGAGGGGCCAAGGCTGACTAGCAGCATGGCAGAGGGCTGGGGCTGCAGAGAGGGACGGAGCCGTTTCATTTCAGGCTGCTGGTGAGGCCCCATTCCCGTGTTGCCAAAAATTGTAACCACAAAAACTCTCCAGGCCGAACGATAGTTTAGAAAGCCCACCTTGGTTTATTGCAGCGCTGGGGGCGTGGGGGATCTTTCTTCCTAGTATGCACATCCAGCTACTGGAGAGCACACGTGTGCAGCAGAGCACTGCCGTATTTGTAGCACACTGGGTACCCATTTCGTTCACACACAGGACTGTTACACATTTGTCACTTCTAGTGCAAACAGCACGCACCCTCGGCACACCACTGGAGCTTTCTGCCAGCCCTGCATGCTCCCCAGGTGGGGGCTTGCCCTCTCTTTGGGGGCTATTTGCATCAGAGGTCACGATCTCCCACTGCCCACAATTACCTTTGTCCTACTTCCAACTAATTTTCTGTGGACTGCAACACCTTACCAGCTTGGCTCCTCTTGCGGTCACAAGTTTCTCACTTGTAGCTTCTTTCTGCACAGTTTAGGTAATGGTGGTCTCTTCCCCATCGGCTGGTGGTTTCCCAGGGCTGCCTCCCATGGCTAGAAGCCCTTCCATTCACCAGTTTTGACAACTTGAGAGGGGTGAGTCAGCTTGACCTAAACTTTATGCACATACCTATTTAACATATAGTTCAACGCTAAAATATAGTTCTGTTAAGTCGGGAGCTGATGCAACACACCCATGCCGGTTTGGGTGGCAGCTGCCAAACCACAGCCGAGCTTCTCCCCTGGGGGCAGGAGGTGCACAGGAAGGGCAGCGGGTGAGCGCCGCAGCCTGCGGCTGTGCCGAGCAGACCACCAAGCAGGGCAAATGCCCATCCACCCTGCAAAGCCTCGCCGCACCCACCGTGTGTCCGGCTGCTACACCACCGATACCTAAGTGATAACGTCAGTGCTGAGCAGGACTGGCTTTCAGTTTCCCCAGCATCACGCTTAATACATTAGACCAGTCCTTGACTCTTTTAAAGAATAAAATGCTCCACAACCGTTAATGAGTTTGCACTAATTTAATCCAGCCTGAATGCCATCGCGGTAAAATGAGTAAAACTCGGGGAAAAGGGAGCACCCCGGCATCCTGGCAGCAATAGGGCTTGGTTTGACTTAAGTTTGGGTGTCTCTCCATCCAAGATACATTTTTCCTTCGGCTGATGCTCTCTGCAGTCATGAGCTGGTGGCAGAAATCCCAAACCCAAAGTGGGTTTCGGAGTTGAGCCTGGCACGTCCATGCCAAGGTGAGGAGTTACAGCTTTGAAGTGCTTTGCCATGGGTGAAGCAGGTCTTGCTCTTGTGGGATTTGCCTTTGCACCGGACGGGTCACGGCTGCAGCAAGGGCAGTTGGAGCTGTGTATCCCCCTGGGATACTTCAGTTTTGCTGTACACACACCGCTCACATCGGCGCCCTGGTGCAGGCAGCAGCCGTAGGTGAGCCAGTGCCTGCTCTCCACTGCCTTTCACACCCTACACATCACTACCTCCTGCAAAGCTGCTGTGGAGGCATTTTTGCAGTTTCAGTCTCAGAAAGAGTTGGGGTTGTTTTGTTTGGTGCCCACATACTCCTGCCTGTGCCTTGCTCGGGGGCCGCAGAAGCATTTTCCGGGGTGGGGGCTCTGCCGCCTTGCCCCCCTCCACCCACCCACTCACCCACCCATTCGGGCCCCCTCAGCACCAGCCACGTTTGCCCCACAGGTTGTTGCACTCTGCAATCGAGCTGCTCACAGCTGTTTGCTTACAGCTCAATTTCATTGCCAGGAGCATGCAAAGGGCTGTGTGGGGGTGGGAATGTGGGGGTGGGGGTTGCAGCCCAGATTCAGCTGCCTGAATTTTCTCTTCAGAGTGGCTCCTCAGGCTGCCCCTTCCTCTGGCAGCAGCTCAGGTGGGTCCCACTAGATTTTAGGTCTGTTACCCATTCAGCAGCCTCAGGTTTTTTAAGTTTTTGAGGCTTTTTGCTTGACCAAATAAACTTGTGGTGTGACCTGTTCCCAGTGCAGGACCCCCCTGCCTGTTGAAGCACTCTGGGGAGAGCAGAGCCACCTCCATCACCTGCTGAAGATAGTGATGGGCCACCAGACCGACGCTTCCCTGGAGGTGGGATGCCAGAACTGATGTTTGGCTCCGTGGCAGGATGAATTTCAAGGCAGAGTGGTAAAAGTCACTGCCTACCCTTGGCTGGGCCAGGCAAGGGCTGTTTTTGCTTGCTGGCATGTTCCCATCTGAGTTGGGCTTGGCTGCAGCTGAGCCGGGCGCCGAGGTCCCTGTGCCTTCAGTGCAACCCTCTGCTGCAGCGTGAGAGGGAAGGAGCTGGATCTAAGAAGAAAAGAGAAGAAAAGGGAAAAACAGATGAGGCACAGAAAGGACATGAAGTGTGAGAACCTTGACCTGAGAGGGAAGGAAACAGCAGCACGCTTTGAAAAGTGAAACTGCTGGTGCAGGAAATCGGCGCCCTTGTGCTGCTCACCGGCTGGGCTCTGCCCGGCCACCACAGCCTCCGGCCGGCCCTGCAGACCCACCTGCCCCGGCCGCACTGTACGGCCTTGCTCCGGAACGGGGCCAGCTGCCCGGCTGTGACCCAGGTGGGACATTGCTGGGGACACAGTTATCCTTGGGGACATGGCTCTCCTGGGAGGGATGTTGCTCTCCTAGTGGGGACATGGGTCTGTTGGTGAGGATGGTACTCTCCTGGTGAGGACGTTGCTCTTCTGGTAGGTCCACTGCTTTCCTAGTGGGGACACTGCTTTCCCGCTGGGGTATGGCTCTCCTGGAAGGGACATTTATCTCCTGGCGGGGACATAGCAGTAGGGACACTGCTTACGTGGTGGGACATGGCTCTAGTGAGGCTTTGGTGGCAAGCCCCTGGGTGACTGCCCCACTGCTCCTCGTGCTGGTGGGGAGGGTTTGGGCTGGGGGAGCAGGGGAGGGACAGCAGGCAGGAACCATGGTGCCTGGCTGGGGGCAGCCAGCCCCACAGCCCTGGTCCCCAGGGAGCAGAGCAGGGAGGATGAGGCTGGGGGCAGCGGGGGCCACAGCTCCCCTGGGGCAGAGACAGCACGACCAGGATGGGGCTGCATTGCAGGGCTGGGGGGGGGGTGTCTTCACAGGATGATTTCCCCAAACCTTGTCCCCCCATCACAGGCACGGGGCTGGGTGTTAGCCGGGTGTCAGGGCTCTCCCCATGGGGGTGCGCAGCAGCAGGAGCTGCGTCCCAAGTGGGGGCAGCCCCCCGAGCACTGCTGGGGAGCTGCTGGTCCAGGCCCTGGAAGACCTCTCAGAGCTGGATTTTAAAAAATTTCGGCATGTGCTGGCCCGTGGAGACCTGCAGGGCAGGAAACCCATTGGCTGGGGGCGGCTGGAGAAGGCTGGCTGCGTGGATACCACGAACCTCATGTTGGATTTCTACGGTGAGGAGGCCGCCCTGGATGTGGCTGTAGCCGTCTTTGAGCGCATCCAGCTCCGCAAGGCTGCCACCCTGCTCCGGGAAAGCAGAGAGAAAGGTGGGAAGGCTGATGCAGCATTGCGTGGGGTCCCGGGTACTGCATCCTGGGGGTTACGTCCACAACATCCCGTGTTTGGGGCCAGGAGGATGCTACAGAAAGGGTGGTGGGTTGGAGGTCCTCGTACCGGGGGCTGCTTCAGGTAGGAGGAGATGGAAGAGGATTTGGTGGTGTCAGGGTCTCAGCAGTGCTGCCCACTAACACCGCTTTCTCTTCCAGCCCTGGCGCCCGCTGCTGTACTGGGACCATCGTCACCAGGTAGGTGCCGGTGGGGAGAAGTGGGGGGAGCTCTGCTGCTGCTTGCCTGGTGGTCTGCAGACATGTGAGGTGGCCTCCCACCCTTCCAGATTACCAGAGGAATTACAAAAAAGCCATAAGCCAGGCATACAGCCGCATAAAGGACCAAAACGCCCGGCTGGGTGATGACGTGAGCCTGAACACCAGGTACTTGAAGCTGGTAATCGTCAACAAGCACCTTGATGAAGAGGAACGGGAGCATGAGATTGTGGCCATGGGACAGAGGCATGCGGAGCTCATGAAGGAGCAAGCCAACTCCTCCATCGCTGTTGGTGACCTCTTCAAGCCCGACCCTGATGGCTGGACCCCCAGGGTGGTTGTGCTCCTGGGAGCTGCGGGTGTGGGCAAGACAATGACGGCCAGGAAGATTGTGCTGGATTGGGCATCTGACAAGGTGTTCACAGAGTTTGACTATGTCTTCTACATCCACTGCCGGGAGGGTAACCTCCTCACCAGCCAGGCCAGCATGGCCGACCTCATCACCTGGTGCTACCCTGGCAGCTCTCCACCACTCTCTAAGATGCTGGAGCAGCCAGAGAAGCTCCTGTTCGTGATTGATGGCTTTGATGAGCTCCGCTTCTCCTTCGACCGGCCCCAGACTGAGCTGTCCTCTCAGCTCTGGGAGCCAAAGCCAGTGGAAATCACCCTGAGCAGCCTCTTCCGCAGGAGGCTCCTGCCCGAGAGCTCCCTGCTCATCACCACGAGGCCGGCCGCCCTGCAGAGACTGGGCAGGTTCCTGGACTGTGAGCGCTACGCTGAAATCCTGGGGTTTTCGGAGGCAGAGAGGAAGGATTATTTCTACAGGTTTTTTGGAAATGAGGAGCAGGCGGCTGCTGCCTTCCAGTTAGTCAGAGGGAATGAGGTGCTCTTCACCATGTGCCTGGTGCCCATTGTGTGCTGGATCGTCTGCACCGTCATGAAGCAGCAGCTCAGATGCACCGGGGGTCTCATCCAAAGCCCCAGGACCACGACGGGGATCTACATCCTCTACCTTTCTGCCTTGATGCAGTCTCTGAGCGGCCAGCTAAAGAAAGGCATGCCCAGGCTGCTCAGGAGGCTGTGCTGCCTGGCGGCCAGTGGCATCTGGAAGCAGAAGGTCTTCTTCGAGGAGAAGGAGGTGCAGGGGTACATGCTGGACCAGCGAGAAGCTCTCCCGCTCCTCCTCAATGAGCACCTCTTCCAGAAGGACATCTCCTGCGTCAGCACCTACAGCTTCATCCACCTCAGCTTCCAGGAGTTTTTTGCAGCCCTCTTCTACCTGCTGGAAGATGAAGGGGAGGCAGTGGAAGCCCCCACCGGTCCTACCAGGGATGTGAAGGAGCTGCTGGAGAGTTATGGCAACTCCAGGAACTACTTCATGCTAACTGTGCGGTTCCTCTTCGGGCTCTTAAATGAGGAACGCAGGAGGGAGCTGGAGGAGAAGACTGGGTGTAAAATTGCCCCCAGGATTACACAGGAATTACTGGCATGGCTTCAAAACAGCCAGAAAACAGCCCTGGCTCTTCTGATGCAGAAGACGGCGGTGATCCGCGAGCTGGAGGTCTGCCACTGTCTGTATGAGCTCCAGGATGAGCAGTTTGTGGCAGCCGCCTTGGATCCTTTCACGGGGGTGTACCTGCGAGGGCTCAACCTCAAGCGCTTCGACCAGGTCGTCCTTTCCTTCAGCATAAAAAACTTCCCCAAGCTGGAGTCGCTTGACCTGGGGCACTGCTCCTTCCTGTGGGATGACCCCGAGGACTGCGGTGGCCCGCAGCCAGCCAAGCAGGCATGCTGGTGCGTAGGGTGCTGAGCCACAAAGTGGTGAATCCCTTAGAGCCCAAAGAGCTGTGATGACCATGTGGAGGAGCCCGCAGTGGGGCCAGTCCTCCCACTGCACCTGGAACGTCGGCAAGGGCCTATGGGTCTAATCTGGGGATGCAGCCAGCGGCCACAGAGCAATATAGGGGTAGGAATAGGAAATGGGATAGTGATAGGGAGAGGATAGGATAAGAATAGACTGGGACTAGGACTAGGAATGGGATATCATAGGATAGAATAAAATAGGATAGCATAGAATAGGATAGGAATGGGATAGCATAGAACACAATAACATAGGCTAGCACAGAATGGGATAAGAATGGGGATAGGATAGGAATAGAACAGGAAAGGAATAGATTATGAGTAGGAATAGAAATAGGAGTACAATGCACCTCTTATTTGTTTTCAGGGAAAAACAGCAAGAGGAGGGGAAGCAGTCACCCATTCACCTGCTTTGCCAAGCCTTGGAAAAGTCAGACTGTAAATTAAAGAAGTTAAGGTACCTTGCTCTTCTCTGCCAGGTGAAATAGGAAAACAAGCCAAGCCCAGCCTCTTCATGGCTGGGGACGAGAGTCACCTCTGCGCAGAGCCACCGAGGGCCTGCCACTGTCAGGGGCCGCAGGCAGTGGCCGGTGTCCTCGCTGCATGGGGGGGGTGGGGTGACCACGTGCCACCACAGCTCACCACGCGGCAGGGTGGGCTGTGCCCCTGCTCCCGGGAGGCCATCTGTGAGGGTGGTCGGGTTGGGGACATCATCCGTGGCGGCTGTGTGAGTGAGGGGTTGGGTGGTGCATCCGTGTGGCCGGGCAGCTGTGCCGACCCCGTGGCTCCCCTCCGCATCTCTGGCAGGTTTGATCAGTGTCAGCTCACAGGCGCCTGCTGCGCCGCTCTGGCCTCCGTTCTCAGCACCAAGCCCACGCTGGTGGAGCTGGACCTGGCTGGCAACAAGGACCTGCAGGACGGTGGTGTGCAGCTGCTGTGCCGGGGGCTGAGGCGCGGCGCCTGCCAGCTGCGGATGCTGCGGTAAGGGATGGTGCCAGCTCCAGGGGGCTGCGGGAGTGTTCGCCTCTTCTCCTCGCCAGCCTGGGAGAGGAAGGAAAAAAGAAAAAGAAATGACAGAGGCCCGTTTACCGATGCTGCTGGTGCCGAAGATGGCTTGAGGCATTGCTGACCTACTTGTCGCGGGGGCCTGACCCTTATTGTTGCCTTGTCCATCAATATAATTTAGTTCCATGCCTCTGCTAGGGTGCTGTAGGGAAGTAAGAGAGAGAACTAATTTTCAGTGCCGAGGCTAGAGGAGAGGTGTCTGCTACCATCCCCGCTGTCTGCTTGTCTGTGGCTGCCTCAGTGCACCCCAGACATCTTTCCCCTGGCTCTTGCTCTGCAGCTGCGTGTGTTTTTGGGTCCCTGTGTGCTGTGGCAGGAGCAGGGCTGGCCACACACCATCCAGAAACATGTAACTGCAGAAGCAGATTCAACCCATGGACCATTTCTGGGAAGGGGATGAACCATCCCTTGGTGTCTGCATTTTCCCTTCTGTGTTTCTAGGGGGTGTGTTCTCCCATTTTCCCCTGGTGTAGATTCAGACTGGACAATGAGATTTGAAAGAGGAAATCTCTCTGAAACTTCAAAAGTGAGGCAGAATAATCTCACCCATTCAAGCAATATTAACTGTTTGGCCTCAGATCTTTAGTCCCTGGTTGAGCAGATGCTGCCTGGTCACCTTACCTCTCCATTTCCACGCTCTGGCACAGCGGGATTGCTGCCAGGTACCTGGCTGCACTTTGGCATTTTTTCCTTTAGAGTCTGAGGATCTGGGTTGTGTTTCACACTCTGGAGTGTGTTTGTGCCACCCTCAGCATTGCTGCACCCAGGGATGCTGAACAAGGCAACATGGCAGCAAGCACCAGATACTGGCGTGCCAGCCCCGGGGGAGGATGGGGAGAGGGCAGGAAGATGCTCCCCGCTGTTTTCCAACATAGTGAACCCAGAGCCATGGCAGGAGCCCCCTCCATGCCTGGGCCCAGGCAGGGGACACTGCCCAGGACTGCTCCAACCTGGGGTGATGGAAGGGAGGGCGGCAGCACCGGCGGACAGGCAGCCTCACCACTGACTCTCCTGCAGGTTGGGCTGCTGCAACCTTACGGCCACCGGCTGCAAGGACCTGGCTGCTGTGCTGGGCACCATGCCCAGCCTGGTGGAGCTGGACCTGAGTGACAATCCCTTGGGGGATGGCGGCGTGCAGGAGCTGTGCAGGGCACTAGCAGGACCCAACTGCAGCATGCAAAGGCTCTGGTATGGGGTGTCGAGCTGGCAGGCCCCGCTCTGTTCCCAGTAGACACCTTTGGGGTGGGATTGTGTGCAGGGTGCTGCTCTGTCCCTCCTGAGCAACGTTGCTCTCCCTGAGCCGTGCTAATCAAACAGCCTGACTGCATCCCCAGGCCCAAAAAGCAGCAGGTGATTTTTGGAAAGAAGTGGCTTCCAGGGGATCGAGCCCAGCTTAACCACAGCACTGTCCCCATGCAGGCTGTGGCGGTGCCAGCTGACCAAGACAAGCTGCGGGGCTCTGGCCATGATGCTCCCCACCAGCCCCAGCCTGACGGAGCTGCACCTGAGTGACAATGAGCTGGGAGACGAGGGCGTGCGGCGGCTGAGTGAGGGGCTGCGGGATCCAGGCTGCCGGCTGCAGAGACTGAGGTGGGTGGCTCCATGGGGGACATTGCTGGGTGGGCACCTCTGCAAGTGGGATGTCCGCAAGTCAAAAATAGAAAGCAGTTGCTGCCTGTTGCTTGAAAGATGTAACATGCTCCTGGGCTACACAGCACTGTGCTGGCTGCCCTCCTAAGCCCTGCAGGGCAGAGGTGACTGCCATCTTTCACCAGGGCTGCCACCACAGGGACAGCTCTGGCTGTCCCATCTGCCTTTAAACTTGAGCTTTTTACCCCCTTTTTCCTCTGGAGTGATGAACGAGCTCCCTGTCAGCCATTCTAGGTAGCAGAAAGCCAGGCAGAACAGGCTGCGGAGAGGCTGCACGGCAGGAGTGGTAAAATTGGAGTTGGCAGCGTTTCCCAGGGCTCAGGCAACAACCCCCAGCTGCGCAGACCCCCTGGGAGAAGGGGGCTGGGTGGGCCGGCGGAGGCACCGAGGCAGGGTAGCTAGCTGGGGTGGTGGGCAGCACTTTTGCTTTGAACAGTGTCAGAGCCAGAGGAGGGGGACAGGTGATGCAGCCCGTCGGTCTGGCAGGGGTTTTAAGCTCCTGGGCTCCAGTAGTGATGGTGAGCCAAGGGGAGGGGGCTGCAGTACCCCTGGGTGGGAGACCTGCCTCTGCTGGGGCAGGTGGCAGCTTTCTGGTCCTGAAGGACCCGAGAACCCCCTAGCCAGTGCCTCCAGGGGGCTGTGGGTGCTGCCCACACCTGTAACGACGGGAGTCAAAGAGGATAAACCTACAAGATTTGGCAAAAGTACAGAAGCGAGGTTCCCTGAGGGCAGGGGCCCCGTTGGCCTCAGGGCAAAGGGGTGGTTGGTGTGGAGGGGGGGCTGTGGGCACTGTCCCTGCAGTTCAGAAGGCAGCCGTGATGAGGCCCCTCTCTTCTGCCTGTCCCCGTGCAGGCTGTGGCGGTGCCGGCTGACAGAGGCAAGCTGCAGGGCTCTGGCCACGATGCTCCCCGCCAGCCCCAGCCTGATGGAGCTGCAGCTGGGGGACAACGAGCTGGGGGACGAGGGTGTGCGGCGGCTGAGTGAGGGGCTGCGGGATCCAGGCTGCCGGCTGCAGAGACTGAGGTGGGTGGCTCCCAGAGGGTCCCTGGGGGACAATGGTGTCTCCAGGGACCATCTGCGACTTGCCTGTGCTCCCCCGGTGAGTCCCCTTGTGGCCGGTCACCATCCTTCCCCAGGGCCGTTCAGACATCAGGTCGGTGTGACAGCTTCAACAGGTGGGGTGCTAACAGCTCAAACCCATAGAATTATTTACTTATTATCTGGCTGAGATTGTTTATGGTCACCCAGATGAGATAACTAGGATTTAAAGCTCTCCCAGGCGCAGCAGCAGTACCCTCACTGCTGTTAGTCCATCCACCAGCACATTTCGGGTGCGCGGTCCATAGGTGTTTGCTCCTTAAAGATCACCCCGATTGTGGTCAGTGGTTGTGAGAGGTCATCAGGGGTACCCCAGCCAGGAGGAAGCCCAGCCCTGCTGTGCCCACCTGAAGCGATGTTGCGCATTCTGGGGAGATTATACCCAGCATCAGAGACCTCACAAGAAGCCTAGAGCGAGTCCTCCCTGGAAACTATTTCCAGGCATCCAGAGGACCTGGGGCGGGTGGGCAGGCGGCACTGGCAAGGCTTCTGGCTGTGCAGGAGTGTGCACGAAATGGCCAAACATCTTTCTCCAACCGCTTCCCTGGCAGCCTGTGGCAGTGCCAACTCACCGATGCCTGCTGTGGGGACCTCGGTGCTGTGCTCAGCACCAGCCAGAGCCTGGAGCAGCTGGACCTGAGCGAGAATGACCTGGGAGATGGCAGCGTGCAGCTGCTGTGCGAGGTGCTCAGGCACCCTACCTGCTGCTTGCGGATGCTGTGGTAAGGGACCTTCAGCTCCCCGGGCATCACCTCAGCTGCAGTGCTCCTCCAGCTGCAGGGCCACTCCCCGTGGGGCCTAGGACAGGCCAGGCATGACGTGACCCTGCTGCAGCTCCTAGCCCACCCTGTGAGGTCTGAGAGCGTTTTCTGTGAAGCTACAGCTGCTCCAGGTGCCCTTCCCCAGGACTGCACCGTGCTGGGCAGCTCGACCCGGAGAGGCCCACGTGGCAGCCGGCTCTGTCCTGCTGCCCCACCCCCCACCTCTACCAGCTGCTCACATCTGGAATTAGTGTGATTAGACCCACTGCCTTCCTAAAGCAGTTGGCACTGTCTTGGGACATGCTGCCAATGCATGTGGGGACATGTTTCCTCAGCCCCAAAGCAGGCAGCAGGGGTAGCCACTCCGTGCTGCTGCTGCCCTCATGCAGCCAAGGGAGCGGGACCGTGGAGCCCAACATGGAGCTGTGGTTACCCCACCAAGGGCTCCATGGACCAGCCCTGAGCTCGGTCTCCCGCACGCTCTCTGCTTGCTGAAGTAGAAGGTGGCAGCTGGCACCAGGGCCAGCCAACTCCAGAAAAGAAACCCAAGCTGGCTCTGCTTTTTGTCCTTTTTTTTTTTTTTTTTGACTGTGCAATGTCACAGCCAACAGTCAATAGCTTGGGGGGGGTTAACCTCTTTCCTTCTCCTCTCCAAAGGCTCAAGAAATCAGGATTAAATGAAGAGCTGTCACAGACACTGGCTGCGCTCAAGGCAGTAAAACCCAACCTGTCTGTGCACATGTGACAAGCAGGACTTGCCTCAGCGCTCACTGACGGAGCCTGCACTTATCTTAAGAGAGGAGGGGTCTGGGAGAGGTTTGTTCTGTTCGTGAGAGGCCCTCTTGGTGCTGAAAGCACCTTCCCCCAGGCATGGCCAGGTTCTGGCTCAGCCTCCTCAGGAGCACAGGGATTGCCACTTAGAACTGAGACACATTTGTGCATTACAGGTCCAGACAGGACCTCCTCCAAGGTCCTGAGTGGGGGGGAAGGAAAGGGAGCTGAGGCCATAGGGAACTGGGGTGAGAAATGGATCAGTCTGAAGGTTCAGTGTTTGGGCCCCAGCTTTGGGAATGCCCAAAACATGCCTTGGCTGCAGATATTTTTATTTGCTCCTCGCACTTCATATGCTGTGATTCTGTATTTCTGTCTGGAGCTCCAGTTGCCAAGGTCTTCTCCCTCTCCTTTTTGGCCATTTAATTATTGTGAACAGTGCTTCTATTATACCCATGCTAAATAAACACCCCCTCCCAGAAACCTCTTTGCATCGTGACATTTCTGCTCGCTCCTCTATCAGCAGCCTCCAGCCCAGGCAGCCCCAGGGATGCTGCCCAGTCTCTGGTTTCTCTCCCACCACCAGGAGCATCACGGTGCAGCCAAATGGAAAGCTGGATTAACAAAGCATAAATCTGTTTAAAGTTCCCGGTCACCCTGGGGACCAGCACAGCTCTCACCGTGGGTAAGAACAAAGCTTTCCTCCCTGGCCCCGTGGTGCTGTTCTGGCGCTCAGCCCCAGGCCTGATCCCTGTGTCTGCTGAGGTGACACCTGGGACCATGTTCTGTCTCTGTAGCCTAGTCCTGCTCAGTGCACAGCCTTCACCAGAGCCCTCCGAGCAGCAGAACCAGCAGCCCCTTCCCCAGGCACCAGGAGCACAGAGAAGGAGAAGTGACAGGGTGACAGTGCCAGCTGCTCCCAGGTCCCTCCACCAGCTTCTTGGCCCAGCCCAGTTCAGTCTCTGAAATTGCTTCACAGCTTGTGCCGATTCCCTGTCCCAGACTGGAAACACTCTAGCAGTGGCAGTGGCTCTGGCAGGGCCCTGCTGGAAGTTGCTGCTCATCCCACCACAGAGCCTGCGGCTGGACATACTGGCGCGGGGCTGAAACTAAACCTGCCCCTTGCCAAAAGCATGATGGTGCCTGATGGCCCCTGCTCCCTCCTGTGCCAGCAAACCTCGATCCTCCGGCAGCCAGCTCCAGACGGCAGCCTGGCCTCCGGCTCCCAGCCCCTGCCAGGGCCCAGAAATCACTGCCTCCTTAGTGAGGTCTAACACAGTAATTTGAGGATTACCATGAGGGACAGAAGCCAGCTGGCAGGGAGCAGCTGCAGCCTGTGCTCAGGGGAGCCTGAAATAGCCCAGGAGAGCCTGGGGAAACCAGCGATGCAAGAGCATCCTGCTCTGCAGAGATTAAGGAAGCCCAGAGGTGCTGTGGCCACCCTGAAAGCACCCGAGAAAACCACTAGTGAGAAAGGTCACAAGAGTGCAAGAAAGCCCAGCAAAACCAGGGGAAAAGACCTCCAGGGAGATCCCAAGAGCTCAAGTGATGCTAGGTGCGCCCCAGAGAGACCAGGAAAGCCCAGGTGAATCCAAGGGAGCCTCAGGGAGCTGAGCCAAGGGAGTGCAGAGCACCCAGGAAAGCGTGGAGGAACCCAGGAGGGCCAGAGGCCATCCCCTACCCCCCAGATCTGAGAAAGATGAAGTGAGGGTGTTGCCACATAGGCTGAAATCAGCTCTGCAGCATCCTGTGTAAGGGGAGGAGTGGGGTGCAGCCCGGCTGGACGCAGCAGGGAGCAGGAGAGAGGTGGGAGCACAGTGAGGGGACCACCAAAGCCACAGAACCAGCTGGACCCTTCGATTGCTGCTGCCCTGGGGAGAGCACTGGCAGCACCCCCAGAACTCAGTGCATTGATGAGGAGGCAGCAAGAGCTCTGCCCCTGGGCACAGCTGTGATCGTTTGAGCCCGAGCACATCTCCCCTCCAGCAGGCTCAGCCCCTTTCAGTAAAAACCAAGTCAAATCCATCTTCTACCTCATGAGTTACTCCTTTGGGTAACACTACTGAGAGGGGTTGAAAGACCTAAGGGACACTGAAACCCTGGAGGGACCCAGGAGACCCCAAAAGACACAGAGATAAGCCCAGAGAGCTCAGGGGGACCCAAGAGAGACCAGCCAAGAAGGGAAAGAGTCACTGAGAGCCCCACAAGCATTCAGTGGGATGCAGGGGGGGGGGAGCCCAAGGTGAACAGAAACAGAACTACTCCCAGGAGCAGGGACGCAATCCAGCAGCCAAAAGCAGCTTCACACAGCCTTTAGTGGCTGCAGAGCTCTGCTGGCACATGCTGAGCTGCTCCGTGCCTCTGCAAAGCTCATCCCAGCTGCTATCACTGGCTCTGCGGAGTTCAGAGCTCTAGAGACCCACCAAAAGCTCTAACAGCCTGCAAGACACTTCCACCATGACACCTGCAAACTCCTCTATTCCAAACCCTCCAACTCCACCATAAAGCTCCCCAAAACCACTCTGGCAGAGGTAAGCAGGCCTAGAGCGCTCTGAACAGGCCCACGGCCACATCTCTGCGTTTGCTCTTGGCAGCCTGCAGCCGAAGGGGGAGGCAGATCGCCAGCCCAGTACCAGGGTCTGGGCAGGGCTGCATGGGCTAGGGACCCTCCTCCTCCTCGAGGCAGGTCACAGCTCTGATCACACAGCAAAAGGGAACAGCCCCAGCCTGCAGGAGGGATCCCAGGGCAACACGCCACACCACCCAGGGCAGGGGGGAGTCCCTCCACTGTGCTCACGTTTGTGCTAGACAGCGCAGCTCGAGATGGGACAACTGAAGAAAGAGGAAGGAAAGGTTATTTTGGCAAGTGTGGGACTTGGCTCCGACTTGGGGACTTTCCCTTTTCATCTAAGCATCTTCCTCATTGCTACGGTCAGCAGGGTTTAGCTAGCCAAATCTCTCTTGGAATGCCGCCAGCTACACCAGCTAGCACTCCGGGGCCTGTAAGGGCAGCCAAGACCCAGCACTGGTGCACAGCTGTCCCCACACAGCTCTGTGGGGCCTCGGGACCCTCCACCACCACCACAGCATGCCACAGCTGTCCCCAGGCAACCACCGGCCTGGGCTTGGGATGCGCTGCAGGAGCCAGGAGATGCCTGCTGCCACGGAGCATGCCCCAGGGTGCACACAGGCAGGGGAGCACGCAGCGGGCAATGCCAACACACTCCTACAGAAATCATTGCACTGCTTACCCTTTCCTAGCCACAGCTTCCAACTACATCTCCCTTCTGCCCAAGCAAGGCTGTATGCTAAAGCCTCCTAGAAAAACAGGACCAAAAACTTACCCCAGGCTTCATTTTTCCATTAGAAAAGAACAGCAACAAGACATTTAGACATTGCTTTAGCAGTTCAAGCAGATTTTTCTAACTGCAGGAAAAAGATTCTGGCTCAGACTAACAAGAGGTCACAAGAATTCTTGAAGGAAAAACTACTTGCAGATAGAAGCATTGTTAAATACATAAATATACAAAATGCGTTATGAAAATATTACCTGCTCAGGTTGATTAAAAAATTTGAATCTTCCCTACAGCAATTTCACAGCTTCCTTGTGTAAGATTCTGCAAGTGATCTGCAGGAATATGTAATGGTGCAATGTCACATCTTCAAACATCTGCATTTTCACTTGCAGAAACCACAGCCATCGATCTCAAGTCAGCCATCCAGAAGTACCATCCCACCATGGCAGGGAGAGGGCGTGGGGAGAGAGGAGAGAAACACTGATAGCCTTTATTGCAAAGGGATTTTATTAAATATTTTCATTTTTCTAAAAAAAAAGCTTAACACTGTAAATATGCTGCATGCTAAGAAAACAGATACACCATATTATTATAAAAACACGTCTCTCTGCAGTTTCTCAGCTCTTGAAGTTGCAACATGGGCCACAGGTAGATTTGGTCCCAGGTGGGGAATGCCAAACTGCTGAGCTTGTGCGCTTGAAGTATCTGGGTTTGCTCTTGCCAAAAATATCCTCCAGCTTAGGGCTTGGAATTAGACCAAAGAGTTGGTCAACATTCACCGGGTGATAGTATTGGTGTAAAATGGCTTGATTAAGCTGAGACCCTATGGAAACAACCATATTGGGGAAGAGACTCGAGTAAGTTTTCAGCACTCTGCTTAAGGTTCCCTTTCCCTGCAGGACAGGGACTCTTCTTCCACACCTGAAAAACTACTACCTGTGCAGCAAGTGTGAATAACAGGTTTACTTGCTCACTGCAAAGCTCTGAACTCCACACCCACCTCCAGGTTGCCAGCAGCGCTTGTTTCAAGCCACTCGGCACACAAGGCACACCCCACACCCACCACACCTTGGTTCCCCTGAGGGAGGCCAGCTGCCTCATTACTAGCAGAGCCTTCACCACTCTTTTCACACCCTCAGATCCAAACACATGCATGAAGGACTTGGGTTTAACTTCAACACGAGAGCACTTGCAGGAAAGCAGCTCCAGTCCCCCTCATGCTTGAAGCCAGCAGCTGCCAGCACTGCTGAAGTTTCCTGGACTGCGCTTTGGGGAACCTGAGATCGCACCAAGCGAATCGGGAAAGCTCCAGCTTCCCAGGGAATGAATTCAAGGAAGCCAAACCAGACTTGGCACCTACCATCAGCCCAGGCAGGGACAGGCTTCCGAGGTTGATTCTCATCATCTGTGGAATCGTCACTGTTCAGATCCATCCCATAGTTATTTTCGTTTACCTTTGGGGATCTGGATGCCTTTGTGCCCTTCAAGGGTCTTAAGTAGGATGGGGAGATAGGTTTCTGAAATCACAGAGATAAGCACTGATCAGAAGAGGAAGCAGACCTTGCAATCGGGCAGGAGAGCAGCCAGGGCAGGCTGACCACCCGACCCATGCAGCCTGACCCTTTGCAGGCACCTCAAAGCCCTGACACCAGCAAGATGAGCAGGCTGTGCTCTGGTCCCAGCTCAGAGCCCGCAGCGAGATGCTGTCCAGCTATTTCGGCAGTCCCCTCACACTGAGCACAAGCCACAAGTTAAGAGGTGCGCTCCCAATGCCACAGGCTGGGCAAGGAACTTCACTGTAAAGGGAGCGCAGCCAGAAACGAGAGCCAACGGCTCGCTTCCTAGAGCAGATGCACCACATGTTCATTTTCACCCCTAGGTCAAAAAACAGGAGAGAGATGAAAAGGTCACCTGCCCCTGTACGGGAAGCCTTTGATCTACACATTAACTGGAAGATCTATAATATTCCTACTCAACAGATGACTTTGGGTTGAGATGTAGAAATGCTCAAATCCTCTTTGTCTTTTTTTAACTGAACTTTGCTTAGAAGCCATGGACCGCTGAAAGCCAGGCTGTAGCGCAGGACTGTGTGCTGCAGCAGGGACTGCAAACACAGGGCTGAAACAGCCAATTGCCCACCCTGTGGCTCCAAGCTGCCAGAAGAGCCTGCCAGTACCCAGCCAGGCCTCTGTTTCACACTGAAACTGCAGGTCAGAAGAGCGCAAGCCAAAGGTCGGCGATACCTTTTGTGGTGAGGAACAGGGATGACTAGAGACAGGACGGCCTTTTGTCGTACAGGACAACCTAGAGGTGCTGACCCTCTGGGAAGGCAAACCTAATTCTGCAGGACTATGCATTAAAGGAATACAGAAATACACACATGTCTGTACAAATACAAAAACTGTCACTGTGCTCAGTGACTTGATAACCCCTTTTAACCCCTTTCCCTCCTGTTTTTTGAATAAAAGCCCTGGAAGAACACACTGTGTATGTCTAAGTACTTGGCTTTTGCACACATGGCTCTACCACTTGAACCCTTTCATGTGTTTCCCGGCAGATCTGGTTTTCATCCTCCAGAGCTCTGACATGAGTCACAGCATGGAGAAGTCAAGGAGTCAGTCAGCCCAGAGACAAGCAGGTTTACTGGCAGAGGCAGTACTCAAGTCTGTTCGACTCTGAGCAGCTTTTACCTCCACCCCTCCAGCAGTTACCAGGTTTAAGCAGCTCCAATTCAAACAGTCCCTGGAGACCCAACAGCCAGCCAGAATCAGGGTTGCTGCAGGCTAAGCTGACGCCTCATGGTGCGCTGCCATCCTGTGGCCATTTCCGACATCTTTTCCAAGACGAAGCACTTTTTCCTTCATGTTCCCCGTGCTGAGCTCTCCACCAAGCACCCAAGACAGACATACATCCCCTCCTCTGCACAGAGGCCTGTTAAACACCAACAGCCTGCACTTGACTGTTGCATTTCCTGCGCCATCACTGATGGATAACAAATCTGCAGGCTGGCTCCAACCACAGGAGCCAATTAGATACCACAGACTCGTGTTATTTGAGCGCTCGGCTGCAACCAGGACTCACCTTAACAGTTTTTCTCAGCCATGCACCACAGGCAGCAGTTAATTCTTCCGGTTGCTTGATTTTTTTCTCCTCTCCCAGCTGCTGCTGAGGCTTCTGCAGTCGATCTTCCTCCTGTTACGATGCAAAAATTAAGTCATTCTTCATTCATGTTCACCCAAGCAAAACAACCAGACTGTCTGGAACTGAGCCATATATTCTGGGGTCCTTGCAAGAAAACCCTCGGTTTCTCTGTGTCTTCTGCAGAAAAAAAACAAACCAAAACCCCAGGACTCAAAGATAAAGCAACTCCTGTCTTTGCTCAGAGCCAGATCGACAATGTCTCCAGAGCCTATGCTTACCTTAACTGCTTTGGGCCAGGTATTACAAGCCACGGCAGTGGATTCTGGAGGCTTGGCTCTCTTCTGCGCAGGCAGCGGGTGCAACATTTTTGGCCTCTCTTCCTCCTAAGGAGAAAAAAAAAAAAAAAAAAAAAATCACTGCTTGGGCTCCTTTTCAATCCAAACCACTTTTTTCTAGGTGTTTCTTCTCCCATTCTACTCAGTAGGGAAGACCTAACAGGAGGGCAAGAGCTGCAGGCATTTTGGATTATATTCAGCATCTCTCTTATCTGGAGGACCTGTGCTGTGGCTCACTCCAGCCCAGCTGCTGGCAGCATATGAAGATTTTAAACCTTCATTAAAATTATATAGCACAAACAGGAGTTTGAATGTCATGGACCTAGTGAGTAAGGGCAGCAAGAGTAAAAACAGAAGGAGGAATTTATCCTTAAAAGTAGCAGCATTTCAGGGTTTGATTTTTTACTAATTAAGGAGGCAGAAGAAAGAGTGACGTTAAAAGTAGAGTGAAAATAAAATGTTGCTGTGATATTTTCAGACAAACAGCCTTGACTTTAACCCAATAACATTCTTCAAGTGCAAATGAAACTACATGAAGCCATTGATACCTGAAGTTTGTTATGGGGATCATATCCTCCAAATACAGTGAGTGAATGTAGTATTAAAAAACCTCTCTTACTAATTTCCATATTCATTTAAGTATCGGTGAATGCCATTTGGAGGTGTTCTTCAAAGTGTGATTTTATGGCTGTCACCCATCTTGTGATGGGGCTGAGAAGGCTCACCTGTTACCAAGAAAACAGTCAACCCCAACTTTATCAACAGAGTTGGCTTATTCTCACACAAACCCCAACTCCTTACAATAATGTTTGGCTTGTCATCCATTTTATCATATTTGTTCCTCCCAATAACATAACAGCAAATGTTAAAACCTTAACCAGTAACACAGCGCTTGGAAAACAAGTCTGTGTATCCTATGCCTTACTAGTTTACAACAGAAGTTGTTCCAAGACCACTTCAGCTCCCCACCTTTATGTTTTTTTCTGTAAGCACTGATGACCCCAGCTGTAGTTGGAGGGCCTTCTCTTTCACTTGCTGTTTGTGATCCCTGGGGAAAAAAGTTGTCATTTAGTTAGAGGAAAGCATGTCTGCCCACCCCCTCAGGCATCCTTATAGCCTCTTGCTTCAGCAACTGAAACCTTTGGGACAGCCGGACAGTCCCAATTTCAGCAATACTATTTATATTTACTGCTTCACTGTGCCTGCTGCCAAATCCCCTCCTCCAGGATAGGAACAAGCTAATACCTCTCCTTCACTTGTTCCACCTGTTGCTGCTCTATAAGATTTTTCAGTTCCAAAACTTTCTCTCCTTTTGCTTTCACTCCATCTTCTCTCCTCTTCTGCAGTGTTTCTTGCTGCCCAAATTTGTCTTCCTCCTGAAGACAGAAGAAAACCCTCGTAACCCTCCAGCTCAGGTGGGTCAAAATGGAGAAAGCAAATGCTTTGAGACAACCTATGCCAGTTATGTCTCATTCTCATTTCCCACGGCCTGCCTACCAGTTGGGCAGTCTCCCCCTTCTGTCCACACAGGCCCAAAGTATCCTTGTGTTTAAACCCAACATCAACTGTCTAGACAGAAATCTTGCAGCATGGACACTAAATTCCCTGCAGCAGGAGAGGCAGTAACCCTTCCCTGTCCCACCAGTCAGAACAGCGCACGAGTTTCCTGCTACTCCCTTTTCTACATGCAGGAGGGACTTGGAGTTGAGCTTACCATCCTCAGCCATTTCTGCTTCCGTGCATCAGCTTCCCCACACTTCTTGGACAGCTTTTTCTTGCTCCGCTCCTCTGCCACTTTCTCTTCTCGCACTTGTGAGAGGTGCACCTGAGAAAGACACACACGTCTGCTCCACCGCCCCCGAGGACGCACCGCACAGCCTTGCCCAAATGGAGCACAAGGACTGCTTCTGAAGGCTGTGATATCCCAGGTCCTGATGAGACAGAGAACCCAACGCCCAGCAAGTGGCACACATGCATTGGATTTAGTGCCAATCTCGTGCAGCAAGTCTACCACTTACCACAGGCCACGCAAAGAGACACCCATTGCTTGGGGTGACAGGGGAGGGGAGCACAGAGACCATTACACAACCCCAAAATACCTGTCCCCATCTTGTGATTCTCTGCAGAACAAGGGGTTCTAGCACCTGGTTGCTACTTCTCCTGCAGTGCTGCTGCTGCCTAACTGAACTGCAGAATGAACTGGGGATGTGAGAGCTGACTGAGCCCCAGCAACACAGTTCCATCACTTGAGCTCTGTTGCAGCAAAAGCACTAGTATGTCCACAGCAGCAGACTCGTCAAGACTGGGAGTATTTTTGGCTGCTCAGTCTTTGGGAAAGGCTGAAAGGAGCACGACTCCTTTGTTTTCTGCTAAGGCTGACCCTTTCCAAATGTTACTTCAGTCCACATTTAGTCCCCAAAATGAGCAACCATCCTTCTCCCAAAGGCTGCTAGGGCACAGCCTCCTCAACCCTGCAGAACCCGTGCGATTGTACAAAAGCAGCAACACCATCCACACACAGCAACGAGCAGTCCATCCTAGCATGCTCTTCATCTGCCCGCCCCCAAACAGGGGCCAGACACTGCTTTAAAAAAAACATAATACAAATACACACACAGCCAAGTCTACTAGCCATGAGCATCCCTTGCAGGCTTGGTAGCTATTCTTTCCCACCACACCTTTGCAACCCCTTGCAAGTACCACACCTTCACTGTCTGTAATGTCTTGTGTGAACAGCTCGCTCAGTGCACTGTGAGCTGAGTAAGGCTGTCTCATTGGCAGGGCCTGTTCACAGGACAGTTGAGGGATGCTGACACATTCCTTGAACACAGAACACCATAAACACTGCATGTAAGAACAGGAATGTTTAGCACCACTGCAGAGGTACAGAGAACAAAAGCCTCCTCATGTTAGACAGAGAATTTCAGTGTCTCTGATGCAGACTTACCCACCACCTGATTAGTCACCATCAGCAGCAACCCAGGGCTTGCATGTATCATACCCGCAGTGTGTCTACACCCTCTTGGTCTCAGAGCTCACCGAGGTAATGTCACTATACTGCACGGTCCAAAGCTTGGTTAGCCTTCTTACCTTCTCATCATTCTGTAAAATCTTCTGCTCCATTCGCTTTTTCTTCTCTTCTTCCATTTGTTCCACCCGCTCCCGAGCCTGCAGTGCCTTCCTCAGACGCTCTTCCCTCTTCCTGGGCACCATGCGTGCAAGAGGGGCTTGTTAGCTTTGCCTGCTCCAGCAGAGAGGATGCTGGGGGAACAGGGACTTGCCATGGTACTGGGGAAAACAGTTATTTTGCTTGACTTGCTTCGGCTGAGCTGAGCCTTGGCTCACTTCTGGATGAAGTTTAGATATTATCAGGTGCTTTGCATCAACACAGTTCTTACTGCCACGAGCCATGAACAGAAGGGCTCAGGCTGCCCAGGCTGCACCACTTGCTAAATGCTCCTTCCAAACAGGAGGCACAAAGCGTGGTACAGCAGTGCTGTCTGCCGGGCAGGAAAGGCCTCAAAGGCAATTCTGTGCTGAACCAGGGAAGGAGGAGGGGGTAAGGGACCCAACTCACTGTTTCATTTCTGCCTGCCGCCGCCTCTTTTCCTCCTCCACTTTCTTTTTCCTCTGTTCCTCAGCCTCCTGCTTCTTCCTGAGGCTTTCCAGTCTCTGCCGCTCCCTCTCCTGAAGGGACATGAGTTCAGGCTGTACCAATTGCTGGGGCCTGTTTCTACCCTCAGGCTGCTTGCACACAGGCAGCTAGAGGCTAGGCAGCCTGCTAAACAAAGAAGTCACTGTCAGAGTCATATTCACCCACACACCAGGATGGGAAGTGAACAGTAGGGAGGAAACCGGTTTGGCATCAGTGCTTATTCAACTAATAAGAACAGAAGAGTCAGGTATAGGAGGGAAACACCTCAGTCCTTCAGCTGTAGAGAATATGTTTAGGCAAGGAAGAGCACACTCCTGCTGTAGGTGACCACCTGTAGCAGCAAATGCTTCTCGCCCGGGACAGTATTCTACACCAGCAGCTGGGAGGATGGGGAAGAAGGAGCACAGTGCAAGCAGCCTCGCTTAGAGGCCAAAAGGTTTCTTAGCAGCTCCCAGACACAGCAGAACACACCTGAAAAAAGATCCTGCCACCTCACCACTGGTGTGGCCAGTTGACTTATTTGGACAGGGAGCTGCATGGATGCCAGTGTGAGGGGAAAGCTGTCAGTGCCCATGAGGCAAGAAGCACAGCTGTTACAATCTTCCAGCCCCCACAGTTAAGGGTGTCATTACTTACGACAAAGTCTCCCTGTAGAGAAGAGACAAAAAAAATAGATCAAGGCTTTGGAAGCAACACTAGAACTCCCCTTCACAGCATGCACACCCCATTCTTAGCTGCAGCTCCTCACCAGTATGTGGTAGAGAAACCATTGCCTGACCCCACACTGTCTGTCCTTCAGCCCCACAGCAGCCAGTTATGCAAGACACAAGGGCAGATTCCCACTGCAAAGAAAAATCTTCCCACTCTCCTATGGTTCAACAGTCCCAGAATATAAAAATGTTGCTGCTGACTACAATTAGAGCAGCTGAGATTTCTCTGCTCATGAGGAAGGTTTGAGGATGGGTGCTAAAGACTCCTGGCCAACAACAGTGTGTGCAGACAAACTATGTAAGGCAACACTGACCAGTTTTCCTTCACCGGTGCGTATGAAGTAGAACTGTGAGGCCAGTTTGCTACGAGGACCTGCACTAATCCACAGTAGCAGACCGAAGTAGGAATATGCTTATGCTTTTCTAAGCAAACAGTCCCTCCTGACACTCCTCCAACCTTGACCCCCTCCTCCAGCCCTGCGAGGGAATGTGGGACTCTGACACACCTTAAGATCAAGCCGGGTGGGTGTATTGCGTTTGATGAAGTTCTTTATGACACCCCCACGTCCTGTGGGCCCTGGGCTCACAAGCAGCTGGTTTCGCTGCACAGCCTGCAGGAAGTTTTTCAATGGTCTAACCATCTAAGAGGAAAAGATGTCGGGAAGTCAGTACCTGCCAGGGAAAGGGAGGCAAAGGACCATGGCACCCACTCACCTTGCTAGCTGGAGAGGAAGAAGTTTGGTCTGCTGAAATCTGCTTGTCACCTGAAGGAGGAAGGGTATGACCCCCTGGCTGCTGCCCATTCCGTGTAACATCCACTGCTCGTTTACAGCTTCGTGTCCTGATGGCACTAGCAAGAGGCACGTTAGGTGACCACTGTGCTCCCCGATCTTTCCAAAAGTATTTACTTGCTATCACACGCTCCCCTCTGCCAACTCACCGCTGCTAGAGGACATGGGCCTCCTGCCAACTCAGTGAGCCCCATGGCCCACGCACCATCCCACTGTGGAGGGCAGAAAAGGCACGCAACAACTCAGTAGGGGAACACCCAGGCTCCAGAGCAGTAATGTACAACATCACGCTCACTCTCATGCTCCACCCAGAGCCTCAGCAGGCGAGAGGTCTTTGGTCTATCAGGTATTAGCAGCACAAGATAGACATAACCTTGGTGTTTGCAACTAGCCAGCCCAGTTCAACTCACTGCCAGGGTTTCATGTGCCTTATAAATAACTTTGGATGCTCACAGGTTTACCTGTGTCAGAAATTACTTCACTTGCTTCCCCTAATTCCAGGGAAAACCAGGGAGAACACCTTCACTGCACAGTTGGGGCCCAATCCAGCAGCAGCCCTGAGGAAGGCTGCATATTCTGACCCATCACACAGTGCTAGGCATCTGCATGAGAACAGAGGTTACCATTGCCTCCCTTCCCATCCGCTACCCACAGCAAATTCACCCCAGCAAAACCAGGGCAGGAGACTGAAGGCAAAGCAAAAATCAGCTGAAGTCTCATGTGAGACACCAGTAATACAAGGAGTGAAGAAGTCAGTCAGGTATTCCAGACATTTGCACAAGATAAAAATAAACAGGTCAGTCACCTATTCGTGTTGCCTTCTGAAATTACTCCCAGACCACCCCTTTATGAACCACTCAGTCACATCTATGCTGTAAATTAACTGTGCTATCTTAAGCACTTTTGCTGGTTTGTGCATCAACTCATGCGTCTGCTTCCCAAGCCAGACCTAGGTCCCAGACCCAAACAAGGCTCAAGAAGTCACAAGTAACTTCCACAAGACAAGACCTGGCCAAAGAAGATTTCAAAACTACATCAGAAGTGGGGGGGAAAAGTAGGGAAACAAACACTCAAAGCTTTTTAAAACAAATTACTTAAAAAGCCAGGCCTGAGTCCTTCCAGACCACTGGCTCATTCCTCCTCCTTGCAAATGTCTCATACCAGATGCGGGAGGGATTCTCCTGGGACTTGGCACAGTGGGGCTGTTCCTGGTTCTTGTTCTGGGGTTCACTGTTTGGATTTACACAGCTTCCTGTGAAGAAAGCTGTAGTTAGCACCACGCACAAGGCATCCTGAAGTGCTCTGGTTCTTGTCTCCAACTCTCATGTGCTCAGAGCCCCGTGCCATGTAACCAAACTGAGAAACCAGCAGCCTGAATGGCTACCTGGAACATCAGTGCTGCATACATACACTGTGAAGCATGCTGTAGTACACATGCTGTACAAACCCTTTTGAACATGCACAAGGTGTCTCAGCAAAAGGCCTCCAGCTACTCTTCCCTCCACTGCAGCTACAGCTGCTTATCAGATCCTATAGTTCCCACAGGGGATAAATAAAAAGCCTGAATCTCTCCCTCACCTTGCTTTGAGGCACAGTAAACAAACAGGACCTATAAATCCTCACATAATATAAACCCAGAGGAAATGGATGTCAAGGTGCTTTAACAGAACATTACCCTATGTGGAAGATTCCACATCTAAGAGCAATCTCCTTTCCAAGTGTTCTCACTTACTCGTGCAGACTGAAGTTGGACAGGACAGCATTTGTCTCAAGGCTTGGACACATTTACAAGATGTCCTTACTTATTTAATTGCACGTTTCACCTCTTCAGGAGATCAAAAGTTTACCTTAACTGGTCAGAGGTGGTTTTGTTTCAACACGAGTCCCAGATTTTCTACAAGCCCTCATGCTGACTCCCTGGTCTGTGTCTCTTTGGGGCTTCATGCAAGAAAAGCAAGAAAGCTCAAAGTTACCTTCATTGTTCCCTGCCTGCTGCTCAGGAGGAGGTAAGTGCTGTGCAGAAGGGCTGGCAGCTTGTATACTTTCACATGAAACGAGGATGACTTCAGGAATCTGCAAGAAAAGGAAACAAGCATTCTCTTAGCACGGTTGCTCCAAAGAACAAGGCTACCACAGACCTGCTGCCCTGAAAAAGCCAGTCACTTCCAACTGCAATCCTGCTGCTAGGCTAGGGTCTGCTTCTCTGAGCTACAGCGCTGCTGCATGCATGCTGACTGGCTCGTTTCAGTAACAGGGGGTCTGCTCACGGAACACCAGCCACTGCAGGAAGGACAGGTGCCCAGCATTTCTTAACCAGAGCAGGTGCCTTACTGAACCTGGACTCCAAAGTCAAAGCACCTTGAGCATGACAGGCAGCTGCTACATACCTTGAAGACCCCAATTTTCAAACTACAGATATTCCAGCCCTGAAAGACAAGTCCCTGTGAAATGTTTCAGGTTACAACATCATTAGGCACTTTAAGTACCTTTACGGTATATTCACAGGATGTTTTTGCCAGCTCAAAGGAGGGGATGGGTTTCTTTGTCCTGCTACCACTGCAGGCTTACGCTAGCTTGCTGCATACATGGCCTCAGTGGCCAAGGAAAGCACATTAACTTGAACTACCCTCCTGATTTTTGCAGCTCAAACCAGCCGTGCAACAGGGACAGGCTAAAAATACACACAGTCTATTACTATGCCCAGCTGACAGGCAAAAGCTTGCTGACTCCTGGGAACCTGGCCAAGCACCTCTGAAAGCTCCATCTTGAAAAGGCCTTATCAAGGCACAAAATGTCTCTGCCCACCAGAAGCCAGAGTGCCAGCCGGCTTATCTAGCTGCCTAAGCATTAGAAGGGCAGCACTGTCCAACTCAGCAGTGCCTTCGCTGGGCGTGAAGAGACATGACAGAGCGATCCCTGGCCACATCCCCTGCTTCCAGTGACAATGCTCAGCAAAAGGTATCAACTCAGGCGAGAAGATGTCTAGACAGATAGTTTGTAGGTTGCTCCTTAAAACTTACCTTTTCACTTGGGGGATTCAGTTCCAGCCCAGGTCTGTAAAGGAAGAGCAATTTTAATTATTTCAGCTCTGAAGGGTGAGTTACAGGTGATAAAAGTACAATGGAGCCAGCATGTGTAACCCCAAGGAAAGCACAGGTAAGTACATCCACACAAGCCTGTTTCAGCCAGGCCACACAGAGGTGGAGAGGTAAATTCTTCTGACAGACCGTACCACTGCATTACTGAACATCCTGAAAAGCCTTGTTCCCTTCCACAGAACTTCCACGTAGCAGGTAAAAAGAAAACTTGGTGAGCCTTCAGTGGAGTCGTACCTGCCCACCTTTCAAGCCAGACCACAGCTGACTGACCTCCAGCACCACCAGGCACTCGAGGCTGGTTACAGCCAGGAATCCCAGAACATTATTCACATGATGCCAGCCAACACCAGGGAGAGCAACTGCTGGCAGCCTCACCCTAATGCAGTGCTTAACCTCACCGTGCTCTGAACAGACTTTTGAAAAGGGCTGTGCCTAAACAGCAAGCTTTGAGATACCAAACAGCCCCAGGTGACAACATCACCTGAACAGTCCATTACAAAACCAGCCCTACACATTTAATATAAAAGGAACACATATAGCTTCCTTGCAGGGTTTTCTGTGGTTTCTTTCTGCCTGCTTTATGTGGTAGCCTCACCTCATGCTGCTAGTCCCATCATCTTCCACAAAAACTTCCAAGGAGCTTTGACCTGGGGGAGAAAAACATAAGCTAGTTTGGGGATTTAATTCTGATGCTTCCCAACAGCAGCAGTGCATGCGTGGTAGAGCTCGGGTCTCTGTACAGGCTTTCCTCCCAGGGAACACGCTGATTGCTCATCTCAGCTTTCCACACCAGAACTACCACCTCCTTCAAGTGTCACTGACAAACTGGTGTAGGCTGGGAAGGCAGAGAACTGAAGCAGCAGCTCTTCTGCCTGCAGACTGCTCCAGCCGCACAAACATGCTCTTGCTGTGTCAGAGACAGCATTTCCCAGTCAATTGACTTCAGCTCCTGCCTCCTTACACAGTTTTATGCAGAGATTTGGTGGATTTAGGCTGATTTCATTCCCCCCCTAACACCACTTAGCTGAAAGTGTTATAATGAATGCCTAGATACAGCATGACTCAAAGCTGACAAAACCAAATACCAAAGGCCTCAGTGCTTTATTAGAAGCCAATCTGTCTTCAGAAGCTATGATTTTAGAAAGTCTAAAAAACAAAACCTTCCCAGGAATAGTGGGAATAGAGGATTCAGGAGTTTAGTGCTACCAGGAATAGCCTGGATTTTGGAACAGTTTCCTCTGATGACTACGCTATTTGGTTCTCTATCTTCACCCAAAAAGCATTTAAGTTCCTCTGCCAATTTCAGCCAAATTTCAGGGGTGGAGACATTCAGCTCCTATACATTTTTCAGAGAGCTGGCAGAAGACACACAAATTAAAGCTCCTCCCCAGGGAACAAAATAGTCTCTTCTGTTGGGCCAAACCACACATGTGGCTAGAACCAGCCAGACCACATTCCCCTTTTGCTGGTTTTTTTTTTTTTTTTTGTTTTGTTTTGTTTTTTGTTTGTTTTTTTTTCCCCTCCCACAACCTAAGTAACCCAACCTCCAAACCCTTCGCCTATACTCCAGCGGGCACTTCCTTCACCTGCTGCAGAAAAACACAGCCTGAGACTTGGTCTGACAGCAGATGAGAACCTGAAGACTGCACCCCAAATCAGTGGAAGCCACAAGGTCTACAAACGAGGAGGCTAAGAGGAGCCAAAGACAGTCAATATGGATGAGCAGCTCCACAGCTGCTTACTCCATGCACCAAAGCACAGAAGCTGACTGAGCCAAAGAAATGCACTTGACAACTGAAAGAAACTTACAGCTCACTCTGCTGGAGGCAGAGGATGATTCCCGCGCCGCTGCCTTCTTTGAAATGGCCCTGCTGATAGACCGACGGATCATGCTCTCTCTTTTGCTGGCCAGTGAATATTTTTCTGCCAAGGAGGCCCTATGGCTCTTGTGGGGGCCGCACACAAAGCTTCGGCGTGCAGAACAACGGCGTGTTTTGGACATCACTGTAGTTATTCTGCTGTCGGAGTCCTGGAAAAGCACCTTTTCGAGGCCTTGAGGAGATCCATCTCCTTCTTGAGGCATGGCAGGATCTCCATTTCTAGCAGCCTTGGGAGTGGAGGTACTTGCACTTCTTTCAAGGGCTCCCTTCCCCGCTGCCGTGTCAGCAGGGATGACAGAACACAGACTGTGCAGCTCAGTGTCTGCATCCCCCTTGGGCAACTGCTGGCTTCTAACAGCCTCACTCGCCTGGGACGTCACTGCACAGCCAGGCACGGGCACCTCTTCCCCCTGACAGTCAGGGTTCTGGGGTTGGTATTTGCTGCAGCGCCTTTGGGAACTTGGCTTGGAAGATGCTGGCTTGATGCTGCTTCTCCTTCTGGACAGCCTTAAATAAAAATAATCTGAAATGAAGCAATGAAGAAGTCTCCCACTCCCAAATGATTTTTAGAGGGGAAAAAAAAAAGCAGACAAGTTTGGAAGTGAACCTGTAGGCTTCCTCCCTCCACCATTCCCCTTGGCAACCCATCCTTTAGCACTGGTGAAATTCAGGAGCTGAACCTTGAGAGCTCACAGATGTGCTCTGTCAGAGTTAGTTGGCTAGAAACGGGAGTTTATTACTCTGCTACCCGCAACATGTTTTATGCTGAACGTTACTCTCTATACCATAGGCAGGAATGCAGGACACATACGCTCACTGCAACCATCCCAGCTATCAGCCTGGCACTGACTCACAAATAAAAGTTGTATTGCATGGACACAAACAGCAGCAGCTGAGGTACTGGGACACTCGTTGCTCTTCGCAGATAGTAACCCACAGCCCTGGGCAGAGCTGGCACCAGGGGCCAGTAAAGTCACACTGGTACAACCAACTTGACTCTGCCTTCAGCACAGTATAGGCATCCACACAGGGAGGGATTTTGGATCAAAGATATTGCAGTCTCCCACAATCAAGTCAGTGTGGAAGTCTCCCCTGTAGAGATCTACAAGATCCCAACTAGAAGCAGAAGGCTCTCTGGCAGGCTGCTCAGAATAAAGCACAACACTAGGAAAGCAGGGACCCAAGTGCTAAGAAAATGGCTCTAAACAGTTTTTGAACATGGCTGGGAAACAGCAATGCTGCCACACATGTAGGACCTGAGTGTTATCCTGAGGAAGGCAGCAAAAAAGATACCTATACAGTTAGGAGTAATTAATTCTTTGAACGACTTAAGAGAAAAATCATCAGGCACAGTAACTGTCTCTAGCTCTATTACTTCAGTTAAACTGACCAACTACCCAGAGGCTTGGGGAACTCTGGCAGTGAATCTTTTGTGCTGCATTAGGTAACTGCCAATGCTTCATCAGCAAGTCAAGGAGATCAGGTAGACAAATCCAAAACTCAAGGACTTTGCTTGCCCAGAGAAAGGTAGCTTCTGATGCCAAAGTGATCCAGAGGTAGCCAGGTAAAGGGCGGAGATTGGAGACAAGGACAAAATGGAGAGCTAATGTGGAAGCACATGAGAGCTAGAAAAGACAGCTATGAAAACCCACTGCGGTGTAAGAACAAAGTTTTACAGCGCCTGGTGCACAACCACCAGTAAGCAGTGACTTGTCCTACCGCCAGTATTCAAGTTGATACCCTCTGCCCTCCTGTCAACCTTGTTCTCTAATTTCTCACTCTGACTTCTAGCAAGAAGAGGGACTTTTTGCTAGAATTAGCAAAAAAGACCAAGCAGGAAATGTGTAACTAACAATACACTAAGAAATCAGTTTTAAAATACATACAGAGAAAAACAACAATGCCCTGACCTTGCAGGATGGAGCACAACACGCTGAATCACAGCATGAACTTCCCGTTGACAAATGACCACCCACCCAGGCATTTTGTCGCATCAGCATCTTTTCCAAAACCAAGTTTAAATGAGGAAAAATACACACAAGACTTATCTTCTTCAGGGAAGCAATCCAGCTGCTACCTGAAAACAGTATGTCTTAAGAGCTCTCCTTGTTTAGATCTGCAACATTTTCTTCTCTTGCCCTCCTTCACCACACACACGCATAAGCTTCCCACGCTTCCTTACTATTCTTGCTGTTCTCTCCATCCTCCATGTCTGGTTTCTGACAGTCTTCTAGTTCTAACTCTTCCTGTCCAACTTCTGTGGGGTTTTTCACTAGGGTTATCAAAATTAAAGTGCCTTAATACATAGTTTACTACCACATACCCAGTGATGAGGTTTGGGTCACGCTACAGAAACTGTCAGCATGCCAGCCCTCAGCTCACCACAAATGCTCCTCTGAAGGGAAGGTTACTTTAACTGTCTTGCTGTTGACAACAGGATGAGAGCAGCTACACAGCCAGCTACCATGAAACACTGGCATTAAGAAAGTTAATTAGCATCACAGCCATCCCTGACTACACATGCAATTTAATCGTGCTCTACACCATCCTGCCTTGGCATGTTTAAAAACCACAAGTGCAGTTGGTTCTACGCAAATTGCTTGGAATTTTCACTTCAATTTCTCCACTAATCCCTTTGAGCCTTTCTGCCTGTTGGTTGAAACAGTGACCATGAACATGCCACTTCTGTGCATCACTTGTAGTGAATTCCATTCTCAGGTTCTCTTGGGCACCGGCACAAAGGTTTAGGGAGTAATCACCAGTAGCAACCTCAAGCCAAAAATTGTGCTGAAACAAAACCAAATCAAAATCCAAACAGACAAGAAAACAGAATATATAGTACTCTTTGTTTCTGATCGGAAAAAACCCCAAACCAAACAAACATGGAAGCAAAGGAAACCAGCCAACTCTATCCCAAAATTTCACAAGAATCAAAATGCTGATTAATCTTGACATGCCCTTTTAAATGTATTTGCTAACTCAGGGAATAAAGTAACTATTTTATGTTCCTGTGTATGTGGAAAAAATTACTATTTTGTTTCCCTCTTAAAGGGCACGCAACAGAGCCAGAACAAACCGACTCACCTACCTCCTCCTGTTTGGCTCCTTATTTTCATCTTTCAGGCAGGAAGACTGCCTTTTCTTGAGACGCCTCCTCTGTGATGGTGTTTTAGGCATTAATACCGGTTCAGCCCCAAAGCTGCTGTTGGGCAGACAAACACATAAGACAGATTACTGTACCCCACTGCCTAAACCACTACTACCCACAAAACTGGGGATGAGTGCTAGGTAGGAAACATGGGAGTAGGATGTATTTTGGCACCAAGGCCAAAACCGAGCTGCGTTCTGAACCCACAGCTACTCAGCTGTGAAAACTCCAGACATGCCCTTCACTTACAGGGGCTGGAAATGCTTTGAGGCCAGCCAGCTCCCCGGGAAACGGAGAGGTCCCCTTGGGGGCAGCCCCTACCTCTCCAGCATCCTCACGCCCTGCTCCTCCGCCTCCCGCAGCCAGGCCAAGTGCCTGTGCTCAGCATCGTGGAGGAACCGGGAAAGCCTCTGCCTGCACACCTCCAGCAGCTGCATAGGGCCGTCAGCCTCTGCCATGGCCCCTCTGAAACACGGGAGGAGAGAGGAAGGTTCGCAGGCACTCAGGGAGAGCCCGCCGGCAGGCAGCAACAGCCAGCCTGCTCCCCGCCTCGGAACGGACCCCAAGGACAGGCCAGAGCTTAAGCCCTAAAGGCTCCCCGGGCCTCGCTAGCTGCCTCCCGCCGAGGCGGAGCCGGCCCACGAGGCCTAGGCATGCTCTGCCGCCCCCTCACGCACCCACCCGCCTAGAGACCGCACCGCACCCTTACGGGCACGGCTTCCCTCCGCCCCAGGATCACCCCGGCCTCCACCAATCACAGAGCGCGGCGCCCAAACAGGGGTCTCTTATTGGCCACCGCCTACGTCCATCACTCCCCCGCTGTTAAAACCCAGCAGCCAATTTGCTTGCCCTTCCAAGCCCCGCCTTCCAAGCCGAGACCTCCGCCACCATGGGGATTAATGGCCTGAAGGGAGCCGATTTTGAGCTCTCCCGTGTGGCCTCGCAGCCAATGGGGAGGGCGGGCTGGGGGGCGGCGCGGCGACGATAGGCTGGCGCGGCCGTGACGTCGGCAGGGCGGAAGGCGGGCGCTAGGTTTGAATTCGAGGCGGGGCCGGGCCGGGGTCGCGCGCGGGCGGTTGGACAGGGGTGTTCTGAGGCGATGGCGGGCCCGGCGCAGCTGCCCGCGGTGTGCGGCCGGCGGCTGGCCCAGCTCCTGCGGCAGGTGGATGATACCGACCTGCAGTGGCTGGCGGAGATCCGTGAGGAGGCGGCTAAGATGTTCACGAGGTACCGATCCCCCGCCGCCAGCTGCCCTGGGCCGCTGCCGGCCGTCCCCCGCGCTGAGCCCCCGCCTCTCGCTTCCCTTCACAGCCACTACAGCGATGAGCCGGAGCTGATGCCCAAGACGCCGTCGCAGAAGAGCCGGCAGCGGAGGAAGCGCCTTTCTGCGCTCCGGGAGGAGAACCAGGAGCCCGGCAGGAAGAGGTAGGCCGGCCGGCGCCCCCCGTGAGGCGGCCCTACAGGCCGCGGGGGGCCGGGCCGGGCTGGGGGAGGCGGAGTGCCGGGCTCCCCTCAGTGCCTGGGGAGGAGGGCAGCTGTGGGGGGGCTGGAGAAATCCGCTGTGAGAGGTCGCACGGGGTCTCCTCTCCACAGCGCCTCCCTGGCGTTCTCCCCGCTTCCGTGTGTTGAGGGTCCGGCTGGACGCCGCGCCCGGGCGCGCCTCGGCCCAGCGGCCTGGGAACGCCACGGCACCGCCGGCCTGTGAGAAGCGCTGTTGTCATTCGAGTTTCGTTTTGTGTCTGTGTCTCAGAGCGGTTATGTAGCCCTATTCTGCAGCTCTGTGTATACTGAGCTTTTAGAGTGGCTCGTCCCAGATGTTTTAGCTTTGTTTCTCTGCGTGTTCTCGTTTGTGCATGGAAGGACTTTGGTCTGTTCCTGAGTCCAGCTCCAGTCTAACACGCTGTTTGTATCATTAGATTGTCTAGAAAGAGGAATAGCAGTCTCAGACTGGCACCCCGTGCACGATGCTCTCAACGACTCCGAAATAAAGAAAACCTAGAACTCAGTAGGGCTGAGGCCAAAGATGTCTCTCCACCAAAACGTGTGACAAGATCTCAGACTGCAACACTTGCTAAAAGCACGGAGAGCTTTCCTAAGATGCCTCCTGGCCAGCAAGCAGGAGAGAAGGTTCCCTTATCCGAAGCTGATATTGGTGATCACGTTAACATGATGACAGACCTCCAGAAGAGTGCATCTAAACCAGCGAAACAGCTCTCCACAACCATCCTCTTAAGCTTAGATGATTGTTCTCCTGAAAAAATCTGGGTTGCCAAATCGCCGCCTGTGCCTGCAGCCACTGAGCTGATAGTTCCTCATACCCCTGAAGCAAGTGATGCACAAGAAAGCAAGCCTGCATCTTGGCTGAACAAGGCAAAGGCAGCTAATAGTACAGTCATTTTAAGTGAAACGCCTGGGCTAGAGGAGGTACATGAGACTGCTCAGGTGCAGGAGGGGTCTGATAAGGAGCCTTCCCAGCCCATAAGGGATAGCCTGGAGACTCCGACAGGTTCTAGGCTCAGCCGTCACTCAGTGCGCAGAAGTCTGATGGGTAAAACTTCCCTGATTCACAGAACCTCCTTGGCAGAGAAATACTCTCTAGCTAGCAAGAGGGAAAGTATGATCCGCAAATCTGTCACCAGGACAATGGTCAAGAGGAAGGCAGCTCAAAAATCATCCGTGTCTTCCAGTTGCATGGATAGTAAGTTTGAATGCCACCAGATGAGTTTGCTTTGCACCTTTTCTGCTCTTTTTGTCGTGCTGCTTTCCACTGGCAAAGGAAAACAATGCTAGGGGGCTGGTTCTTCAGTTTGGGTGTAGCAGCTGATCTTCCTAGGCTGGACAGGCTGCAATTGAGCATGGCTGTTCTAACTGGCTTTCTAGAGACCTATGTGATTAGAGAAACCCAGTAGCTGTGCTAGCTTGTGGCCTGTGAATTCAGTCTTGTAAATCATCTGGGAGCACAGCCTTAATGTTTTCTGAGTTTCCATGGTGGTAGCCTGGAAAGCTAAGGAGGAGGCTGGTGAACAGGGTTTGTTGCTGCTGTGAGAGCCCAGAACCCTCTCACACAAAGGCCTGTGTGTTTTCTGGGAAATCAAGTAGCTAAATTCACTGCTCTTTAAGCAGAATCTGGCTGCTTGTTGATCTGCTCTTTTGAGAAGGGAATGTTGAAACTGAACTTTGTAAACTTATTGCAAGTCTTCCGAACTTTTACAATTTGCAGCAGAGGCAGGTTTTGGCACAGGGCAAACTTATTTAAACGTTCATCCATGCTACTGGAATGCAGGCATTAAATTTATTGCAGGAGAACAAAGTGATGGATATAACATCTCTTCTTTCCCTCAGCTTGGAGGAAAAAAAAAGAGGCTAGTAAATGGTGGACTAGTTAACTGCTCCTGAAATGCAGGTGATGCAGGAGAACCTTTTCCATACAATGTGATGTTAAGGAGAGATTTGCTCTACTGTACAGCATACTTCTTTGAAGGGAGAACTAGTACAGCTGAAATAATGTTAGTGTGACATCTTAATCTGCACTGTTCTAGCTTTGTGGGCTTCGTGCTGTATGAAAATGTCTTTTCTCAGAGTTATCCTACTTTTGCTGTAAAACGATATACTTGGATAAGCACTGTAGTAGTTTTTTTCCATACCAATTTAACTGTTCTAGTTGAATGTTTTTCTAGCACTGCAGTCCCTAGTTCCTGTACCAGTAACAGGATAGTGTGGAATTTTGCATAAATTTAAGCACAGTGTTGAGAGCTCCCTCAGTAAAAAATGAAACCGTAGGGAAGTCTCCTCATCTGTAACTTTGAAGAGGTGCTGATATAGCTTTATCTACTCAGTTTAAATGATTAGTCTGGATCTGGATTACCTGGGAGGTTTAAGGAAAGCTATTGCTTCCCTCTGTACTACTTGATGCAACTCATCTTCTGCCTAGTCAAAATTTCCAGGTGTAAGGAGAGGAACTGAGATGTTTGTCAGCTCCACTTGAGCTTATTAATGCTTGAAAGCCCAAAATATGTTAATCAACTGCAGAGCTCATCTGCTGTGTCTCTGATCCAGCAGATCTTGCACGGGTACGTGTACAGCACGTGTGTTTGTGCTTCCTTCGGTAACATCCGTGATGGAAGTATGGGAGCAGACTGTGTGCTCGCATGCTTTGACTAGGCAAAGTCTGCCCTTGTGTACTCGAGCTGAAGCTGCATTGCCTTCTTAATTATTAACAACAGTTTCTGGCTGTGCTGGTACTTAAAAGCTAGCTACCATTGAGCCGGATGGAATGCTTAGCAGGAAGCAGCACTCAGACTGTAAATAACGCTGGTTTTAACTACTGCTAAGATCTGGATGTAGCCCTGCAAAATGAGTCTGAAGTCTAAACCTACTCACTCCTAATGCATGCTTGTTGAATATCACTTTGAAGTCATCTATAATTGAAAACATCTGTTTTCTTATATTAAAATTGCAGACAGCATTTTCTCTAGTGCTGCTTAGGTATATTCACCTGCCCTTACTTGTAGTGGCATGCATTGAACTGTAGGCAATAAGGCAGGAGGCAGAGCAAATGCCTCCGCAGCAGTTTTGAGTGAACTTCATTACTACAGAAAGAGCCCTGGCCTGCACCTGTATGTTATAGCTCGGGCATTTTTTTATTTTCCTGCAGTCTCCAGCTCTGGAGCAGTGCCAGAGGATGAAGAAACAGTTGTCAAAACTAGGTGAGACTACTTTAAGATATTTCTTTATCCTTAATATTCTGCTTGGAGGACTTTTTTACAGTGACATTCTTGGAATAAATTGCACTGCTTGCAGGTAGCAAGTGACTTCCTGGTTTCCTTGATGTTGTTAAACACTGCTGCTTTTTTTATTTTTTCTAGGTTTCCTCCTGGACCTTCTCCCCCCTCCAAGTTGGTAAGATTTGAGCAGAGATCAAAAGCATTTCTGTTTGTGTGGACTTGTGAGCAAAATGTGTTGAATACACCTCTCATTTGCTACTGGGGAGTTAGGAAGCTGTGGCCACAGGCTGCTGGATTCTGCCAGCCTGCTGCATAGCCCCTGAATAAAGAAGGCACAGAGCATGTGGCTGGCATATGTGCATGAGCCTGTCTACAGCCTCCCTGGTTCTGATAGACTGATAAAGTCTGAGATCGTAGAGTCTGTTTTAGTCACAACATTCCAAAATTAGTAAAATGAAAACCAGTAAGTTTTATTTGGAAAATGACCACAAGTGACCCAAGGCTTATTTTGGATGCCAGTAGAGGTATTCTCTCAGTATGGTGTTAGAATCTCAGATGCTTTCAAAACCAAGGCTAGCTTTGACTAGAAAACAGTGTTCTTTCTGCCATGTTGCATTAATGTATTTAAATGTCACTGATGACTTGATGCACACTAGCATGAATACTGACTTTGGCAGTGCCAGTATTCAGAGTCAAGTTGTGCTTTGTGGCTCTTGTTTCTTGGCCTCTTGCTAGAGCTCAGCTATATGAAAATCCAGTCCTGATTCTATACAGACAAATAACCTTATAATTCAGGGAAGCTTTTTTTCAGTTGGACAGAGTTTGTACACTATTATTATTTCTGTATTTTTAAAGCTTCTTTTGACCTTTTTGTTAGTCCTGCAGATTATTCAGAATTTGTCAGTTTGTCTTAAGAAAACCACAGAATTTTGTAAACGTCATTCAGGTCAAAAACATGTCCCTCCACTATTCTCACTCCCCTCCTGAAGAAGAAATCCCAGGATTATGTCAATGTTTTGTCTTGAGTATTCAATAAGCAAAGACTGAATTGATGGAGCAGAGCTCTGTGGCCTTAAGTGCTTCTGTAAACAAGCACAGCTTATACCTGCTGTTACGGCTGTGCTTGTGCCGTGGTTTAACCCCGGCCAGCATAGCTGCTCACTCACCACCCCCTCACCCAGAGGGATGAGGAGGAGAATTGGAAAGGAATGTAAAGCTCAAGGTTTTGTATAAGAACAATTTAATACGTACAGCAAAAGCCTCACATGCAAGCAAAGCAAAACAAGGAATTCATTCACTACTTCCCATCAGCAGGCAAGTGTTTGGCCGTCCCCAGGAAAGCAGAGCTCCATCATGCGTACTGGTTACAAGTTTTGTAGCTGAAACCACGACAGCCCGTGACAGTTCAAATAAACTCAGTTTTTCTAGTGTCCCTGGACTTTTAGCTTGCCCGAGTTACAACTGTGGAACAAGTTAAAGGGAAAATGTTGAGAATAAAAAAACCAAGAAAACAAACCAAAATTGACTGCTTTGCAGATTTGAATAGAGGACTCATCTCTTTTGTTTCTGTACCCTGAGGAATTTATAAATACAGTCTAGTCCATGCAGTGCATTCAATCTATCCTCGATCCTCAGCTTTTATTTCTACACCACTGATGTTGAGAGTGGGACCTTGTGGCCTGTCCCACTCTTAGCCTATGTTGCTGTGTTACCTTACCCTATCTATCTATCCAGAGTTTTCTTGGCAAACCAAATTAGGTTTTATTTCTGCCAGGCTTCCTTTGGGAGCTGTGGGTAGTGTGGAAAAGTAGTGACGCCGCAACCTTCTCAAACCAGAAAATATCTTTGTCTATAGGAACATATAAAGGCAGTATCTGTATGCATGCTGTCTTTTAAAGACCAGATTCTTCTCGGGCCTAACCTCAAATTAATCAGATCTATGCCCTTCTGTTGGGCTACAAGGTGCTTCCTTTACCTAGCCTTAGGATAAGACCCTACAGAAGCATTTGGGGAGCATAAAGTTTCCATGCTTCTTTTTCTTCTCTTCCCAACTCCTTTATGTCTGCCAGCCTATGCAGGTTTGGGGAGTAGAATTAATGCTTGTCTCGCTAGCAGAGTGCAGATTTCAAAAGCCGTTGCCTGCCCTCTTGCAGGCATATAAAACCATTATCACAACAGAATTTTCTAGCAGTGTAAGTGCAAAGGCAGCAAATAGCGATGCATATCACATTCATAATAGAAACAGATAAATGAAGGAAATGAGCTGTTTGTCTTTGCTGTCTCGCTGTTTGTCCATTCATCACTACTCAGTAAAATGAGTGCTGCCTGACCCTTTGCCAGAAGCCCAGCAAGCATTAACAGATTTCCAGCTTGAAATGCTTTCGTGCTTAATAGTTAATGAGTTTGTTCAGTTTAAGTAGCGCATCCCTCATTGCAGATACTTGTGTTCTCTTAATGTCTGTGTTTCTAGTGATGACATGATGTTAAGGAATTTATCAAGATGGTGTCCTGAGGTATTTTTCACAGCTGCAGGTTTTGACTTCACTCTGGGTACTAGTACCAATACTTGATAATATGTGTGCAGTTTTGCACTCTGGTAATATTGTAGACAGTGTCCTTGTCAGAATGACATCATGATTTGTAATAGTAATTGGCTGTTTCTGTGTGAGAACTGATAAAATCTATTTGCTTTTCCTACAGAATCCTCAAAGTCCCCAAATGTCACTTCGCTCTCAAACCATGAGCAGAAATGAACAGCTGCAGGAGACAAGCAACAACGGTAGCTTCCGGAGGATTTTTGTGGCAGAATTTTAAAAAGTCGTTGCTTTGTTGGCAGGCTGACTGGGAAGTTTGAAAGATTGGCTAGTTAATTTGAGAGCCAGTTTGAAAGACTAATCTAATCTTTGACAAGTGAGGATTTGTTTCAGGAGATTAGCAGTTGGTAAATTCTGTGCTGGAGTTATTTGCCAGCCTGGAAAGCCCATGGACATAGATGTAATGAAGCTGGAGGGATGCATGTTCTCCAGGTTACGGGAGGCCTAGCTGAACCCCGTTTCTAAAGCAAGCGGTTTCTCTGTATCTGTGTGGAACGCAATAGCTGTATTAGTGCAAACTGCGTACCGCAGATTATTTTAGACAGATTTGCTTTATTTTGTATTTCTAGGTTTGAAATGTGCTGTGCAGTTGTGTGCTGAAAGCAAGAAAGGTCCTGCTGTGCATAATTCATGGCAGGGTTTTTTTTTCTATTCAGTGGGCTGCTAAATCTGTTGTCTGCTTTCAAAGTTGTGTTGGATTTTTTTTTTCCAGATAGAACTAACTGTCTAACTATGTTTTCTTTCAGAAAGCAACTTAAATAAGAAAGGGGAGACCCAGGAATCACCCCAGAGTGCCAGGTATGTTCACAGAAGCATTCCGCTTTCTGCCTCTGGAGATCTGTAGTCCAGTTCAGAGCAGGTTCAAGGCTGAAACATTGTTAAATGGTTTCAGTGTTCTGTGATTATGAAACTTTCACATGTACGTTTTCTCTGCCTCTATGAAAAGAGGACTTACACTGTATCTTTTATCACCTTAGAAATTTGTTATTGGATAACTACTTGCGCATACATGATGAAATATCTTTTAAGCTAAGATAGTTGTATGACCTTTTTTTAAACCTGAGACAATCAGGAGGATTGGCCAGGTACGATGGGCTGTATTTTTCTGACAGGAGAAAGCCAAGTTACAAAAGAGCTGTGGATGAATGCTATGACAGTCAGCAAGCAGAAGATGGAGGGCTTTCTCCTCCAAGAAGAAAGACGCCATCCCCTGCCTTTCCAGCCAGCAAAGTAAGATTGTTGTAATCCTGATGTACTTCACCAAGACCCATTTCTTACTCATGTTCCTGAGGATTGTTCTGGTGTTCCTCTCATAGGTTGTCCGTCCTTTCAAAACATTTTTGCACACTGTACAGAAAAACCAGCTCCTCATGATGCCAGCCTCTGTGGGAAAAAATGGAGTAATAAAATCTTTTATCAGGTACAACACTCCTATCCAGTCTGATCCCAAGGTAAGACGAGATTCTGTTGTAAGCTAGTACATGACAGTCTGATGAGTGTCTAAGTTAAAGCACAGATGTGAAAGAAACTTTTCAACCCATATTAAACTAAGAAGTAGATTTAAGCTGTCTGTTTACGCTTGCATAAACTAAATAAAATTATGATTAGTCAGCTTCCTAGAGTTCTAGTTTGGACACTAAGCTTTATTACTGTAGCATTTCCCTGTGGTGTTAGCAAGGAACAGTTGGGAATGAAAACTGGGAAATGAAAATCAAGGGGATTTGAATACTGCAGTTGAGAACTGAAGTCTCATTTCTAGGACTTATCTAATGAGTGAGATCTGAGAAAATGCCTCTTAAATCCAGACTTCTGATGTTCTGAGGTTTTTCAGACCTTTGAAGCGGGAAGAAACATGAGGCTGTCCTAAATAGGACTGCTGGGTCAGCAAGACAAGTATGCCAGTGTCCAAATCTAATGGACATAAATATGAAAGTAGTAGAGTTATTGCAACCAGCAAAACCAAACCCTTCACCTTTGCTGTTTGCAGGCAGATGCATCTACCTGTGCAGTACCACTGTGAAGTTTACAGCATCGCAGGGGAAGCTCCTGTCCCCCAAGCAGAGTAGTTTGGGTGCACGGGATTTGAGAAGATCTGGTTCTAGATTTCCAAAAGGAGTTGGTTTTCCCTGTGTTCCGCTTACATGGGACAATTTGGTCGTAAATCATCCTGATTTAACTATGTGGGCTGGACTTGCAGTAATCCTACCTGCATCACTGATGGGCAGCCCTACTCTTACTGATCTGCATTTAGATTTGTGTTTAACTGGAAGAGAAGTCAGTGTTGAAGGACAAGCAGGTCTCAATCAGTGTGATGTAGTTTCTACACCAGAATAGCTCTCTGACAGGGTCAGGCAAGTATGAGGGTGCAGCTTCACAGATGCGCCTATGGACTTGCTGGAAGCTGGCATGTCGAGCACAGATCACTCATGCTTCCCATACACAACAACTGCCTGCAGAATAAGGTAATTCTAGGGCTTGTTTTCACTTGCAGGAGAGTTGGGGAGGGAGAGGAGGGTGTACTGCAGAAACTGGTTTTCCTGCATCTAACTTATATCTAGGCTGTATCCGGCAACCTAATATCAAAACTTCTTTGTATTGCTTAAAGCCATCACAGCTGTACTGCTTAGAGTCTCACTGTACTCCAGCAGGTAGGAGAAGTCTGTTGTTAGGAAGTAGTGAAGGATTCAAGCTTCAGTCTCACTGCTGACATTAATGTCTGTGTTGGCAAAGGAGCTAATGTGATACGAGAAGTCTTCTGACTGGTGCATCCTTTGTTGGTGTCAGTTCATTAAATGTTATATTTTAGGCTTCATTCCAGTGCACACAGCTTCCCCTCAGGATTTTTTCCATGTGGGTGATACACATAACTAAATAGCACCAGAGCAGTTAAGATGTAATTGTTAGTTTTAAATTAGCCAGTTTGGATGCTAGTAACAATTTACAGCATGGAGTCCGGCATAAGATAATCACAACTATTTCATTGTACTTATCAATGGGTTTGTACTAAGACCAGGGCTGTCATAATTAGACATCTGCAGGATCAAATCTGGCATTAAATTTGTTTATCTTAATCTGTTTGCTGTGACTGTAGTGATAGCTGGATCTTCCTTTTCTAATCGAAGTATACTTAGGCTGAGTTAGCTGGACTCATTTTAGAAAAATGAGAAAAATGCCCTGTATTTCTGTCTAGATGACATACAGGGCTGACTGTGTGCTTGAAACAAGCTGTAAGCACTCTGTCTAAATGGTGGTGGTTTACCATGAGATAAAGCTTTGTGGGAAGCAAAGATGCCAGTGGGAGCTCTGAGCTGAAGCAAGCAAGGTGCTTCCTAGAGCACCATCTGTCCCCTGCGCTCACTGCAGGAAGCTGGTATCATTGCCAAGCATTAGCACTGCTTTTTTGGTTCTTTTTACCAACGTAAGTCAGTGCTGGCTGTCTGCAATCTCTGTGGAAGCTGCCTGGACTTCAGGAGCTGATGCTTCTCTTTCAACTTCCTAGCTTCTTCTCACACCCTCAAAGATAAATACCTTTTTTTAAATACCTCGATATTTAAAATAAATATTTAAATATTTAATAATATTAAATATTTATATTAAATATTAAATAAATAATATAAAATAAATATTTAAAATAAATTTAAAAAATTTATTTAAATATTTAAATAAATACCTCGACATGCCAGCTTCCAGCAAGTCCATAGGCGCATCTGTGAGGCCTTGTTTTCTATCACATCTGTTCCCAAACATCCACGGCCACATTACAGGCCACCTAAGCTCTGTTTCAGGGTTGTTACTATCCCCTGGTTCTGGCTGCAGTTCGCAGTTCCTTGGTGTTATCTCTGAGCCCTTACTTAACCCGAACAAGTTGACATAGAAGGGAGCCCTGGTACGTGGGTATAACCACATTTCAATCTGCCTCAGGAAAAGGAGAGACAGAAGCTAGAGACTCTAAGGAAAAAACAGGAAGCCGAGCAGCTGAGAAAACAAAAACTGGAGGAAGAAAAGAAACGGCGACTAGGAGAGGCAAAGCTGTGAGTATATGCTTTCTGCCTTGTCTGGACTGTTTTCTCTGCACCTGTATGTCCCTCTTTCTAGGTCTTTTATCTTGCAGAGTCCATACGTGCAGCAAAAGTTCTTGTCGGCTTGCTCTCACACCACAAAGGCAGTATTTATTCTCATAGTATCTGTCTACAATGCTAATAAAAAGTTAATTATCCTAGCTGACTGCTTCTTCAGCATTTTGTCTGAAGTCCTTTGTCTCAGATGGAGCTTAAAAATATTGCTAATGTTTAAATGAATGGTGTATTTGGCTCATTGAATTTCATGCTGCCCAAGAGCTGTGTCTGTTGGCTATGTATTTGGATTGTAAGGAGCTCATTCAGCTGGACTGCAATGATGAAGTTGGACTGTGTCCTGTAGGAAGCGTGAGGAGCGCCTGCGCAAGGTGTTGCAAGCTCGGGAACGAGCAGAGCAAATAAAGGAAGAGCGGAAAAGGCGCATTGAGCAGAAGATAGCTCTGTTTGATGAGAAAACTGAGAAGGTAAGGCCCATTATACCTATAGAGTTTATCTGGGAGAATAAATATTCTATTGAGGTAGATGATGCCGCATGAGAGTGCCTTCCAGAAAGAGAGGAACTGAGGCTGCTTAACATCTAGAGAATGAACTGAAGAGCAGTTGAATAAAGAATTTCCCAGAACCTTGGTGATTCTGAGTGACTGCCTTTCTTTTGGTTACAGCAAATGGCAGATGAAACCTCTTATTTTCCAGAATTGTGAATCTAAATGGGCTTTATTAAGGCTCTGTTAGTCAGATGGGAAAAGAACTTCAAGTAGATAAAGCCAGCCTAATGGCCTTGAGGCTTAATCTACTTGAAGTTCTCCCATCTGACTAATAGATGAAAAGGTGAAAATAAACATACTTCCTCCATGCCCTTTCTTGTATCTGAGACTTTCAGACAATTTGCACATAGCAGTCATTTGTCTACTTTAATTATCTCCATCTGCTTTTCTCATTTCATGGTTCTGAGAATATATTCTGATAGCTTTTGTGGTATTAGATGCATAAATACCAGAATAGGATCAGCTTTTCCTGTGGAGATGTAAAAGGGACATTTCCCTAGTAAGTATTACCTTTTGAAAATAAAGCACAGGTACCATTGGCTCCTGGTGGTAGAAAAGGAAACTTTTGCCCTGTGAGAGGGTGGGAGTTCTGCATCTTTGAGACTTGTTGCTGTGATCCACAGAGAACTGTCCCATCTGAGACTTAGGTATTCAGCTAGTGATGTGTGTGTCCTAGGTGAGGGAAGAAAGGTTGGCAGAGGAGAAGATCAAAAAGAAAGCAGCTGCTAAGAAAATGGAAGAAGCAGAGGCCCGGCGCAGGCATGATGAAGAGGCCAGAAAACAAAAAGCACTGCAGCAGGTCTGTGCTGGAGCCCATCCTGTCATCCTGCATGCAGTCAGAATGGCTGCAGTCTGCCACAGGTGAAGCGAGGAATCTAGCCAGGAGTACTGAGACAAACCAAGTGAAAATTAGTGGAGCGAAGGGGCTTTGTCCTTAAAGTTCTCTGCAGTGTTGTGCTTCCTGCTTCCTCTCGCAATATGCTGTCAGCTGTTAGTGGTGATTGTGACCCACATTTCTTCCGCAGTTCTGGAGAGATTCTTACTAAAGACCTTAATTTGTGGATTGGCAAGTATTAAAACCTCTTAGTTAAAACTGTCCCTGAGATCCAGAGTGTGGTGGCTCATAGGCACATGGGTACATCGTGGGCCAGGAAAGGCCAGCATTGAAACAGCTGGAGAGATGATGCACCTACCTTGAAAGCACTGGGACTTTAGCCCTGAGTTGTTTCTATCCTGTGTAGTTATAGGTGCTAGGGATTTGGGTCAAATAAGGTGTTCCTGCTCCTTTATTCTGGAGCCTGTTCCTGTATGATGTAAGGTGAGTAATTGTCTTGTTTGGCTTACTAGGAAGAGGAGGAACGTCGGCACAGAGAACTAATCCAGAAGAGGAAGGAAGAGGAGCAGGAACGTGCCAGGAAGATTGCTGAGCAGAGACAGGCAGAACAGGAGAGAGAAAAACAGCTGGCTGCAGAGAGAGAGCTGGAGAGGAAGAAGGAGCAGGAGAGGATCCAGGCAGAAAAGTAAGACGGTATCCATTTATGTACTAAATTCTTTGCTGGGACTTTGGAAAGAAGCAGGCACAGAGGGCAGCAGCAAAAGGCTCAAGCAGTTGAAGAGCTACTTTTTGCTGTCCAGAGTCGTGCTGACCACCACGGGCACTGAGCTGCCAAGAGGAAATTCTGGGCTTAATAATATAGGAACTGTGGTGGGGAGTGCCCTGACAAGCTGTGAGAAAGAGTGGTTTGCAGCAGGCACTGGGTGGGAGGGTACCCTTGTCCAGTTTTGAGAGTAATGGTCTGTTGCTTTGGTTCTCAGGCTACGTGAAAAGCAGGAGAAGGCTGCTCGCCTGCAGAAGGAAGTGTTGGCTGCTAAAGAACAGCTCCGTAAGGAGATGGAGAAGAAAGAAGTATGTATGGTCTTTTTGTAGATGAGTAGAGCCACATGGATCTGACTCCAGTAGCTGTTACTGTTAGGAGCAGCTTCGCTGTGAAGCTGCTGGGAACCCTGATGAGTCAGTTGCACTTCTCAGCCTGAGCCAACCAAAGGTGCTTGTGCCCAGAGTCTGTTCTCTGTCTGCTTCAGAAGGTTGTGCTTGCTCTCTTCAGATGGCAGCAGTGCAAGAGGAAAGGACAGATGAGCACATGTTGAAGCGAGGTTTTTGGCTTTTTCCCTTTTCTGTGCCCTGGTGTATCTACCTCTCTCGATACCAAACCATAATTAATCCCACACTTTTCAGAAGCATCATCTCAATTTTGCATTTGGGCCACCTTCAGCAGAACCACACGTACAGACTGTAGGCTTTGTCAGGTTATTTTCTGCAACAGTCATGCCAGCATCGATTCAGCGGGTGGTTTTGCTCGTGGTGAAGAGAGAACTTTTGATGCTTTGGCAGTCCATGCTATTTACATAAAGCAGCTGCAGCTGGATAGGGTCAGATTTTTGCTTAACTTGCAGCATTGCCTTTTCACCAGAGCAGACATGAATCCCACAGGTGTTGTTCAGGTAGCTTTTGGAATGTCCCTTCTGAAGGATTTGCACACAGAAATTGCTCGGAATTGGTAGCAAACCCTTTGCTATTTGGACTTGCTTTTTGGTTTATATAAGGTCTGTGAGAACTTGCACTTTCAAAAGGAGAAAGAACAGAAGGTTGGAATAGTTGGTTGGAAATTGTCCAACATTTCCCTAAAATCACTGTCACTCCTATTAGCATGCTGACAGCAGTTGTGCAGCTGCCCTTCAGGAAGCTGAATTCTTTGGTGGGGATCCTGCCTGCCCAGCAAGCCCCTCGCTCTGTCGGTTAGCTTTGTTAAGTTGACAGGCAGCTGGTGTAGACCTGTGTACAACCTGTCCTGCTCTTAAGACTGGGTGGGATTTATTTCACCTCTTTATAAATGTGTACTGTTAGAGTTAGCAGCCTCTTGCTTTCTTTTAGATTCGGTAGGAAGAAGCATGCATTCATAGGGTGAAGTTGTTTGGACCCTTTTGAGATGGTTACTGTAGAAGGGGATGACTTAGCCTCTAAAAATAGTGTTTATTAGGCTAAAAAGAAGCTAAGATCAGTAGCATAGTTTTTTTCCATCTGCAGATGGTCAGCTGGTTTCTGTTGTTTATATCCTGAAGATAAAGTCTGTAGCAAGTGTTTCAAAGCATGAGGTTGCTGCAATATCAGAGGAAGGCAACTGAAGCTCATAAATGGGAAGGTCAATTTGTTTGTGCCACTTTGAGGCACTCAACTGTTGCATTGTATTTGTTCACTGTCTGCACTGTGTTCAAAGTGCTCCTTAGCATCACAAGTAACAAAGACTTGCAATTAGATGCTTAGATATTTTTCTGCGTATCAAAAAACCCAGATGCCTGGATTAAGAGCATAGTTTAGTTAATCAGATTATTTGTGATATTGGCTTCTCAGCAGGAGAAGAGGCTAGCAGAGATGAGGAGGCAGGAGCAAGAGCAGAAGAAACTGCCAGAGGAACAAAAGGCTAAAGATAAAGCCCAAACACAGCACCTAGAAAATAAAGAGGTAATTGTGTGCTCTCTGGTGAAATATCTTTAAGGGATGACATCAGAGAACTTTGATTCCAGCATTGACGTGCTGTTACAACGGGCACTTTTACCCTCTGCTGCTTATATTCCTTTTCAATAATGAAGGAATTCTGTAAACTTCTTTCCAGGCTATCTGAGGTTGACTTCTGGTGGCCTTGTGTATTAAATGACTTTTGGGGAAAGAAAAGGAGAGAAGGGAAGGGAAGCAGCAAGTCTTTGTCAGGATAAGACAGTGGATGTTAAAGTTGCTTGCCTTTCTAAGCTTCTCCTCTAAATGCTGAATGAACCTCACAGGCAAAAGAGATGCTGAAATAGCATTATTTAAGTTCAAACTTGGGAACAGCTGCAGGATGGCAGCAGAGTCTGTGGAACGGTATTGTGTGTGGGCCTTGCCACTGATGGAACTAGAGGAAAAACCTGCCGGTGGATGGGTATGTCCTGAACATTGAGAATAAATGTATGAATCTTTATCTCCTTGCAAAGCTATATATTTTAATCTTTAAACTCAAAAACAGTGAAATATGAGTTAATGTTAACAGATGCAAAGCCATGAAGGCAGCCTCTTATGGGGAAGAAAAACTGTTTCCAACTCTCTAGAGAAATGTTTCACAATTGGTGAAATTTGCAGTTTTATGTCTTTCTTCATCGCTTGCATTTCTTAGTCATGCTGTTCACATAAAAATTATAACACACTTTGTCCTGAGTTGTTAGGTGTGTATTCGCTATATGGTATTAATCAGATTAATATTAAACAAGCCCAGAAATTTGGTTGTATTATATTTAAAGCATGTTACTTGCCCCCAGCTTTGAGGATGTAACAACTCCATTTAAACCTTGCTTCCAATTGAACTGCTGTATGTAGATGCATCTATTGCTAGCTTGTTAATGTCATATGTAGTCAACTAAGCAGCCTAATTGAACAGGAGAAGGCAATGCAAAGTCATAATTGGGTCAGAACTTTAGAACTTGGATCAAAACTTTAGAACTGCCAGGTGTCAGGTTTTGCAATTACGTGGTAAAACAAGAAGTGAATTATTGAGCTATTACAGTCAACAAGTGTCTTGCTGCAACACAGAAGTGTAACATTGCTATTGCATCTAAAGCTTGTGGAATATCTTTGTCTTCTAGAATTCACCTGTCTGCACTTCATATCAGATGACTCCACGGGCCCAGAAAGATCCAAAGCCCCCCCCAGTAAATCCAGACAACTATGGAATGGATCTGAACAGCGATGACTCTACTGATGATGAAAGCCAGCCTCGCAAGCCCATCCCTGCCTGGGCCACTGGTATGTATTAGCAGGTTGATATCTATCCTAAAATTCCCCCAACAAACCCTACTGCAGCTTTGCTCCATCAGATCGTGAGACCTGGTATAAGATTTTGTCTGGTTCCTCCTACTTGCACGCTGTAGTTAAAAGTACTGGTCTTCAGCATTGTAGCTGGAGTGCTGAGTCAAGGGCTCCTCTACCACTTGGGGATCATCTTGTGACAGTGTTGGGGAACAAATACTCTTTTAAACAACCTTAACAGAGCTGCTAAGTGTTATTTTGCCAACGTGAAAGGCATGTACTAGTGCATTACTGCTCTGGACTTGAGCCTGCTTGACATTGATTTGGCTTTAAAGAGCAAAGTAATGCCAGATGTCATGGACCAGGTTTCAGACCGGCTGTTGTTCTGGTTCTGAAATACTCTGTTCCATGATCTCATGTTCCACCTACCCCAGGGAGCTAAGAAGTTGTGGGGAAACTAGTGGTATCTGCAGGAAGAAAAGCTGAGAAACCTTGCCTCTTGCAAACTTATTCCAGTTCCTGGACAGAATTCAGTAGCCGCAATATTCACCCTCCACGTGATCTATGGTGAACTTTTAGGTTTAAACAGGGTGCTTTAAAACATCAAATACTGGAGGATTTCTTCCATTTGCAATCTCTGTGTGATTACAGATGAGGAGAGCAGGGGCATATTGCATGCAACAGCCTACACAGCAGTTTCAATTAAAAAAATTAGTGAAAATTTAATCTTTTGTTTCTCCAGGGAATCAGCTTAGCCAAACTGTAATGCACCAGTACTACAACCCTCCCGATGTTGATGCACTCTTTGGGGTGATTGCAAGCCCCAAGCTGGAGGACATCTTTTACAAAAGCAAACCACGCTACTTCAAGCGCACAAGCTCTGCTGTGTGGAATTCCCCGCCATTTTCAGGTGCCAAATCGGTTCTAGGTCTGCCATACAGCCTGAAAAAGTACTGAGGTGGGCAGTGGATGTTTCTTGTGGAGCAGTGGGTATGCATTTCTGTCTCTCTAGGTGAGAAAAGCTACTGTTGGTATCTGTAAATCTTCAGGTGTTAGCAGTGAATAAATGTCAACTCATACTGGGCCTCTTGCATTTTCTGGTTTTGGGGCTTATTTTCTCACTGTTAAGCGAAACAGCAAGCTTTTGGGAGAAACTGCCTCAGGAAAATGCATCTCCTTTTACCCTTCGCTTTAAGCTGGCAAAGATTTAGACCTTTAGGTCATGAGAGTGCATCACCTAAAGCTATGTGATCCTCCCCTCCTCAGCCAAGCAGGCTTGCCAGCAGTAAACCAAAGTTGTATGTCTGCCTGTCCCTGCTTACCTCGTGGCTGAAGCTAGAGTACAGCTAAGAGTCACCGCGCCCATCGGGAGTGCCATCCAAACATGTACTACTGATGTTCTGCAGAAGCAAGATACTAGCAGTTGTGGTCTTTGTCGGCTCCCACAAATCACAAAATGATTTTTGTTTCATTTTTTTAGCAGGATGCTTTTTGCCAACGCCAAGTGCAGTTATGTGCATAAGCTAGATTGATGCTGGTGTTTCCACAGCTCGGGCTGAAATGTGCTGAGGGTTTTATTGGCTGACCTGCTGCTGCTGGAGGGGATGTGACCCTCAGTGTCATCATGTCTCCAGGAATACCCAGAGTAGTGTAAGCAGTCTTAGTTGCTCTAGGCTTTAAAAGAAATTGTACAAAGGTTCTGATAGAATTTTGTTTCTCTAAATTCCAGGTGCGTGGCATAGATTGGATTGAAAGAACTAATTTAACTTCAATCCCTGTCTTTCTCCTTTCTCCCTTTGGCTGTTTCATTTGTTCAGCATCAAAACTAGTTTTATTTCTAGGCCTGTTTTGCAATTCATGTTCAATGAGACAGTGTCAAATGGACTGTTATCAAAACCATTTCCTTTTAACAGCAAAATACCAGCTCAGAATTTCGGTTCCGAGAGCACTTGGCATATTAGTCAGCCTTTCTACACCTAACTTGCGAATGGCACAGATGTAACAAGCTCCTGCGTAGGGAGAGAAGAGATCTCAGTAGAACACTACTTACTGGAAAGAGTGTAAGGGAAACAGTTACATTAGTTTCTGTAGGTTGTTCTATAGGTTGCCTAATCTGCAGAAGACAGACTCCTAGGGTTCTTACCTCAGATGAATCTTTTCTTTGAGGCTTGATTTGTTTTAAAGATGAGTGAGTGTTCACGGCTGCAGTTTCAGTAAGCAGAAGACTGAAGAACATAGTTTCTGTGTACGTACAACTTGGTCCTTAAAAAAAACCAACACCGTAGGGAGATTATACAACATGTAAGAAGACTTCTACCTTACCTTGTGCATATAGTAAAACCATTTTAAGCAAATGTCTTTAAAATGATGTGGGGTTTTGTATTTAAATACATCAACTGCTGGATTCTATGCTGTGGATTAGTGTTTTATACGTATGAGATGATTGTCCTTTGATAGATGCTCTGTAGATTGAGTTTTGTATCTTGGAGTGAACGTAACCTTTTTGTAAGAATCCTTGCTGAAATGGCAAAAACCTTAAAGTTGAATGCTATTTTAATGTCTGACAATTTGATAAAAGTGAGTTAAATAATCTCCTCTGGACTCATCACAGCTTTTTATTAGAAAGATCTACAGTATCTTGGAATCTGTCCTCTTGGGTTGCTTTTTGCGCTGTTTCCTCAAGATAGGAATATTCTGTCAAGGAAGAACTTCTTAACTCCTCCCACAGTGGAAAATATTTGTGCTTTGGAAAGCCTGAAGAATTGATGGCTAGTTTTACTTTCTTCTTTTGTTTCTGGACATTAGAAGAGGGACAGTTTGGCATAATGATATATTACCAGAAATTTTTGCTAAGGAAGACATGACTTGAATTCATCTTGAACTAACCTACATCCCTCTAATTTACTACTTGTATAACTTTAGAAAATACTCAGAATTGCCACCACCAGATTGAGCAAGGACTTCAGTCACAGTATAAAACTGCAGCACTGGTATTTAAAAAACACACAAGAAGACACAAGTAGAAGCCCCAGGAAATTACAGCCTCAAGGTTTTAAGACTTTTTCACTCTTTGTTCTAGGTATTTATCTTAATTTTTATTCATGCTTGCCCAGGCAGCCTTTTCTGAGCTCTCTATGCATGCGCTTTCTGATACAGCCTAACTCCAGGTTTGTGCCTGACCCTGAGCTGGTCTTCCCTGGATGACACTCCAGACGAGTGTCCTGCCTGAGGGCCGAATACTGCACAGGCAGATTTTTAGAGGCTGCTGTTGAGTGAAGACTGTCTTAACCATAAGACTGCACTTATTTTGCTGCTGTCCACGACAGATTCCTCATCGCGCATAGAGATTATTCTGCCCCTCCAACCCTGAATCAGCCCTAGTATTCTGTTGCCTGTTCTGACCTAAAGAAAAGTTCGATTAAAGCATAGGTGATAGCATGGCAAGATCCACCTACCCTGTCACTGCAGCCAGTGTCCTGCAGATACCTGGAAAATTATAGCAGGGAAAACAGAAAGCAGTTATTTCCCAAGTGAGTGAATGTGGCCATCAGTAATTTGCAACACTTCATTTCACTGGGGCCAGGGGAGACATCTGATACATATTGCCTTTTCTGGACTGATAACAGTTCTCCTGGGTTCACAGAAAGTAGGTGGAGCCAAATGATACCAAAGAGAAAAATGGGATTGCTGCCACGTGGTAAACTTGTCATCCTTTAAAGTTAGTTGAGATCTCAAAGCTAGAACTGCTCCAAGAAATAACAAGTACAAGCAAAGATGTTTCTTGATGAGAATATTAAAGAGCATGTTGTGCCTGGCTTTGGCCTGATGAACAAAAACCTCTCCTGTACCTGAGACTTTCCAGACGCCACGTGTGCAGGTGACCTGTGTTCTCAGCAGTGCCTGTGGGCAGGGAACGAGCAGCACTGTGGCAGCTCTGCAGCCCTCTGTACACCCGGGGCCTCCAAGGATGCACCAAGTGGCTGCTGGTAAACTGGTATGACTACAACAACCTGACTGGCTTCCTATTCCATCTGAGGGCACTCATCTACGGACCGGGGCAGCAACAGCCCTCGTTGAACAGCCTGCTCTGCATGGCTGTTGACAAGAAGCACTCCAGTTAGCCTGCAGGCTCAGCGGGCTGGCTGTCGCCTCTGCGGAGAGGGCTGCACCAAAGGTGTAGTCCAGGCAGGGTAAACTGTACCATCCTTCATGCAACTGTGGGACAGGCTCAAGGTTTTACACCAAACTGTCCTCACCCTGCACTTCCTAGGGTTTTGGGGTACCAGAATCTTTTCTGGTACCTACCAGTTTATTTCAAGTAACTGGCAAATCCAACAACAAAATAAACAACATGAAAGGGAGTGGTGGGGTGGTCTCTTCTTAATCATGTTGGGTGTTAGACACCTCATGAAAAAGGAATATTGGGAATTCAAACAGCCAAGCAAAAGGTTGAGAGGGCAGATTCTTGGCCAAGAGAAAAGCTGTTTTCCAGCCTTCAAGGACCACTTAAGCTTAGTAACAATGGTAAAATCCATAAATGATTTTTGCCATCAGGTATTGCTTGCAACGATGAGATGGGTTCTGGCCTCAAAAAGGCCTCAAAGCAAATGCTCATAGTATTACTTCTGAGCCATTTAACTTTTATTTTTATACTGCTAATCTCAATAAAATTACCTGATATTTTTGCTTCTGTCAGATGTTTCAGACTCATTCTTGAAAGTAAGCAGAGTGGGATGACATTCTTGCAAAAGCAGCTAGCCCCTCTGAGCTGAGCTGTCATGGTTCAGCTTTGTTTAGAACAATGGGGAAAAAACAAACAAAAAAAAGGCAGGGGCTTTTCTTACCAGGTCTTCAGAAGTACATACACAGGACTAGGAACGTGAACGGGGGCCTCAAGACATCCTCAAGATCACTGACAGTTCAAACTGTTTCTTCCAGGTTTGTTTTCAGTGGGATCCCAATCCTATTTGCATTCAGAGGTGCTGAAAATCTCGCAAGAAAAGCTCGTTTCAGGTGAATACAATTATTAAAAAGCACTTCTAAGCATGTGTGAGAGCTTGGCCTCCTAGTCAAAGCTTTACTGATGGTTCCCATTGCCTCTGCCTATTTATGACTTCATTCTGGCACTCCCTTTCCTATATTAAACATCTGAGTATCCTTTATCCTTTGAATTAGATCTAGTGTATGTCGCTGTTCCGCAGCTGGAGCGCAGCAATTGTGTTCTTCACAGCTAGTGCCTCTCTCAGACCTCTGAGGCCGCGGCTGTGCCGAGGGGAGCTGCCCCGTCCAAGGTGGCCTGCCACTTGCTCGGTGCCAAGCCACCAGCCAAACGCCCCTGGCATGGCTGCAGCTGTGATGGGGAACAGCCCGAGTGCAGGAAGGTTTGGGGAACACGAAGCTGCCCGGCTGTGGAGCTGAGGCGAAGCAGGCAGAGCTCAGGGATGGGCAGCATGGCTCGGGGGCTGGGGGCTGGCGACGCCTGGGGAGCCCACCGTGAAGGCAGGTCTGTCCTCCCACCGTTGAAAGGGCAGAAGGAAGAGACTGCATGCTCTGCTGAAATCAGCTTCTTCAATTTCTACGTCTAACTTTCCAAGGGCCAAGAGCACTTTCTCCAGCTCACCTGCTTCTGCCTGCGGGCCCAGGTGGCTGCCTCTCCACAGGCACTGTTTGCACTCACAGAACTGGCTCCTGGAACAACAAACAAACGAACAATTCCCCTGGGGCAGTTCAAGCCAAATTCTGCTGCCTCTCCCCTCAAGAACACTGTGTTTATTAAGTGTTTTTCTGTGCACCTGTAGCCTAAAATGCTCACTGCTGGGGCTGTAAGTCTTTGCTTATGTCCTGTAGGAAGGTTACACCACTTCTTGTGGAGGGATGTGGCTCCAGCACTACCTGAACCCACTTGCCTGCCTGGCACAGGAATAAATCACCAAATCCCAGACAGGGTGAGCTCCAGCCCGCCCTGCCCAAGCAGGGTCACCCATCCCCTGCCCAGGACCACAGCCAGGTGGCTTTGGAGTATTATCCCCAAGGAAGGACACTCCAAAAGCAACCTGAGGGTGCTGGCAGTGAAAAAGGGTTTCCCAGTGCTCAGAGGGAACCTCCTGTGTTTCAGTTTGTGCCCACTGTCACTGGGCATTTCTGAAAAGAACTTGGCTCCGTCTTGTTTTCAGGGGAGGCTTAGACTGGATGTTAGGAAACATTTCCTCACAGAGAGGGTGGTCAAGCCCCGGCCCAGGCTGCCCAGGGAGGGCGCGGAGTCACCATCCCCAGAGTGGTTTGGAAAACACGTAGGTGCGGTGCTCAGGGACAGGGTTATTGATGGACTAGCGCTAGGTTAATGGTTGGACTTTGTGATCTCAGAGGGCTTTTCCAACCCATCCCATTCTCTGATTCTGTGGTTCTTTCCCCCCTCCCTTCAGGTATCGAGATATGCTGTGGAAGATCCCCTGGAGCCTTCTCCAGGCAGAACAGTCCCAGCTGGCTGGATGAGAGCTTTGCTTCCTCGCGTTCTCTCAGTGTTTCCTGAAAACCCACCCAAATTGTCTTTTCTTTCGTAACAGACACTGGGAGAGCCTGAGGTTTTGCTAGTGCTTCTGCCGCCTCTGTCCTCCCAGTTCAACACATTCACATGCACTCGGCCTCTTGTCACTTTGGGACCTCACAGATCAGCCTTCCAAAAGAGCAGATGCCAGCCACAAAGATGTGAGCACATCCCTGCAATGCTCCAGTCCCTGTTTACATGCATGAATGTATCATGAAACAGACACGTCACACAGAGCTCAGAGATGTGGGGAATCTCTCAGTGCATCCCACCTGCAGTATCTGACTCACCTGCCAGCAGCTCCTACCTGTGGCTTGGCTCCAGTCGCAGCAACGAAAGCAGTAAGCAAGCTCTTCACATGCTTTCATCACTTCTCCCAAAGCTGCACAGAGACCCTTGAGCTTTTTTTTTTCCAGACTAAACAGTATCTGCCAGAAAAAAGAAAAAAAGAATGTGCTAGACTATGGAACAAAGCCACCGTTTTTTGCTGTGCTAACAGTGTATTTCAGCTCCACATTCACTAAGGTACTACATTTTCAGGTACTCCTTTCCAAAATTTCTCTTTACAATAAAATAAAGTAACTGTCTTTGTTCATTAATCTTATTAAAGTGTAGGATTTGATAATTTGCTTTGGGATGATCCTTACCAGCTGTCTAACTCATGGGAGACAAGCTGTGGCTGAATCATATATAGATTAACATCTATAGTTATCAGGCAAACAAGTGCGATGCCACAGCAGCTGTCATCCCCTTACACTAAGTTATGCACCATGACAAGAAAACAGGAATCATTCTCAAAGGACAATGTGATGGAATTTTACAAAGCAAGTGCAAAACACTCATGTCTCTTAGATCATTTGTAATATGAGAGAGCATAGGGAGTATCTCTAAAGAGACTCCAAAAGCTCTCTGGGCAACCCGTGCCCAGAGAATTGCCTACCGTACAACAACAACATATTCAAAGCAAGAAAACCACGTGGGTCAAGCGCAGTGCCAACATCCCACCGCTCTGATGCGTCCCTGTAATGGGAACGGGGGTATTTAGTGTCACAGCTCCAGCATGAAGATAATAACAGGGTGTGCTCACCATGAAAGGATGTACTCCCCTCCCCTTCACCCCGGACCTTGTTAAGCTGCTTGTCACTAATTGAGGCAAATCTGAAGTTCACACTCTTTTAAAACAGAATTATATACATTCTTTGTTTAAAACCAGAAGAACATGAAAAAAACCACCTCCTTTTCAAGCGCACCCTTGCTCACTCCCAGTGGGATCAGCTCCAGGGATGCAAAAATCAGGACAAGCTCCTGCCAGGACAGCTGGTGGTAAAACCTCCTGGGAGCTTTTCAGACTGAATTCCTTAAACTTGCAGCTTAGAAGTTGAACGGCCACAACATGAAGCATGGACGAAGCCTGTGTCCCGCGAGTCCTGCCATACTCCTTTGTCATTTTGCTTTCAGGCGGCCAGACCCGCTAAGGGAAATGAGATGGAGAGCTGGGCGGGGGGATTGTGCAGCACCGTGTCCCCGCTCGGTCAGCGATGCTGTGAGGGGAGCAAAGCCACAGGTACAGCAGGTGCCTTCTGAGGCCGTGTTTGTTATTCCAACAGACAAATACTTCTTTCTTTTAAAGCACGGTGGGTAAGCAAGCACACTGAAGGCAGGTGGCTGGTAAGATCCTGGAGCTCCCAGCACAGTTCCTGTGTCGCCCCTGTGGTCCTGCCACAGTCTGGTGGTTGCTGCCAGGCTCTGCTTGCTAAGCACCACAGCTTGCTCCTAGCGAAACAGAATTCATTTTCTAAGCAACAGGAAAATAAAACCCCTTTCCCCTTTTCTGGAATTCTCTGCCAAGAAATTCCACACGTGCAACAAATACAAACATCTCCAGGACTGCAGGGCTTCCACTCGTGCTGTGGAAAGATTCTTCCGCGTATTATCCTGACAGAGAGCCCACAGCCCGCCCAGGCGGTGCTGGCGCTCGTTCCTGTGGACAAGCTCGAAAACTGGTGAAGGAGCTTTCCTGTACTTGAAGAATTCCTGACTGTCATACAGACGTGTTGGAACACAAGACAGAGAAGCCCCCAGTCTCCTGATTTAAACTGAAAAAACCACCCTCAGCAACAGGCGCCACAGTGAGGGTCAGAGGACCAGAGCAGCCTCTGCAAAACGCCGCGGGGCCATGCGTCTGAGCATTCTCCAACGCTCCGCACCTGAAGTCCAGGTAAGCAACAGCTAATGATGTTTGTCCAAATCATAGGACCGGTCCCTGAATTTAATATATCCTGCAGGTACAGCTTATTTGCCAGCTCCCACAGCTGCCACTTTCTCTTACAGTCTGTGGCGCTTTGATTGTGGCTCCGGAGACATCCACGCTGCATGCATCCCTCCGCATGCACAACTACCGACCCAAGGGAGCCCAGTCACTCCTCGGCACTTCTCCTCTGTGGCCAGGGCAGGTCTGGTGAAGAGCCTCCAGGGAAGGAAAACCCACCTGGAGAATCAATTTCAAGACTTTGTTAATGCACTCTAAGCCAGCTTACAGCCCGAGGTCCTCTGCTGCCCACCTGTCCCAAAAATGGAATGCAAAACTAATGTAAACATTTTTGGGAAGAAATTTTATGTTTTAATTTCATTTTTCAGTACTGTGGTCACCCAGACAATCAACTTCACATCATTAAAAGATTAAAATAATGTATTTTTACAGTCCTACACAAAGGTCGCTGAGCATTCACAGATCATGTAGTCCTTCACACTCACCTGAAAATCCACTATATTCTCTACCAACCCCTTGAGGCCCCGGACACCCCTCCACAACCACTTAACATTCTAAGAGGGAAGCGGGGGACCTGTTATCTTTCAGGCTGCCCACTACTTTGCCACGTTTTACTTGAGTGCCAATGGACTTTGAAACCCTCTGCTAAAATTTAGGGGTAGTGGCAAAAGAACAACCTGAGATGTAAAGTTATCCAAGACCACATGAACGAATCCAGGTGGGAGATCCCAGACCTGTTCAGCACAGATGCTACAAGGGGCCAAATAGCCTTTCAGGAAAATAAGTGGGTTTTTCCACTGCTGTTGGTTGCACATGGGATATGCAAGGTCTCAGAGAAAAAGCATGGTTTTCTGATGCCTGGGGGGAAAGAAGACAGGTAAAAGAAGAAGGGGAAAATATTTAGTCTTTGAAATACCATGGTCATGCCATTTTACAGTCATAGCTTCTCCATGTGGTACCTCAATCATTCAAAAAAGCCAACCCTCCCCATTTTTACTGCAATACACTATTTTTTCAGCCGAAGATGTGGCCTTGTAAAATCTACTGCCTCTTTCTCTCCACAGGGATGTGCTGCATGTGCAGCATCTCCTACCCGAGAGCCATCAAATGAAGTCCCACGGGAAGGGCTGAACATGACATGTCTCCCCCTCAATGCGTTAATGGTGCAGAGCACTTCCTTCTGCAGAAAGCAACTCCTGACATTTGCAGGGGAGGCTCTCACGCTTCCCTCTTTCCTAGAGAAGGAGTCAGAAGGAGGGATACGCCACTTCCACAGAAAGACCTATCACAGAAAGACTTTCTCCTATCTCATTTTGTTCCAACGTGCACGCTGCCATTACTGCCTCCGTTCTGCAGGGTAATTCTAGATTTCAGCAGGTTCGCAGAACAGGGTGCCACCCCATCAGTGACACCTTGCATCTCACTGGGAACATCCACGGATCTGACCTTCACTCTCCTGGCCTCTTCACCCCACCCACCTTTGGGCTCTAGAGGGGTCCACATATGCGCCAGGAGCTCTTCCAGTTGTGCGAAGCACAGGACAGAATGGAAGTCGCTTGGGCCTTCCCCACATGGAAGGAAAGGATAAGGAGGCTACCAGCCCTTCCTGGCTGCCAGCCAACAGAATTAGCTCTGTAACTCAATGTTCAGCACAGATGGCTAATTCTTGCTTCAGCCGGCCAACAGTGCATTTTTCACCTTAAAAACATGCTTCTTTTTTTTAAGTTTGGGGTAACACTGTGATACTATTCTAAAGACCATCCACGGAACTGATTCAGCTGCCAGTTTGGAATTTATGGAGGCAACTTCTCCATGCCTCAGCTTGGCTAAGAGCAGCTGAAAAGCTGTAGAGAAGCAGCTATTGAAGATGTTCTTCCTTAATGTGTGGTTATTTTCATTCATGCATCAGCCTACTCTTTTTTTATATATCTATATCTCTATCTGGATCTAGATCTATAGATACATTTCCAGGTCACAGATCATGATGTTTATAAAGACATGTTAGTCCCTGCAGGACTGGAATTACAGAAAAGAAGCAGGGAAAACAACAGAAGAAGAATTATGCAAGAAAAGTCGTTGCAGTCCTGCATGAAATCACATCAGAAGCCTGGGATAAATGAGCTTGGAAGTGCCTTGGATAAAATGTCTCCACACATTTATTGGCCACGGATTTTCCAGTCTGCATCTCACAGGGACAGAGCAATCTCTCTGCTCCTGCCGAGCTTCCAGCCCCGCACAGCCCCATGTAATGTCAGCACGAACTCTAACTGAGCACCATGCTCATTGCTCCAGGTCGTGACAGCAGCTGATGCAAGCAAAGGTCACCCACATTTTTCATCTGTCCACTTCAAAAACAAGCATGACCTGGATCCAACGCTAGCACAGCTGTGACCGATAAGGCCCATGCCTTCCACCGCATTGCGCAATTCCCCACACATATATCCCGGGTCTCGTGCCTTCAGCTGCAAAGGATGCTCACTGCCCTCCACAGCCTCACACCCTGCACTGCTATGAAGCTGACTGTTCCTCTGCTCATCACCATGGTGCTCTGCAGCTCCCTTGGTAAGTTTTGCTAATCAAAATTACAGGATTTTATTTTTATTTTTTTTTTAAATAACCTTGAACTCATTAAACCTCCACACAAAGTATTCAAACTGCTCAGTGTACCATTAAAACACCTGTTAGAAACCACTCTAGGAAGCAATGGAAAGGCATCTTGGTGCCTCGTTTAACATTTGCAGAGAAAGCATGCTGTGCCCCTGCGTGACGCCCCAATGATTCCCACTGAAGGCTTCTGGTGATGACAGGGAAATTTAAGTACCTGGCTTCCAAGAAAATACTATGCACAGCAGCTTGTGTAAGGTCTCTGAGATTATTTCTGCTTGGGCACTTATGGCAAGGTTTGTCTGACTAAATTTATGCAACCTGCGACATGACGGCTGGTGTTGGAGTACTCACCAGGCTGTCCTGTGGGTCAGTGGCCCGGTGACAACGCAGGTCCGCACAGCACAGGCTCCTGCAGTGCATTGGATCATCTGTCCTGCTGCTTCCAGGGGCCAGATCAGATGTGGAGACTCAACCTTAAGCAAAATGAACCCAGCTTTACTCTGTTGTTTAATGATGGGTAACTACTACCATCACCCAGCACCGCCTCTCGGCTTGGCTCCTGGAGCCCACAAAGGTGCCTGATCTGAGGCAGCTGTGATGGCAAAGTGTCAGAAACCAGAAAATAAACATGGGAAAATAAGTAAACTTGGAAGGTGAAAGTACCTGTGAAAGCAGAGGCAACGTAATGCAACATGTTGCTTAATTCCTCCGAGGTTATTAACCAAGAATATAGTTATGTGCAATTAGAGTAAGAGAAACAGTAGGGTGATCAGGAATACGCTGTGCACTGATAAAGCAGTCTTACCAGCTGAAGAACCTAGTGATTTTATAAAAGCAAATAAAGAACACAGATTTTAATCAATGTGGCTTTCACATTAAATCTCATAAATTAAGAATGAGGATGACAATAAAAGGAGGAGGAAAAAACCTGGAATTTTTCTAGAAGGGACAGAACTTAGCAGACTGATAAGTTTTTGGGTTTTTTTTTTTTTAATTAAGGCTTAGTGAATAAATCATGATGGTTCATACAAAGAGAATATAGAAAGGAGGTCAAATTGCAAGGCCTTGGAAGAACAGCATGTTGCGAGCAAATTCAAAGTCAGCCTTTGTAGGCAGTTGTGCAGGGAGCAACATCAGAAGGCAACAAGATTTTGACTTGAAGAGATTATGGAAGTAGAAACATTTTCAGTTAGCTTTCATCTAAAATGCTGATGCTTCCAGAAACAGGAGGGAAAAATTGTAATTACTGAATATTATGGACAACAGAGAGGAGGGGAGGGGACAGGACCTGGCAGGCAGAAGGTTATCCATGGACAGTGGGATGCCACCGAGGGAACTGTGCAATGGGACAGCTCCTGGAATGCCAAACCATTTCTCCGGAAGCTTTAAGAAAACAACTGTGAAGCTGAGAACACTGTCAGCAAAAAACTTTGCATGATTTTTATGTTGTTATTGGGATGGAGAGGGTTAAAGCAGCTGAATCAGAACAAGGGAAAGGTTGGTTCATCTCAGCCCACTTTGTCTCTCATACTCCAGGGGCTGGCTCTGATCATGAGGTCATCCCCAGCTTTCTTCAGACGCTTCTTGAAGGCTCTGCTGAACAGCTGTACATTGGACCAATTTCTCAATATGAAGTCGATGATTTGACTAAAACCGCTTTGAGCGCGTTAAAGGGATGTATTGATGACCTTTCTCCTGAGCATGTAAAGGCCCTCGTCAATCTGCTGGTAATCCCCTCCTTTTATCATTACCATAATGGCTATCACTGCGCAGCCTCATACCAGATTCTGGACAAAAAGCACCCAACAACTTTAACCTAAGCATCCCTTGGCCTCAGGTTTGGTTGCATACCAGCACAAAGCTTCCAAGGGCTTTAAGAGAGCAACAAAAGATGCTCTCCGCAACAAACACGGTGGCCCTTGGTGGCTGGCACTGACAGAGATGCTCACTCCCCCTGTGGAAGAAGCACCTGCTTCATGCAGGTGTGTTGTTAGGAACAGAGCCAAGATGAAAGAAAACTTCTAGGCAACAGCAAGCCGGACTCTGGCAGAGGTGACACGCTTGCTCTCTGCTGCTTGTGACATGCACTGCCCTGGTGAGTGCTGGCGGGTGACAGACCACCGCTCCGTGCTCACGCAGGCTCTGCCAGGGAACGGCCCCGGCGTGGCGCAGAAGCCTGGCTCTCCTCTGCGGTTCTGTGTTTCGGCGTGCTGCATTCACTGCTCTCCCTTTCTGTTTCAGAAACTTGTTCGGACAGAGGCTTGAACGAATGGAACGTTTGACCCGGCTGCTGCCAGCACTTCCCAATTACTTCCAGTTTCTCATACCCAAAGCCTCTGGGAAAATGACGACCATAAAACCAGAGGAAAGCAGGATGCTGGCAGCTGTTCTTCCTAAACTCTGTGTGCTCAGTACTACACCCTCTCACTTTCCAGTCTGTTTTAGATCTTATTTCTTTAGCGATAACACCTAAGTTCTAAATAAAATTCAGATGATGTTTTAAATTATTTCCGTCACCTGTCCTTACAAATAAAGGGTTTTTTTCTCCTTCTTACTATTAGAATAAGATACTGTTTGTTTTGATAAGGTCTAACCAACAGCATTATTCTATATACCGCCACGCCCCCAACACAGCCAGACACAGATGCAAACATGCACACGGGTCAGCAATTTAACTCTGAATGGCCTCAGGGAATCATGCCCTCAACCAAAGCAACTTTTTCCAAATGTTGACCATTTCTCAAAATAAATGCAGTAGTTCTGACTGACAACAATGGATTCAAATGGCCAGCTTGCTTCGGACCATGCTGATGGCCCTCCGAGCACCCCTGGGAGGCACACACCAAGTCACCTAGAAAAGCAGGGATGTTTCAGCGTCAGCGCTGGCAACAGGAGAAACCTGACAGAAAGCTGGATGCCCCGTGATTCCCAAGGGAGAACTGGGCAGAGAGCACAACCACAACTGCCCCAGAGCCCCTAGCTGCTCCTTTGCCAGTGGGACCAGGAGGAAGGCACCGGAAAGGGCAGCATCCCTCCCAGCCACCCTTGTACCTCTCGTTTGATGCTTCCCCACCACTTCTCTTTGGCTTCACGCTCTCCTGCTGGCTGTGCTGAGTCCACATGAACTCCCAAATGCAGTGAGGGTGGAGGGGAGGGCAACGCTCTCTCAAACCGGCATGTCACCCTGAGCACAGACAGACTGCTCCAGGGGGAGCAAGCCCACGGGGGTGGCCCTGTCACCCACACTTCCAGTTCACTATATCCTGGGTCTCCTGCCTTCAGCTGCAAAGGATGCTCACTGCCTGTTACAGCACAAGCAAGCTATCAGGCTGCAACAAGGCTTTTACCATTGGTCAAATTCTACTATCCGTACTGTTTATCCTTCCTCTACAGGTCAGACGACACCCCCCCACTCCTCAGGGCTATTTAACTACTTAGCCAGAACGAGCTACACCTGCACATCATCCATGTCAATCAACCTACTGCCTTAAAGGCAAGGCCACAGCTGCATGTTATCAATGCTAATCAACCCTCTGCCTTCACTCTTCTACAACTGCCCTTCACAGCCTCCCACCCCACCCTGCTATGAAGCTGACTGGTCCTCTGCTCATCACCATGGTGCTCTGCAGCTCTCGTTAAGTTTTGCTAATCAAAAATATAGGATTTTATTTTTATTTTTTTTTAAATAACCTTGAACTCATTAAACCTCCACATAAAGTGTGGAATCCCTAGCCTTAGGAGGATGAATTTTCCTTCGTCCTCCAGGACTACCTCTCTGTTAGAATCTGAATTTACTGCTTACAAGCATAGAAAGATTAGTTTCAAACAAACAAGGTACCTTCACACTAACTGTTTGAACCTAGGATGCATGACCACTTCTAAGTTCTTTAAGATTAAACTTTAACCCTTCTGTAACATTTCCTGCCTTTGAGACTTACTTACTTATAAGTCTCATTTACTTAGGTCAGATTTTTCAAAATTATTCTTTTTGCGTATCTCACCTGAATTGCCTAATTCTGGTCTGCAAAATGCAGACCCTGATCAGAGGACATTCCCACTGGTGCCTGGTACCTTGCTGTTATTTCTGTGAGTGATGCCTTAGTCTCTTCTCTGGCTTTGTTGGTGTAACAGGGGAAAGCTTCCAGCTGTCCTTAAGAAGTATCAATCGATACTGACACACCTACACCCATTCTGTCCTGCTAGTTCAAAAAAATCAGCTTGTCAGTAATCTCCAGGTGAATTTCCCCACTTAGTGGTCCCTGGGGGTGGTCTTCTGCTATTTGCAGGATTATTTTTAAACAAATGGGGCGCTTTGCTATTCCAGACATTACTATTCCAGTCATTCCTACACATGTAATCGAATTTTGGAGACTAGAGATCATGGCCTCACTACCCCAATGTGTTTCTTCATGTCTCTTTTCCACAATCCTAGTCATTAGTGGTGACGGAACAATGACTTGTTCTGTGGGGTTATTAACCAGCCCTCTCTGTTTATAGTTGCTTTTAACAGTGATGCCAATTGTTGCTCTGCCTCACTATAATTGGGTGTCAGGACTGGGAGCTGTACCTGTTTTACTAGCACTAGTGCAAGGATGCTTCGTTCAGCCACCTCCTTGGCAGTTTTATCAGCCAACTGATTCCCCACATTCACTGCAGTTTGCCCGAATGGATGTGCTTTGCAATGCATTATTAAGGATTTTTTCCTTGTATTTAATAGGTGACGCTCGGGCTGACAACAGTCCTCTTCCCTTCCAGATAGCTCCATGTACATGGCCTATCCCCAATGCATATTTGGTGATGTCTTGATGCGTAGAGCCTCAGCCTCTACCCCCTGTGCAGCTGTAACCACTGCATATCCAGCCACCCGTCTTGTACAAAGCTACTACCGTCGGTACACAATTCCAAATCAGGACCAGTTAATGGTTCATCCCTCAGATCCTCTTTACTGGAATATACATGTTCAGCAATTTGTAGTCATGATACAGGGATTCAGTGTCTCTTCTGAATTCAAAAGCATTGCTGGGTTAACTGCTGTCGTGGTTCAAGTTCTGCATCATCCTGCTCCAACAAGATAACTTGATATTTGAGCATGTGGCTTGGAGACAACCAGTGTCCCCCCTTTTGTTCTAACCCAGAAACCACCATATACGGAACATACACGGTAATTCTCTGTCCCATTGTTAATTTTCTTGTTTCTTGAATTAAGAGCCACAGCACACAAACACTCTGGCCATCCTTTATTCACATTGTCCAACTGTTGGAAAAATATCCCCCAGCTCTCCTTTATGTTCCCAATCTTTAAGTCAGCACATCCAGCATTAAATGTAGTCGTTCATATACAAATAACTCAAAAGGCTTAGACAAACCAGACAGTCCCGATGCAGGTGCCGACATCAGAGCCGCTTTCAAGTCCTTGAAGGTTGCTCAGCATTTGGGGGGCCAGGGTAAATGGGTCTCTTTTGACCCCTTCAGAGGTCGGGGCCCAGGGACGTATACGATTAATAATACTATAGTTAGTTGTGGGTAATCTGAAGAATATGTGTGTCTCTCTCTCCCAGGATATCTGTTCAGTAAGCACGGGTGTGCTGCGTGAGAAGGGCCTCCACGGAGAAGGAAGCCCCGCATGCCCCAGGTGGAGCGGTGCCCCGTGCGCCGGCGCTGCGATGGAGGCCACTTTCATAAAGGGGTTTTACCAACAGTCCATACTGAGGATCCACAGTCCACACCACCCGACCATGCCCAGGAATGATCTCAGCTTTGGCTGAGACATTACAAAAATCCAAGACGATTCACTCACACACACATGCTTACAAAAATTTTGGCCTCAAAACACAATCCAGACCTCAATATTCAATTCTGTTCCAAGATACCCAAGACAATTCATTCACACACACATTCTCAGAAAAAATGCCAGTTCTGGGTGTCCCTGGAGTTACCAAACCTTACCAGTTCGGGTTCCTTACAACTCCACCCTGCCAGGTTTTCACCTTGACCGATGGGCAGACTATTTCACCTTGAAATAAAAGAATGCCTTTTACCTTTCCACGGGTCTTGCTCTGATCCCTCTAGTCCGGGGATTGGAAGCTCTCACCGAGAATCCGTGGGTGCTGGCTGCAGGCCCTGCGATTCCATGGATCCACCGAGGTTCAGAAGCAAAGTTCCATCTGGGTCACCAAAACTGTCACCAAAGCGGGGCATACGGAACTCCGGAACGCCAGCGCAGCGCCGAGGAGCAGGCGTGCCTCCATCGCAGCGCCGGCGCACGGGGCACCGCTCCACCCGGGGCGTGCGGGGCTTCCTTCTCCGTGGAGGCCCTTCTCACGCAGCACACCCGTGCTTACTGAACAGATATCCTGGGAGAGAGAGACACACATATTCTTCAGATTACCCACAACTAACTATAGTATTATTAATCGCATACGTCCCTGGCCCCCGCCGACCAGCCACACCACTGAGCCTGCGTGATGTCACAGTGCGTTTCCATGATGAGCTGAGGCTGCTCCCCAAGGCCACCTAGCAGGTGACACCACAACCTCCCCTGCCAGATCGCTGCCACCCTCCTGCGCTCTGCCACCCACCGACGAGCTCGCCCGTGCTCTGCCACCCACCGACGAGCTCGCCCGTGCTCTGCCACCCACCGACGAGCTCGCCCGTGGCCGGTCCCATGGTCCAGGCTGAGGAAGGTGAAGCGCTGCTGCTCCTTCTGGGCAGGTTTTGCACTGGCCACTCTCCGGGGAAGCCCCTCAGCAGCTCCTGCTGTTCCCGTAGGCTTTGTGGCTGCCTCCGACACGGACGGAGCCTGGGTGGGCACTTGGAGACCCCATCGCCCACGCAGCTTCATCTCAGCCCAGTTCACCACGCCGGCACCCAAGTACTCGATCCCCGGGACAACAGGTAAACCCTGTGCCGAGGTGGGGAGGCGTGTGTGCCGCGTCCGGGAACAAGCAGGCGCAGCTCCGGTCCCCTTCGCTCCACGGCTCCCCGCCCTCTGCCGGAGCAAGGGCACGGGCTAGCCCTTCCCGGGAAAGCCCCAGGAAAGAGCTGCCCGACCCTGCTGAGCGCCACCGGGGCCTCAGCAGAGCCATAACCCTGGGCGTGTGCGAGCAAACCGGCTGCTCCTGCCTCCTCCCTTCCTCCTTCCCCTCCGCTGCTGCTGCCGCACTCAGGAACTGCCTTGAGGTGTGCGCTGGAGGCAGGTGTCCTCTCACAGGCTTCCTTCCCAGGGTACCTGGCTCACAGCCCCACCAAAGTCAGAGCCCCTGCATACACGTTCCCCATGGCCAAACGTCCGGTGGCCAGCAGCTGCTCGCCGGGGCCTTGCTATTACGTCCCGCCGGCCATCACCAGGCACGGGAAGTACGTCGTCCCGGCACAGCACATGGCCGGGCTGCCTAAGACAAAGAGCGAGGTGGCCCCCGGTCCAGGTGAGTACCGCTTCTCCAGCACTGGCTCGGGCAGGACAAGCACGCCTGGCCGTTGCCCCGTGCGACCAGGGTACAAACCCATCGGCTCGTGCCCCTGAGCAGTTCCCAAGATTCCAGAGAGAAAGCAAATGGGGCTGAGCACCTCCTCCTGCCCTGGCCTCTCTGGCTTGAGGAGAGCCCAGCTTCACTGCTGTCCTCTGCCTCTCCCTGCCCCAGGTGACTACTCCATCGAGAAGGCCAACAAGCACGTGTACATGCGCCCGCCAGCACAGCCCATGGCCTTCCGGCACGAGGCCGCTGCGGCCAGCACAGTGCCAGGTAAGGGAATGTGGGGAGCGCAGACACCAGCACCGGCGTGCCCGCCGGGTGGGCTCTGCTGGGCGGCAGCTTGTGCAATGGGCCTAGGGACGAGCCTGCCCGGCAGGACACAGCTAGTCCCTTGACAAGGTCCCTGGTGGCCCAGAGCACCAGCTCCTCCCATCCCAAGGAGAAGCAGCAGCTCAGGCTCTGAGCTGCCAACATGCCACATGCGACAGAAGACGGAGGCGCTGGCAGGAGGGGCAGGACACCCTTCCTGCCCTCGCGCTGCTACCCAGGCGCCGCTCCTTGCGCCGCAGGACTCACAGACGCTCTCCCTTTTCCCCTTCCAGGTGTGGGCACCTACATGCTGCCCAGGCTGGTGGGGCACAACACAGCCTGCGTTCCCGCCAGCCCATGCTACTCGATGAAGGGGAAGAGTAAACACTACAGCTACCTGGAAGGCATGCCCAAGGTGAGCTGTGCACTCTCCTCGGGGTGCAAGGGCTCCAGCTGCACCAGCACGGTCCGTGTGGGCAGCGCAAGAACCAACACCCACCTTGGGCACCCAGCAAGCTCCACTCCTCTCTTACAGACACCCGGTCCTGCTGCCTTCCCCAAGGTGGACCTGGACACCTACAAGAACAGGGCCCCCAGGTACACCATGGGGAGCAGAACCAGACTTGGAGGCGACAAAACAGTGAAACCGGGGCCGGCAGACTACTGCCCCGGGAAGGTGAGGCACCCATCGTGGTGCTGCTCAGCCATTCCATGCCGATGTGCACTCAAACGCCGCAGGCTCTTCAGGGGGACATGCCACCACTGAAGGGACAAGCAGAGCCAAGAGCAGACCTTTCCCGTGTACTGGGATACTGGGGGTGCAGGGGCACCCAGAGTGGTCTGGCTCATTCTGAGTTTCAGCCCAGCTCCAGCCAGGAGCTTGCCCTGGCAGGTGGTGCCGGCATGCCACTCCATTCTGCATCAAACACAAGATTTCCCCACTCGGGGGCCTCCTAAAAGCACTCGAGGGATGTATTTTACCCGACCCCAAGCTCCAGTTCTCTGGCCTTCACGTGCCTCCCCAGAAAGGGCAGAAGTGCCAGGCAGGAGCAGCAGCAGCAGCAGCCCCTCAGGAATGTCCTGGTAACACAGGAGGTTCCCAAGGAACGTGCCACCGGGACAGGGGGCGTCAGCTAGAAGTGCCCAGGCACACACGAGGCACGGCCAATGCCACAGACACGTACATCAACTTGCTGCACTGGGCGGCCTCTGCTGAGGACAAGCCTCGTGGAGAACGAGGCCCCACGGTCACGCTTTGTTTCCTTCTCACTTTTCCCCTTCCAGGTGACGTTGACCAAGCCCCAGGCTCCCGCCCCCACTTTTGGACTCCGACATTCCCGCTACACCACTCCTCTGATACTTCCCCTGTAAGTCTAATAAAATAACATACCCCCGTAGATCTTGTCTCGTCACCTTCTGCAGTGGGGTGAGGGGGTGTGGACAACTGGCTCTCTCCGTTTCGTGCCCGTGCTCCCACTGAAACGTTGCAGGTGAGGGTGAGGGGACAGCACCAAGATCAGCAGCGTGAGCAGGGCAGAGCTCTGACCACCATGTCACTGGCTGGAGCCGAACGCTGCCCCGGGGGAGCAGCCCAGCCCTGGCTGAGCATCCCGCAGGCACAGGCTCACCCCAAGGACACAGCCCCTCTCAGCACCCCCATCTTGTTGTACACAGGTGCCCTTCCCTGAGCGCACACCCAGGGCACTGCCCATGCCCCAACGCTGCACCTGTCCCCCCCCCTCACTCCCGGGCACCCCAGGACCTCCTCACAGTGCCCAGCAGTGGTGGGCAGGAGCTGCTGTGCAGCGCTGGCCCTGCCGAGGCCCCGCAGCCAGCTGGGGTGCGCGGGGAGGCAGCCCCCTGCTTGTGCAAGGCCCCGCATGCGTGCGAGGTGCTCGTGAGAGGTGGCTGGGAGGGCGCTGGCTGCTCGTGCAAGGGCTGGACAAGGCACAAGCTGCCCCAGGTTACTCCTGGATGCTCCTTGGGTGCTCGTGCGAGGCACTGGCAGCACACAGTGCTTGTGCTTGGGGAGAGGAAAGTCTGCCCCCTACCCACTGCCCTACAGGGACACGGGTGGCCAAGGGACCGACACATCTAGGTGACCCCCCTTTGCCCCTACACACCCCCACTGCCACTCCAGGGACACAGGCATTGGTCCCCGTTAGGTCTTGTCCTGTCCCCATCCCAGGCACAGGCAGGGGTCACAACACACAGCTCACACGTTTTATTTATTGTCCCCAACTGTGACAAAGAGGCTGTGCCTAGGGTGTTCCCAGGCACGAGGGGGTATACCAAGGTGGGGGATGACATGGTGTGTCACTGGGGCCACAAGGACAACAGAGGGTGTCAGTATATGTTGAAGGGGTCACTGGGGCAAGGGGACAATGTGGGGTGCTACCAGGGCTGGGGGAGGAGTATGTTGACAACATGGGGTGACCCTGTGCCAGTCTGGAGACAGGGGGTGTCCCTACATGTTGCCATGCGGGGGGATATGAGGCATCGTACTGCGTATGGAAGGACACATGGAGTGTCCCCATATACGTGTGGGGATACAGGTCTGTCCCCAGAAATCTAAGAGGACCTAAGACATGTCGCCCTCCCGGACACGTCCCTGCTCAGCTGCTGTGCCCCATGGTGACACAGATAGCCCGTGGCCCTGTGTCTCACTGCTATGTGATGCCGTGTCCCGCACATCAACCCAAGCCTGTGTCCCCACGTCCTACCCCCGCTCGCAGATGAGCTCGATGACACTGTGCTCCATGGGGACAGGGTCGAGGCAGCGGTGGGCGGCGCTGGCAGCCACCTCATCCAGCAGCCCCTGCACCACCCGCTCGTCAGCGGCGAAGCGCCAGAGGTAGAGCTGCAGGTAATGGCCATCCACCTGCACCTGCTGCAGCCCGAAGCGCCCCAAAGTCCGCAGCCGCACACACTCCAGCAGCGTCTTCAGGCTGATCTTGATGATCCCTGTCAGCACCGACACCTGGGACACGGGGACAGCAGGGACACGTGATGTCCCCACATCCTCGTGCAGGTGTGACTTCGGGCATTCCTGCCCTGGTCACCAGCCCCAGGGATCCCCCCAAGTCCCAACACGTGGGATGTGGGGACACATGGTGCAGGGGAAAGGGGGCTCCTGCAGCCTGGATTCTTCAAGTGCAGGGAGGCTTTAAGTCCCATCAGCATGGGGACATGGAGTACACCCTTGTCCTGGGTGCCACTCCCAAGGACCACCCCCCAAGCCTGGACACGTGGGACAGTGGGACACAGGGGACACATGGCACAGGGGGATGGGGACACTCTTGGCCTGGCTGTTGGGAGCACAGGGAGGCCTCGGGTCAAGTTGACACAGAGGCAGTCTTGCCCTGGTCACCAGCCGCAGGGACACCCTGACCCCGGCACCTAGGACAGGGGAGCATCAGGGGACAGTGGGAACACCCTTCTCCTCATCATCAGCTCCTTGGGACCCCCTGGGCTCCAGCACCTGGGTCACGCAGACACCAGGGACAGCTGACAGCTGGGAAGGTGGGCACTTTAGGGACCCTGGGGACACAGGGACCAGGGGCCCTGGGGACATCTAGGGACATGAGGAAAACCCCACAGCCTCACCTTGTTGAACTCGACAGGGCTGAAGATGTCAATGCGTTCAGAGAAGAGCTTCTGGATGTTGCTGAGCAGGTGGGTGTCCATGGGGGCACTGGAGACGGACACAGGGACAGTCAAGTATCCGAGAAAGCCAAGGGATGTGGGGGCAGGGACTGCCAGGAGACACGGGGATGGGGACACCTAGATGGTCAGGGGATGTTGGAATAGTTTGGTGATGCAAAGGCAGGGGAACGTGAGGACGGGCGGTGGATGTGGGGACAGGACACAGAGAGACAAGACACTCATGAGACACAGGCACATGGGATCATCAGGGGATACTGGGACTGTGAGGGGGGAACATGCAGATGGCTGGGACACATGGGGATCACCAGGGGATACTGGGACATTCTCAGGAGACGAGGATGGCCAAGGGATTTCAAGGTGGTGAGACAACACTGGGACAGTCTGCGAACACAAAGAATCTTATGGGGAAGATGTAGCAGGTACCACAGGGGTGACACAGGGAGCACAGGGGTGACAGGGTGGCCCTGGGTGTGACCAAGAGGTGCCCGGGTGACAGGGCTGACCTGGGGGTGTAGCTGGGGGCGTAGCGCCCAGGTGCCCGTGAGCTGCTGTAGACGGAGAAGGCGCGCCGGCTTGAGTCACTGCTCTGCGCACGTCGCACCCCTTCCTCGAAGAGCTGCCCCACCTGCAGCACCGCACCCTCTCAGGGCTGGTATCCCACAATCACCCCAAAATACCCTCTGGGACCCCACCCCAAGCCACCCAGGATCCCTCAAATCCTCTGTGACCCTCCCAAAGCTGCCTAGGACCCGCAAAGATCCTCAAGAACCATATAGGGACCTCGGGCATCCTCTCTTGACACTTCAGGACCTGCTGGGATTCCCAACTCTCCCAGGAACTCTCTGGGACATCTGGGAACTGCCAGGGGACTTCAGAGACCCCTGCAGAGACCCTCTGGGGACTTCCTGACCCCTCAAGGACCTTACGAGAGCCTCAGGGCCTCTCCAGGGACCCTCTCTGGGATACCTGGAACCCCCACCCCCCGGGAGACTCCAGCCCCTCTGGGCTTCTGGTGTTGTCCCAACCTGGACATCGATGGCAGTGATGTCCTCAACCACACGCTTCATGACGGCACGAACATTGCGGGGCTCGACAGTGCCCAGCCAGTCTCGTGTCTCCACACTCTTCCTGAGCATCTGTGCCACCGCGGCGCCCTGGACCTGCACGTAGTGATCGAGCAGCCGCTGTGCTGCCCCCCGCGCCTCTGCACACAGTACTGGTCCTGGTGTCACTGCTGGGCCTGTGTCCTGGGGGAGCAAGGGACATGGAGACATGTAGGAACACCCCCCACACCTCTGCACTCAGCGCTGTATCCCCAGGCCACGGGGCCAGTGGTGACAAGGGACATGTGGGGGTGCCCCCTGTGCCTCCACCACCTGATGTCTTGGGGGCACAGGGACATCAGGGGACTCATGGCATGCTATTCAGGCTACCCCACCTGCAGCAGCATTGCTGTCATGTATCCTTGGGGCATCTGGGGGGACTTGGGGACAAGCAGAAGCCCCTTGGGGACATGTGGAGGTACCCTCGGGGATGTTTGGGACACACTATCACAGGTAAGGACCCTTGAACCCCCACTTGCAATGCCATCCCCAGGGTCGTGTCCTGGATGGACACAGGGCGATGGCAGGTCACAGGGAGGAACTTGGGACATTTTGGGGTCCCTCAGGGACATTTCAGGGCAGACAAAGACAGAAGGAAGGGCTTCATACCTCCACAAGCGCCATCGTCCCCACCACCACATTCTGGGTGGATACAGGGCTACTGAGGAACCTGCAGCCATCTAAGGTACCACAGGGCCAATCGGGACACCCTTGGGGCCATTTTTGGGACCATCAGAGCATTCTGGATCCACTCAGGGATGTTTTGGGGAGCACAGACAGAAGGAAGATCCCCATGCCTCCACACACACCATGTACCACCACTGCGTCGTCAATGGACGCTGGGACACTAAGGGATGCAGAGCCATTCTGTGACATCTTGGGGACATGCAGGGTCCTCTTAGGGCCATTTTGGGCTAACTGGGGCAGTTCTGGGGGCTCACCTGGGGAGGAAACTGCTCATCAGTTAGGGTGAGGATGTAGCTGATGGTGGTGGCCTCATAGTCAAGACAGAGGCGGGCAAGGAGCAGCAGCAGGGCCGGGGGGGCTGCAGGGGCCCCTCGCTCAGCTGGGCCATCAGCGAAGCCACGGGTGGTGCGGCAGAGCCAGCGCACAAAGGCCACCACCAGCCCTTCGTGCACTGCCTCCACACAGAACTCCCCCTGCAACCAAGAACGGGGAGTTACACCCCAAAAATAGCACCCTGGGCCCCCGAAAACCCACAAACTACCTTGTACAAGCTCCAAACCGCCACAGTGAGCCACAAACTGCCTCATGTAACCTCCAATTCGCGTGCCCCCCCAGCCTGCCCTGTGCAAGCCCCGACCTGCCCTGTGCCACCTGCAGACTTCCGTGTGCCGCCCCCAGATTGCTCCAGACACCCCCACACTGCCTCACAACCCACCTTGAAGTAGGGCAGGCTGGCGAAGGCGACATCCTTGGCAGTGAAGAGCTGCACGTAGGCCAGGACGGCCTTGAGCTGGCCAAGGATGGAGGCCGCGAGCGTGGCCAGGAGGTCGGGCAGGCCGGGGCCCTCCTTGCCCGGGGGCCGGGGGGCAGCCAGCGCCTGGCGCACGTCACCCAGGCACCCCAGGAAGAAGGTCTGCAGCGCCCGCAGGTAGCGATCGACCCGCTCACGTGCCGCCCGGGCCACCAGCGCAGCACCTGCCTCGGCCCCAGCCTCGGGCAGCAGCTCAAGGAGGGCGCGGAGGCGACGGTGGAAGCGGTCAAGCGCTCGCACCAGCAGTGAGGTGTCGCCCAGGCCCCGCTCCAGCGCCAGGCGTCGCTCCAGCAGCTCGAAGTAACGGGTGGTGAGGGTGGCGGCGAAGGTTTCCAGGCGGCCATCCCAAGCCCCTGGGCGCCCCTCGAAGAGGCTGCGGTACGAGGCCGCGAGGAGGCACAGGTTGCCCACAAAAGCCGAGCTGCCGCGGTCCACGAAGTCAAGGATGTCAGAGGCGGGGGGTGGCGTGGTGGCGGTGCCGGAGGGGTCGGCTGGGGGAAGCTCAGCCTCCAGAGCTGCCAGCTCAGCCTCGAGGCGGGCACCAGCATGGCTCAGGAACTCCTCACACAGCTCCTCAGGTGGCTCTTCCAGCTGCAACAGCATCTCCACGCACTCGGTGAGCTCCTTGGGGTCCAAGGTGTCCTCCCTGGGGGAGTGGGGGAAACAAGGGGGTTACTTAGTGTAAGGTAAGGTTCTGGGATTAACAGCGGCACCTCAAGAAACCAGGGAACAAGCAGTAAAAGTCATCAGTAGGCTTCAGAGTAAAAAGTAATTATTCAAAACACAAAGGGGGATGAAAAATACTGAAGAGCATCAACATGTTCTGAAGTTAACAGCGAGTATTGTAATAAAAAACTGACTAAAGATCATCAGTAGGTTCCAGAGTTTACATTAATAATGAAAAAGCACTAAAACTCCTCAGCAGGTTCCAGAATTATCCCTTTACCATAAAGATGGGAGAAAAAAACTCTGCATAATGTAACGTTTTAAAAGCTCTCAGCAGTGGTCAGAATTATTCCCTTCACTCTATGAATATTCTGCACAAAGGATTGTTCCTGGGGTTGCTACCAGTATGCTCCAGGGGAAATTCCCTCCTCCCTAAGAAGTTTTTTTGGGGCTGTTATCATTAGGCTCCAGATTTAACACCCCCAATCCCTTGAAAAGCTGTCTCCTGCAGCTGTTACCAGCAGGTTTTGGAGATGGTACCACAACCACCATCACCACCTACACGAAGGCTCTTCACTGGAATGGCTGTCTCCAGAGTGAACCGCCTCCTTCCCCCCAAGGCTGCTTCCCAGAGCTGTCAGTAGGCTCCAGAGTGAACACCCCCCAAACCTCCATTTCCCAGAGCTGCCAGCAGCAGGCGGCAGAGCGAACACACCGGAGGCGTGCACGGAGGCGCTGCGCCAGGTCGGCCATGATGGCGTGGCTCTCATCCTCGATGGCACGGAAGGAGGGCAGGTGGCGGTAGTGACGGAGCACGGCACGGGCGCGGGCATGGCAGCGCAAGGCTCGTGCAGGCTCTGCCCCCGGCGCTGCCCAGCGCCGCAGCCGCCCCGGCACCTCCACCAGGGACTGCAGCTTCCGCAGCAGGGCCTGCACACCTGCAGCCAGGGATCCAGCAGCAGAGTTGGGGGCGGGGGGGGGGAGGGGGAGGGGGCAAGGAAAGGGGTGGGGCCAGATTGCAGGGCAAGGCCAGGAGCTGGATCTGCCCCCCTGGGGTCCACTCCCCCCAGATCTGCTCCTCAGCCCTCCCACTCCATTATCTGCCCCCAATCCCTGGATCTATCCCCCCAAGCCCCCCGATCTGCCACCCTCAGGGTTTCCCTGCATAGGCCCCTCAGCCTTCCTCCCACAATCCGCCCCCCAACCCCCGCCCCGATCTGTCCCCCGGGACCCTCCCCCTTCCCATACCAGCAAGCTGGGCACCACGGCGGTGCCGGTCCTGCAGTGCGGCACTGACACGGGCACTGGAGGTGCTGATGGCCTCCATGTTGGCAGCCAAATCGTCCATCTCTGCCTCCATGCGCCGGAAGTCGACCTTCATCTTTCGGATGGTGTCTGGGGAGAAGGAACCAGGCATCTGGGGTCCTGTGGCTGCCCAGGACCCCCCTGCTCCCACCTAGGCCCCCAGGTCCACCTGCTGGGTGCTCACCAGTGGCGGAGATGAACTTGTTGTAGTTCTCGTAGAGCAGCGTCTGCATGTCACTGTCGAGGGCACGGATTTCTCGCCCCAGCGCAGCCTCACGGGCCAGCAACTGCCCCAGGGGGCATTCACTGCGCACCTGGAGGGGGGCAACAGCTGCACAATGGCCCCCAACCCCACTGCTCCCCACCTTGGTTACCCACTTTACCCCTGGTAGCCTCCAATTGCCCCTCTGGGCTCCTTGCCTGCCCTCTGGGGCCCTAACTACCCTCCACAGCCCCTCTGGGATCCTCACCTGCCCCTCGAACCCCCAGCTGCCCCCCCATAGTCCTCCCACCACCACCTGCTGCCCCCCTCACAGCCCTAACTGCCAGTGGGGAGCCCCACCTGCCCCCCCGGCCCCTAAATGCCACCTCGCACACCCCTGGCATGTGGAAACGTCCCCCAGGAGCCTCCTCCTGCCCGCCGGGGCCCTCCTGGCACCCTCCACTGCCCCCCCACCCGTCCCCCAGGGACTGCCACCTGCCCCGGGCCCCCATCGCTGCTCCAGAGGGCCCCAAGGCCACCCCCACGCAGGAAGATCTACAGAGTCCCCGCACAGCCCCTCCCTGGGGGGCTCGGGTGGTGCCGGGGGGTCGCAGGGTCCTTCGGGGGCCCTGAGGGGCGCCCCCCTGCCCGGGCCCGCCGGGGGGGCGCTGGGAGGAGCTGCCGGCGCCGCCGAGGGGGGCCTGGGCGCTGCAGGGCGCTGCCGGGGGCCCCTGACCGACCCAGGGCTGCCGGGGCGCCCTGCCAGTGCGGGGCGGGGGGGAGTCTCCACCTCGGCCCGGGGGGCTCCCAGGGGCGAGGGAGGGAGGTCGCTGCGGAGTCAAAGGCCACCTTAGTGAGGAAAACTTCCGGGTCGAAGTGGGGCCCGTTGATGTCGGCGGGGTCCGGGTCCGGCTCTGCCGCCTCCGCCGCGGGCGGGCCGTAGTACCGCTGGAGCGGCCCATGGGGACGTCGCCACCCGGTGCCGGTACCGGTGCTGGCTTCGGGGCTACCCCCAGCCCGGCTCTCCGCCGCCTCCACCTCCGCCATCGCGCCGGGCCGTCCGGAGCGGCCGCCACTTCCGGCCCCGCCCCCCCGCGCCTCTTCCGCCGGAACCGCCGGGCGCCGCGGCAACGGGCCGCCACGCAGCATGGCGGGCGCACTGCGGCCGCGGCCCGGGGCCGGCCCTGGTGGGGGACGCCCTGGTGCTGGGCCCGCGGCGGCCTTCGTCCTGCCGGGGACAGGGGCTCCGTCCCCCGAGCGGTGAGCAGCCGCCGGCAGCCCCGCGTCTCCGCCGTTCCCCCGTCCCTAACCGCTGCTGTCCGTCTGTCCCTGGGCCTCCCCGGTGTCCCCATCCCCTTTTCCACCTGGTACCGAGCAGGTCGCCGTCCCCACGGGGCTGCTCGACCCCTACCTGGAGGGTCCCTCTCCGCGTTCCGGGGGGGCTGGGGACGGCAGAGGACGTGTCCTGTCTCCCTCCTGCTCCTCCAAGCTGAGGGCTGTCGATGGTGGTGGGGATGGGGAGAGCCGGGAGAGGGACGTTGCAGGCGTCGATGGGTCAGGGATTGTAGGTGTGGGGACGGGGACATCAGCCCCAGCACTGCTTCCCTTGCCAGGTGGCGTGGGCACATCCCCCTGTTTCTTGCTTGCAATCAACGTCTTTGCTTTGAGTGGCCTCCTAAAAGCACTCGAGGGATGTATTTTACCCAACCCCAAGCTCCAGTTCTCTGGCCTTCACGTGCCTCCCCAGAAAGGGCAGAAGTGCCAGGCAGGAGCAGCAGCCCCTCAGGAATGTCCTGGTAACACAGGAGGTTCCCAAGGAACGCGCCACCAGGACAGGGGGCATCAGCTAGAAGTGCCCAGGCACACACGAGGCACGGCCAATGCCACAGACATGTACATCAACTTGCTGCACTGGGCGGCCTCTGCTGAGGACAAGCCTTGTGGAGAATGAGGCCCCACGGTCACGCTTTGTTTCCTTCTCACTTTTCCCCTTCCAGGTGACGCTGACTAAGCCCCAGGCACCTGCAGCTTCCACGAGACCTGCAATCCCCTGTAGTCAGTTAACTGCACCTAGTAATTCCAGTAAACAACCATGAGCATACGGATGCAGACAGCAATTACTTCCGGTATGTCATCTTGTCCCATTATTACCATTTTTTTTTTTTTTTACATTTGCTGCAGTGATCCCAGCTGTGTGTTACTGTTCAGCTTGTGTGTTAGCTGTGGCATTAGCATTCAAGAAAAGTCCAAGTTATTCTGTAGCTAATGAGTCACCCTGGTGACTTGGAGATGCACCTTTAGATGGTGCTGCAAAACCATGCTTAAAGTAACGGTTCACAGCTGAGTTCTAATTCTTGGCTTATTACAGTTGCAATAAAAACACTCCCAAGTATTTCATACATTCACCTTGAGGTGGGGGGTGTGTGTGAGGAAGATCTGCTCTCTCTAATTTTTATGCCTCAGAAAAAACATTGTAATCATACTACTACTATGGGCGAGCACTGAAACCAAAACAAATTACTCAAATAACTAGATGTTTAGAAAATGCTGAAGGGCCAGGCGGTACAATATCTTCAAGAGACTAAGTCCCAATGCTAACGCTGTTACATATTCGATCCTGCACCCTGTCCTTCTGTTGCGTTCAACTACTGTGCTGCTATTGTGATTAACCCCTGTTCTGAATTCTTCCTTCTCTCTGATTTTGCACTTCCTCAGCCCATTCACTACGGTGCAAGATTCTTTTGCAACATGCCTACAGGTGACACATCCTAACTCAGTTTTCCCAAGAACTTCCTAATGTTGCAGCTCTTAATTTTCAGAGGGTTGGGCACGTTATGTGGTGCTATAACTGATTTCTGTAACAAGACTCCCTACACATACAAATCCTCCCAATGGAATCAATTGCCCGGCAATGCTCACACATCTTTCTCTGCGCATTGAAGCCTTTGCTCCAGCCACGTGCTGATGCCCAATAGCGGCAAACGCCACACCAACAGGACATGGGCACCTGCTGGGAAAGGCAGCAGCAGAAGCCCAGAGAAATGCCCGGAGCAGGAGGAGACTGCGCAGTGCCCACAGTGTCCTACAAACGCTCCCTCCAATCGTGTGGCTGTGCTGGAGTGGGAATCAGAGGGGGGCACAACTCACCTGAGGTTCAAACCCCTTTAACTTAAATTTTTCAGTTTTAAACTTCTGAGGTTAATTAAATATATGGGTTTTTTTAATCCTTTTTTTGAGTTCTAGAGGACTTCAAAGGTTCAGATACAAAGCATTAAAAATAGGAAAATATTTCCTCGGCAAAGAAGGGCCAAAGGCAAGTCAGACCTGGACTAATAGCAGGACTACTTAATACCTAGACCAGCACAGAAAGATACTGCAGACAGTTCCCCCAGCAGCTCAACTTCTGAAGTATCACTTGTTCAGAGAGAATACTGGAGTTACAAGTCACCTTCTGAAATGGCACAGGCAGATGCTGCAGAGCAATGAAGACCTGCTCCTTCCAAGCTAGGGCAGCTCTGCTCAAATATCCATACTTCAGTTCATTGAAGACACACTGTTTCTCGGCATAATGCTGAAATTGGGTTTTGAGGCTGCAGGTTCTCTACAGTTCAAGTAGAACAGCTGAGTGGTCTGATCTTGGCATTGCTAACATGTAAGCACATGGGAAAAAACATGAGCAAAAAAATTCTAAAAACAGAACTTTATTTACAACAGTAAAAACAAATAAACCCCACCACCACTGTGAAGACCAGGCCATTCAGTGGCCTTTCATCATAAGTCATCTGCTTCAGAAAATAAAAACAAAGTCCATCAATTCACCCATCATTCTGCCAAACAAAAAGAGTTCAGAGCTGCCACATCTTACCAGAGAAGCAGGAAGAACCGAAGACAGTCATTGCTGCCTCCTTTCTACTTGCCTTCCCTGCATTTTTTTTCCCACATGGGGCGAGACAGGGGGAAGACATCTAATCCAGTTATGAGAGTATTTTGTTAGCAGTTTGGTACAGCCAGAACAAAGGACAACACAGTCCATTTACAGATCTAGATCCGGCTTACTCCAAGGACAAAGAATTCCTAATGGGTACAAGGGGAAGGCCAAAGGAAACATCCAGTCATTGATGAATATAGGCTTGCTGGAGAGGAGAAAGACTGTAAAACCAGAGGAAGAATACTTCAGTCCTGCAGAGGCAGTTGTTACAGGAAGGTAAGAGAAGCAAATAAGCAAAGACTTTCAAAAAGGAAAACCAGAACACATGAGCAGTTGGTACAGAAAACAGACAAGATGAAACACAGCAGCTCTGCTCAGCTGCTTTGGAAAGTGGAAGGTTTATACAACAGGCAGTGGGGGGTTTTTCTGAAGAGACGAGTGTTTGATTTTAAATTCTTTTTTCTTTCCCCTAACACACACAGTATTTTTAAAGTTACAGATCTCTTACTTCAATCATAGGCAAGACTTAAATAATTCAGGTATGGAAGAATGGGGTCATGAGGCGAGCAAGCAGCCCAGCGAAAGGCAGGGTGGGTGAAGGGAAGATGGATTTCCCAGGTACTGCACTCCCAGAGCTGCGTGCACCACCTCAGGAGAGGAAATCTGGCATGCATTGCACCTTCATCGGGAATGACTGCTTCGCAAACAAAGCCGGCAGGGATGTGCCTCGCCACACATCTGACAGGAGTGTTGCAGGCAGGGATCCCCAAAGCACTACCAAAGGCAAAGCAAGCGCTTCTTACGTTACTTTCTACATGAATAAATAAATAAATCAACCCTCCGATCAAATCTTTCCTTGACCTCTTGCCACTACCCCACCACCACTGTTTGGGACATTTCACTTGACCTCAACCTCTGCTTTTATTTGCACATCTTCCCAAAGTGCCCAAATACCAGGGTACCACAATAACTGAAATTAAGAGAACCTTTTGCTATCAGATTTTCTTCACACTGATTTAATAGTCTAAGGGAGTGCATTTGCAAGTGCGTGGGAAGGTACTGGAAGATACTATATGTATGTAAATCAAGGTGGCTTATGGACTTCGGCCCTTTCTTGCAGGGTTCATCCCCAGCTTTACCCAGGCTGATAAAGATGACCAAGCTAGTCTTGCTCCTCTGCAACACTTCACTGCAACAATGAGAGAGTACCAGGGTCCAGATCTACTGCTAACTTCATTTCAAAGCAGTACAGATTTCATTTCAACCCAGGGACACCGAGGATATTAACAGGTCCCCAAGTCAAGGGGAAACTGAGACCAGGTATTAGCTGAGGGGCCACACTGGAATGTAAGTCACAGATTCATACTAACAAATGTGATAAATTGACATCCTAAACTCTACAGCTTCCAAAGCTCAGCTGGTTTATTAAACATTTAAGTATCAACAAGTCTCTGGATTTCTCAGCCACATCTGCTCACAAGCTTAGTGCTCAGTATCAGTAAGGAGGTAACACAAAAGTGGCCCTTAAAAATAGGCCGCAAGACATGGACAAGGCAAGAGATAAAGGCGTAAGCATTTAACACCATCAAAATTGTGTTAGACATGAAAATCCATTTAGAATCAAACATACTCATTTTATAAAGAGATGTCTGAGACCAGTCAGAACAATGACAAGAGGCTGGTGGAAAGAAAAATTATTTGGAAGGTCTGTCTGGAACATCTCAAAGACTCCACCACAGGGCAGACTAAGAAAGGCATTGAACAAGTCTGTCAATCGTCATGTTTTTTGATCTGTAAAACTTGCAGAACAAGCTCAAGTCCCTGCTTTTGACACAAGATAGTAGAGGATGAAGAAAACAACAATCAGTCCTGCTGAAACAGAACAGAGCAACTTGCGATTATCCCTCCCAGATCGTGTCATGGTGGAGAAACGCTTCACACTGCCGGTTAGCAGGCCAGTCACACTCATAAAATCTGAATCCTGAATGAGAAAGAATAAGACAGAGGCATTAAAAACAGATGAAGATATCCCTGAAGAATCTCCCACTTCCTGGCTAAAAAACATTTGCACGGAGAGCCACACAGTAGCTGCTGGCCTCTCTGTGCTCATCACATCTCTCCCAGAAGGTCCTGCCCCTCCTGTGCCCAGGCTGCAGGAGCAGCACCAACGAAAGAGACAGTGGAAGGTCTGTTCCAAACATAAAACAAACTGCCTCCCCTTTTTTTAAAACAGGGTCAAGCTACCTGCTGCCGAACTGTTCAGCTGTACCCATGCAGCATATTCTGCCTGAAACACCTTAACAGCAACTTTACAAGCGAGCACTTCATCTAAAGGAACTGTCCCTACACAAAGCCGTTAAATGTACAGCATCACAGGCTCACAAGCACACAAGAAGCTGCAATTTCTTGCCATTAGTTCTATTTTTTTCTTCAGCATGGAATGGCACGCATGTGCAACTTTGCCAGAGCATGGCAAACAATTCTCAAATCAATGCAGTTCAGGCATTTTCATTTTGACTTCTGGTCTCTTTTCCTTATCCACGAATTATCTGAAGCTTCTGCTCATGCTGCTCCTGAAATGCTTCAAAACCTTCTCTGTAACAGCAGCACAATTTCATGCTGATTGAGGGCTTCACCTTTAAGGTCCTTTGCCATTACACCTTTTATTCCAGTTCTCCATGCTTCTAATTTTTGGGCTGAGCAAGTATCCATTTCAGATGCTCCAACACTGTCAGCATACACCGTTACTAAGCTTCCAAGCTGAGCTTACACCTTTGACTCAACTGGTTTCAACACTACAATTATCTTTTCTCTTGCTTCCACATACCAGCTCTCCAACATCCGGCACAGGCAGAAAAGGCTCTCCAAGCACCAGAGTTATGCTGCCGATCTCCTTCTCAAATCTCTGGGTGGGCTTCCCCTTCCTCTTGCAATTCAGTTAACGAATTACCTTCCCCCTAAAAAGCCATAGCAGGTAACCCCTCTGCTACAGGGATGTGCTATTCTGCCCTTTCCCCCATGCAATGTGATTTCCCATCAGCAACTAAGGCTTAAAAGGCAGATTACTCTGGAAAACAATTTTGGTTTTATTGGGTGTTGCGTGTCAGAAAGATGACAGAACAGGGCACCGAACAACCTGAATGGACCCAGAGCATCAGCTTTCCTCCTTCTTTCCAAAGACATCAGTGAACTACAAACTCCTGACAGGCAGCCTGTGTTTCAGGGGTTACAGGTACGTAACCCAGACAGATTTATACAGCAATACCAAAAATCACAGGAGCATCTGAGGAACAGGCCCATCAGGCAGCTCTTTAATCCCAGTAAGGAGGTAATCTTCACCTGGGAGATTTCTGAAATGTGCTGTCCTACATCAGTCTTCTCAGGTGCTAAATACCACCCGTGTTGCCCATTCAGAGAAAGTGGTATTAGCAGCTGCCAAGGATCTGATGTTTATTTATCTAGAAGTCTACTGGAAACCGGTTTAGTTACACTCCCTGGTTTGCCAAACCGACCACTGGGATCTGACTTTGTCTGCTAACTTTGAACTGCTGTTAAACTTCCACAGTTCAGGTAACTGCTGAGAGGCAGCACAAAAAAGTCAGCCTTTTTACATTTCATGGGTTCCTTACCATGCCATCCAGGTAATGGTTTTGTTCATCAGCATCTTTGTCAATATCCAGAGCCAGCTACACAAGATAAGGGCAGAAATGGGTATTAATGAACTTCTAATGCAGAGAGAACCTCTAAAGCATCTAGTGCTGGTAAAATTTGAAACGCATATTAGAAAAGCAAGCCAACGCTTCCCCTCTCTACACAGACAGACAGAGGCTTGTTCAGTAGAGGAATAAATTCTCATTTTGGTTTCAGGTTGAACTTCTTCAGCTCTGCAACACTGAAATTAAAGCTCGACTGTCTGAAACCGTCATATAGGACAGGAGCATTTAAATGCCAGGACACAACGGCAAGAACTCAAGTCTTCCCTTCTACAAGGTGAGTCACTGACCTCTATTAAACCCTAAATCAAAGTATTTGATGTTAGTAGGAGCAAACTAGCTTTAAGAACACCTCTTATTACAGATATGAGCATTTTTCAAAACTAATTTACCTGCCCTTTTATTTTGACTTTTTTCCCTGAGAGGTGCGCTTAGCAATACCCCTCTGTGCAGCTTTTATGTTTCTCCTTGTGCCTAAAACTCCTTACCTGAGAGCTGCGAAAGCCACACCATTCCCATCAGGTGATGTCGCTAAACCTCAAAAGGAAAGTGGAAATTCATAAAGCCATCTCTGGCATTCCACAAATAAAAGTTAACCACCGCATCACCAACAACTTAGGAGTCATTAATACTTAGGAAGCCCTCTATGTTGACCAGGAGCTTGCATCCCCCGCAAAGCCCTGGAGAAGGATGCCCTGTCCTTCCTTCACCGCAGCGCCCGCCACGAGCTCAGCAACTCACCGACTTCAGCCTGGTGACCTTGTTGGCTAGGGTGTCTGCCATACGCTTGTTCTCTACATCCAGCATATCCTCCACGGCACCCGGACTCTGACCTTGGGGGGGGGGGGCGGGGGGGGGGAAACCGAGGAGCATGAGTTTCATCTGGCCTGATACAGCTACTGGTGCGGTTGCTCACCCGACGTGGCAGGCGAGGCAGAGCAGGCTCGTTGCCCGGCCGGTCTGGGGCTTGCCATGGAAGCCTTTACAGCTGCCCCCTCGCACCTGCAACCTCGGGGAATCAGTGCCACGAAACGCTCCCCAGTTCTTCGTGACAAAACCGCCCCAAACCTTCCCCGGACGGGCCGGACTGAAAGCCCCGCCAGGCCGCTGGGCGCAGCACAGGGTTCGGCAGCACGGAGCGCCGCCGGGCGCTGGGCAGAGGGGCCGCCCGGGCCGGGCCGCCGCCTGCTGCAGCTCCCGGATGGCGGTGGCAGCGCTCCCCTGCCCCCCGGGGCCGCTCCCCCACAAACGGCAGCGGAGACCCCCCTGCTCGCCCCCCACCTGGGCGCGGCCCCGCCGACCCCTCACCTCGGCCCCACTCCGCCATGGCGGCCACCAGCCCCGCCTCGCCGGGCGGAGCCGCGCCGGCCCCAGCCAAATGCCCGCCGACCTGCCCCGCTGTGGGGTTCCTCCGGCGCCCGCGGGGCGGCTGTCGGGGCCTCCTCAGGCCGGGCCCGTCCCGGCCGCGGCTCTCCGGGCCGCGCCGCGGAGCGCCGCCGGGGGAGGGCCGGGGCCAGGAAATGAGGCAGGAAGCCGGGGCGGCGGAGAGGAAGGGAGCGGCGCCTCCCTCCGCGCCCCAGCTCGCTCGCCGCCCCCCTTTCCCCGCCGGCGGCCGGGCCTAGCGGCCTCCTCTGGCCCGGCCCTGCCCTGCCCTCGCCGCGGGGCCGAGGCGCCCGCTGGGCCGGGAGGGCGGCGGGCCGGAGGCCCCTGCTCAGGCGGGCCGGGGTCGGGCGCGGCCCCGGCCCGCTCCGGCGTCTCCGAAGGAGTGCAGGTACCGGCAGAGCCCTGCGCGGCCCTGGCGGCCGAAGGAGGGTGCCTGAGGGTGTCGGAAGGTGCAACGAGATGGCAGGGGATGGAGGCCGCAGCGTGAGGGGGGCGCTGGCGGGTGTGGAAGGGCGGGGGGTGACCGGTGCTGCCACCTGCTCTGGCCTTTCCCCCCACGGACGGCGGGGGCCGCCCCCCAGCGCTGGGGATGCGCTGCCGCCCGGGGGCCAGCCGCCAGCTCCCCGGCGCCGCCCCTCCCGGAGGGCGACATGTGCCCCGGGTCCCGGAGCCCCTCGTGGCTGCGCCGGGGCGCCCCGGGACCCCCGAACAACCCCCGGGGCGGGGGGGGCCAGGCTTGGCCCCGGGACCCTCGAACATCCCCCGGGGCGCGGGGCACAGGCTCCCGTGACGGGCGAGACCGGTGCTTGGCCCTGTTGCAGAGCCGCGGTACGTGGCAGCGCAGAGCCTAGACGGGTGTGTGAGCCCACGTACCCACCCAAATTTGCTAGATTTTCCACCATTAGGAGTTACTTTCCAACACTATGGGCTTGCATAGCTCTGTGGACTGTTAAACTTGTGCCTGTGTCTAAAATAATCTCATCATCCGTGCCTATGTGCATCTGCTCATTTACATTATTCTCATGAGGCACATTATCTTCTATAATGGTATAAAGGCTGGGGCTGTGGAGCCCAGCCATCCCCGTACGTGCAGTTTTACTGCGTGTGCAGTGTGTCTGACATAATCTGATGCACAGCCTGTTTCTGGTGTTGACTGCATGCAGTGACTGCAACAAAATCCTCATGAACTCTTTCTTTTCACCACCTTAAAAGGTAGCTCTGCCTTAAAACAGGGGGATGCTTTCCTGTCTGCCTGGCTTTCCTCTCCATACCTTTTTACTCCACAGGAATGTTTCTGGATATTTTTTTTTTTCTTCTTCTGTGCAGTAGCAGAAATCAGGCCAGCCAGGGGAGGAGGAGGCAGAGAGCTATTTCAGGGAACTGCTGTTATCTGCTCTATGTTAATCCCCTGGCTGGGTGGGGGGAAGGTTTTCCCCGAGTGCTTTACTGGGAGAGCATATATTAAACGTTGAAAAGCAAAGAGAGGAAGAAGATTAGAGGGAGAGAGAGGAAGCTGGCTGCTGGCTTTACTTGGGGTGTCCGTCTGCTCTGCTTTTATGGATGCAACAGCGTGAGCAATGTCACTTGGGGTTTTTTTTTTGTGATTTATTTTTTTGCCCCTCTTTTTCTTTCCCCACCCCTTTCTCTCTCCCTCTTAGATATCTGTGTATCGAGGTCATTTTGCATCACCATCACTGTTGTCCAGGAGCTCTGGAAGCCCCCTCACTCCCTTTCCTCCCGGTTTCACCTCCTGCTGAAGCCAAGCTGTTAAGATAATGGAGCTCAGGACTGTAGTAGCCACCCTGGAAAGTGGGGAGCAAGACACAGTTCTCAAGGTGCTTCAGATCTACAACCAGGAGGTGAGTGAGCATCAGACCTCTCCCTGATGTCAGCTGCTGCTGTTTCCAAGCCTGGAAGCAGGTTGGCCGTGTTCTGTGCCATCCGGCTGTCCCCAGTCTGTCTCCTCTGAGTGCATCTGTCTGCGCGTTACTGCCATAAAAATGTTACAGACTGCTTCGGCTTTTACTTACAGATGGTTCATTGCTTGATGTTTTGCTAGGAAGCAGCTAAGCAGCTTCTATCTTGGTTCCTTTGTATAATGGAAGTAAAGCACGTGGAAGGGATTTTCTTTAAAAAATATTATCCAGATCCCAAGTAAAACCTGGTAGGGAAATAAACGTCAATGTGAAGACTGAGTAGGAGGAGCTTTTTTGTTAAGGCAAGGTTTGGTAATAAAACTGAGGCCTGGGGAGGAGCTGCAGGTGAAATCGTGGTTGTGATTTGCAAGTAAAAGATCATCAGAGGTGGACAGGGATGGGCTGCTGGAATTTGGTACAGATGCTTGATCTGAAAGCTGATAATAAGAAGTAAATAACAAATACAGAATAAAAAACCCCAAAAGAATGGTTTGGAAGCAGAGATGGGAGTGTTTCTAGCTTTAGAGTGGCAAAGGATTATCTGTGGGGGTAAATCCCTTTTGAAATAGACTCTGGTTGTCAGGGAAATTTCCTTCAGAGGGTTTCCACCAGGGTGGGGCTGGCCCTGCAGATCTGTGACTCATTCTGCACCATTCTTGAGTAGGTGGGAAGCCAGCGGGGAGAACCTGTGAATATTTTTCACAAGTGTGCAAGAGCGAGAGTGTGCAGCTGTTTCCAGCACTCTGTTTTGAAACAGGGGAGACACTACCTCAGGAGTAGGTCCCTATTAAAGATGGTCCACAGGATTAACATCACCTACAGCAGGTGTAATGCTGGAGGAATTCAGAGTGCAAACAGAATTTGATGTGTAACAAGCCTGAGGCATCAAACCACAATATCTTCTGTGTAATTCCTCTGGCTGGCTCCTTTGTCAGTGTATCGAGCGTAGGAAACTTGTAAGAATGTCAGTGGCTTTGCTAGCCTGTCTAGAATAAATGGAGCATTCAACAAGCATTATGAAACTGCAGATAAACTAAGCAACTTCCTGACTTTTTTTTTACTGTAAAAAAATGATGGTACTTTTCTGGGGATATATTTTAATTCACTATTGCATACGCAGTCAGTTTTTGATTGCCAGGAGGAAACTACAGCAAAAGCAAAACCACAGGTATGGCTGAAAAATATACAGAAATGAGATTTCAGGAGCCCGCAAAGAGGATGTGGAGGAAAAGAACAAGTGGCGTGGTTGTCTGCAGAGCAGATCGGTTCCAGGACTGAACCACCGGTTCCTCATAACGTGGTGCAGCAGCTTTTGCACTGGTCAGGTCACCATGCTAAAGCATGATAGTGCTGTGCCAGGGGCTGCCCTCCAGGAATACAGCTGTCCTGCTTCCACACCTGAGGTTTCTCAGCCAGTGTGCTGGCATTGCTTTGCCCATCACAGCTTGTTCTAGGCTAGAAAGACCAAAGCCATCCCTGGGATCTTGGTAACTGTGACACAGTTAATCTGCAAACTTTTATTTTCTGTTTTTAAGCAGACAGGAAATCAGCAGCTTGTAAAAAAGGCAGTGAACGGGAGGGGAGACTACATTTGCAGAGTGAGTCGGGGAACACCTGCGATTGGAGGCCTTGCTGAGCAGAGGAATTACCGGCTATTACAGGATATTTGGGTTGTGATGAGCACCCACTTTACTGCTGCACTATTTTTAAAAGCCCATCTGTCAGATGGGCACAACTGTGGCCTGTGGCATTCAGCCTGCAATGCAGAGCCAGTGGAAGAGGGCAGTGGGTAATATTCATCACAGATGTTTTTCAAGGATGGAAGAGAAACGGGGGCCCACAGAACAGTGGGAACCTCAGACAAGGAAAGCGTTTCAGACCTGGTGGCGTGGTCAATCTCTGCTATTCAAACCAGATTCATTACCTGTAGTTGCAATGCATGTAGATAGAGTTGCTGAGGTAGGGACAGCACTGGAAAGAAAAGTCAGGACTGAAGCAAAAACCTCAGTGGCAGGGGAGTTTTCCTTTTGTCTTGTTCTTTGGGAGTTTGTGCTGTTTGTTACAAACCCCACAAATATTGTAGACCTCTCTGAGCACTGTGGCACTCCTTGCCATGCTGATTCCTTGTCTCTGTGCTGGTTGGGACTGTCCTTGAGAAGGTGTGCTTGCTTTTGCAGTATGTTTTTAGACTTTCTGCTTTCCAGCTGAATGGCCCTTCCTTGGCTGGGCAAAACAGTTTTATGGATTTTTAACCTATTGCTTTGATTGTTTTTATTTTGCCCCCACAGAAATCTCAGTGCTTCACCTTTGATGATGAGGAGCGGGAAGACAGGAAGGTAGGCACACTCCTGGCTTTCTTCCTCTTGTCGGATGTGTAAATCTGCTGCTGTTGTGTACTCATGTCCAGCAGGGCTTGGTGGTGGCAGCCCCTACAGGAAAAGAAATGAGTGTTTTTTCATTAACTTGGTTAGGGAATGGTGTGCTCAAAATGCCTGGCTCTGTTTTTTCCATCAGTAGTTGTTTTAGGATACAGGTCAGCACCCTTCCAGCATTAGCAAGCCCTTTGGGTTCAGTGATGGATATAGTCTCAGCCACGGGTATATAAAAGTGTAATCCTTTATCTGTGGCATGGATCAGCTAGGCAAAGATCATAGCAACATGCAAGCCTCTCGAGGGTAAGTGGTTTTGCTGTGAGCCAGTTGCAGGATTTTATCAAGGCTGTATATTAACAGATACTTTAAGCTGGTGTAATCTGGCACTTGATGGAAAGAAATGCTCCTGCCTGTTTGTTTCTGTTCTTTCACTTCTTTCATGTGAGGGCAGACCTTTGCGTGGCTGCGCGTGGTTGGTGGGCTGATCTGCCTAAATGATAACTTTTTTTTTTCTCCTGGATTATTTTCAAGCTGAGTCAGTTTTGTGGTCCAGTTCATTGGTTGATTGTGCTAATGCCTATGTTAGCATGGCAAGTGCAAACCAGGCATCCAGGGTGGAGAATGGGACCTCTTTTGTCTGTACCATTGCCAGTTAAAGCTAGTGTGAAGTTTTTCCAGGTACAGCCTGACGTGTAGGACCAGATCTTGCAAGATCCAAGCTCTTTGCCTTGCACTGACTTGCTGTTCAGGCTGGGACACTCACACGGGCTGTAAGTTCAGGGCCAGCCTTGGGGTGCTCCACTTTTGGAGTGTATGTCATGAAATATGAATTCAGCATCACCGTCTAGTTCCTTGTGCTCATTTCTTCTATTGGTGTAGCCCTGGGCACATGCTCTGAGATCTTTTCAACCTGAGTCTGTCAGAGGCTTTGGCTATTTATGACTTCATCTTTAACTCATGTGTCTGTCTCGTATGGAAGAAGAGGAATGACTTGCTTCTCAGGGTTATGATTGTGGGGCATACTTCATGAGCTAAAGCTTGTTCAGTTCTGCTAGCCTCACGTTAAGGACTAAAATTCCTTTTTTCTTCATTCTTTCCCTCAGTCCTTTTATTATTTTGAAGTATAACTGATTAGGCTGTGTTAAGCCTATTACACTGAGTGATAGCAAAACTTGCAATCTTAGATTCCTTTGCTCTTGTAGTATGCATGGAAAGACATGTGCTCTGATACGGTGTTATGCTAAAGAGATCTAGTGAGATCTTACCTGACCAAGGTGTGAATGTGTGTGCAGTGAATTACCGGTGTAATGTGAGGTGTTGGTTCAAACCATGGCTGCACTTGGTTTAAACCCAGCTGGATGTGATTGCATGAAGCAATACCTTTGCTCTTGTACTCTTCTGTTCCTTGCTGTCGCGTACCATGCTGTTATCCACAAGGGTTAGATTTTTAGCTCTTGTTGATTCGTGTTAGTGGAGCTCTGCTAGTCTGTACCTACTTGAGGATCTGGGCTAGTAGGTCTCCAGACAGCACTGAGATTTAGGGAGACACTACTTACTTGAATCTCCTGAGGCCTCTTCACCTCCTTTCCTGCGGCATCATGTGTTCTTCTTGCCTCACTTGGGTTCTTTTACCTTCCCTTGGTGATTTTCTGATGCATCTCTCAACTTTTTCAGTCTGTTTCTGGAGCACCCAGAGCAGATGCCTCCCTAATCTTAAGGCTCTGGGTGGGAGTAGAGCACTACTGTTGAGTTGGTTGTTGCCCCTTAGTGAAGCCATAAGGGGTGTTTCTGCTCTGCCCTCTTTGCTTAATGCAGCTGCCAAGTAAACTGTGTTAGCCTGAATCATCCTAACTATGGGTGAAGCTAAAATACGCAATAGTTGCCTGTTCATATTCTCCCCTCACATCTGATACCCTCTCCCAGCTGTTCTTTGTTTCTTGGTGGGTGTCCTTGCTCATACTGGGTCAGGATCCAGAGCCATTAGTGGGCTTATCTCTAGATGGCCCTTGCATTTTCCAGTTCAGAGCGTTACAGGGTGGTGGGGGAGCACCGTGAAGCATCAGTGTGCGAGGCATTACTTTTTTCCAACTGCACAGAAAATGGCCCAGCTGCTGATCAAGTTCTTGGAAAAAGAGCTGCAGCCTTCCTGCCAGGTCACGTGTTTGGAAAGCATCCGCATCCTGTCCCGGGACAAATACTGCCTTGACCCTTTCACCACCAAGGAAGGCCTGAAGACCCTCTCCAGGCATGCTGGCATTGATTACTCGGAGGAGCTCATCCGGGAGGTCCCAGACTTGGATGTAATTCTGGAATCCCTCAAATGTCTCTGCAACATTGTCTTCAGCAGCCCTAGGGCACAGGAGCTGACAGCTGAAGCCCGGCTGGTGGTGGGTCTGGCCAAGCGCATCAAACTGTACAATGAGAGGAGCCTTCCTCACGAGGTCAAGTTCTTTGACCTGCGTCTCCTGTTCCTGCTGACGGCGCTGAGAGTGGACATCCGGCAGCAGCTAGCCCAAGAGCTCAGGGGCATTAGCCTGATGACAGATACCCTGGAGCTGACCCTTGGTGTAAAGTGGATGGACCCTTATGAAGTTGCCACTGAGGAGGGACTTCTCCCACCTTTGCCTCGGCAAGAGACAGAGCGAGCCATGGAGATCCTGAAAGTGCTCTTCAATATCACCTTTGATTCCAGCAAGAGGGAGGTTGACGAGGTAAGCTCCTTGGGTGTCCCATCCCACTGTAGTCACATGTCTCCGGGATGTGGCTTGACTGCTGGGTTTCTCCTCTGTTGCATTTCCTCATATTACATACCGGCCCTCGTGCAGCCCCCAGGTACTTGTACGGGTAGCAATAAACTCGCGTGTATATGGACCTTTCCCCCTAGAGCACCACCTCTATCCAATGCATTATTAACCCTTAAGACTTTTAGAGCATTACAGTTTAAAAGTTGGGTATTTTTCCTTCCTAATGGCATGATTTGTTGTGCAAGTGGGAGGGCAATGCTCCCAGGTAACTTGCTTCTGAGTGTGTCCTGGTACTCTTTTCACCTTCTGGGCAAGGTCAGAGGAAAGTATGATGGAGAACATCTCTGGGTAATCCATGGGCCTGTTTTGGGGCCGTTTCCAGCCCTTGACCCGGTGTTGTAGAGTGAGGGGAAAGGTATTGGGCAGGAGGAAGACTCTGTGTTGACCTCAAAATGAGAATTGGGAAGCTACTTCAAGTTAAATACCCTGCTGTTGGTTATCATGCTGCTGGAGGGAGGGATGGGGTTGTGGGCTGCAGGGGCAGCAGGCTGTGGGACATGGAGGATCCCTTTTCCTCATCAAGGTTTTAATTTTCTGTTTTGGGTCCAGGAAGATGCTGCTTTGTACCGGCACTTGGGTGCCCTCCTGCGCCACTGCCTCATGATCTCTGCTGATGGAGAGGACCGGACTGAGGAGTTCCACAGGTCTGTGTTAGATAACTAGGTCATGATCTTCACTAGAAACAGGGTCCCCAAGGCAGATCCTGCCTGACCCTGGCATTAACATCTGCTTGTTTGGTGCTTGCTAAGGTGACTGCTGACAAGCAGGCATCTTTGATTTGGCCTGTGTGTTCCTCACGCTGCTAAGAACCCAGAAATAGCCCAGCCCTTCCTACAGTCAGTTTCTGTGTGCTAATGCCACAGCCTCCCGGCCTACAGGAGGAAGGGTTTTCTCCAAGCCTGCTGACCCCAAGGGCTGTATTCAGTATCCTGCGTCAGGCCTCCTCAACAGTGCCACCCACTTCAGTGGGCAATCTGCCAGAGCAGATGTTCAATACTTTAATTAAGGAGTGCATGGAGTGCCCTTAATTAACTGTCAGTCTCTTGAGCCATGCTGAGAAACTGCCTGAGTCACATTGCTGAGCCTTATTGGTCCAGGGGTGTCAGCTGTGAGGAGGTGACACCATCCTGTTCTCAAGAAAACTATAGTCAGAGGAATCCTAAACAATGCATTGCATTGACTGTCAAGCTGAGAAGGAGTCATACAGCAGGAGGCCCTAGAGAAAGATCTTTGACCACCCAGATTAGTCCTACTTGGCATCTCTGTCAAGATCCATGGTTTCCCAGTTGTCACTGAAGTCTCTTTGGACTCCCAGAAAATAGTTCAACTACCCAAAAAGCAGTTCAGTTTATTCCCTTTTAGTGGTGTGAGGAGCTTGGGATGCAGTCCAAAGACAGCTTGGATCTTGAGGTACTGACGCTCCTGGAAGTTAGTAACGAACCTTCATTTCTGGATAGCTGAAGAACTTCGGTGAGCAAAGATCCATGACTGCGTGTTCACTTCTCTTTTATATCTTTAGTCATACAGTTAACCTTTTGGGCAACTTGCCCCTGAAATGTCTGGATGTCCTTCTGACCCCGAAAGTCCGGCCAGGCTCACTTGAGTACATGGGTGTCAACATGGATGCAGTCAGCATCCTACTGGATTTCCTGGAGCGACGCCTTGACAGGGTGAGTTGTGAAGCTGCTGTGTGAGTTCATCACTGTTGTTTTCACAAGTTCACTGCAGGGCACCTTTCCTTCAGTCTACATTCATCCTTGAAAAGCCCAGTGCCAACACCACATGAGCACCAGCAAGGCATGGGTATTTTGGAGATAGCCCTTTACAGAAGAGGCAGTTTTTAGTAGAGGCAAAACTCTGATGGTAGGACTAAAACAATGTCTGTCAACTGGGAAGGTAACTGGGTGATTGCTTTATGGACTGCAGGTAGTGAGATGGGTTGAACAGTAGATGATTAACTGGGTGATTAAAATATCAGTGCTCTGTTTCGCTCAACTCAGCAGTGATATGGTGGGCCGCTTCTGGAAGCCTGAATTTGCGTTATTTTCAAGCTGACTGTGGCTTTCAGTCTCCGGAGTTATTCCAAAGGGCCTCCAAATTTTACAGCTGCACTTCTCTACTCTGGATGCCCTATACAAGTATTTCTAGCACTGCTGTGCTACAGAGCAGGGTTTGGAAGTTTGTGCCAGTTTGAGGAATGATGAAGCACCGATTCCTATAGTAGAGGCTGGAAAGCTTCCATGTCCATCTGTTTCCCTGATGGTCTGTACTCATGTTCTCCATCACTAACCGGATGAGTTGAGCTCAGTGTGACTAACGTGTTTTTCACTTTGTGGACACTTCTGCAGGGACACAAGCTGAAGGAGAGTTTGACCCCTGTGCTGAACCTGCTGACTGAGAGTGCCCGAGTCCACCGTCAGACGAGGAAGTTCCTGAAGGCAAAGGTACGCTATCTGTCGGCCTAATTGAATGATGCTGCACTGAGCAGAGAGAATAGCAAACGGCCTGATTATTGCCATCCTCCAAACAGACCTCCTCTGTCTTTCTGCTGGGTTCTGATACGCATGGGTGATTGAGGCCAGTGGTACCCACACTGTTTTTTTCCACATCTCCCACACTCTGTGGTTTTATTAATTTTAGCTGATCTGTAAAATGCACATACATTTTCCCCTGTCTGACCTGCTGCTGCCATTCCAGCTCTGCTGATCACCCCTCATTGTGGCCTTGTAGGTGCTGCCTCCACTCCGGGATGTGAGGAATCGGCCAGAGGTGGGGAACTCACTGCGGAACAAGCTGGTACGTTTGATGACCCACATCGACACAGACGTGAAGCACTGTGCGGCAGAGTTCCTCTTTGTCCTCTGCAAGGAGAGTGGTGAGTTGCAGGGGCTTGCTGTGGGCTTTGGTGACAGGAAATCTTGAAGCTTGGCCCCTGGGCAAGCCAGAGAGTGTGGGATTGGTGACCCTCTGCAGCCAGCAGGATCTTCTGTCTTCCCTTGGGCCAGATACACTGAGTAGGGAAAAGTGGAGAGTATCCAAGTGCTCTGTGGGAACGAGTTTCTTGTGCCAGCGGTGAGTGAAAAGCTGTGCTGGAGGACGCCCCAACACCCTGTTGACAACCTGGCCTGCATTCAGGCCTCCGCCCTGTGGGTGCTGTCCCTGCCGTTCTTGGTGCATAGCGTGGGAGCCTTGCTCCCCTGTCGGAGTTCAAGGAAGCACTGGCATTTCTGTGTCCGTGGCCTTGCGCTGATCTCGCTGTTGGAGCACAGAGGAGCAGACGGGGCTGGAGAGGCAGAAGGGGAAGCACAGGGTGGTTTCTCTCTCTCTCCTGGCAGTGTCACGGTTTGTGAAGTACACTGGCTACGGGAATGCAGCTGGGCTCCTGGCAGCGCGAGGCCTCATGGCTGGTGGTCGGGAAGAGGGAGAGTACTCGGAAGATGAAGACACAGACACTGAGGAGTACAAAGAGGCAAAGCCCAAGTAAAGAAGTCTGCTTCTCCTCTATAGCACCCTTCTTCCTACACCTTCTTCCCACTCCTGCTCTGTCCCTTTCTTCATCTCTCTCCCTGCCATCTGCTTTGTCCCGCTTTTTCACATGAGCATTTCCTTCCACATTATTTACCAGTTTCACCCTTACCTTTGATGTCCTGTTCCACCCTCTCTGCCTGTTCCTTGGGTGAAATGGCTCTGTGGCTGAGCTCCTCATAGTGGTACTGGTGCATATATTTGGTCCCTGCAGCTGGGTACAGGCTCTAGAGCAAAGTGGGTTCCTTCAGCCAGAGCCCATTCTGCACCAGACCTGTTCATGGTGTGCATGTGGCAGTATCTCTCTCTAATCCGTATCTGATACCCACCCGTTCTTGGCATCTGCACACTCCACTGCAGTGACAGGTTTTTACTGGGTGCTGGAGCAAGGGCGGCTCCTTCTTGCAGTGGGGTTGGAAGTGCCAATTACTCCTCCATCTCCAGAGCCCTGTGCTGCTGGAGCGAGGTGGTTTTTTTGGGGTTGTTTTTTTTTCATTTGCCTGTGAATTAATGGTGGTAACTCAAGGACGAGGGATGTGGTGGGAGAGCTCCAGGACTGTGCTCAGCTCTAGGTCCTATACATTCCAGCATCCTGTTCAATGTGGTTTACAGGTTGGGGGTTGTTTTTTGGGGGTTTTTTTTCTGTGTGAGCTTTTTACCTTCTGACTCAAGGAGAGGGAAAAAGTGTCATTTGCCCTTGTGCATGTGGTTTAAAACTGCACTGTGGAATTGGCAGGATGGTGATGTTGGTTACACAAGAGAAATAGGAGGGATTTGCAAGCGGGGACAACTGTGCACAGGACATACAGAAAGAGACTGGAACCACGAGCGGCAATGACAGTCAGCCTTGCCGTTGTGTTCCTCTGCTCTGTACAGGCAAAGAAGGATTTTAAACAGCCCTTTTTTTCCTCCTGTGCTTTACCTCTCTCTTTTGCCCTGGCCTCGCTATTCTTGCAGCATTAACCCTGTCACGGGACGTGTCGAGGAGAAACTACCCAACCCCATGGAAGGGATGACTGAAGAGCAGAAGGAATACGAAGCCATGAAGTTAGTCAACATGTTTGACAAATTGTCCAGGTACTAGAAAGTTGTGTATGTTCATGTCTGCATCAGCACCTGTGTCTGTGATTTACATTTATCACAATGTATTCCCAAGGCGACCCCTAACTGAAGGGATGTAGGAGAGCATGGAGGAGATACATGAGGAAATATTTCCTTAATCTGGGCCCCGTTACGTGCAAGGGAAGGCACTGCAAGCCCTGCGCACCTCTTTGGTGTAGTGGCGTGCTGTGAAATTCCTCTACGTGCCTGCACTGTGTTTTTGAGCACCTGTTGCCTCACCACGTTTGGCTGGGTGCTCAGTAAGAACAGCAGCCACTGTCCTGGCAAGGCTGCTCAGCAGGAAGCAGCGTTTTGGGGACAGATGGCAGTCAGTGCCACCAATTAGTTTCCCTGCAGGAGCGTTTTCTCTGGTTGTTCTTCTGCCATTAAATAATCCGTCATTAAAAGGTGCCACAGAGCAACCCAGAATCTGCCAACTGAATTCAGGCCAGCCCCACGGATGGGAGGGGGAAAGGGCAGTGCATTTAATGTATGCATTTCCATCATGTGCTAGAGGGAGAGGAACACTGATGTCAGTGCTAGTTTTCCTCTGGCAATCCTTGCACCACACGACCTGTACCTGGACAGGACCCTAAAACTGAGCCTATTCCAGGGAACCTGAGGATAACAATGCTTGCAAATTGTGCTTCCAGCCATTTCCTCATCATGCTGGAGGTTTTGTGGTGATAACTGTCCCCCACTTCTAAAAAGGGATTCTTAGTGGTTGCTTGGTGTGGTTGTGGGCTGCTTCTGGGCAGTTTCCGCAAGCCCCATGTTTCTGCTGTAGTGCTCATCTGTTCCTGTGTTGTCTGCTGCAGATTTGTGTTACTTTCCTCTCTCTCCTCCCTGGTTTCAGAGAGCAAGTCATCCAGCCCATGGGCATCACGCCGAGCGGCAACCTGGCCCCCATGGAGAATGCCATCCGCGATATGGCTGATGAGAGGTCATCGTCCGACTCTGACCTAGGGCTGGACTGATCCAGACCTCTTGCCCCAGCTGCGGAGAGCTGGGGAGCCTCCGTCTGCTCTCCCTCAGAACTGATGCCGCACCCAGTGGCTAGTACTGGGCCAGGACTCTCCCTGTGGGATCTGGATCCAGCCTGGAACCCTCACAGTCCACAGTAAGGAACACCTCCTGCCTCCTTCCCAGGTCCGTAACCGCCTCTCCTTCCAGAGGGTCTTCGTGACCTGGCTCTACTTTGGTCTCTCCTGTCAGCAGCCTTGAGGATTTCGTACTCCAAATCACTTCCAGGACTTTCCAGTAGGATTTTTTTTTTTTTTTAAATACGTGATGTTTGGGAAGAAGAGTTGGGGGAGGATCTTTCTGTCACACCATCATGGTTCAGCAATCCGCAGAGCATCTTGTGTACGTGCTGATGCTTATGTGGCCACTTGTCAGCATGCGCGTCACCGTGTGTGGCTGTGTGAGGCTGGCCCTGTGTGTGGGGAGCTGCTCCCCAGGAACGCGGTGGGGAGGTGGGAGCAGTTATTCACGGCAGCTCTTGGGGATTGGTGTCCGCGGGGCATAGTGCATCCATTTCATCAGCAGGCAGCTGAGCATGTGTGCACTATGTGTGGCTGTGAGCGTGACGGTGTTTGTGCAGAACAGGAATGTGTGGACTTAGGAGTGTATGTGAGTGTGGCCAGAAGCAGCAATGTGTGCGCTGTGGGGAGGCAAGCAAAGCTTTTCTGTGAAGCTTCCAGCATTCCTATCAGCTGCAGGAGAGAAACACACAGGTGACTGCCAGGAATGCTCTGATATTTGGTCTCTGGCGCTGTGCAATGTTCCTGTAACCACAAAGTTTAGTTTTTGGCGTTAATCTTTTCCCATCTCACGCTTTCCAAATGAAAGGCCAAAATCTGTCTTGTCTGCTGCCTCTTTGTCTGCCTTGGCTTTCCCACAGGTCTGCTGCTGTTTGCACCCAGGGGCTGGTGTTGGTCCTGTCCTTTGCTGTGGCTTGATTTGTCTTTTATTTGTTTTATTTTGAGATTTTTTTCTTTTTAAAGAAAATTGTTTTAAAGAAAATCTTCCAGTTTGTCTCATGTACCAGAGTTCCAAAACTTACTATCACAAGTAGGAATGCAAAAGTGATGCTAGAATAAAGAAAACCTGACAAACAACTGCATGGCAGTGATTCATCGAACGTGATAGCTCTGAGAAAGGAAGGAAATATCTTTGGCTTTTTCTTATTAGCAGATGGTTCTACTCTGATCACCCTGAACTTCACGGTGTTTTTTGGGAAGTAAAATTGTGGCGTTGAACTGGGGCTAAGCCAGAACCTTTCCCTGCACTAAGTATAACTGAATAGAGCATCCCAAAGTTAGAGTAAGCATTGAAGCCTGAGGATTGGAAAACTCTTTTAGCTCGACCCCTCAGGCCTCACAACACACAGTTGTTTACAGGACTGTTCCTCATCTCCTCTATAAATGCTCTGTAATGGTTGAAAATTGTGCACACCAGCTCTATTTTCTGTCTGTGCAGTGGGGATTTGCTGCTCAGCCTTTGCAGGACGTGAGCCACCCTCAGTGATCTGGCTTTGCTGAGGTTTCTGAGTCCCCACAGGGCAGCATGTGCAGCAGAGCTGGGGCTCTGGTGGGAAGGCAGACTGGCTGACCAGGCTCCCCAGTGGGGCACAACACAGGGCACCCAGGAAAGCTGGGTCTGGGGAGGCTGCCGGTGCGCAGCCGAGGTGAGCAGAGGGTTTGCAAGTATTTCTGCCTGTGTATTTTTAGAAGTTGGTGCTTGTTTTCTGAAGACTGCCTCTATGACATGAAAAGCTGAAGGTATGCTTAATTTAGTTTAGTTCTTAAGTGATTAAAATTTTTTTCAGTAGTTATGATTAAGTCCCAGGCTCTCCCAGAGGTATGCAAAATTTATGTAAAACTGACCCACTAAAATTTGTGGATAGGCTTCTGTCATGAGAATAGCGTCAGTGTATTGCAGCTGGAGTTTTTAGGCCAACTGCATCTCTCCCCTTCTTTCTTTATTTTTTTTATTTAATAACTAGCAAAACCCCCCACTGCAGACCTTCCATGTGAAGATGCAGACCTCTGTGTCTCCATCTCTTAAAGCTTTCCATGCAAAAGGAAAAGTAAGGGTGTGTATCTTTAATGCAGTGCTTCTGGTATCGTATTCTGTTTCTCTGTTGTGCTTAAACTCCTGACTTGCAACTGACAGGCCCTGCTTTGAAAAGCCCTGGTGCAAGGGCTGAACTTGGCACAGGGGGCTTTGGGAGTGAGGGTTTGTGAACAGGGTATGTTTTAAAAACAAGATGCTGCCACAGTTTTCATTGCAAAGCGGCGTGCCACGAGGCTTCTGGTGCTCTGCAAAGTGAGAGAACAACCGTTCTTCTTGCGGCTGTGTGTTCAAATGCAGCTGCTGGGCTGGGCTGGCTGCAAGGAGGAACATGCAGTTATATTTAAATTGTGCGTTTGGATAAACAAGTCTGCTCATCTGAATGCGAGCTTGTTCAAACCTATCTTCAAGGCATTTAGACTTGCTTAAACCTTTCTTTTTCTTGTTCAACCTTTCTTTCAGTTGGTAACCGGTCATGAGTGGTGTTCCTGAGGGCTCAGTGCTGGGGCCAGTCCCGTTTAATGTCTGTATCAATGATCTGGATGAGGGGATCGAGTGCACCCTCAGTAAGTTTGCAGAGAACACCAAGTTGGGAAGTTGATCTGCTTGTGGCTAGGAAGGCTCTGCAGAGGGATCTGGACAGGCTGGACCGATGGGCCGAGGCCAGTTGTACGAGGTTCAAGACAGCTCAGTGCGGGGTCCTGCACGTGGGTCACACCAGCCCCAGGCAGCGCTGCGGACTGGGGCAGAGCGGCTGGAAAGCTGCCTGGTGGGAAAGGCCCTGGGGGGGCTGGTTGACAGCTGGCTGGGCATGAGCCGGCTGTATGCCAAGGGGGCCAACAGCATCCTGGCTTGTATCTGAAACAGTGTGGCCAGTGGGACCAGGGCAGCAACTGTCCCCCTGTAATCGGCACTGGTGAGGCTGCACCTCAAACCCTGTGTGCAGTTTTGGGCCCCTCACTGCAAGAAGGACGTAGAGGGGCTGGAGTGTGTCCAGGGATGGGCAACGGAGCTGGGGAAGGGGCTGGAACACAAGTCTTACATGGAGTGGCTGAGAGAACTGGGGCTGTTCAGCCTGGAGGAGGAGGCGGCTCAGGGGAGACCTTATCGCTCTCTACAACTGCCTGAAAGGAGGGTGTAGGCAGGTGGGGGTTCATCTCTTCTACCAGATAACAAGTGACAGGACAAGAGGAAATGGCCTCAGGTTGTGCCAGGGAAGGTTTAGATTGGATATTAGAAAACATTTCTTCACCAAAAGGGTTGTCAAGCATTGGAACAGGCTGCTCAGGGAGGTGGTGGAGTCACCAGCCCTGGAGGTGTTTAAAAGACATATAGATATGGTGCTTAGGGATGTGGTTTAGTGATGGACTTGGCAGTGCTGGGTTAATGGTTGGATTCAAGGACCGTAAGGGTCTATTCCAACCTCAATGATTCTGTGATTCTAAGGAAGCAGCTAGGACACCAAGTGCAGAGCTCTGTTCCTGTAGCATTAGCTGTGTTGTACCAGGATTCTGTGGGATCCCTGGGGCTAGTCTGATTTATAGTGGATGAGTATTAGGTCCAAAACCTTCTAATTACATAAACAGATAGCCATAAGAGACAGTGTTTTGAGGCTCTAGCTTTGCCATGTGAAGAGCTTTCAGGCATAGAAGTAACAGTGTTCCAGTGTTGTGTTGGTAAGACACAGCTGTGTGCTCAAATGCTTTTATTCCCTTTGCTTGGAACCATAACAAAACAGTGGCACAAAATGCTTTGCATTTTGTTGTGCTTGTTTAGAGCTGGTACTGAGCCAGGGCTGCCTCTAGAACAGTTGCTGTGATAAGCATATGGGTCAGCCAGGGCCACCTGAGTGTGACTTCAATCTCTACAGCCACATTTAGGTGCTGGGGTGATGAAAATCATGCTCCATGGCAGGGAAGAGGCCCTGCTGTGCCAGTAATATGCAAAGTACATCTGCTAGGACACATTCGGGAAGGAGCAGGACATCACTGCAGTGCTCTGACTGATGCTGCCCCTCTCTGGGACAGCAGTTACAGGGAGGAAAGGTACTTGTGTAAGGTTAAAAAGAAATAAAATAATAAAAAAGCAGGTGAAAGGAGTGGTGGTGAGTGGCACAGAATGTGTTAGAATACTAGGGAAGGTGCAAAGTTTACAGAAAAACCCACAGGTGACATCAGCAAAAGAATTAAAACTCTTTATTATTAAATAATTAACACTACACCGATTCAAAACTCTTCCAGCAGCTCAAGCTGGTGTGTTTCTGAACAGGAATGGGGGACAAGCTCCCCTCCAGCCCTGATAGCATTTGTCCCCTGATTAGCAGAGTTTCCATCTGAAGAATAAACACTACAAGTCTGCAGCAGCTGAAAGATCATGACGAAGAGAAGAGTATCTGAGGAGGAGCTGTGAAGGGAGTTGGTACATGTGGGGAGCTGGAACACTCACTCCAGACTGCCTTGCCTCAAGGCCTGACCTTCTGGCATTTTCAACTCCTGCTCGCTGAAAGCCAGGCCCTCTGAGGGTCTCCAAGGTTGGACGGCTTGGAAGGAGTGAGACCCAAATGGCAAGCTGCCCGTGCACAGCTCGTCTGACATGCTGGCACAAGCCCACGAGCTTCCAGCCAGTTACTGGTGTGAAGTTCTCATGGCTGGACATCATCAAATGGTGCGCTGATGGAGCGACAGCCAGGGCCACGGAAGAGGCAAGCCTCCCCTAGCAGGTGCCAACATGAAGCAAGACAAGGAGGGAGCAGTGGCTACATCAACTGTTCTGAAGTCTCAGGCAGGAAAGCCTTCATGTGCAGAGCCAGTCTCCAGCTTGGCATTTGGGCTTCTCTCCCTTCAGCTTCCCTTCCGTCATGGGCGAGGGCCTCTCTGCTCCGCTTCCAGCCCAGCTGGATTGAGCCACGGGCATCCCCTCCTCCCCAGCGTGCCAGTTCTGTGTGGATTTGCTGCTGCAGAGCTGGATGGCCTCTTCCACCGCTCCCTGCCACAGTCTCTTTTCTCTGCCCGTGCTGGGCATGACAGTCTCTCCTTTTCAAGGTGAACATCGCTCTCCAGCAGCAGGGAGCCAGCTGTCCTATTTGTCTTTTGCATCCAGCTAAAAATAGAAAGACCACACAGTGTTCGCTAGGGTGTTTCAAACCTTCCAGCCCCTGTTAGCTCAGCCAGCAATGCTTCCTAGCACCCAGAGCGAGAAGCATTTTGTGTTTTACCACATTTGCATCAGTGATTTAGAGCAGCACAGAGCATTAAACCAAGGGCTGGTTGATCTCATACAAATGCAAAATGGTTTGTAGTGGAAAATCAAAAACCTGACAAGATGACTAACATTCCTATTCATTCCTACCCCATGATCTGATGAAAGAAAAACAACCTGCATGTTAAAATGGGAATTTTAAAGCTGGATTTTGTCTTGAGTCGAGGAACTCATGTACAGACAGCGTATCTGTTAAAAAAACTTCTGTGTTTTTTTTAACACAGCTTCTTACTATGGTGAGCTGGCAGAACCCTACCGCTGTGCCCATTTACACAAGCGGAAGAGCTGGCCTGGCCCACAAGTTACAACTTCTGCTTAAATTAAAAAAAAAGTTTAAAAAGCAATGCCAAATGTGGAAAAATCTTCCCAGGACGTCTATATTAATGTAATAACTAATATTAGCACTAAATTCAAAGTAATTAAAAACTTGTTCTCCTACAATTTCTCACTTCTGAAGATCCTGGAAGATTACAGATGCAAGAATGGCACAGGGAAATAAATGACCAGTGGAGGAAAATGCCTTTAACAATTCAGTGCTCTCAGGTGAAACACAAGTACCCTCACTCCTGCCTGCTGTTTCCTGTTCATTGCATGCCTGGCCACTGCAGAGCACTTTGGTTCGGTCTCAGACACAGCATGATTAGAGCTTCCCTTTTTTTACTGCTATGATTTATTTCTCACGATGACCAGAAAAATCACTAGAAATGAAACCAAGTCCACTAAGCGAACATACAGAAAGAGGAAAGCTCCACTAAGGTGAGGTGTGGCTCTGCTCTTTGGTTTAGTTCAGGAGTTACTCATGTTAATGTGCCATTGCTCAGGCACTCAGCCAGGGAAAAAGTGTAAAAGCCAGTGCCTGAACAGCAGCTTCAGCACCCGAGAGCGCATCCCACTGTGTGTCTGCACAATTTAGTGGAGTTTTTCCAGTCTCCTTGCACACATCTGGGGGAAGTGCTGCCTGAAGAAGAGCATGCCCATGTCTTGTGTAAGTACAAAAGCGGGTCCTCTGCTGACTTACAAGATTGTACTGGATATTTGGTACAGGTGACAGAGGGGATTTTCTGGTTGGTGGCTTCCAGCTCCAGGAAACTATACCTTTGTCTATAGGGCTTTTTCAGTGTATTTGGGAACAAACTGAAAAACCAGACAAAATCAACAGGAAGCTTTTCAGTAATTGAGTGGGTTGTTGCTTGAAGAAGCCCTAAAGTGCTCTCGTTCAACCCAGAGCCCGACTTTTTCAATATTCCTATTTCATCTGAGGTTGGAAGATCTGCATCCTCCCCTTCTCTACCCCTGAAACATTCATCAACGCAGCACTGCTCTGTGGCACTTTTGCTGTGAAACAGCACTGAAGTTTCATTTTGTTTTTTTTTTTTTTTTTAAACCTTTTTGCACTTTCTGTGGTCCTTTTCTGTGAATGCAGGCTGCAGGCATGGCTGTGCAGGTCTAACCCCCAGCAAACAAACCTGCTCCCCCTGGAATAACGCCAGCACAAGGAATGAAGAGGCTGAGGGAGGGAGGCAGGGCTCTGAGCCCCTTCCCACCTTTTCTTTTTCCTTCTGAATTAGTGTTTGCATCTCTTCGTTCCAGTCCAACAGATCCACCAGCTTCTCGACCCCACTGACCACGTCCCCCAGCTGGGCTACGTCATTGTAGCGTTTCTGCCAGGCGAAGGGTCCTACGAGATCTCGGTTGATCAGGACTCGGGGAACGGAGCTGCGAACAGCTCCTGCTAGGCTGGCAAAGGGCTCCACCTGAAGGAAGGCAACCCAAGGAGCAGAGAGAAACCGTCACCTCGCTGAGGGCACGAATTCACAGCACCTTAAGCTTGTAACCACTGTGTTTAACGGTTCTCCCACTGTGGGCTAAGCGACCTCAGCTTTGAACAGGCTGTGGATGCCACTGGTGGTCTTTCCTCAGGCACCCACGAAACTCATCTCTTGCTCTCCAGGACCACACAAGGTTTTCAGGGGGTCTCAGAGCACGTGCACCCTACCTCTTACCCTGCTACTTCAACTTGTACCTCTATTTTACCAGGTTGTTGCCTTCTCCTCTAAACCCTCTCTCTCCTCCCGAGTCCCCTTGGGCCCTGTTTTCCATGTGCCTTTTTCTCCTTGTGAGCCAGGGTTTCCCTTTGTCCCAGACCTCTAGGGATGTTCCGATGATGAAAAGCAGGTCTGCCATGGGGAAGTCTGTCACATGCAGGAAGAAGCGCTGCGGGAGCTCCTCGCCAAAGAACACAATGTCAGGCTTGATGACTCCAGTGCAGACGGGACAGTGAGGGACCCTGTCTGCCATGACGTCCCCCTGAAGCAAGAGCACCCAACACCACTGGTTACAGGGCAGCGCATACCTGTACAAGCAGGGTCAGAACCACAACACATCCTCACAGCAACATTCAGCCCCAAGTCTGGTCCCCTCCAATAAAACCTCTTGGCCCGGAGGGAAAAATAACAGGCCTGCAACAGGTTCTCCTCCTTCTATTAATTTATGTGTCAGTGCCCAACTGTGACCGCTCACCCTGAAGTCCTCTCCTGGGAACTTCCTTCGACAGACCGTGCAAGTGGCAGTGGCAAATGTGCCGTGGGCTTCCACCAGTCTATCCGGAGGGATCCCAGCAACTGGAACACAGTGTGTAGGAGAGGACCAGCTCAGCATGAGCGGACTGAACCAGAAACTCCACATGAACTGGGCACTCCCCCAGTCCTGCCTCCCATTCTGCTTCTCACCCTCTGTCTCTTCCTGGCACGCTGCTGCTGAGAGATGGGGAAGAGAAAACTCACCTCTCTCCAGCCCGTCAATATTCTGGGTGTAGAGGCGCAGGAGGAGCCCTTTGTCATGCAGGAGTCTTAGGAAATAGTGGGTGTAGTTGGGTCTGTAGTTGCCAGGGTAGAGCTCCTTGGCCAAAGTGAAAAAGGGCTTAGGGTTGACAAAGAAATACATCAGTTCAAAGATGGCTTCTGGGTAGGGGATGTTGTACTGCTCAAGGTTACTGTAGAGGCCGCTCCCTGGGGACCTGCAAGGAGAGGAGAGCAGGGCTGGTAGTCAGAATGCAGGACAAGATGCCACCCACCACAGAGCCAGGCCAAGATGAGACAGAGCAGCCAGCCAGGTCCTTGGGTTCTCTCTGGCTGCTTTGTACTGTCCATTGCCTGTTGAGAGAGCAGCTGAAACTACGTCTGCACAGGAGGAGAACGTGACTCACATCCCTGTTCCACTGCCAGCCCACGTTCTCCCAGCTGCAGAGGTGTGCCTGCAGCCAGAGGGAGGGAAGGGCCACGCTGGTACGCTGTGAAGACCACGCTCCCTTTTAGCTGGAGTGTCTCAAGCCTGTGCCACGGCCACATAGGCTGCTCTGGTGGCCAAGGTGGCGGAGCGAGTGCAGCCACGGAATCAAGTAACAGGCATGACTTAACTGTCCTGAAGATGTGGGCCAAGGAATGGTGCAAAGTCTGACTGGTGATGCCAGCCTGCCTTTGGCTGGAGAAGGAGATGGAGGGGTGAGAGGAGTAGTAGGCTCCAGCATTATCTAAACTGAAGATCCTGTCCCTTGCAGCGCTGAAAAAGGACAAATGAAATGATGGAGGTGTTACCTGAAATCTGGGATGCCGCTGGGGGTGCTAATCCCAGCGCCAGCCATCACCACCACTCGGCGACACTCCTTCTTCTGAATTAGCTCTGCCACATCCCGCAGGGTAAGCTTCTGCTTCCCACCGTCATCTCCCCACCTGCCCATTCCTAAAATGGCCCTGGCAGCAGCAGACAGAGAGAAGGGCCTGGTCCCTTGGATCCTGCTCGGAACAGAGACAAAGCACAACAGGTAGCGTAATGACAGCAACTTCAGCTGAAAACTGCTCAGGGAGAAATGCATCACAAGAATTTCACAGAAAGTTCTTCCCTGGGTAGGACCGCGTGCTAGTTTGTTAACAAGAAGGAAGCTTAACTGCTTGTCTAATCTGTACCCCAGCAGCAGATACTTTCCATTGTGCTTTCTTATGCAGATCTGAAAATACCATGTCATAGGGGTACAAGTGAGAGGTTTTTTTTGGGACAGGGTTGGACACAGGGCTGTGGGAGCGGTAGCACTGGGACTCACAAGTCTCACAGTCCATTTACACTGCTTTTGGGATATGGAAGACTCTTCTATGTCCTCAGTTTCAAGAAGTTTGTAGGGTGATGTGGTCACCCTGGGACAATGCAGCCCAGGCTGGCACGGACATGGTCATTTCTCTACATCCTCCAAGGGCTCTGTGTGCGAGCTCCACGTGGAAATAGCAAATGCCTAAAGGAATCACAGGTCAGCACTACGTACAGATGGGGCTGAAAACAGTCATTATCGTCTCAAGGAACAGCCTGTCCTGCACCAACATGCACTAATTGGGAAGATTACGAGCGGTCCAGAGGAGACGTGGGACTCTGGAAAAGCCAAGAGAGGGCTGCTAGATCTCTGCAGCCCGCAAGTAGCAATTACTGAGCTCATTAAGTGTCGGCCTCGGTGTGCCCGACACGGCCTTCCCAAGGACACGGCTCTGTCCCGTTAGACCAGGCTCCCGGAGAGCTACATTCAGTGTTCGGTAAACCTCTACTGCCCGAGCCCCCGGGCAGCTCTGTCTCACGGGGCGACCCTCCCGCCCGCGGAGAGGCGGCTGCTCCGCGCTGCCGCCGGCGGTTCCTTCCGTCGGGCCCCCGGTGCGGAGGCCCGGCGGGCAGCAGGGCCCGGCACCGGCGGTGGAGGTGCCGGGCCCACCTAGCCATGCGGCCCTACCTGGGCGCTGCGGGGCCCGCCGCCGCCTCGCTGTGCGCAGCGCGCAGGGGGGGCCGGGCTGGGCGCCCCGGGCCGCCGCCGCCATCCCTGGGGCCGCCGCCGTCCTTGGGGCCGCCGCCGTCCCTGCGGCCGCGCTCCCACAGGCTCCTCCACGCTGCAAGAAAGCGCAGAGCGGGTGACCGGGCGGGGGGCGCCCCGCATGCCCGCCGCCAGCCCCCGCCGGGCCCCTCCCGCGGGCTCACCCGCTGCCAGCCGCCGGGCCCCGCGCTCCATGGCCGGGGCAGCGGCCGAGCCCCGCCGCGCCGCTACCGCAATGCCCCGAGTAGGCGCGCCCGCCTCCCGCCCGCCTCTCTGGCAGCCTCCCGGCCTCTCCCCGCCGCCCCGTTTTGGGTCGATTCGTGTCGTTTCGGGGTGCTTGGGGAGGCGGGGGGGAAGGCCGGGGGGCAAGGCGTTGCCATGGCTACCGCGGGGCGGGGGGGGCGTTCGCCGCGGGGCCTTACGGTACCCAGCGTGCCCCGCGCGGCGCCGGAAGTGAGTGTGCATTTCCGGTGGCCGCGAGCGCGGGGGCGGCCGGGTGTCGGCGTCGCTGGCTGCTCTCCCCTCCGTCCCTCCGGCCGCCGCCATGAAGGACGTACCGGGTTTCCTGCAGCAGAGCCAGAGCTCGGGGCCGGGGCAGGCCGCTGTCTGGCACCGTCTGGAGGAGCTCTACAACAAGAAGTGAGCTGGGGGGGGGAGGCCGCGGCTGTGGTAACATCGGTCCCGGAGAGCGGGCCGCTGCCCTCGGGGACCGGCACGACTCCCGCTCGCCTCTGCCGGGTGTTCTGGGGCGTTGCTGGGGGGCTGTGCCCCGCCGGGCGCCTGCCCGGGGCCCAGCGTGTGCCGGCTTGGCTGTTACGCGGAGAGCGGGGCTTAGCGGCCCTCGCCCGGTGCTGAGCCTACGATACAAGCGCTGGGATGATGAGCCCTCCCCGGGTAGGAGCAGGCTTCTCCCTGTGTCCTTTTGATAACTTAGTAAGCGTTTAAGCAGCACGAATGTAGTGGTAGAAAATCAGGGAGTTGACTTTCACGTTATTTTTCTTGGGGTTACTTTATGTTATGCCCTGAGGGGTGGGGGGTGAGTGTCTCACCGGTTTCGTTTCTCACTTGTCTCCGTCGTTAGTCACAGCAGCCGTGGAGACAGGTGGGCCTAACGGATTTGAGTGTGAAATACAGCATGTGGCAGGAGCTGAGGCGCTGGTATAAAGTGGGAACTCGCTGACAGACCTTATTGTTTTTTAAGACTCTGGCACCAGCTGACTCTGCAAGTTTTGGACTTTGTTCAGGACCCTTGCTTTGCCCAAGGAGATGGACTTATCAAGGTGAAGTATTTGATTGTTCCCAAGAGGTTTATCTTGCTGTGGTGAAGTTGAGTGATGGTGTTTTTGTGCTAGTGAAAAATAAGCTGCCTGTGACTTGTCTCTGGAGAATTATTAAACTAGATGAATTCAGCTTTCTGGGGCTTATGCACTAGATGTGAGTGTGCAGGATTTGATTGGCATGTGAAAATTCTGCTAAAATTAAATGTGTCAATTTTAGAAGCTGCAAAAGGATATTTTCATTAACTTAAGTTTTTTGGGGGAGAGGGTACAGGTACAAAAAGTTCCCTTCTGTAACAAGAGGTTTGCAACTGCAAGCATAGGATGGATTGTCAGGTGTTCACAAAGGCTTCAAAATATTCAGTAGGTTACTTCATCCAGTGGGAGCTTCTTCTAGGTATGAAGATAAGGGTGTACTCAGTCCAGAGTCGCATATTGTCTGTCTAGTACAAGTAATAATGAGCTTTCATGCTCCTTTGAGGTTTTAGGTTAAAATTCACCTTCCTAGGAGACAGTTATTTCCATGGTTAAGAGCCATGGGTTTCTAGAGACAGCCTCTTTTCTGAAGGCATGCAAAGAGAAATTTGAAAGCTTTGTGTCTGTGCTTACTGTACAGTCATAACTGAAGACACACACCAGCCCAACCCATAGCAGCGAGGCACTGTATGTATTAGTACCTGCTAGCTTGGAATCACTCCTTGCAGTTGGATAGAATTACTTGAATAGCAGAGCTAAAATTATCTAAAAAGAGCAATCTTTGGCTCCTGGATTCTGTATGGTGTAAAAACTTCTGTGTTGGATGCCCACTACTTTGCTGGAAAATGAATTGGAATGTAGTGAAAAGTGAGTGTCATAGCTGAAACAAAATACCTGTTTGCCCTGACTGTCAATATCTTTGTGCCCACAGCTTTATGAGAACTTCATCAGTGAGTTTGAACACAGGTGGGTTTGTTTGCCTGCAAGTTTTTAGGTCACCTACTGTTGACTGAGACTGTTCTGACAGTGAGCTTTTTGTTCTAGGGTGAACCCCTTGTCCCTGGTAGAGATCATTCTTCATGTAGTCAGACAGATGACAGGTAAGTGTCCTTACCTGTTACTTACAGTATTTTTAGCAACCGATGTGCATGCAATTTGACTAGTTAATAGTAACAGCTAATTCTTCAATGTTAAGCTATTGCCTTCCTGCTGTATTGAAAAGGAAAAGCGCTAAGTCAAAAAGCATAAATGAATGCTGCTATCCAGAGTAGCCAGTCTACTGCTTTGCTAGGGAAATGGCTGGCGATCAGAAAGCCAGGCCTACAGACAGCAGAACCTTTTGAAAGTTGAGCGGTGTACTACAGAAAAAGTATATTCCAGTCTTCATGAATCCAGTAAAAGGAGATATTTCTTCTGTATATTCCACAGGAATTCCTGATGTTGCTGCTTTTTTTTCCTTTTCTCTCTACTTCAGATCCCACCGTGGCCCTTACTTTTCTGGAGAAGACTCGAGAAAAGGTATTTTTGAAATTGCTTTTTCTGGTAGTCTGCCTACAGGAATAGTTTTGCATTTGAGCGTATATGGTATAGCTGAAGAGGCAGATACGTGTATGTTGAAACCTGTGCTGGAAAATACCTACTCCTTTTCTCAGTGAACAGCTCTGTATTTTAATGCAGGAAGATGGTAACAAATGAAATGCAACCAACGCAATCTAGGTTTCAAGAGCCTACCTGGCTGCAAGGGTAGCACTCTCTAAAGATGTATCTTTGTGTAACTGCAGGTAAAAAGCAGCGATGAAGCAGTCATTCTGTGTAAAACAGCCATTGGGGCACTCAAGCTGAACATTGGAGACCTGCAGGTCACCAAGGTGAGGTGATGACTCGAGTAGTTCAAGCATTCAGGTATTTTGGAGCACTGTGACACGCTTCAGCCGTAGCCACAGCATGGATGTGCCTGTGTCTGTGCCTCAGTTCTAAATGAGAATTTGATAAATTTGCAGTTCCTGGGATTTCCAGGAAGACCTGGAGTTCTGCTTTACGGTTTGTAGGCCATAACAGTGCACGGGTAGTACTTACGAACAAATCTTTGATGTTTCAGTAAGATTCTGATGCATGTAGCCTTTCAGGTGCTGTTGCTTATTGGTGGCCTGCAGCTGCTCACTGCAGCTGTTGGTGTGCACAGCTTGAAAGAGAGGGGGGAGAAAAATAAAAATCTTTATATATTCCAGTTTGCAGCTTAGAGGGTCTCACGAACTCAACAGTATATATGCTACTTGTTGGTGAACTGCTAGCGATGACTGAATTAGTGTATCATTTCCTGTGCTAAGCATGTTGGGTTTTTTCATCTGTTGGCTCTTTTTAGAGCTGTCTCTCAAACCTAAGATGAGGGTTTTTTTCATGCAGTGCAGCTTTATATCCCTTATACCCATCAAACTTTGTACTTGCTCTAAGTATATATAAAGCGTGTGTGTGTATATAAATACAGTTGAGCTGCAGGGTTGTCTTTTTGAGGTTTGGGGGTTTTTTTCCTAACCTAACTACTATGTAAATGGAGAATGCCGTTGCTTTATTTTTAATGCTGTGGTCTCTGCTTTACTACCGGGTGGGTGTTAATTCTGGACCACACAGGAATGCTGTAGCCGTTGCAGTAAGGCTGCTTCACAGTGGTGAACTAGAAGGCCAGGAACACAGAGGTGTATGAGGTGTTTCTTCATCTGTAACAAGCAGGTTTTTGCCCTCCTCTAGGAGACCATTGAGGAGGTTGAGGAGATGCTGAACAATCTCCCTGGGGTGACTTCAGTTCACAGCCGCTTCTATGATCTCTCCAGCAAGTATTATCAGACAATTGGGAACCATGCCTCTTACTATAAGGATGCTCTGCGGTTTCTGGGATGCATTGATGTTAAAGATCTGCCAGGTAACTTCTCCTTTGCCAAGCACAGAAATTCCCAGTTTTCATTCTCTGATTTATCACTTCAATCTAAATACACGTGCTGGCAGGGAACAGGTTTTCTCGGTGTTATTTTGAATCTGCTGTAGTTGGGCCAGGATCTAGCTGGAAAGAGGAGGAACCCACAAGAATGGCTGAGTAGGATTCTGTTCCTAAGCTATGTTGGGGTGATGGGAGAGGGGAAGTGCCCCCACCAGAAGAGATAGTTTGTTCTAGTTCCCCAAAATCTTCACTAGAGATTGAAAAAGTAGCCCTTTTTTTCTTTTTTGCTGCTGCTGTGGTTACTGCAGGCTTCTGAATTTCAGGCTTGGGAGAGGATGAGAAGTGGGGCTGGGAGTCATCTAACACAGGTACAGAGAGGAGAGTGAGGGAAGGATTAATGGGGCTTAGGCTGCTGTTTCATTCAAACTATTTTTGTTGGTTTAGTGTTGTTTTTTTTTTTTTTTTTTCCAGTATCAGAGCAGCAGGAGAGAGCCTTTACCCTGGGACTGGCAGGGCTCTTGGGAGAAGGTGTTTATAACTTTGGGGAGCTGGTAAGTTGGAGCTTTGTTGCTTCAGCTGTTGAGTATCAGGAATTTATTTTACCTTATTAACACTATCCTGCCCGGTTTCTGCAGCTGATGCACCCAGTTCTGGAGTCCCTGAGAAACACTGATCGGCAGTGGCTGATTGACACGCTTTATGCCTTCAACAGTGGTAATGTAGAGACGTTTCAGGCTTTGAAGTCAGCATGGGGTCAGCAGGTGGGTGAATGAGTTGCTGTATTGCTTAAGGCCTAAGCTCAGTATTTAGGGAGGACACTTAGATTCTGAACACATTTACCTTAAGAATTCCTGACTCTGGTGCACTGGTATAATTTTAATCATAGCATAGTAATGTTTCTTTCATTTTGATACATATCATTAGTTCTCTAATCTTTCCTCTGTGTCTGGTTGATTGAAAGAAGCGAAGAGAAATCTTTTGTGATCCAAAGCAAACAAAAACATCATGCAGTGCTGCAGACAGGAGGATAATTCTGATTTAATTTCCGTAATGCCATTCACTCCCAGTATTAAACTGCTTCCAATGTAAAATAGTGGCTTTCCCTTGTGTTCTGGGAAGTCTGAGGAAAACAGTGCTGTTGGATATTAACTACACTGGCTGTACCAGAAACGATCAGCACAGCAGTGATTTACAGGTGGGCTTGTATGTCTGCTTGGGCAAGGCTGTGCCCTTTGATAAAAGGTTGCCTACTTTGTGCAGTTCTTAACACTTGTGTTATGGAACCATTATCAGGCAGTGGGTGGCTTGTAGTGGCCTCCTACCTTTTAAATGAAGGTAGTGGGTCCCCATGTGACTTACTCATGTGTGTAACATGCTGTTTTCCCCTGGGTGTGTATGTGTTGGGGTGGGGGAAGTAACAATGAACTTGTTCTATTTTATCCTCTTACAGCCAGATCTGGCTGCAAATGAAGCACTTCTGCTGCAAAAGATTCAACTGCTATGTCTTATGGAGGTGAGCTGAGAACTGTGATGTGTTAAATATGGGAAATGAAGCGGGACTGCTCCAACTACCTTTTGGTGGGGGTAGCAGTGTTGAATATTCTGTTCTCTCGATGCATTCATTCAGAAACTCGTGGGTATAAATACCTGACTGCAAATTTTGCCTCTAGGTGGTGCCAGAAGGCAGTACCGCTTGGGGGGGAAAAAAAAAAAGCACTTTGTAAGGGCTTGTCTGTAGTTTCAAGAATGTGCTCTTTCAGGCAGGATATTGGAGCTGCGGAAGGAAAGAGCAGGCTTTGCATCTTGAGGATGGTATCTGAAATGATAACTCTTAAAGTATGTTCTAGTTTAACAAATCAAAAAATTTAACACTTAAAATCTTAGTTTCCTAAGGGCTGAAAATCCTTTCCCTGATAGGTAACCTTAAAGGTGTAAACAGTTTCTTTCCTGTCACTTGAAGGCTTTGGCTCTGTTGTTACTAAATAATACTGCTGTATAAACCTCCATGGCCTTGGATCTTTTTTAAAAACTTAAATACTGAGTTGCCTGAGGTGTAATATGTTTATACACACCCATATACCAATATGTGTGTATGTTACTGTGTATATATATTCCATTTCTAGTGTTTTATTGTGAATGAGTTTTACCACCTGTAAGTACTGCATTGTCTCAGGGATGTGGTATGTACAGAGATGTTCTAACACAGACGTATCTGCTTTATTTGGAGATTAATGTTGTTGCCTAGGAAATTTGTGGCTTGGAGCAGTGAGGTGTGTGTGCAGGAAGGAGCAGTACTCTTCCTTTCTGCTGGCATAAGTACTTCAAAGAAAAATGCATTTTTATTGAATAGGAGAAATGCAGTTGCTGCTGCAGGTGGAGAGTTCAGCAGGGCAGTATGAGGGAGGTTGTGCACACTGTTGGAAAAGACTAAAATCATGTGGGATTTATTTTTTGTTTTGTTTACTTGAACTCAGATGACTTTTACCCGACCGGCCAATCACAGGCAGCTCACTTTTGAGGAGATTGCTAAGAGTGCCAAAGTCACCGTGAATGAGGTGAGTTCAGCTTTAGACAAACTTATTAATGTCTAACTTCTGAAGCTCTGAAAGTGTCTGGATAGACCTACTCCCGTAGGTGAATTCTTAAGTAGAAATGTTCTCCCCTCTTCTTGTGCATTTGAAGAACCCCTTTCTTTTTTAAGAAGGAATTTACTGCTTGGTGCTCCTGTTTCTTGGTAAATACCTTTTTGAAGATTTTTAGTCATAGTCTTTAAGTTGGAAGAGAGCTCTATAGGTCATCTGTTCCCACCTGCTCCTGAAAGCAGGTGTTTGGATTAGGTTATGTAGGGCCCTGCCAAGCCTGTCTTGAATATTTTGTCAGTAAGAGGGAAATGTCACTAATATTTAATTTTTCTCATGGTGAAGAATTTTCTTCTGTTATCCAGATGTAGTCCCTGCTGAAGCAAATCCTGCCTGTGGTCTCTTGTCCTTTCACTGTGCATCCTTATGAAAATAGTATCTCTTACTTTCTGTGTTACGGCCTTTAGGTACTAAAGACTGTGATTGAGGTATTTCCCAAGCTACCTCTTGTCTAGGCTCAACAAATTAGATTTCTTCATAATGTCAAGTTCTTGGCCTCCTAACCATGGTGGCCCATTGTTAGACTCTCTCCAGTTTTGCAGTGTCCCCCTTAAACTGGAAGGGAGTGAAGCAAAGCTGGACACAGTGCTGCAGGTGTGCTCCCACGAGTGCCGAGTGGAATAATTGCATCCCTTGATCCACTGGCTGTGTTCTCGCTGATGCAGACCAGGACACGGTTCCCCTTTGCTGCTATAGGGGAGCACCCCTGGCTCTTGCACAGTTTCCTGTGCCTGCCAGACTTTATCCATCACAGTATGCTTTGCCGAGGATATTCAGGGTATGCTGCAGCCAGTCAGTGCTGGGGCTTGGGATCGTTTGATCTCAGGTGTCAGACTCCATGTTTATCTTCACTGTACTTCATGGGATTCATGTTAGTGCAATCTCTTGAGGTCTGTCTTCATGGTAGCTCTAATTTCCAGTACATCTACATCTCCTTGCCGGTTTGGTATCATCCGTGAAATTGTCATCAGGCTAGCTTAAACACAACTAAATAGTGTCAGTCTCAATATCGGTCCCCAAGGAGTGCTAGTCATGACCAGCTGCCTGTTGAAGCCTCTAACCACTCTTGTTTGAGGTTGGTAGTTCAGCAGGTTTTCCCCTCCTCTTGTGGCTTGTCCATTCCATAGTTTACCAGCCTGTCAGCAAGGATGTGGTAGAAGGTTTTGTTGAGCACTCTAAGAGAAAGGTACAGGACACCTACAGCATTCTTCTCGACCACTGAACAAGTTATTTAAACTAAAAAGGCAATCCGATTGGTCATGCAGATCTTACCCATGGTAAATCCATGTTGGCCTTTTCCAATTACCTTGCTCTTCCTGGGATTTCAGAGAAAAGAAAAAACCTGCTCTTAGGGAGAAGAAATCTCTCCTGTATATTTAGATGTCAAGTCTCAAGGCAGTATTATAACCTAGAAGGGGATGGGTGTGAGACAGGCTGCAGTTGCTTTTGATTTTGCTGTGTGCAGTAAACAGTCTTCCAAAAGCAGGTGCCGTCTAAAGGTTTTGTTTATCTCGGGGGAAACTGGATGATTCTCAATTGTTTCCTTGAATTATTTTTTTTAATTTTCAGGTGGAACTGCTGGTGATGAAGGCGCTCTCGGTAGGCTTGGTGAAGGGCAGTATCGATGAAGTCGATAAGAGGGTGCACATGACATGGGTACAACCGCGCGTGTTGGATTTGCAACAGGTAATGACCATCTTCAATGTTAAGGCAGTGCTAACTTGTTTTGTCGTGTGAGGTGACCTGGAAATTAAAATCGGAACTGTCAAGGGTCGCTGTCTGGGAATGACTCTCCTTGGTGGTACTTGAAGATGCTCAAGGAGCGAGGAAGTATATCAACTTTTCCTCGTTCCTTTTTACATTGTTGCCTTCAGCTTTTACCTTGTGTATACACACCTTGGGCGCATTTTGTATCTGCATTTTGCAGTAAGTAGTTAAAAACCTGTCAGGAGATGGAACAGGATATTGGTGACGCTTCTCTTCTGAAAGCTGCTCAAATGCTATGGCTGTGTTCTCCAGAAGGATGCAGACATCTGTGTGGCTGCCTCAAGCCTGAATGCATGAAGCAAAATCTTGGAGTTTCTGGGTTGTAGGCAGCACGCTTGTCTTGAGAAGTTCAGGGTGATAAAGGTGCTGAGCTTCTCAAGTTCATTCTCCTAATGTTTTAGGAGACTGTATAGGGTGCCTTTCACCTTTAAAAAAACAGATTTGGTACATGGAACACTAGCTGCAAATAATTCCTTTAGTGCATTTCAATTTAACTTTCAACATTGCTATTTTGGTGGTAAAAGATGTGAAGTAGCGTCTTTTCTAGATGTATGGGTTTTTGAGAAGTTGTTAGGGATCTCAAGGGTTTGTCCTTAAATGTGAATATTGGTATTTCTGGTGGTTGGTGCATTAAAGTGATTGTGGACTTGCCTTGCAGATCAAAGGAATGAAAGACCGCCTGGAGTTCTGGTGCACAGATGTGAGAAGCATGGAGATGTTGGTGGAGCACCAAGCTCACGACATCCTGACATAGAGGACCTTGCACTACCCCTGGGAGAGTAACTTCTACTGCTACTGACGCTAGCAGCACTCAGACCACTGACTCTGTACTGAATTATATTGAAGGGGGGTGGGTGGGCAGAGGGGAGAGCAGCTTTTTGACGCTTGTTTGGAGGAGTAAGTGGCCTTTTGCTGTGTAACCCTTTGGTGCTTGGAGTCAAGATTTCCCTATGCGCTATCATTGGTGGCACTGACCATGAGAGCTCCCATCCCGCTCGTGAAAGGAGGACAGAGGCTCCGCGGTGGCTGGCTGATCAGTCTTGCTATCAGGCTGTTGGGGGAGGATGTGATGCTTGTTGCATGTTGCAGGAGCGGAGGCTCTTTGCCGGGTACAGGGGTAGCAGAAGTTCCTTTATGAGAACGTGCTAGAGAGGTGCCTGACGGTCAGTGTACGTGGTGTTACTTGGTGGCGTTGGCCTTAGGAAGGCGCGACCTTCCCTGGTAACCTCTCTCCCCCTGCCCCTGCAGCAGCCCGAAGGCAGCATTACTGAAATCATCTTTCTCCTTTTGCCCTCTTTCTCCACAACCCCTCCTCCTCATCTGCAGTAGAGGGAGTGTTTACTCCATCAAAGGGTTTTTTCCAGGATTACCGTTTAGTGGATGTGTTTTTATATACTTTTGGGGTGGTTGTCTTTTATGAACACTTTGTGCTAAAGTGAGTTGCAGCAGTATTGCTGGAATAAACTTCTCTGCCTTCCCTTTTCTGTAGTTTGTCGTCTTCGTAACGTGCAGTTGAGCCTCTGATCCATTTAAAAATACGCTTCCTTTTAGATTTCATGTTACAAAACTCTGTCCAAGAACAACACAGGTTTAAACAGTCTGTTAATCACCAGTGGGATTGGTATGTAGTTTACTTAGCATGTAGTACCTTGGTACCTACTTTGTCAAGTTCCTTTCTTTTGTGGGAAACTGTTGTCCTGATGCCTTTTCTCAAGCTGAATAATCATTACTGCCTGAAAAGGCCTAAAGAAGGCCTGAGACAACAAGTTCTTGTTCTGCTCTTGCCTCTTAACGACTGCTACTTCAAAAGCTTTCTGTAATGTAATTGTTTTGCCCTACTGCGATGCCTTTATAGGGATGGAAGATAATTGCACACATCAAGAATTTGAAACAAAGGCAGATCTGAACTGGGGGCTGCCTCCAAGTATCCGTTTGGATGTGTAATACTCCTGATTATAAGGCAGTAATGGCAAACTACACTAAGGGTTATAACAGTAACTTTAAATTGAATGAATACCTGGTTGAATTACTCAGAATGTAAGTAGATCTTTAAATGCTGCTGGTGGTGTCTCTGTGCTTCAAGAAGCATGGTTTATCGGTGTATCCATTTTTGCTTCACGCTGCCAGTTTGGTTACTGCTGTGATTCCGGAGCTCTGGTTATCAGTTGGATTCTCTGGTATCGCGCTGACAAACTGTACCACTGGAATTTTTACATTTTGCTGTCTTGACTCTGAGGGTTTAATGTCGGCAATGGAAAAAAGCAGGCACGTGGCTGATGCCAGGCTGCTGTGCAGGTATGAGGATGTCGCAGGCAAGGGAGACTTCAGGTTTATAAAATGAATAAACACCCCAATTGTCAGATCCTGTGCCTGGTCACCCTCCACCCTTCTGCCTCTAATGAATTCTGGCCTAAACTCCTTCATGTTTTGGATTTGCCCAGGTCTGAATGCCTGCCTCTTCCCTGTCCAGCCCATCAGTTCGGTCACTTTGCTCTGCCCTTGCAGGTTCAGCTGCTGAAGCGTGCAGAGCCGCGCTGTGTTCTGTGGGTGCAGTTTGACTTTCCCTAGTTCATGCTTCATTTCGCCTTCCAAAGCTCGTTCCTGATGTCACTTTTACTGACTTCGAAGAGCACGTGGAGGAGACAAGTGTTGAGATCAGAAAAATGTTCCCTTTGTTTTGTGGCTAAGGACAGGAAAAAGGCTTTAAAAGTACAATCTCCTTAGCAGTGTCGTGTCACTACATGTTAGGAGTAAATAAAATGCCAGCTGTGTGGCAAAGCTTGTGTGTCGTAGGGCTGCTGTTGCTTTAGATGAGCGTCAAAACCCCTGAAATGTTGCTGTTGAAATGGTACGTGTGCTCTCCTGAGACTACTTTGACAACTCTTGTACTGTGGGGAGCACTTGCTTGTATGTAAATTTTTGAGCAGGTCACTGAAGTGAGTGTGAAGATCTGCAGTCTAAGTGCATTACAACAGTTTCAGAGGTTTTTTCCAAGATACCTGGAAGTAGTATTTGCTACCCAGACCTTCCTGTGTGGCACAGAGTGCTGGCTGGCTGCTTCCCTAACAGAAATAATTTGGGAAATTGGGTGTGTGTTTCTTGGAGGCAGGGAGGCTCTTCACACAGGAGGAAAAGATGCGTGTGTAGCACCCAGGCTGCAGACAGTTTTAAATGTCACTTACAGCCTTTGAGTATTTTCTTGCTAGGAATTTAACTAGGTTTTGCTTCCTTGCTAGTGCTGTGAGTGGTTCCTTGGTATCTGCCCTGTGCTTCACTGCAATGAACAAGCTAAAAGCTCCAGTGGGAAATACACGTCCAGGCTGGAGCCTGCTGCAGACTCACAAAGGAACAGTGTGCCACCCAACAGAGCAGGATTACAGACCCATTCCCCAGTGAACAAGCTCACGGCTGAAGCAAAACCAACAGGCCATTATGCTGAGTGTTAATGTGAATTTTAATGAACAAACTCAAAGGCTTCCTTGCCGGTGAAGATCTCTTCTGTGGTCTTTACAGGGTGCGGGTTCTTCTTGCCACTTCTTACTCTGGTCTGCTCTTGTAGTGTTGGATGTGTGCCAGGATCCAGGCTGTTGGCAACAGGAAGCACGCAGACATCACAGAAAGCGCGATGGTTTGTTCCTGCCGGCGGGAGAAGAAACAGAGAACTAGTGGGATGGCTACGCGACAGCCACGTCCTACGCGGGGTTCCTGGGGTTCTGCGCACTGGTGCGGTCGGTCTAGTGCAACGGATCGAGTGGGCTTGTCTGTGCTCCTTGCTCTGTCCAGCTGTGCTCAGATGGACACACCTGGGGGCTGTGGGAGGGAGATGGGGGTGCGCACAGCAGCTTCCACCAACGGCTGGTTGCTCTCTAGATTTGTTTCCACCACTTCATGTTTCTCTGTCATGATAATCACTGAAAAATCAGAGCAACGTGTGACCTTCTGTCAGCAGTGAGGCTGGCGCTCGCTTGCAGTGTTTCCAAGAGCAGCTGTGCCTGACTTTCAGATGACTTTGAGGAGTGAATGGCAACCAGCAGCAGCCTCTTCTATTTCTGGTGCAGCAGGGTAGCACTTAACCCCTTGCACTGTTGCCTGTCTTTCTGTTTTTGGCTAGAAAAAGAGTCTCGGGGCTCACGATGCACTCTGTTGCAGACCTCGGAAAGGCAGCAGGGGGTAAGCTGCACAAGCGAGGGGTGGAGGCAAAACCCAGCCAGGATTTCTGATAAAAAGCTGCTTTTTCCAAGCTCATTTCACCCAGTGCAGGAGGGTCTCCACAGCTGGAGCGGCTCCTGTTTTGGTGGGGACCTTCCCCAGAGGGAGGAATGGTGGAGGGACCTACACCCTCTGGCTCTGCGATGACAGCAGACCCTGTCCTTGCCCACTGGACTTCTGCTTCAGGGTGAGACCCCCGTGAAAGGGGGAATGGGACCCTGGTCTGTCCCTGGGCTGGCCGGTTGTCTAGAAGGGACTGTCACTGCCACCTCTGTGAGGTCCTTTGGCTCCCATGGCTTAGCCTCCATGGGGGGCACCCTGGGCTGCTACCCAAAACCCCAAAGGTCAAAAAGGGGGCTGAAAGGATAAAATAAAATAGAAGCAAGATCCTGAAGAGGGGAGCAGAGCCCCAACACCCTGTGGGGGTGCAGTCGAGCTTGCACTGCTTGGGGGGCACCTTCCCACCTTTTTCTCTCCCCCCCTCCCCTTTTGCTTTCTCTCCCAACAAAAAGAATTTGGCTATAATTCCATAGGGTGGGGGTCGTGCCCCTCCAGCCACGTTGTGTCCTGAGAGCAGGTGGCTCCCCCCCTTTCCAGCCCCCCACAAACTACTCACAGCAGCTGAGACTGGGTGTTCGGGTGGCTTGGAGGTGATCTGCACCTGGGGGGCCCGTGGGATCCGCAGTGCGCTGGCCAGCAGCCGGGAGCCCCGCTGGAAGCCCCACATGGCGACGGCAGGGTGAGCGTGCCACTCACTGCGGCCAGCTGCAGCTGCCCAGCATGTCACGGCTGCCACCGCCCACCCTCAGCACGGGACCTGCTGCTCACCCAAGGGAATGGTGGCGGAAAACCCTTAAACAGCAAGATTGTCCCAAATCACTCACTAAATGTTTTTTTTTCCTTTCCTTAAGCGTTGGGGTTTTTTTCCTCCTAGCAGCACCCAGCTCCCTGTGCCTCCCAGGTCAAACCTCATGTCCTTGGTCAACAAGGTGGGTCCTCTCTGCGAGCAGACCTCTCCTGCTCCCCAGCTTTTTAAAATTTACAACTTTAAAACTTAATGTACTTTTGGGGTTTTTTAAGCTGTTGCAGACGTGATGCCTGATCTTCTCAGTCTGATTGTAGTGAACTGGACCTTGCTCATCCTGTCTGTGGCAATGGCTTCTCCATCTTCTGTTGCGGCTCAGTGTTTGAGTCTGCTCAAAACCGTGTATGCATGGGCTCCTCCGTGTGTGGTGTCTGTCCAACAAGCCCGTCGGCCACGGGCTGTCTAAGGTGCTGTCAGGTCTGTTGCTGGTGTTTGATCAAGTTGGGCTGGAGTTTGCAAAAGCAGCTCCCAACTTGCCCCGACCTGAGAGCAGAAGTGGCTGAAAGCTTTCAGCTTGGCTGTTGTTCCTCCGGTGTTTGGGTGCTTGTCAGCAGGAGAAATTGTGCTCTTGCAACTTCAACACGTGCCTGCTTTGCTGAATAACCCAGCTGTGTCCTTTTCTTGCCTAAAATCCGCTCTGTAGGAAGTTTGCCAGGATTTGTATGGACCCATTCAGAGTTCTCCTTCCTGGGGCTGGGAATGCCACCTTGCTCTCCCTGACTCTCCTTGCAGCTCCTGGGGCTTCTTCGTGATTGCAGCAGGCTCTTCTGTGGGGTGAAACTGGGTCTTGTCTTCAGGAGGTCAGAGCTCTTCCCAGAACATCTGTCTCGGGAAGGTGCAGGCTTTTACCTTAAAAACAGCACGATGGGCTACAGGGGCCGTGGCTGGTCAAGCATACATTTGTTGATGAAAGATGACGCTGAAATTTAAAAGCGGCAACTGAATCCTCTTACCTTATATCTGCTGCTTTCAGCTGGCTTTCCAAAGGATTTCTCTTTCATTCCCTGCCCATCAGAGCCTCTTCCCGACCAGCTGACAGTCAGTAGTCTCTCTGTGCAGCAGACACAAAGCTGGGAGGTGGCGGAGTCTGACAGTGAAGATATTTTGAGCAGTTTCGCAAAACATCTGCCCTGTGAGACAAAGGAAAGGAGTAAGTGACCTCCAGGAAGCCCCCCTAGGTGACATCTCACACTCATCGACTTCTCCCTTAGCGTTAGTTGATTTTCTCGAGCAAACCCATGTTGGGTTGTGCCTCTGCATGCTGCTTGTTGTGACAGAAATATGTGACGGCTCTGCTCTCCTTGTCAGAAAGCAGTATCCAGCCGCCCCCCTCTGGGTCTCGAGCTCCATTTCGCCAGCCTAAACCCGATGGATGACCCGTCTGCTCAGGGGACTCGTCAAACCAGGGCCACGATGCCGCACGCAGCGTGGCCACCCCAGCCTGCCGCTTGCTGGCACCAAAGCAGGCGTCCCGAGTTCCCCCTTGCTGCTGACCCCCCCTGCCCCGTGTTCAGCATTTTAGGGTGTGAAGGAGAGGGCAGTGTTCCTGTGCCTGGGGCCCTTCCTGAGAACCTCCCTAGGAACCTTTTGCTCCCTAAACTCCCCATCTGTGGCAGATGCTTGCGATGAGGAGTGGTGCTGGGATTAAGGGGGTGACAGCAAGAGTGGCCACACTGGTGCTGGGCAACTGTGACGGGTTCTGCTGTTTTTGATGAACAGTAGGAGAATAATCCTGTTGTTGGGAAGTAAAGCCTTGCAAATTTTGTTCTAACAGGAGCCAAGTGAAAGGACCAATTAAAGTCCTTGAGAAACTGGAGAAACAGCTGGTGGTAAAGGACAGATGTAGTTAATGGATTTCCCCTGAAATTACCAGGGAAACTTGTCTGTGCCCTGACTTACGCAGAGAAAATCGTCCTGTGCAGATGAATAAAAAGAAAAAAGCCTCGAGAAACCCTCCGTTCTTGTCACAGCGCGATGGGCTACTTTGAAAAAGCTACATCAGGGTTCGAGGAGGTTTTGGTTTGCTGTGAGAAAGGCCTTTTCTGAAAAGGAGTATTTCAGTATTCCCGTCATGGAGCAAAGGAAGCCAAGTGAGTGTCTGCGGGGTCAGTGGGGGGAGTGCCGGCTGCTGGGGGCTCTTGCGCCCAGAGCCTTCCCCAGGGGGTCTCCGCGCTGGCAGGCTGTGTGTACCTGCCCCTGCCGCAGGCTCACCATGCCTGGACCAGCCGACGGTCGTGAATATTAAAGACTAAATTAAACTTGCTGTGGTAAGGTATGGGTTTAAATCCTCGAATATGAAAGGAGCAGAGCTGGGAGCAAATGTTAATGGTTGGGCTCTGCCCTTCGCTGCCCATCGGGATTGCTGCAAGGCACCTCTATCTGCAGCGACAGGGCTGCTCCAGCCAGGCTCTGCTCTGCGGGGAGCATCTGCCTCCTCGGCTGCTCGCCCGGGAGCTGGTGAGCAGAAGACCAGGAGCAGCTGGCACAGGAGAGCTCTTTGACCCTTTTCACCCCTTGTTTTGGTAGGGAAGGCATACAGCAGCTCTTTCTTAACCAGCCACCCTTGCTGCTGCTTCTCCTTTTCCTCAGCTTCTTCCCTGCGTGTTTTCTGGTAGGAACACTGTTCCCAGACACATTACGTGTGCTCATGGAAAACCCGCCCTTTGCTCCTGTTCCGCACGGCTGGACCCAGAGGTAGGACAAACAACACTGCCTTTGGCTGTGCCCTCTGTCTGTTCCCTACAAGCTCATGCCATTGTTTCCAGCGCGGTCTCTGGTTCAGGTTCCTCCTGACTGACTGCTGTCCCCGCTCTCTCTGGGGCTGGCAGTGGTGGGCTTGAGGCTGAATCTGGAGGGGCTCGTCCTGCCTCGCTCAGGAGCAAGCGGTGAGGAGCCTTCACCTTCCCCAGGCAGCAGCCAGCAGGGAGCCGTGGTGCCGTTCACTGCTGCTGGACCAAGGAAACACATTTTTGCTTCCTTAATGCTGATGGCAGCTTTGCTTGAGTCAGACGGTGGCTTTTCTGCGGATTTGCAGAGAACAGATGTATAATATCTATCCTGTAAAGGTTGGATTGTTCAATAAGATAATCCCCCTCTCAGGGTGCCGGCAGTGGGTTGGTCAGAGACGCAGCATCTGGCTGCAGTGCTCAGTGTCCCCCTGCCCGTGGGGACAGCACCGCAGGTCTCCCTGCTGAGGGACGTTTGTCTCTGCAAGGACCAAAGCTGCTGCATGGGGTGGGATGGAGAAACTGCTGCTGTGATGCCCCTCTGACACGTCATGGATACAGGCAGCGCTTGATGGGGCTGAGAAGGGAACCTCGAGGATTCTCCTGCTGCAGGAGCGTGGAGGCTGAGCACGAGCTGGGGCTGCCCCACATGCGGGCTGAGCTCAGGGGTGGCCCATGGCATGTGGGGGGAGCAGGGAAGGCTTTGAGGTGCAAGAGACATAGGGTCAAGAGACAGGCGGACCTGGGAGCCTCCATCTTGTAGTGAGCATTGACAAGTGAGCTGGAGGCATGTCTGGGATCTGGGGGGAATACCCATCCATTTAGACCCAGGGTAATTTGCTTTTTTTTTTTTCCCTTTTTTTTTTTTTTTCCTTCCCTTCTACTCCCCTGAGACTGGGTTTGTAACTCCTGTGCTGCCCTGTGCTGATGGGGGGTGGAAGTGTCTCTGTGGGGGCTGCCACCTCCTGTGCCGAAGGGCACGGGCATGCTGTGGGGCTGGTCAGGCCGCTGCTTTCAGCTCTTGTGGGATCTGCAGTTTGCTCACCTGTGACACGGGGCAGCAGAGGCTTCACTGGGGTCAGGGACCCACGTGCCCTGCTGTGGCTGCTGGCTGCCCTGGGGATTTGGCTGGTCAAACGCGGTCACAGATCTCTCTGGAGAGCAGTGCTCCAGCCAGGCGAGAGCCCAGGCATGGCCAGGCTGGGGCAAGGAGCCTGCTGGGGACGTGTGCCACGGCCAGGGCAGTGTGGCCCTGGCACAGCCCAGCCTGGGGAGGGTGGGCTCCTCTGTGCATGGTGGCAGTGCCCTGGGGACAGCTTAGTAAAATGCTGCTTGGTCTGTAACTGGCCTTCAGAAGTGCACAGAGACACATGGGGTGGGGAGAAGTGGGGCTGGGTGCCAGCAGTGCCCCTGCGGCACGGGCTGTCGGGGTGGGATGCTTGCTGGCACCCGTGCCGTGCCCAGAAACGTGTGCGGCGGTGGGGTCTCGGGCAGGGAGCCAGGGAAGGCACCCGAAACTGAAGCCTGGACCTGTTCCCTCCGAGAGCTGGCAAGGAGAAGGGTTAAAGCATGGCCTGGGGCAAAGGTTGGTTATAGTGCATGGTTCTTTCTGTGAGGTGCTTTGCTGGAGTGCTTTTTCTGTCTGCTTTGCTGGAGAGCAGCCACAGCCCCTCGCCGGGGCCCTGCGGCATGCCTCGGGCAGCTCGTAGGCCAGTCCTAGCAGCCTGGGGTTTCCTCTCTCCATTCCTCCTTCCTCAGAGCACGAGGCAGCCCTGGGACCTCCGTGCTCCCCACTGTGGGCAGTGTCATCTCAGCAAACACCTGCACATCAGGACTTACTTGTATTATTTTTTTTTTAAGGAGGGAGGGAAAAAAGTTATTTCCTTCCTTCTTTCTCGGTGGGGTGACTTCCGTCCTTCCCGCTGCGAGAGCCCGACAGCCACCCCCGCCGCAGCCGGCGTTCGTACTCAGCCCCGGACCAAAGGCAAGGTCTCGTTCTCTGACCCCCCATTAGGGTTTGGCTCTTGGTTTTGATCTTCCTGGAGGCAGGAGCAGGGGGTTTATCGCAATTCAGTCTCCAGCGTCGCCTGGCGTGAGGAAGCGGAGCCGGCCCCAGTGCTGCCAGCAGCTGGCTGCGGCCAGGGAGGGACTTTGGGGACAGTCAGCCTGGGCTGGGCGCTCTGGCCACGCTTGTGCGGCCCCGGTGGGCTTGCAGCTCTGCCCGGGGAGTTCTTGGTGCCTTGTTTTACCCTCTGTATTATTCTGGAGCTTAGCATTGCCAGGCACCAGCTACAGCTCCCTTCTGTACAGCTCTGTTTGTATGTGTCTATAGCTATACATATATTTAATATATACTTATATGTATGTTTACGTGTTATATATAAATATATAAAAGATATCTATACAGATCTGTATTTTTATATATATGTATAAATGAAATAAAAGGCTCCTATCCTAGTAAGCCAGTAGCTGAAGCTGAGCTAAACATGTGAGTGAGAAGCAGCATCGGGTGCAGCGAGCTGGGCGATGGGGAGCCACTGAGGCCACAGAAGGGCATTTGACAGTGTCCCAGAACAGCACTGGGAGGAAAGGGGGGAAGGTGGCTGCGTTGTATTGGAAGAAACTGGTGAGCCTCTGTCACGGAGGAGAAGAGGGAAGGAAGTTGGAGAAGTGATGTAGCCAGTGGGTGGGTGAGGTTTGGGCGAGCTGGGGGGAGCCTTGCTGGGCTGGGAGGCAGCTGGAGCCAAGGGGGAGCGAGGGGGGCTGCAAAGGGGGAAATGAGCCCAGGTGGGGGAGAGCTGCCCAGGCACTGTGGGGGAGGCTGCAATGGAGGGTGCTGGTAGAGGTGCCGGTGGAGACCAGACGGGAAGCTAAAAGAAACACAGACCCTAGGAACATAGCGAGGCAGGTGAGCTGCCAGCCTTGGTGGTGAGCAGGGTGGTCCAGGAAGGTTTTGGAGAGAGAGGCAGCTTGCAGCCCCTGCTTTGGGCTGGTGTCAAACTGCCACGCTCAGCCTGCTCCGGCTTGGTCCGTTCGCCACTTGCCCCAGACTCTTGTTGTTCTGCAGCTCGGCTTGGTTCAGAAATGGCCGATGGCAAGGAGGACCCCGCTGTGTTCACCTCTGCCTCTCTGCCCTCGGACCCACGGCTGCTGGCGACGGTGACCAACGCTTACCTGGGCACCCGCGTGTACCGGGACATCCTCCACGTCAACGGCGTGTACAACGGGGCGGTGGGAGACACGCACCGTGCTGACGTCCCCAGCCCCCTCAACGTCAGGATGGTGGTGCCTGCTGCGGACAGCCCGGCAGAGACCTTCGCCTTGGACACCCGGACGGGTGAGCAGCCGAGTGCGGGCGGGCACCTCCCTGTCCTGCCGCCTCTGGACCTTCAGAATCTGGAGCATCCACCGCTCTTCTGTCCCGCTGCTGGTGACCCCCTTCTAGAGTTTAAAGTCTCTTTGCCTGGGTTGCCTCTTCCACAAGGTCACATCTGTCTTCTCCCCATTTTATGTTCACCTGCGGGGTGGTGTTCTTCCAAAGTTGTGTTGGAGCGAGTGGAATAAGAGCGACTTTCAGACTGTATCTCAATCCCTGTTGGAGCCAAGCTTGGAAAACACAGTTTAGTCATGAAGCCTGATGAAACATTCTACAGCATAGATCTCTGTGGCTTGGCCAGATTCAGTGTGTTAACAGTCAAAAAGCTCTGTTTGCATCTGGACCTGGGAAAAGGTGGTTCCTTTGCCAGCGAGAGCCAGTAGATAGGGCTGAAATGGGAGCCTGGGGCAGAACATTGGGACCTGAGGGTTCAAAAGGCTGATGGCTCATATTGTGCTCACAGGAACCTTCAGCCACGTGCTTCAGTCAACAGACTATGCAGCCACCCAACAGATCTACGCTCACCATTCCCTCATCCACTTGATGGCCTTCAGCATCACCATCCAGCGATCAGCTCACGTCACCCGACCCATCACGGTCCAGCTCCAGACTCCTTTTGTGACAAAGAGCCAGGACCTGGACCTGAGCCAAGGACCAGACTTCCAGGGAGCACAGTGAGTTTGGGTGACGGGGGCACCCTGCCCTGAATACACCCTTCGTGGGCTGTTGCGTGCTGCCCTGCTCACCGTTAGGAAGTAAATTGCAAAGTAAGATTAGAGCAAGACTGAAATACTAAGTAGTGTGGAGGCTTGTGCAAACCTGCTTCTTCCAGGCAGGTATATAAAATGTTAGGTATTGAAATGTTTTTATTAGTTGCAACTCCAGAATAATTACATGTAAAAGAGCACCAAAGGCCACAGGGACTAGATGTGATGACAAAGAAATGAGTGTGGGGAAGACAGTGAGTCTGGGGGAGGTGACCTCTGGAAGTGGCTTCCTGGGGCTGGGGACCAACAGCAAGGAGTGTCGCTCACCCGTGCTTTGAGGGTGGGACGGCAGCTGAGTTGAAGCGTGGGGACAAGGAAGCTTCCGCCCTAGGTGGGACAGGAGCCTGGTGCTCGACTGCCAGTGGGAGGTCCCCTCTGCATGAGTGGACATGCATGGAGTCCCACCTGCTCCGCTTTCCCTTCACCTGTCTCTTGCTGCCTCCCACAGCTACGTCTACGGGAAGACGCTGGTTCCTGAGGTGGAGGGGGGACCTCGTCCCACAGTTCACATGCTCTGGACACCGGTGCCGCAAGCCTTGACGTTGCATGGGGAGGAGCGGGAGCAATCCTGGGAGTTCCTGACGGCCGTGGCTGAGAGCGAAGAGGAGGTGAAGAAGAGCTACAGTGAAGGGCTGGCCCTTATCGCTGCTGGCTCCCTGCACTCCTCCCATGCCCAGGCATGGGCCACGCTGTGGCAAGGCTGCTGCATCGACCTGGACGGACCTCTGCCTTTGAGGCAGGCCCTCTATGGCTGTCTCTACTACCTGCTGAGTGCCATCCCACCCCGTGGGAGCCCGGGATTCCTCTTCCATGGCATCAGCCCTGGCGGCTTGTCCAACGGCACTCAGGGCGAGGACTACTGGGGCCATGTCTTCTGGGACCAGGTGGGTGGAAGCCATGGCAACCTGGGGGCTTTGCACGGTGACTGGGGTGGAGAAGAGTCAACAGGAGGTTGGCGGGAGCTTCCTCCTTACTCCCAAGTAGGGGCACCTTGGCACCAGCCCCTTGCTGGCGAGCATCCTCCTGCTCCTTTTGTACCGGCGACCCAGACTCAGCTCAATTCCTGTAGTTGCTTATCTGGGTTGTCCTCTAACTCGAAAGCAAATTGCCTAAATCAAGGCTAGATGCCTGGGGCTGCTGCGTAGCTGATGGGGGCAAGGGGTCGAGAGAGACCCCACCACAGGGCAGCCCCCTTCCCCAGGCTGAGGGCTGGGGCTGAGGTGGTTGGGGTCACTCCCCCAAGGGGGCTGCAGTGACTAGCTTGGAGCACGGCCACCAACTTTTAGCTATTTAAACCAAAGCAAGCTGAAACCTGCCCTTCTTCCAGCTTCAGCAGGCTTCAGGCATCAGCGAGCCCTGTTGTGTCCAAACCACTGAAAAAACCCAGAATTGTTTTCCACGATGGGCACATTTTAAACGTAGGATTGGTTGTGCTCAATAAGCTGGCTGGGCTGGGTGGCTTTGCCCCTGCCAGAAGCTCAGAACTGCTCTCGGGGCAGCCACGCTGAATGTGTGCACATCTCTGTGGCTGAACGGTGATGGCATGGCGTGGGCAGGAGACGCTGCTGCATGGTGTTGAAGCTCCTGTGCTAAATCTGGTCTGGTCTTTTCAGTGGGCAAGGGCTTTTCAGTCCTGAAGAGCTTGTGTGTTTGCTTCCTGGTGACACATGTGGTTTTGACCTTCTCCAGAGCCTCTGGCTTTGGAGGACCCACGCATCCCTTCTCTTGCTGGATGGGAGGTCCTGCTGAGATCACCCCAGTGAGGTACCCAAGAGCAGCAGGCATGGGCAGAAACAGTCCCTCATGGATTTATCCCTTTTAATGACCCCACAGTCATTAAAATTACAAAATAGTTACCACCTTTAAGTAGTAGCAAAATCACGGTCAGAGCATTTGGGATGGGGGCGGACTTGAAGAGTGAAACTGGTGGGAGCGTTTGGGTGCCCCACCAGCCAGTCCCACCGCCTTGCCTTGCTTGGATGTTTGCAGGACACCTGGATGTTCCCGAACATTTTGCTGTTTTATCCTGAAGCTGCCCGAGCCATCCTGGAGTACCGGATTCGCACGCTGGAAGGAGCCTTACACAACGCGCAGGAGCAAGGCTACAAGGTGGGGACAGAGGTGTTGGGCTGAGGGCAACGCCACCCAGCCACTGGCAGCCAGGAGGACAGCTGGGCTTGGCTCTTCCTCTCTGGCTCTAGTTTTAGCCAGGGGCTGTGAGCAGGGCATGGCCCGCAGGTGGTGGACCAGGGAGAGCATCTCAAGATGCTGTGCTCAGCTGCGTCATGGGTGTCTCCTGGCAGGGTGCTAAGTTCCCGTGGGAGAGTGCAGCCACTGGCCGGGAAGTCTGTCCTGAGGACATCTATGGAGCCCAAGAAATCCATGTCACTGGGGATGTTTTGATGGCCTTTGAGCAGTATTACTGCACCACGCAGGTAAAGGGAGCATGTGCCACCTGGATGGCCTGCTGGCAAGGTCTGCAGGGCATCTGGTGGTGATCACTGTCCCTTCCCAGAGAAACTGCTGCTATCTGCTCCTGTCAGAACTGCCGGTAGCGCCCCAGGGTCCCTTCTTCAGCCCTGCCTCCTCTGTCCTTCTCCTCTTGGGCGGCTCAGCATCCTGTTGGCTCAATCCAGGCCAGTTTTCTGACATTTTCTCCTGCTACATCCATCTCCTTAGATCTGCTGTCCTCCTGCTGAGTTTGGGTCTGGTTGAGTCTCCCTCACATCCCTGTTTTTCTCTGGCTTTGGCTCCATCCAGGACCAGAAGCTGTTCAGGGAGGACGGAGGCTGGAAGCTGGTGGGTGCTGTGGCTCAGTACTGGTGCAGCAGGATGGAGTGGAGCAAGGAGGAGCAGTGCTACCACATCAAAGGTACTTCTGCAGCTGCCAGACCTGTTTGTAGAGAAGGGGTTTGCGAGCAGAGGCTCGGAGTCCCTCCAGCCAGACCCGGATGGGAGTGCACTGGCTCTTCAGATTCCTGCCCTCTGGAACATCTCATAGATGATATTTGTGTCTGTGTGAATATGTAACCAGATGTTCAGCTCTCTTCCAGTGGCACAGTATCAGTTGTTTCTTCTCTCAGCCCCTTGCCACTCACAGGGCATCTCTAGAAGTCTCCTTCCATGGTGGTACGAGCTGATGCCACAAGCAGAAGTGCCTTCAGACCTGCTGTTGTGACTGGTGGCACTTAGAGAAGGCAGAGTGCAAGGGCTTGGGAGAGGAAGGAGTTTTCTAAGTGTTTTCTAAGAGACCTGAATTTAAGTCCTCCAGGAGACTGCAGGAGTTTAATCCCTTGAAGGACATCTGGTGCTGTTGGTGCCAAACGAGCTCAACTGCTGGTGTGTCTGGCAGGGCAGAGGGTGCCTCCGCAGGCAGCCGTCACGTAAACCAGTGCAAGTTAATGCTGATGGCTGCTTCTGAAAACGGATGCCAAGGGGGAAGAGAAGTGAGGGAGATGTGTTTGTGGAAAGGGTCTGGAGGAGAAGGCTGGGTTAGAGTGAAGGGGTCTGTGTGAAACTGAGGCGGTCAGAGCTGGAAGAGCCCTTGGGTTTGCTGCCCTTGGAGCAAAGGTCCTTGGAGGTATCCCCGGTGCCCACAGGGGAGTCACATATTTAAATGTCTATTTTCACATTTCTCTTGGGAAGTGGCCATCTCTCCTCCTGGGGACAATCTGCACAAAAGCAGCAAAGGAGGGAACTGAGCTTCTAGAGAGGGAAAGGTTTAATGACTTGATCAACTTGATGGAATGACTTGAAAGAATTAGTGACTTGAAGGTCACCTTGCCTGTGATGTGAGGGGGATGCCCTCAGGCTGAGGTACCTGCTGCTCGTCAGCCACAGCCATACGCTGGGTTGTTTCTCCTTCACAAGCAGCACCGCTCGTGTTCTCTGCTAAGCATTGCACCCAGGTCTCTGTGGGATCCCACCAGCAGCAGAGGGGCAGCACCTTGGCACAGGGACCCCCGGCGCTGCAGCGGGGGTGTCCCCCTCTCGTGCTGCTTCCCTGAGGATGAGCACCAAGCCATGCCAGACCTGGGGTGTGCTGCGGTGTGAAGTGTCCCCTTCCTCTTCCTCCAGGTGTCATGCCCCCGGATGAGTACCATCACCAGGTTGATAACTCTGCATACACCAACGCCGTGGCACAGCGGAGGTAACACGCGTGCCTTCTCGAAGCCTGGCCCATCTCTCTTCTTTTCTGCCCAGCTGTCTGGCAGGGATAGGAGGCAGCAGGGCTCCAGCATGGGATGTGCCTTTCCTCCCCTCGCATGCCTCTGTCCGAGCGGGTCTCCTTCGCCAGCCTTCACCATCAGCGGAAGGGAGTAGGTGGTCCCATGGCTCCATCTGGCCTGGTTCAGGTGGCCACATGAGAGCAAGGAGTCTCGCTTCACAGGAGGGCTTCTCTCCCTGCCTTTAGTGAGGTGTCTGTGCAACTACACAGCTGGAGACATCTAAAGCTAGAGGAACGGACTCCCGACTCCAGCGATGAAAGCTGTTACCCCAAGCTTAAACTCTGACCTGTGTGCTTTCAGAGTAGTTGCTGCTTTGCAGTTACGGCTCAATTAGTCCTTTCTCTTCCCTTTCTTCTCTTCCCGGCTCTGAGGGGGGGACAGGCACCTGTGCCTGATGGAGAGCACTGTTCCTCGCTGCTTTTCAGCTTAAACTTTGCAGCTGATGTTGCTCGGGACTTCTTGATCCCTGTGCCAGAGGAGTGGGTGGACTGTGCCCAGAAAGTCAAAGTGCCCTTTGATGCGGAGAAGAAATATCATCCCGAGTACGACGGTTACAGCCCAGGTGAGCGGAGAGGCAGCAGCCAACCCCTGAGTTGGCCACTGCTCACTCTTTGTAAGTCTGCGAGAAGTGGGGACCCTGACTGCTCCAGACACAGGAAGCGTGGCTGGGGGGTTGGCTGGAGTAAGAATCCCCAGCATTGCTCCCCAGGTGCAGCATTTAGGCTTTCCACACTGGCAAATGGGCTTGTAGAAGTTTTTCCTGCCTCTTAGTGGCTCTTTTATCATTAGTGGGCTCATAAAATTAGAAAATTTGGGAGCGTGGAGAGTAGGAAGAGACTTTTAGCCCTGGGCTGCAGTTGCTGTGGTTGCTATGAACCCACTGCTGACAGTTAGGTCTGTCTTTCCAAGGCCAAGGGCCGCGTGTTGCCCATCCAGAGCTCCCTGGCCCTCTAGAAGTGGAAGGACCAGTTCCAGTGGTAATGCCTGCCCAGTTAAGTGCCCCTTTTCCCATAGTTAGGGGCAGGGTAGCCTGGATGCACGGGATCCTGGGAGCTATTCCTTCACACCTGGAGCTCAGGTGATGCCAGGCTGGATGCCATCACGTTAGGGCTGTGCCAGCGTCCCGCCTCAACACAGCAGCAAGGACAAACCATAAGCTGCTGCTCTGGTCTGCCTGTAGCAAGGCAGCAATGAGTTGTCCTCCCTGCAGGTCCACTGCCTTCCCCCTGCTGGTGTGGCATTTGTTGTTCTAAGCTGATGATTCTGTGAGAGGTTTGTTCCCCATGTGAGTAAACAGAGCATCAGCCAGCCAGTTGTTCCTGGCTGGCATACGTGGTCTGACCAGCTCCTTTCCCCAGGTGAGCCTGTGAAACAAGCTGACGTTGTCTTGCTTGGGTTCCCGCTGATGCACCCCATGAGCTCTGAAGTCCGGAGAAATGACCTGGAGATGTATGAGCCCGTCACTGAGCTGGATGGGCCAGCCATGACCTGGGTAAGGAAAGGGGGAAAGCCGAAGCTGGGATTCATCCCCGAGGTGGTTGTTTCCATCCAAGTTAGGGACCACCAGCCCCGTCAGCAGACACGATTTGTCAGACCTGCTTTAAATTCTAAGGGAGTGTGAGGAGTGCGGAGCTAGAGGAGTGCACCAAAGGTGTCGGTCCTGGGTCAGAAGGATGCTGGCGGTGGGGTCCCTCAGAAGCTTTTGCTGCATTGCTGCCCCTGGGGAGCAGCAGCAGGTGAAAGGCTGTTTCTCTCTCTGGCAGAGCATGTTTGCGGTGGGCTGGCTGGAGCTGAAGGAGGTCCAGAGAGCCCAGAGCCAACTGAACAAGTGTTTCAGCAACATCACGGAGCCCTTCAAGGTTAGCTGCATGGTGTGGGTGCTTCCCTGTGACAAACGCCTCTTGCTTTTATCTTGCCTGCTCCCAAGTAGGTTGTGTCACACTGAGAGGCATCGCTTGGGCTGCAGCCCATGCTGACGGCACTTGTGGTCACCAGGTGATTATTACATTGGGCTTGGTGGTTGCACGCTCCATCTCCTCTCTGTGTGCTTCCAAAGAGCAGTGAGGAGGCGTCTGATTCCTATCAGGCAACACAAAGCCATGGGTCGCTGTCGTACACCCTCTAGGCTTCCTTCTGCCTAGGAATGGGAAGGGGCATGGAGATGGTGCTATTCAGGGACGCATCAAAGCCCACCCACCACCTCATGCCGGGATGGGCAGCAAGGCATGGTCATTGCAGCACCCCAGATAGGTGACAGTGACGATGATAAGCGTGTTCAACCCCTCAAAACTGCGTGAAGAGTCCCAGTGCAACTGTTGAGTCATTTATTTCTCTTGCTGGAGCAGATCTGGGTGGAGAACTCAGACGGGTCGGGAGCTGTGAACTTCTTGACAGGGATGGGTGGATTCCTGCAAGCTGTCCTCTTTGGCTACACAGGGTTCAGGTGAGACCTATCTTATGTTGCATTTAATTTCTAAGCAACTACATATCACTTGAAACCTTACTGTTCATCTGCAGCAATGTGGTTTTACTCATGAAAAAGTCAAGGAACTTGCAGCATCCAGAATATCCTGCCAAGCTCCCAGCAGGCAATGACAAACAGGAGCGTTAATGTTCCTGGATGAACTGGGAACAGTTAGTCACTGGTGGGGAAGAGGGTGGAGATATCAGAAATGACAAGTTTTGGTTTGTTCCTCCTCCAGCTGCGTCAGTGTTAAAGCCATTGGCTTCAAAAGGCAGCATGGCAAGGCCAGTGCCGGTCTCTCCGGCACTGGCTGACACCCCCGGTGAAGAGGGACATCCCTGATTCCGGGGTTGTGGCTAGCCCACATCATTTTGATGCCTGCATGCCAGAACCACGTCCCGACCTGCCTGCTCCATAGGTGGCTGTTGCTTTGGTTTCTTCACCAAGTGTGGATGAAGCTTAGGGACGATGACCCACCAAATACGTGGGCCGTTTGGCTCAGTAGTTGCAGAGAAAAGTCCCTACAGTCACCCTGCAGGCAAACAGAAGTCTGCTTCTAACGACACCTTATAGGCTGTAGGCTTCTTAAGGGGACTGCTGTAAACAGAGACCCCACACCGAGCTGCTGCAGGTGTGTTCCCGCTGTAAAGACTGGAAAAGGATTTGGAACAGGGAAGCGGCTCTTTCCGTGTCACTTGATGAGTTAGTGGCGCGTTTGGGAAGCTGAATGCCATTTGCTAAGTCTGTCCTCTGGCTCAGCCATAACATCCCCTGCCTCCCTCGGATGTGGTGTGGAAAGACCCTCTGCATCCCCCCAAAGCCATCTGCCATGCGTGCGGCGCTGCAGACCTCTGCAGAGGAGCGTGCCCAGCCGGCATCGCCACGGCATCAAAATACCTTAGAACAACCATTAAGCTGCTGATGTAATTTCAAAGCTGTGTCTCTTATCCAAAGCAGTCCGGTGGTTTCTACCCTGAAGCAACAGTCTCCTGAGCGTATTCTTAGTTTAACTGAGGATGGATCAAACTGACAACCCTTTTGGTTTCCAGCGAAACCTTTTAGCACTAACTCTGTGGTTCTACTCTGTGTGTGTGGCCAGAAGTTGCCGAGAAACCCACTGGTTTCTTGGTGGAGCTGGGCGTGAGCTGCGGTATTCCCAGCTGAAAACCTCAATCCCAGCTTTCGCGAAGCCCGACGGTCCTCAGATGCTCCTTGCGTGTTGGGCCGGGCCCTCCCAGCACAGGCTCAAGCCACAGGCTTTGGGGCTCCAGCCAAGCTCCTGCAGATGTTGAGGTGACATTTATGTGTCCCTCCAGGTCACGCTCTTGCCTTGCCCATGGTACGCGGTGGATCCTGCCTCGTGCTGCCCTGCTGCTGAGGCTCTCCACTGTCTTGAGCCTCTCCTGAGTCCCCTCCAGCCCACTGAGTCCTCTCCACATGTTAGGGAGTGATGGGCAAGAGCTCTCATGTCAAGATTTGAGTAGGAGATAACAGTGACTGTTGTCTTTCCTCATCCAAAGCCCAAACGCACCAGCGGGCTCTGTTTGACCCTGGGTAAGGGCTTGCAGAAAGGATTCAAGCTGTTTTCTTGATTTTTGTATCTTGATCTGTATACGTGAAGGAGCACATACAGCAGTGCTGAATCTAAGTCCTTTCAAACCAGTGAAGGTGGGAGCTGATGTGGGTTGCCCAAGGTCACCTTGCCAACCCACTTCGGTCACAGCTTGGGCAAGTGAAAACCAAGCTGTGTGGCCACATCTTCGTTGACATGGCAAATTACAGAGAGGGTCAGCACTAGTGGTCAGGTGTGTCTCATGATTCAGTTGAGTGGCACCTCCAGGAGCATCCCCACCAGGTGTGAGGTGAGCTCCCATAATCTCCTCACCACCGTGGTACAGCTTGCCGAGGAACGGCAGGTGAGAACAAATACCTGCTGCGAGGTATTTGGGCTGAAGCTGAGTGTCCATCCTAAACATCCCAGCTACTGCCATCTCCTGAGCTGCTCATGTGGCTGGGACAGAGTGCCATGCGTGGCCCACGGCCTGTGCTGTAGGTTGGTGTGACCAGATTTCAATGGCAATTCCTGCCTGGGATCCACGGCCACCTCTGCTCCTTCCCATGCCCCATTCCCCTCCCTGTCTCTGAGCAGGGCGCTCCTGAAGTTTAGCCAGCATCGCTGCTGCTGAAGCCAACCTCTGAACCGGAGTGGGGAGCTGAGCTGTCTTGGAAGAAAAAAAAAATAAAATTTTTTGCTCTTTCTTGTTAAAAAAATAAAATCCAACCTAATGGAAAGCACAGAGCCCAAGTAAGGGACTGGAAAGGGGGACAGGAATGGCCTCAGGTGCCAGGCTGTGAAATCACAGCCCAAGTAGCTCTTCACCAGATGCTTCATCCGTGTGCTCAGGGTTTGCCTGGAGATCCTTGGGATGCATCACGGACACTCTGCCCAGAGATGCATGGCATAACGGGGGAGGCCTCCGGGATGTGTGAGGCTGGGCTGCAGAGGGTCTTTCCACACCACATCCGAGGGAGGCAGGGGATGTTATGGCTGAGCCAGAGGACAGACTTAGCAAATGGCATTCAGCTTCCCAAACGCGCCACTAACTCATCAAGTGACACGGAAAGAGCCGCTTCCCTGTTCCAAATCCTTTTCCAGTCTTTACAGCGGGAACACACCTGCAGCAGCTCGATGTGGGGTGGAGGACACAGGGTCTCTGTTTACAGCAGTCCCCTTAAGAAGCCTGAAGCCTATAAGGTGCCATAGGGATAGGGGGAGGTGGCTGACCGCTTGGTAGCTACCCTCTGTCCCCACCACTGATGTGCTCCTGCCTTTCCAGGATCACCCGCTCCAGCCTCCGCTTCAACCCTGCCTTTCCTGATGACATCAACAAGTTGAAAGTCACTGGTGTCTCCTACTTTGGCAATAAACTGAAGTTCATCATCACTAAAGAAGTGATCAGGATCAAAGTGACTGAGTACGCCCGGGAGCCTCCAGCACCTCCCCTGGAAGCTGTGCTGGAGGAGTCAGGGCAGCGGTTTCCCCTGTGGGAAGGTAAGGTGTCATCACCTGGGACTGCTTCCTAAAAATAGACAATTTGGGGGAGAAACCGTTCCCGTATCTCACACAGGTTGGGTTTTGTTGTAGGACAGAGCGTCTCCTTCCCCACGGCGGCTGGCTGGATTCAGAGGTCATCCACCGAGACATTTTAAACCTTGGTTGATCTGGGATTTACGCCCCCCGCCCCCCCCCCCCCCCCCGCCCCCCGCCCCGAGGCAGCAGAAACCAGCTGAAGAGTGGATGTCTGCAGAGGGGGAGGGGGAAGGGGAAGGTGGAGGTCCCAGGCTGTGCCATAAACCCTTTGCCCCCATGGGACTGCATGCTGTCTGCATGGCCCTGGGGCGGGGTGGTGGGCTCAGGGCTGTCACTGTGGCTGCGGTGGCAGCAGCTCCCGGTGGTGCTGAGCATCCTCGTCTGTGCCAGGGGGCAGTGAGCCCCCTGACTCCCCTTCATGTGCCTTCGGTATCTCTCGCTTAGCAGAGGAGGTGAAATAAAGCCTGAAAGCGACTGTTTTAAATGCATTATCTAAACACTCATGACTTGTTTCTGCTTTCTATATCTGTGTATAAACAGATATAGGATGACCCTAGCTGAATGGATCCGTATTTAGTCCAGCCCGTACGTGTGCTGACTCCCAGCTACTCCAACACGTCCCGGCTTGGTCCTTGCCTTCTCCTGCCTGCCTGCATCACTCCGGGGGCTCACAGGGCGGTGGAGGCTCCACCAGCGCTGCCCGCCACGTCATGTCTCTGCCAGCCAGCACAGAGGAGGATCCCTCTGCAGCAGCCTCTGGGGTGTTGGTATGCCAAGCAGCTGGGACCCCCCAAATCCTGCTGATCCTCGCAAGGAGAAACTCTGCAAAGGCAGCGTGGCAGGGCGGACAGAAGTAAGGCTGGAGCCGAGTGTTATTTTGGCACTAATGTCAGTCACAAAATACACAGCCAAGAGCATTTTAACCCCGTTCGGGCAGCACGTAGCTCTTTTTCTTTTATTTGGTGTATAACATCCCTGTCGTGTTTTTAAGCCCTTACATACATTATCATCTCTCTTTTCAAGCAGTTTTGGAGTTAAAGCCCTTCTAACTTGACGTTTGAAGGGCTGTAGGAAGCCCAGGCATCAGTTATCATTAAAATTATGTCAGATGATGACAAGTGCAGCATTTTTCTGGGGTCTAAGCAGAGCTCTCCTCCAGCTAAGCAGCCTCAAGGTGAGCAAAGACCTGCCGTAAATTTGCTTAAGGCATTTTCCGTGTCCTAGGAAGCCCCAAGGGGAGAAGGGGAAGGGCTGCACCCCTGTATTCCTGCAAACAGGAGGCACGACACCAGCTCTGCACCTCGCAGCATCCTCCCCTCCCGCACCCCCCTTCCTGGGGCCGTTTTGCTGCTGTGTTTCCCAGCTCCATGGCTTTGCTAGAGCAGACATGGGCCAAAGCGAGGGGATGTCGAAGCCACCCTTGCCAGGGTCTGTCCTCTCTGAGCAAACCCCAGGAATCTCGGCTGAATCCCACGGAGTTTATAAAAAGCCTTGCGGCTGCTCCCTGCCGCAGGCAGCATGTGGGAACGCTTAGGGAAGAAGGCGAAGCAACTCCCCTGCCTTATAATTACGCTGGCTCCCTGTCAGACTTTGTCAAAAGTCACTCAACCCTTAATTAGCAGCAGTTCTTGGCAGCAGGGCAGGACAAACGGGACCCCTCCATCCCCTCACCCACGGTACAGCCCTGTGGACTGCACCTGGGTTTGGATTTTGGTGGGGCTGAGGATAAAGCCCAGCTCTGAGCCAGGTCTCGGGTGGCACTGAAAGGGATCCCCCTCCTCCACAAAAAGGGATCCTTTTAATCCAGCTGCCAAAATGAGCTGGCTCTGGACGAGGGAGGGCAATAGTGAGGGACAGCACAGAGCAGTGGGGTGGCATCCTGTGCTTATCTCCTCTGTCCCTGCTGGGGGGTCTCTGCTTTACTGCAATGAGTTTGCAAGTCTCAGCTCACCTTGGAGGAGATGACATCTCATCTGCTTGAGCGTGTCCCCCCCGGGACCGAGGCACTTCTCTGCTTCTTTGGCTTCTGGCTAGTTTAGGCTGGGTGGCTCCAAGGGTCACAGAGATTATTGCTCTTCTTGGCTGCAAAGAGCCTCTTCAGAGCAAAACCGATGTATTTATATTGTCCCTTTAGCACCCCCACTGCACTACACACACGCACGCAGAAGACTCACAATGTGTGAAATGGTTTAATGATTTAAATAGTAATCACCGATGCTGTGATCCACACAGGATAAAGGGAATTTAAAAAAAAACCACACAGGGTAAACAAAAATAATAGAGCTGCCCCAAGAAAGGTGGCTGGGAGCCAGGGTCAGGCACCGTAGGGCTGGGGGTGCCAGACCAGCCAGGGGAGGGTGAGGGGGTATGCAGCAGGGCAGGAGGCCTGTGGGCTACGTCCCCTCCAACCACGCACTGCCTGGTGGCTGTGAGAGCTTGTGGACGTGGCTGTGGGTGGCAGGGATGGGGAGTGGCTGGGTTACGCTGGACCAGTGGGTTTTTTGAGCAGGGGGGCCACCAGCGATACCAAGGAGTTTCAACAAGCCCTTCGCCCACTGGTCACTTGTCCTCCTCGTTGCTCCCACTGAACTGGTAGGTGAAGAAGCCAGCAGACTCCTGGGCGAGCTTGGAGAGGTGGATGACGCCCGTGATGACCAGGGCAGCGAGCAGCAGCGGCAGCACCACGCTCCCCGCCAATGCCAGGGCGTTGTAGCACCTGGCCTTGGCACTGAAGCGCCGAGCAGCTTCCACGTCCCCGGCCGCTTTCCGGTCCCGCGCCTGCAACAGCCGAGAGACGGGCAGCAGTGCCTGGGCAGCCCGCAGCCCCCTGCCCTGCCTCCCCCCCGCAGCCCCCTGCCCTGCCTCCCCCCCGCAGCCTGCAGTCTGGTCCCCTGGTCAGTGTCAAGGGGGTTGCTCTCCATCCGCCCCAGGCTGCCCACCAGCTCCCTGTGCTCCTGCCCCGCTCCGGCCCCGCTTGCTTTGCCGCTGGGATTTTCCTCCCGGCTTCTCTCATAGCCTCACTGGCTTCAGCCCCATTTTTCCACCCTGGTCCAGCCCCGCTGGAGCTGCTCCTGCCAGAGGGCAGGTGGAGGGGCTGGGGGCATCGTGCTCCCCCAGCACCTTCTAGGCAGCAGCAGTTGGTCCTCCGGCAGCAGCAGGAGGCTGTATTTATCCAGGGGGTCTCACAGCTTCATTAACAGGCGGCAGGAAAAGCGTGGGGGCTTTACCAAGAGATGGTGTCACCTGCAGCCAGCCTCTTGAGGATGTTGGGCTCTTGTCCCCCACCCCAGCCCTCCCAGGCAGCCATTTCAGACACTCTGTGTCTCCTTGGGAAGTCCATCCCTTGGCATCATCCCTGGGTGATGATCATCAGGGGGGCACAGGGAAGGCTCCCAGGTGACCCCGAACATTCAGCCTCATTTCCCCACTCGGTGCCCGTACCTTGACGGAGAAGGCAAGCGCCACGAAGCCAAGGCAGCAGAAGTTCATGTAGATGGTGTTGAAGATGGACCAGATGAGGTGGTCGCGGGGGCAGCGGGGAGGTGGTGGGAGATGGCTCCCGCTTGTGGGACGGCATGGGCAGGTAGTCCTCCTGTGGGTAGGAGGTGTCCATGGCCACGGAGAGAGGCACCACGCAGCTCTCCGGCTCCACCAGCCTGGCTGTGGGAGTGGGGCAGGGCAGCCCCTTTATATAGTTCCTGTCTACGGCATGGCCTCGTCTCCTCTATATATAAACCTGAGAAATTACAGCCCTCCCAGGGCTGTGGTCATCAGACGTCTTGGCTGGGAGCTAGGAGAAACAAACTTGGTTTTGGAGCCCACTGGCTTTTTATATCCAGCCTTCCTCCCGCGATGAGGAGCACTGACAGCTCCAGCGACGCTGAGTGCTCGGGGAGGACCATTGGGATGGAGCCATGGGGGGGACTTTGAAACCAAGCGACCATCACCCCAAGAGGCCAATAAGTGACAGACCCTCGGTGCCAGGATCCCTCAGTGCCCTGGCCCACACCAGTACTTCCAGCCTAATCCCTCTGGGGGGGCTTGGCTGGGAGGACCCCTTGTTACAGCACACTTGGGCTGCCAGATGATTAAATGTCAGCTTGGCAGGAGGTGGCTGGGGGCTCGCTCGGGCTGTGGGAGGGGAGCCGGACGCACTGCGTGGCCCGGGTCCCCCTTCCCAAAGCACCGAAGGAGCACGGGTGGCCCTTGGACTGTGGCTTTGCTGGGGACATCAGGTGTGGAGTGGTGTCAGGGGGTTGGATGTGGCAGGAGGGAGTGGGGGTAAGGATGGGGAGCGAGGCAGGGATGGGGTGGTTTGAGGCAGGCTGGGGCAGAGTGGGACAAGATGGGACAGGAAGATATGGGATTAGGGAGCCCTGATGTGGGGGCAGGCAGCAGGCAGGACCCCTGAGCCAGGCAGGGCGGTGGTGGGATGGGGTTGCCTTTCCCCTGGCCTTAATGGAGAAGATGAGCGTGATGAAGCCCAGGCAGAAGGGGTTGCAGAATGTGGTGCTGAAGAAGGAACAGAGCACAAAGCCCTGGGGGCTGGGGATGGGCTCTGGCTGAGCACAAGAGGTGATGGTGGGGCTAAAGGCAGTGTGGGAGGACACCTGCCCCGTTCCTGCCTTAGGGCTCTGTGTTGATGCTGATGGGCTGGGATGCTAGACGGCAGAGACAAAGTTCAACCCACACTGCCGCTGCTGGCTGGGTGCTTCTGCCCGGCCCCACTCCCACCTGCACCCCCAGCCCCTGGAGAGGTGATTTATTCCCTGGGGATGCTCCTGACTGGGGCCGGGCAGAGTTAAGGGGATGCTCTTGGGGCAAGCGCTGGAGGGAGGGTGCAGGAAAGCAAAATGCTGGGGTTGCGGGTGGCTTTTGCACACCTTTAGGGAAGGGTCCGCAGGTCTGCGAGGCGAATGCAGGACTCTTCAGTTTGTGGGAGGCTTGCCCAGTTGCGTTGAGAGCAGCATGTGTTGGCTGATTGAGCAGGGGGGAAAGAGCTCCCAGCGGTGCACAGTGAGCCCACTCCCTGTGCCAGCCCAGATGGGCATCAAACCCCCGCGGGGCAGTGATGTGCCGTGAGGGATTCGGGCAGAACAAGGCTGGATCCCGCTCCTGTGGGACTGGGGAGAAAGCAGGAGGAGGAGGAAGCGTGCAGGAGCAGCAGTGCTGCCAAGCCCCTGTGTACATGGTGCCAGCGCTGTAACAAAGCAGCCAAGAGCCTGGAAGGTCGGGACGGTGTTTTTGAGTGGGGATTTGGTGCCCTTTTAATAACTTCTCAAGCCCCAGAGCTGGCAGGGGATGCTTGACCCATCGCCCCGCTGGCGGGCATGCTGGTGCCCGGCAGGCGGGCAGCACTGGCTGCAGCCAGGAGCACGTGCTCGTTGGCCTCTGTGGGGAGAACTGGCGGAATAAATGATTCAGTAGGAAGTCAGTGCCAGGGATCCTGCAACAAATAACTGTTGTGTTTTGCGGGTGGGATTTCTGACATCTTACTAATGAGCACAGCTCCTTGGCGGGAGCCTGATGTTCTTGGGGAGAGGGACAAAAAAAAGGCTTTTTCCCCATCCTTGTGGGGCCCCAGCCCCGAGGAGCGGAGCCTGCTGAGGGTGAGGAGCGTGAAGGCTTCCAGCGAGCTGGGGAATGGGGATGCCAAGCCAACTGCATGCCTGAAGCTCTGCCAGATGGGCTGCAACCAGGGCTCTTGGCGGGGTCTTGCCGGGTTGCTTGGGGCACTGGGAGGCCAAGTGCCTGTGCCGGCAGCCCCAGAGGTGCGAGGGTGACTGCCATCTTCCCAGCTAGCTCCAGCACCCTGGCACCGTGGTGCTGTGAAGGTTCGATGCTTGGTGTGGTGTCATCCTGGCCTGCAGCTCAGCCCAGTCGCTTGTCCCCGGCCAACTGTGGGCGGCGGGACCCCCATGTTCCAGGGCCACAGCTGGGTTAGGATGCGTTACGCACAGGAATATTTGCTCTTGTAAGTCTATACATGGCGTCCCAGCTGCTCTCCTTGGTCGGCATGAATTTTCTGGGAGATGCTTCTGGCGTTCCCAAACCTGCCAGGGCTACTGGCAGGGCAGGGAGAGGCTGAGCCCTGGTGCCCCGGCCGGAGGCTGTGCCAGCCGCCATGCCCAGCCCACGGCCTGCTGCTCCCTTTGCTGCAGAGGTGCAAAAATCGGGGGCAACAGCAGCTTAATATCCCCAGATGTGCATCTTCCACGTCTGCTGGGAGAGCCTGCACAGAGACCCCCTTCGTCCTGGCCACCCCCTCCTCCTCCTCCGGCTGGGGCAGCCCTGCAAGCCCCCCGCCGCCCCGGCTTGCTCGAGCTTTTGCTCTACGTGTTTGTCTAAATTGGGCTTAATTACAAGCTAATTAACCTTCCACATCCTTAAGGGAGCTGAGCGCGGAGAAATGCAAACCCGAGTGCTGGTGCCCTCTAGTCTTCCCAGCCGTGAACGTTACTTTTTTGTCTCTCATAACCGATTTCTGCCGTGTGTTTGCCCCAGCCCCGGGCCGCAGCGAGGAGGAGCTGCAGCCTCAGCTTGCGGAGCGGGAAAAGAGGCTGGAACGTGGAACGCTCCGCTATCCCGCCCGCTCTGCAGAGGGAGCAGCCGCCTGCGCATCGGTGCCGTGAGTTGTGGCCGGTCTCAGCCTGGCCCCGAGCCTCTCACCATCAGCGTAATTAAGCCTTTATTGTTAATTACTGGTAGGCTTTGCACTGGGTGAGCCCTCGCGCTTGCAGACAGCCCCCAGGGTCCCAGCCCCGGCGGGGGGTCCCGCAGCCCCGGGGGGTGTCTCTGCCTCGGCGGGTCCCGCAGCCCCGAGTGGGGGATCCGTACCCCGGCAAGGGACCGGGGAGTCCCGCAGCCCCGGGGGAGGTCCCTGCCCCGGCGGGGGGAGACCGGAGGGTACCACCCCGGCCCCGCGGACCGGCCCCGCAGACCCCGCCGCAGCCGCGCTGGAACGTACCATCCCCGCCGCGGGGGAGAGGGGTCGGGGGGCGGCCCTGCCGCGACCCGCGTCACCCGCCCCTCCGGCCCCAGCGGCACGGAGAGACCTTACTCTCTCGTCTCCGCCACCGTGCCGCCCTCCCGCCGTGTAGGGACCGGGACCGGGGCCGGGGCCGGGGCCGGGGCCACGATTCCCCCCCCACCCCAGCATGGCCTGGCCCGCGGCGCCTCGCGGGGCTGCCGGCCCGTTGGCTTGGGAGACGCGCGGCGCCTCCGCAGGCTCCACCCCCGCGGGGCCCCCATTGGCGCCGGTCCCAGGCCTGGCGTCCCGCGATTGGCTGGCGGTGCCGCCGCTCTGGATGAGGGGGCGTGGCCCCAGCGCCGCCGGGGCGGGTCCGTTCCGCAGCGCCCCCCCCGTCCCGCCGCGGCTCCGCTCATTCATTCCCCCACCCGCGGGTGCCGGGGCGGCGGCGATGCACCGGGCAGCCGGGGGGCACGGCGCCGAGCCGCCCCGCTGCCCTCGCAGCCGGCCCGTAGCGAGCGGGCTGGGCGGGCGGGGGGCCCGATGGGCCGGGGCTAGGCCGGCGGCGGGGGGGGCGATGCGGGCGGCAGTATGCCGCGGCTCCCGGTGAAGAAGCTCCGGAAGCAGCTGAAGCTGCTGCTGCTGCTAGTGCTGCTCACCTTCGCCGTCTGGTTCACCTACCTCCACATCAGCCTGGTGCGCCAGGGCCGCGCCCTGCGCCTCCCCTTCGCCTACGGTAGAGGTAACGGGGGGGGGGGGGGGGGGTGTCGGGTAGGGGCACCCTCTCTTCAACCGGGGGCAGCACCGGGGGGACCCCATCGGCTGCCATCACCGCGCCATGCGAGGCTTCGCTGGGGTTTGGGGGTCCGGTCCCATCCAAAAGGGCGGTGGGTGCCACCCACTGTGCTGGGCTCCCAGGGCATCCCCTTTCCACGGGGGGGACCTGCATCGCCCGGGCGGGTTTGGGGGGAGTGGGGACCCCACCGCGGGCACTGCGCCCTGGTGCTGCACCTGCAGGGACTGGGGGAGACCCAGAAGGGACCCCAAACCCAGCCGGGGGGCTTCATTCCCCTGGCTCTGTCCTCATTTTTTCCGCCGGCGCTTTGGCTGCGATGACAAAGAAGGCCATTTATAGCTGCCTGTCGCTGCCTGGAAGGGGCGAACCCAGCCCTCCCATCCTTGCCCGACACTTTCTCAGCCTGTGCTTCTCAGGGAAAAAAAAAAATAATCCATCCTCCTCCGAGCCTGGATGACGCCCTAGGATGCCATTGGGATGCTGTCGGGATGCCGTCAGGATGCTCTGGCGGGTCTAATCTGGAGGGGCAGGTGCCAGCGCTCGCTCTGTGGTTTGGCTTCGTGCTGAATTGCTCCTGGCTTTACCCTGCAGATCTTGGGGGCTTCTCGGGGGGGGGGGGGGGGGGGGGGGGGGCACAGAACCGCAGGGAATATTTGCCGGGTGCAACTTGAGGTGTAACGTTCCTGGTCGGACTGAACTCACCTAGCGGTTTTTGTCCTAAAAAAAATCAGAAAGAAATGAGAGTTAGTGCTATTTAGGCAAGACGTGGCTTTCCCAAGCGTCTCAGAGCAGTTCTGGGGCTGCGGGAGGCTCTCGGCTGGCAAACCCAAAGTTTCCGACTGTAGCAGCAGCATGATCCTGCAAATTTTGGGGCCTTATGGTAAAATCGGGATAATGCTAATAAGAGAAGCAGGAAATGAGGCTGCTTGTGCATTGCCTCAAAGGAGGGGTTGTGGGGAGGCTGCGCCGCTTGTTTTCTTCTCTCCGCTGCAGGGTCGTGCTTAATGGCACAGCCACAAGTTAGCGGAGCCTGAGCTGCCCTGCACCGCCGCTCGCCCTGGTGTCAGCGTGGGCCCAGCCTTCCTCTGCCGGGCTGGCAGCCTGGGCGGGGGGGAGATGGTGCAGGGTCGCCGGCCCTGCGGCTGGCTGGCTGTGCTGCGCAGCTCCGCGTCCCTCCGGCCGTCAGGGTGCGAGGGCGAGGGTGAGGTTTTCCGGGCTTCAGCTGGGGAGGATGCATAGAGTGATATCTGTGTGCTGGTGCCTTCCCTGGGTGTGTTTAGAGGAGGTAAAGCCAGTGGGTGCCTGTTCCTGCTCTCCCCCCACCTCCTCCCTGCGTGCCCTGCATCCCAGTCGGCCCCTCGGGATGCTCTGCATGGGTTGGGGTCTGCGGCGGCAGCCGGAGGTGCGAAGCCCTGCAGCTGAATGGCTGTGGGCCCATGGGGTTGGTGTGAGGCTCAGGGGGACAAGAGGGTACACAGGAGGGGGGGACGGCACTGTGGGATCATGGCTTGGGAGTGCTGGGCAAGGACTGCGCGCTGGTGGTGTTTTCCGCTGGTCCGGTGGCGCGGTGTGGATTTGTCTCTTGCCGTGTGCTGCACGGGCATCTTCTCTGGCTGGGGTGTGGGGAGGTGGGTCTTCCCCAGGGGAAGCTGGACCTCACCTAGGCTGGATCATGCCTTTAGCTGTTCAGGACCGCACTCTGGGGAGATGCTGCTCCTTGCACTGGTATTTTCCAGTCGGTGCCTAGGGCCTGGGCAAGCGTGTGGCAAAGCCAGAGTTTAGGTCCCGCTGAGCCTTTTTGGAAGCAAGATGATGGAGAGGGGTTGGGTGGAGGCTGGGGAAGGGATTCGGTCACTCGTAGATGGACCCTAGTCCTGCTGCTGCAACCTGGCGGGGAACTGGAGTAGGAGAGCCACGGAGCATTTTAGTTAGAAAAATATTGAATGAATTAAAAAAAAAAAAGGGTGTGTGTGGTGGGATAAAAAAAATACATCTGAGAAAAAAAAATATTCAAGAAGAAGCTTGGTGTGAGAGTTTGGGGGGAGAGGGAAGGGTTTGGGGCTGAGCTGGGCGAGAGCTGACAGGCAGAGCTGTGCTGGAGGAGGGTGCTGGGGCAGCCCCCCTCTACCGGGAGATGCTTTTCCCCTTTGCCTCACTCGTGTTGAAGCTGCCTTTGTGCCATGCTGGGGGGGTGAAAAGCTTGCTTCCCTTGGCCAGGTTTCCCACCGTGGTGGGGATGGGCTTTGCTTTTCTCCATCTCTCAACTTTTGTAGGAGACGTCTCCCAAGCTGGTGATGGAGCACAGCTGTTGGCATGCATTGCCTTCCCGATGGAAAGCAGCCAGTCCCTGCTATTCCCCTGGTTAATGGGTGTCCCTGGGCTGGGGTGGGGGAGTTGGGGGGAGTTGGGGGTCACTGTGCCCTCCGGGCTCCCGTTGTCTCCTTCCTCCTCCCCGATCCCTGGGGCCGTGGGATCTCTCTTGTCTGGGTCCCTGCTGCAGGGAGCTCTGGTGTGTCCTGGTCCCAGATTCTGTAGGGATTGGGGGGACACTTGTCCCCAGAGGGGCAGAGGTGGCTGGGGAGGATGCACAGCTCTTCAGCATCACTTTGAGGGTCTGTGCACCAAAAGGTGTCTGAGGTTTGGAGATAACTTATCTTTTTTTGGGCACTGTGAGCCAGAACCTGTCTGCCAGCTGCTGAGGATGCTGCCCGGCTTGCGGCAGCTGGCAGAGGATGTATGAAAAAAAGGTTAATTACTCATTAAATGAAGTGTCACCCAGCAGGTATACTTCCTGGAGGCTGAAGGTGCAGGGCATGAGGCTTTTTGGCAGATTGGGGGGGCTGTAAGGTTGGGAGGAGCAGGCAAAGTGGCAGCAGTGGGGTCTGTGCGTGTTGGGGAGCATGACAAAGGCATGGAGGATTGTTTGGGGGTACCTGTGTCCCCCTGGGCCCAGCCAACGGTCGCACATGGAGCTGGAGCATCTGGGGACTCAGCCAGGAGCCGTGCTGGTACTATGTCCCTGATAAAATACCCCCCCTTTTCTTATCTTCTACAAGTAGATAATTACCCTTCTCTGCCTAATTGAACACACAGATTCCTCATCTGAAATAATGAGGCCATTACGGTGTTCTCCCGGCTGGAAACCGCTCTGAGTCAATGGGGTGGAAATACTGGCATGCCAGGTGGAAAGGGGAAAAAAATAGAAAGGAAGAAAGGGGAAAAAATTACAGTAAAAATCTAAAATGGCTCTTAGCAGGGGTGTGGGGGGGCTGGTCCTGCACCCCCAGCAGCCATCTCACCAGGGCAGTGATTTGGCGTGGGGGGGGTGGTGGTGGTGGTGGTATTGCCCGTGCTGAATGAGTGCTGGTGCTGTGAGCTGGGTGCTGGGAGGGTTTTGCAACTCGGGGAGTGCAGGATGCGTGCTGAGGGTGCTAAAGCCAATTTGTGGCTAAAGTGGGGCCATCTGGGAGGGAAACCCAGCCGGGCTTTGATACCCAGCGGGCACGGTGCTGCCGGCCCGTGTGCCCTCGTGAATCTAAGAAGAGCTGCTGGCGTGCAGAGCCGGGGACGCTGCTCTGCCGTGGCCCGGAGGGTCTCCAAACCACCCCGAGCCGGGGGCAGTGACCGGTTGGAGGGTCTTTGTTCGACTCAGCCCAGCGCTGCCCACAGAGCCTAGTGCCCTTGCCTGTCCCTCCCTGGGGACCTGTCCTCCGGGATGGGGTGTGCAGGGAGAGCAGGAGCGAGGTCTGGGATGGCGTGCAGCAGCCTTTCCCTGAGCTGCGGGGGATAACGTGTGGCGATGTATCCGTTGATTTTAATTGAGAGGCTGAAACGCTGCAAACCACGGTGGGTTTCATCCCTTTTGTCGGGAATGCTGGGAGCAGGTAGGGAAGAGGATGAGAAAGAGCCCTTTGAAGAGGAAGGGCAGCAGGCTTTGAGAGCAGGCTGGGTGCTGCTTTAATGTCTTTTGGCATTGCTCCCCCTCTCCCGCCCCTGCTAGGAATGGCTGCCTTCTGTGCACGGACCCCTGCTCAGCACGGGGTCCTGCTGCTGGGGCAGGCTGGTCTGAAAAGGGAGCTTTGGAGCCAGGGGAACGGGCTGCTGTCGGTGCCATTGGGACAGTTTTCTCCAGCTGGGAAGCCCTCCAGCCCTCATCTCCCTTGCTGGGCGGTGGCCCGCTTGCCCTGGGCTCCTTGCCCTGCTCCGCTCAGGTGCCCCTCTGCCCTCAATCGGCCCTTTGTCACCGCACCGGACCTGCCAAGGGGGAGCCGGGTGGAAAAGGAGGCGGGTGGGTGGACAAGCAAGCCCTGTCCTTTATGGGGAGGGGCTGCGGGCATCCCGGGGCTTTTTGGCAGGTGATGGGGGAGAAGTATGGAAAAAAACTTGGCACGTGCCTATTTTGGGTTATTCAAAGGCAAAAATGCAGCTCTTCAGAGGCATGGCTGGCTTCGAGCCGCCCCGCAGCATCGCCTCCCCAGCTAGGCTGTGATCTAGCTCCCTTGGCATCCATGGGGCTCCCAGAAGAGCCCCTTGGGCTGGGGAGGTGGGGAGCTGCGGGGCTTGGTAGCCAAGCGAAAACAAACGGGTTGTGCCGGGGTGATTTACCCTGAGCTCAGCCTTCCTGCTGGCCTTGGGGGCCTGAGGGCTTGCTCTGATGCACCAGCAGTGGGGGGCACCAGGGGCCTGGGCCTGATCCTGTCCCTGCTCCAGCCATGTGTCCCCGGGGTCATGGCAAACTGGAGTGACAGCACGGGCGTCCCAAGCTGTGTGGGAGCCGGTCCCCTTGCCCACAGCCATGACCAGTAAAGCGGGATGTGGGGGGAGCTCCGATCTGATCCTGTACGCAGGGAAAAGGGCTTTATAACCCTGGGTCCGGCTCCCTCTGCCCGGAATATTCATGTGGGGTGAGTGAGGGTGGGATCAGATCCCTGGGGATTCACCCTGTGTGCCCCAGGATTTCCGGCACTGAGCGTGCAGCAGCAGGAGCAGGGATGCAACTTTATTTCTAGGGATGCTTCGCTCTTTGCTTTGCCCTCCTGGAAACTGCAGGGTCCCTCGCCAAGGAGAGGATGTTGTGGGCTTGTTTGTGGCTGGGGTCCCTGCAGAACGGCAGAGGAGAGCAAAGTGCTGTATCCCTTCATCACTCTTCAGCCTCTTCCAAGTCCTTTCAAAAACATAAAAAAAGACATAAAACAACCCGATGAAAAAATATTCTCCATCCCTTTTAATGTAGGCATTTGCTGTCAATTAATTTTGTATGCCGTTTCCTCCTCTGGGGGCTTCTTTTGAAGTCTCCTTTAAGTGCAGAGCTGTTGCAGTCTGCAGCGAGCTGGGGTCACCGGTCACCACCTCGGTGGCTGGGAGAAGGGCAGATCCCTGTGGAAGGGGCCTCTGGAAAGCCCGGCAGTCCAGTCGCAGGGGCAGCCGGTCCTTCGGCTGCATGGCATTTCTCCTTTGGCCTTGCCCTGCAATTCAGAGCATCCTGGAGAGGATGCGGAAGGACCTGTAGCTCTGCTCATCCAGCACGGCATCGGCATCCTGAGGGATTTGGCGTGGCAGTGCCCTTTGCTCATGCCGGTGTCCGCTGGGCTGGGAGGGATGCAGGAGGCGAGCGCAGCCGGGTGCCAGCTGCATGGCCGCGGTCACAGCCCTCTCTGTGCTGCCGGCTTCGGCATCAAAGGGGCGATTGAGGGAGCGTGGCGGCAGAGGGGGGGTGAGGAGCAGGTGGGTCCCGGCATGCCGGCACCGGCTGTGGCAGTGCCACACAGCCCTGTCCCGCAGCCGGCTGGCTCGGTGCCCTCCAAGCCTGTGACAGCACCGGGCATGGTGCTGCTCTGGCAGCAGGCGTTGAGGTGGACATGGCTGCACTGGGAGGTGCCACGGGGGTCACCCAGAAGGGTATCTAGGGGGGTGACATGTGTCTCAGCCATCCCGGGCCTGGAGGTGGGAGCTGCAAGGGCTGGGGCAGGGATATCGCCTTTTTATTAGGCAAACGCTCCGCTCCAGAGGTGTAGCCGCTGCACATCTGGAGATGCTCGGGGAGGGTGAAGCACTTCCCACGCCCCATGGTACAGGCTGTTCCCAAGCACCAGGAGCTCTTTGCATTGGTGTTTGGGAGCTTTATCCTTCCCAGCACTGCCATGCATCTCCCCCCGCCCCATCCCTTCCCTGTGCTGTGCCCTGGCCGGGCCTCTCTGGAGCTGCTCTTTGGGAGGGGGCAAGCAGCTATCCCAAGGTATTGGCAGCCGAGGAAGGATTTTGGCTGAGCAAGGAGCCGGGTGGGAGCCGGCTGCTGATCAGTGGGGACCGCACGAGTGTGAGTGCAGGAGGATTTTAGGGGGAGCCTAAACGGGAGCAGATGGTCTCTGCAAACGGTTAGAGCTCAGCCAAATTCACTGCCAAATTAAAGATAAAGGGAAGGTTCAAAGCACTTGGGGCTGGTGGTGATCAGCCAGATGTTGGCTGAGACGGGTTGGAAAGCTGGCAGGTGAAACGGTGAACCCCGCAGGCTGTCTGCAGGGCAGCGTGGAGGCTGAAATATTTTTAGTGTGAAATGAATCCTGCCTGATTCTCAGCACATCGCAGGCTACGAGCAACCTTTTCCAGGAGGCTACGTCCCAGGAATCGAAATCTTTGTGCCAACGGCTGTGAGTGAGCATCATCCCTGTTCGCATGGGCAGGGCGGAGGGATGGGAGCGTGGTCTGGCCAGAGCTGCTCTGGTTCACTTTGGAGCTGGTGCAGAATGAAAAGATGCTGGAGCCGATGGGGACCAGAGGCCAATGGATGCATGGTGAGGTGTGAGCTGGGGGAAGATGGGGGAGATCTGGGTGCTGTCAATACACAGGAGGGATTTGGGACCCTGAGCTGAGCGTGGAAGTGTTGGGGCTGCCTCTGTCAGTGGGTGTTTGTCAGTTCGAGTGGTCTCATGGCAGCTCCATCGCCAGCCCTGAGCAATTCTGCATCGATTTCCATTGCTCCAGCCGAGAGGGTTGTCACAGAGTGGGTAAACAGCATGAAACGGATTGGTTTGAGGGAGGATGGAAAAAAATCCTCTCGCTCCTCTGGCTTCCTTGGTGAGGCATCTGTTCCTTGAGGTGGTGACCCAGGACTGAAACAAAACCTTATTCTCGGCCAGTGGCGGGTAAAATCTGCACCTAAGCAGGCAAGAGTGACCGAAGGAGGCAGGGAAGTGTTGGCCAGTGGTCTGATCCTGCACCCCCATACTGGTCACAAGCCCCATTCACCTTGGTGCCATCAACATCATCTGCTGTCACCCAGCTGTCACCTGGCCCCTGTGAGCACCCGCTGCCTGGGTTCCCCTGGTGCCCTGGAGCAGGCAGCACGGTGGGGTTTTCCCCGGGGGCAGCGCTGTGTTTTTGCAGTCGTGGAAGGAGGTTTGCAATATTGACTCCTTGCTGGCTAATTATAATTGCTTAACAGCTCGTTAGGAGGCTTGGTGGAGGGATGCTTATGCTTCTCTTCTCCAGTGGCTGACTTGGAGGCTGTGTCTGTGCTGGAGAGCACCGGGCTGTCGGTAGTTAAACCAGTGGGTTTAATAAAAACATTGACATCGCCGCCTTTGCTGCAGTTGTATCTGAGTTTAAATGTCACCTCGCTTCATGTTGCTGCTCCTTCTGCTCCCACCGAGCCCTGTCACGGCAGGGTGCCCACATTCAGCCCTCAGGGGTTGAGCACCAGGGTATGGGCTCAGTTTTCTGCCCGGTGGCAGCATCCTGGGAACATCCTGCATGGCCAGAGGGATGCCACCATTTACATTGCAGGGGCAAACAGGAGTGTTAGCAGCTCCCTGGGATCTGAGGATGGGCACCAGAGCCCTGGGGAGGGCACTTCTCCTTTCTGCTAGCTCCTGCAGAGGTGGGCACCTCCCAGCCATCACTCTGCTCTGCGTCCTGATGTGGTTTGGGATTAATTTGTTACTGGCGACCAAGCTCTGAAGGCAGGGAGAGATCACCTTGAATTCGCTGGGGGTGTAAACCCAGTTTTAACCCTGTCGCTTTTGCAGCTGCAGATCTGGTGTCTGTTCTTGCTGCCCTTCTTTTCTATCCCCCGAACCCCTGGCAGGTCCTCGGGATGGTCCTCCCTGAGCTGATCGCCTGCTCGCTGCATCTCTGGCCTGTCTTCTGGTTCGGGTTGCTGCCTTCATCCCTCTTTTGCTGCATCCTCCCAACAAGGGTACTGCATCTCGCTGGGAACTTGGCGTTCCCCTTTGGCATGGTTGTAGCTTCACATGCTACCACGAGTGAGGCTCTGTCCCCTCTCTTTCCACCACCAGGCTTTTCCCAAGAGCAGGGCTGGTGTATTCCCCCACTTTCTTTGTGAGGTCATTGGTTTGGTAGGGTTTGAGTTCTCTTTTCTTCATGGGGAGAGATGGGATGGGTGGGCTGGGCTTTCTTTACGGAAGCCTTGTGTTGTTTCCCAGCTGTGAGGATGGACTCAGAGTGGCTGGACTGGATGCTGGAGAAGCTTTGTCCTTCTCGTCTCCCTCTGGATTCAGAGAGCTCAAAAACATCCTGCAGAAGTTCAGAGATCAGGAGCAGCCAGGACGTGCACAGACCTTGCTTGAGTGGTGGATTTCAAAAGATGTCAGCTTAGACTTGGGGTGCTCGGCATGCCTGAAACCTGGTCCTCAGCATCCTGACTTTCACAGTGTTGTCATGGTGTTGCCAGCACATTCCTGAGCAGTGCTTCCTCACGGCACAGAGATGCAGGGCATCCATCCCTCCCAGCTCCTCCCTGGCCTTCCCTCTTGTATCTGTATTTGCCCAGGAAGGCGAGGAAGTGGCACGTGCCTGTGAAGGTCCCTCAGCAATCTCCTGTGTTGCTCCCAAGGTCTCCTGCAGCAGCTGGCAGCGGGAATAAAGGGAATTAACGCAGGCCCTTGTGTTTTCCAGCCTCCAAAGGCTTTGCCTGATTTTTGAGCATTGGAGCTGGCTACTCTGGTAGGCTCCTTCCCCAGGCCAAAAAGGGGGAGCAGCCCTGCGTTGCTGGGAAGTGCAGCATGGGATGAAGTTATCCCTCAGGGGAGGCAGCCCAGGGCCAGTGCTCTTCCCACATCTTACCCTCATTGCCTGTCCCTCGGCTTTGGGATGTGCTGGGGAGCAGCTTTGGGATGCTGAGGAGAGCAGCAAATCCCAGGCTTGTGTGAGCAGTGAAACCTACCTCCAGCTCGGGTTTTGACCACAGAGCTTGGCATGGTTGGGGATGCTTGAGCTCTGGCTCTGGTTGTGTTTCTCCTTCCCTTTCCTCATCTTCTATGCATGGATGGTGGTGCTGCTTCTCAGCTTGTCTTTGGGCCAGGAGGTGGGGATCCAGGTGAAGATGCAGCTCTGAACACACCTGGATGGTTTTGGAAACCCCTTGCAGCCCAGTCCACTGGTGTTTCAGGGATGAATGATGGTGAGGCTGCTCGAGCTGGACTGGAGGCAGCTCTGCCCACCCAGCTCCCATCCAGCGTGGATTTTGCTGCAGGAATGGGATAACAGGAGAGCAGATGGTCACACCAGAGGGGATTTCTTGAAGGACTGAGCTAAATCCATCCATCTCCTATTCCATTGCTCTAGTCATGGCTTGCTCATTGGGATGGCTGGTGGGGAACTGTGGGCTCCTGCGTGCAGCAATGCTGGGGCTCCCTCGCATTTATGGGCATCTCCTCCCGCCACCAGGCTGTCCTCGTCAGCCGTGTCCCCTGGGGCATGGTGCTGTGCCCCTCCAAGGGGGAGGCTGGCCAAGGTGTCAGACCTTCACAGGTGACACAGGGCCTGGGAAACCAAACCACAGCTCCTGGGTGGCCCTGTGGGGCATTTCCAAATTGCAGCTTAAATGCTTTGCCCTTTTTTTTTTTTTTTTTTTTCTCCCAGCACAAGATTTGGGGGGTTTGAGCTTAGACATTATTTTCTGCTTGAAAGTTATCATTTTTCCAGCCCTATCTGGTCCCAGCCGTCTCCCCTGATCTTTATCGGGGCTTTGCAGGCAGCTGGGCTTGGGCAGGGATGTGTGGGGCAGGCAGGGTGTGGGCAGCCCTGCTGAGGGCTGTGTTTCAGCAGGATGTGGCTCCTGGTGAGGGATGAATCACTCCACACGTCCACTCTGTAGGGTCAGCTTGCTGGGAAAGGGCTAGGAGATTGCACGGGGACTGTTCCCCTAATCCTACCCAACCAGTGTGCTTGGGCATGCGGGGCTGGGGTGCATCATTTCCTCTCTCGCTGGCTGAACCCAGGTGCCCTTTGGGGTCAGAAAAATACCTGAGGATCTGCAGCTGCTGCTGCTGGAGGCTTCTCCCGAAGGAAGTGGTCTCACCCCTGAGGCCCCAAGGGCTCAGTATGGCTCACCAGGACACACAGCCTGGAGTGAAGCAGGTTTGGACCCTGACTGAGGAGCTGTGTGGGATGGGAGGATGTTGTGAGGTCCTGGGCAGTGCTGCCGCCTCCTCCAGTGCTGTGCCCACCACTTAGCTGATGCTCTTCATCCCCAAAGAGTTCTCACCTGCTGCTCAGGGAGTTTCATCCTCAGGTGAGCACCTCTGGGGCAGGCAGCAGAGCCATGGCTGGAGCTGGAGCTGGGCAGAGCATGCCAAGGCGCTGCCCAGCCACTATCCCATCCCTGTGGTTTCTCTCCAGTGGCTCCATCCGTTCCACCCTGATGGCCAGGACCAGCCTGTCCCACCTGATGTCTGCCTGTGGGATCCTTCCTGTTGAGCAGTCGGAGCTTATCGGGGCTGAGCATCCAGCTGGAGGGCCAGAACTGGGGGTTTTAGGAATCCCAGCCCTGCTCCTTTTGCAGGCGCCCTCCCATCCGTGCTGCCGGGCTGTCAGGGTTTGTCCTGTGACTGGCCTGGGCGCACAGTGTGAGAGCGGAGTCAGCTTGCAGCAAGTGACTGTAGAGGGGAGACTCATTAGCAGCAATTAGGAGATACGAGAGGAAGCGTAAGTGAGGGGCATCTCTAACCACGTTGGAGGGTTTGGAAAGGGTCCAGAAAGCTACAGGAGAAATCCCGGCTCCGAACCCTAACCGAAGAAAGGGGCTGTGTTTGGGGCGAGGGAGCTGCGTGTCGTCAGCGGAGAAGGGAGGTGTGGAGGCAGGGAGGCAGGGTTGTGCTGCTGAAAGGCCCTCTGTGCTTCCCAGCCGAGGGGGAGGCGGCACGGGGGTCTGTGTGGCTGTGATAACGGGGAAGCTCCTCTCTGCCGGGGAGGCGTCACTCTGGTCGGTGCTGTGCGATGAGGTCTGTCCCTTGCACCCGTGGCCTCATCGTGAGGAGGGCTGCTGGCCCTGGCTCTGTGTCTGGAGGCTGCTGTGATTCAGAGGTGGCTCTGAAAGCGTTAGCATCGCTCCTGCGCTCTCTGGGGGAGAGCTTTTAATGCATCCCTGCCGAGCATCCCCCCGGGTAACACAGTCCTCTAAGCAAGTTGGTCCCTTGCTCTCCTCCTGGCCTTCCCCCAGCCTCAGCCCCTGCTACCCGCCCGTACATGGCTCTTCTGGCCCCTGGGCGAGGGGAGGAGGCAGGCCAGCAGAATCAGCGCCACAGCAGTGCTGGCTGCATGTCCCGGAGGGCATGCGGGGGGAGCAGCTGGGCTGGGCATGGCTCACGGGTCTTGCTGGGCTGGGAGGATGCATAGGAGGAAACCAAGCTGGGGCAAACTGCAACCCTCCTTCCTCCCAGCGCTGCTTTCTCCCTCCTCATCCTCCTGTGCCCCCTGACCTGCTCCTCTCTTGTGGGGCTGAGGTCCAGACCAAAGGGGCTCCGTTCTTCTGGGGGAGCAAAGTGATGCTCGCTGGTACAAGGTGATGGCTTTTCCTTCCCCTTATCAAGGCAGGCATTTATTTGCAGTTCCCACACAGGCTGATTAGCATTTGGATGTTTGGCTAAGGCTGCCCTTGACTGTCCTATCCAATATTTAAATTGCAGGGGAATAAACATTGGCACGGAAGCCTCTTACTGGGGCTTTGCTGGCGCTTTCACTTCTCCTGGGATGCGGGTGCCTCTCGGAGTGAGCGCTTGCCTCCCACCAAGAAGAGAGAGGGGTTTGCTGAAGGCACACAGGTTTTGAGCCTCGGTGTTACTCAAACCCCATCAGAGCAGTGGTGGCGTTTGATTTTGATGCAAACCAGAGCAGGGAGCACAAGCCCTGTCCTGCTCCTTGAGAGGAGTTGCTTGAGCTCGAGAGGATCCCTGATGAGGATGGAGCTGGGTGATGGGGATGAAGAGAGAGCAGGGGGGCCATGGCTTTGTGTCTTGAGCTCCAAGGATAGAGCTTCCACAGCCTTGCTGGGCGCAGCATGTGTTTTTTCCCCACTTTGCTCCAATTTGTATCAAATAATCTCTCGCCGGTTTACCCAGTGCCTTGCAGCAGGGGCCCAAACCTGGGTGCGGTACCCAGATGTGAGCAAAAAGGGCTGAACGAAGCGGGGTGATGATGTCCAACCATCCCCCATCCCTGTGGGTGCAGCTGGGATGCTGCTGGCTCAGGTTTGCTCGCCAGCACCCAGGGCTGGGCAGCAGAGACCCGGAGAGGGGGTTAGTCCATCCTGGGGCAGGACATGCAGCACGGCACCCCCAGCCTGCACTGCAAACGGGTGCTGAGCCAGCAAATCCCTTGGGAGATGGATCTGTCTCCTCCAAGGCTAGGAGAGACGCCCTGAGTGGGTACCGTGGGGCTGGCTGCTGCATCCCATCCTTTGGCAGGTCCCTTGGGAGCATTGAATTCCTCCTTGTGGCCGTGGTTAATCCACGGATCAGTGTGGGGGGGAATAATGCTGTCCCCAGCGCTCCATACCAGAGCCTCGGCACAGCAAGGATCAGCTTTATTTCCACTGCCTGTGCTTGCAGGAGCATCTCTGGGAGTGATGAGCGGGGGGGGGGTGTCTTGAGAGCGGAGGAGATGAGAGCTGGATGCAGTCCCGCTGCTCCCTGCGATGCTGCCCATCACCCTCCTGAGGGATGCGGGGATGGAGGAGGGTGGCTGGAGGGAGGCAGGGAGCTGCCAGGAGAGAGTCGGAGCTGCCAGGGGCTGAAGAATGGCTGAGAGCTGAAGAAGGGGCTTTAGAGCTTAATTTCCTGTCCTCGCGGTGGGGATGGGATTTGTGCTGCCATCTCCAAGGCGACGCCGGCTGTGCGGTGGCTGGAATACTAATGGCATGGGAGGCGGGGGGCTCTGGGGGCACCCCAGGCCTCTCCTCGCCGCCCCGGCAGCTCCCACCGCAGCAGCCACTGAGGCTGTTCCACTTTGTGGGGGTGGGAGCGCCCCAGGACTTGCTGGTAGGGGGAGGGAGGGTGTGGAGGGGCGGGAGGACATCTTGCCGTACCCTTGGGAGGGTGTCAGCAACCCCCTTGCCGCGATGTCGGTGGCTGGGGGACGGGGCTGTGCCACTGCTCATGATGTCTGGGGCTCCCCCTTATTGCGATAGGGGGGCAGCTGGTTTCTTTGGGGGGACCCAGGGTTGTTCACCGCGGTGGCTCTTGGACACCCACCTCTCTGAGCATCGTGTGGAGCTTCCCTTGGCAGTGGTTTGAAAGGCAGAGCCGAGCCGTGTGCCGGCGTCGGGGGTGATGGCTGAGCTGCAAACTCCCTCCATCCCACCAGGTTTTGGGACACTGTCTAAAAAGTTTAGAGGCACCCATCTGCTGTGGCAGAGAAAGGGGATGTGCCCCCCCGCCCCAAATAACTAATACATTTTCCAAGTCCGCACCATTATTTTGAGGGGAGTCGGTTATTGTAATGCAAGGGTGGCTTAAAATAAAGCCTCCCTCCGCAGCTGGGGAAGATGGGTGGGAGCTACAGGGGGAGCCCGTAGGTTGGGAATAATTAACGCAGCACACGGTAATGAAGGCGTCTGTGATGAGCCCATTAGCGAGGTCTTTGCAGTGGTGCCTTTACTGTGGTGCGGTGGGAAGGTGGGTTTGGGGAGAATATGTCTGGGGGGGGCTCAGACCTGGTGTGCTCTGGGCAGTGCCATGGGATGCTCTGGGAGAGCCAGAGCCCAGAGTGGGAGGGGGAGCAAGGACACTTCCCTGAGGATGGATGGGAATGAGATCCCACAGGAGCTTATCCCGTCTGTCTCTTACGTAAAGGGCCGTGAGCTGGGCTGCAGGGGGTGTAATTAAACCTGATGGTGATAAGCTGCTGCAAGCTGCTTAGTACAAATGTAATGAGGGGAATCACAGCCAGAGCCCCCCGCTGTCATCCCTGCATGTGCCCCTCCTCGCTGGGAGCAGCGGCGGTGGCAGCGCCTGCCTGTGCCAGGGCGAGAGGTGTCCCCAGAAGAGGAGTCGTGTTGGGATGGGGAGGGGGTGGCTGTGGTCTCACCCCTTCCTCTGCTCCCCTCGCAGATGGCGAGAGGCTGGGGGAGGTGACCGATCCCGGCCGGCGGCCGGCGGCAGCCCAGGCATTGGCACGGCGGGGAAAAGCCGAGGACTCCAGCGAGAGCCGTGAGGAGGAGCCGATGGTAATGGGGGAGCCGGAGCAGGGTCGGTGGGAAGGGACCTGGGGGTCGCTGGTCCATGTCCCCTGCCCAACACACGGCCAGCTGGAGCAGGGTGCTCCGAGCCTTGTCCAGCTGAGCAGATCCAAGGGTGGAGAGGGCACAACCTCTCTAGTTCTGCTCAGCAGCCCTCATGGTGGATTAAAACCAAATCCCCAATATCACATTGAAAGTTTTAGTGTTGCACCTTCTACCTCTCACCCTGTCACTCCTTTGGGAAGAGCTTGGCATCATCTCTGCACCTCACTCTTGTGTAGCTGCCAGTGACAGTAAGGTCCTGCTTTGCTGGGCAAAGCCACCTTCTCCTGTGTCCTCTGCTCCATCTTGCTAACCTCTGCTTGCCTGCCCTGGACTGGAGAGTCCCAAACTGGACCCAGTATACCCCAGATGGGGTCTCCAAACAAGCTGGAGGGAGGGTCTCTCCTTGCTAACAGCCTGGGAGGCACTTGGCACCGTAGCCAGAGGATGCCCTGATGTCCCTGTTCAACTTGTCACCAAGCCCTTGCTCAGCACCCTGCTGTCCCCTCTTCACCCTGTTGTCACCAAGAGGCTTTGGAGCAGGGCGGGCAGGGGGGATGGCGGGAGAGGGGAGCCATATGGTGTCCCCTGCCCTGTTCAAACAGCAGCTCACTGCCAAACTGCCGCAAGTCCTGGTGACAGCCCGCTGCCATTGGGGTGGGCATCACGTGGGCTGTGCCCAGGCCACGGTGCTTTGAGCACAGGTGAGTGTTTTGTTTCTGGAGGGAGGGGGAAAGCCTCGAGTCCCTGTGCCCGGAGCCCTCTCGATGGCCCATCTATGTGTAGCCCTGCCCTGTGTCTTTCGCAGCTGCTGGACATGGACAGCATCGCTGGCTCTGCAATTAAAAGGCTGGTTTGTCCCCACCTTCAGCAAATAACCCACCCAGGTTCCTATCTGCGGGGAGCCGGGCTGAATAGTCCCCTCTGTTGGGGCAGACGGGGAAAAGTTCACTCCAGTTTGAAAGCAAACAGCCCGGCTCAAAAGGAGTCGACCAACCAGAGCAAAAAAAATGCTGCTTCCAAAAAGGCAGTGGAAAAGTTCCCTCCTGGTGAGCCCCCAGCTGCAGATCTCGCTGTTGGCACAGCTGGCCCTTTATCTTTGGGGCAGAGCAGGGATGCTGGTGGCTCATCCTCTCTACCCATCTCACCCGTGTGATGGGGGCCTGTCCTGGTCCCTCTCCATAGAGGGACCAAGAGGTTTTTCCAGCTGCTGGGGGTGGAGAGCCATGTGCCAGCCAGGAGAGCCAGGCTTCAGGCTAGGCAGCAATTAGTCGGTGAAAAATAAGAATAGGGAAGAGGCTGATTGCGCCTGGCTGGCTGGCAGGGGATGGGTGAGAAGGGATGACCCCTGCTCTGATCCTCGTAAATCAGGAAGAAATGGACAAAGGAGGAAAATGAGGTGTCTGGAGAAACCCAGCACCAAACCTGCGCTGAGGGCAGAGGGGGACAGCAGGAGTTGTGTCTCTCGGCTTTTTCCGAGAGGAGGGTGAATCCTTCCAACAAGTGTGGCACAATTACGCCACCTCCTTAATAATGTTATCCAAGGGTACCACTCCCCTCCTCTGGGATGCTAATGAGTTCATTTAGGCCAAGATTGCTAATTATTTCTTTGGCACTGTGCATCCTAACAGGCTGTGTTTTGTCAGTGCTGCGGTTCCCCTCATCTGGGCTCGGAGCTGGGCTCTGCTTTCGAGGGGGGGTCAGCTCTGCTCTTTGGGGGGCGGCACAGTCCCTCCTTGCCTGGCTGAGGCCATGGGCGATTGGGACGGTGGATCTTCCTGAGACAGGTGGCCCGGACATCCGTGCCCCCCTCGGTCCCATTCCTGGAGAGGGCTGGTACTGAGTGCAGGTGTCGCTGGTGTGACGATGGGCTGTGACACCAGCCAGGTACCCCTGTGACAGGTACAGCTTCCCATCACCTCAAATGTGACAGAGGGGCAGGTCGGTGGTCGCTTTGCAGAGGGTCAGTGGCTTTTTTGTCCCTGTGTGCTGGCTGGTCCCCCACCCCTCCGCCTGTGCTCCCTGGACTGTGACGGCAGCGAGCTGGAACAGTGCCCTGGGGTGGCACTGGCTTGCTCCAGCTCTGCCTGCAGCTGCAAACGTGGTGTACAAGGAGGATGCTCTGGTTGGGCTCCAGAAGCGCCTGGCTCTTCATTGCCACCCACCACCTTTTCAGCAAGCCGGGGGCAGGTGAGTGCTCGCCTAATCCCTCTGAATTACAAGACACAAGCAATCAGATTAACCTAATCCACTGTAAAGGAAGAGGGGGAGTGCAGAAACATCCTGCTTGCTCAGCCTGTGTTGGGCACAGAGATTGCTTCTGCTCTTTCGGAGGCAGAGCCCAAGGGATACCATTTCCAGTAGCCCATCAGGCCAGACAGACGGTTTGGGTGAACAGAAAACTCACTGTTTTAGAGAAGCTTCTCTCAGCAGAAGGGAAACAAGTTTGGCTGGAACATTTTGAAACTCTACTCCCCGGGACACCTTGCCAATACTTTTCTGCCTTGCCCCTGCTTTCCTTTGTTGTTAGCCTCGAAAGCTTTCACCTGGGTTTGGCAACACTTGATGTGCAAAATGAGATGTTTAGATCTAGGGAGCCATCCTGCAAGCACAGCCAGGCTGGCCCAAATCCCCTCCATCTCTCATCTCATCTCTCCCTCCTGCTTCCTCGGCAGAATGATGGGCAGGACTTGGACGGCTGGTTTTCCAGAGGCCAATGGTCCAACCGAGCCACGACGCACCCCAAACTCAACCTGACCAGGCAGGCTTTGCCCTGGAACGAGCAGGTGGGTGGGCAGGGAGCAGCAAAGGCGGGGTATGGTAGAGAAGGAGGTCCCTCGCTGGGGAGCCTGCAGCCCACGTTATAGAATCACAGAATCTTTTAGGTTGGAAAAGACCTTTAAGATCATCAGGTCCAACTGAATGTCCCTCCAGTGCAGCAGGCTCCAAAGCCATCTCCAGCCATCCTCCTCCCTGCTCTCCATCACCTGTCCTGGGGCCTCTGCCTGGTCCTGGGGTCAGCCTGGTGCCCATGAGGATGAGCTGCCTGTGTGCAGGCCATGGGTGTGTGTCAGCCCCTCATCAGTCTGCATGGGTGTGCGAGGGGACAACTTGCTGCCTGTCTTCTCTGGATGGGTCCACGCTGCACCTGTCTCTGGGTGCTGGCTGTGTGCTGGTGGGATGGATGCTGGGGGAGGATGCAGGATGGATGGGGTCAGGCTTTTGGTGCCGTGTTCAGACAACGTCCCTTATCCAAGTGTGCCTGGGACCCAAAGCAGCGGCAGCAGGAGGGTGATCTCCTGGGGGTTGGCTCTGTGACCCTGGGGCTGACACAGGGATGGGAGCTCGGTGTCACTGCAGAAGAGCTGAGTCCACACAAGTGACATCCCTAGGGCTTGACATCCATGTTTCAGCCTGCCCTAACGCTGTCCTTGGCAGGTGAGGGGGGATGCGAGGGGACACCTTGCTCATCTCCCTCTCTCATCCCACAGTACAAAGGGAAGGCAAACTTGCACGTCTTCGAAGACTGGTGTGGAGGAGCTGTGAGGCACCTGAGGAAGAACCTCCATTTTCCTCTCTTTCCCCACGTGAGTCCCAGGCCTGATGCTGGTGGGTCGGAGGGAGGGTCTGCTTGTTCCTCTCTGGGTGCTGCTGCATCTCCGCTGGCTGTGGGCTTGGTCCTCAAGATCTTTGCTCACAGGCTTTTTGGTTTGGGGCAGGTAATTCCCAGCAGAGCAGGGATGGAGGAAGAAATGGGTGTGATGGGACCTCCATGTCCCCTCTGGTGCCAGGGACAGGGGACCCTGGGATAACCAGGAGGAGGTGGTGAGGGTGATGTTGCTGTAAGGCGTGAGCCTGGGGGATGGAGGAAGAAATGGGTGTGATGGGACCTCCATGTCCCCTCTGGTGCCAGGGACAGGGGACCCTGGGATAACCAGGAGGAGGTGGTGAGGGTGATGTTGCTGTAAGGCGTGAGCCTGGGCATGAACTCTTCATGCTTTCGTGTCTCTGTTCCTCCCCCACAGACCCGCACCACAGTGAAGAAGTTGGCTGTGTCGCCCAAGTGGAAGAACTATGGGCTGAGGATTTTTGGCTACATCCACCCCTTCAAGGATGGTGAGTGATGGAGCTTGGCCTCTTCTCCCCCTGCAGCAACGTGGAGAAGCTGCCTCCTCCCCCCACCTTAGACCACATGAGGCTCGGAGGCAGTCCCCAAACCCCTGGGCATGAGGGTCTTTCTGGAGCAAAGACTTTTCCCTGGTTGCTTCCAGGGGAGGTGAAGCCCCAATCCCATCCATGATGTGGGATCTGGGGTGGCCGCATCACCTCTGTCCATCCATCCCTGTTTCCCCATTGCACAAGGAGGCGCCGGGACTGAGCCTGTGCTACTGTATCCCTCGGTGGTGAGCTTCTCCTTTGCTTTCTGCAGGGGATTTCCAGTTTTCTGTGGCTTCGGATGACAATTCAGAGTTCTGGCTCAGCTCTGATGACAGCCCGTCCAACTCCCGGCTGGCTGCGTTCGTGGGCAAGGTACGTGCCATCATCCTCGACCCTCTGCCTTTCGCTACATGGGGGATGCTCGAGCTCCCAGTGAGAGCATCTCCTCCCTCGGGGTGCCTCGTTCCTTGCTCCCAGCATGCTGATAACCATCCCAAGTGCCTCCTGGGGTTCCGTAGTGCTCAATTAACGATGTTTCAAACCCACGGGTGCTCTTTAGGCACTGCGAATTCTCCTGTCCACAAGTTCCTCTGCTGCAGCAGCCCTTAAAGGGTCCATGTGTGACTTTGCCAGAGGCAGCTCCCCTGCTTCTTTGCTCCCTTGGGAAATGCTGGGCTATTTCAGTCTGGTACCACCTCTGCCCCTGGCCAGACCTGGTTTGGCTTCTGAAGGACCACCTGCCCCTTGGTCCCATCCTAGCTGTAGCTACCAAAGACCAGCTTATGTCCCAGAATAGGAGATTTAATATTTGCTCCTGGTTTTTCTTGGCGTTAACTCCTGTTAACTGGAAACTCTGTGGTCTGTCCTTGCACCCATGTGTTGTTGGGATCTTGGTGGTGTTGGCTGGTGACAAGTTCTTGTAGCAGGAGTGCCAATGGCTGGGGACAAGCAGGCTCTGGGATAGAGCTCCTGGGATGTCCTTCTGCCTGAAGAACCTTTCTGCAGCACAGCATAGTGCCGGACGGAGGTGGAGGAGCTGATGGGGTCTGGGCCTTGTGCCTGCTTGGCCCATGGTGTCCCCTGCGCTCTCACACACTCTTTCTTCCTTCCCCAAGCTGGGCACCGAGTGGACGGCACCGGGGGAGTTCACCAAATTCAGCTCACAAGTCTCCAAGCCTCTGCGGTGAGTGTGGCCTTGCTCCCTGCCCACCTTGGGTGGAGGGAGTTGGGGAGACAGAGCTGCTGCCTCTGCGCTGACTGACCGGCTCCTCCCTTGGAGGAGGCCTGGCCACAGTCTCTTCCCAGCAGGCGTGTGGGGTCTGGGCTGGACAGGAGCTCAACCAGCTGTGCCCCTGGGTCCATGGCTTGAAGGTGCTGGGGACCGCGGGCACCTCTGCAGATGACGAGGGATGGGGATTCCCCCCGGTCTTGTGAAGCTTCTCAGCAGTGGGATGGGGGAGCAGATACCCACATCACGCTGCCAGTCCCCTTGCCCCAGGAAGGTTTAGCCACATGTCAGCAAGACAGAGAGGATTTCCTGGGATGGCTCCTCTAGCAGGGAAGCACCCGTCACCCTGGCACTGGTAGCTGTCAGCTCCGCAGTGGTTTCTGACTGGCGCCTTCCCCTCTCGCACAGCCTCATGTCCTCCAGGCGCTACTACTTCGAGCTGCTCCACAAACAAGACGACCGAGGTTCAGACCACGTGGAAGTTGGTGTGAGTAAATGCCCCCATGCCGTGCTGCTTTCAAGGCTTGCCCTGGCAAGAGCTGGCAGCAGGGCTTTTCCCGATGCATGTTAGAACGCTTTATTCTGGAGCAAAGCCATGATTTCCCCCTCCCGTGGCTGCCAGCGACTCGGTCCGCAGAGGGGACGAGTCAGCGTTGCTCCAGCGAAGCCGGGGCCCATCTCCCTGGGCCATTCCTGCTGAGGGTGCCTGGTGCAGGCTGCTTTTCTCCATGCTCATCCAGGCCTTCCGTGCGATGGCCTTTGGGGAACTAACGGCCCTGCTGTCCCTCCCCTGTGCTCCCGCAGTGGATGCTGACGGAGCAGCCCCTCCGCTCCAGGCTCCAGTGGTGATGGGGCACCCGGTTCTGTGTGGCTGGTCTCATCCCTTCTCCTTGGCCTTCTGAAGAAGGGCTGGCAGAGGGGGAAAGGCCCCCTGTGGGCTTCTTCTTGCAGGAGCCCATTGCCATGGGCAAGGAGAACCTGGAGCATGTAATATCAGAGCAGCCAGGTCCCAGGACACCATCTGTGAGTGGCGCCCACCTTGCATCCCGGGGTCAGTGGGGGGAGAGGTGGCCAAGGTGATGGAGTGCACCCCTTTTTTTGTTTTCCCTCTTTGAGATACTGTGAATTTCAAATCTGAACTTGTCTGCCTTGGCTGCACAACCCTGGCGGAGCCTGGAGCGTGTGTGTCAGGAGCTCGGGCTGTCTTTGGGAGGGGAAGATGCTGGCGTGTTAGCAAAGGTTTCCTTTCTCCCAAGCAGTCATTAATCACTGGAGTCAAACTGGTGCCAGCAAAGCATCAGGGAGGCCGACAACACCCCTTCCTTGCTGGTGCTCTCTTCCACATCGCTCAGCCTCGCCCTCCCAGGGCTCCATCTCCTCCATCCTGATAAGATCTGCATTTCTGCTGTGAAAAACAAATAGATGGGGGAGACATTTTTTCGCTGGAGGGAGGGAAACCTTTCAGATGTTCAGAAAGAAACAACAAAAAAGGCAGGACCCTAACGCGTCTCTCCCTGTAGGTATTTAAGGGCTTGCCTGGACAAAGGTTCAAGGCATGCTTTTAAAATGCACGAAGGCAGCTATTAAGACCCTCTTAAGCAACCTCTGCTTTTAATGTGCATTCAGGCAGCAGCCGGCAGCGGAGTGAGGCACTTTGGCTCAGGTCCTTGCTGGCTGCCGTGGTCTCCCTGCTCCGTGCCCTGAGGTTGAAGGGGGTTGCAGGGAGAAACTGCTCTGTGCCCCGGCATCGTCCCTCCCCTGCGAGGCAGGACGCGTGGCTGTGCTGCCTCCTGTGATGTTACTGATGATGATGATGATGCAGGGCTGGGTCTGGCCTGCCTGGCCCAGAAGGACCACGGCCATGGATGGCCGTGTTGCAGACCCAAGGGGGAAGCAGCATGAGCCTGTGTCCCACCTCCAGCAGCCTCCCTCTCCCTGACCACCAGGGGATGCCTTCTGATCCCAAATCACCTTGGATAAAGGCAGGAGGTGGGACCGGGTCTGTGCTGGGGCACCACCAGTCCTCTCCCTTGTTCCTCTCCTGCAGGGTCGGGGCTGGGATCCGTGCAGGCAAGCTTCTGGGAGCTGAGGACAGGAGAGGACCCATCCGAGGGTGCCTGGGGTTGGCCAGCGCACCCTGAACCCCTGCCACCCTCCCACTCATTCTCCATCTCCTTTTATTTTTTCCTAGTGGCGAGTTTTCCTCCCCAGCTTGAAGTTCGAAGTGATTGACTCCTCCTACATCTCTCTGTACACAGGTAAGGACCACACGTGTCCGCCCGCAGCCACGGCAAGCAAGCTCTCGAGGGGGCTGTACGTGCTGGCGCAGCTGGGGAGAGACAGCACCAGAGCCTGGGAAGCAAACCAGATCCTGGGAAATCAGATCCTGGGGGAAGATCTCAGCCTTTCACCCCCCCCGAGCTGCTGCTTGGGTGGAAGGAAGGAGGCAAGGGGCTGCGGTGGGTAGGGGTGATGCTGGGAGTGTGCTGCAACCCTCCTAAAAATGGGATGCAGAGGTGACGTGCCACGGAAGCACAACTCTGCTGGTGCTCCAGCCTCATCCCTGCTAATGAGACCACGGAGGGCTGGCTCCCTGGCCTGGCCCTGAGTTATGAGGAGCTGTCGTGTAAGCAGGGATGGATGGTGCAAGGTTTAATTAAATCTATAGATCTTCTGCTTCCTGCCCCTTCCCTGGCAGCAAGAAAGGGCTTGATAGATGGGTCCTGCCCCAGTGCTCAATATGCTGGAGGACTGGTCATCAAACATGCCCTGGAAGGTGTCGATAAGGCAGGAGGCGACAGGCAACAGGCGGGAATCAATGAGGAGAAGAGGGATGGAGGGGTGTTGCTGGCATTGATGCAGGTGCCCATGAGATGCACGATGTGCAGATAAACTGCACCCCCCCCCAACCACTATCCATCAGTGCCGGCTATTTCTGCTTCTCTTTCCCACTTCCCGGCTCCTCAGACCCCAGCAGCATCCTGGGGTAAAGCCATGTCACTTGTGGGGAGCCCATCCCCGTGTCGTGGGGGATGCACGCAGAGCATCCTCCTTCCTTCTGTTTCTCCGGGCTTTTGCAGGGGTTGCAGCCCAACCTCAGCCAGCTGCACAGATGCATTTGGGGAGCCTTTCCCTGCTGCAAGTAGAAGAATTTGGGGCTTGGGAAGGGAGTTCCTGCTTGTTTCAGGACCTGCGTGCTTCCCCAGGGCTCTGCAGCAGGCAGGGCTGCCTGGGAAGGGAGCACCCCTGGGTGCTCGGAGCAGACAGCTCTGAGCACAGCCAAGATGACCAGAGCAAGGTGACCTCCCCTGGGGAGGTCTGGGGGCTGGTTGATAGCCAAGGATGACATGCCATCCTCATCCCTGAATAGGAGGCAAAACCAGCTCATGTTGCATTTACCGGCACCTCTACTGGGAAGGACATTCAGGGTTTAATCCCTGTGTCCTTGGGAGGTAAACCCCCTGAGCTGAGCTTCTCACCCCTTGTCTTGAGGGTGATGAGTGATGCTGTAATCGGAGCCAGGCTGCCTGGCTGAGATCAGCTGTACCCTTGTCCTCTCCGTGCTCTTAGTTGATGGCAATAATCATTAGGCTGATTAGTCATGGTGTCTGCAAGCACATGAAGGGGCTGGAGGAGCTGGGTTTGCCCTTGTGCAAACACATTGGCTCCCCTCGTTCCCCTGGGAGCAGGAGGAATCCACAATCCTCTGAGCCCTCTTGGTGGGAGGGATGGATGGAGAGATCGGGAAGTGTCACCTTGGAGAGGATGCTTCTGGGACAAAGCTCTGTACATGGGTGCCTGTGGGGTTCAGCTGCTGTCTTTGCCTTCTTCAGACGAATCGTCCCTGAAGATGAACCACGTGGAGCACATCCCACAGACCTTGGCCAGCTACAGCGGGAGCTACCTCTGGCAGGCGCAGCAAGACGAGCACGGGGCTGACATGCTGAAGTCTGACCCCAGGGACACCTTCTTCCTCAGTAAGTGGCTGGGATCAGATCCTTGCAGGTCTGTGTGGGGTTCTGAGTGAGGAAGAAGGCAGGATCTGGCTGCCACAGGCACCAAGGGCATCCCTCCTACCTTCTGCCCATCTCCTGGGTGGAGGGCATCTCTGCTGGGGTCTGTAGGGGGGCACGCTGGGATGGTTTGTGCTACAAACTGTAACATGGGCTGGGCTAAGGGGTGGTAGGGGATGGCTTGGGGCTGAGCCATGGCTACTTCTCTTCAGCCCCTGCGATTGAGGCCTCTCGAGTGGAGAACGTGCTGGTGCCCTGTGCCTACAGCCCCACCTACGTGGTGAAGGACTTCCCCATCGCCCGCTACCAGGGCCTGCAATTTGTAAGTGTCTCCCCACGATGTGACAGGGTCACGCTCCCATGGGAGACACAGCAAAGCCAAGTGCTTTGCCCCCACCCCAGGGCAGGGATGCTTCCGCTCGGTTAAGGATCCAGGAGAAATGTCCCTTGCTGGAGGATCAGGCTGAGCTTCCCCGCCTTGACCTGAAAGGGTTTGAGTTAAAAGTCCCACGGGGTGTTTGAGGTGCTCAGGGTCACCTTGCTGTTGTGGGGCCGCACTGTTGGCCTCAGGTCCCTGGCTCCTAGCCCTGCTGGTCCCCGATTCCTCAGAGTGAGCCTGCTCTGTGCCAGGGTGATGGCAGTGTGGTCATCTCCCCAGGTCTACCTCTCGTTCGTGTACCCCAATGACTTCACGCGCCTCACTCACATGGAGACAGATAACAAGTGCTTCTACAGGGAGTCCCCCCTCTACCTGGAGAAGTAAGTGTTGTGGGGCTGGTGTTTGGGGGTGCTACATGGAGGGGTAGGAGGGGGCTGATGTCAAGAGGGCACTCAAAGAGCTGGGGAAACGGCACTGAGATGATGCATCCTCAGCTGTGTGTCCCCAGGCTCCATCCCTACTGGAAGGGCCACCTCTAGGCTGGCTCTTTCCCCATCTCTCAGGCACGTAGCAGCTTGAGACCTGGCAGTGCTCCTGGATTTTGGGGATCCCAGCTCCCTTCGGAGCCAGGCTGTGCCCGGGCACCTGCACTGCAGGTGGGGATGTTCCTCCCTGCATGGGCTTGCGTGTGTGCGAGCACGTCCCTTCACGTGTACACTCCTCCCTTATCTCCGGGACATCATCTTTCTGTTTCCCAGGTTTGGTTTTTATAAGTACATGAAGATGGATGAAGAGGAGGAGGATCCACGCCAGCGAGCATTTCTCTTCCTCAACCCAGACAGTGAGTGCTGCCAGCTCCCCGCCAGCAGCTTTTTGGGCATCCCTCAGCAGCTCAGCACAGGGCTGAGCACCCGGCATCCTCATCCACCGGCCCATCCACGAGGAGATGCAGCTCATCGGGATGCCTCCAGTGATGCTGGGTTCAAGGAGGGCAGGGCTGCATGGAGCAGCTCGCCTCCGAGCAGTCCCACGTGCTCCATGGTCATGCATCCCACTTGGCTTAGCCACAAAGCGCTGCGGGATATGGGGTGGGGGATGCTAGGGCTGGGGTTCACCCTCCTGGCTTCTTCAAGCTGTGTACCCGCATCTCCTGGGCTGGCCTGGTCAGCAGGCAGCAGGATATGACTTGACTTGGTGTGGAGTCTGGGATGTCCACAGAGCCTGGGGATGCTGACGGGGACCCGCAGGAGCCATGTTGTTCAGAGCGTGGCTCGCTGTCGGTTTGTGGCTTGGCGAAGCCCTGGCAGGCTAGGCTTGTTCCTGGATGAAATAAGAGCAGTGCTGAGCTATGGCCAAGGTTTGGAGGGGTTAGTGGGCAGAGCCTGGAGCTGCCAGCCCTGGTGAGCATGGCTCAGTGCCCACCAGCCCTCAGCCTCCCTCACCCAGCAGCTGTTGCAGGTTGATCTCTTGCTGGAGACAAGTTTTGCCACTTTGTTTTGGGCCAGCATGCTGCAGGGGGCTGTGCCGAGCGGCTCGGACCCTCAGGATATTTATCTCTGCCTTTACTCCCTAGATTTCCTCGAGGATGATGAGGAGGAGGAGGAAGGAGTGGACAGCCCTGAGCCCACAGACCCACCTCCTGAAGCCAAGGAGAAGAGCTTTGGGCCGGTACCCAGAGCCAAAGGGAAGGAGACCCCACCGGTCACCGAGGATTATGGAGACAACCTGGACTATTACAGCTTTCACCGCAAGCAGGGTCAGGCCCTGGATGAGGTGGGCATGCCTGGGCAGCTGGGGAGATGGAGCACATCCCACCAGGCCAGCGCCAGCCCGGCAGCCATCCTTGAGGACCTCCACGGCGAGAAGGACGTGGGCCCTGTGCCGGAGCAGGTCCGTGGGCGGATGCTCAGTTGGTTACCCCAGGATCCCAGCGAAGGCGAGGAGAATGCGCTGGGGCTGCTGGCATCTTCAAAGCATGCCGGGGCCCTGAGCCTCCAACCCCACCTCTCGGTTCCCGTCTTTGGTGGCAAAGCCAAAACGCTGGGTCCCAGCAAGCCTGCAACACCCAGGGAGGACAAAAAGCCCCAGAAAACCCAGGAGAAGGTCTACGTGACCAGGCTGCAGCCAGGGAAGCGCAAAGCCCCAGCCCAGGAGCCGGCCTTTCCCGGCATCTTTCTTTACCCAAAGGCCCTGAAGAAAGTCCATCTTCACTCCAGGACCCCTCAGAAGCATCCCATTGCCTCCAGCAAGCTCCACGCTGTTCCTGGCCGTCGGACCCCCTGGCTCCTGAGCAACATCTCCAAGGAGAGGGACCCTGCCAGGCGGAGGAGTGCCCGTGTGGGTGGCAGGAGGTGGGAGCGGCTGCCCAAGCTGGGGACCGAGCAGCGAGCGCTGCCCAGCCTCCTCGCCCTGGGGACCGAGGGCCTCTTCAGTAGGGAGACCCATGAGGACACGACCCCTGCCCCGGGCAGGACAGCAGCCACCACCAATTACAACTCCTCCGAGGTGGCCCGCTCAGAGGGGATGCGGGTGACATCCTTTCTGAAGATGTCAGAAACAACGACATCTCAGCAGGAGGAGGGAAAGGGCCAGGAGGAAGAGGAGGAGGAGGAAGAAGAGGTGTCAGACTACAGCTATGAGACCGGCGAGCTGCATCAGAGCTGGCTGGAGGACTCCATCAACTGGCAGAGGACATTCAGCGTTAGCTCGGTGGACTTTGAGCTCCTGCGCTCCGACTGGAACGACCTGCGCTGCAACGTGTCGGGCAACCTGCAGCTGAGCGAGAGCGAGGTCGTCGATGTGGTGGCGCAGTACATGGAGAAGCTCAATGAGAAGAATGGAGGGTAGGGAGGGAGTGGGGCGCGGGTGGGAGGCTGGGGAGAATGTGCCTTCACCCCGCTTGGCTCCTTGGGGCCGGGTGAGCTCGATGGTGGGTTCAGGCCAACCCTTCAAGCAAGGGAGCTGTGGGGAGCAGAGCTCATGGTGATGGTGCTTTCAAGTGCTTCTGCTTTCCCCATAGCATCTACACCCTCCTGAGGATTGTCAACGTGGAGAAGCGTCGGGACACGGCCCGGGGGAACCGCTACCTGCTGGAGCTGGAGCTGGCGGAGCGGGGCCAGCGGACGGTGCGGCTCTCCGAGTATGTCTATGTCCTTTTGCACCAGGGCAAGCAGGACGACAGCGCTGAGGCCAACCCGGAAGGGCTGGCTCTGGGGGCCACCGAGCCCCAGCCGAGCACCTGGAGCATCCTCTATGGAAAACCTGTCCTGTGCCGGCCCCTGCGGCTCAGCTGGAAGCAGGATGTCATGGTGCACTTCGTGGTACCCGGTAGGTGACACCAGGACGTGCCTCTCCAGGGTCTCTGCTGTTCTCTCTGCCCCCAGCATCCTGCGGCAGGAGAAAGGCAACCACTTTGCTCTCAGGTTGCATCCTTCAGGCTGGCCCGAGGGGGATGAGGTTATTATCGCTTCTCATGAGATGCTGAAGTTATCGCTTCTCATCGGAAGGGGTGTTGGTTTGGTTGGGGAAGGGGGTGCTCCTGGGAGCGCCATGGAGAGCCTGAGGGACGTTTGTGGCTGTGTCTGGCAGTGAAGAACCAAGCCCGCTGGGTCCAGCAGTTCATCTCGGACATGGCTCACCTGTACGGGGCTACGAAGGACGCCAACTTCAATGTCATCCTGGTGGACTTTGACAGCGACGACATGGACGTTGAGAAGGCCCTGCGGGATGCCCAGCTGCCCCGGTAAGCCCCCTGCCATGAGCTCTGGGTCCCATCCTGCTCCCCGTGGGGTCTGCAGGGCTCCTTGTGGTGGGACAGACCATCCTGGCAGTGCTCCCACAACCTGCTGCTCCTTCCCCAGCCCACCATGGGTCTTGGCTTCACTGCCCCTTGCTGCCTCCTCCTTTTTTGGGGTTTAAACTTGTTTTCCATGTGGAGGAGTCAGGGATGCAAATACCACCTCTGCCTCCATGGGGGGACCCTTGGCATGAGTTGTAGGCACCTGACCCCCTTCCTGAGGTGGTCTCCTCTCCTACCTCGTGGTCCTTGTCCCCATCTTGGCTGTGTCCCGTTTGGTCACCAGCACTAACTGCCCTGTCCTCTCTCAGCTACCAGTACCTGCGGCGCACGGGGAACTTCGAGCGCTCGGCCGGGCTGCAGGCTGGTGTGGACACGGTCGAGGTGAGCCAGGGGAGAGAAACCAGCTCCTGCCTTGGCTTCTCTCCCGGAGCTGTTTTGCCCTGATCCTCTCGCTTGTGTCTGCCCTCTCCCATAGGATGGGCACAGCATCGTGTTCCTCTGCGACCTGCACATCCATTTCCCCCCCAATATCCTGGACAGCATCCGGAAGCACTGCGTGGAGGGGAAGCTGGCCTATGCGCCCATCGTCATGAGGCTGAGCTGTGGCAGCTCCCCGCGGGAGCCCAACGGTGAGCGGGGTCCCCTCTGCCGTGATGCTTTTCCAGCTGGAAAATGTCCCCTGCCTGCCTAAGGAGAGCCACGGCGCCGGGTTTGGGTTGCAGCCTGGCTTGCATGTGCAGGGAGCATGGGTTTGTTTTGCTTTGGCAAGATGGGATTCAAGCCCAAGGGTGCTTGAGGCGCACTGGGTGCGATGCCCCCCGAAACTGGGCTGTCCCCTGGTGCCACCCCCATGGGAGGTGGCAGTGATGGGGACGGAGCTGTGGTGGGAAGAGGGCTTGGGACGGGCGTTCCTGTGGCTCCCAGGTAGTGAGGAGAGCACAGAGGTGATGGCCTGGGGATTTGGGTGTCCCCCACACCCCTCGCCTCATTGCTCTCCCCCCTCCAGGCTACTGGGAGGTGAATGGCTTTGGCCTCTTTGGCATCTACAAGTCGGACTTTGACCGCGTGGGAGGGATGAACACAGAGGAGTTCAGAGACCGCTGGGGCGGGGAGGACTGGGAGCTCCTGGACAGGTGAGGCTGGGGGTCCTGGCAGCCCCCTGACCCCCTCAAGGCAGGGCTGGCCATGTGGATTTGGGCACATCCCCTGGGAAACCCACTGTCCCCTCCATCGAGCTGGCTAAAGGCTGGGGTGACATGGTGGCGAAGGGGCAAAGCCCTCCTTGAAGGGGGGCCGTGTCCGTCCCCTCCCTCCCCTGAGGCTGCCCCCCTGTCCGGCTGCAGGGTCCTTCAGAGCGGGCTGGAGGTGGAGCGCTTGCGTCTCAGGAACTTTTACCATTACTACCACTCCAAGCGTGGCATGTGGAACGCCCGCAGCAAGAAGCCACCCAAGGACTAGTGCCCCGAGCCTGGCCTGAAGCCACTGACCCCCCTGTGCCCGCCGGAGGCAGACCACCGCCAGCGCCCGGTTGTCCCCGACCTCTGCCAACACACTTTGATGCTGGCACGGAGGGCACCCGTAAACAAACCGTGGATATTTTGGGGAGGGGGGGGAGCGGGGAGGGTGAAAGTGGGTGGTGATTTTTTTCTTAAGGGTCTAATTTCTTAGTCAGAAATGAATTTATTAACTCATTAGTGCCGGGACAATATGGGGATCCTGCTGTCAGGAGGGGTAAAGCCTCTGGGCTGATCCCCGGAGCTGGTGGGTCCCTGGGGGCCGTGCCAGGCTTGGTGATGCCGAGGCAGAAAAGTGGTACCCAAGCTCACAGCTGGCACTCACCCTGCAGCCCCCTTGCTGGGTTGCCTCCCCCCAAAAATGCCCAGCACTTTGTCCCTGTGTCAGGCTGGAGAGCTGAGCTTTTTTTGGGGGGTACTGGTACCCAGAGAAGTGCATGAGGGGTACGAGCCTGCTGGGGCTGCCCAAACCCTCCTGCTCCTCCCTGGGACCTGTGGAGCCTCCGTGGAGGGGAAGACGGGTACAGACACGCCGCTGTGGCTGTACGGGGAGGGGGGCAGAGCCCCTTGGCATGATGGGCTGGCATTGCCTGTGCCCAGGGGGGCTGCGCTGGGATGGGAAAAGAGCAGAGCCCAAAGCAGGTACGGGAGCACGGGGAGAGCAAATGATGTTTCCAAGCTAATTTCTGTGAAATTATGAGGTAGGAAGCTGTTTTCAGGAAGTTTTGTCTGTTTTGGGTTTTTTTTTTATTCTGAAAAAATAAAATCAATGTCTTGGCTGGGATTTCCTTCCCCTCCATGACACTCATGTCTTGGCAGGGATGCAGCCCCCAGCTCGGCGCAGGGCATGAGAAGCCACACTAGCCTCTGTCCCTTGCCCCTCCAAGCCCCCTCGCAGTGGTGGGTGGCTGTGCAGGCTGGGAGGACACTTTTGCCTGCTCGAAATCACCACTGTCGTTTGTAACACCCAGGAGGGCTCAGGAAGCCCCGACCTGCACTCGCCTGGCCCTGCACTCGCAGGGAGCTCGCTGGTGGAAGTGAGCCTGGCTGGCACTGGGAGGAAAGGTCAGAAACTCCCAGGAAGAGCTCCCATTGGGACCGAGCAGGAGGAGGAGGATGGTATGGAGTAAGGATCCACTCTCTTTGGTAGGAGCGGGCAGCAGTGGCATCGCAAGGGGTTCCTTTGCTGTTCGGTGCAGTGAGGAGGAGGAGGAGGCAGCAGCCGTGTTTTGGTGTCTGGACGCATGCCCGGGCTTGCAGGGAGGTTGCTGAGCCTCTGCCCCACACCTGGGCTCCACCCGGGCAGCTGCTTGCACCCCACACACTGCACGGGGGGCTCACCCCAGTGCCCCCGGGGCTGGAGAGCTGCGGGGAGAGCCACAAGCTGCTCCGCATGCCCTTGCACGCTTGTTCACAGGACGTCCATGCCTGCCCGTGCTCGAGCTCTTCGCTCGCCTTTTCCTCTTGCACATGGACATGCCCAGCTGCACGCAGCGCCTCGTGGGCTCCAGCAAACCCGCTTTGCCTCAGGCCTGGCTGCCACGAGCTCCTTCTGCTCCTCACCTGGGTCACTCTGTCCTGGCAAATCCCTGGGCTGCAACCACCACATCCTTGCTGCCCTCCACCGTGAGCTTTCAACAACTGTGAGCACCTCTGGGAGAGCTGAAATAGCCCCGGAGTTTCCCCCCTAAGTGTTTTATTCCCCACCCGCATCCTCCGGGCTCTGTCTGAGCATCCGTTGAGTTTTGAGGTGGGGATGGAGGTGGTGGGCTCAGCAACCTCCTTGCCATCAGAGAACAGCCACAGTCCGGGACTCCGGGGGGCTTTTCCAGTACTTCTGGCCCCAAGATTTGTCGGGAGGGGACAGCCTCAGAAGGCAGCAGGTTTTTCTCTCCATGCCAGCACTCACAGGCTCCTCTCCTTGCCCTGCTGCCTGCTTTTTCCAGCACTTTGGAAGTGCTTTGTTGTGGGCAAGGGCTCTGCCCGCTGCGCTGGGACTTGGCCCGTGGGCTGAGAAGTGCCGGGCAGGGCGGGTGGCCCTGCGGTCCCCTGGGGCCAGCAGCGGGATCCCAAAAGCCGCTTTTCCTTAGGCACAACTTTTCCAGCAGCTTCCCAGCCAGGAGAGCTCACAAAGCCACCGGCATCGGGGCAGGCACCAGGTTCAGCCAAATCTAGAGCTGCTGCTGCTGCTGGAAGGGACTGGTGCCACCAGCGCCATCCCCACTGGGGACACTGGTCCAGCCCTGCTGGGGATGATTTAGAGCCAGCTGATGGTATCTGCTTGGGGTAGGGCCAGCAGCAAAACACCAGAGGGTTTTCTTGCTCTGGCAATGGCTGAGCTGTGGTAACGGGGACCAAAAGGAATCTCTCCCTAGCCAGGCATTGGAGCCCTAAGTGACAGCAGGGTGCAGGCAGGTACCCACTTTTAGAGGAGCAGCCCCAGGGCTGGTGCAAGGTGCTGGCCTGGCAGCTTGCTCTGGCCCCAGGGGATGCTGCAAAGGTGTTGGGGCTTGTTCGGGGCAGCGGAGGCAGACACTAGCCCAGTGCCGCCTCGCTACAGGGCTGCCCTGGCCATGGGGCTGAGCGAGGGGTCAGTGGAGGGCAAGGGGGAGCCTTCCCGACACCTCCAGTCTGAGAACGGGCCAAACGTGACAGCAGTGGCTGGGTGGAGGGTCCTGGGCAGCCTCCTGCCCTATACTGGGCTTTGCCCTGGGGGTCACCTATCAGCAGCCCCCAGCAAGTGCTGGGTGCGGCATGGAGCCTGGGTTCCAATGCTGGTAGAAGCGATGGCCCCCAAACTGGTTTGGCCCGTTTCAAACGCTCCCTCTCAGCTTATCTGGCTTCAAAGGGCTCCTGCTCCATCCCACGCACACAAACACGCTCCCTGTGAACCCCCAGGGGAGCCCCCTCTATCCCAAAAACTGTGCCCCCCTGCCAGCTCTGCCTCCCCTCCACCTTCTTTTGGCAGCCACAAACCCCTCCATGTTGCACCCATGGGTGTCCCGTGCTGGGGGGATTCAAGGGGATGCAGTGGAAAGGACATGCTGGACCATGGCTGCAGTGGTAGGGACCAACAGTGACTTTTTGGAGCATCATGAAGGTGCCCACGACATGGCTCCGCTGCCCAGGATGGAGCAGTTGGGACCCCTGGACCCCTCACCAGCATCTCAGCTGTACTGAGGCTTTTTGTGGAGCTGCCACAAGCCCCAAAAGCACAAACTTGGCTGCAAGGCGAGCGGGTTTTGAGCGCACATGCAAAACAACGGCAAAGAGACTGGTTGGGTAAGCTCCCGGGGCGGGCCCCGCCACGGCCCCACGCCTGCTGCACTGGCCCCGCCACAGACAGCATCGCCCACCCTGTGCCGGGGCGCCCGGCACCCGTGCAGCACCCAGGGGTGCACCTGCCTGCCTGGGAGGATGCTGCAGGGCAATGGCCCGCCGGGGCCACCCAACAAGGTATGTGCCGGCCGGTCCCCCACCCATCAGCGTGGCTGTCCCCAGTGTGGGTCCCCTTGGAAAGCTGGTGGTGCCCACCCAGTTGCCAGTCCCCACACAGCGGGTGGAACGGGGCAGCACGGATGCTGGGTCTGTCAGCTGCCTGCTCCTGGCCAGCTTTGGCCAAGAGGCATTTTTGGGTTTGCCTCTCCTCGTGCCTCAGTTTCCCCAGCGTGGCTCTTGGCACGTGTGCGCTGTGGCCAGGCTGCGTGGTGCTGTGTTGGCCACTCCCTGCTCCAAGTGCCGATGGCATCGACAGCCACCGGCTTCCCTGGAGACCCAGATTTGGGGACAGGCACCCAGTAGTGCTCAGGGGGTGGGAGAGGATACTGCGTGCCTGGGAGCTAGGGTCTCCCTGGGAATGTGGCTCTGTCACCCCGCGGAGGGAGGGATATGGGTGCCTCCAGGCTGGGAGGTCAGTGACCACTTTAGGGACTCCCAGACCGAGTATATTTAACCTGTGTCACCCTGACCATGGCTGGATCCCGTCAGGAACCCCTCAGTTTTGCTCCAGATGTGGAAAGGTGTGTGCCAATTTGCTGCTTTTTTAGCATCCCAGCGCATCCCTGCTCCCACCCAGTGCTTTCCCCTATTAACGAGCCATTTTACGAGGGGATCGCCAGCGGTTTCGGCTTCAAACCTGCACAACCCCCCTCAAGACCCCCCCCGGTTTCCATCTTTAAGCTGCAGGGCAGCATCATAGCAGGGGGACAGGGGCTCGGAAGGGAGGCAGAGCCTGGGGGAACGCGGCTGCCAGCAGGCTCGGGGCCGGCTCCCGGGGCTGGAGGGGCTCTCGGGGCTCCCGGGGCCATCCCCAAGCCCCTCTGTGCCTGGCACGGGGACGGCGGGCAAGCACCGGCTTGCACAGGGAGCGAACCGCCCTCCCCGCCTGCTGCCGGGGGGAACCCGTGATTCATCCAGGCTCGGAGGGGTGGGAGCGCCCCGCTGAGCTCTGCCAAACTCGGTGCACCCGCCGACGCTCCCTGTGTGGGTGGTGCTGAGGTGGGAGAAGAGGGGGGTCCATTGGGGTTATGCCTGGGTGTTGTACCCCCACAGGGTCAGGTGTGACCCATAAGCAATGTGTGGGCTCCCACTAAACCCGTGAAATCCCTTAGACTCCCCATGCCGAGTTGGGGAGGTGGGTCCTATCCCCCCCCGCATCAGTCCCCAGGTACGATGCGATGGTGGCACCGGAGTTTGCAGCCCACTGGGGTTTGGGGAGGCCATCGAAGTAGGGACCGTCACCCCAAAACACTTGCCCGCAGCTCTTGCCACTCCGCCCCGGCATCAGCCGCTGCTCCTGCTGACGGCGGCACATTCCTTGGGGACAGCCGCCCTTTTCACCCTCCTAATGAAGCACAAAAGTCGTCCCAGCTTGTCATAGCTGGGTGTTGTAAGCCCTGGGCCGGCGAAGCCTGTGATGCTTCCGCCAGGCGGGTTCGGAGCGGTGACGCCAAGCGCTGAGCCATGGCTTGCTGCGGAACCGCGGCTGCGTTGCCATGCTCGCCTTCAAATGGCCAAAGCCAGCACCAGCCGCGGCCGACGCACTGTGCCAGAGCCACCGGGCAAATGCCCTGTGGCCAGGAGCCGGGGCAGGGCCCCATGCCCGGCGTGGCTGAGAACGGGCACAACTCTGCGCAGGAGTGGGCAGCGCAGCGAGCGGGGGTGCAGGGACAGCGGCCTGAAGCCGCACTGTAGCCATCACAGGAGCCGTTCCCTGCGCTCAGGGTGGGGGGACGCAGTGTCCCCCACCCTGGCTGTGCCGGGGCCAGCCGGGGTGGCTCAGCGGGTGGGGTGAGCCTAATTAGTACCTGTGCGATGCAGCGGCTGAGTCACCCCGCGTTCATCACTGCCGGGCCTGCCGGCGCTGAGCCACCCCCCCCCTTTTTTTTTTTTTTTTTTTTTATTATTGTTGTTTTTTACTTCCCCGGCTGATTTGAAAAGCAAAGCAGGGAGGGCCGGCCAGTAATTACTGCCAATTAGCCCCTGCTCTGGCCCTTTGGCAGGCTGGCCCCCTCCCCGTGCTGGAGGGCTTTGCTGGCCATGGTGGTGGGCAGCCTGGGGGGCTGCCTGGGGGTCCATGGTTCTCCTCAGAGGTGGCTGAGGGGATCTGGGGCTCTTTAGGGACACTGCCTGGGGCTTGCTGGTGGGGCCACGTGTGGGTTCGGGGCTGGCTGAGGAGCTCGCCTGGGGGTCTCCAGGGAGGCCATGTGGGGGTCTGGGGCTCTCCTGGGAGGTTGCCTGGCAGTCTTGGGCTCCTTGGAGGGACAGGGTGGGAGTCTGGGGCTCACTGGCAGGGTGATGTGGGTCTCTGGGGGTCAGTGGGGAGTCCATGTGGGGGTCTGGGGCTTGCTAGAGGGACAACATGGGGGTCTGGGGCCCACCGCCGGGGCCATGGGGGGGTGCTCCTGGGCTTTCCAGATTAGTCACGGGTAAGTCTGGGGCTCACTGGTGGGGCTGGCCTGGGTGTCCATGGGGGAGGCTGCCCGTGGTGGGGATCTGCCGGGGGGCCACAAGTATGACCACCCAGACCCCCCCGGGGCATCCCCCTCCCTCGCGCCCTCGTCCCCACGAGGTCGCCCCTTGGGTGCCTCCACCCGGGGGCCCGGTGTGCCCCCTCCTTCCCGCCGAGGCGGGGCGGGCCGGGCGCCTCCCTACGGCTCGAGGAAGCCGCCGCCGCTCACCTGCGCAGGGCGGCCTCGCTCGCCTTGGCCTCCGCGCCGCCGCCATGCAGGAGACTAACACCTTCCTGCTGTCCGCCCTGCAGCCCGAGGCCGGCGTCTGCTCGCTGGCCTTGCCCTCGGACCGGCAGCTGGACAGCAGGAGCCGGGAGGCTGCCGAGGCCCAGCGCCTGCGCAGCGCCCGCGTCCAGGAGCAGGTCCGCATCCGCATGATGCTGAGGGGGCAAGCGGCCTCCCGCCCTGAGGCCCCTGACCACGGCGATGGCACCAGAGGTGAGAGAACCCCAGAGCCCCCCCTACCCCACGCCCCGGGCACACGTGGCGGGATGGGCTGTGGGAACTCCTCGGCTGGCACCGGGCTTGGGCTCGTGCCCTGGGTTGGGGCTGGGGGAGGTTGCCCCCCATCCTGTCTGAGCCCCCCCACCCAGTGCTGGGGATGGCAGCGGCACGGCCCCGGCGTGGGCTTACCTCACCCCACTCAGGGCTCGTGCCTCAGTTTCCCCACCTGCCTCCTGGGGGGTGGGGTGGGGTGTCACACTGGGGGGGGTCACACAGCTCGCTTTGAGCTGGGTAAAGGGGGGTTTTATCGCCCCAGCAGATCCCTCCGTGTCCCCCCAGTCCTGGAGCAGTGCCGCTGGCTGGGCTCCAAGCTCCTCCATTTAATGTCTGCGCTCACAGCCTCCGCCCTGCTGCTTCGCCCAGCACTGGCACCGGGCGTCACCGAGCCCCCCCGATCCAAAGTGCTGGGGGACCTCAGCAGTGGGGAGAGACCCCACACGTACACCTTGGCACCCCAAGGGCTGGCCTGAGCACGGGTGTGACTCATGCTCCTGTCACTGCCGGGGCTGGCGGCGTCCTGCCCGTCCCTGCCGGCAGTCCCAGGGCGGTGGCAAGGCGGGAGGGTGGTGTGTGGTGCAGCGGGGTGGCCAGGTCCCCACCGGGCTCCCGTCCCCAGGCTGGCAGAGCTGGGGCTGGCTTGGAGGGAGCTGCCTATCCGGCTACGGCACAGGGGACCGGGCTGAGCCGCCACGTCCCTGCCAAGGTGGCAATTACTCCCCTCGCCATCGGGGCACGATGAAAGGCAGGGAGGCCACCGCTCAGCACTGTCACCGCCTCCTGCTCCCCGTTGCCAGCAGGCAGGTGAAGGCAGTGTCCTCCCACACCCTTGTCCCCCTTGGTACTGCTGGCACTGCCATGGTTTCTGAAGCAGGTCCCCCCGAGATGAAGTAGGTGGAATTTTTGGTCCCCAAGACCCCCTCTTTGGCATCCTCCATGCTTGTGTTAATACCTCCATTCCCCATTCTGCAGGCGGTCAGTACAGCTCTACCTTGCGCTCCTCCTTCAGCTCCCGCTCCCAGACCAATGGCTTGGACCCCAAAGCCTCGGTATGTACCGGGGGGGTTGCTTGTCCCCCACTGTGTGCCAGTGCCCATCATTGTGGCAGCTGGGGATGCTGGCAGAGACTTAACACTGGCTGTAGCTTTGGTTGTGTCACAGGAGACTCTTGGCTCCATCCTTTTCTCTCCCCATGGCAGGGATGGAGGGACAGGCTTGCGGGCACCCCCTAACCCCACACTTTCCCCCCACAGCTGTATCAGCCGCTGGCCAAGAAGGATTTTGGCACGCTGAAGGGCAGTGGCTGGTCCTCGCGCTCGGCAGTGGACCTCACCCCACACAAGCGAATGGCGACCATCAGCAATGGGGGCCTGGTGAAGGGTCGGGGCTATAGCACCAGCTACGCTATGTCGCAGACCACCAACACCTCGCCACGGCCCAACTCTTTCCATGAGCGCAGCTACCGGCCCCGGCAGAACTTCGACACCCTCTCGCTGCACTCCCTGCGGCTGGCTGACGCGCCGCTCCAGCCCACTGCCATTGCAGATGACCGTTATAGCGTCATCTCAGAGCAGCTGGACCCTGTGGGTCACCGTTCCCTCTACAAAAGCCAAGGCAATGGTGGCTTCACCCGCTCCTACACCTTTGAGAGGCAGATGAGTGCCGGCTCTGCCACCAAGGCCACCCCCGACTGGCTGGACGGCAGTGAGGTGACCCAGAGCCGCACCATCCGGGCGCCTGCCATGCGCACGCTCCAGCGCTTCCAGAGCAACAACCGGTCACGGCTGAGCACCGGCTCCTTCGGCAGCGTCCAGGCAGCCTCGCAGGCAGGCATCGGGAGCTCCTACATGGGGATGGTGGAGCACAGCTCCCGCGCTCCCTCTGTGCGCAGCCTGGCTGAGTCAAGCCACCACCTCCAGGACCAGCGCACCATGGAGATGTACAATGGGCACAGCACGCTGCTCAGCCACCAGTCAGGGGGGTGAGTGCCAGTAGGGCTGGTCCAGCACCGCCTTGTCCCCACCTTAGTTACTTGGCTGGCTGAGGGCAAAACTCTCCATCTCTTGCCTGGCATTACCTTGCTGCAAGGCATGCAGGAGGAGGGGTGAGATGATGGCCGCAACTTGGCCCCGTAGTGATGGACCACAGCATGGGTTGACCTTCAAGTGTGTCCTGCATGTGGCCTTAGCTCCTCTTATGGACACGTCCTGAGGCACAAAGGGTAGGAAGATGCTTGTTTAGCTGAGTCTGGAGTCCCGTGCTCCAAAAGTGTGGTGGGGAAGGAGATGGGCTGACAGGTCTCTTCCAAGATGTGAGCTGTGGTGGGGTGCAGATGTGGGGGACCCTGGTGGAATGCTCTCCTTGGGCTCTTCCTCACCTGCTCATGGCTTCCAGGTTTGATGACATCGACCTGCCCTCCGCAGTGAAATACCTGATAGCCAGCGACCCCAACCTGCAGGTCCTGGGCGCTGCCTACCTCCAGCACAAATGCTACAGCGACGGCAATGCCAAGAAGCAGGTGAGCACCTGAGCCAAAGGAGGAGGGTCTGTCCCCAGCCTCTCTGCCATAGCGGGGCACGCCAAGGAGGGTGGAGGAGATGGAGGGAGCCTCAGCCCCGAGCTGAATGGGAGAGCGGCTGGGTGCCTCAGTGCCGCTGGGCTCTCCCCTTCCAGGCCCGCAGCCTCCAGGCCATGCCCAAGCTGGTGAAGCTGTTCAACAGCCCCAACCAGGAGGTGCAGCGCCATGCCACGGGCGCCATGCGCAACCTCATCTATGACAACACCGAGAACAAGCTGGCGCTGGTGGAGGAGAATGGCATCTACGAGCTCATGCGGACGCTGCGGGAACCCGATGACGAGCTCCGCAAGAACGTCACAGGTTGGGGATGATGGCAGAGGTGGGCAGGGGTTCTCCTCCCCTGGGGGTGGCACATGGTACCCCCACTCCATAAGTAAAGCTGGGATGACACTTCATGGTCTCATGGCTGTCCCACAGCTGCTCCTGGCTGCAGGTGGTCAGCTTGAGCCCCCTGGGGAGGTGAGCCAGGGTGGATGTGCCCTCTAGCCATGCCTGGGACTGAGGATCCCCATCTACCCCACGCAGGGATCCTGTGGAATCTCTCCTCCAGTGATAACCTGAAGGATCGTCTGGCCCGGGACACTCTGGAGCAGCTCACAGACCTGGTGCTGGTCCCTCTCTCTGGGCTGGGGGGCTCAGGTGTCATCCAGCAGAACCCCTCAGAGGCGGAGATCTTCTACAACTCCACGGGCTTCCTCAGGTACCTTTTGTGGGCTGGATGGTTTTGGGTGAAGGAAGAGATACCATCTGTGCCGTATACATAGGGAGCAAGGTCTCTGGGGCTCATTTCTGGGGTTCCTGTCCCTCGCAGCACTTGTGCATCAAAGGCAAAGCCTGGCCAGACCCATGGGAGAGGTATCAGCCACCCTCCCTGTGGTGGTGCCCAGCGGTGGGAGGGGGGTGGCCATGGGGAAACCCCTTCTCACTGTGACAGCCCCGCGTTCCCCATGCAGGAATCTCAGCTCTGCCAGCCAGCAGACTCGGCAGAAGATGCGTGAGTGCCACGGGCTGGTGGACTCCATGATCCACTATGTGAACAGCTCCCTGGAAGTGGGCAAGTCAGAGGACAAGGTGAGCCCTGGGAGCTGGGTGCTGGGTGCGGATGCCCTCAGATGAGGTGCTGCTCCTTCCCTCCTGGCAGCTGCCTGACCATCATGGTGCAAAGACGCGTCTTGATGTGATGGGGGGAAAACCAGCCCAGCTCCATCTGGGCTTACTGGGCACAGCGGGGCATCGCTGGTGTCATTGGGGTGACTGGCCACAGAGCCCTGTGGGATTGCACCCCAGGGAACGTGCCAGCTGGAGGTGCCCTGGCAGGCGACAGGAGGACTGACACCATTGTGTCCTATCATCTCCCCCTCATAGAGCGTGGAGAATGCTGTCTGCGTCCTGCGCAACCTCTCCTACCGCCTGTACGACGAAATGCCCCCATCCTCCCTCCAGCGTCTGGAAGGTCACAGGAGGAACAACAGCAGCATGGTGACAGGGGAGCTGGTGGGCTGCTTCAGCCCGCAGAGCAAGAAAGCACGAGAGGTCAGCAGCTGGGAAGTGGTGGGCACAGTGACAGCCATGTCACCTGGGGCGGGGTTGGCACTGGGAAGCAGCTGGCAGTGGAGATGACGCTGGGGTGGAGGTGGACGCTAGCCTTGGCTGATGGGTGGGACACGCAGGTGATCTCATTGAAGGGTGAATCAGGTCTGTGGTGTGATCCAGGGTGCCGAACCCCCATTTTGCCACACCACGAAGCATGATGTATCTGGGGTGACCCGCCAGCTCAGGCACACGAGGAAAAGGGGACACCAGCAGTGAGGGATGCTGCAGAGGGGACATCGCCTGAGTCTAACAGTGACACTCCCATCCCCACAGCACTACCTGAATGCAGACATTGTCACCTTCACGGAGGTCTCCAAGGACCCCAAGGGCATGGAGTGGCTCTGGAACCCCCAGATCGTGGGCATCTACAACCGGCTGCTGCAGCGCTGTGAGCTCAACAAGCACACAACGGAGGCGGCCTCGGGTGCCCTGCAGAACATCACTGCCGGGGACCGCAGGGTGAGGTCAGGGGAGGGGAACGTCCCCTGTGGCTTGCCCCATCTTGTCTGGTTGTCCCCACCACCTGGCCAGTCCCAGCCATGCTCGGGGAGGGGACACGCCTTCCTGTGGGTTGGTACCAGCCTTTCCTGGGTGGGAGACACGGCCATCATGCTACTCACCACCTGGGCATGGGTGACCCTGACCTGGCCCTGCTGGGCAGGAGGAGGAGGAGGCAGCCGGTGTATCCCCGGTGGGAGTCTCCAAGCGGGTGTTTATCTTGGCAGTGGGCGGGCGTGCTGAGCCGGCTGGCCCTGGAGCAGGAGCGCATCCTGAACCCCGTGCTGGACCGCGTTCGCACCGCGGACCACCACCAGCTGCGCTCCCTGACAGGACTCATCCGCAACCTGTCCCGCCATGCCCGCAACAAGGACGAGATGTGTGAGTGTTAGGGGAGGGCTGGGCAGGGCCGGCGCTGTGGGGAGGAGCCCAGCAGATGCCCCTCCATCCTTTTCCTCCTTGGTCTGGCCTCCAGTGGCCTCCTGTCAAGTCTCAGCAGCTTCCTGCCTGCTGCATCCCTGCTCACAGCTGAGCGTGCGGTGGCTGGTCCATTCCCAGTGACCAAACACCCTTCCCTCCATGTTGTGCTCTGCCTCTGACCCCGCCATCTCGCCTGGCTTTGTTGTCACCTCCAACTCCTCTCTCAGGTGCCAAGGAGTCTCAGCAGAGACTCCAGAGAGCAAAGGGCTTGAAGTGCTGTCCCACAGGTCCTTGGCTGGACCCTCTGTCCCCTCCTTGCCCCTGGGAGGCTGCAAGGTTCATCCCCAGGCTGCTGCGTGTCTCCTGGGTCAGGCCACCAGCCCTGACGCAGTACCTTTGCCCACCAGCAACCAAGGTGGTCAGCCACTTGATTGAGAAGCTGCCAGGGAGTGTTGGAGACAAGGCACCACCTGCGGATGTCATCGTGAACATCATTGCGGTCCTCAACAACCTGGTGGTGGAGAGCCCCATGGCTGCCCGCGACATTGTCTACTTTGATGGCCTCAGGAAGCTCTTCTACATCAAAAAGAGAAGAGACAGGTGGGAGCTCCCTGTCTGCTCTGCTGTTCCAGCTCAGCCCTGGGGTCCATTCCTGCTCTTCCCTTCCTCCCCTGGTCCATTGAGGTGGAAGAGGGTCCCACACAGTCTCCCTTCCCAAGGTTTTGTGTTGCAAGTCCCCAGACCAGCTCAGAGTGGCCTCATGTCTACCTTCCAGCCCTTTGGCACCTTCTCAGGACACTCCCAGGACATGGAGCTGCCCAGACCTGCAGCCACCTTCTTCCCCTCTGGGTGCTTCTTACCTCTCCTGCCAGAAGTGCTTGCCACCCTGCCCACTGTGGTGGGCTCCAGCCTTTAGTTTCCTGCCTCTTCTCACCGGTGCTAAGTCCTCAGCTCCTCTGGGCTCTTCTGGGGTGGTATTCTTGGGCTGGTGGACACCACCCCTGTGTCCAGTGGTACCCAAAGCTCATTGCACCCTGTCTCTGTCCCAGCTCGGACAACGAGAAGTCTTCTAGAGCAGCAGCCAGCCTCCTGGGCAACATGTGGCAATATACCAAGCTCCACCGGGACTTCAAGATGGTATGTACCACCCTCTGGTGCCTCCTCCAGCTGGTGGGATGCTGGGATGGATCTCAAGGGTGGATCCCAAGGGAGTCAAGGCCAGGGGCTTCACCCCGGAAAGCCATACCACCCCAGTGCTTCCAGGCATACGATGGGCCCCAGCTCCACATCTCCCCACCTTGAAAGAATGGGGATGTCCCCAGAGCATTATCCCTGTGATGGCACCTGCACCAGTGGGGTGGGGACAGCCATGTACCCAGCGTGGGGACAGCATGGCCCTGTCTGTGCTACAGCAGGGCAGGTTTGTATTCATGTTCCCACCGCCCAGTGAGGTGTGGGCAGGGGTGTCCTTGGGCGGGAAGGGTGATGGTGCTGGCATCCGCCCTGTGTGACGGGTGGCCTGTCTCCTTGCAGAAGGGGTACCGGAAGGAGGACTTCCTCGGCCTGTGAGGACAAACCCCGGGAGCTGGATGCCCGGCCCTGACTCTCCCCGCCGGGATGCTCCTCGCTCGGACCCCCGCTCCATAGCGTAGTCCCTGTCGCATCCCTCATGCCTCCCCCCTCTGCTGGGTCCCCCTTCCCCAAGCTGGGGGGCGCTTGTCCTCCCTCCTGCTGCAGCCTGAAACCCAGCCACTGCTTTTGGTTCTGCTGCGGGGCCCCACTGGGACCCTCGTTAGTAGGGGAATGCCCCACGGCACCCAAGGGTCCTCCATCCCTGGGGACCCTTCCCGCTCCCAGGGAGCCAGCTGCAAAGCTCAGCTTGTCTTGTGGCTTGGCAGGGGGGTAGGAGCTGCGGGGCTTGGGGGAGTCTCCTGCAAAGCAATTCTGGGGGGAGCTTCTGGGGGCAGCCGGCCCCAGCTCCCCAAATTGCGGCACACGAGGGTCTGGGAGGGTGCTGGTGCCGCCACGCTGCAGCGGGGTGTGCATGGGTTGCACACGCTCTGGCCTGGCTGGGTGGGGACGGGGCTTCGCGTAGCTCGGGGGGGTTATGGGAGGTCTGAGGTGGCCTCCCAGATTTTTATGGGGTGGCACCATGCCTGTAAGGAGCTGGGAAGCAGCATCGGCAATGCGATGCTGAGTCCCCCCTTTGCCAGGGACGAGGGTCTGGCCTTTGGTTGCCGGTGCCCTTGCTGCAAGAAGCCAGGGGATCTCTGAGCCACGCTGTCCCCATCCATCCACCTTGTGGGGACTGTTCCTGTGCAGACAGAGCCACCGCTGCTGCTCCTTGCCGCTGCTCTGCTCAGGGCTGGGCCTGGCCGGTGCTGCATAAGCAGGATTTGGGCAGGGCCAGTCGGCTTGTGTTTGCCGGGCGGCGTCTCCCCGCGGGGTGGGGAGATGCCCTCGGTGCCCGGTGCGGCTGGTGCAGGTGGGGCAGCGGGTCCAAAGCTCTCCCTGCCGAGGTGGCGGCTAGGCCGGGACACGCGGGTGGGCTGTGGGGTGGCTTCGGTCTGCCAGCAGGTTTGGGGTAAGTGGGGAGACCCTGCGCTTGGGGGAGCATTGCGCGCCCCATTTGGGAAACGAGGTAGAGTAGGTACAGGGGTGGGAGGGCGAGGGAGACCGGGCAGTGCTGCCGGGAGGGGCCACATCCAGGGCTGGTGTGGTGACCCTGCACCCAGCGCGGTTCAGGCTGGGGTGTCACGGTGCATCTGTCTGCCCAGCTATCCGTGTACAAACTCCTCGAGCCCTGTGTACCCCTGAAATAAAGGCCTTGAACGATGCCTGCTTGCCCCTGTGCTTGGCCGGCACGTGGGAGGCGAGGAGAGCAGAGAACTCTGCGGGATGCTCCCATGGTGCCACCCTGCTCGCTGCATCTGGGTGTTGCTTGAGTCAGTGTGGTGGGGATGGGATGTATCACAGGGACGGGACGCAGTACAGTGTCATGGGGAGAGACCAGCCAGTGGCACTCGCGTTCCTGCAGGTGGGCGAGACCCACTTGGTACAGCAGCATTTTATTGCCATGGGGGGTTCTGTAGGAGAGAGGGTGCCGCATCCACTCTGTCAGGCATTTCCCAGCCACTGGGGATGGGACATGTTGCTTCTTGGAGAGCGTCACCCATCCCAATGCTTGTCCGTCATGCAGGAAAAATGTCCCCAGGGAGGCAGTGGGGGCCAGGCACTAGCGGCAAGGCTGTCCCCTGGTGATGGTTTTCCACCATGGAGCATGCTGCCAGAAGGAGCCGGCTCCTGTTTTTCCCACCAAGACCTTGGCTTTGGTCTCATCATAAAGCCCGGGCTCCTCCAGCCACGATCTGGGTCCATGCAGCCCCGTGGGGAAAGGAGGTTGCCTTCTTTGCTGGCCTGTGGCCCTGCTCAGATGTCATCCTCTGTCACCAAGCAGTAGAAGTCTGTGCGGGCACTGTAGTTGCGCGATCCCAGGTCTGAGATGTCGAGCTCAGGTCTCTGGCCATCCCTCAGCTGTGGGTCCTCCATCATGCCGGCAGCCGAAGCCATGCGAGCGCTGGGGCCGCCAATGCGGGGAGGTGGGGGGCTTCTGAAAATGCTCCCTCGGAGGCCTGCAAGGAGCAGGAGATGGGTTTTAGGCAGTGGGGAAGGGGCTAAACCCAGCCCGTCTGTCATGGGAGGGTGAAGCAAAGCCCAAAGGTGACCTTCAGTGCACATCTGTCCCCCCCAGGAGCAGAAGCAGGGGACAAGGACCTGTACCGAGGTCCCCATCTGGGTGGAGGTCTCCACCACTGTCCAGGTAGCTGCTGTGCAGGATCAGCATGGGGTCCTTGTCCTCCTGCAGCTGGGTCTGCGGGTCCCCCATGGTCCCCTGGAAAGACACTTTGCGGGGCAGGGCCAGGCACAGCTCCTTCCAGAAGTCTGAAGATGGGGTCTGCATGGGCAGAGGAGATGAGCCATGTCAGGATCACCACGAAGCCAAGCCCAGTCCCGCACAGGGCTGCGGAAGGCTTTGTGGTGCTCAGCTCACTCTTCCCAGTGCTGGGAGCTCAGCCAAGGTGAGGGCTGTGCTCCTGGCATGGCAGCGTGCCCGCGCAACAGTGGAGAAACCGGCCCGACCTGCTGAAATGCTCCGAAGGGCTCCAGCTCCCAGCCTGGCCCTGAAATGGCCGGAGCAGCCACAGGCCAAAGCTTCGCTCTGAGAGCTGAGGCTTCACGCTGGCGCCTGGGCTGGGGGAAACCCTGGAGTAGCACAGGGCTCCTGATCACGCAAGTCTGGGGAGCGAGCGCCCATATCTAGGGCTGATCTGGTTGGGTTTTTTTAATTGCCTCTAAAAGACAAGTGCCCCAACCTGCTTTTTAGGAGCACTGAAGCATGGGGAGCAGCCCCAGAGCATCGTGGGCAGGCTGACACAAAATGGGGCACTGGGGATGGAAACAGGGGTGCCAGCAGAACAGAGTCCTGCTCGGCTCTCACCATGGAGCCAGCTCGCCACACCAGCAGGGTCACAGCACTCCGGTGCTGCTTCAGCACATTGATGGCAGGGTGGGTGATCTCCCTGTACTGGCTCTCGAAGATGATGAAGATGGGTTTCTTCGAAAGCTCCAGCAGCCTCCAAAGCCCTTCCCTGTGAGACAGGTGTGTGGCAGGAGGGCGGAGGACCCACCAGCTCCTCTCCCTGGGAGCAGGCAGGAGCTGCTCCTACCTGAAGCTGCTGTTGCACCATTCTTGCTCCAGGTATGCGATGGAGAGGACCACGATGAGACGCCGGCACCGGCTCACATTCATAATCAAGTCAGCTGATGGCTCTGCAGGCAAAGGGATTTCAAGCCCCCAGGCACTGGTATCACCCCTCTGCCCAACCCAGCGCAGGTCTGGTGCCTACCAGAGTTAGGCAGGATGGTTTGCTCATCCAGGAAGAGCTTGTAGCCATAGCGGTTCTCCAGCTGTGGCTTCACAATGAAGTGGACAAACTTTCGGTCATCTGGGGTGGTGGCATGGGAGATGTAGGCATCGTACAGCTTCCCATCTGGAGAGAGCCATGCGGAAAGGGGGGTGTAACACTGGGGAGGGCTCTGCGTGTGGGCAAGCCCCTGGCCCATGGAGGCTTTTCCCAAGGAGGGCGCCGCCTCTGTGCCCTTCCCTGGCAGCTCACCGTTGATCTCCAGCTCGCCGTAGCGGTTCCGGTACCAGAGGAGCACACTCAGGCGGCATCGGACATAGAGCCCAGCCAGAAGCACCAGGAGCACCAGGACAAGGATAGCTGCCAGCACCGCGGGCACATGCCCTGCCACCTCTGCAAGGACAGGGAAAGGCACGGTGAGTGTGGCTGGTGGCCCATGTTTCCTGGGTTTGGTGTAGGTTTGCACCCCGATGCACTGCCCTGGGAGAGGCAGCAATGCCCCTAGCACCCGCCTTGATGATCCCCATGGGGCCACCGTTTCTGCCCTAGGCAATTGGGCCCTCCTTGAAGGTGCCCCCTCTCTGTCCCCAGCATGTCCCTACCCACTCGCTGCAGGGTGAAGGTGGCTGTGGCGTTGCTGATCCAACAGGCAAACACCCCGAAGTCATCATTGTGTGTGAGGTTCAGCTGCAGGATGCTGGTGAGGAGCCGCTCTGAGGCATTTTGAGTAAACCTGGGGGGGAGATGGGGCCTCTGTGGGCTGGGCTGTATAGTAACCCATCCCGACAGACAGACAGACATACCCCAGGACGGGGTCCTTACCAGGCAGTGTCCTGGCTGCTCTCACTGCCCAGCCGCTGCCCATCTTTGGTCCAGGCAGGGACGGGCTCACAGTGCTCGGTGGCTGCCCAGCGCACGGTGCAGTTCAGCGTTATCCGGCTCCCCAGCGCCAGCTCCAGTGTCTCATTGGCAGCTGGGATGAGGATTTCAGGAGGCACGCTGCAAAGGTCTGGGAACACAGTGGGAAAGGGGTTTGGGTGGGAAAGGTGATCCAGCTCCCAGCTGGGCAGGCAACTGTCGTAGCCATCCCAGCTTCCCCAGAAAAACAAGCTCTGCCGCGGGGGTCTGGCAGCGAGTGGTGCTCGTGGCTGTTTTGCAACAGGCTGAGCTGGTTTTTGGGGCTGGGACAGACCCTCACCCACCCTACAAGGCAAAGGCAGAGCAGCAAGCAGCACCCTCTGCCACGCTTGCTAGTAAGGGGTTCTTCTCAGCTGAAAACAGGTGAAAGTTTTGGTATTTGCAGCCTACCTGCCATGGTGTGCTCAGGCAATGTGTGGGGCAGCTGCCGGCATCACCAGCAGGCCACCTTCGGCAGGAGGGACCCCTCGGGCTCTTCCGGGGGGCAAAGTCCACCTGCCACCGCCACAGGACAGGCTGAGCCTGGAACAGATCAGAAATGGCTTCATGAGTGCTGGCTGCTCCAGGCTGGTGCAGAGTGCCCTGGCAATCCCCATCGGTCCCCACAGCAATTCGGGTTGCGGAACGGTGGGTGCTGCTCTGGCATAAAGCCAAAGCCATGTCCTGGTCATGGGTTGGTGGCTACCATGTCACCTGCACTCTCTGTGCAGCGCAGACTCGCAGCCTGGCTTTCTTGACCGTGAATTTATGAGCGGGAAGTGATTAATAACCAACTGAGGGCTGCAGGATGTTAAAAACATGGCTTTGGCTCAAACCGGAGGCCAGCGAGGGGAAATGAGCCGTGGTCATAGCTCAGTCGTGGGGTGTGCAATACCTCCCCATGCACCCATGGTGAGCTGCACCACGGCTGCTTATGAGAGGCTCAGTGGGGCCCCCTTCATGCTACCAACACCCCATCTTGGCTATAGTGCTGCTTCCAGCCTGACACGCCCATTGAAATTGCTAATTAAACAGCAGGGTGGTTTATTTATAGAAATATGGGTTTCCTGTCTTGTGAGCTCTTGTAGCGTGAGATAAACCAAGTGGGTGCAGTGCTCCCCTCGGGTTAGGAGGCTCGGTGTGTTGCTACCCTGAGGCCATGCCTCAGGAGAGGCATAGCTGCACGACGACGTGCCGCACGTGTGGGGAGTGTGAGGAGGGTGCACAGGGACAGGGGGGACACGAGCCCCCAGCTGGCATTGTGCAATCGGCAGCAGTGCCGCTGCAATAGCCCTGTGGGAAGAGGGGTCCCAGGGAGGACACCCCCACGCCCTGCCGATAAATTGCAGCAGTGCAAAGGGGCACTGGGAGCAAATGGTGAAGCAGAGCCTGGTGGTGGGGTTGGACTCCTCCATCCCCAAACACCTGCAGAGCCCCTGGTGTGCATGACGTGTCTGCTGGGGTTGATGTGGGAATAACAAAGATGTCACATTACCAGTGTTCTTGCAAGGCAGCACGATTGTAAACACATAAGGCATAACTGCTGGGGCCGGGAAGGATAAAAATCTCTCTTGGCTGCTTCTCTGCCTCAGAGCTTCATTGCTGTTGGTTGCAAACTGGTTTTGGGTAACAGCAAGGCTGCTGAGGCTGGGGTCATCCCTGGAGAAACCCTCTCCCTCTGCTGCTGGTGTGAAACAGGAAGGGGGGTTCTGCAGCATGGCTCTGCAGTGAACAGGGAGGGAGGCACGTTGCTTCCCTTTGGCACAGCAGCCCTGGTGCCAGGCGTGGCATGAAACTGTGGGTCAAGGTACACAAGGGACGCTTACAACGTGTTCAGCTTGAGCAGCTGGAAAGCAATTTACACCTAAAGTATTAACTGGGTTTTTCCATGGCCACGAATGGAAGAACAAGGGATGGAGATGAGCCAGCCCACCCAGTTTTTGCTTGGGGAAGGGGATGAGAGATGCTACACCAGGGTGGGATGCTCTGGCTCTGCTTGATCCTGCCTGGATGGGTCACTTGTAAACTGTTTCACTCTGATGGCTGGAAATAGGGAAGCAGACTGCAGACTGGCCAGCGACCTCAGGGAGGCCCCACATGCCTCCCTGGCCCCATGGAGAGGCGCAGCCACTTTGCTGTGGGGAATGAAGTGGTGATGGATGCTCAAAGGGTAGCCAGGCATCAGGGCTGCTGTCCGGGAGGGAGGGAGGGAGGGAGGAGCACAGGTTAACGGGCAGCAGCACGCTCCCATTTCCTACATCCTGGGGTTGGGGACACCCCGGTTTTGTAGTGCTCCAAGTGCGGCAGAGGACCGTACAGATGCCGTGCAGTAGTAGGCGATGGTCGCACTGCAGCATCCCCCGGCGCACGGCCACAGGGAAAACAAGGCAGGCAGGGAGGCACGGCAGCAGGGCTGTGTGTGCCCAGGGAGCAAGCAGGGCTGGAGGAGAGCAGCAGGGCTTGTGCGGAGAGCGCGAAACCCTGCTGACCCCAGCCGAGATGGCATCAACGCGGAAAGGGAAGCGGAGGGGAACTGCATTTACCTTTGGAACTTCGCCTGGTGCCCCAGCGCAGGCTTCCTGCCAGTTGCCTCCCTTGTGCGCCGCTCAAGCTGACTGGACCTGCTGGAGTGGTGATTGGTTTTACTCTTTTTTTTTTTTTTTTTTTTTAATAATTTATTTACTTTCCTCCCTCCCTGTTCAGCCCCTGCCTTGCGCCGGGCTCTCCTGCTGCCCCAATCGCTGGGCGCCAGGCCTGCAGGAGGGGTTGGTTGTCCCTCCCTCCCACTGCTCCACCTCCATCTCCACCTGAACCTGTTTGGGGTAAAAAAATAAATAACTCTGACTGTAGGAGAGGGGAGGGTGGAAAGAGAAAGAAAAAAGGAGGAGGAAGGCAACCCACCCAGCCAGCTGGCCCAGCAGCCCTGATGAGCCAGATGCATGCAGGTTGCACAAGGCTGCTAGGGCCAAGGAGGAATCCCCCCCGGCTCTCCACGGCTGGAAAAGCCCACGGAGGTGTCAGGGCAAGATGAAACCCGCAGCCAGCACCATCCACCACCGGTAATACCAGCTCCCCAGACCACGGCGGCAGCCGGGGGCTTGCACTGGAGCACGCCAAGGGGGGCTGGAGGTCTCTGCTCAGTGCAGTGCTGTGGGGAGATCCCAGGGCTAAGCCTGCGTTTTGGGGCCACAGTTTGCTGAGCGCTGGCAAACTTGATACTCTCAAGTTTTGTTACTGTGAGTTACTGACGGAGGGAGGCTGGGCAGGCTGGGGCTGGAGGCATTGTGAGGTCTCCCATCTGTGTCCTTTGAATTCATGATTTGAAAAGCCTCTTTGCAAGTTGAAACCAGTACCGTGGGGTGGCTCCTCTGGCTGGTGCTGGTCATGGGGAGCTGGCCCCAGCTGTGGCCGCTTGCAAGCAGCAGGTGATTGTTTGTGGTAATTACCGAGGAGGCAATTAGAGCCTTAGCACAGCCCTGGCACAGGCTGCACTCGTAGCGGTGGCACTGCCTGGCGCTACCACGAGCCTCAGCTGCTGTAAGGGAAACACCAACCTGACAGTGAAAACACTAGTCAGCATGCACTTTGGGGCCGAAAAGGTAAGAAAAGAGGCTATTTTCCTCTTGTAGGGCCTTGGCTTGAGCAGGATTAGGGGCCTGGGGATGGCGCTGGAGTCCTGGCAGCTTTCCTGCCGCTGAGGATGGGGTGGGTGAGCAGCTGGCTGGGAAAGGCTCAGTCAGCTTTGCCCAATCTCCATCTTGGTGAAAAAAAAAAAAAATGGTTCGAACCTCTTCTTTGCAAACAAAGAGTAAAAACCCTCCGGAGGAGCGTTCAGCAAGGTGCGGGGCCTAGCAGTATGCTGCTGGGATGGCCCAGGCGCCCCACCCTGACCGAGCAGCCTTCCCGCTCCTCCTCGCTGCCCTGCCCGGCGTGTTTGCGCTTCTAACCATTCCCTTATTTCTAATTTTTTGTTTTTAGCAACTCCCGGTGCGGAGCCAGGGCCTGGGCCGCCGTGGTCCCTCGGGCTGTTGCCACGGCGACAGGCGGACGCGGCGGCCCGCGCGGTGCATGCCGGGGTTGCCGTCCCGCCGCTCCCAGCGTGCCCCGCGCGGCGCGAAGATGGCGGCGCCCCCGCGGGGAGCCGCCGCCTCTTCGCTGGGGCGGGGCCGGGCCGGGCCGGGGCTCTGCCGCCGGCTGCCTCGCCTCACCGCCCCACCGGGCAGCTGCCCGGCATCGCCCCGGGCGTGAAACGGGGGCGGCGGCGGGAGGGAACAGCTCCCACGCTGGGCGGGCGCTGGCCGGGCGCGCGGGGCTGCGTCTCTGGGTGCGCTGTCCATACGTATTTTTTTATATATATACATACATATTTGCACAGATACACGGGTCGAAGGTCACAGGTGGGTCTGTGGGCCTGTGCCACCTGGAGAAATGCCACCGACTCCAGATCCTTATTACCAAAATATTAGTGCTGTTGACCTGTTGCAGCAGGGAAAAAAGGCGTAGAGGGTGGGATAGCGGGAGCTCCGTTCTTGGGCTGTGTGCTGGGAATGTCCCTTGGCCCTCCAGCCAGGTGGCTGTGTGGGTGTGCAGGGCAGCAGCTATTTAAGCAGCTCTTTTAGGGAGGGCTGCTCTGTTGTCCGCAGTACCACGGTCATGTTTGTGGCATGGGCTGTGAAAGCTGGCGTAAACTAATTGGCTTTGTGGGATGAAACGACCATAAGAAACAAGCCCAGGTCCTGCGGATGGCAAGAGTGAGAGGAGGTTTGGTAGCAAATTGGTAAGACCTTTCTTGTCCGTCAGAGTTACTTTTTTGGGTAGATATGTTGAAAACAAGGAGTGGAGGTAGTTTTGGTCGCAGAGAGTGACCATGGTTGAGAGCATGCTTGTTTCAGTTCCCTGCGAGATCACTAATGGCTTTCCAAGCTCTTGGGAGTGAAGTTTTGAGGCTGTTAACTCTGGTGCCTTTCTCTGCAGTACTAGCTCAGGTATGTCACCTCCAGGAGTAACCAGCTGTCTGCAGCTGGCCCCAGCCATGGGGCACAGCCCATGTGGACCCACCACCTCCTGGGAGCACCAGGTGTGGGACCCTCAGGGGACTCTGACACAGTTAGGGGTTCAGCAGCAGAAGAGCTGCCTGCCCTGTGCTTTGACAGAGCTGTGTCCTGCCAGGCAGGCAGTGGCTGGGGTCTGTACATGTGGGGAAGGAGATGGCTCTCTTCCAGCTCTGCATCTGAATCCCCTGTCCAAACCTTGAGCTGAGGCTGTCGCCTTCAGACCCTGTGCCATGCTGGAGCTTGTGATGCCGTCCTGCCTGCTGCCGTACCCCAGCCCAAGTGAGCATGCCCTGCTGAGGCACGGATGGCTCCATGTGAACTAGCAGGTGAATGAAAATTACTGTGTAGTGTGAGCTTGCTAATAGCCAATTCTTGATGCATTTAACAGCTTGAAGCTAATTACATTTAAGCTACTTGGAGCTGCCAGGCAACTCTGTTCCAAGGCCATCAATACAATATGAAATCAGGGTTTACTTTCAAGTCCCAGAAACAAGAATATTGCTACAGGATGAGGTGCCACCTAGTAACAGACCTTTTAGTCATAATCACTGCTGCTCTACAAGGAGGCACAGCAGGTGCTGGCTTTTTGCTCTTAAATTGGACTGGAGAACACTCCAGGTGTGTGGCTGCTCTGACCCAGCAAGTGAGCCGAAAGAAATGTGGCTTCGCACGACATGTGCAGCGCTGACAGCACTTGTTACAGTGAGAACTGGTTTAATTACAGGAAGAAGCATCACTGCGCAGGCTTTTGTATGGTGGTATGGCTCTAGCCACAGCAGGGGCTTGGGCCAATCTGACTTTTAATTACAGAACAAGACAAGTCAGCCCTGATTGGAGTACTTGTTCCTGACCTGTGGTGCTCACATTTGCTTTTTTCTGAGTTTGCGGGGTGACTGTCACAGCTGTTACATGTGTACACGCACACACGTTCACACTGTGGCACCCTTGTAGCTCCCATGTTCTGTTTGGTTTATCCCCACAGTTCAGCTCCAGCACAGGGAGGCACCTATTGCCATTTTATAGAGAAAGGGTAGAGCTCGAGGTTTAACTTGCAAACCGGTTAGAAGTTTCCAGTTCTAGTAAAAAAAAGACTAAAGCTTTGAAATGCTCTAGTAGATTTGCCCTGGAGTTTACAGGGACCATAAGACAGCTGCAAACCGAGCTGTGGTCACCTGTCGTGTGCTACTGCCTGCCCTCAGTAACTGGAATTAGGAAAAATGAAGAGAAAGGCTTTTTCCCTGTACATTTGCAAATGCAGCTCAGTGAGGCTGTGGGCCTGATGTAATGTGTGTGGGTGATTTCATGGGGCATCAAAGGGCTGTTTCTGCACTCAGCACTGAGTGAAGTCGTGTTTGAGGGCACGTTATCATTCCTGGGCAGCAATGAACAAAGACTTTGCTCCTTAAGCACAAATAACTCCGCCTGGAGTCAAATCGCTAAAGGTAGACCCAGGAGAGAGCAAAGCTAAGAGGCCATGAATGCGTGTAGATTAGAAAAGTCACAGTGTTGGCTGTGACACCAGTCCAGCTGTGGGATGGATCCCCTGCTGCAGACAAAACCCCCTTCTGTCTGCAGTTGTGGGGAGAGGGAGGTGGTCCTAGCCAGTACTGGGGGGCTGTAAGGGAAGAGGTAGAGAAATATCAGGCTGGTGGGTCTTGGGTTTAGGCTAGTAGGTCATATTTTGGAGCAAGAGATAACTCTTGCTAGCCCTATCACTCTGGGTTTTCTGTGTAGCTCAACATTTCTGTACCACAGCACATTTAAGAGGTGCTTGACCCCACACAGTGGGGAAAAAGTGCCAACTTCTTTTAACTGTCTCACCAGCTAGTGCCCACACTCATCCCCAGCTACTAGCTATGCACAGGCGCTTCAGCTCCTGCCTTTTTTTATTATCCATGTTTTGACAAAAAAGGGTTCGGGACACAATTTCTTCAGGTTTTGTGGATGTCAAAGGCAGGAGGCAGGAATGATACCAGCATGAATACAGTGACTCCATGGCAGCTGAAGATCTGGCTGCTTGAGTCTGCACAGGTGTTATGTTTATTTACAATTTTGCTCATGGTAGTTGAGCCAGGCACAGCTGTCGGTGTGCTTAGGGCAGATGCAGAGCCTCGGCTGAGCCCGGAGCAAAACACAGTCAGGCTAACAACTGGATTTTTCTAATGTCCGTGAAAACTGTGTGTTGAAGCAGCAGGCACATGATAGTTGTGCTAAGAGGAGGATTGTGCTGGCTCTGGTGAAAGAAGGACTCCAGTTTCTTGGAGGTGCAAGAGCAGGGAGGTCATTGAAGGCAGAGGGAAAAGGGGCCAAAACGTAAAAAAAAATCTGGAGGGGGAACCTGGAGCAAGGTATCTGGCTCTTCCTGGGATGGTGAGTTGCACGTTAAATGTGGTGACTGATGAAGCCAGGTCACCTGCAGACCAGCATCGCACTCGCCCGACAGCAGCTGGCTGCTCTGCTGTTGTTTGTCCCTTGTGTCAAAGCTCTTCCCTGGCTACTCAGCACGCTGGGAAGGCACCATCCCTGGTCGGAAAGCATCCTGCTCCTGCAAAGCCACCATTCTGTAGTTACTTCCCAGCTCAAGTCCAGGCTCGGTCATGGCCGGGACGCATGGCCCGTCTCCTCAAGTGGTCCTGCGGTGGTTTGTCCTGCACCCATGGCACTGCCAGGCTGGGGAGGGGGGCTCAAGTCCATGTGTCTCGTTCTCCTTGGTGGCTGGTGGCTATACCTCAGTGGAGTACTCCATCATGCTGGGGGAGAAAGGAGAGGGGCGTTGTGGAAGGGAACTGTCCAAATCAGGAAGCAATGGGATTGTGTGGAAAAATATTCAGGGTGGGAACATTTTGCTGAAAATAAGTGGAGAAAAAATGACACACTCTGTGGAAAATCCCTGTCTGTGGGAAATCCCTCTGCCAACAGGAAGCCAGATTTTGAAAGCTGAACTGTGGCAGCATGGTGCTTCCTGAGCTCTGCTCACCTCTGCTCTCAACTGGATTTTGGGTAGCAGCTGGGACAAGGTGACCGTGAAGAGGGGCAGGCTGAGCCCTCCTGCAGAGCGGGGCTCAGTCCGTGAAGGACAGCAGCAGCAGGGTGGCCCAGCCCATGGCTCTCAGCTATACTCGTTCTGTTTCTAGCTGAAATACTTCATACTTTTTTAAACAAAGTTTAAATGGAAAATTTGGGCAAGATTGCTCCTTGCTTTAACTTGGAGCTTTTCTTTTTCTGAAGGAAAAGCCAAAGCTGAGCAAACCCTTCCTCTGGTGAGCACTGTTACTGAATTGCCTCAGGTGGGACTCATTTCACTGACCTCAAGTGCCTGAAAGCCAGCTACTAGGCTAGTGAGTGAGGCCACAGGCACGGAGGGAGGCAAGTCCTCATTTATAGGTAAAGCAGCTCATCTTAAAAAGAACGTTTGCTGCTATAGGTTGCAGGAGAGGCTGGGCTGAAGGCTGGGGGAGAAGCTGCCCTGGAAAGGGTGATGGAGGAGCTGGCCTGAGGGCAGGAGCTCACAGCCCCAGCTTCTCCCTGCCTCTGCTGTTAGCTGGGGGGGGCTCTGGGGCGGGTGGACCCTGCAACCCGGCATGTCTCCTGTGGGAGGCTGTGCCGTCTGCACGTAGCAGCCCCTGGCACCTTCCAGGGCATGACCCACCTCAGTTGTTTACGAAGGTTGCTGTGTTTTCTGTCCAGAAATTTATTCTTAACCGACTGGGGGACATCGGGGATGTACCAGGCTGCGATCACTTTGACGCACAGAGCCACGTGCTGCAGAAAGCAAAGGGAGCCATGGTGGCGGGTGGTGGGGAGCTGCCCGGGTGGGCTAACGTGGCCCCTACGAGTGGCACGGACCCAGTCCGTTTCTCCCTGCCGCTGTCCCCCTGGTTGCCCAAGCCGTCTCCCACCGCCCCGGGCCCTCACCTCGAAGAGGATGAGGAAGGCAAGGCGGGCCGCGAAGATGTGCCAGAACTGGACCGTGTAGCTGTAGTCATCGGTGTTCCTGTAATCCCGGTACCTGCAGCACAGCCCCGTCGGTGCCAGCCCAGGTTTCCCCCGTGCCAGGCGCCGTGCCCTGCCTCAGCTCCCTCCGTGGGGGTCCAGGAGGAGCCCTGGCAGTTTCCTCCGTATGGCTGCCTCGGAGCCCTGCTCCACAACCCGCCCGTTCCCTGGCTGCAGGCTGGATGTCACGGTGAGGGGCTCGGGGACAGGGAGGGGGGAATGCTGCTGTGCGAGGGCCATGGGCTGCTGTTACCTGCATTCCTTGATCTCATCCCTGACAAAGTCCGGCAGCATTTCTGGCACCTTTGTGTAGGGCTCGAAGTCCTGAATGCGGAAGACGGAGAGGCTGTGGTTGATGTAGCCGGTGGAGCAGCTGCGGGGGAGGGGGGGGAAAGATCACATCTGCGCACTTTGGCCCGGCATTGAAGGGGTGCTGCCGTGTCATGGTCACGCTGGGGGGTTGTGGCATGCCCCAACTGAAAGCTGCAGCTCTTGTGTCTTCTAGGGGACTCGAAGGCCTCTGATTGCTCCAAAGCCTGTCTGCAACTTCCATTTCTATGGTTTCCCTGGTATGTGGATTCTCGGGTGACTAGTGGTATGGCTTAGCACAGATTGTAGGCTCCCATTTTGGGGAAGCCAGCACCCATCTGGGGCTTTCTCTCCCCTCCCTAGCTACCCATTTCCTCAAAGCCCGGGGGAAATGAATGTCTCCGAGACTTCTGTCCAGCTTGACTGAACTTGGCTGGTGAGCCAAGGCTTGGAGGAAAAGGGGGAGGGCAGGAGGGAGCATGCGCAGGTGCCCAGGCAGTCCTGCAGCTCCCCAGCATCGCATGGTGCTCTTTCCATTCAGTGCTACCAGTTTACCCACCACAGGGATGATGCGAGTGGGAGGCTGGCAAGGATGCTGAAGATGGTGCCATCTGGAAAACCCTCCCCTGCTCCCCTTCCCCCTTCCACCTCCCCACCCCATGGGGGAACAGCTCAGCTGCCTCCTGCTTCTGCACCAGTGGCACTGGGGCAGGGACACCACAGGCAGGGCTGTGAGCAGCCGACTGGCAGCACTCACTCCATGCCAGTGCTGTTTTCCATCATGCAGGGGCTGTACGTGTACTTGTAGACCTGCATGGGAATGAAGTCGGATGTGATAGCAATCACCAGTCCGTTCCCAATGACAGCCAGGATGCCGACGGCCTCCAGGACCTGCAGCCAGATTCCTGCGGGAGAGGAGCAGTCAGTGAGGCTCGCTGCCGCTGCCCAAGGGTTGCAGACCAAGCCCCAGCTTGGGGACGTGTTTGGCACATCCAGAAGAGGGTGAGGAAGGAGGACTCCAAGCTGCTTCTTAGCCTCTGAAATTGCTTCCTCATCCCCAGCCCACAGCTCTCCCTGTGCTCCTCTGCCTCGGCGGCGAAGTGATGCCAGCCCCTGGCAAAGGGATGCTCAAGGGCTTCATAGGGAAAGGACTTAGCGCCAGCACCACTCGCCCAAGCAGCAGCACTGGAAGGACTGTGCTCCTGGGGCTCCATCTCACCGATGTCATTGGCCTTCCTGGGCACCATGCGCCGGTACAGCCGCATCATCTTGATGGCATCCAGGTGGATCTCAAAGATGTTGTTGCAGAACGCCAGCAGCGGGGCGAGGGGAAAGGCAGCGACGAAAATGGTGGTGAAGCTGTACTGGATCACTGTGGAGGGGGAAGATGCCAGGTGCTGGTGTGAAGCCACCGTGGAGAGGACATCGCACAGGGTCCTGCCCACTGCCTGGGTTTGTCCTGCTTTGTCAGAGCGGCTTGTGCCAGAGCGGCTTTGCAGAGGTGAGAGAGGGAGACAGACCTGTCTGGGGACCCTGCATCCCCACAGGGGACAACCGCCTCTCACTGGACTGCCAGAGAGGGAGGTCGGGGCCGGGGGGGGAGCTCCACAGGGCACTAGTGGAGTCATCGAGGCCCTGGGGGTTACAACCGTCACCTTGACACTCCTGGGAGGAGAGGAGGGTCCTAGGCAGGGGCTCAAGGGCAGCACAGTTGCCTGCTCTCTTCTTTTGGGAATGATCTCCTTGGTGTGCCAGAGCTCTTGGAGCTGGGTCTCAGAGCTCTCCCTTGCCTACCTATGGGCTCCCCAGCATCAGGCTCTCTCCAGCCAACGAGGGCATATGGCACTGTACCCAGCACCCCTCCTCACTCGACCCCCTGCCCTACATACCCATCTCCAAGAACTCGTCAAACAAGCTGAAGATGTTGACCTCTTTGAGTTCATAGTTGCTCAGCCAGTGGCTTTTGCAGGGGTCCTCAGCTGCCTCCTCCTCTCCTAACACCATGCTTCTCTTCTTGGGGCGCCGCTGCTTCTTGCATAGCTTGTGTTCTATCCAGCTGCAAGAGGAGGGAGCAATTTGTACGGCTGCCTGCAGGGGCTAGCAGGGCTGAACTGCTGCCAGTGACAGCCCTGGCGACCTGAGGAAGGAAGAGGATGAAATCTTGGCCCAAAAACCAGGGTTACTCTCTGTAGGAGCTGGGAGGCTGTCCTGAATGTGCAGGAGTACCAGCAACACTCTGGGCTGGAGAAAAGCTTACGGGACGAGATATTCCATCACGTTGCTGATGGTCTGTTTGAGCAGCATAATGATGGCCATCTGGATGAAGAGGTCGGTGATGCAGCCGCTGGGGTGGCACTGTGAAGGGGTGAGAGGAGAGGACTTTTGCCCTGCCCGCAGGGTGACCTGGCCTGAGGGGCTGTCTGGCCAAGGCGGGTACCACAGGAGGAAGCTGAGATTCCCAGAGCCTCGCGGGGCAGGAGGGAAAGGAAGAACAGGAGTTGTGATGTGGGTCAGAGCTTCATGGCAGGTCCCTCACCTCCTCCAGCCTCCACCTGCCAGCAACGCGCATGTAGTTCCCTGGGTGGCCGTTGATCCTGAGCGAGGAAGCAACAATGGCGATACCTGTTGAGCCCCACTGCTGACCCCCGTTGGATGGACATCCAGGCACAGCACAGAGGGCAAGGGGCTTCCCCCACCCACTGTGCCCATGGGGCAAAGTCATGGCCCTCCTGAGGTCCCCGATGGGGTCCCTGTGCCTTGCGGGGAGGGCAGGGGGACTGGGCTGTCCCTGGGAAAGTTGGGGGTGCATGCCCCAAACCCAGGCTCCCCTCTGCTTCCCCCAGGTCCCCAGCCACCACTCACCGTCCCAGGAAAAAGGCAATGTAGATGAGCGAAGAGAAGTTTGTGAAGAACTGGAAGGTGAAGATCTTCACGGTGAAGTTGTTTTCACGCTGGGAGAAGGTCCGTGGTTTTTCTGGGGAAGGGAGCAAGGCCCAGGGGCTTGGTCATAGAGTGGAGGGACCCTGCCCTGCTCCCTCTCGGGTGCCACAGCAGCTCTTTGAAGGTCGGAAGGGTGTCTCTGCCTCTTGTGGAGCCTTCTCTGCCCTCTGCCTGAGCCCTGTGATGGAGCTGAGCCCAGCTAAGCAGGGAGGTCGCTCAGAGCCGTGAGAGGGGGCCCTTCAGCTGAGAGGAAAACTGTGCTGAGAGCTCTCCTGCAGCCGTGGAGGCTTCCTGCTCATGCTGGGTCTCTGCTCTGTAGGGTGACAGCCCCTCCAAAGCATGGTGTGGCTGTGGGACAGCCATGTGGGGAGCTGGTGTGCTGGAGGGCTGCTGGCCTCCCATGGGGACCTGCGTGGCCAGAGCTGCCTGGCAGATGCTTCGAGATGGTGGGGGAAGGGACCAAGGGGTGTCGTGCTGCAGTCACTGGGTGCTGCAGGGTGTGGGTGCAGGGGGGGACAGCCCCCAGTGTCCCTTACCCAGGTCACAGAGGTAGAGGGCCACTCGCCGGTTGACCTGCAGGAGAGATGCAAAATGAGAGGGGAGGGTCAATAGTGGAAAAGCAGAGAGACCTGCTGCCCACCCCGTGTCTCACTGCACCTTGTTCATGATGACAATGGTGATGTAGTGCAGCACGGCCCCTGTCATCACTGCCATCGTGTTGGCCTGCTCGCGGAGGAACTCTGAGTTGCTCTGGCTGAAGAAAGCCGTCGCTATCACCCGGTAAATGACAAGTGCGTGGGCGATGCCAATCAGCACGGCGATCTGTGGAGGAGGGTGATGGGGTGGTGAGAAGCCGTGCATGGGGGGCACGTGCTCTATCTCGCCTGAGGACCACCAGCCCTTCAGAGCCTGGCTCCCTTCACCAGAGCTCCTCTGGATGTGGCCTCAAGTGCAAGCCAGTGCTCTTCGGTGAAGGACGAGAGGTTCTGGAGGTGGGTGTTTCCGTCTAAGCTACTTGTCTAGACTCTCCCCATTGGCCCGTGGGGAGAAATGAGGGCATCGAGGGTTCGCCTCTCCCTGCCCTCTGTGTTACTGCCTTGATCCTCACTGCCTCCCGCTGCAAGAGCAGGGCCTTCAGCCCGGGTCCCCAAAGGACAGGAAGGTGTGAGCATAGGGAGGCCCCAGTTCCTTCCGATGGGCACGGACCTGCCCTAACAACCTGGCTTCTATCTTTGCTCCAGCAATAGGACGCTGAGGTGCTATTTGTGCAGCGGAGTAGGGAGGGGAGGAGGAAAGCCCATGTGCCCTTAAACCAGATCTCCCTGTGGTCACCCTGGCACATACCATTACCAGAACCAAGAGGAGTATGATGGTGCTGCGGAAGTAGGAGTGCTGGTACCGCCGGGGCTCGTGCTGCAAATTATTAATCAGCTCCATGGCCAGCTCCTCCTTTAAAAAAAAAAAAAAATTAAAAAAAAAGCAGGGGGAAGAAAGGATCCAGGTGGGCTGTGTCCAGGTAGCGGAAAGTCCAGGGGTTGTTGAGTTAAGGGGGATGAACAGCACCGGGGAAGGACAGGGGTGAGCACCCAGCCCAACACACAACAGTGTGGCCAGTTCTGAGTCCAAGCCCCTGTGCGGGTGGGGAGGTGGCTAGCAATGCAGAGAGGTGGCTAGCATCTGCTCAACTCTCTGGAGGCCTCTGTCTCTCCTGTGACTCTCCCAGGACTGTCAGATGTTGGCTTTACTGTCTGTTTAAGTGTCTCCATTAGATGTTTACATCTACAGAGAATTGGGCTGGGCAAGGGGGTCCCTGTGCCATGTCTTTTCTGTAGGTCCAGCTGACTCCTGCCTTGAAAGGGGAAGCCCTGAGCAGGAAAGATGACATCCTCACCTCGTCCTCATCCCACCTGTACAGGTCCCAGTCGGTGACCACGGTGGCTCTGTGCCTCTTCCACAGCTCCAGGAACACAGTGGCTGTGGGGGGGAGGAGAGAGCGCTGTGGCACTTGGGGATGGCTCTGGAGAAGAAGTCACACCTCCATCCCACCGAGCAGGATGGATAGTCACAACAGCATCCAACCTGATGGCAAATCAGCCTGGACTGCCCTTGGCCTGTGAAGGGCAGGTGGCCACCTCTGCATCCGAGTGTCCAGGAAGGGCCCTGTTTGCACAGCAGCCAGGGCTGGGCCCCCCGTGGCCATGGGGATGGGGATGGGGGTGTGCGGGTGAGTGTTTGCCAGGAGTCAGGCCAGCTCTACTGTCCATAGGGGATCTGATGTAAATCAGAGTGAACGCCAGGGCTGTTCTGCTGTGCCAGGCAGACACGTTATTCTGGATTAATGAAAAATACACCTTCCAAGAGGAACAGGTATCCCGCACTGCACCCCAGCACAGCTGCACCTCTGCACATCCATTTACAACCGCTCTTTCTGTTAACCTGGACTGGACTGACCTTCCTGGGCTTGTCCTGGTGTAAACCAGTCCACAGGGACAGGCGAGACCGTGTCCATGACCTGCTCAGTCCATGGCTTTGCAGGCGAAATGCCCACCCCATGCTTGTGGTACTGTTTGTAACTGGAAGGGCTGTAGTAAAGCCAGATGAGATGTGTAGCTAATAGGGTGATGGGGTCACATAATCTCAGAGCCCAGGGCTCTGCTGGGCTCATTCCACAGCAGGTAAGAGATTGTGCAGCCATCTGGGAAGGTTGGTGAGGGATCTGGCAGTCCCCTCTTCCTGCAGCTGTGACCACTCGCCGGCAGCTGCTAGGGAAGCCTGTCTCGTGAGGCTGCCATGGGGGAAAGAGCAAAAGCTTTCAGGCAGGGCAGGTAGGGAGCCTTTGGAGAGCTGAAGGAAATAGCTGGGGTGATTTTGTCCCTTGCTGTGTCTGGAAGGAGAGCTGATGGCCCTGGAAGTGGAGGAGACAAGGACTACAGAGCCCCTGAATGGTGAAGAACACTTCATGGAGTGTCCCATTGTCCTCCACCTGCTCTCCCCTAAGCTACAGCGGGCTGTTCTTCTTGGCACCAGGACATCAACACCTACCCCAGATCGCCATGAACATGGCAAACAAAACCGTCCCCTCGTTGTCAATCATGTGAGTGACCTGGAGAAGGTGAAGGAAGAGCGTGATGGGGGCAGCACAGTGTGGGGGCTGTGGCACCCAGGGGTCCATGGAGAGGGCTCTGCCCTGAGCAGCCCCTGTGCCACCCGCTCCCCACCCTGGGACAGGTAAAGATGCTGCAGGAGGGAGATGGACACTGGGACTTGTTAGTGATAAAATCTTCCTTGGTGGTGATGGAGACTGTGACCTGGCTATAGCTCCTCCTTATCACAGGGGTTAGTGGAGGTTTGGAATAGCTGGTTTGGTGGGGTGGCCTTTCTAGCGGTGGAGCAGCACAAGCTGGGCGTGCATCCCCACCTTGGCCTTGAGCCTGTCTGGGGAAGGGGCTGCCTACCTTGGCATAGGTGCAGGTGTCGGAGAGGAGCCAGAACGGGCACTTCTGGTCACAGAGCGGGCACATGATGGTGTCATTGGCTTCACAGATCTCCTTGCTAGAGAGAAAGGCATGGACGCAAGCAAAGGGGAATAACTGGCTCGAAGCCACATGTGTAGCAAAGGCTCGTGGACGGGATGCACATTTGGCATTCCCAACTGCCTTACCTCACCTGGCTGGAGCTGAAGACAGTAATCCCAGCCACAAAGACCACCAGCCCCACCAATGCGGCAACTCCCAGCAGGTAGGTGTACCAGCCCAGCCAGGCAAAGTACAAGGCCACCTTCTCACCAAAATAGCACCTAGAAGGAAAGGTGAGATGCGGAAGAGGGGTGGCAATGACTGACAGACCAAGTTGCAATCTGTGCCTACAGAAGAGTGTTAGAAAAGCCGAGCTTAAAAAGATGAGAGGGCTGCAGGGCACAGTGCTTTTCCGACCAGAGCAATTTCCCCTTCTGGGCTCAGCTATCTCCCTGCAGTGCTTTTGTGTCTCGTGGTGCCAGTATTTTGGGCTTTCTGGTGTGGGGAAGAGGTCTGGAGGCATGGGTAAGAAATTGGTGGTAACTACTGACTGATGGACCTGCCTCCCCTCCTGTATTCCAAAGGAATTAACTGTCTACCAGCAGTCAAAGGTTGTGATGTGCTTGCTGGCCTTTAAAACAAACAAAAAACCCCAAAGCTCCTTCTCATCCCCCTCCCCCCACCCCAATTTCATACTCGGCCCCTTAAGCCTTCCGTGGTAGCAGCAGGGTATGGCATACTGGTCTTAGCAATGATGCGTTGTCTGACCTTGTGCACCACAGAGGCACAAGGAGCCCCTAGTGCCTCTGCCAGAGTTGTAAACTGCAATAAACATTTAAGGAAGGAGAGCATATCTCTATTTTAACATTTCATCTCCCCAAGGGAGCCCACTGACAACTTTATGAAGTAGCATGTTCCTTTTGCCCTCCTTCCCCTGACAGTGGAGAGTTAGTTTTCTTGCCCTTTTAAAATTAGAGCTGTGGACTTCCCTGAGTTTGAATGCGGTTATAGGAGCCCCTTGTGCCTTTAATACCCCCAGTTTAGCCTCAGGCTAGATGTGCTGCACGATGCTATGCTGGGTTACCACCTCACCTGCCTTTTGAATGTGGGAGTGTGTGGTTGAAAATGAAAGGGCTAATTAAAAACCGTGGAGATGTGGGGGTTGTTTCATACTGCAAAATTAGCAGATGGAGCTCTGTGCCACAGGGATCCCCCTTAGGCTAAGAACTTTGCAGGCTTCAGAAGCAGCCAAATACATGTGAGAAGAGCCAGGTTCAAACTAATGATGTAAAAAAAAAAACATGGGAGCCTGGCAAAGGGCTTAAATCTCGAGGCTGCAGGTGGGACCTCTTGGTTAGAAGGCTGCGCTGTGCCTCTTCTGCCTGTTACCTGATCTTCTCAATTGGCTGTCGGCGACATATACCTCTCCAGCGAGCCCACTTGTGCCTTAGGAATTCCGTTAACTCTTCTTTCTGCAGAGCAGAGAAGTCGGATGCAGGAATATTAGGGCAACCGTAACCCGCAGCCCAGCTCCCAGGCAGTGTTGGGAGCTTTGTGTGCCCCTCATCCGGAGGGGTCTTGATGCAGCCCCAGTCACCGAAGGGTCTCCCCCCCACCCCTGGTCCTGCTTCTCCGCTTCTCCTGGCTTTTCCTCCCAGCACCCGTGAGCTTGGCCTCACCTCGTGCAGGGGAAATGCTGTCTCAAAGACCTTCTTCTTCATCAGGTTGTGCAGCTTCTCTGGTAGCAGAGCAGAACAGAGAGAATTAGTGAGGCGTTGCTCTCACTCTGTGTGATCCCTGCCAGGCAGAATCACCCCAAACCTTTTCTGGAGCCTTTGAGGGAGGCAAAAAAATAAAACAAAAAAACAACCAAACCACAAATGCCTGGGAGAGGCTGAGCTATTCAAAGGGGATCAGCACTAATCCTGGTGGCTGCGCTGCTTTGCCGGGCTGCCGCAGGCTGCATGGCGCTGGCTCTGGGCGCCAGCCAGGCAGGCGAGCACTGGAGGATGCTGGAAAGCCGGAGCCCTGTGCTGCCCGGCTCATCCCAGGGTGGCAGGGGCAGATGAGCTCTCCGGGAGGCACAGGAGAGCACTGATGGGCAGCTGCGGTCAGGGGTTTGGGGAGAGTGGGTAGGGGGCTGTTGCTGGTTTCTGCAGTCCAAATCTCCCACCCTCTCGATGCAGCAGCAAATTTACTGGTCTGAGCTGCACCCTGGCTTTCTCCCCACTCCTGCATCCTGCCCGGGGGTGGCGAGGCAGCTGGGGATGCTCGTGCCTGCTGCAGACCCAGGCTGAGCACTGCCCGCTGGCCCCCTTCTCTTACCAAGGTCGGGCGTCACTGTGTTCTGCAGGATGAAGTTCACAATCCGTATCCTGAGCAAAAAGAAACTGTGGTTAAAGGCTGCTCGGGGGATACAGGCTTGTGTCGTGTGGCCCTGGAAAACGGGGGAGGGAAGGGAGGAGGTGTGCACCAAAAACCCGGGAAGGAAGGGGGCAAGAAATGGGAAGCTGGCTGTGGCCAGAAGCTGGCAGCTTGGTAGGTGGAGGTGGCCTGTGGAAAATAAAACCCCTGGCCCGTCTGTGAGCTGAGCTGGAAAATAGATGCAGGTGTGGAGAGAGGGGCATGCAAGATGCTGGGGCCAGGAGCCCGGCTCAGCGCCCACCTGGTGGTTGCTGGTACATCATGATGGACATCGGGGTTTTGTGGCCTGCTGTTAGAGTTCCTCAGGAGCCACTGGTATTTCCGAAAGATCTGGTTTGGGGCACGGACTCCGTAGAATAGCTTCTTGTCCTCAATTTTCTAGTGGGTGGAAGAGAAGGGCTGTTAGAACAGCGCTGGCAGAGCCAGAGGGGCAGGGAAAGGGGCAGAGCTGCAAGGGCCAGGGGCTGTGAAGCCCTGGGGCTGGGGTCTCCTCTGACTGAGCAAATGATTTATTTTCTAGCACCGATATGTTGATCAGCTCAATGGTTCAGGTCTCTCCCATCCCCTGGGATTCAGGAGCCCAAACCAGGCTTGGATCCTGAGTACCACAAGTTAGCCAGGTGTCTGCTGCCTTGTCCTCCTATAGCCCCTCACCTTGATGGCAAACCCCTTCTTGCTCAGCTCATCCAGGAACTTCTTCCTTTTGATCTCCTTCTCACTGCCCACTTCGTGGATGTCGCTTACCAGGACGAAATCCCACTTCTCTTCATCCTGCCCACAGAAAACACCAGGGATCTAATGGGGCTGGCAAGCAGAGCGCTCTCCTCAGCTCCAGCCTCAGGGGTTTGGACTTTCATCGTGACTGTGTAGAGGGCCCCTGGGAACTGGGAGTAAGCAGGAGAATAGGAATGGGGAAACTGAGGCAGCTGCTGCCTTGACACTGCCCTGCTTCCCTCTCTGAGCTGTGCTGAACTGCCTGGAGTGCAGAGGGAGCAAAGCTTACCTGGGGGGCAAATGGGTCCGTGTCTTCAACAGGAAAATCCCTCCAGGGAGTCAACAGAACTTCATCCTATGGAAGAGAAAACCAGCGAGGGCTTCAGCAGGTTCCCTGGGAGATCCTGTGTCTTGGCACGGAGCAGACCTCTCCCTGCAGATGTTTGGGTGGCATTGTGATGCCCCGGACCAGAGCTGGCTGCCGGCGGTGAGCAGCACTGCTTGTGATGCACAGAAACCTGCCCATTGGTGAGGCCTGCCTGGCGTGTAGCTGCTCCAGGGTGTATCAGAGCCCATGCAGATAAAATGGCATTACAACATAAGATCAGATCCACCTGGCACGGTCTTCCTCTCCCAGCAGCCTTGAGGGGATGCCCAGGGAGGAGGGTAAGAGCAGGCTTGTCTGAAAACTTCTGCTATACCCTCCTGGTCTCCAGTCGGGGTCTTCCTGAGCCAAGTACAGCTTTTTGTTTAGGGACCTGCTGCTCCGTGAAGTGTGCAGCCCTCTCTTGAACTCAGCGCCCAACATCTACAGCACCTTGGGGCTATGAGGGACCTGGCCAGGAGAAAAAAAACCTCCCTCTGCTCTGGACTTCATTCCTTCTTGTTTGGCTTGATGCCCTGACACTTGTACTGGAAGAGTGTCAACACTTGACTGTCTCTCTATGCTACAGTGGTTTTTACAATCCTTAGTCACCCTTTTCCTCTCTTCCATTGCTCCTATCAGATAGGCACCGCTGGCTTTTCGGTCAGGGTGGGGAAGGTAGTTTTAAATTGCAGCGAAAGGAAAGTGGGGCACTGACAATCAGAGGCTTGCACAACGCTGCAGGCAGCAAGTGGAAGATGAGTCCTTGAAAAACACAACAAACGCCTCAGCCTGCCACCATGGAGCAGCAGGGCAGGTGAGCTGCTGGTGTTTGGCTTCTGCCCTCTCGCCTCCGCTGTGCTCCAAAGGTGAAGGCAGTGCAGGGGTGAACACACCTGCTCACCTTCACTGATTAAGGCTAATTATGATCAGACACTCCAGCGGTGCAGCTCTGGAGGTGCACAAAGCAAATGAGGTGGCCCTGTGGCAGCAGCTTCCCGCTGCAGTTTTGCAGACCCAGGGTGCCCCTCCGCTGAAGGACGCTGCAGGGAGCACCCTTGGGTGGCATGGGCCTGGTGGGCACCCAGAACTGGGGCACACCAGCTTCAAACCACTTCGTCCCCATCCTCTGTGCCTGGCTTCCCTGGTGCCTGGTTCTGCTGCCACAATCCCCTCTTAGGCAGGAGTTCAACCAGCCCTTCAATGGACTGCTGAGAGCAGCTGGGCTTCCCAGCCCGGAGAGAGCCGTGAGTTTAATGCAGACATGCTCTGCAGGCCACGTTGTGAACAGGGATAGGGAATGGATCCTGTCTTTTAAAAGAGTGTTTTGGTTTGGGGTTTTTTTGCAGTTCTTTGCTGTGACTCGTGTTGTGGCCCCACACACAGTTACGCTGTTGTTTCTGAGGCACGGTGATGCAGCATGGAAGTGGGAAGGAGCTGCCAGGGGTTGGGGGTATCGTCGGTCAGCATTGCCACCAGCGATGTGCCCTGAAACAGCGGCCAGCCAGACGAGTTCATCCAGCTGTAATCTTGGAAGCAGAGCGGTGGTGGTGCAACCATGCCCTGATGTAAGACCTAGATCCCAGGCTTTCACTGAAGAATGAGGCCACGGGAGAGGAGAGTCTGGGATGAGAAAGGGCTGAAATCTCTGCCAAACCCTCTCCCACATGGAGCTCCGGCCCTGGCTTCACCCAAAGCAAAGAGCCGTGAGGAGACTGACCGACAGAAAGCCAAAGTGAGAAGGTTTGAGAAGAGGGATGATTTTCCCCAGAGGTGCTGTTGCAATAAGAACCAGAATTTTTCACTGCTATAAGGTACCCCAGTTTAGGTCAAGACACGGAGAGGGGGTTATGGTGCTGTCACCTGCTCTGCCCGCGCTCTAGGCAGGCCTCGGGGCGGGAGGGTTGGGCTTTGGCTTGGGCTGCTCTCCCCAGGGGGGTAAGCACCCAGCTGGGGCACAGCTCTCAGTGTCCCTGGCAGAGAGCCCCTCTCTGGGCACGGGGGGGGTGGGGGGGGTGGGGAGCAGGAGTCATGTGGGGGCTCTGCCCCGTTGCTGATGTTCTGGTGCTGGCACAGCTCTAGTCCAGCACCACCATTCTGCAGGCTGTGTTGTCTCATCCCTGCCTGGCTGGTTTCTCTCAGCCTGCATGTGCAGCAGCCTCATCCTGCACAGATTGCCTGCTGGGGGCTGCCAGCCTTCCAGCTCTACCAGTGATCCCTGCAGTGTTGGAGGGGGGACCACTCTTTGGGGACAGGGAGGGCTTCAAGGTGTTCCTAAACACCACTGGGGCCAGCACTTTGATGCAGCTGTCCTACTGGCATCGACCCCTGTGGAGCTCAGGATGACCTGCTGGCATCACAGCTTGTTCCCAGGAGGGTCCCAGCAGTGAGTCTGTGGGCACCATCCCCTGCTCGGTAGCCAATGCGCCCTGACCAGCACATCAGCTTTCTGAGGAAGAAGCTGATGGGATTACCAAGGTGAAGCCTGACCCCAGATCCCTGATGGTGCCACCAGCCCCTGTCTGTGCCTCAGGGCCTTGCCCACAGGGAGGGTGCTAGGGCTGAGCCTGCAGAGCTTCAGCAGAGCATCCTTCCTCCACCAGCATGCCCAGCTGTAACATCACTCATCCCTTAGCCCTGATGCAGCCAGATCCTGCCCCTGCTTCTCCATGCTCCTGAAATAGAAAGCGCTGGTTTTAATCCCAGGAGGGACTTGTTGCTTTCTGATTTTTCCAGTCAAGCCCTAAGAACCGGTGGGGATGCTCCTCAGGCTGCCCGTGTATGGCGCTCTAAGCAATAAGGATGTGGTGGTGGCAGGGTCTGGCTTTTCTCTGTGTTCCCACAGCAATGCGATTTACCACCGGGACCTGCCCTGCAGGCGCTGCGAGCACCTCAGTGTAGGACTGAAAAATGGGGAGGAATTTGTGAATTATTTGCAGATTAGCACAGGCAATTCCCATCACCCACCTCCAGAGCCGTAACAGATAAAAATTGCATTCAGCTGCAGAGGGGAATTTGCAAACCTGTGATGGTAGATGGGCGGCGTTTCAGCAGGTTTAATCCATGACAGTGGATGCTGGCATCTTGTGAGGCAAGGGCTGCTGTGAGCCTGGGCTGCTCAGGCTGTTGTGCAGGAGCCCAGCCTGCTTTTGGGGCTAGATGTGGCTTGTACATGGGGACATGCTGCAGGAGGCAGGGACTTGGGATCACCAGTACTCCTACACCTTTCTTTTTGGTTTGGTTTGGTTTGATCCAGGGGACTAGCGACATTGCCTGCCTGATTCTGGTTGCTTTGCTCTGGAGCACAAGGCAGCTGGATCGCCCCATGTGCAGGCAAGGCCACCTCAGCTCTGGAGCGGTTGTAAAAACCCTGGACTCTACTCCCTGCTATCAGGAGTGAAATGGGCACCATCCTGCTCTCCTGCCCCGTGGTTGGAGCAGAGTTTGGAAGTGCACCGTGCAAAGGTGTAGGAGAAATAACCGGCACAATGAGAAGCAGGAATTTCAATGTTAAAAAGGGTCTGCGTGCTCTGGAGCGTGCCTGCTCTCTTTCCAGCTGTTACCAGTGGGTCCTTGTCGCAGGCCAGGTAACCCACTGCCCTGTGCGAGGTTACTGGATCCTTCAGAGACATGGGAATGGGCACCCATGGGTTGGGGGTGTAGCCACCTCTGTGAGTAACTCAGGCAGAGGACCCCGACAGGATCCAGCATCCTTGTTTGCTTTCTAATTGTGGATCTGTGAGGGTTTGGGTGGTTCCCATCACCTACACCGAGATGAGCAAATTGCTCTTATCTTGGGGATGTTTCATATGAGCACTTCCCTTGGAGCAATTCCACCTTACATCAGTTTCCTAAGAAATGTGACAACCTTTAATTGGCCAGGCAGATAGCACACCTCTACATTCACTAGCTGCCCCAATCTGAGAGAGTTTGCCTGTCTTTTTGAGTAAAAGAAAACGCATCTTTTCTTTCAAGCTAGAGAAAGAAAACTTCACGGCTCCCCCTCTCCCTTTGCTTTATTTCAGGTGCTCCTGAAACATCTGGGCTGTCACCTCCACTGCTACACACAGTGCCTTTTCCTGGGTTTATATAAGCTCCAGATCTGGCCTCAGTCCAAACCATCCTTCTCTGATCTGTCGCCGGTACTGAGATCCGGGGCTGTGCATGACCCTGCTGCATCCTGGGGGGCTCAGCCCTGCCCTGCGCCCCGGTGGTAGGGGGCCGTGGAGCCAGCAGCACCCACTGCCTTCCCCGCCACATGTGTGCGGTAGGAATGGGTTTGCTTGCTGGAAAGAGGAATGGGAACCCTGTAGTCCTTTCAGAGTACTTTAAAGGCTGAAAGCACAGGAATGGCAGAGGTCGGAGCTTAGCGCGCCCCGTGTTTCCAAGCCACAGGTGGCTCAGAGGTGCCGGAGAACAACCCCATGGAAATGGCCGAGCAGTTCCTGTTTCTTACCTGCATGGTGAAGTGGAGAGCCTTTCTCTTCCCCTGTCTTTCCTTTTGCTCCTCCGGGCAGATCCCTGGGAGCTGCCTGTGGGGCAGGTGGTGAGGCTGCAGCCACAGGCAGGGAGAGCTGCAGAGCCCCTGGGGTTTCTCTCGGTGCGGTTTCCTTCCCCAGCTGCTTCGCCTGAGGTCTCATGTGAACCGAGCAGTGACTCGACTTCCGTGTGGGACTCTCACCTGCCTCAGCAGGGAGCTGCCTCTGCCTGGCAGTGGGCAGATATCAAGGAGGAGACGAGAAAGTTGCCCTTCACCTTCACTCAAAGGAGTGGCAAGCCCAGTACCGCCCCGCGGAGCAGGCAGGGAACCCTTCTGAGTTCCTCTTGCTCCAGCTCCAGCGCTCCGCCACCCCAGCCTTCCTCCGCCACCCTCGGCACCCGCTGTTTGCTGTGGACATCCCCAGAGAGGCGTCACAGATGGGACAGAAGGAGGAAGGAGCAGAAGTTCCAGAAAGTGTTAAACTATTTCTTACAAGGCAGGGGAAAACCCACTAAACCTAAAAAGCGAAAGCAAAGCTGATCCGTGTGTAACCTGCCTGATTCTCCAGACGAAGTCTGTGTCCCGCAGGAGAGATTGGCTGTGGGAGGCAGAGCCTGGGAGCAGCACAGGCTTTGAGAGGGGATGGGATGGCGCCAGGGTGTTTGTTAACAGACAGGACGAGGAAAAGAGGCAAAGCATGAGCTTCCAGATAAGTGAGGAGACTGACTGCTCCACAGATTTTCCACTTGCATGCAGCCCTCTTCCTCCCTGCCTTGGGCAGTGGCCTGGTTTGCTCTCCACCACTTTGGTTTCCCTATGTGGCCTTCAGAAACCTTTCTGTGAACCTCAGAGAAAATCTGCTTCCTGGAGGAGTGAACAGAGATCGAGAAAGCCTTTCTTTATGCTTCACTAGCTGGCAAAACCAGCACTGGAAGTCATGTGTTTCTTTTCCCTGTGTGTAATAGTGCTGTTGCATGAGGGGCATCAGGGTTTGGTGTCAGCGATTATGGGAACATGGGTAAGTATTTTACAGTCCTTCAGAACAAGTATCCCCTCCCTCCTGGCTGAAGAGGAGAGCATCAAAGTGAGCTCTGAATGTTCCTCCAAACCACAGAGCTCTCCTGCCTCCCTGGTCCTTAAAATCTTGTCACTTCTAAGTAGCTATGATTTACTAGAGCACAACTGCTTCAGCCTCTGCTTTCCTGATGGCATTTCTGTCGGGATGCTGGGCTGTGGCCCACTGGAAATAGTAACTGAATCACTGAGTGCTTTCTTTGTTCGTAAAGGCTCGATACATCTGGAGCTATGGTTTGCAGCAGGGTATAACTCTTTTTACAAAAAGAATGAGTGAAAAGGTTATTACATGTAAGCCAGGTCTGACAGGTCTCCTTATATCTGTTTTCTGGATATTTTTTTGTTGTTGCTTTAGTTTCCAAGCTAGGAAGAGCTGCCTTTCCTGGGTATAGCAGAAGGGCCAGTAACCGGTCTGGATTCCCTGGCGCTCTCCACCAGCATTGCTGTGAGTCGCTCTTAAATAAAGTCAGTCCTGCAGGCAATCCAGCTGCGTCCTGGCAGGAAAGGCAGCAGCATTTCCAGACCGTTGTTCCCAGTCAAGCCAACATCACTCTGCGGCTTTGCCAAGTGCCTTGAACAGACTCCGAACCAGATCTGCAAATTTTTAAATAGAGGGAAAAAAAAGAAAAGAAAAAGAATTTGTCTTCCAGATTTCCTCTGTGTGTGCAATTAGAGCAGAGCAGGGCAGGGAGCAGGCAGACCTTTGGCCTCCCAGGGGCCGCTTGCAGGGCTGGCTAGGAGGGAAGGACCAAAGACCTGTGCGGTGTGAGCGCTGCTGGGTTAAACGGAAACGGGGTTACATGTAGGTGGGATGCCCAGGTCGCTCCACCGTCTGTTGTGTCCTTCTGCAAACTTTGCCGAGGAGGACTGGGAGGACTTTGCTCTCCAGACAGTCCAGCTAATGGGATGCGGGCATCCAGCAGCAGTCCCAAAAGCCTGTGGGCTTTACTAGCCAGTGGGGAAGGTGACTCTGTGCCTGCAGGTTGACTTTGTCCAAGGTATCTGACCCCTGCAGCATCTCTCGTGGCACTCCAAGGAGACAGTGAGCTTTTTCTTCTGTTTAGGAGGAATCTGGCTTTGCCTAGGCAAGATTTATAAAGCTCCCTTTGCAGGAAGGCAGGCGACTAGATTGATAGTGTTCCTCTTTCAGCACTTTCCTTCCCAGCCAACCCTCCTGGAGTGCACCGTCTCAGCATTTATTGCTCTTGGGGGACTGGTGCTGAGGGTGGCAGCATGAAAAACTAGAACTGGGGAGGAAGATGATGTACCTTCCAGTCTATTGGTGAAAAATCTGCCTGAGACATGAAGTGCTGTGGAGCTCTGGTTCATATGTGTGCCAAGGTATTGGAACCACACAAACCTTTTGTAAGCAGCTAGAATTATTTAAGATATTATCACACTCCCCTGCTGCCTCCATTGCTGCTGGGCCAGTCATATGTTCCCATCCTAATCCGCCATCGCACCAGCCACTCCGGGCAGTGGCTTGGCCCGCACTGGGCAAGCTGGCATTGAAGCTCCCTGGGAGCACTCCTTGACCTGTTAATCCTGGCTGGATGTGGAGATGGTAATTTCCACTTGGGAAGTGGTAATGAACCACTGAAGGCTTTCACATATGAAACCACTTCAGCTAGATGGAGGATGCCTGTCTGTGCTCTACCTGACAACAGTGCTTGCTTTGACAGGGAGCTCCTCTTCTGAGTGCAAAGGCTATCCTGCATGCAAGCATCCTTAATTTAGGATGGTGCTAAAATATTTATTTGCTCTTCTCAGTTCCCAGTGTCTTGGATTTTTTTTTCCCTAGGAGAAGAGTTTAAAGGGTATTGCCTTCCTGCATATCTGGCTAGAAGGACACGAAAGAAGAAAGATCCTTCAGAAGAGGTTGTTTAGAAGTTTTTAAGCCTCAGACCACAACTTCCTGGTTAGCGGGGTTGTTTCCCTGAACCACCTTTATGTCACTTGTGATCAGATTTGAAGCAGAGGTTCTTCATCTTGCCCAGGTACATTATTGATCCAGGATAGGAGCTGGCTGCTCAGCTTCATATGAGAGCCCAGCACTGGAGGTATCCTTAGCTACTACAAGAAACTGCAATTCAGTTTGTGTAATGAGTGGCACAAAATGGGTGGGGAAAATAAAAAAAGAGGGAAATTTGGGACTTTCCCCCCCCCCTTTATTTTGAAGACATCAGTGAAAAGCAGATATAGAGGTGTCTGGGGAAAAAACTGCTAAATGAAATGGGCTGGAGAAAATTAATGTAATGCTTGAATCCTACCTGCTTTTGGAAAAGGAGAGGGAGGACAAACTTCAGACAGAAGTCAGTGATGCTGAACCAGCGCACGAAGCCTGACTGGCACTTGTTGAGCCTGCTGGGGTTCAGGACCGATGGCAGTGTGCTCCTCAAGGTGCTTCAGGGCACCTGCTGGCAGGTCGGGCGGCCACTGAGCCGCACAGTCCCTGCTCCCGGCCCAGCTGGCTGCTGCCATCGTGTGAGCAGCTCGTTTATTTGCAGTCACGTAAGTGTGTCATTTCTTCCTCGGTTTCATTTCTATGCTCTTTTCTCCATACAGCATCCTCTGGTGCTTTCTGCGTTGTTGGGATGCCCAGAAAGAAATTTCTCCCTGCGTGCAAGCCGGGAGAAGCATGTTGTGTTTGGATTTCTTCTGCTTGAAGAGCCTGACCTCGTGTTGATCTCAAAGAATAATTTGGAAAGCTCTGCCACAGGTAAGAGAGCCCACGAGGTGGTGGCGAGAAACTGTGAGGATGCAGGAGCACACGACACCCTGTGCTTGCACTCGTCTCCCCAGACCCAGCCCAGCGTGCACCTGAAGAAGTGAGCCGGTGGCTGCCCCCTGGGCAGACCCACTGTGGGGAGGCTACAAACCTGTGCCAGCAAAAGCCACCTCTGCAAACAGGAGAGTGCTTCATTGCACAGCGAAGTGGGAGCTGGGACAGCCACCGCATCGAGGCTGGGGCTAACTGGAAAGCAGGTCTGGGGTACTTTTCAAGTACAACAAGCTGGCAAAGAGCACTTGTCCCCGAGTAATTCAAGTGAGTGCGTATAGAATTAAGCTGGTTTCTTACTTATCATTCTTTGGTTACTTTTGCCAAAAGATACAGAATTTTAGCATCAAATATTGCTACAATGCTCCTACAGTTTGCAAATGCAAAGTTTGTACTCTTGGCCCGTAGCACTGTCCCGTCACAGTGGAAAGGACTGTTTTCTTTATTCATTTTTTTTCTACTCGCCTTCATATTTTCTTGGAAAACCAGTGTTCTTCTCTGCTTTTATTTTTCCCTCTGACAAAGCAAATGCCTGCCACCTCAAGGCCCATTCACCAAAGATCTCGTGGGAGCACTCACCAGTGGTGGGGATGCTTCCTCCTGGGCGGCAGTGGAGCAGTCACTTTTTGCTCTTTTCAGTTCCCAGTGTCTTGGATTTTCTCCCCCCCCAGGAGAAAAGTTTAAAGGGTATTGCCTTCCTGTGCATCTGGCTAGAAGGATGTCAGTCAACACACCTAAATTCCTGATGCGCTTGCAATGAGCTGTGCTTCCCTTCTCCCACCCTGAGGTGTTATCAAAGCACTACTTGGATGTCCAGCTTGGGCTTCGACTTCAGAAGTTAGAAGGGACAGATTCAAGGGATCCAGAAAAAATGCTGGAAGTAGCATGGACTGTTTTTAATAATTGAGAAAAAGAAAAGGAGACATGACAGGTTAGAAGAGAAAATTTGAGAGAAGGAAGGTTAATTGGGTTAATTGCCGCCCTGACAAGGGCTCCGAGGGGAATTGCTAGAGGAAGAGGGTACTGGGGGAAGGGAAGGAGCGGTGGAAAGGGCAGGTTACCTCCTGTCATACAACCCCATTCGGCAGAGGACCAATGTGCAACCTGTAAGGAAAAGGGACACTGGAAGAGGGAATGCCCTCAGGCCAGGAACTTGGATCCTGCTTTGCAAGCCACAAAGTTGATAACATTAGATGATGAGTCCTGAAGGGAACTGCGGGAGTCATTCCCAGGTGAACCCCTGGTTACATTAAGGCTGAGGAATGATGGAATAGAATTTTTGGTAGACACAGGAGCTACCTACTCTGTACTCAACACTTGTAAAGGAGGTTTTAGACAAGAAACTGTAAATGTTGGTGCCACAGGGAAAAGCGAGCATTGACCCTTGCTGTAAGCTTTAAAATTTAAATTAGTAAAGCAATGGGTAACTCAACAATTTTTATATATGCCTGAATGCCTGATGCCTTTGATGGGAAGAGATTTATTGAGTAAGCTGGATGCACAGGTAGTCTTTATTAACAGAGAAGTGCAATAGCTAATACCTGAATCAAAAGCTGTGGAGGCAAAGATTTTTGTTACAGAATACACACCGATCAAAGGAAGAAACCCCTGAAGAAGGAGAAGGTGCAGCAACCCCTTTGGTATGGGCTAGTGGGATCCCAGGTTGATCCAAGTTGGCTGAGCCAGTAAGAATTGTTTTAAAGTCCAAAGCCAAACTGGTAAGACAAAACCAGCATCCTTTTAAGTGGGAGGATAGGAAGGGATTGGAAGAGTTAAAAGTGAAATTTTAAAATTATGGATTATTAGTAGAATGCAAATTGGAATGTAACACTCCAATATTGCCAGTAAAGAAACCAAATGGGGAGTATAGATTAGTTCAGGATTAAAGAGCCATAAATCAGATTGTCCAAGATGTTCATCCAGCAGTAGCTAATCCACATACCTTGTGATGTCCTTAAAGGAAAAAACCTAAGTGGTTTAAGGTGCTTGATCTTAAGGATGCTTTCTTCTGCATACCTCTAGGCAAAAGTAGCCAGGTGATATTTGCCTTTGAATGGGAAAACCCCACCACTGGCCACAGAACTCACTTGGACAGTATTGCCACAAGGGTTTAAAAACACTCCACCAGTATTTGGCAATCAGCTGGTAAAGGAATTGGAATTGTGGAAGAAAAGCAAATGCAGAAGCAATAGTATTACAGTATGTGGATGACACTTTATTGACTGCTGAAACTCAAGAAGAATGCTTGCAGGTGACCATAAGCTTGTTGAATTTCTTAGGACAAGGAGGATACTGCATATGAAAGGGCAAAGCCCGAACAGGAGAAGAAACTGTGCTCTGTCTAGGATCTGAGATTTCCCAAGGACAATGAAACTGGGAACCAACAGGAAAGCAGCAATCTGCCAAAGCCCGGAACCAAGAACGGTGCGGGAGCTGAGATCATTCCTGGGCATGGTTGGGTGGTGCAGACTGTGGATCCTCAGCTATGGACTGTTGGTAAAACCCCTTTATGAAACTCTGAAGGGGTCAAAAGAGACCATTTACCCTGGCCCCCCGAATGCCGAGCAACCTTCAAGAGCTTAAAAGCGGCTCTGATGTCGGCACCTGCATCGGGACTGTCTGATTTGTCTAAGCCTTTTGAGTTATTTGTATATGAACGACTATACCTGGCCTTGGGGATGCTGACACAAAGATTTGGAACATGGAGAAGAGCTGTGGGATGTTTCTCCAGACAGCTGGGCAATGTGAGTAAAGGATGGCCATAATGTTTGTGTGCTGTGGCCACAACTGTTCTCTTAATTCAAGAATAAATGTTCCATTTGTTTAAAAAATAATCCCATGAACAGGAAAAGACCACCTCCAGTGACCACTAAGCAGGGAAATTCACCATCCTGCTCTCCTGCCCCACGGTTGGAGCAAAGTTTGGAAGTGCACCGTGCAAAGGTGTAGGAGAAATAACCGGCACAATGAGAAGCAGGAATTTCAATGTTAAAAAGGGTCTGCGTGCTCTGGAGCGTGCCTGCTCTCTTTCCAGCTGTTACCAGTGGGTCCTTGTCGCAGGCCAGGTAACCCACTGCCCTGTGCGAGGTTACTGGATCCTTCAGAGACATGGGAATGGGCACCCATGGGTTGGGGGTGTAGCCACCTCTGTGAGTAACTCAGGCGAATCAGCATGTAAAACTCGAGGGTTCATATAAGAACAATTTAATAGGCAAAGCAGAAGCTGTGCACGCAAGCAAAGCAAAACAAGGAATTCATTTGCTACTTCCCATCGGCCGGCAGGTGTTCGGCCGTCCCCAGGGAAGCAGGGCTCCAGGACAGAGGGGGCTGCGGCCCGCCCCGAGGAGGCCGGGGTGGAGGGCCCTGAGCAGGGGCAGGGGGCCCTGAGGGAGCCCGTGGGGAGGGGGCCGCGGCCCCGCCGTGAGAGAGCCCCTACCGGCGGCGGAGGCCGCGCGGTTGCTACGGCAACGCCAGACGCTCTGCGCTTGCGCCGGGCGCGCGGGGCGGGGCGCGCTCTGCGCCTACGTGGGGTCGCGCCGGGGTCGTGCCCCGCCCCTCACCCCCGCGAGCCCGGCGGCGCGAGCGTGGGGCCGCCCCCGCCGCTTTCCGCGCGCGGCCGTTAGGCGGGCGGCGCCGCCATGAGGCGCGGCGAGCGGCGGGGCCCCGGCGGGGCCATGGGCAAGGCCGCCCTGGAGGAGCAGCCGCCGCAGCACAACGGCGGCGCCCCCGCCGCCCTTGCAGAGGGGCCCCCGCCGCCCTGCGCCGAGAGGGACAGCCCCGGCCTGCGCCGCAGCACCGAGTCCGAGGTCTACGACGACGGCACCAACACCTTCTTCTGGTGAGAGCCGATCCCCCCCCGCCGCCGAGCCGCTCCCCCCGCCAGCAGACCTCGGCGCCGGGCCCTGCCTCCCGGCGGTGGCCGATCAGCGCGGAGCTGCGCGGGGAGCAGGTTTCCGGGCTGGGCGCTCGGCGGGGAAACGGGCCCAGCCCGTGAGCTGCAGTTGCCGTGGCTCTTGCTGTGCTTCAGCAGGTACCGGTGCTAACATTGAGAAACTGTGGGCTGTGGTGAAGATGTTATTCCTGGTGTTGTGGTGCTATTGATTGTTGTCTCCTGGCAGTTAGTGGTGATTTAGCACTGGCTCTTGGCAGTGCCGCCTCCTTCCTCAGCCCCGGCCCTAATGCCTCCAGCGAGCCGCCCCTTGCAGCTCAGCCTGGCAGACTTTTGTGCTGGAGTCCACCTGTTATATCAGCATTGTTTATATGAACTCCACCACTGAGGGAAGAACCCCCTCCCTCAGCCTCCAAAGAGGTCTTTTCTGTCCGCGCTCTTTCCCGTAATCCTGATAGAAAGCTGAAGTTACTAAGCCAATGTTCTGTTGGTCAGGCATTTCTTACGGTTTTGTGGTATGCTCAGTCCAGAAAATTGGTGCAGGAAACCATGTCAGTGTTAGGCCAGTGGGACAGATCAGTTTCTTGTTAAATTCAGTCCTCATAAGAAGAGATGTGTTTGTACCTAGAAAAGTGCTTCTAAATCCCATCTTTGCTGGAGTTGTTCCAGAATCCGCTTCAGCACACGTGTGTGTACATGCATTGTTTTTCTGTGCATGTTAAAAGCACATCCTTTTGTTTAAGGAAAGCAAGCTGACATTGAAGTCCCTTGTTTGGAATATGGGCTGAGTGATATGCTTTGGCTCGAGTTTGACATTAAGGAGTAGAAGGGGGAGGGTGCTTGGCTCTCACCCTGCCAATCTGGGCAGTAGTGGAGCGGAGGGTGTTGATCTTGATGAAGCTGCTGATTCTAGGTGACATTTCTGCGGGTACAAACTGCAAAGAAACACTTAGATGCTGCTGGATCGCAGAGTGGTCTCTGCAGAAGCCTGACATATGCAAGTGTAGCGGAGGGACATCATTGTCTTAAGGGCAAGAGGACCTTTCTTGGAGAGCACGTCAGTGTTGCCACATGTAGGCTGAGTGAGCAGTTGAATAGCTGGATCCTGCCGAGGTTTGCGGAGTAGTGCTGTCTTATAAATGGAAAATGGGTAAAACTGTTATTTTCTTACTGTCTTAGTTAAGGTGGCGCTTGCCAGGTGTTCTGTGGTGCCTTAAAACCACCTGATGCTATTTTTACTGTATAATCTCACCTTGTTGCACCTTTTTCCTGTCCAGCATGCAGTCTACCACTTGTACAGAATTGTCATCCTAAAATAAAGGCTATAACTGCAGTTAATTTGCCCACATGAATTGTTCTTTTGGAAGTCTGAAAGTGCTGCCGTTCTTTAAGGAGCGTCCCCTTTGTCAGCTAGTCCCCTCTATGAGGGCAGTGCACATAAGTATGTTGTTGAATTGTTCCTTATCTATTTATTTTATATTATTGTCCCTAGTAGTGTACGTCGCTTGTGCTGGCAGCCAGGAGTTAAAATGCTTCTAAGAGTTTCAAGGGTTTTTTCTACTGTTCCTTTTGACCCGTGCATGACAGCGTTGAGTGCTTTAGCATATCCTTTGGTAATGACTCAGTTCTTACAGTCGCTGAGAATAAAGATTATACAGAGGAACAGTTTTCTTCCTGTGACGCTTGGTACTCTTCTTGTGCTGTATGTTATGGAGGTGGTTACAGAAAATGGAAATTTAAGGGAGTAGGTGCCCTCTGTCTTTGCCACTTTGTGTGGAAAAGTACGGAAAGTACCATTTCTCTTTGCGGTTCAAAAGCTGGGGATAAGGTTACCCACATGACCTGCTCGGTTTAGAAAAATTCAAGAATTTGGGACTTGTAGACACAGTCAAAAATCATTCTAGAAGTAGTTCAGTTTGCAAAGGTAATTTTATGGCTATAAATGCAATCCTTTGGAAAAGTGGTACTTTCTAGCTCTCTGCCTGCTCCTTTACAATCTTTTTAAAACTTTGAAAAGCAAGCTACATGCTGTGTAGTACTTAATTTCTTATTCAATCTTAACTTGCAACTGGAAAATACTATATTTTAATTACATTGTGGAAACCTGCTCAGTCAGTATACCTTGACAGCTCTTTTTGTCATTGGGAAATGTCAAGCTTGGTGATCTCTGTATCTTTTATCCCTGAACTAATTTCAGAACATCTATTCCTACCTAGCAGAGAGCTGGAAATACCAGGCCTGTCTAGCAAGCTGCTGTTCTAGGCAAACATGTTCACTGTTGTTTCCAGTACCTTTGATTGTTTCTTGCCTGTCTGCTTACAGAATTGGCTTTCTGAATGCAAACAAAGAACCTCTTTGTGACTGAGATTTTGACTTCTATTTTTCGTACTGTGTGAAGCACAGTAGAGCTGATATTTTTACTGAGCTAGCATGGAAAAACCACCGGTTGTGTGTTTTTGTTTAAATATCCCCACACAGAGCTTTCCCCAACATCTCTGTGGCTTTGTTTCTGTAACCTGTAAATGAGTGAGTGCTGATGTGTCTTACAGGTTTTTGCTACTGGGACTTTGTTCTGTATGGGTAAGGGTGAATCCAGTAGAAGCTGGTTTTTGTTACCTGTGTGCTATAACCGTGACAGATGCCTAAAGATACTTGAAGCTGGAAAAACAAGACATGTGTGTCCTGTGGGGGAGCAAAAAAGCATGGTGAAATAGTAAATTGATTTATCTCCATGAAACAAAATAAATAAATTATAAAAGTGGAGATGTGCAGCAGCTTTTTTAAAGAGAAGAGGAAAGGTTCCTCCTGCTCCAAGGAGCCAGTGAAAGGCAGCAGAAGATGATGTAGTGTTGAGTGTTTTCATACCAGTCTGGCCTTGGATCGCCAGTTTGGGATCACCTAGTTAGCTGTTGTATTATTTTCTCCTTAAACTTTTGTGTTATCCCTGACTTCTATCTATGTTTCATAACTTGTATTTAACCAAAGCATATCTTCCAGGATGGCATCCAGTCTTGATTTGAAGATGTTGGGAGGTGCCAGATATGTCTTGGCCACCACATTACGTTGTGACTGTATGGGTTAATTGCTTTTACTAAGCTTTACTTTAATATGAATTTAATTAGCTTTAATTAAATAACCAACTCTGTTGGTTATTGATGTGTTTTTGTCTCTCACATTAAATAATTCTATATTGCCATCGTGTATATGATGTTAGTTACTTAGGTCATAGTGTGGCAGTAGAGATCTATGGAGCTCAGGAAGTAAAAAAAGAAAAAAACAAAAAGCATGAAAGAGGGAATTGCTCAGTAGAAGAGTCTATGGGCTAGTACAGCTTTTGTAGGAATTATTTCAGCCTGTTTGGTGCAAAAAGCTTAGAAATTGCAGCTAAGGAAAAAGTAGCATGTAGATGCCTCTGCCTGGATGTTTCTTTGGTTTTATTTGGGATTGTGAGAAATCTTTCCTGATGGCCCACCCAGGGACATTTCTCTGGAAGTGAGGATACGTGTGTGCAAGCCAGCCATTTTTGGAAATACAGAATTGCTATTCAAACCAAGGTATTAATTAGATGTTCCTTGCACATTGTTCTTATCTCTAAAAAACTAAATTTACAGCAGCATGAGATTTTCTAAAAGGCTGTCCGGAGGAACATTGAGAGCGAGATTAAGGCAATAGAAGATCTGCAAATTGGCAGGAGCTTTTTTCTGCATCCTCTCGTGCGGGTTGGCAGCAGCACCTCCAAGACAACATTCCTCAAGCTTGTTGGAAACTGAATATTTTGCTGGATTCTTTTTTTTTTCATGTTATAAAAGCTTGCTGCTTTAAAGCAGGCTGTGGTGAGGTGCTGTGTTTGCTGATCCATTCGTCTGATTCTTCACCTGGTCAGAAATGACCAAGTTCAAGCACGTTGCTTAACTTGAGCAGAGAAGTCTTGCATCAGGCTACTGATGTGTCAGCCAGCTTGTGCCTTTTTAGTGTTTGGGTTTGCCCTGGCAGTGTCCGGTTGCTAGAACATCCAGGAGGCAGTTGTGCAATCCGACTAAGCCATGTTTGTCAGCTGGGTGTATTAACTCTCGTACAGATGAGCGTAGCTGTCTTCTGAGAATTGTATTATTAGAGTGTCATAACTATTTCCTGAAAGGAAGGCATTACATCGTTCCTTCAGTGTGGAAGAAATACCTTTTTATGCAGAGACCTTGTGAGAGTTCAGTGTCCCACCCTGGGGCTTTAGGCCTAGTGTTATTTCTCTGTATTGGTCTGTTTTGTTTAAACATGCTCCAGAAGTTCTAAGGAGCATGGGGGGAAACCTGGTGGGAGTCAGCCTGGGATTCCCAGGGGTGCTTTTCAGGAGGGAGCACAAAGGCAGCCCCCCCTCTGCCCCCAGCAGTGCGAGTGAGTGTTCGCTATCTGATGAAATCAGATCGTGCCAGGAGCACGCAGGGTTAATGGCACCCTGGGGAAATCACTTTCTGAGCAATAGTGTGTCCTGTGCACAGGAGGAGTTTTGTGAGTGTGCTCTGGGATGGTGGGAGCCCCTACAGAGGCCTGCTTCCATGCTGGTGTTCAGCTCTGGGCCCATCAGAGTGCTGTCATGACCAGAGTTCTACAGCAGTTTACAAAACAAATAGTCAGCCTGAAAAATCAGCTCTGTACTTTATGTAGTTAAGTCTGGCACGAAGGCACCTGCCTACCATTCCTGTTTATTGCCATTTTTTCACAAGACCTGCTTAAAGTGTGTTATCTGTAACACAAAGTCACACTGTCCTGTTTCGGACTAAAACATGAAACAAAGTTTTCAATAGGTTTAAACATGTAAAAATACTTAATATTTAAAAGAGATTATTTTGGGAACTTTGAATAACTTGCGGCTCTGTAGAGCTGATGAATGGAAACTTTCTTTTCTCTCCTCATTCAAAGGAAAATGACTAATTTGCTGAAGCTTTGCTTTTTAATCCATTGTTGGGGTTTCTCTGGAGGTTACTGTACTTTGCTTACTGAGTGATGGTTTTAAGAGAGGCACCAACTTGTGGGAAGGAAAATGAATGTTACTATTTTGGAGTGTCACAAGTACATACAGAAATTTAATCAGCGTTGTGTACCTTTATAGATGTGCTGAAGACTTGTAGCTAGTCTAAGAATAGGTACTTTTTTATTATCTCTGGGAGTTTAAACAGATTTTAAAACGCAGCCTACAACTTAAAACCAACAGCCATGTTTCTGTTGCATTAGTGATGTAGATGCTTTGAGGTTTCTGGCAGTGTCACATGCAAAGTACATACTGGGGTTTGGTTGTCACTGATTATTTTTTCGTGATCTAGGTGGATGAGAGAGAGCTCATGTCACAAACTGGCCTGAAACGGGTTTTTTTGAAGTTGAGGCCTGACTGCTTGCTTTGACCATGTGCAACATGAATGTCCTGGTTTCAAGACCCTAATTCTGGATGCATTATCAAGATTATGACCAAGGTTGAATTTTTCTTGAAGGTTTCAAAAACCTCTCTCTGTATCCAGATAGGATTCTTTCCCTGTTAATTACAATTTTGATTTTGCATGTCAAAATCTTGGTCACTTTTAAATTGTTATTAACTTTAATTGTATTTTCCTGTATCTTAGTCTTCACGGCAACTTGAGCACTATCCTGCTGTTGAAGCAGTAGATTTGTTGTACTGTCTGTCATATTTTCTTAGAATTCCCAGCGTGTGTCAGATGATGTGTTGGTATATGAAGGGTAGAGAGCTTTAACATTAGTTCATCTTTTAAAATCTCTTTCAGAAATGCTTTTATGACTTTACCGTTATTGGAATAAAGAAAAAAAATATTTATTTGTGGATAAGTTGATGATAGGCTAAGATGGGACTAGTTGTTTTTGTTGACAGGTTCTTTCTCAAGCAGTAGATATTAATGTAACTTTTTAAACCAAAGATGCAAACTATACTGGCTGTTCTTTGGAATTTTATTTCACTTACAGAAATGACAAAAAGATAAATCCTTGGTATGGTATTGTCAGCGATAGTTATTGTTTTTATTGTAGTTATTGCATCATTTATGACAAGCAGAAGCACTAATGCAAAGCAGTGGATAATAAGGGTGCGGTCCCATTCACTTAAGCTCATTTTAGTTTGTGCTGGAGATGAAATGAGGCCATGGACTGCCCGCTCTGCGGGGCATGACTCCCTCCATCCTGCCCCAGCAGCCTATCTCTCCGAATCTCGCCCAAAAAGAGATTCTTAAAAATTTCCTTAGGTCTTTTTTGTCATACACTTTATTTGGGAAATAAAAGCTCTGACAGTAATTTCCTTGAAAAACCTACAGTTTCTGAATGTGACAGACGACTGAATTGCTGTGAAAAAGAGAAGTCAGAATTGAACTTAATTGCATTCTGTGGAAAGGCCCCACTCTTGTGAGAGCTGCAGCGATGGGTGCTGCCTGCGGGACTGCCTAATTGATCTCGCCTGGTGTTTAACTGAGTTAGCAGGGCAGGTATTTTTGTAAAAACAAGACTGGAATTATTTCATTTAAATGCCCTGGTGTTGAAATGGGGAAAGAGCTAGATGTAAGATATAAAAAGACAGAAAAATGCTAGTGCAGAAAAATGGAATGTTCCAGCTTTTTAGTAGTTTGAGGTTTGTCGTGAATTCTTTTTTGACTTTCCTGCCCTTATATATTTTTATATGCATATACTTCAGGCACTGCTTTCTCAGATGTTTTGACATAACCCCTCCTAGAGCTGGCTGCAGTCTGTACCTGTGTTGCTGCTGGTGTATTGCCCAAAATCCTGTATAATTCCAAGGGGAAGATACCTGCTCTGCTTAGCTTTGCTCTTTTCAGGCTGCACGGACTCCAGGCTAGAACATAAGCCTTTCTGCGTAATTCCTGTAGTGCTTACCTTGCTGGGGATGTTCTTAGCTGTGTGGTCTTCCTCTTGCTGTATTATTTCAAAGTGTATGTAGAGAAGAAGGTAGTCCCTCTTTATGCAGTTTAATTCATCCTGACTTCACTCGTACTTTTGTATGCTGTTAATTTTTCTGCCTGCTGTAACTGCTTCACATTTTGTCTTGTTCCATATGACTGTGGATTTCTATTTTATTTGGCTCAAGCTGTGGAAGGATAGGGTGTATATTTATGTTGCTTGCTTTTTTTTTTTCTTTGATGGGTAGGCTTGCATGATGTTCTGCTACCTCTAGCAGCTGTCATCGCTTTGTCATGACTTGCAATTTTCTGATTAGAGCTGCCAACTTCCTTTTTGCAGAAGACAAACCAATCTAGAAAGTCTTTCATCCTAGCTTCTGGATTTCATGCTAGACTGAAAATACGTTTATATGACTAACCAGCTTGAAAAGTTACTGCAAGGGCATCTGGCTTCAGTTGGAAATGAAAACTGGGCTAAAAGAGAAATTATGAGATGTATAGCCTCTTGTTGCTCGTTAAACAGGGGAGCTTGCTGAATTTCCAGTTGATGGTTGCGCACCAAAAATAAATGGAAAGCAGGGCTCATGAAGCTCTCAAGCACTGACTGTTTACTTTGCTACAAACTTCCCACAAAGCTGAATGAAACTAGACCATCGTTGTTCTAGTAGACAAGTTTCTAGATGAGTTTAAATGAAGATATGTGCTAATAGCTGATTTTTTGGCAATTTACATGACACTTAAACCATTGAAAAGGTAACTGACTTCATATAGGTGTTCAGATGGTGCAATGGTGAGATAGAAGGCAGCATGTCTAGATTTATTTTAGTAGCTTCTTAAATATTAATTTCAAAAAGTAAACAATAAAACGAAGCATAAAATATAATATGTAGCCTGGCGGTTAATGTAACCTTTTTTCTATGATCAAAACACAGGGGTTTTTTTATTAATTATATATATATATCTGTAAAAATGCAGCAAACAAGACCATGGTCTGATTTAAGTGAATTAGAGCATTTAATTCAGTCCCCTGCTGTACTGCCTCCTTTGAGAGTACTGTATTTAGTTTGTTAAAGTACTGTTGGTTACAAAATAGGCCCTGAGTCACGTGGCTGTTAAATGAATGTGGTATGTGATGCCTGCATCACCTGTTATTTGGCATCCTGGGAGGCAAGTCGAAGGGAAAATGCATCTGTTGAACAGGAAGCTTGCTGCTGCGAAGCCTTTGTGTATATTTTTTTGACATGTTGGTTCCTTGCTACTTTTGAAAATTCTCGTGGGTCTTTCCCTATTTTTTTTTTTTTCCTCCCCCCTCCTCCCTTCCTGGAGCTGGTTAGTCTGTGTCCTCTGGACTGCAAGGAAGGATAGCGTTAAATGCTGAACACCTTTTTAGCAGTGGCAGAAGAGGATTGCATCTGCTTATGAGGTATTGCCTGTGTTTTCCAGTGGGATTAAAAGGATGCTGTGAGAAGTGGCTGTGTTTTGGATTTGTAGTTCAAAATAACACTTGCCTTAACTTTCAGAGCAATTTTAGGTAGATTAATGGGTTTGACGTTTAAAGGTAAGTTAGTGGACTTCTTGAAAATCCTTGGTGATCTCTGGTTTATCGTTCACCATACAACTTGAATATGTATACAAACTTTGGTCTTTTGGCATAAAACAGAAATGTAAAGCTAGCTTCTATTACAATATAATACAAAATGTAGAAAGAATCAGTATGTACAAATATTTGTGACATACAGTAATTTTCATTCACAGTTTTTCTGTTCTTTAAGCTTGATGCTTTAACCTGTGTTATTTTAATCATTTGTATTAAAAGAGATGTTGTGTACCCCTCTGAAACAGAACCCATGTCTTTATGGTTTGATCTTAAATGGCCAGACTTCCCATACTTGAGAGCAGAGGTCAGATAAGTTTTCCTCTGAAAACAATAAACGGCTTCTCATTAGGAAATTTCAACTTTAGATTAAAAAATGCAGACAGTGCAATGTAAGAATATTATGTATGTCATAATCAGTAGGTGTACGTGTATGCATGTCAACTAGCTGCAGTAAGGTCTCTTTTTTTTATGTCTGGCTGTGTGTGCTTAGCTCTTTTTTCTTTCACATGTTAAGTGCCTCACCAAAATCAGTGTAAGCAAATGGACTCGTGGATGGGGAAGTGAGAACTTGTGACTCCATGCACAGAGCAATGTTCTGCCTGTACCACTATATTACACCAGTAGAAGAACAACCACCAAGCTTTACTGTGGAGCTTTGCAGACATGGTTGTTCCAGCAGAAACACCTTGTGTAGAGGTGGCAAAATATAGTTCTGCAGGCACACACCTCTAGCTGTCAGTCTGCACCTGCTCTTCAGACCCAAGATGAAATGAAACTGTAAGAATTACGGGGAAATAAGGCATCTGGGGGCAGCGATGCGACTCTTGCAATTGCAACTGTTCTCATTCAGAGATTATTTTTTTCTTTTTTTAATGGCTGTTTTTTCTTGTAGTGTGGAATTCCCATGCCTAGAGTGAATTCCCTTCTGTTTAGTCTTTAAGAGTCTGTTCAGTTTGCTGCTGTTTTTATTAATAGGCTTTGAAACAGCTGTGCAGCAGCACAGTCAGGTATGTACCTGACAAACCAGGAGAGAAATCTGGAGGTTTTTACATCTAAGTGTTAGGCACAGTTGGTGCTAATTTTTTTTTCAAGTTGCTGTTGTTTACTTGGCAAAAATGTGTTTGTCCAAATCTTTCTTAACTCAAAGCACTGGGGAGAAAATGAGCAAGATCCATTCTGGTGGTAGGCTTCTGTCAAATATTAATACATGGACTGCTAAATAAATTTAGTGCCGTTGTACGTTTTTTTCTGTGCTGTGCAATCCATAAAACTTCTTTACTGAGTGCTGTCTATGTATTGGACTTGCTGAGGCTTCATTGACAGGTGAAGGTACAAGTTTTTCTGCTTTCTGATGTCAGTTTTCTTCTAAATTTTAGGAGAGCTCATACCTTAACAGTCTTGTTCATCCTCACATGTGCGCTGGGCTACGTAACCTTGCTTGAAGAAACACCACAAGATACAGCCTACAATACCAAGAGGTAAATATTTGAAAAAGTGTTTCTGTGAGCTGTATGTTAGAAAAGGGTAGCAGTGTGAACAAATTGCCATACATGATTTTCCCTTGTGGGTAAGCTACCTGAAATGACCTTTGCATTAACTTGTTTAAATGCCCAAACCCTTAGAAAGTGACAAAACTGAGCATAAGTCGATAAGCTCCTTTGATGCTGGTCATTGAATTTAATTTCTAATCAGTTTAGTGTCACTCACTGTCATACCTGGTGGCTGCTCTGGGTGTTTGATTTAAAACAAAATATGAACTCTTTCTAAAGCCTCAAAGTACTGGCTGTGTTTGGCAGTGGTTCTGCCTCTTTTTTTCTTAAAATAACCTAACTTTCTAAATTATGTGAGCTGTGACTAAATTTTTCTGATTTAAGTGTGTTTTGTAAAATTGTGTTTAAGATACCAATGCAGATCATTATTTGTTTGAAAATTAACAGGAGAACTTGTATCCCAAAGGGAAACACTTGGATAATAAGAATGAGATGAGTCTTACATGTATGGTATGTTTCTACCATAGTTTAAACTGATTAATTGTAGTTGAATTTCTTCTCTTTTTTAAACAAATGCAGTAGGGAACAGAAAGGGGGAAGGTCTTTAAAAATCTTAAGTATATTTTAAAAATGTAGGGTGTGCTTTACAGACTGGAAAGTATCCTTGCTATAAGCATGAAAAAAATTACATTTTCTACTAGTCTGGTTTCTTAAAGGTAATGCTCTTCCGCCCACCCCCCCCACCCACCCCCCACCCCCCCACCCCCACCCCCCGCCTTGCTATTGAAGGGTTTCTTCCTTTTTTTTTTTACATTTGTAAAGTGACTCAGGATGTAGTATTCATTGTCATGGAGATGCAGGAATTGGGGTATTTCCTGAGATAATCTTGGATGTTATTCTGCCAGTTACACAATAGCTGTAGCTAATGTAATTCATGCTCACAGGTGTGCTCAGCTGAGGGTTTGTATTTTTATATGTGTGGGTGAAATGGAACAAGTTGGAACTCAGTGCCCTGTCTGGAGCTGGGAAAATTTCTGTAAGGCTTTGGTGTGAACAAATGCCATTTTATTCCCAGTTACAATGAGTGAGTCTAGGGAATGGATGGAGGCATGATGTCCTCTGGAATGGCAGTTCAAAATAGAGAAGGGGAAATGCTGAAAGAGAAGTGATGACACGTCCTTAAGGAGTAATACAGATCTAAGGTGACTCAGTGGAATATCTTATTATTGAGATTAGGGCCTTTACTGCTTTAATAAAAAGAAAACCAGAGAAGATTAACCAGAAGATTAACCTTTCTTTCATGAAACAGAAGTTGCTTTCTGCATATTCAGTGCAGGGAATAATGTGCTCAGTTGTTAAAATCAATTTAACAGCATCATACTAGGCAATGAGCAGCAAATATTTAATCATGTCTGCATCTCTGGTTGTGGAATGCTACCTGCAATGTCTAGATGCAAAAATACTTGAAAAGCAGCATCCTGAGAATTGTATACAGTCTTCTCAAATACTGGATTTTGATAGAGGTTTTGAAGGATACATCTCTGTTTCCACTCATGCTGCACCCTTATGCTATTGCCATAGTCGTGCAAGCTACATGCCGAATTCTGAGATAGTAGTTAACTTGGCCAAATTTGTTACTTTTTTCCAAGCTAATGATCAGTGCAGACATAATGTGTGAGTCCTGTGGGCCTTTCCTAAGCTTTACTTTTGTTGCCTTGGCCCTGATTTACAGAACGGATGGAAGTGTGTGTTGTTCAGCCCGCTCCGTAGCTGAGTCAATTTTCAGTGAACTCCAATCTGGTCTCAGTTAAGTCTCTTTTCTAAGGTCTTTGAGGTAAGTGCTATGCCAAGTTTAGCACTATTAAATGTGAAGGATTCCAGCTCAATTCATGTCCCAACCATTTTCTTACATTCTTTAGTATCTGTGTGCTCGTCATTTGCTTATATATTGTTACTCCTGACTGATTTTATGTGGATCTTTAAGTGTCTATTTGAACAAAAAGAGGCATTTCAGAGCAGGAGTAAGATGGTCACCACATGCATAAGTATATCTGTATCCCACATTTTCACAGATTATTTTAAAATTTTTGCTTCTGTACCTTAAAATACCTTATCCTACCCTGAGATCTTTTTCAGTCTTAACGTAGAACTGTTGTGTGTTTTGATCTAAAATTTTGGCTTGCATGAGGCTGTCACTGTGTGCAAATACTTCATGGGAACGCTTGCCTGCTTAATGAACAGAAGTAGTTTTATTAGCAATGAGCAGTGTCTCTAGCTGTCATGCTTTTTTATTTCCAACTACTGCACAATGACAGTGGAGCAGTGTTTTAGTGCTTAGGTGAATTAGCTAAATACATGCTTGCAAACATTTAAACCTCCTTTGTTTTCAAGCCCTTGCTGAGAGGTGCCAGAGTGCCTGTGAACTGCATTAGGTGCTTAGAGCAGAACATTAAGTTGAAGCAAAGTTCTGCCAGCTGCTGTGCTATGCTAGCTGCTGTTGCTGTGTTTCCTGGGCTAGCTTAAAGCAGTAAGAAGTCATCTGAGGCTCCCATCTTCATCCAGTCACTCAGAGAAACAGCTGAGGGCAGGGCAAGTGGCTGGATTATGCAGTAAGTCATCAGGAGAAATGAATGACAGAAAACAAACTAGAGCGTGAACCTATGAGATCATGGGGTGTGGTATCTGTAGCTGAGATTTATATTTGCATTTGTTTATACGCTGACATTTGAGTGCAGTCTTCCTGCAACATGTTAGGGCAGTTAAGGGAGGAATTATTTTTTTTTTAAGGTAAGATTTATAGAAATGTTGTATACGTAGATCTAGTCAAAGTTCATGAGGATCATACACACAGATTTTGATATGGTCATGTGATATATGTGATCAGATCGTCTCTGTTGTAAAGACAGTTGAAAATTTACTTTGTTAGCCAGAGAGATGTGCTGCAAAGCCTGTCTGATCAATGAGTCGTCTTATTCACACAGTTCCTACAGCATTCAAAGCAGCTTTGAAATAGTCCATCCCATCTGACAACTGTCAGCTTCTCTTCCCTTAAGCACCCAGGAGGAGCTGACAGGACTGAGCTCCAGCTTTGAGGGTAGCTAAATAAATATGCAGCAACCTCCTTTGCATACAGTGGTGGTGGAAGAAATCCACATCTCCCAAATGCTTTGAATGCTGAGCAAGGGTTCTTGGGGAAAAAAAGTTAATAATTTTCTCCATATAAAAATCACATTCAGGTTTAAAAAAAAACCTATATGCATTAGGGTTGTACATTGAATTTCAAGCCATGAAACAGTCTCTCTTCTAACATGCCTTTCTACACTAGTTTTTGGCAATAACTGATCACTGCTCAGCCATGGTAACAATTTGTGTGTATATGTATTTGCAAGTTGATGATCTCCAACTCCTGTTGCTGAGCACCCACACTCAAGACCAGGTAACAAGGAGGCTAGACCTCTATCTGCCAGTCTAGCCATTCTTCAGCTTGTGATACCGCCAAAGGAATTGTACCAGTCATGCTACCGTAGCTACAGCCGGGGAAGGGACAGGGAGTGGGAGCTGTCTCGTTGAAAGCCTGGAACAAAAGATGATATACAGATACTCATAGACAAGCTTCATTGTCTTGTGTCTCTGAATCGACTCTTAAATAAAGAATAGCTTGTTTGTACTAATGAAACTATTGCCATGTTCTCCCTTTCTTATTTGGTTAAGTGCTAAAATTATTTTTGTAGGCACACTTTACTAATTAGGGTCTTCCAAATCTGCTGCTCAAGAAAATACATTAGCTCAGGGCGATACATTAGCTCAAGAAAATCCATTAGTCACGTCCATCCAGGCTGCCTGCAGTGGTAGTTTGAAGAACCCCCCTCTCAAATCCTAGGAAAGTTCCTACCTCAAGCCATGGTAAGCCAGCAGGCCAAGCTGCTGGTTAGGCTTTGAAAGCTTCATAAGGAGGCTAGTGTAAGGATGTTACGGGGAGGAATTTAGTTACCACTGGTAAAAAAAAAAAAAAAAAAAAAAGATGATGGAGCTGGTATGGTTATTATGCAGACTTGTGATTTTCTTCAAAACTTCCTATGGTGAGCTTGAAGTAAAATAATATGAAAGTCTGGCTTATTTCAGCACAGCTGCTGCATCTGCTGTTTGGCTGAGTGTGGATTTTAGAAAAACGAGCATAACTCTTAAATTCCTGTGGTGATTTAGATTCAGGTTGTCTCCAGCTTCGGAAAAACTACCCTCACAAGGCCTAAAACAATGCTCTTGGACATCCTGGTTTGTGGCTGAGCATAGTTGTTGTGAACAAAGAATTGTGCATTGTTACATGACACAGAATGCAGACTACATCTGTTAAGTAAAACCCATTTTTATTTTCGGGAAGCAGTTTTTATACTCAAAGATGAATGTGGCAGAATAGTTTTCATAAATACTTTTGATTGCTGTTTTGAAAGAAGTTTTTGAAATGTTTAAAGTATGAATATTCTACTGTTGCTTCTGGTACTTAACATTTTCTCAATAAAAGCAAAATCATTGGGTATTTTCCCTGGCTTCTGCAAACAGAGCCATTTTATTTACAGTCAAGGGTTGCATCATTTACTGCAAACATGGCCTGCACTTACTGTGCAGTGTAGTGAGGTATTTCTCAATTATCTATCTCTTCAGCCAGCCTCTGAGCCAGTAATACCAGAAAGCATTGAAGATCTGTTGGGAGTTCAGATGTGGGAAAAAGAGCATTCGGGAATTGCTGTAAAGCAAAACAGTTTCATCCATTACGGCTAAAGGAACATGCGCTGGTGTTGACCATCAGGCCTTGTCTTCATGAAAAACAAGAGGCAACCCCTGAAAAAGCAATGCTGTTTTGTGCACATGAGCTGTTTAAAATCTCAATTACTTAAAATCTCAAGAGAATTTTAAGTTGATAGTAGGTACTTTGAAATTAAATGCCAGACCTCACCTACCTAAAGGCGTCTCAGTCTCTTTGGGTCTGTTCCGCACGCTGAAGGAGCAGTGCTCCTGACAGTGTGGGTCGGGCATTCAGATATGACTGTTTGCATTTTCTCATTTTTCTTGCAAAAAAAAACTTTATTGAAAAACATACTGCATTTAAATAGCGGGTTTCAAATCCTGGATCTTGAATGTTGCTTGCTTAGTTTGTTTGGTCAGTAAGGATCTCTTCTGGCTGCCCTTAAGGGTTCAGTTCTACCTTGGCTTAAGCTGATGGTTTAGCCTTAAATGGGTGCTGCTGTGTTCTGTCCTTGCGAGAGTGGTGAGCTAAGCCAACTGAATACGAGCTGTTTTTTTCCTAGGTCAGTTTTCAGCCAGATCAGCCCTTGTACCATTTCATTCTGGTCATGTGCAGAAGTGCTGCCTCCTGGAAGGTGGCAGCCGGCAGGACTGTGGCAGTCCTCATTCCTGAGGTTGGGAGAAAACTCTGTAGGTCAGGGCTTAGGGTATTGGGATGAGGTTGTGAGTCTTTGGTATACCTGGACTCATGGTCTGATAAATGTTGTGGTTTTTTTCTTTAATGTCTCTGGTATGTTCTGTTAGGCTCTATCTTATTTGAAACAGCAGCAGTGCTGGCCTGGTCTTACAAGCTTCTTGTCTTTGGTTGGCAAACTGTTTTGGAGTGGTGACACGTTCAACAGTTAATTTTTAAATTTCATTGAAGTTTTACTGTAGCAATGGGAAGCTTGAGAGTTTTTTCACTGCTAAATTTTAAATGTCTTTCTGACAAAGTGGGCATAAAAACTTCCCAAAGATGTAGGGAAGTGTTTGGCTCGCTGTGTGTGTCATGATCATCTGCAGGCTAAGGCTTATCAATGTGGATCAAGGAACTGCTCCTTTTGTTTTTGCTGGATGAGCTCCCAGCCAGATCAGGCTCCTTGCCTGGCTGGCCAGATACTAGTAAATGACCTCAAAATGGAAGGAATGGAAGCATACAGTTAGTGTAGAGGAAGGATGGATGGGTAAACTTTGGGGTTTGAGATGGTCTGTCATGAAACCATACTTAAAAGTACAGGGATTCCTGCCCATTTCCCTGAAACATAATATCTAAAAGGTATCTATTTACAATGTACATGTTTAGTAGTTACGAAATACCAGACATTGTATATGTCAAAGAATATAATTTACAGTTTCATTAGGAAGATGAAGCAATATAAACAGTTCCTTCTGTTTTTCACTTTCAGAGGTATTGTTGCCAGTATTTTGGTTTTCTTATGTTTTGGAGTTACACAAGCCAAAGATGGACCATTTTCAAGACCTCATCCAGGTAATACACATTGCTTAAGTCACTCAAATATTTTGGATAAATTGCATGGTTTATGGTGAACATAAATATTTGTGTTGCTTGTATCATTATCTAAATTAGGACTTGCCATCTCTACAGGTTCATTAACACTGCACACTTACCATGTAGCCTCTCAGCTTCCACCTAGCCTCTAAACAGCATAGTCCTTCTTCTGTGCTTTCAGTCTGCATGTAGTACAGGATTTGGGGTTTTTTTAATCTTCCTGTTAGTAAAAAGCACTGTATGAACTGCCAGATTCTTAAAACCTTAACTTCCCTTGTTTATCTGGGTTTTTTTATTTTCCTCTTTCTGTAATGGGACTGAACTTCTGACCATGTATCTGGTTGATGGAGCACTGCGCTCACTTTGGTGTATGTCTGTTATCCACAATAACTGGTAGATTGGAAGCCCTTAATTATGATTTTAAAGATTTCTAGTAAGACTGTAAGTCTTGAAAGTATTTGAAAACACAACACAAAACCTCTTCCATGTAGTGTTGTATCAGGTGAAGTATGAAAACACTTAGGTATCTTTGATCTTTTGCCTGTTTTTAGATGTGAATCGTTAAGAAAGTTAATTCTTTACAGAATCTATACAGGCTTGTATAATATTTCTGAAACCATTAGGATCTTCCACAATCAAATACAACTATAGGTATTTCTTATGCCAAAAATTTAACCTTCCAGTTTAGGAATAGTGTTCTATATGAGAAGCAGCAGACGCGTTAAAAACCTCTATGAAAGCAGACCTTGTTCTAGAGCAATGCTCACAGCACAGCTCTGCCAGCATAAGGTTTTATCCAGAAGTTTTCATTTTTGAGGTCTTAGTAAATAGCAGTTTTTAGTCTTTCTTTTCTGTGATAGTCCTGGTTCCTCCTATAAGACAAATTATCCTTTTTAAGGACACCACTGATACTTGGATGCTTTCATTTTTAGAACATCCAGTGGTTTTGTCTGGCATGGAAGTCCATTTTATTCCCTAGAACAAAGTAGTACAAGTTGGATGGGGAAAGTCCAAAGGTCAAAGATTTCCTACAGCAGACTTCTAGCATAGACCGAGCCAATGTCTTCCACTTCTGTATGCTCTTGTCTTGGAAACAGCAGTTACTGGACTGAAGCAGAGTATCTCAGCAGAATCAAATCATCCATGGATAGGGTGATCGAGGAAGCACCCATGTGTTCAGTCACTTCAGATACTGAGTGTATTCTTTTCATCTTTTGTCTTAAATTCACCTTTCTTCTAGCTTGTTTTATGGGATGATCTTCTGGAGAGTGGTTTTCAGGAGCTACAGCAGTTCTCTAGGGCAGTGGATACTTCCACAGTCACAGCAAGACACCTGCGTGTCTGTTTAAAGGAGAATGGCACACGTCTCCTGTGGGAAGGCTCTTGCAGGCAGCGGGAGGCATGGCCTTGCAGCCCCGTGAGATTCCACATCGGCTCTCCAGTTACAGAGAGGTGTATTAGGAAGCTCCCATCAGGCAATTGAGTCTCTGACCTCAGCTTTGTGGTGCTGTTCCAGCAGAAAGATCTCATCTCAAAGGAACTGGCAGCACAGGCCACTGGTGTGCACTGCTTCCATTTATAGGGCAGAAAGAAGCCTTTGGGTCAGTCAGGTCACAGTCTGTGACACAGTCTGTACAGCCACATCAGATCTGTTACATGAACTTCTCAAGCTGCGTCTTAAAGGTAGCTAGGCTTCATGTCCCCCTTCTCTCAGGTGACTTTTGGAGCTCTCTTATTCAGTATGTGTGTACCCAATTATGACCAGCTCAGGGACGTTTTATATTTTTGACTGGGTTTTGTGCCTAATATAGTTGTTCTGTTTCAATAGCTCTTCTCACTCCAGCTGATTTATTGGTACAAGGCTCACGTATGCCAGTTCACCATTGGTCTTGCTGAAGGAACAAGTTTTGCTTTTAGTTTCCCTGCTCCATAAGTCCACTTTCCCCATAACATTTTGATAGTCCTCATCGTGTGTTTTATTTTGAGCTTCCTTCTTTAAAACGGCAGTTCAGAACTGTGTAGGATGTTGCAGGTGTGAAAACGCTGTTGTTTATTCTGATAGTGTTAATGCTTCCCAGTCTCTCTCTGGCAGTACCTTGATGGCTCTCTTCATATTACATGTGGTTTTTTCCTGGCTGTATTGCGGTGGCGGCTGAGTGACTGGCAATTAATATCAAATCTTTCAGTTTCAGTTGATGAGCTAACATGAAAACTTACTGATTCCTAAGTGTGAAACTGTATTATGAGCTCTTCTACTACTCCAGTCTTTTTAAACCATCTGATTTTCTCTCTGCTGTCCCTGCCTTCCCTTCTGCTGTTGATTGTGCTTTATGTTATCAGCCTGCTTTTCACAAAGGCCATTAATGAAACTGGTCTTAGCTACCACGTAAGTGGTACCCATCCAGACTGGTGATTTTTATGATTCTTTTGGCCTTCCTTTCAGTATTACTGGCAATGTCAGCTTTAGCCAATGGCTTATCCAACTTCACCAAAATTATTTCTGATCTACTGATTTCACACCTTCTCCCTCCCCCCCGTTTTCTCTAGTTTAGGTAATAATTTGGTACATGGACCTATACCAGTTGCCTTACTATAATTCAGAAATATAGGACTATCATGAAAATAAGTATGTATGGCTATTTAGGCAAGACTTCTTTACAGACTTACCCTGCTTTTTGTCCCATTTTCCATTTCCTTCCTGTAAAGCATTGGCTTCAAGGCCTCCATCTGGTTCCATCCAAACCTTCTGGCAAAGGAGGAACACTGCCTTAACCCCAAGGAACAATATTTTACAGGGGACAAATCTTAAGCTCTGCTTGAGGGTCCATTTATGGGTGGGTGAACACCCAAATTTGGCAAGTATAATGCATTTCAGGGTGAGATTAATCATGGATAAAGTCAGTGTCAGTATATGCTGACTTTGTAGTATTTACAAATAAAAGATACTCTTCATTCTTACTGTCAGCTCCTTTTATGGGGCCTTGAACTTGCAGGTTGCCTGGTGTTGTAAAAGTTCCATGATGCTTTATTGTCTTTGCCAAGATAATATGCCCACATTGTAATTTTAAAGAAATTTTCCATCACAGTTATTAATGCCCTAAGAAACAGCTTTTAATATTCTGAATCTTTGCCAACAGTTATTTTGACTTAATACATCATGCATGACAGCACAAGCTGTTTGGAGAGTAAACTGTGACTTACTTAACCATAGACTAGAGGGCTGGAGGCTAGGAATGGGTAGGCAAGAACTGGATCTCTTCGGGACCTGTCCCTGGGCGGAAGGCACAGTCAGAGCAGGCTGCTGATGACACTGGCTGGAGCAGCTGGGTGCCTTGTCATTCCGCAAAGCAGAAATCCTTTCATTAAACTTTGTCTAGGGAATAGTATGTGATTTGCTGCTTTCTGACAACCCTTTTAACGACTGAGGAATCTCGATACTCGCCACTGGTTTTGCGTAAACATACTGGACTGTTGGGATAGTGATACTAATTGGTTGCTTTTTCACTGACTGAGTGCAATAAATGACTAGGGGGTTGGACAAGCTGAGCTTTTAACTTGTATTTTTCTGTCTTAACGTTAGTGTATAATATGTTCAGGCATTACATTTAGAAATATAAAATCACCTGCGCAGAGCTAGGACTGGTCTGAAGGGCTTGCCTGCGTTCTTACTCTCTGTTATTCCACCTCCTGGTCATTGCAGCTCACACATCGTGCTTTTGAACCTGAGCTTGCTATGGCAAACCTCGTACTCCAGAGCAGTAATTGGAGCAGCATATTCTGGCCCAGGCTCATGTGGCTGCTCAGACCAGATAGTTCTCCTTGCTCACCTCCTGTGCAACGTCTGATTAGCTCTTCATAGCTTCCACCCACTTAGCAGCTCTGAGATAAGTGACTTGCTTGGGCAAATAAATTAGATATTTTATTTTATTTTTACTTTGCTCATTTAGTCTTTCAGGTGGCATAGGTCAAACTGACCTCAGTTGATAAATAGGGGTAAGTTGCTGGTTGTGTGCTCAGCCAGGCAGCACTCTCCGGGGTTGTGTTTGCAAGTCTCCCTACAACTGCAACAGTTAGTGTTTGAGCACAGTAATCACTAAACTATCAGGTATGTAAATTGATGCTTACTTAATCAGGAAGATAGTCCTAATTTGAGGGAGGATCATGGTGACAAGTGCATTTAAGGAAAACAAATAGAGAGGTACGTTAAAAATAACTTCATAGCTAAAGCCGAGGCCAGTCCAGGAAGAGAGGGAATAAAATGTACAGCTTTGAAAAATGTCTTGTTTCTGATGTGCATGTACAGATACAAAGTAGTCTTCAAAACCTCTTGAGTACTTATATCAGCTAGGGAGAAAGCACACTGAATTATAACAATATATTTTTTTATTATGAATTATTGCTGAGCATATTCAGCAGCTGCAGGTGATCTGTTGCCAGAACCCTATGTATACAGGAGAAGAAAAGCTTAGGTAAGGATTTCGATTTTGCTACTTTCTGAACTGTATATACATCAGTTTCAGAACTAGTCTGCCACATTTATGCCTGCGAGTAGTGTAAAATCTGTCATACAAAGCTTTATAGGTCAGAAAAAATCCAGCATTTTTAAGGCTGGTAGTCAGAAGGTAATGTTTGAAGGAAACAATACCCAGATCTTGTGGGAGAAGGGTGTTAATGAAAGGTTAATTCTTACTTCTGGCTTGAACGTAGTGCTTGCTCTTCAAGATAGGTAGTCATTGTAGGAAAGGATAGAAAACACCTTATTAAACACAAACCAAATTTTTTAATCACTTTAAAACCCAAAAAAGTCACTGCTGAATTCAAAAGGCTGAAGTATTTTTCAGCAGCACAGTGGTGCCAGTTTGGGGAGAGGTTCCTCTGCCAAATAATCCTTTCACCAGTCGAGGGTTTTTCTGCTTGTTTGTTCTTCTGAAGCTGCATTCTAGAAAGACAGGTGGGTGCATGCACACTCTGAGTCAGTCCTTCCAAATGAAGTTTGCCAGTGGATTTGAAAGTTAATCAAATCTGAAGGAAGGATGGAAGTCTCAGGTAGCTGTCTTTACAACTTTTGTGTAAGGACTGCTGTGCAGGAGGCACTGTTTATTGCCTCACCAAGGAGAACATAGACTGAACACTGCTTTTCCTTCCCTCAAGGAGACCAAGGGGAAAAAAACACCTCATTATGGTTTTTAGACATTTGAGGGGTTTTTTTAAATGACTGACTCCTAAGAAGACAGTTCATTTTGTTGCATAATTAAGAAATGACAATTATGTTTGTAGACTTTAGGTAAAAATCTTCAAAGTTCCAAGTTTCCAGTGAAAGCTGTTATAGAGCTCTGAACTTTTGTTATCCAGGCCACACTTTCCCTTTTTCTTTTTTTTCCTTTTCTCTCTTTTCCTGGAATTGTAAAGTAGGCCATTTTGATTATATTAATTTAACAGTTTTGCAGAAAAAGGGTCACACCTCCTCACATTTCAGTCTATTTTAATGATGGTGTCAGAAGCAGGCTGTCAGACTTGTTTTAAAAATGTGGATTTTTTTGTTTGTTTGGGGTTTTTTGGGTGTTTGGGATTTTTTTTGCTATTTGAGGCTGAACTGGTCAAAGACAACATTTATTTTTTGTTTCAGGGGCAAACAAGTCTCTTGGGTGCTCTGCAGCACCATGGCTAGTTGATTTCAGGTTCTGAGCTGATAAACAAGTATGTTTGCAAGCCTGGTATTTATGTTTAGTTCTTGCATTATTTATGTCATGGTCCTGCTTTTAGTCATTAACAAGTTGCCTTGGGGTTAGTAGAGATAAATGCCCAAATGGGGCCTGAAGGTTCGTGGTGTTTTCACTTCATGGCAAACGTGTTCACGGTGGTGGGATGGCTTGCTGCCTCCACTCAGCCATACAAACTTCTGATTCCTTTTTGCCTGATCCAATTCTAACTGCTGCCTAGATGTAACCATGGGAGGAGAGCTCTGTTTTCTAAGTGTAAACAGGAAACACCTGAAGGAAAGTATTAAAATCATTCCACAGTGATTAGGATATGACGTTACTGAGAGATTTAAATATCCACCTGGAATGAATTCAGTTTTGCTGAATTATCTTGTGTAAATTTTTGGATGGGGTTAGGAAAAAATGCTGGAACACTCTGTACGCATACTGGCTCTGCATTAACCTGCTTCCTCTTGTACAGGAGTTAACAAAAACGCTGGATGAGATTTCAGAGCCCAGAAATCATTTTACGGAACAGAGCCCAAACCGGTCTCTGGGTGGAGTGGGATGAATCAGGGGCATAAATCCAGGCCATGGACCACAGAGCTTGTGTCCAGGACAGTCAGAGAGCCTATTACCCCAGGATTGAGTCTTTCAGAAGAACTGAGGTGATGATGATGGAGCTGGAAGCGTACAAATACTTCTAATTTGTGTACCCTTTAGATTCAGGTGTTGCTTCAGTGTGAGAAGACCTGTAATTGCACATCTTGGGAGGTGAAAAACAACTGCAGACTCTGAATGAAGCAGCTGAGGTTTACGTGATATTTCTGTTATTATAAAGAGTTTCAGATAATCTCATAGGTCTTGCATCTGGTAGCTGCGAAACCTTTGGTACACTGTTTGTTTTTTTTTAATTCCTAGTAAAAGTGAAAACATCTTTGGTATTTTGAAATGCTTTCTGCCTCTTGAGGAAGAAACCTTGTCTTCAGGGGAAAAAGATGGGCTTATAACAGTTAAGACAGTTCCTCCTGCCAGTCTTAGTCTTGTCTGTTTTAGCAGTATGTAGGCAGAAGTTGGCAAATCCCGTTAGCTGTGGTAGAGCTGGGAGAACCAAACTTGGACAGTTCAGGCTACCCAAGATTGTGGAGAAAGAAATCAGATGGGTTCAGGAAGGATATAGTTCTCTTCTAAGGACTGCTAGAAGGCATTGCAAGTAGCATTTATCATTCCTTCTAATTCTTAAATACTGACTTCATTGGGTTGAAGTGTTCTTAGAGATCCTGGCCCATTCTTCCACATCCAGGTCATTGCCTAAGCAATTCTGGCAAATTTACATGGCAGCCTGTCCAGTAGTTAAGAGCTGTTCTGGTTTTATTCTTTGGGAAAGATGGTGAACATTTTACTTGAATGCTGGGCTTCGCAGTTCCTTGGTGGGATAATATCTTCCTGAAATGTTTAGTTATATTACAGTAAATGAATAATTCATTGCTATTTTGCTTGGAAGCTTGCTAACGTCCCCTTTGTTTCTGTAGCTTACTGGAGGTTTTGGCTGTGTGTCAGCGTTGTGTATGAGCTTTTCCTCATCTTTATACTCTTTCAGGTAAGTAACTTGGACCTCTAGTTACTAAATGCCAGTTTAATGTGGATATAAAATCCTTTGTTGATGTTCTTCAGGATTTTCGCTGACTACAGGAGATGCTCTTCATTTTTGAAATTGAATCATTGTGCTATTTCATGAGATTTCTAGTTGAGGGAAAATTATAATATATTGTATTATATTATATGTATATTATATATGATATAATATAACTTCCAGTTGGTCTCAGCCTAGGTTAGACACTGCAGTGAAGTGTTCTTAAATGAGTTGATAAGAAGTCAAGAGTTCTTGTTTAGATCAAATGATCAGGAGTTTGTACTTTACAAGTTTAGTCTCTTCTACATCTTGTTTAATCTTTTGAAATACTTTTAACTTTGAATCGTAGGTGCTTTGAATGTTTGAGTTTGTGTGTAGGGTTTTTTTGCAATAAACAAAAATTCGTTCACAACTTTGTGTAGTGGCAGGATGATTTTTTTTCTAGAAAGACATGCTATTCGTACTTTCAAATAGAGCACATTACTTTTTACCATATTCTTGTCCTTTAGTAAACTGAGAATTTTCCCTGGGCTTTCACAATTCTATGACTTCTCAGAAATGCAGCAATTGAAGTAAAATACTTTGAGATAAGCAAAAGCAGTAAACATGATGCTATTAACAATGCCATTGCGTTCCTGTATGTATACTTATACCACTGCAAATCTAGTTTGAGTGCCAAGAAAGAGCTCAAGATTTTGAAGGACACTCATCCTTTCCTCAGGCAGTCCAATTATTGCAGTAATCTCCTTGGGTAACAGCATGATTTGGAACCAAAAGTGAATGTGAGGTACTAAACCACGAGAGGTAACTGCCCTGTCAAACAGCTAGCTACTTTGCAGGTTTAGATTCCAATTAGTCCTCAGCTGTTTATTTTCATGCTGATGTCTTAGTATAAATGTTTGGTGCTCTGTATTGTGAAACAGTTGCGCAAGTACCATCACATACTCATCAGGTAGCTTTAAAAAATCATTTCAGATTAAAGAAGGATGACAGGCATGTTTGGAGGGGAAAAAAAGAAAAAAAGGAAAAAAAAAGGTTTTGCCTCCAGAGGCCAAGTGAGCTTGAGGAAGTGGGGCTGGAATTCAGAGATGTCAGGATCTGTCATTGTCTTCTGTTGGAGTAGGGCATTTGCTTTACAAACAAGTTTTTAATACTGATCAAACCCTTTCCAGCTAATCAAAGATTTCCTTTGGCTCCAGCATTTCTTGTTCTGCTTGGCTTTCCTGGAGCCTCCCCAGATGTCAGTGCCAAGCTCTCTTAAGAACACAAATCTGTCCTTTTCTTTTCCATTTTCTTTTTTCTTTTGCCCTGCTTGTTGTTTCAGCAGGCAGCTGGAACATGTCCACAGTAGATCAGTGAACAACAATGTGAGTTTCTGTCCCATTGACATAACTTAGGGGTTCAGTGTAAACCCTTACGCAGGGCCCTAATGTCTCATTAGGGTTTCTTTCAGGCTGCCTGTCCTACTTGGAGGGAGTGGAGTTCTGACCCTTTCACAGGCATGAACAGGTCTGTCTTGCCTTTTTTGTTGTTATTCCTCACCACTGAGGAATACTTACTCAGTTCCAGTTTATTCTTATGTTGTTACCATTTCATGTCACCCTGTGTTTTTTTTCTAGGCATCCCTGTAAATGATACTCCTGACTAGCTGCAGTCAGACTGAATGATACGTTTGATTTTTATTTGATAGTAGTGTTGTAGTTCTGAATTCTAATGGAAAAGCCTGAAATTGCTTTGCTTTCCTCTGGCAGTTTGTTGTGTTACCAGCCATGTAGTGGTTAAGGACACTCACTAGCTGTTGCTGAGCTCTTTACTAAAAATACATAGTTACTTTGCACAGGTTTAAATAAGGTTAAAATTATGCTGAGTCTGTAAGTGACTAAACTTTCTTAAAAGCAAATGCAAGCTCGCTCACAGTTGAAACTTGTCTTACAGTTAATGTGACTTCAGTGGTTTAATTCTATAATTTTATTATTATTATTGCTGTTAACCACTTTTGGCCTTAACCTGTTTTTACTGTCTGCTAGTCTGTCATAGATGTCACATTGCTTGTGTTGTAAAACATTGACCACAACAGTGAGCAGTTTCATTGGGAAATACTTACCCAGCAAATGTGTGTCTGAAATGAGTTACTAGTAAGTTAGTTCAAGTTTTGGTCACTGTTTAGAGCTAATATTTTGATCATTTCTTCCTTGTTGCTTGCTTCAAGTTTGTTACCCGTGCTGCTGGTGGGACCTCATTTGAAATGACTGCTTAATTCAATGAGCTGCACTAAATTTTTTCTGCTGTGAAATGCAGTACAGTTCTCGACTTTCTGTAGCTGGAGTGAGCTGAGCACGCATGCACGACTAATCCTGCTAACAGTGCACCTAATCGGTGTGCTCAATCTGCTGATGTTTGCATGTGCTGCATTTGTTCAAGCTGCATGTTTGAAGTGCTCCTGGATCTTTCCCATTCTAGGAAGCCGGAAGTTTACTAACGCAGAAGATACAGCCCTTAAATGAGCCTGTCCTGAGTTACTGGCTGCTTTTTCTTTACCCTTGCCAAGATCAAGGGGAGAAGAAGGGCAAAAGGGTCAGTGGGAAGGATGAGTTTTGTGCCAGTTTGAGTGCTAAGCTTTTGGGAGGGAGGGAGTGTAAAGGAGTGGCTTAGGAAAGGTATTAAGGAGCTCTTAATTGTTCATCTTTAAGAAATCTTAAGTTCATTCTGTAGTTGTCTTTTTTCCTTAATATTTAGCATTGGAGGCTCAGATAGTCAGAGTTATATGCTGTGTGATGCTTTGAGGTCTGGATGTATTAAAATTTGTTGCAGAACAATTCTTGGGGAAAAAACCTCCACTCATGTGAAGATACAATGTTGCTTTTTGTATCTTTGTACTTTTCTGTGAATTAATACATAATAAAAGGGAAACATGGGTTCTGTGTTCCTTTTGCAGACTGTACAAGATGGCAGACAGTTTATGAAGTACATTGATCCACATTTAGGTGTTCCTTTGCCAGAAAGAGACTACGGTGGCAACTGCCTTATTTATGATCCTGGCAATGAAACTGATCCATTTCACAATGTCTGGGTAAGACACAAGTAAAGTTACTTGCTAATGAGCCTGACTATTTTTTGGTAAAAGATTGCTTAATTGAACTCCTCAAAGTGCAGTCATGAGTCTTTCTGCGTGTTGAGTCAGAAACCAGATCATGACTGACTCTTCAGCTTCTTTCTCTTCTCTTGACCTTTCCTGTGGATTAGATGGACATGTGTCTCTGTGTATCCCAACTACATTGCCCAGGAGAGAGGGTAAACTGTTTAACAGCCCTTGTTTCTCAGATCATTGATGTAAGCCTTTTCCCCTAAGAGTTTGGATTTATTTGTGTGCTTAAAGAATCTTCTACTCACAGTCACCTTGAGGTACAAAGTTCAAAAGTTGGATGTTGCCAAGCAACCCATAAATTGCACTTTTCTGAATGCCAGAAACCATCACATTATTGTTTCTTGCTGGCAAACAGAAGGCTTGAAATTCAAGGGCAAAGGAATTATGATTATTTACAACTCCCTGATCGCATGGAGCTGTTAGTGCTTGTGTAGTGAGGAGCACTGAATCCTTTGGGTCGGCCATGTAAGCCTTCAGTGCATCAGGACCTGGAATTAACAGAGAGCAATCATAGCTGTCCTTTCCTAGGCTTGTACCAAAACTAGGAGGAAGAAAGGCACTCTTTGCCCAGGCATTTATGCTGGTAGAACTGATAAGATTTAAGAAGTTCTGCTAGATACAAGACGGTGGTCTGATGAGGAAGTACGTGTTCTTGCTCTGCCTTCAATGTGGTCTGCTTCAGTCCCCTTGGAAGGCAAGGAACGTGACATTTCGCACTTAAAAAGTAGTCTCCTCTTTATCAGTATGATCCTGCTTCCAGTTTCTGCCCTTAAAATTGTTGACTTTGCTTTGAAAATAGCTTGTTTGCTGACTGTGCTTGAGAACAAAGAAACTCATAAAATGCATCTGGTATTTATATGTGAAACAACTTAAGTTTATTGCTGTGTTTTTCTTGGAAAAAAAATAAGCCTTAAAAATGGGTTATTGTTTGTGTGCAAAGTGACCCATGTTCTCTTTTTGGTTTACAGGACAAACTGGATGGATTTGTTCCTGCTCACTTTTTTGGCTGGTACCTGAAAGTAAGAATAGGTCTTCTGTTACACTTCTGTTACAGTACTATTCTACTTTTAAAGCTTGACTGCTTCTGTTTTAGTGATGCCAGTCTTTCTGATAAATTATATTAGGCAGTCATCTGTGAATTCGACTAAATGTTTGTAATACATGAAAGGCCTTTTTTTTTTTTTCCTTCTTGTTTTTCTCCTGACCATGTTAGGTCTCCTCATTTCTTTGCAAAGTAACCTTACATTGACAAGTTCCTTCTTCTACCATAATTCATTCTGAGGTCAGATCAATAAAAGTAAAAATGTTTACTCCTGTAGCAAGATAAATGCTTGAATGACCTTTGAATGTAAGTATGGGTAAGACAACATTCAGATAAGGCGGTGAAAGTCTACTGTTACCCAAACATAGATGCATGATGATATACTGCTACTGTTCTAAGGAAGGCTTTTTCCAGTGACATCAGGATTTTAAATCTTTAAATGGGTAGTGGTTTAATTCTTGTTACTTTTTAGGCAATACCAGCCAACTGTGGAGGAAATTCCAGCTGCGCTTGTCTCTGGCAGAGCACATTCAATGAATATTTTGCTAATTACTTTAGTCTAAATATTAGTGCTTTTTTAACCTGATCAGACTTACTGTCTAACTTTATTTTGCCCTGCAGACCTTGTTGGCTTTTTTAACCTATGAGACCACCATAAATAATAAACTGAAAAAACTCAGTCTGTTTTAAAAATAACCTACAACTGTTGTTTTGGTTTTTGATTTCAGAAGTGCAAATGTATTCTTATAAGCGGGTTTTTTTGGTCTGGTTTTTTCCCCCCCTGTAACCAAAAGATGAGTATGCTAGGCATGGGGAGACCTTGACTTGAGATCAACTTGTGGATGGCTTGCTCTATTGGTATGCCAAACAGTAAATTTAAAGAAACTTGTAATTTCTTCATCTAAGAAAAATGCATAGGAAACTTAAATATCAAATGTATATTTATTTTTGTAAATAATGTCACACTGAGGAAAAAAAATGCCGAAATAGTGAGAGCCTAATAACAAGACATAAGGGGAGTAGTAACACATTCCTGAGGGACTAGAGTGGCATATTGAATTCTCTCCCATTCTACTCAATCAAGCTATTATCCATCTTCATCTGAAAGAAGCCTGATTTTTATTGAAGAGACTGTTCCTGCAGAAATGCTTGAGATGTTATGTCATCTTGTCAGCCTGCAGTATGATTTGAAGAGCCCAGCACACTCCACAGGGTATTGGCCTCTGTGCTGCTAAGCTGGAGTGAAACTGGCTGCTATATTTCTTACTTGTTAAGATATTTTTCTGTGAAAAGCTGGAAGTTGAGTGTGTTGTCTTCATAAACAGAGATGAGCATGTGGTTTTGGTTTTTCCTTTTTTTTTTTTTTTTTTTTTTTTTCTTTTTTTCCTGGTCTGGTTTGAGTAACAGACTCTTAAGCTATATCTCAAAGCACCAGAATGGCAATATTGAGAATGAATGTGCCTCATTCATCAGAAATTACTGTGAGCCTTCCCATTTGCTTTGGAGTCATTTAGCTCACATGTTGTCAGGTGTTGTCAGACTAAGGTGTGATAATGCATATCTTAGATTTTTCCATCTTCTGGTTGAGGCAGTCAATGCCAAGCTACATCAACTCTTGCAGAATTATTACTACCTCATTTAAGGTTGTCACATTCCATTGGGCACCCTGCTGAGGATGCAGCAGACCAGATGGGCAGGCTCTCTGTGCTCTTACCCACTTACAAATATGAAATAAAGCATTACCACAAATCTCAATTCCCTTGTTTTGATAGTAGGCTGAGATGATACCTATGCTCCAGGACTGCAGCTCAATGTTGAATGAGGAAGAAGGTGCTGCCCTTCGTTGCTTGCCCTGACAGGCTGCTAGCTGGTATAAAGTACACCCAGGTGTCCCAGCAGTCAGGGCTGAGCTTTAGTGCAGGTAACTTTAAAAAGTTTGTATTAAGCAGGCTCTGAAAAGCCTTTTTTGAGCAGCATTAGATCGATGCTGCCTGTGGTGGTGAGCACCCAGTAATTCCATTCATTTAACTTCCTACTGAATCCCATCTTACCTGCCTTTATTATTTCATGTAATGGTATTAATGTCATCATCTCGACTCTTCAGTGTTCGTCTTGTCTGTTGCTGCATACTTAATAAGTTTAGAGGCCTGTGAGTGTTTGGCTTTGCTAGTCTGTCACATCATAAGAATAAGATTGTCAGGAGTATCCCGATCCTTTTCTGGGTACTGGAGACTAGATATTCAGCTGTAGAAATAACTGGTAAACAAAGCACACCATATGTCGTCTGTGTTTGGAGTCCAGAATTTTTTAAATTGGGAAAAGAACATAATAATTTTTCAAACGCTGTTGCAAAGCTGTAAATCTGAGCAGTGTTTCTACAGTATTTATGGAGATCTCCGTTATTTAGATTTCTCAAGGACTTTAGTGTAAATGAAGTCTGGTTCTACTCAGTCTGGTGTGCAAGTATTTATTTCTGTAACGGGTTTTAGGATGTTGTGCAGCTGTTGTGGGTATGTGACAGACTTTTTTTCTTCCCTTTCTATAGACATTGATGATTCGAGACTGGTGGATGTGTATGATCATCAGTGTAATGTTTGAGTTTCTGGAGTACAGTCTGGAACACCAGCTTCCAAACTTCAGTGAATGTTGGTGGGATCACGTATGTACTGCATAGATAGTGATATATTTGTCTAAATGGAAGTATATATTTTAAAGGGAGGGTGTTGGAAGTAGTAAGAACTAGATATCATGTGCATGTGGCTGAAGATGTACATGTGACTGCTGCGGCTCAGGAGCATTGGTGCTTCTCCATGTTGAGTTTGTAATATATTTGTCACTCTTGGTATAATTTTGTGGGTTTTCAAATTATTGCACGTGGTTAAATATTTATTTTGGTTCGTTTCACACCAGAGAAAGAATCTAAAGCTTTACCTGAACACTGTAAAATATTCGGTGATGGTACAAACCCTAAAACCTGAAATAAAGAGAAAGGTAAAAATTTTTGTATGAAGTTTCAGATTACTTGTTTTGCCTGTTGAAAAACAAAACCAAAAAAACCCAAACAAAACCAACCGGACTCAGCGCACTTTGTGTCCAGCTCTTCCTTTTGTTCAAACCTCTCTTCACTGTTTTCTGAAAACAGTAAATATTGCTGTGTTTAGAATTTGTTTGTTTTATAAAAAGGTTTTAAAAGGTAAACATTTGGCCTTACTGAAAAGCTGTATCCTCTTTGCACATGATAATTTGTAACCATTCTTGTCCTAAAATACTGCTTGTGTGTATTTATTCAAGCTACAGGGACTACTGTGATCTAGTTTTGCTGTGGAAAAAACAGGTTCTGTAGCTTCAAGTGACACACTTTTTTTTTTATTTTTTTATTTTCCTATGAAATATAAATTGCTTACCAGAGCAATCAAAATTGTCTGTGTTCCAGGCACACAGCTATGGTTCTTAAGTTATTTCAGCTTGGTTTTATTCTTACAGTGCAAGCTCTTTCCCAAGCTTGTAGTGATTTGCTACATGGTTGTATTTATAGAAGTGTGTTATGTATAAAGACATCAAGCAAAGCTATTTTGCCTTCAAAAAAATTCTTATGAAATTAGCACGGTGCTCCGCCGCTTTGAATGTGGAGGACAGCCAGGTTTTTTCAGCTCAAGAGCTCCATCTCCAGAATTAACACTTGGCAATAAGACAGAGCATGGGGGAAAATCACTTGTTTAATTTCACGTCTTGAGCCTGGAGATAAGTAATTTCTTAAGGAGGCAGCCTGAAGCTTGAAGAGTATTTTAAGTTACTGGGCATCGCAAAATCTGGTCTGTAGGGACATGTTTGGTTGGTTTTTTTTGGTGTGTTTATAAAGTTCTCCCAGGGTGGAGTTGAGCTGATCGCAAGTAGGAAGAGGTCTGTTCTGTAGCAGAATGAATACAGCAAAAGAGAATCTACAGCCATCATCTGTAGAAGGCTCTTGCTGTATTTGAGTAGGCTTGGGCAGCTGAGATTCTTTCTCCTGACAGTTCATGCAGCGCTTTTCTGTGGGGATGTTCAAGCCTTGTGACTGAGAGTGTGTCTGCACGTATGTGCACCTGTATTTTATATATCCCTTTTATGAGCTTTAGTGTTTCTTCTCCAGCATCACTGTTTTTCTCTTTTCAGTGGATAATGGATGTGATCTTATGTAACGGATTAGGAATTTACTGTGGGATGAAGACTCTGTCTTGGCTTTCTTTAAAAACATACAAATGGCAAGGACTTTGGAACATTCCTACATACAAGTAAGTTGGTGTAGAAAGTAAATTCACGATAAGTAGGGCACAGTGCAAAGTCTGGGCCCATGGTAAAGATCTTGGTTGATGAAGGGTTGTTCTGTTAGGGTTAATATGAATTAAAGAATTCATGTGTGTTTAGATGACTCAAGTATCTAGTAACTTATTAATGTATGCAAACTTGTTCATGAGTATTATTTAACTTGCAAATGAAATTGTTGAAAATATACCTGTCTGTTGTGAGCATTGCCTGATATCTAGGAATGAGGGCACCTTGTGGAATGAGCTGCTTTAATGAAATTGTTATATTAGATGCAGGGATCCAAGTTGGGATTATACTCTTTCCTTCACAGCAAGGCTCTATTTGGTCCCTGTGCAAATACTGCATTCCCTAGTAATCGGAACTTCACAGTAATTGAAAGACCGAAATGTAAAATTTAATAAATCCCTTGTAGTCTTTTACCAGTAGCAAACTAGCCTTTTCTGTAGTGTGTCTTTGCTGAGCAAAGCAGAACTGAGAAACTGCTTACTGCAATGAGTGTGGTACATTAAAATAGAAAATGATAGTCCAAATAACATTGGAGGCTCTTTTAACTGGGGATGTTCATCTCATTAAGTAGTAATTTTGATGGAGTAACTGGAGGCATTTTGCATATGTGAATTGGTGTCTCAAAAGGAAATGTTGGTAGATGTGTTTTATGTGCTGTTTCTCAAAATTGCAAATGTGTTCTGCTGTTTTTTCAGAGGTAAAATGAAGAGAATTGTCTTCCAGTTCACTCCGTATAGCTGGGTCAAATTTGAGTGGAAGCCAGCATCCAGCTTACGCAGATGGCTAGCAGTTTGTGGCATAATCTTTGTAGTAAGGAAACTTCTCTGTCTTTATTGTTTGATGTAATGTTTTGTAACACTCAAGCAACTGCACAAATGATAATTTAGGCTGAAACGCTGACATGGTGATTTTTTTTTTGTTGAGGCTGGAAGAGATCAGTTCAGAATGCTGCAGAAAAGGTGTCTGTTTCCATATTTTCCGTATCTCTGGTTTACAGATTCATTGCATAAATATTTGTTCTTGCTTGCTGAACAATGTCGATAGGCAATGTGAGCAATATAAACTATGATGTACGCATAATTCAGCAAGTAACATCTGCTACCAAAAATGTTGGCTTTGGATGGAAGTAGCTTGTGTCTCTTGGTCTCAGGCAAACACATAATCACATTGCAGCTGGAGAGGACTGTAACCAAAGCCCTGGGCTTTTGTGGGTTAGCTCTGAGCAGCATGGCTCCTGAAGCACACAGTTTTGCCAGGGGTAGTATTTTTATACAGACTTAAGTAATTCAGTTATCCTAATGTTTGGTTTTTTTCTCTTTATATTTCACTGAACACATAGCATGTGAGTGTTAACAGTATCTGGCCTGACCAGTTCAGGTAAACTAGCTCCCAGTTCAGACAAGAGAAAGTTTGCTTCTCCAGAGTTACAATGAATTGAGAGTCTGCCTCCTTCATCTAGCCATCCGAGTGGCTGAATTTGTATTATGGGAATGCATCATCGTGAATTCCTAACTTCCGTTTCACAGTCACAGGTATCGCGCACGTGGTGCTGATATGGAGGATAAGCTTGGCAGTTAAAGTGCTTTTTCCCCACTCCTGCCTTGTGTCAGCTAGGCAGCTTTGGCCTTTGTGCTCTCTGTGGTGTCACTTGGGTCCATTCTGAGCAACTCTAACTTCAGCAACTGTGAAGTTTAACAAAAAAAACCCCCTTGTGACACTCCTAGTGATTCTAGAGACAATGGGCATTAGCCAGGCTCTGTATTAGTGCTACGGTACAGGGTATAACTTTGTATTTTTTAACAGTTGCCAGAACAGCATATCTTTAAGCATCTTGAAGTATGTGGAATACAAAATCTGGTGGTGGTTTATTTTGGGGTCTGTCCAGTGAAGCTCCCTGTTACGGTTTGTTGAGTGGGACACATTCGTCAGCTTGGCAAGCCACCACCACCTCTCTCATAATAACATTGCATTTTATGCTGATGTCAAATTGCAGACCTGAGTGTGCCTCAGGAACAATGTGCTGTCTGTAAGCAAGCAAGCAGTGCGCAGCAGTGCCAGCAGTGAGTGCCAGGCCGTTTGCAGACTGAGTTGAATACAAGTTCATGTCACCTGATTTCCGCTACATAAAACACGTGCCAAGTTCACGTAGCACAACAGACTTGCTGAGGTTCCCATAGTTTATGGGAGAAGTGAAGTCAATGTGCCTGTATAACTAAAATACACGTTTTTCCGAATGGTTACTGTGTGCAATACTCCCAGCTTTGCACCCTGAAGAAACTGGGGTTTAGGTACTGGAGCAGGTTTTGCAACTGAGAGATTCCATTGAACTTAGGCTAGTCTTTGATACAATAATGTTTCTTTTAGCAAAGCCTAGCTTCAGCTGACAGTTCGTAAGAAGCTTCAGATATTGGCTCACTCTTCTGGATTAAACAGTGCTTAATGCCATTTGTTATCATTTCTTTTGAAGTGAGAAACTTGTGTCTACTTGCTCACTTAAGCACATTGCCAGGGCACATCACTTGACAAGATATTGCTATAAATGTATAATCAATTCTCTGAAATTGGCTTTGACAGTGACATCTGCATAACTATGTATAAAACCAAGCCACATAAAGAACAACAACCCTGGGCTGTACTGCTAATGCCTCTTGTTATTTTGGGGCTCCCTCAGTCAGATTTTCAATGATAGTGGAAGGAGAGGTTGTTGCTTTTAGGCTTTGTTATCAGTAGTTCTGCAGGTATTTCAAACTGCTGATAAACTCATTCACAATTAGAGGCAGTGCTTTTCCAGGTTTATGTTGTGTTGGTTTTTAATACCTCTTCCAGCACACAGAAAACTTCTAAAACCTCAACTGTTCTTGGTCATTATTGCAACTGATGGTGGTGTGTTCAGTAATACTGAGCAGGACTTCGTGGCGTTAGAGAAGTGGTGGTGGGAGTCATGCAGGGAGAGAGGGAGATTCCAGGCTTCATTCAGTGAAGTCTTCTGAATGTAATTAAAATGTCCTTTCTCTCAGTTTTTATTGGCAGAGCTGAACACATTTTACTTGAAGTTTGTCCTTTGGATGCCACCAGAACACTACTTGGTCCTGTTACGACTTGTCTTTTTTGTCAATGTGGGAGGTGTGGCTATGAGGGAGATCTACGACTTCATGGATGACCCGTAAGCCAGTCCTCTTGTGTATATACCATGTCAAACTTCACTTGCTTTATTTTGAATTTGCTCCAGCTTGTTGGCATCCATCTCAGGGCAATAGTTCAGCTTGTTGGGGACAAAAAGACCTTATCCCAAAGCATCTGCTTTGTGTCTGTCTGTTTTGGAGGTGAAATTCTCACTACATCTGGTTAGAGAACAGCTGTTGTTAAGGGCATTCTATGTGCACTGGTTTTAACCTCAGTTTTTAATAAATGATTACTCTTTTGAGAATGTATTGTGTAAACTAGCTGGAGTGCCACTGGCTTGTGGGCAGAGGAGTACTGAACTCCGCTTTCAGATTGGTAGCCAGGAACTACAGTCCTTAGATGTACCTTCTAAGGACAACAGGGCCTAAAGAAAAAAAAAAAAAAGAAAAAAAAACCACCAAAAAAAACACCCTAAAAAAGTTTTCTTAAAGGTGATTCTTTCCTTGAGCTATCTTCCAACTCGTCCCTGGTCCTCTGGAGCTCTTGTGGCATCCTCTTGCAGATCAGAGGATCCTTTGTAGCAAAGTGTATTGAAGGTAAAGTACACGCTTACACAACACTGCATGTACTTTCAGACTTTTCCTCCTTAAGCATCATATTTGTCCTTGCTGCTTTTGTTTCTGCAGACCATGTAAGACCTGAGAAACCTTTGTTCTCAAAATCACGTTTTCTTTTAAGTTTTAGTAGTAATGTCACAAATTGCCTGAGCCCACATCTTAAGTCTAAGACAACGTCTGGATTCAAGGGATGTTCATTGTCTGTCACTGACCAACGCAAAAAGTGTCTGTGTTCAGAATTTAGGGTTCCAACATTCTGTGAAGATCAGTTTCCCTTGCAAGGCTTTGACTCCTAGAGCTGGGAAGAAGGGTCAACCCACATTGCTTAGTCGGATTTCAGGACATTCAGCAGTGGCAGGCTGCCCCTGCCTTTGGTGTCGGACCTACTGGTTTGGGACGTGCCTCCAACTCAAAGGTAAGAAGAGGTCTCTGCCTCTCACTGGTGAGCTCCTGTCCTTAGCACCATTCACAATCTTCTGGTCCTTGTGTTTGAGTTGGAAAAACACCTTTGCCCTCTGTTCAACCACATGGCATAACATTGAAATTTAGGAGAATCATCAGTCACCAGTGCCTCATTGCTGATTCAATTTGTTGCCATTCTTTTAATAAGCTGGAGAAGTTCATCCAGCAAGCAGAGGCTTTCATCCTGAACTGCATGTCTTCATCATTGCCGCCACCACCTGCTGTTCTGTGTCTCTTGGTGGGTAAGGTGACCAGCCTCCTCACTTCTGAGGTTCATGGCTCTGCTTGATGCACTACAGAGCTGACCTCATCAGACTGTTTGTGGAAAATGGCAGAGCCTAGCATCTGGTCTTACCTAATATCTTCTCTGCAAAGGCTTTTGCAACCGGACTCAGATTCCTTCATCCATTTCAGGTCATCCAAGCAGAGGTAATCTGCACCCACTTTACCACCTTAACTTAGTGTATCTTCACTTGTGCGTGATTTTGAACCAAGGCACTGTTTTGGAGTCTTCCTGTTGTGTTGTAGGGAGAAGCTGCTGGGGAAGAGCAGGCTGTACCAGAGGCTCCCAGCTAATGGCACATGGGAAACTGTCCTGACATTTTCCTTCTGGAAGGGAACTTCTTAACGGACAAAGGCTGGAATATTCCATTGACCTTCCTTGTCAGAAACACGGCTCATTGCTTTGTCTGGTAGTGACGAGATTGTCTGAGATAAGTTGATCAGATTCCTTCAGCTAACCTTGCAATATTTAGCCTAGAAAGCAGTGAAGTTCAAATATGAAGACTCTCTTTCTCATTCAGGATTCTTAGTATCTGCAGACAGTTCTAGGAACTTGGTCTTAGCATGGTAACAATAAAGTATCTAGAATTGACATAGTCCAAGAAGAGCGGTGGTTCTTGAAGCTGTTCTTCAGCCGTTACATACCACAGCCCTGTTGTGATTGACATGCTGCCTTTGAGTTCTTGAGAACTGGTTATGTGAAATGTTCCTGACCAGAAATGTCTTGATGCAAGAGTGTGTAGTGTTTGACCTTGTCATATGTTCCTGGTTTCTAACCTTCAAGTCACTTCCAAGGAGTCTGCGTTGAGGCCATGAATTTTAATCTCATTCATCAAATAAGAAATGGGACTTCCCTTCAAAATCTTCCATGAGTAGAAGGGCAGGAAACCAGCTGTCTTCCTCGGCAGCTTTAGGGCCTGCACAGTCTTTTGTCGGGGTCACCTTTAATTCTTTTGTCAGTGTACTGTCATTAACCTAGCGAAAGAAAACAACGGCAAATAAGGAAGCAGATCAGCAAAGGAGAAGGCTGACCTAGTCATCTGAACAGCTTGAGTTCACAGTGAGAGATTTGTTTCATTTTTTCTTTCTCTCCATGTGTTAAGGCTAGTTTCTGCCCATTTAATCTGTCATACCAGATAAACCACCTGGAGCAGTTTCTGAAGTCCTTTCATCTGAGTTGGTCTAGGCAGGATACCTTTTAAAACGGAATGCATTTATCCCAACTGCATCAGCAATAACCTACACTTGATTTACTGTATATTTTTTTTCCAGTGTATTTGGATGATTTTGTGTAGTTTGAACTTACGCATTGGTGTCAAGTATGACTCTCAGGCCTCATGTTTTTAAGCGACTGTGTGTTTTGTGTGCTCCCCTGGGTTCAGGAGAGGGAAGAGAAGCTCTGTTTCCTCTCCATGCTTAGATCCATTCCCAGGTACTGAGAATCTGAGGGGATGCAGTGGAGCAGATATGTCTGAGCCACAGGAAAATGCCTGCCAAAGGAAGGATGCTCTTCCTGGTTCAGCTGCTGGCATCTGATCAGAAGAAGGGAAGAGAAATGGGGAGCAAATGTGTAGTTGCAGCTCCCTCTGCCCTAGCACTGGTGGAGGTGCTTGGGGCCTGGGTAATGTGTGCGCACTGGGCAGGGTGTCAGCCAGCGGTGTCAGTGTCAGGCAGGCAGCTTTCTCTGCCTAGCAGAGGGCAGCATTAGCAGAGCAGCCACGCTCCAAGGAAAGCCTAATCATGGATTTGTTAGGTAGCTTCTCTTCCGCCCACTGCACGGCAAACAAGCAAGAAAACCACAGCCCAAAGAGCTTAGGTGGTTACTGAATGTCACAGCACTTAGTAAGTCAGTGCCTCAGCCAGACAGGAGGCTGTACATCACAGCAGCCATAGACAAGACTAGAATTTCCCATTGCTGCAATGCCATAGAAGTACTGCAGAGGTCATCTTAACATGTCCATCCCTCTCTTCCCAGCCCTCTGAACGTTTTTATCGCTCTGCTCCCCAACTCCCCTGTCCTGCCCCAGCAGTCCTGCTGCTTTACGCTGAATTCTTCCTGGATGTGTTTCATTTCACATCTTTCGCTGTGGTAGGAATGGAATAACGCAGTCATCTGGACAAAAGAGAAAGGACCTAGTAGGAAAATGTACTTCAGAATACGCTATGGTTAAGTGAGAGGGCAAGGCCCTCTGCAGAATAGATGTTCCCTGGGATTAAAGCGGAGACATGTAGAGTAAAGGCAGAGCGAGGAATAATAGAAGGCAAAAAGAACAACCACCGTTAATTTTAGTTGGTGGTTCCTTCTGTTTGCATGGTTTATCCTGGCCATCTTCAGAGGCATAATCATCAGTTAAGGTAGTAGGTTTGGGGCTAACGGGAAGGTGCACCAAAGTGCTTCTTTGTGTGGTTTTAAAGTAAAAGATACAATCAATTTAAAGGCTGTTGTGAAAAGTTAGTTGTGTGTGCTTGCTGGTGAAACAGTTGGTGGTTATCATGGTTGAAGGTATTGATTTTCTCAAGTTCAGTCTTCCTTGATTCAGATCAGTAGGATTTTAGGAAACATTTAAGTCATACCTTTGGGGGGGAAAAATACATACAACTTCTAGTACCTTTGGGGGGGAAAAATACATACAACTTCTAGTAGCTTTTTCTTGCTTCTTTCCTCTTATGGAAATAAAATCCCATTTTAGATTCAGGAGATGGGCGATAGAAGAACAAAAATTTAGTATACCGAGTGGGAAATGATGTACTTGTCTCTGTGCTGTTAAGGAACACATCTGTGTGTACCAGTGGTGCTGCAGTGGGCAGGATTTCAGTGCGATCCAATGCATAAACAAAGGGCTTTTCCTGTTGCCCAGACGGTACCCCCATTGGACTGGTGATATATCACCTGATCTGTCAGGTCAGTGAGCTGTAAAAATGCCAGCGCTAGGAAGGTTGTGAACAGGCAAGATCAAAAAGTGGAGGATCTAACTCAGGGGTCCTCAAACTACAGCCTGCGGGCCGGATACGGCCCCCCAGGGTCCTCAATCCGGCCCCCGGTATTACAGAATCCCCCTGCCACCCCCCCCCCCCGCTGGGGGTTGGGGGGGGAAACGAAGCAGCCGCAGATGACTGCCTGCCACTTCATCCGCGCGCTGGCCCCCTGGTTAAAAAGTTTGAGGACCCCTGATCTAACTAGTTTAGATGCAGCAGCTTACCCAGGTTTCTAGCAATAGGCTGTTGAGGGTAGTGGGGTTTCCCAAAAGGCAGCCTGTAGGTGTTTTGGGTTTATGTATTTCCCAAGCAGGAGTAGGTGACCCAAAATATGGTATACTTCCAATCCTTCTGCAAGTACAGCCTCTGAATAGATGTCTTGATTCTACTGCGGTTTTAATTTCTGGCATTACTGGTTGATAAGTCTTTCACTAGATTTGTACGTAGCACTGCAGCTTCTCATTGACATCTGGTGCTGCTTAAAAACAAACCCTGGGGGTTAAATGTTAATCGCATATTTGCCCCAAGGTTGTATTGTCCTAGAGGTGAAACGCCGTCCTTGCATCTTCCAGTACGTTGCCTGTTTGTTACTAAGCTTTCTTCTTTTAAAATCCATTCAGAGATCATTAGTGACAGCTCATTGAATGCCTTTTTGGGAAGAGAGTAAGTGTCAGAATGCAATTATATAGGGGTTAAATATGGTTACGGCAGTGTGGCTTGGCGGTTGCAGAGGAGATCCAGGAGTAGAGCTCCTATTTCATACTGTACCCTGAACCTCAGGTGATCTGAAGCTGGCCAGATAATTGGTTTATCTGGATTTACCAGTACCCTGAAAATGGGGATACTTCCTTACATCAGATGATAAGTTAAACTTCATCATCATTTGTTTTCAGAGCCTCTGAGAGGAAACTTAATTAACACCAACGTGAAAGCAGTCAGCCTGCATAGCCTTAGTACATGTGTAATTCAGACTAGACTTTGAGTTGTGCAAAACTGATTGAAATTATTACCCCGGCTGTCTTTTTGTGAATATTTCTCTGAATGCTTAATTTTACAGCAATAGCTGTGTTTTATCTGTGTGTTTATTTTGCAGGAAGTTCCACAAGAAATTGGGTCAGCAGGCATGGCTGGTTGCTGCTATTACTGCCACAGAGTTTCTGATCGTTGTGAAGTACGATCCCTATACACTGACACTTTCTCTTCCTTTCTACATTACCCAGTGCTGGATCTTGGGGATTATACTTGTGCTCACCTGGACAGCCTGGCGTTTCTTCATTCGGTAAGTGGTGTTTTGACATGATACGTTAGGTCTAGCCTGGGTCTTACTGGGGAGTTCAACAGCACATCTTCAAATGTGTGCCGTCATTAGCCTTCAGTGCCTCCTGAGGATTGATTACAACTCTTTTGGATGGCTAGAGCTGCAGCAGTTTTGTGTAAGAATTATTAAATAGGGAGTTTTCTGTGCATGATCCTGGCAGTTTTCTTTCTGGATGAAGCCTCTGGTAGCTTTGGTCTTTGTGGGACTACTTGCATCAGTGTTGCTGCAGAAGCAGGTGAACAGTTAAGTGCCTGGCTGCATCTGGACTTCCTGGATGAGTGAGGATGGCAGATGAGATCAGTGGGGTGTTTTCCCTGTGCTCTGAGTTAGACAAGACTAAGATGTTTTACAGCTTCATTGGAAGAAGTCTGCTGTGTTGCAGTTGTCGGAGCTGCCCCAGCATCAGCGAGAAGTGAGCCAAGTCAAATGTGTCTGGCTTGAATGCCGCTCTGGGCAAGTAAATGAAAAGCAGCTGTGCAAGGCTGAAGGAATTACTGTAATCTATAGAGGAGGGCCTGTACAACAGCAGTGGTTGCTGCTCTTGAGCATGCTGCTGTATGCTTCTGAAAGAGGTGATAATAGCCAGACTAGTAGCAAGAAACACAAATTTCAAGTGAATCAATGCCATCAGCAATTTCAGAAATCTACAGCCAGAAGACTCAAGTGTGTTAACTTATCCCAAGGGCAGTTGCATCCAGAGCAAACTTGCCTTACAGTTTTTAGTGTCTGTTGAAATTGTTTATTTACATCACTGGTTCACATCTGTTTGTTTTTCTTTTTAGTGACATCACTTTGCGGTACAAGGAGATAAGGAGACAGAAGCAAGAGCACAAATATGAAAAGGACAAATGCTTGAGCAATGGTGATGGACACTCATCGATACTGGATGAACAAAATGGGAACAAACTAAGGGAGAGGAAACTTTGAGCAACAGACAAAGGGCTAAACAGAACTCATAGTGCTTAAGTTGGCCTGGTGGACAGTTTCAACTTTATCCTACCTAACTTGTAATTTTCATTGTTAGCTTTCCAACGTGTGAAAATCCTCTTGGGGAAAAGATGTCACTTTGACATATGCACCTTTTCTCCTCGTGTACACCTAGTCAGAGTCGGAGAAAGTCTGTGTAGAGGGAAGTCAGAGTCAACACCGTTGCAACGAGATGGGATCTTCATTCAGGCGTGTTGTATGTCTTCCTTGAAAACAAGGTTTGGAGACAAGGGGCTTTAAAGCAAAGCTCAAAGGGAATCTAGCTGATCTATTTCCAGTAAACTGTGTGATTTTATTTTGGCATTTGGGCATTAGGAACGCTTTGTTTTGGAGTGCACAGATACCAGACACAGGAAATGAATTATTTTTTTTCTGCTGAAACTACCGTGAGCTGTGGAGTAAGATTGTGTAAAGTGTTCAGCCGCCGATTAACAGAACTGCAGCAAGATAAACATAAATAAACTGAAACTTGTGAACAAGTTGCATTACTTGCACAGAATGTAATACAGAACACTACTGTTACAGCCCCTGTAGTACGGGGGTTATTGCCTTTCTCTAAACTGACTTTCAACATCCTGGAGTAGCCTGCAATAGTTTTATCGTGTATCACAGCTCTAGGGAGACAGACAACTACTGCTTAGTTTTGTTTTGGTTTTGGTTTTTTTTGTCGTCTTTTTTTATTTTTTTTCCAGTCTTCATCATCTCTTAAATGCAAGGGAAGGTTGAATAAGAAAGGTCAACCTGCCTTTCCTTCACTTTGTGGAGTAAAATGTGTTACAAGCAGAAAACTGGGAGTTACTCCATCAGTCTTAAGTTATTTGCCTTATTCGCAGCTCTTTTAGTTTGCTTACCAAGAGTGTTTCGTTCTTTGTGTCTGCTGTACGGGGCATGTCAGGTTCTGCCATCCTTCAGAGCTGCCCTGTTCCTCCCAAGGTAACTCCAGGCTGAGCAATCTCCCGAGCCCAGCTGGAAAAGGTGTTCACTGCAGTCACGCACAAAAATCGCTGTTTAACATGCTGCCAGCCCTGCCAAAAGAACAAACTGAGGCAAGTGCATCTTTCTTCCCCGGGCACTGTGTAGTAGCAGAGGTCTGCAGGCTAAGCTAGGCAGCATTTTTGCTGGTGACTCAACATCTAGGAAAAGAAGTTGGAAATCTGGGCTGCATTTTTTTGGGGGGGTCATTATTCCAAAACATAGGTGCTACATTAAGCATCATTTTTGTAACCTCTGCTCTAATCCTTTGCATTGGCGTCTAAGGCACTGACATAACCGTAGCCATATCACCTTTTAAATACTGTGATCTAATCTGGTTGTTAAAGGATGTTTTTCAGGGAAGTGTTTATGCAGAAAAAAATGACATGAACACCACCAGTAGAATTTCAAGAGTGCAACTCCAAACTTTTTAAGTGGCAGGAGACTTGCAGAGCTGCTGGCTACCAAACATCTGCTTTTTTGATCCGTTTTGGTCTTGTATGTGAATGGCAACCAAAATCTGCATTTCTCCCATGTTTACAGTGACCCGTAGACTTGCCAGCTGTAAGGAATGGGCACTTGTCAGTAGGGCGGTCTTCAATTAGTCGAGCAGTTTGGTTGCATTGAAGAGCTCAACAAATGAAGCAGTTCACGGGCCAGGGGTGCCCCAGCTGCTTAGCAGACACAGAGGAGGGTGACCAATACGAGAGGTAGCGTCCGGCTTCTTTCTCGAGTATGTACAATGTACTGTGGATAGTCGCTCAACGGCTGCTCTTAAATGGTAGTATTTTGCTGCTGTGAGGTAGTGAAGAATGTATGGCTGTGTACCTAGATGCTGACAAGTTTGTAAATGGGCAGGGTGCTGAGTTGAGCAAATATTTATTTCTATGCCTTTCCACCTGGAGTCGTTCTAGTTCCAGCTTTAGACCAGTCTTACGAACTGTTAATTGATCGTTTGGTAGCTCGTACTGGCGTGTTGTGCTTGTGTAGTCCCAGCGAGCGAGGCTCAGGTCAGTGTATCTCCATTCTGTTCGTGCTGGTTAACACTGTGGCCCCCCAGCCCGATCCCTGCAATACAACCTCCGGGGTCTGTCTCGTGGTTCGGGTGGTGGCAGGCACGCCTGGGGAGGACCTGCCGTTGTACCTCCCTCCCCGCTGAGAACCTGCTTGCCTGTGTGAAACAACTGGTGAGGAATACCTCCTATTCCAGGTATTCTTCTGTATGTGTTCCCTAGTAGCGATTCTGGAGCTTTGACCTAACACATAAAACACTGACTTGTTTGTCTACATCCATCTAAACAGCTTTTATGGTTAGTCTGGATAACTGACCCAGTGTAATAAAGCGATGTTTGCTGGTGTGTTCTTTGGTACAATGTGTGTGTCCTCGTGGTTTCTCTCTCCTGTTGCCTTGCAAGTGGGACTGGGTGGGTAAGAGGACTTAGCCTGAATTTCCCCCCCCCCCCCCGAAATGCTGTCCGTGGTGGGCGCTGGGCCTGAAGGTAATGAACTTGTCCAGATTTTCAGAGAAATAGGTGTTACGAGCCCTTGCTCCACTGCTGCGATACGGAAATGCTTGTTGCGGTACACTTAACGAGGGTGATCCTTCACTGTAAAGTGGACTTGGGCTATGCACAACGTGTTTAGTAACTTCATAGTCTCTGTGCTTCCCTTACAGACTCATGTCTAGCGTTGCAGGTGGGCTCTAATAGTTGCAGTCTTGCCTGGTTTTAGGAATCCTTTTGTGATCATCTATTGGAGAAGTACTCAAAAGCAAGCTCGTATGGAGAAGATGAAAGGACAGCTGATAAGCCTCACTTAAATAACATTTGGGGTGGCATAAAATGAGACCATCCCTATGGTGATGAAGGAGGCAGCAGTCTCCCATTTCTATTCGCATCAGTATCTTACCGTGTGTTTTCTTAGCTTACCTTCTTCGTCAGAAAACTAGAGCAAGAGATCTGCTCACGGTTATACCTGTGTAGAGATTTACCAAAGGTAAGTTGTTGGCTTTAAAAAGGAAAAATGCAGGGGAATGGGTGGGTGGGTGAGAGTGTGCTCAGCTAATGCTGTTGTGGATGACTTTTTTTCTTGCAAGTGACTTCTCTGTTTTGGAGGCAAGCTAGCGGGGGCCTTGGCCCTGCTCTGAGGTGTCAGTTTGATGTCCCTCAAGCCTACCTGTGTGGAGGGTTACTTTGCTAAGATGGGATTTGAGGTTGTGGTTCCTGGTTGTCAATACTTGGGTAACCACCTTGGGGACCACCTGCCTGTCCTCTCGTTTCTGTCCCTGCTTGCACATGATGCAGCGGTGCTCCGCAGCCCTTAAGAGCCAGTTCTTCGCTTCCCCTTGCCGTATGCCTACCACGTTTGTGGGGGCTGCCACTGGGTTAGATTGCGGAGGGGCTGCCTGAACCCCCTGGTGTTGCCCAGGGAGGTGCTGACCCTGCGCCATGGCAGCTGTGCCTTTCTGGGTGAAGATTCAAGGGGAACGGCTGTTTCAGAGCACCTGAAGTTAGCAATTAGCTTCACTTAATTGTTCCAGACCGCTCTGGCAGTACCTGCTGCGTGGGCTTACAGCGAAAGGCTGCTCCCTCGGGTGGCTGGAGAACAGCTCAATGCGAGCGGGCTGGACCCTGCAGCTCTGTCACCCTGAAGCTGTGGGGCCATCTGGCCACCCTCTGTGCTCCCCACCCTGTCACTCCCCCCATCACTCCCCCCGCTGCTGGGTGGGCTCGGAGGAGGTGCTGACAGCAGCCGGGCCTGCGGAAGGAATTCTTTGCTACTTTATTTGGTTTTCTTTCCCTGTGAATTTTTTGGTCCTATTGCTGGCCTTAAAGAACCTGAATGATGCTTTTGGAATCATCAGCTTCTGACACAAGTACTGTTGGGTAGCTTTTCCAGGAGTATTTTGACCCAGACTAAGCAGTTTTCCTGCCGAGTGGGCTGGCCAAGTGAGCCCCCAGGAGCAGAAGCCGGCTGAGGTACCGCTGCTGCATCCCTGTGGTGGCAAAAAACCTGAACGAGCCCTCCTGAGGAGTGCATGGGGCACCTCACCACTGCTGACGTGCTCCTGTGTCGCTCTTGGAAGGGTTTGTTTATCAGTCTGCATCGTTGAGCCGCTGTTGTTTAATTACCCTCAGTTATCTAAGGCCTGACCTAAGTACAAGGGCGATGACAAACTCGTGCCATCTGTTAGCAATATGAAATTGATGTTTAATAGAGTAGTCGGCATCTGTATGAGGCTGGATAAACCTTCACATGCCCGAACTGGGGCCTTTGGAGAGAATCAAGACCCAGCTGAGCTCTGTCCCCTTTAAAGCAGCTCTGCGTGGTCAGCCGGCGCAACGGAGGGCCTTGGGCCGCTCCTGCAAGGGGTGCTGGAACCCCCAGCCTGCCCCATCCCTCGGGAGCGTGGTGTCTGAGCTGCTACGGGTGAGCTCTGGGGATGTGCTCTTTTTCCAACTGGTTTGTATACCTCTAGAGGAAGGGGCTGTGTTTTGGTCCCGAGTGGGCCGGGAAGCCCGATGCTCCTGGGAAGGACCCTTGGCTGCAGGATGAGGCTCCTCTCCCACCCTGGCAGCGTTTTTGGGTTACGGTCAAAACTGGGTCTGTTTTCTCCCTGAAAATTGATTCCCTGCCAGGAGAATCGTGGGGACCGGCTCCCAGTGCTGGCCCTCCCTGGAGGAGCCCAGCACAGGAGCCGGAGAGCCCTGCAGCAGGGCAGCAGATGGGTGAACCGGCCCTGCTGCTGGATGTGCTGGGTTTTCCTGGGAATTAAAGGTTCTCTGGAGCATCACACTGCTCCATGGCCAGCTGAGACCGTCTTTGCTTGGGGTGCATGTGGTTCATTCCCCTGCCCAAAACTGTGATTATTCTGTTATCTCCAATTCGAGCAAAGTGAAGCTCTTGCTGTTTGAAATGATATCTTGCTCCCCTGGAAGGCTCTGCCAGCCGCGGTGGGATGGCTGGAGGCACGTCGGTGAAGCCAGGGTAAGGAACGGCAACATCTCAGTGCCCGATGCCGGAGGGTGCGTGTAGAGCTTTGGCCGATGTGCACTTAGCCACAGGCACCTGCCAGCGGGCGCTGAGCTTTCCGTTTCCCAACTGCTGAAAGGGGTTTTTGGGCCAAGTCCATGTCACATCTTGGCACTGGGAGTTTTACCTTCTGTTGCACTGAGGGAGAGGGGAACTGATGGATTTGCTTTACCGAGGCTTTGCTGGTGGAAGCCCCCAGCATGCCCAGGACCCCCGGCATTGCTCCGTGGCTGGCTGAGAGGTGGATGGAGGAGGCAGGAGGCTGCTGTTATCCCTGCCCATCCCTTGGGGAGGGCAGGGCAGCCTGGAAGCCTGCCTTGGGGACCGGTGAGGAGCCAAGGATTTGGCGCTCGGGTGAGGATCCTGACCCTGAATGGCTTTATGGTGGAGAGTGGCACTTTTGGGGGCGAGAGGAGGGGACGTGGATCCTGCTGGAGAGAAATATGAAGTTGGTCCATGGGGTGAGTGAGGGCAAGCTGGAGGTGGCAGGGGAGTGGAGGGGGCTGATGACGGGGAGGGGGTCCCTGCACAGTGGAGGGGGGATGTGAGGGGTTCCCCCCGGGCAGTGGGATGCAGGGGCGTCCTCTGGTGCAGGAGCCAAGGGTGGGGGGATGATGCTGGGAAGCAGAGCAGGGGCCGGGCTCAGCTTGCGGACCCCCAAACCCCAAGGCAGGGGAGGCAGAAGCCGTCCCCGGTTCACCCCAGCGCGGGAAGGGGTGGGGGGGGTGGGAGTGGGGGGGCTGGGGGCGGTACTGCGCTCCCCCCCAGCCCAGGAGGAGGCCGGGGCGGCCCCGCCCCCCCTCAAATCCATCTTTTCCCCCCAAAGTAGCGGTGAGTCGGGGGGCCTGCCGGTGCACGGGGGGGGCGGCTCACCCGGCGGGGGTACGGGACACGACGCGGGGACAAGGGGGTCGTGGCCCAGGCCCGGGGGGATGCGACACGGGTGACAGCGGGGGGGGGAGGGGCGCTGCCGGGCTTTGCCTTGTCCGCATGGCGTGGGGAGGGGGCTGGCAGCCTCCCGCTGCGCTGCGGGGCGGGGGGGGGGGGTTGATGGGCTGCTAAGCTTTTAGGTGTTTTGTGGTTTGTTTTTTTAATGGCAACTTCCTAAGGAAAGTCTCCAGCCTGCGGAGCTGGGTGCTCGGAGCCTGGGAGGCAAACCCGAGCGAGAGACCCCCCGCACCTCGCCCCCAGCCCCCCCGAGGCTCGGGGCCTCCCCGGCGCTGTGGCAGGAGGCGGAGGACCGTGGGGGGGGCTGCGGGCGGGGGGCCGGGGAGCGGGGCGGGGGTTGCTTCTCCTCCGCTTTATCGTAGGTTAGGCCGGCTCGAAGCAAAGCCCAGCCCGGGGAAGGCGCCGCTCCCGGTGCGGAGACCGCCGGACCCGCCGCACGGGAGAGCGGGAGGTGCCGCCCGCAGCCCCCCCGGCCTCCCCCCGGCCCCGCCCCGGCGCTCCGAGGGGCCGGCGGCGGAGCCCGGTAGCCCATCCCGAGCCTCCCCCCGTCCCCTGCAGTGAGGCGTCCCAGCCTGGCCCCGTCGGCGCGGGGAGGGATGCCGTGGATCCGGGGGCCGTCCCCGCCGAACTCGGCAGCCATCGGGAACCTCCGGGAAGCGCGGGGCCGGGCCCGGCGGCTGCTGCCCCTCCGCCTGGGGTAGCCCGGCGGCTGCTGCATCCCTCTCCCCTCCGGCTGGGGCAGCCCGGCGGCTGCTGCATCCCCCTCCCCTCCGGCCCGCGGCGGGGGCGGACGCGCGGCTGCTGCTCGGCGGCCCCGGAGGCTGCGGGGGGGTCCCCGCTCTGCTCTACCGGCCCCACGGATTTTTACCTGCCCAGGTAACAGCGGCACTGGGCTGCCGAGGAGGACACCGGTTCACCGCCGGCATCGGCCCGGGGCGGGAGGGTGCGGGATGGGGCGAGGCCGGCGCCTTCGGGTGTAAATCGGGCGGAACCGGCATCTCGAGGTGCCGGTCGTGGGGCGGCGAGAACGGTGGAGGAGCAGAGCCCGCAGCTGGGTGTTCTGTCAAGTTTTAGGTGGGTGCTTATTTTTTTGGGCTAATGTGCCAGCAGCAAACTTGATCCTACTTCTCTGCCTCGCGGATCGAGGCCAGACAGAGCTCCCCGCCAGCAGGAGAGGGATGGAGCCTGGCTCGGAACGCGGGATGGGTGCGTGCGGGCAGCAGGATCGGTGCTGGAGGAGAGGAGGGGTGCTGCTGGAGGAGGGGACAGGTGCTGCTGGAGGGCTCGGCTCACCAGTGCCGGGACTTTAGCTGGGTCTCAGGCGCCTGGTGGAGCCGGGCATTGGTGTCTGGGCGAGGGCGAGAAGGAAGCGGCAAATGCGGAGACCGCTGCTGTGCTTCATAACTTGGATTGTGGCATTTCGGGATTGCAGCACGCTCTGGAGGGTGTCTGGACGGTGTGGGACTGTACCCGTGTCGGCCCAGTGCTCTGGGGCCAGCAGCCAGGGTTTCTGGGCGAGCTGTGTGGGGCCTTGGACCGTCATGATGCCAAAGCAGCAGCAAGGTGTCAACCCCCCTGTAGCCTGGGGGCAGCCCCCCCCACCTTCCAGAGGGAACACGTGGCTGCTTTGCCATTTCTCTCCCTGCATTGAGCTGTTTTATCACCCCTCCCCAAGCAAGAACAGTATCCTGAGCTCTGCAGCAGCTCACAAGGGAAATGCAGCTGCCCCGGCCCTCGGCAGGGGGATGCCGCGGCAGGTGGGGGATGCTCTGCACCCTGAGCCAGGGCTCTGCCCAGCCTCGAGGTCTCCACAGGGAAAAAGCTAGCCATCCCTGTGCTGCCGGCGGTGGGGAGTGGTGCCGGTCCCCTCCTAATCCCTCAGGTTTGACTTCCCAGGAAGGGATTTGAAAGGCAAGCCTGGGGACAACAGAGCATCCCTGTGAAACGGTTGCAGGGAAGAGCTTAGTTAACAAAAAATATATAATAAATCCCTTCCTTGAGCACCTTCACTTGCTTACTCGGGAAGGGCTGGTGCCGTTGTGCTAATAGAGGGGTACCAACCTGCTTTAGCTCTGTGCCGAGCACTGCAGTCAGTTCATGTCTCTCTGGCTGCTTAGAGCTCGTTAGAAAAGGATGTCTTTGGGGACAAAGCTTTGAAAGAAATGGAAAATGGGAAATTCTTTCTAGTTTTTGAAAGAAATGGAGAGTTTTTAAAAAGGATATTTACCCTTCTGCAGAGGAAGTTGGTCCTGAAAACTTCTGTCTTTTGTTATTAAAAAAAGCCACCAGGAAACGGGGGAAGAAATGGAGCCACCTACTTAGGCACGGTAGTTTTTCAGGACATAAAATGGGGTTTTTTGGGGTAGATCTCCATAACATTGCACTATTAAGATGTCAGTGTGGATTTCCAGAGCTAAACAGTTGAGCTCAGTCCACACATGACACGAGTTTAGCATGTTCTCAGCTAAGATATTGCTGAGTGTTTGTGCCTCGCATAGAGGTTTCTGTCTGAGGAGGGAGGCTGGGGACGTGGTGGATGTCCCAGCCCCAGCCCAGCCTCCCTGTTGTTTTGGGTTAGTGACTCAATTGCATTTAGAAAAAGACCCCTCCCGCTGTTACCCCAAGGGCAGACCGTGCGACCCTTGCAGAGGGGGCCCCCAGCCACACCAGGCTAGCGTGGCTGCTGTTTCATGCTATAATGTGCTGCGGTTTCCAGCTTTCCTATAAAAATTCAAGCCTGGGCAGTTTTTTTTTCGGGGGGGGGGGGGGGGAAGTGATCGCTCCTACAGTGCCTGAGTCTGTGAGCATCTGAGGTGAGCTGGAAGATGGTACCCAAACACCAAGTGACCGTCCATCTGAGGCAAATCCAGCTCTTTGTTGTGTGTGTTGAGTGGTGTTTGGGGCTGTGTAAGTTTTGGAGAGGGGCTGGGGGGGCTCTGGTGGGCTCGGTGGGGAGATTTCAGGTGCAGCGCTGAAGATGTGTCCCTGGGCTTGGGGTTCGGGCATTGCAGTCTGTGGAATCACATCAGCGCACCATGATCCGTGATCTCCTGGCGCAGGTCCCAGGAAGCAGGGGGGTGCCGACTCGGTGCGTGTTGGAATTCAGTGTTGGGTGTTTGCAGGGGATCCCAAACCCCCTTTGCATAGCGGGAAATAGCCGGCTTGGATAAATCCCCTTCAGCATCACATGATGTCTTTGCTGGGATCTGTCTCGGAAGAGCAGCTTCCGTTTAGGATGGATCTTGCGTACGACTCGCCTGGGAAAACCCCTTCAGAGAGAAAGGTAATCGAGCTTTCCTGCTGCAGGAATTGATTCCTGGGGAAAGGCATCATCTAAACCCTGCAGTGACCCAGAAATCGGGCTGCTCCTCCTGCATGTGGCCGTGGCAGAGCCGTGGGTGCAGAGCAACCCTCGGGTGAGGCTGAGGAAAGCCATGGGAGGCAAAGATGACATTTAAACTGGCAAAGAGATTAGAAAAGCAGCAAAGGGCTAAAGGGCTCCTGGAGGGGAAGTGGCCATGCAAGGGGCATTTGAAAATGTCACCCATTAAATACTCCCAAGGTAAATCATGTGGCTCTGTGTCTCGGCGTGGCCACTCTCCTGGTTCCCGAGGGGTTTTCAGTCCCTTCTGGAGCGATTCTGTTGGCGGCTGAAACGCTTCAGTGCACGTTTGCTTGGTGCCTGGCAGAGGAGCCAAGGCCAGGAGCTGTGGAGGGGTAGCAGTGATTTAGCATCCCTGCTAAAAAAATCAAGAGGCGGCTCTTTTTTTTTTTTATTCTCCCCCTTTGTCCTAACTCAGTGTCTCACGCCTTGCAGGCTGTCCCACTGGCAGGGAGCGTTTGCCATGGACAACGGTCACATAAGCAGATACCGCTTAAGCGGTGAGTACTGCGGAGCGAGCCGGGGCAGGGGTCTGGGGGCATGGGGCTGAGGGAATGCTGACTGCAGGAGGAACCCTTCGCTGCACACACACACAGGGTTTGGTTTCCTAACACAGGGCTAAAGCCCTGGAACACACCAAGCTTTCTAGGTTAGGTGCTCAGCCCCAGGAGATGGGCAGGTGCGGGCAGGAGGCGGGTTCCAGCTCAGCTGGGCTCTGTACCTGCAGTTATTCAGCAGCAGGTGCAATAAAGGGCTATTTCGCCCCCCGTTTGCCCCCCTGCTGCAGCAGGAGCACGTGAGCTCCTGGAGCTGGATGGTTTTTAGTGCCCAAGGAAGCCATGCCGCTTCCCCCAGCACCCTTAGCCTGGGATGCGGGGATAAATCCTAGCCCTTTGCAGACCATGAGGGGATTGGGTTGGGGTGGAGGCAGCAGGATCTGGCTTGTACCCCAAGGCTTTCACCCTCGAGATCCCTCTGTGCTGCTTGTGGCCCTCTGGAGGGATCAAAATTTAGGCACTTTGGATGCAAATAGTTGGTTCCTTCTGATACATCCCTGTGCAGGCTCCTGCTGGAGGAGGTTTGGGGACGGGGGGAGCTGCGGGTTGTCCCTCTGCTCGGATGTGATGTGGGAGTCAGCCGGGCTTGGGCTTTTTCTGGCTCTGAAGCTGCTGCTGAAGGAGGGAGCGCCACAGCGTGACGCGGGAGGACTCCCTGGCAGCACTCTGTAATGAGAAACCTTTTTTTTTTTTTCCTTCCCCCCTTTTTTTGTGTTACACTGAGTGATTGGTGTTGGTTCAGTCGCTGGTGTGATGGAGGCTGGTGCAATGCAGCAACAACTGCTCAGTGTACCATCGCAGGGCTGCTGTGTCCTCTCGCTCTGCAGCCGCAAGCCTGGGCTTTCTCTTCCCTGGATCACATTAGCAGCAGTTGTGGTGGTGTTTTTTTTTCCCCTGTTTACAAAAGCTTTTTGTTAGGTTTGCTTTTTGGTTGTGTTTTTTTTTTGTTTGCTTTGTTTTGTTTTGTTTTTAATCTATTTCTGGATTTTCTTGGCATCCCCAGCCCGTGGGAAGCCAGGCAGCGGTGAGGGTTTCCCTGTGGTGGAAAGGGTGATGCAGATGTGCACTGAGCACATCTGTAAGCAGGACAGATCCGTAGCTGGTGAGAGGCCCCCCTGGCACCCCTGGGGCGATGCAGCCATTCCCTGATTTTCCTTGTTTGCTGGGGATCTGGGCTGAAATACGTGTGCACTTCACCTCCCAGGAAAGCGAAACAAGGACTCTGATTTGATTTGTTTTTATTAATATTTTTTGGCATGCAAAGCTGCTGTCTGACACAATTTGCAACCCGCCCAAGCAGGACGCTGGTTTATCCCCTCCCTCCACCCTTGGCCGACCCCATCCTCATAGCTCAGAGCTGGTTTTCTGGCACGGAAGCAGCAGAGGGCGAAGCCTCTGCCCCAGGGTTGCGGTGGCTCACGGTGCCTCCTGTCCCCTCGCAGTCACCACGAGCCCGCCTCGGTGGGAGATCGGCATCTATGCCACCGGCGCCTTGGTGCTGCTGGGGGTAGCTGCCGTCAACCTCTGGAAGCTCTGGCGCTCTGGCAGCTACCCGGCACCTTCCCCCTTCCCCAACTACGACTACCGGTACCTGGAGCAAAAGTACGGGGCGGCATATTCGGACATCAAACACAAGGTAAAAGGGCAGAAAGTTTTGCTTGCCTCCTTCCCCTTTGTGACACCGAGGGGCAAAGGATGGGCTGCACCCTCTCGCGGCGGGGGAGGGCCCGGGGCAGTGACCTGGTGCTGCAGGGGGTGTGCGGGGATCGGTGCGGAGCTGGGGAGCGGTGCTGGGGGGCTGCGGGAGGCGCAGGGCTTGCTGCTGCGGCAGCTTGAGGCCACGCAGGGGCTGTAAGGTGTCCAAAAAAGCGCCGGTGAATCCCAGCTGTCCCCGGCTTCGTAGGAAGGGATGGGATATGGGATCGCATTGCCTGGTTTTCCTTTCCCTGTCCGCAGCGAGGGGTGGGCCCGGGCTCTCAGAGGGCGCTGGATAAGACGTCGCCCACCCGCAAGAGCAGCCTGCGGGCAGACGACACCTACGAGAGCATCAACGAGCTGGGGAGCCTGGAGCTGATGAGCAAAGACCTGGGCTTGGCCCCCTATGGCCCCCTGAAGAAATCCATCTCGGCTGACTCGCTCAGCTCCATCTCCTCCATCGGGAACAACTTTGGGCAGGATTTCACGGTGGGGCAGGTGGAGGTCTCCATGCAGTACGATGGGAAGGCGGCCACCTTGCACGTGACGCTGCTGCAGGGCAAGGACCTGCTGGAGAAGGAGGACGCTCGCTTCGAGTCCTGCTTCATGCGCATCAGCCTCCTCCCGGCTGAGCAGATCGTCGGCATCTCCCGGGTGAGCCGCTCGCCCCTTCGGCACGGACCCCCCGTGCCCCACCGGCACAGACCCCCATGCCCCACGTGCCTGCCACAGCTTTCGCAGCACCCCTCAGCCGAGCTGCCCCAGACAGTGGTGGGGCCTCGGGAGTAGGGGGGTCCGGACACCCTGGGGCTGGGGCGGTTGGCACGGGAATTTTGGAGCCCTGCTCAGGGGGATTTCAGCATTCTGTGGGGTAGGGGGGTCCCAGGTGGGTTTGTGCATCAGTGACCCGGCGGAGGCAGAAATTTCTCCCTCCTGATTGGGATGTGTGATGACTTTGTTGTCCCCATGCGTGGCTTGCAGCGAGTTATTCTGCCTGACCTCCCCTGCTCTGGCAGCTGGGGGTGCTGCAGAAGGTGGAGGACATGGTCTGGGGGGGTGGGGTGGGGAGAGACGGCGTTTTGGGTGCGCGCTGCTGGTGTCATGCCGTGTCCCCGCGCACTCGGTTCACCCTGACGAAGCCCGAGCGTGGCAGCCGTGGCGCTTTCCCTCCCCGTGCGGGATGCGGTGGGTGAAGAGCTGGGTGGCTGCAGCAGCAGAGCCAGAACCAGGGGTGGTTTTGGGGTGAAGCCTCCCTTTTTTATATGCCCCAAAACTGCTCTCGGAAAGTAGGAGCCTCAGTATTCTTTCAGGAGCTGCTTTGTGCAAAGCTCAGGGTCAGCCAGTTTGACTTAATCAGGATATTCTGGAAAGGAGCAGAAAGCTTCATCCCACTAAAGGAGCCTTTCCAGAGGGGTGGAGGTGCCATTCCAGCACGCACAAACCCACTGCCTTTGAAATATTTTCACAGTGCCCTTTTAAGACCATTTTTTCCATCCGAAGATCAGGCTCTTTATTTATACCCTGGAGATATTTATTATTTAGCATCATTATTTATAATTCACCAGCGCTACTTACCCTCTTTTTGCTGTCCTGAGACAAGTCACAAAGACACATTCGGTTCTTTTCCTTTAATGCTTTGCGGTACTTTACGGTTTGGGTTTTTTTAAAATAGCAGCTAACGTTTCTGTTGTGCCTTTCAACCAGAGATCCCAAAATACCGTGTCGGCTGCAGACAGTCAGTCACCAGTGCTCTAAAGCAGGCAGCTGCAAATCTGCTTTTCCTGTAGAGGTACTTCAGTTCCCCCAGGGACCTGGGAAGTCAGTGGTATCCGATGGGAGAGCAGGGGACTGCTGCGCTGGGAAGGGGGTGATGGAAGGTACCTCGTGAGCTGCTTAGTGTCCTTCATCCCAGGGATGGAGCGCATCTAGATGAAGAGAGACAGATGTCAGAAAGTCCTTGGGAGGAGATGACCCATCTCCCCACTGCTGCTGAGGAGTCTGGGTGGCTCTTGGGGTGATGAAGCCCAGTGGGTTCAGGGCTGAGCCCCCCGGTCCTGCAGTGGGATCCCTTTTCCACCACAGCACCCAGCTTTGGATGGGTCCCGGGGAGCTGGTGGCTCCGCTCTGCTCTGCGCCATCCAAAGCTGCGCCTTTCCATCCCCTGGGAGCACTGGGCCTCCTTTTAGGACAAAACCTCCTGACTTGTGGGTGGTACCTTGGATGCCGAAATAAATGGGGCTGGAGTAGGGGGAAAATGGTCTCTAAAGCCATGATTTCAGAGCAGTTGCCCCCACCAGCTCTTTGGGACCAGGTAGCAACCAGCACCCTGCAGGATGGGGCCCTGGGGAGTTGCTGCTGCGTTTGCTCTGAGTAAACACCGTGACATAGAGATGATGTCTGGCAAAAAACGTCGTCTCTGTATGGCACGTTTAGGGGTTGCGAAGCCCATCAGCTCCAGCTTGGAGAGGGGCTGGGGGCTACACCCCTCAGCCAAATCCTGTAGCCTGGAGTGGCCAAGCCAGCCACATATCCAAGCTCCCAGGGTGCTGGGATGCCCAGCTCTTGCATCTGAGAGCACCAGACCAGCCTTAATTTTTTAATTGAAATAATTAATGGGCAATGGGGCAAGTCACAGCCCCTGTTTTCTACTCCAATACCTAAGCAGCTCCTGTGGTCAGATGGGAAATAACTTTTGTCCCCATTGGGGCTGGGAGCCTTCAGCTCCTTTGGGCTGGGGGATGCTCTGCCCTTGCCACCCCAAAGCCACACGTTGTTCACAGTTCGGAGAGAAATGGGGTAGTTCTTGGATGCAGCCCCAAAACCTGGTGGGTATCAAGGCAACCCCCCCCCCCCCCCCCATCCCTGCGGCAGATTCAGCGGAGCGCCTACGCTGTGGCCTTTGACGAGCGCTTCTCCATCCCACTGGACCCAGCAGCGCTGGAGGAGAACAGTCTGCGTTTCTCCGTCTTCGGCATCGATGAGGATGAGAGGAACGTCAGCACCGGCGTGGCTGAACTCAAGCTCTCTGACCTGGACCTGGCCACGCGGCCCTTCAATGCCTGGCTCTACCTGCAGGACATGAACAAGGTGAGCAGGGGGGTATTGTCCATCTTCCACCCAGGTTTTTTGAGGGTTTCTCCTCCCTGTCGGGCTGGGGTCAATGGGTGATGGGATGTTGTGTCCTGCAGGCAGTGGACACGGTGGGGGAGATCCTGCTGTCCCTGAGCTACCTGCCCACGGCAGAGCGCTTGACAGTGGTGGTGGTCAAAGCCAAGAACCTCGTGTGGACCAACGGCAAAGTGACTGCAGGTGAGTGGCGGGTGCTGGGTGGGTGCAGGGGTCCCTCTGTTTTGTGTGGGCTGGAGGTGGCTTTCATTCATGTTCATCCTGCTACGCTACATGGGTATCTTTGGAGTGACTCCCATTGAGGACAGACCCGACCAGGAAGGTCCACCAGAGGGTTTCTCCGACTTGGTCCAGCTCGCAGGGGAAACACGTTACTGACCCTGGGGTTTTTCTCTCCCTGAGCAGATCCCTTCGTCAAGGTGTACCTGCTGCAGGACGGGAGGAAGATCAGCAAGAAGAAGACGGCAGTGAAGAGAGATGATACCAACCCCGTATTCAATGAGGCCATGATTTTCTCGGTGCCAGCCATCGTGCTCCAGGTTTGTCCTGGCTCAAGGGGGCAAGTCCCAGCCTGGGGGGACACATCCCATCGCTCCAGATCCCCAAATCCCTGCGCTAGTGAGGACTTCCTGGGGTGTGAGGGGTTCTGGGGCAATCGTAGGAGCTGTGGGTTGGGGGCCATATATGTGCATATATGGTTCAGGGCAATGTATACATGGGGTAGGGGTGCAGGGAGATGTGTATGTATGGGGGATGTATATGTATGGGGTATGGCCGTTGGTGGGTTGTATGTGTGGGTTGAGGGATATAGGGGGATGCATGTGTATAGGGTATGACTCTGTAAGTGGATGGGTGCATATGCGGGTTTAGGGGACGTGGGGAAAGTAGGGGGATGTGTAAGTTTGGGGGGCATAGGAGGATGTATATATACAGGGCATGGCTGTGTAAGGGGATAAGCATATATAGTCTCCAGGTCTGGGGGGTGGGTATGGGGGATGTGTCTGACGGGTGGGGTGTAGAGGGATGGGTATGTGTGGGGTGTAGCTGTGCTGGTGGATGTGTATTTCTGGGGTGGGGGATGTAGGGGAGGTGTACGTAGGGGTGAGTGTTGGGGGGTACGTCTGTGTGCGCGTGGCTGGCTGGGGTGGGTGCGGGGGGGGTGGGTGCATGGCGGGGGGCAGCGCTAGCCATGCACTGACTGCTCTGTGCTGAGCCCTGCTGATGGCCTTGTGCTCCCTGACAGGAGCTGTCCCTGCGGGTGACGGTGGCAGAGTGTGGCGAGGACGGCCGTGCCGACAACACGGGCCACGTCCTCATCGGCCCGGCGGCCAGCGGGATGGGCATCACGCACTGGAACCAGATGCTGGCCACGCTGAGGAAGCCTGTCTCCATGTGGCACCCGCTCCGGCGGAACTAGGTGCTGGCGGGGGAGCCCGTCGTGCCCCCGGGATCCTGCACCCCAACACCGGCTCTGCCCTGGGGACAGCGGGCAGAGGGGGGCTCTGCCTGGCCGGTGGCTCGGCCGGGGGCTGCCACAGTGGGGCAGGGGCTGAGCGGGACTTGGCAGAGCTAAAGGCAGAGGGGCCGGGGCGCCTTGCTGCTGAAACACCGAGGGGACGGAGCGACTCCTTGGCTGTGTCTCTCCCCATGGGGGTCGCCCTCACGTGCGCTGGGGGCCAAGAACAGACGTGCTGAGGAAGGAGCCCCCACTTCAGATGGACCCAAACCACTGCCCGGCCGCCAGCCGGGCTCCCAAGCCTCTCATGTGCTCCCCAGCGGCCCCCGAATCGGTGGTGCCCTTGAACGTGGACCCCAAGGGCTGCCCGGGGGTGGGTGGATTTCTTTGGAAGGTGGTTTTTGGTCAAAAGAGGAGGGAAAATGGAGGGGGGGTTGATAAAGTGCCAGCATGGCGTGGTTTCTTTTGGCACGTGTGGATTTTCTGTTGGATTTCAGAGGGATTTGTGTGTGCTGCAGCAGGGCTGAAATGTTTCCAGTGAGAATGGAAAAAGGGAGAAGTAACAGCGGAAAAAGCAATTGTTGTTCCACCTTTTCTTCGAGCAGAGGAGATCTCTGCCCATCTCTGCTGGCTGCAGAGGAGTGGCTGGACTTGATAAGTGGTTTTTCAACCACTTTGGTTTGAGGTCAGATCCACGCTGAGCCACCCCCTAAAGGTCCAGCGTGATGGGGGTCAGCCCAGCCCCTTTTCCCAGCCAGACTAACCCTCGGGGCTGCTCGAAACGGCACCGCAAACTCCTGCTCTTCCGTGCATACCTTGCACTGAGGGTTCTATCTTACAGCCCCTTGTCCTGGAGTCGTGCTTTGGCGTGCTCCTCCCAAAGCTCACTCTTTCTGTCTGAAGCCTGGGTGCAGAGGGGAACACTCTGGTCCTGTGACCAAAGGCAGGCAGGAGAGACTCCAAATTTCCTAATTTTTAAGCCCAACTCCTGTTTCAGGGGGAAGGAAGGGGAAAAATCTGTTTGAATCCTGTCTGCTCATGGGCTGCCGGCCCAAACAATGACCAGCCCCTGGGCGAAGTTCGGGGTTTGTTAGGAGCTGATGCCGACTCTTTTCTGGAGGGTGACAGATGGAGGGCTGTGATGGAGCTCCTCCGTGGCACGGGCTGGTGGGCAGAGGATACCCTGGGGACACAGCCCTCGCTTGCACTGCAGCCTCAGCTCTTCTCTGCCTGCAGCACGCTGGCGGCAAGCCTGGCCGGGAAATCTGGGGGTGTCTGGGGCTGTTCGCCAGGAAGCCAAGTGCCACAGGTGAGCATGGTCAGGGATGTGGCTGCTTGAATGATTTGAGCAGGGGAAAAAAAAAAAAAAGTGTGAATGAGCCATTTATCCCTGATTGAAGATAACACCGTGGTGGTACCCTGAGCTGGCAGTGGTTTTCCTTTCTTTCATCTGTTTTCTCTATGACCTTCAGTCTGGGACAAGGCTGCGATTCCTCTGTTGCACCTTCCCCCCCCCGCAGCCCCTCGCAGGCACCGCACTGGCTCTTTCCCCCGTATACACGCAGCACCACTTGCTGATGCACAGATTTTCTTCTCCCACACTGTCTCTTCCTCCTCCCCACCTTTCCCTCCAGGAGCCCTGATGTCCCATCTGCTGCCAGGCGAGCTGGTGCCATCCCTCCGTGGGCTGACGCACAGCCGGCTCTGAGGATGGCGGCACGAGCCAAGGCGATGCTCAGAGCCGTGGTAGCTGCAGCCAGGCTGGGTATGCCCGGGACTGGGGCTGCAAGCGGAGGGGTTTTTTATAAAGGATATAGTTTATTGAAGGAGAAGGAAGGTTTTTTTGGAAGGTGATCACAGCCAGTAGTAACAGGCACTGAGGTCTGGGGGAAAATTTTGCACGTTAGCTACCTCAGCTAATGAGGGAAGAGAGAGACGTAGAAATGCCTGGCTATCTTGCAGCCCCTGCAAGCTGCTGAGCCTTTGGTCAGGATAAGAGCAGTGCCTTCCCCTGGTGCTGAAATCACCGGTGGGCAAGAGCTGTGATGGTCAGCCCCAAAATAATGGGGCACATGTGGTTTGGTGCTTTTTATTGTGCCTCTCTCCAGCCATTCCTCTGTGGGGGCATCTCAGCACCTTCTCCTGCATGCTGGGGGCCTGACCCTGGGAACAGAAAGTGGCTGCTTGAGCAGTTCATTAGGGGATGGTGGATGCTGCACGATGCATCAGTACCCGCTTGGAGCCACTGAGGAGGGCAGGGGGCTCTGGGTGGGTGGAGAGATGCTTTGGAGATGAGGATCAACAGGCAGAAAACAATGTGGACTGCAGGAGCAGGGAAGAAGTCTGGGAGGGAGAGGTGACGCCGAATGGAGGCTCCCTCCTGCCTGGGAGGGCTGCACAAAGCTCGCATGGCCGTACCCAGCCTTCGCCGCTGTGTGCTCATGGATGTTGGCCTCCAAGGAGCTTTGCAGGAAGGGCAGGAGAGGGGGGAAAGCCCGCCTGGCCTCAGCAGGTGTGGGAAGTGCCGGGGAAGGGAGCAGCACAGAGCCGCCGCCGAGGGGATGGTGAGCGGAGACCGCCTGTGGCAGCTTGCCCGGAGCAGCGGGCTGGTGCTTCGGAGCAGCTCGCCGTGGTGCCGGTAAGGTCACGACTTGAGGCCTCTCCATCCCCACACAGCCCTGGAGCAGGGTTAAACCCTGCATGGGCCACATCCTGCAGTGGGGCTGTGCCTGAACGTGGGAGCCCCTCTGCATGGCGGGGAGGGGATGCAGCCGGGCTCCACCTGCTCCCGAAGGGCAGCCAGAGGCTTGGGGTCCCGCTGGCTGCTGTGTGGACACGCCAGTCCACTCCAGCTCTGGGCTGGGAGCATTGCTGGGCTGGGAAAAGAGAGCTGGAGGCACCCGTTTCCTCAGCTGTCCTCCCTGGAGGCCAGGGGCACCTGCGGTTTTCAGTTCCTCTCGTGTTCCTGCTCAGGCAGCAGGGAAAAATCACAGTGACAGCCGATTGCTTTACGTGTTTTAATATCCGTCTTTACTGGCATTTTCCAGCCTCTCTGTATATGTCCATTACTTTGTCAGTAAGGATAACCAGGACACACAAAACTGCTCTCCTTCCTCTGTCTCAGCTCTGCGGTTTAGGGAAGCCCAGCAACTCTTTATTGGGGCACGCTGGCTCCAAGCTGTCTACCACCCAAAAATAAGAGCTCACGCTTTCCTCTGGGGCTCAGCACAGCCCCGGAGCTTTAATGGCACCTTTGGTTTATGTAGTCTGACCTGTGATTTCAAGGTTAACAAAGAAGTATGCAGGTCCTTCATTTCTCCTTGTCTTTCTTTTTGCCCTTTCTCTGGCCGGTCAGTTCACTGAGCTTCTTGTCCAGGCGCCGCTGGAGCTGGGCTCTCTTGGCTGGGTCCAGGGACTTGTCTTTGGAGCCGCTCCCAGGATAGAGAACCCCTTCCCTGCTGATCCTCTGCCGTGCCTGCGCCTTGGCCTTCTCCCCACAGCCATGAACCTGGTGGAGAGAGAACAGGGGCACTGATCGCATGCATAGGAATTGGGCAATTTTATTCCCAGAGCCTGGAATTCCTCTTCCACCTGCTTCACACCTCCCTAAAACGGTCTCTCATTTTTTATAGCTCCTCTAACAAAAACCAAAACATAGAAGTAATTTTTCTCCTGGAATCTGCACAGCAGGTAAATCATTCTTTTGGATGGTTTAAGTGCCTCCTTCCAAAACTTTAAACATCTGGGGAAAACCTCACACTTGCCATGTGAACAGCTGGATCTTTTACGGTTTTCACAGGAGAGCTAGAAATAAAACTGAGCTCCTGATGATGTTCTCTGCTAATACAGTATGACTTGGGGGGAAAAAGGAGTGAAACGGGAAAGGTAACTTGGGAAATAAGAGACCTTTTTAGCCATATATCTGCTTCTTTAATGTAATTAGATCTGTCTTCTGTACTGGAATGAAAAAAAAGCTTCATAATCCTAATTTTGTGCATGCAAACCTTTTCTAAAACCAGTCTGCGCTGAAGCCCAGGCTGCATTTAAGGTGTATTAACCAAAGTTCAATACCACCCTGAATCATTTCCACCAGGTCTACATCTGACAGCCTAAAAATTTACCCCTTCTGCTTGGTCTGTCCCAGAGTCATTTGCTGTTTTCACAAACATAAGCTGACCTGAGGATCCCAGCCCATTCTCCCAAGGCCGTGATAAACCTTCCTGTCCCTGTTAGCGCTGCCGGAGCAGGCTGTCGATGGCCGGGAATAGCCGCGCGCAGCACCTGGCACACGGCTCCTTGCCAGGACCAAGATTCCTGAGCCTGCTGGCCAACTGAGCCAGCCGTAGCCAACACACCCTCCAGTTAACTTTGAAACGGGCAGTATCAGTAGGTGCTGGAGCACAGGTTGAACATCGTTCTGTGGGCTCCACTGTGCCGTACTGGATGGGGAGGGGTTCAGCAGCTGGGGGCTGCTAAAGGGGTGACATGAGCTCTTGCTGAACTGGGACCCTCCATACACAGAGGCTCCAGCCCCTTTGAGATGGCTCCAGGTATGCGCTAGCTCCTCTCAGGGCCAGGCATGGGTAGGAGGTCCCAGGCTATTTCACATCAAAACCTGATAACGTCTGGAGAAAGGGCTGAACTTGAAAAAGCAAGAAACATTCATTGACACGGATTGCATCTTTCCAATTGTTTCTTGCTGGAGTCCTTATCACAAATCAGCAGGGAGAGGTGATTCTGCAGGAAAATTTATATCCCAACTGGATTGTGAATGACTGTAAATACAACTATTCTTTGCCATGGAAACAGATAGCACTCGACAAGGGGAAAATCTATGCTGAGGATTTATAGGTTAGCTTGCTAAATGTTGTTAAGCTCTGGGAGGCTCCACACGGTGAAAAGCTACGCCTGGGTGATGCAGGATAAGAGACGAGGGGCACAGGAGGCTGTGGCTGAACAGAAAATCATCACCTCTCAGCCCACATACTTGTCACAGCCACCACCCAGCCATGTCGGCTCTGCCCACAGCACTGGAACGGTGAGGGCAGCTTACCATGAAACCACACTGCCAACCCTGAAGGCTTAAACCGACCTGCCTGCCTGCACACCTGAACAGAAAGACGAAGCCTGACACCAGTTTAACCCTGTTTCCTTCCTTCCCAGATCTGGGGAGGAAAGGGCTGTCAAGCAGCTATGGAAGAACAGCAAGGAAGAAGCTGTTGGTTCAGTGGCCATCCCCCACGGAGGTGCAGGACATTACGGGGCTGCACAGATGCCTGCTCGAGAGTCCTCCAGCACAAGAATGAATAGGGGAGGTTGAGGGTCTGCTGTCACTCAGGTATGGATGGGAGCTAAAGCTGAGGCTGCACAGTGTGGAGCAACTCGGTTCCAGGCCAGTAAGGCACTTAAGGAAATGCCTAATTGCTATCAAGGCACGCAGCGCTGCTCCGTGCAGGCTCAGGCCTTGACTTGTCCCCAGGCTGCAGAGGGAATCTGCAAAGAGCTAGGAGCTGGGTCCAGGCTCCCTCAAGTCACTGCCTTGAGCTCACGCCTCTTTCATTTCTCCTCTCTGCCTTGCTTTATCTGCGTGACCTGAGAGTGTAAATGCCAGAGAATGGTAAAGAAGGGCACAAAGCAAGAGAGGAAAAAAGAAAAAGCTCTCGGGAGGAGGTGTGCAGAGCCCAGGAGTTAATGCCTGGCACCCCTTTCTACCTGTAGCTCTAGCAAAAGCTCGACAAAGAGGTTTCCACTTCAAACTCCTTGCAAGGAAATCCTGTCTGGAGGGCTCGACGGGGAAAATTCCCACATTAAACCCATGCTGCTTGGGTCCTGCTCCCCTCCAGCCCCCTCAGTGCTCAACCCGCTGGGCAGGCTGCCTGGCCCCATACGTACCTCCGGGATGTGATGGCTGAGGCAGTAGCGTCTGTTGCAGTGGAGGCAAAGCTGTCCCAGGGTTGTAACGCTGGCTTTGCAGCAGGGGAAGCCACATGTGTTGTCAGCTTTAATGGCAGCAGAGATCAGAGCGTCGATATCTTCTTCTGCCACACCGTCTGCTCTACTCTTAGCTGCTGCCTTTCCTGGGGAGAAGACAGGGGAAGAGACCTGGCCATTTAACCACCTGCTTAGAAGCTGAAAACAAACCCAAGCAGCCTGCAGCTACAGCCTGGGCTAGCGAGAAGCAGCCCTGGTCCGGGGAGTCACTGTTTGCAGCGACTGGGATTTCAGGGGGCTGGAGAAGAGGAAGAGACCATCCTCTGGCAGACAGGATGGCAGCTTCTAGCTGTTTTCCCCTGCCTCTGCATTTAGGAGGCAGCCACATCCTTCAGTGTGGACCAGGTACTCCTCTTCCTCTCCCTACATTCAGGAGCTTCCAATCTAACTCCTAAGCCTCTCTTCCTGGGAAAGGGTCCCCAGTGTTCTTCTTTTGACTTAAGAAATGTGCCTCCAGGCATTCAAAACCCCTCTGCCCCAGAAGCCGCAGCCAACTGATGCACGTTCCTGCCAGTTCTCACATCTCTGCAGTGACAAGCATCAAGAGCTTTCCAAAAGCCACGTCCCATGCTCCACACACATGTACAAAAAATCCTCAAGGCCTGGAGGCAAAACCACAGCAATTAAACAGCACGATCCATTCAAGGAAGTGCTGGTTATATGAAGAGAGTGACCTACCTTTGGCTTCGCATTTGTCTTTTTTCCTGCTGCTGCCCTGAAGGCAGGCACTGGGCTCCTGAGCCTTCCTCGTTGCCTCCTCCTGCCTGGCTTTCTCTCTCTGAACCCTCTCCAAGTGCAGGCTTTTCAGGTCCACTTTCCCTGAGCCCTTGCTGCTTCCTCCTGGCTCAGGGGGGACAGGAGTTTCCCTGCTGGGATGTTGCGGCTGAGGAAGGGGGAGCTGCTTGCTGGGGGGGGCGGCTGCAGGTAGCAAAGGCTTGGCAGGCTCTTTCTTGCAAACGCTGATGTACCGGTCCCTCCCTTCCCCGGTGCTCACGTGCTGCAGCCCGTACTCCTCTGCCATTAGGTGAACCAGCATCCGATCGTGAGAACTGAGCGATGGGGGGAAGTCCAAACGCATCTCGCTGCTCTCCAGGAAGGCCACCAGCATAGCCTTGAATCTGCTGGCACTGTCTTTTGTCCCTGGGCTCTCTCTCTCAGGACCGCTTGTGTTTGGGCAGAAACGTGCTTCTGGCTTCTGACACGTTGGTTTGGTTCCTGCTGCTTTGGGTTTCCTCCCTGGAGGCAGCTGTGGTTTGGGGCCAGGTGCTGCAGAAAGCTTTGCACCTTGCTGCCGCTCGCTGCGGCCCTCCTGGGTGTAATTTTCAGGCACGAGGTCATCGAGGTACTCGAAGGCTGTCCGTACCTCCCCGTGCTGGCTGAAATAATCCACCAGCCGCTTCAGAAAGGCTTGGTTGCTGACAGTGCGGGTGTCACAGATGACAGCCACGTGGCGCCGGGCGCGGGTCACCGCTACGTTTATCCGCCGGTCTTCTGCAAGAAAGCCCACCTCACCTGCGAGAAAGAAACGAAACAGGTGCAGGACTGTCAGTGGGTGCAGGGTTGGCTCCAGGTTTAGATTTGGCCCAAATGTTTGAAGGGTTGCTTGGCTGGAGGGTGGGAGTCAGTTTCCTGGGCTTTGGTCCCTGACTCACGCTGTTACCTTCACCTTTCTAGCTCTGTTTTACCACCTGCAAGCCAGAGCTAGGGCTCCTCACCCAGCTCCTGGGGTCGGGAGGAGGACGTATGGCACGTGGAGAGAAGTAGTACTTTCTGGGTGGCCCCCAACACAAGGTCGAGCTGGGACCTGGGAGCAAAAGCAATATGGAACAATGTGGAAAAGGCTCACCTTGCGACAGAAGACGAAGTGCAAGTAAAGAAATACACCCTGTCCTATACAACTGCCCTGACCCGCCCCCCAGCTCGTCAGGTTTAAGGTAACAGCCATTTAGGCAACTCTGCAAGGTTTGCTTCTGCTCTCTGGCTATTTTCTCAAAGAAAAGCAGTAAGAGCTAGCAAGTGCCAAGATGACTCAGTGAAGATCAGCTAGCGAGAAGGGTAGTGTGGGCGGCTTTTGAGTTTCCAGCTCCTGGGGATAAAGAGGAGGCCAGTCGGGAAGAAATTAATGTCTCTGCTGGTGTGGTGACCAGCCTGGCTCTGTTTCTGCCTTGTCTTGCCGTGGCTGAGCAGTCTGGTTTGCACTGCTTTTGAGGAACAGGGTGTGGGTGATCCCCTCTTTGTGCTCTGCAGCTTAGAGAACTTTCTAGTTTCTCTGATGTGGTTTCACCTGGCTGCAGGAGGCAAGCCTAACTTCTGTGATCCAGCAAGAGTGTTTCCTGCTGGATTGGGAAGGGCTGCAGAGGGACAGGCACTGCTGGTCAGGGTCCCTGGCCTCCTCTGAACTGAGAAATGCAGCTGCAAAAAGGGGATGGATTTCTCCCAAGGGTCTCAGAGGGTGCTAACAACATCTCTTGTGCCCCACGCAGACCAGAGCCATGCCCAGACAGCACGAGAAGCTGCCTCTCATCCCCTGGAAAGCAAGTGATTCCTGCGCTGCATCTGAGCTTTGGCTACTCGCTGTGCATGGGAAGGGGGATGGGGGACGCATGCCTTCACGGAGGACACCAGCTCCCACTGAGCTACCCAGCAAAGGCGAGGTGAGTCACTCATGAATAAGGACTATTCTTAGTCCTGTCCCCCACCTCCATTCTCCCTGCAACACTGCTTTTCTTGCTCTAGGCTTTCTCGGGAAAAAAAAAAAAAGCCTCCTCCTTCCATGCATAGTTCCCCCCCCCCCTTTTTTTTTTATCGTTCTAGACATCAGCACTCCCAGCACATACACAGTGTTTCATCTTCAGCAGCATTAGCAGCAAAGGTAGTGCGGCAAGGGATGTGTCTCACTGTGGGTTTGAAAAGGGCAGTGATCCACACACGGGAGAGTGGTTCATAGAGCGGTCCCAAACCTTTCAGCACCAGATGATGGCTCCACCAAAGAAGCCTCACGGCCCCAGGGCAGCAACTTTTTCCCAGCTATTGACTTTCGCTGCAGCTGCTGATAGGAAAGAACTTGATTTTCTGCTCTAGATCTTGCTCCCAGAAGAAGCGTTTTCTGTGCATGACTTGTAATGCCAGCTCCCGCTTGCTTTCTTCAGGGAAGTGACCCAAAATCAGCTCAAAACTCAAGAAATAAGCCCCTCAAGTTTTCACCTCTTGGGAGAAATGCTCAGCACTCCAGTAAATGTGGTGCTAACATGACGTGCCATTCTCAGGACCCCAGTTTAAATAATATATGAGGCCTCAATAGTCAGGAAACCTTCAAACTAAGCAGTTCTGGCTTCCCTTTTACCTGCTGCCTGGCATGGGAGCTTCCACTGCAGCTGTGACAGCAAATGTATTCATTCATTTACAAAAAAAAGGCTGAAAAGGAAGGTTCTTACTAGTTAATTAATTCGAAGCACAGTGCTAGAGACCATCAGAACTGCAATTAAACCACAGCACTGGACAACATGATGAGTGACTGTTGAGCAATCACGCAGTTCCCATTTCTTTCCTGTTCCCCATGGAGTAACTCCCCAGCAGCAAACTCTTACCTTTCCTGTTGGATCTCACGAATGACAGGATCACTGCCTCCTTCTCTCTTCCTTGGAAACCATCAACTGATTTAATTTCTAGCTCTGGGTACCTGTGGCAAAGGTGCTCTCTTAGCATGTCCACCTGAAAAACATGCAATAGATACCTTTTAAAGAAAAGTGCATGGTGAAAAGGATTAAAATGGTAGTGTTTTGGTAAAGTCCCTTCCTCTCAAACCCACAAAGATGAGCACACACGTCTCCTGAAGGTCAAGCGCTGACTCCTGAGGCTGGGTGTGGAAAATAAACAGCTAGCATCTCTCCCCTCCATGGCCTCAAGCTGCTTAAATGTGGAGAAACTGACTGGCTACAAATGCTGATTATACAATTTGGCTCTGCTGATTTCCACCTTCATCTCTTTGAGGAGGTTCTGGCATCAGTCCTGAAGATGTCTGAATCCACCCCTGTGCGTCTGCGCTGCATGCATGCAGAAAGAGAAGGGAGATGCCAGGAGAGGCTCATCTCACCTGGAGGTTGTAGGGAGCTACGACAGCGATGTCTTTTGCTTTCACACCAGCTTCCACCAAGGCTTGGATGTGCAAACCAGCCAGCTGCACCTCCCCTAGGGCAGAAAGCAGAAGAGGTGGTGATGGGAACAGGCTGGCAGGCAGAGGCCAAAGCCACCAGCTTGGGTGTGTCGCACCTTAAGAGAAATTTGCCCACCTCCCCTTAAACAGCAAGGAAAAGCTAAGGAACATCCTGCCTGCAGTCTGGAGGTGCGTGGGGATAACGACTCCCAAGCTGGCGAGCTTGCCTAGATGGTTATGTGCCACACAACCCCGTTCCAAGGGCTGCACAGAGCTTGCTTCTCGCCCTTCCAAGTCACCAGCTCACTGAAGCTTAAGAGCAGCTTTTTGAACAGCACTTGGCTTTCTCTGGCCACCCCATATTAATCCAAGAGATCAATGATAATCCAGGCAATAGATTATTCTCCCTCTGAAATGAGACCCCAGACCTCCCTAAAAATTCAGTTATCTGTGCTGCAACTGAAAAGCCTCCACCTTTCCTTTTTATTCTGCTTTTTCGGGTTCCTGTATTTCCAAACCTAAACAAGCTTCGTGCTCGGATCCATGTGCTCAGACCTTCCAGAGACTGCAGGCAGCCTGCCACAAACAACTGGCTATTCAGGATTGTGGCAGGTTCAGAGAGATCTAATGAGGACAAGTTAAATACAAGTGTGAACTGTTTCACTGGTTTATTGGCTGGACTGACTCTACCCTCCATTTTGCAGCAAACCACAGGTATGAAAATCAAGAATCTGCAGCATGGTGCTCTAAAAAGCTGCCTCCCAAATTCTGGGAGATGTGCATTTAACCCCCTGCTCAAAATCCCTGAATTATCTTAGACAAGTCCTTTTGGTTTTCCACTTGGGAACAAGAGCCCTTCTCTGTTGAGCAGGGCCATGGGGACTCGTGTGTGGAAAAATGAGAGGCACTTAAATGCTAGTGGGTTTTCAAACCGAAGAAGGCAGGATGTATTTAAACCGGTAAAAACCGTCCTTGTATTTTACAGTCCTTTTTCCCTGTGTTGCCAGAGAGGGACTTGAAGCCTCAGAAGTCTGTTGCTGTCATAAGATCTGCACTGGTGAGCAGAGAGGAAAACAAACAAATCCCTGAAGCAGGCAGCCACGTTGCCAAATAAGCCCTTTGTGAGAACAAATGTCTAGAAAAGCCTGTGGCTCAGCCATCGGGAAAAGTGCGGGCAGCAGCTGGGCAGGCAGGGGTGGCTGCAGGCGAGGTGGCAGGGCACAGGCACCGCACATGGAGATCAGCCCCCTCCAGGCACCGCAGAGCCAATCTGGGCAGTGAATTCACAGTCCAGGGGAAGATGCTGCCCTGAAAGAAAAGCCTCATCTTCCTCAAAGCCAAGGTTCGCTGTGCCCTCCTAGCAATCACTTTGCTGACAGCCTCCTGGGCTAAAAGCTCTCCCTAAGGCTTTTAGGAGAGCTATCTCTGTAACAAGTTTGGGATAACTGCAATGTCAGATGAAACACCAGATTTCAGACAGCCCATGTGCAATACCTCCTTGGCAAAGGCCTCTGTGAGCCTCTTGAGAGCCAGCTAGCAGGTGTGGAGATGCCAGACTAAATCTAGAGAAGCACAACTATCATCCTCAAGCAGCAAATCACAACCACCAACCCTGCTGTGGAAGCAACAATACAAAGCAGGTAGCATCATCACTTTCAGAGTTCTCCTGCTTTATTAGAATGGCTATGGAGCCTGACTCTACCCTCAATCTCCGTAATGAAACCTATTTTTTAAGTGAAAACACAGCAGGAAACTCAACATCTTAAGAAAATTCAGAGAGAAGAGCCATGTAGGACTTCATGAGAGGAGCAAAGGACAGGGAGGCAATTCAGAGCCACATCTACAGCCTCTCTAGAACAGGTTTGTGCTCTGCCTGATACTATCTGCCCTGCCAACTTGTGTAAAGCATCTGTCGCAGGGATCCTCTGCCCTGTCCTAGTCCACAGCATGGAGAAACGTCTCTGTGAGGGAAGAAGGCAGACAGCATGGCCACCCACAAGCTGCACGCTGTCACTGTGGCCCTGCGGCAACTCCGCTCTGGCTCAAAATCCTTTGAGCTCAAGGATTCATAGAGGAAATGATCTCAGACAAGCAAGGCTCCCTGGGGACCCCACCTTCCCCCTGCCACCCGCTCTGAAGGGGGACATCTCTGGGACATGGCTCAGCTGGTGCAGGAGCTAAGCCTGTGGAAGGGCAAGGATCTCAGACAATCAATTCTCGCGAACAAAATTTTCCAAACATCGGTACCTGGATTCCCCTTAGACTGTTCATCTTCCACTTCCAGCTCAAACAGGCCACAGCCAGCAGTGTCTACAAGCAATAAGGGAATTGTGGTCTCTTCTGTAGAGGTGACGCCCGGCAGGTCCCTGCACAAGGTATTTGGGAAAAGGCCAGTTAACAACAGTGAAATTATGCCAAAGGGATGGTCAGTTCTGTTGCCACTTACGCCTCCCAACAACACTGCAAGGACAGAGGGAAAACAGCTGGATATTGCTTCCAAGGGACATGGCTGCAGACCAAGAGCAGTGTTGTGTAGGGTGAAAATGCAGGAAGATTGGCTCTGCAGGTGGTGACCAATGACAGAAACTGAGAACTGAGGTTTCCCCCTTTCTGCTCCAAGCTTTGGTCCCCTTTGCACCTGCAGTGATGCTACAGCAGAGCATGTAGAGCACTGTAGGGCAGTAACTAAGCAGGGCCCTTCAGCCCTGGTGCAGTCCTCTGGCTTCTAGCTCCAGGCTTCCCGGGTTTGGTGCCAGGACAGCAGCCACAACCAACAGCACAGCAAGTCCCAGGAGGGCCAGGGGAGCTTGGCAATGCCAGAAAACCATAGCTGAAAAGCCGTTATTGCTCTGCACCATGGGATTGTGACTTAAATACTCTCCCAAAATGCAAACAAAGAGCTGAGGGCCCTGGAGAATCTCACAGAGGCCAGCCAGCAGTGCTGACGGCTTTCTTACTGGCTATGCTACACAGCCCAGTTACTGCAAGGCAAGGGTACATTGTGTGGGTGTTAGTGTCTCGCTTAAATAGTCTCAAGTAGGAAAGATATGCAGACCTAGGGAGATGTGGCAGCTGCTTTCTGTTTTTTACAGCATTGACAGGGAGAAGGAGTGCTTGAATATTACCAGAGATTTGACAGCAGTGCTGTCGGGCAAGAGAAGAAAGTGCAGCACAAGGAACCACAGAGGAACTGGGGTTTCACATCACTTCTACATCTAAAGCTACTGCATTAAAAAAACCCCAACCCAACCTAACACAAAAACCCCACCGTATTTTAAAACCCAAGGTAGCTGCTAGATGAATTCACAACCCAGGAAGAGGGGAGTGATGGAGGGCAGGAACGGAAAGCCTGGAGAAGGCAGGAGAGCTCTGAAACAACAACATGTTACTGTCCATCACACACAAATCTTGGAGAGCTGTGATTCCGGTGAGTCTGCAAATAAACAAGGCAGATGGCAAACCATCAAAAAGGAGGATTATCTCCAAATGACAGGCAGGGAAGCGAGGGTAAAGGCAGTTTCCAGTTCAAGACAAGCCCCCAGCTGCAGCCTCTCTTTTCCAGGACTCCCGGCACTGCACGTTGGTTCCCCTGCATTTGTATGCTGCTGGCTACCCTTGCTTCCCGTGGACTCTGCGCATTACTCACTCCATTGACAACAAAAGTCTTCTCTCGACTGAAACTCATTTTTCTCCTGTCCAAAGCAACTGCTGTTGTAATGCACAGCTGGGAAGGTACAGAGATCAGTGAAACTATGATGCACCTTCCCCAGTCCTACGGCAAACCAGAGCCCAAGGGAAGAGCTCTTCCCCGGCTTTGGGCACTGCCCGCCTCAGCTCAGCAACTGGATTCAGAGGCACAAGGCACCTTCCCCATTTCCAAGGACCACAGGGACCAGCAACCAACTTTACTTTCCATGACCTCCTCCAGAACGGGGCCACCTCCAGTTCCCCATGAGAGTGTTTCCTCCCCTGTGGAGGGTATGATGGTTTATCTCTCTCTCTTTCTATAATCAGACCTAACAGGCTTTCCACTCCCTTTACACCTGCCCTGCTTACTGTCCTACCACTGCCCACGTCTGCACAGACAAAAGACTTTGAGCAAAATCCAAGTTCTCCACGCAGATAATCCCAATTTTTTGCCTACTTGCAGTGGCCGCAAAAAACTCTTGCAGCGTACCTTGGTGCCAGGAAAAACCTCGATCCTGGGAATGTCACTTCAGACAGAGTTGGACTGAGGCTCACAGCACTGCCCTAAGGCATCTGGGCACCCTGTGCTTTGTCTGGGAGGAGGAGATCACAGCCAGGTGAGTCACATACCACAACCAAGGGGCATTCTGGCTTCTGAGCATCTTTCAGGTCTCACACTACTGGGGGGTTCCCCCACAGTCTCTCCATCAGCAAGGGGGTGTTAACCCAAAAAAAAGCACTGAGGGAAGGGACACCTGATGCTGTATTTAGAAAAAACGGACATCAGAAACAGCTGGTGATTTTCAAACCATCTTCTCACAGACTGAGTCACAGATTTTGAATGTGCATGATACTGCTTGCAGCCTCCCTGACTTAATTCTGGAGATGTGTGGGGGTTTCTGGTGTGCTTTGCCACCCATTTCAGAAGGAAGGGAAATTTGGGAAGAAGGTTTTGCTACTTTGGAAATACCCTGCCCCTGAAAAGAAACCACAGGAAATCAAAGTATCCTTTTTTGAGAAATGATGATGCTGCACAAACCTCTAACAGATCACAGACCAAAGAGTTCCTGAGTGCCTCCAACATCAGAGCAAAAGCTGGTAAGCAAATACAAAGTTGTTTGGAGCAGAGCTGCACTTCTTTTTCCAAAGACCAACCTTTGTGCTTCAGGTAAAGGAGATGAGACTTGAATTGATAATGCTGTTTCAGGGAAAGGTCATGGTGGGAGTGCAGCCTTACTGTCAGATATCGGGGATTATACCCTGGAGAGCTGTTCTGAATGGGAGCCCACCAGTATCAGGCTTTACAAGCTCAGCTCGACCAGAAACTCCCTGCCACATTTGTAGCACAAGATGTTTGCACCTGGACCTCCTCCTTGCTGTGTATCTCAAGACTAGGACATGCTTCCTCAAGCCTCACCTCTCAAAATGGCATCAAGGCCACTGTAAATTCAAGGCTAGAATACAATCGTATGGGCCAGCTTTGCCAATGCCAGAGGTGTGGTGCAGGCTATGCTCTGGAGCACTCCAGTCAGACCTTTCTTCAAAGGAAGACCTTGAAATGCTTTCAGCAGAGATGGAGATCTCCCTCCTCGCACTGTGCTTTAGGCCTTTTCAGGTCCCTCGCTCATCACCCACCGACCCTCAGGAAGGAGGTAACAAAAAGCTACAGACCCACAGCTTGTCAAAGGCTGTTGCAGCAACTGCAGCTGCAGTACGAGCAGGTAACTCCCTGGGCACTCACCACCTTTCCACTTCCCTAGGATGCTTCTGCTTATAAGAGAGCTTTTGCTGGAATTCTTAGAGAATAAAACTTACTTATTTCTTGCTCAGGTAACGGATTAAGCAAATCATTTGGCCTAAGCCAACAAAACATATGAGATGCTCACAAATATGAAGGAATTTGTACTAGCAACCTAAACATGAGAAGATCATGGTCCAGTATCAAGCCCCTGCATTACCTGGTCTTCTACAGAAGCACAGAAACTTCCGTCCAGTGCTTGAACTGAAGATTGCTGTATTCATGCGGTATGTCAGTAGGGCTGTGGACTGACAGGTTTGATTATGAGTTCAGAAAGCAGTGTCTGTAGGAAAAGGCCCCGAGCAGGGGACTAAGCTGCACTGTGGACTGGAAAGAAAAACATGCACTCCTTCATCAGCTATAAAAATTAACCAGCTCATCAGAATAACAAAGTCACCTAACTTCAACTTTTCAATTGGTTTACTATTTTAATGGCTTCAACCCATTTTGCCTGGGGTTCTTCACTAGTTTCTGGTTTTAACTTCCAAAGTTAAATGGAAAAATAAGCATGGCAAGAAACAAAAATTATCAAGAAGAGCGTTTTGTACAGCCCTAGTCCTGGAATTATATCTGTGTAGCTAAAACATTGCTGAATGAGTCCTGTCGGGCTCAGGTGAGCTCCTCCTGGCACCGATGAACCAGCTTTACCTCCTCTTATCTGTAGAACACACCACACTCACCCACAAAATCACCTATGTATACACAAATGTACATAAACCAAGACAGAAGACGGCACAGCTTCACTGATGTAAGTTGAGCTGAAGCCTCGATACCCCTGAAGCCTTAATACAGAACATGCTGACACAAACAGAAATCCCTGTGCTGACTGCAGTGGATGTAGACAAGAGTTCCAGGGCTGTCTCGAACACAAAGCTTGCTCTTCCCATCCAGGCAGTGTTCACACTATTCCCAAGTATGATTATTTTAAAACAATTATGATAAAAAGGCCTTTCCAGCTATCTCTGTCCAAAACTAGATCTACTATGAAATGGAGAAATTCTAGGGGAATATATATATTTTTCCAACTCCTAAATGTTTGCATTTAAAAAAAGAGCATTGCTAAAAATACAACAGCTCCATGCAGACAAGCACTGTGATATTTTATGCTTCCCCAAGTCCAACAGAGAGAATTAATGTTTTCCCACCCGCCTCCCAGAACCGCACTGACTGCAATTTTAAAAAGCACCAATAATTGACAGTCACAGCGTGTGTTGGCAAACAACTGCCTGTCCCAGGATGCAGTGGAAATTAAATGCTAGTCACTTCCTTTAAATTACCAAAGAAAGGGAAAAATACTGCAGAGAAGGAGTGGATCTGATGCCATCAGACCTGCCTCAGGTGCTGTCCTGGCAGTAAATCTATCCAAGCTGGAAAGGGAATCTGGCTTTCTGATCTTTCTGATGTCGACGTTCGGGCCAATGATGGGACACAGCCTAGTCCTCCTAATCATGTGGAAACACAATAAAAGACTGGTGTATGGTCCTACGTCCCCTGCAGGCCAGGCCTTCTTGTATTCTCACCATGTGCAAGGAGATTTTATTTTGCTGCTTATCATACCAAAGGAGGAAACAGAAGATAACTCTGCATAACTTCTTGTTAGATAGGAAAAAAGGACAACCCCCTCAAGTAATGCTTCCTCGATGAAACAGAAATGCTGTTGCAGGGTCAGGAGGAATGGAAAACTCCGTGATAGGAAAGGGACAAACCCTGCATGTGGTGGGATGAAAAAGACATCTTATCATACCAGTGAAGAGCAAGTCACTTACTTAAGCAAATGCTGGGCTACTGATGGGTGAGCAGTGAGCTGGCCACCGTACATCTCCAAGGAAGCCCACTGCATGATGGCCTGGTGCATTCGGTACTGCACTGTCAGCATCTTCACAACCTTCTCCCCGTGCCTCTTGATGAGACGCTCCATCAAGCTGAGTGAAAGGCCCTTGGCAGCAGCCCTGCATGGGAAAAGCAAGTCAGAAGTGGAGTCTGGCTTAGGGTGACGACCTAATGCACAGATGTAACCATCTTTGGGCTAAAGACTCAACCAGCACCTCACACTGCTGTAGCCCTGGCAGTGCTGCAGCTGGAACTGAACGCAGTGTTGACCAGTGCTAATGGTGTTCAGTTGCAATGCCACCAGAGCACCTGCAACACCTACTCTGGACCCTGCTGAGCACCCCCGTGTTATGGGATGGTGTTATCTCCCTGGCCTTCCTACTCCGTTTCGCTCGGGTACCAACAGGCAGTGGGAGGGGAGCACAAGGCTGCAGGGTCCCAAGTGTTATCTTTCAGCTTAGGCTCCCCAGCAGGCTGAAGACCCTCAGGGACAGACTTCTGCCTTGCAGGCAGATCAGATCAGCTTGAACAGGTCAGGGTGGAGAGATGCCTGCTTCCCTTTCCCGTGGGAAAATGGCATGGCGTGTTGCCCCTGTAACGCAAGGGATGCAAATGGTATCGGCTATCCCTGCCTGCAGCGTCAGTTCTCACACCCAGACCTGCTCAGTGTCGTTGGAAAAAGCTGAGAGAGGATGCCCAAGATCCCTGCTTGCGGAAACAGCTCCAGAACAAAAACCTCTTAACCTGTAAGCTCATCCCATCATCATCCTCAGTCACGCTGCTCATAACAAGCTCTAGATACTGCAGCTGTCAGTGTAACATTACGCTGACATTACTGCAAGGTCACCAACAGCATCAGAATCACCTAATGCATTAGTATCAGAGCTCGACCCCGAATCTTGAAATGCTTAACGTCAACACAGCCAGACCTTGCTAATGTTTCATCGAGACACTTGCTACTCAAGCAGTCTCATTACTCCTTGGCCACTCACCCCAGACTAACGCGCTAATGCATTTCACTGCTTATTGCTTTATTACCCATTAAGAAAACCAACACTCCATCATTTCTGGCAAAGGTCCTGTGCTTATATCTGTGACACAAATTAATAAAACTCCTAATGAAATAAGCCTCTCAGGAGCCTAATTGCTTTCTCTTCGCCATACCAAAAGGGTTTATTAGAAGCATCGCCTAACGGTACTATCTGAGGAAGGACGAGAATTGTTGTACTTTGATTTTGTGTTTTGAGCATTTCAGAGCATAAAGAGTTTTTTCATACCGTGTGTCAAGCACCTTGTACAATACATGGTGAGGGGTTCCGGTTGCTACCGGAACACAATGAACAAGCACAACGATGATGAAATTATGATAGGAACAGCTCGGTAAAATTATTTCTGTCAAGGCTAAGGGGCACAGCACCCATCCAATTACTGCTGTGGGAGGCATTACATTACTACTTGGCACCACAGCGAGTGTCTTGTTTGCTGTACTGGCCAGCCCTGTCACATTAACGACAGGGCACTTGGTAAATAAGAACAAGAGACGGCAAATTCATTAAAACTGCAGAGAGAGAAAACTGAAGGTAGATCTTTCTGAGAAGTTGAGCCCTCCTTGCTAAATCACAGAATGCAGCACACAAGGAAAAAACAGGTCATAAACTCTGAATGGACGCAACTGCAGGACTTTGGAGACAGCACTGCTTTTTCAAAGGCTGTTGTGATATTAACAAGCGTTAAACAACACACAGGTGCAGAAGCCAGGAGGAGGGTTAGCAGGTTTGCAATACGGATATTGTACTTTATGCAGCAGAGGTTTCTAGCTGTGCAGTGCATTTTGCTGCTGATTACAAACCACACGAAGGTTGGCCATAAAGCCTTCACAGCTCCCCAGCGCCAGCGTTGCTACTGGCATGACACTGATGTACTTACAGAGGTCCTTATGCTCTCAGCTGACAGCACAGGAGAAAAGCAAGAGGCCGGTGGGGCTGGGTTTTCAGGAGGGGAAGGGGATTAGGTGGTATGAGGGGAAAGAGGAGGATATAGGGCTGGGACCTTGTTACAGTTATCAGGAGTTAGCTTTTCTCCTTCCAGGCTCACAACTGAACGACAAGGCACTGAGCCTGATCCTCCCAGCTCTGCTCTGACCCGCCGGGCATGCTAAAAGGCAGCCTTTGTCTCCCAGGCAAGGAGGGAAGGCAGCAGTCCTAACAGGGAGAGCTGTCCGCACTCAGGCACAAGCACCTACCTGAAACAGCTCTTCCCTTAGGAACGGCCCTTTCTCCTGCATGACCCAGGAATCTGGGGACTCAGAGCCCACCTCTTGCTCGGTCTTTGCCTAAAGCATGACCACTACAACCAAGATAAAAATGTTTCTGGTTCCTTCCACCAGCCATCTCCTCCTGACAAGCTAATGAAAAAGCCAGCCACATGCTGAGTCACCCACAAGTGACCTGGCTCCCAGAGCCAAGAGGGCACCATGAGGCTTTAATTGCCCTGACCAGCCTCACCTGGGACCTACACCCATATAAGCTCAGCATATAAGCTCACCCATATATCTGAGTTATATCCTAGATTTGTCTGCTGGATGGAGAGATCTCTGGATCTATGTTGCAGGTCATTTTGATCCTGTCTTTAGCTGCATCTTCTGGATGGATGCTGGACCCACATCATGGCTTTGTTTCTAGCCTACCTCCTGATGGGACCCCCTGGATGGATCCCAGACCTGGATCATGGCTTGCTGGAGCTGCTGGCAAGCTGTGTTACTGGTTTTTGGCTCTGCCCACTCTGCTCAAAACCCCATGGGACTGTCCTACTGCTGCCAGACACTGACAGTGTAAGGCACATCAGGCAACTCGAGCAAGAAGTGAGGGATACCAATATAAGATGCTCTCAAAGTCTTACAGGGATGCAGCAGGCTTCGCAGCCTTACCAACCAAAGGTACCTCTTGTTTGCTTTTATTCTTTACTCCTCTCCCCTGGCTCAAAAATTCTTGCAAATCTAAGAGCAAACCTAAAACTGATTTTCATGGAGAACTGGCAGGAAAACCCTGGTGTTATTTAACAACAAATACTCTGAAGTGTTTCTTGTAATGATACATAATAAAGCATGGGGAAGGCATTAAGCCTCACAGCAAGCTTTAGGAATAGTGCTCTTCTATACAGTAACAGCACAGTTTCCACTGCAGGGATCTACATGAGATTATATGTTAAAATAATAATGAGGATATTAAACTGCTTGCAAGTATTTCACCTGTTAACAAATATCCTATTATTTTACTGCTCAATTAACTGCTACAATGGTTGACTTTTATGCCAACAAAATCATAAGAGCACTAAGCAAAAGTTCTTTTAAGTATCAATTGCTTTAGAGCAATTAAATTAGGATAGGAGGCTGGACAAACAGACTCATGCATCTGGTACTCAGGACCATCGACTTTAAAGTACCTGAAGTAAAGCTAGGAAACCTAAAATTACCAATATAAGCCCACAGCAGCCAGTGTTTGCTGCTAACATGGTTTCACCTTGCTTCTTGTGGAGGAAAAGGCTGTAGTTTGTTCAAATGCACCTTCCTGGGGTGGGGAGGGTGCCAAGATCAATCCTAATGAGGGAGGATGAGGCCCTGCTGCTGTTCACAGGAAAGCCTTCCTCCTCCAGCTCTTGGAAGAAATGCTACAGATTAATGATGATAGCTGTAGCCAAGTGGAACCAAATATTTCAAAGGCTTTTGTGTCCGCTGTGGTGTGAAATACCCTTTATGAGCTGGGTGTGAGGAGTCGGCCTGCCGTGTAGATGTCAAGAATGATCGTTACTAGGGGGGGAAAAAAAAGGGAAGCGTTTCCCACGGAGGGATCAATCATGTTATATCTTTTCTTATTCATCCTCTGGATAGCTGGTCTCCTCCCTAAGAGACAGAAGGAGATGTGGGTGTGACTGATTTCTGCTGTACACCACTGAATTTGGACAGCAAAGTCTGGAGAAGGATGTCAGCGTGTTTTCCTGCCTCAAGAACTCTGCATTAAGCTCTTGGATGGCAAAACCAGGCTGAGGGTGTTGTGGACATGCAAAATATTAACTGTCCTTTCCTTTGTGCCCTGGGCTTTTCTATCCTGGTATACGTTTTTAAGAGGTTTCACAAAAAGGTAAAGTAGTAGTAAGTGAGGCTGTGCAGAACTCCCCCTTTCTCTGGATAGTGTGGATTTGTTTGGTTTTTTTTTTTTTAATCCTTCCAAATGTGATGGAGGAGGGTAGCTTGTTCTTTCCAGCTGTGGAAGCTACCAAGGAAAACCAAGGCCTGACACTTGCTCTTCAGTGACAAAAGTGAAAGCAAATCCATTTAGACCTGACGTGCACATCAGCAAACCACTGAGCATGAAGGACTAACGTGTGGATTTGGGATGGTGGAGACATCCAGACTGAGTGCTACCAAACAAGACAGCAAAATATTCCAGTACTTGTCTAAGAAACTAGTTGAAAGAAAGAGATCTGATAACTACCTGCAGATATTTGAAGAGTATAAAATTGAATTAATAAATCAAAGCCCTGATGTGGAGACAAATTAATTGGGATGTCAAAAAAGGATGGAATGAGGACTAAAATGAAAACAAATTCCTGTCAAGACAGCAGAAAGTGTCCTGGCATTGAAATACTCCCTGGGACTGGGCCAAAACCCAGCAGGAGGCTTGAAGCTGATATCCGTGAACTTTGGAGCGAGCTGTGGGGAATGGAACAGCAGAAACTGGCATTTGCCATCACTGGGAGGTCTTTCAGAAGAAACACATCCAGTACGGACAAGAAGTAGGTGAATGTACTGTAAGGGGGGGGGGGGGGGGGGGGAACGCCCTCTGCATCCTGAGATAACTCCAGGTCTGTCAGCGTAAAAAACCCTGATAACTGATAAATGCTGAATCCATGGAGGACAAAGCAAATAACCAGAAGGTAGTTATACCAGACAGGGCCCGGCCCTCCGAACTGAGCACAAGCTGTGTGGCAGCCTAGCTGTCTGATCGCACTTGCAGTATGGCTCCTACAAAGAACCAAGAAGCTCCCTGCTTAAGCAGGACTAACTTCACATAGGGTAGTAACAGACAATCCTTCTGTCAGCCCAGATTCATCCCGGCTAACTTTAGACCCTTCACTGGGGCCTTGAAAATAGGAATCCACCCACTTCAAGTCTGCTGTCATCAATGGAGGAGAAGGAGAAGGTAGGCAGAAGGGTTTCAGCCCTCTGCATGAATCATCCCTGGAAATAGCTTATCCTTTTCCATTAACCAAATTGGAGACAGCAGGTGATTTGGTGCCTTAATTAGATCTCTGGAAATACCTAACAAGATGGAGGGGAGAAAGAATCTGCCTTTGTGTTGCATTTCACCGTGTGCAAGGACTGTGAAAAGCACAAAGTGTGCTCTCCAGCCTCTGCTTTATTTGTGTCATGCAGGGGGGGTGCTGCCGTACAGAGGAAAGCCGTGTTACGTGCCTCGTTCGATCCAGCAGATGCTTTCACTTGGGCAGCAATTAAAAATGAGGCCAGGGTTCAGATCTGTAAGGAAAAAGAGCTAATAAACTTCTTAGGTTTTGCACTTAATTAGGGGGCTACTGAGACAAACTGTCAGCTGCTCCAGCTGGACCTCACTGCACAACACCTCCTTCACAGGCTGGCTGGGGGGCGGGTCACTAGACAACAACGGAGCTTGCAAGAAAGAAACACTTTTCTTTCAGCATTAGGTGGTTTCGTTTTCTACCAGGATAACACGTCATCCCAGGTATTTTCTACAGGATGAAAACTCTGCAGTATATTATTTAAGCCCTCTGCAGATTCAAATGGTCTGTCCAAGAGCCCCCGGCTCTGCAGAGCCAGTGGAGCTGAGGGACATGTTGGTAACGTGGAAAGAGGAGAGGGAAATTTTGCTATTCCCAAACAGAGGCTAGGACTAGAGAAGAAGACTCTGGATCAGCACCTGCCTGATGAGCGCCCACTCTAATTCCTGTATGTATGGTCAATACCTGCCGCTGTACCCATCTGCAATGAATACCTGTGGGGCTGCTACGAAGGACTCCCACTGAGATGAAAGGTAAAGCCATAAATAGCTCAAAAACCTTTATTTTCCACAACAGTCGGCCACCTGAGCAATGGGAAAAGCTTGAAAATACTCAGTTGTGAATAATTTTACTTAACCAGATGTCAGCCTTTAGAAGTGAGGGGGAAGACAGGAAAGATGGACTCGGGCTGATCCCAAGCTGGGGTTCAAGACATCTTGCTCAGTCCTAGCAGCCACCACAGGTTTCCTGTACAACGTGGGATGAAATAAGGAGAGCAATCCTCCCTCCCCCTTTGCCATGTTTATTCAGATCATAACAGGGACCATCTCTCCTTATATACACCAAGCCTAACACAACAGGATAATAGATGGAGTTTTCCAGTGCTGAACTAATATACTTTAATAATAAATAAAGCAAGCTGGGTTTTCTCTGGTTCCCTCCTGTGTGGCCTTTTTGGTAGCAGTTGCTGTGGTTGAGTTCATGTTGCAGCTTTCCCCCAAGTGCAGGAACACAGCCAGGTCTCTGCTTTGTTACCTGTTTCTAGTTGAAGATCTCCTAGGCTTTCACACTTTGATGGATTTGCTGCAGGTTAGCTAATAGGTTTCAAGAGTTGCTTGGGGAACTGAGAGAAGACCGGCTGGCACAGGCAGCAGCGTTGTAGCAGCTTTGCCTTTTAGGCTAAACTGTAGACAGGCAGCATTTGAGAGCACAGCCCATAATTCTTCCAAGTAAGCTGAAGTCAGCTTGGCCTTCTGCACTTTATCTTCCAAAAGGCAACTGTCTGCAAGGCTGAGCTTTGGTGACTGGTGTCTTGTCTGACCAGCACCTGGGTCACGGACCTGCTGATGCCTTGAGCCGTAATTTTGTTTAATGTAGCAAGTTTTGTCAGATCATACAGGCCAAGTTATAAATCTGTTAATACTATTGATTCAGACGCACATTCTCTCTGCCTTATTTTATTTTAAATCAGTTGAACTTTAGGAAGGACACAGAGTGACACGGTGCTTAAACATTCTTAAGGTTTCTCATCCAAAAGGGATTGCTCCACAAGAGATGTGAGCTCACCGAACAACTGACTTCCCTGCACAGCTGGTAACCCTGCTAAGGTTGAAGAGTGAGAAGATCTGACTTCTACTCACACTCTCTTTTAATTTTACAAAGACCAGTTCTTTGTGCAGCTGGGATTTTAAAAACATGGAAGGAAAACATGCAAAATGCTTAACAAAATTGTCAAGCTCTTTATAAAGAAAAACAATGGGAACAGCAAGGACAAAAAGCTTGGTCCAAGTCACACCCATAGGATCTAAGAAGCAAAACAATGTTTCTGGTGGAGAAAGAGGATGTTATGATCACCTGTGACCAAAGGAGAGATGCAAACTAGTGGCAGCTTTCCACTGCAAAGTCACATGAACTCAAAACTGAGGGAGAGAAAAGCCTAACTCCTCAAGCAGGATGAGGAGGAGGTCTGCAGCAGATGGTCCTATCATGAGAAGCTTTTGGCTGTTGACTCCACGATGCAGCACCAGCAAATGCTCCTGGCATCAGCCATTATGACAGAGCAGAAGAAAGCAGCTGGGCACGTGCTATGATGTTTTTGGAGCTCTTACAAAGAATTTTTTTTGAAATTGCTTCATTTCAAAGAGAGGCCCAAACTGACAGCAGTTGAGCCTTAGACCCACTCACCCCCGAGCTGGTATTTCTACTATGTCTTACCCTTAATCTGACAGTCTTGGGAAAAATAAGTCTCTAGGCTCTGTTCCTGGGGCTGGGCAGCCCTGTCTGCCTTGCTAGCATGTAGCTGCTGACTTGGGGCCACACACATCCACCTAAAGCTTCTGGTCTTGTAAATCAGCACTGCTGTGGTAGGAGCCTGAGATCTGAACAAGTGCATTTCCACAACCAGAAGCATAAGCAGAGGAAGGGCTTCCAACTCCCCCTTCTCTGCTTATTCATAATTTGGAACAACTTACTGGCACAAGCGGAGAGTGGGGTGAAAATCTCGAACCAGTGTCGCTGCTCAGAATGGCAGTTGAGCTCAGTCCTGCAGGCCGAGGGCAGCACAAACACCATGGCATTATGCAGCTACGATAGTTTCTCTGGCAGAAAAGACAAGCCTTAAGCATCACTTAACAAATGATAACCCTGAAATCAGAAGGACCAAACTGCAAATTTCTTCTTGCTAGTAACCAGATACTTATTCTGAAAAGCACCTTGAGCATCAGGCAAGGAGCTCTTTACCGAAGAAGGAGCTCTCTCTGCTGAGAAAATCACACCTGATCAACACAACAGTCAGCACAAAAATATCAGTTTTAATGGAAAAAAAGGAAACCTCCCACTGTTTTTTCAGGCCAAATTAAAAGAAGCGAGAGGCCAATTCCCAGCAAATAATGCACCGGAAGGATTTATCTTCCCTTTAACTTTCACACTAGTCACCTGTGACTGCCCCATGAGGTTTTTTCTTATGGCTGAAAATTCTCTACTGAAATAGTTTTGTTATCTGACTCCAGATTAAACCAGTTGCCTACTAATTTAAGCATATGAGACTCTAGCCCCTGACTGCTTCTTCCCACCCTAGACTAGTAACACATCAGCTCAGCACAGATTACAGCCTCTCTCTGTCTCCCCAGCCTTGACTAGCCATTTGGCTTCTGTATGGAGGTAAAATTATTTATTCCCAGTTTACGGATGGGGAAAATCTAGTCACAGGTCTGCAGCCTGCAAACTCACAGTAAATAAACAATGAGATAAGGGTAGGGGGGTTTGGATAGGCTTTTTGCAGTTCACCAGCCTAGATACTTCCACCAGACAGTGCAGGAGTGTGCTTATCACCTGCCAAGATCTGCAAAACAATAAGTATCTGTGCATCTGATAACAGTAAAATGAGAAAATGATCCAGTGCCTTAACATTATTTGCACCATCTCTTAGCCACCTGCCAGGAGCTGCTGCCTCCCTTGGACTTTTTATTTCCCTTGTTCAAAATTAAAGTGAGATCACAGATACATATCTTGCTCATTATTTTTTGGAAGCAGGAGAGAAAGTTTATGAAGTCAGCCCTACTTCTCTGCTTCTGCACAATGACAGTTCAGTAATTCCAGATCTAAAGCTAGATAACTATGCACACATGTATATTTTAAACTACCCAAAGGCTCCTTGGTTCTATTTGGAGTATCCCCCTCGAAGCACAGGCAATCTATGCTAGCCACAGATCTTTCCCACAATCTAATTGTTCTTAATATGTGTGTTGTAGGTACTGTGAGGTTTTATAATCGCTGTGGTGTGTGTGATAACGCAGCATCTCGGTGGGCCAGCTCCCACATTAATACATTAAATAAATAAATGTGAAACCACAGAAGCAGAATTTAATAAAGGGAAGACTTGGATTAAACTGAGTACGAGCCTGACTTTGCTCCACAAAACCTGCAGTCAGGAAAGAGTAGGTAAACCAGGCCACCCTTCTTACCAGGTACAAGGAGACATCATGTAGAAAAACTTAAAAACAAACATTTTAAACTTTATGAAACAAGTATTTTTAAACTTACATTTAAATACTGGTCAGTGAAACCAGAATTTGTGCCTCTGTTTTGTTCACCTTCTGTTTGCTTATCATTTTATTAGTTTTAATAGATGATGTGATTGTTTTAAACCATTTTTTGAACAACTTTTCTAACCAGTCTGAAAATTACTTTGTGTAAGAGAGAAAACAAAGAATTCAAGCACAGTGCTGTTAAGCAAGCGGGACTGGAAAAACATCTCTGCTGATGACGTCTCTCAGGGAAAACATCTGTCAAAATACACACAACTTCGAGTAATCTAATAGTAGTGCATAGTGTAAGTACTCCGTCTCACTGAAGAGAAAAATGAAAGCAAGCAAGGCAAGCTCAATGCATTGAACTCTTTGGAGCAAGGCATGTTTCAGGTGACTGATGGAAGGATGCAGACAAGCACACAGAAAACAACTGTCAGTCCCACAGCAGTACCAGCCAGGAAGGACCCTCTGATTTCATAGTGTTTATCTGCTGTTTATCTCGGCCTCTTGTGCAGAGGCCACAGCGGTGAGTGGACGAATGCCACATTACACAGCCTTTTTGAGCAGAGCTGTTTCTGTGATGCTGCAGAGCTGCATCTGATGTTCCCAGTGTAACAGATTTCCCTGAAACACAGTTCAGCATGAGTTTCTGCCTGTTCTTCCTGCCTCACTGCACTCACCCTCCCTGTCTGCCCTGCTTTTTCTGCAGAGGATCCTCCCTGTTGCAGGCACACAACTCCTAAGTACGTGTGGGACAAGAGCAAAAGGCAATCTTGGATTAGGCTGGGACTCTAGCTGTTGGATGGTGTCCCTGATGCAGCTTGGAGGACCTCTGCAAAACGAGCACATCGTGTTTCAGACAGCTCCCTGTCACTGTGTGAGCCAGTACTCCCACTGAGAACAGCCAGGATTCGATACAGAACCATCTTTTCCTGAGGTTTGCTGTAGCAGTTCTACCAAGGTAACCCACCTTGTTCCTACAAAACTTGATCCAATGTGTGAACTCCTGCAGGCCACGTCTCTGCTCCCACGCAGATGAGAGCCTCACAGGCAAGATGCACACACCTTTGAGAATTCCCGGCAACTCCAGAGTGGGGCCAAAGGCTGCCTGTCAGACTGCTCTCCCTGTCTGCAAACACAAAACCCTTGCAAGCCCTGGAGCAGCTGCCCAGCAGGCACTCATCAGCCCAAAAGGCACCACGCTGACTGCACAGACTTTGCTGTTAAGTGGCTCGGTCAGCAGCAGGTAAAACGACCAACTGTCACGGCCTTGTGCGATAAGAAAGCCTGCTCAGATGGAGCCGCATTAAACGCTAAACAGTTACTATCAGTAAAACAGGTCTGATGTAATTCTGGCTGCGTGACCAAACCCAGCTCATGGGGGATACCAATAAATAATCCACATTAATGAAATGTCTTGACACTTGAGGCATTCAGAAGCATCTGGCTGCATAAATAACAGGAGGACCCGTGAACACAAACCGCTCCTTACTTGTGAGAGATGATGGTGGGAGGAAGCTGTTTGTGATCCCCAGCAAGGATACACCTCGGAGACTTCAGCAGAGGTATCCAGCAACTGGCTTCCAGGGCCTGAGCGCACTCATCTATCACCACAAGATCAAAGTGATTTTCAGGAAGCAGCTTTAGTGGGCCATCAGAGGAAGCACCTAATTAAAGAAAGTGCACAGCTTAGCAGGGGAGCACAGCAAAACATGCAACCTGTTTTAAAAACAGACCACACATGCTTTAAATGTGATTGAAGGAGGTAGGTAAAATTAAATTTCTTTGCAGAGACTTAGAAATTCAGCTCTGTAGTCCATGCCAAATACATATACATATATATGTGTATGTCAGACTGTTTTTGCCAATTTCTGTTTGTCCTTTTTTGCCCTGGCATCTGGGCCTGAAAGCTTCCAAGTATCTTTGAAAACAACAGTGAAACCCAGATGACAAACAGAACAATATGCTCAAATGCTTCACTCAAAGCAGAAGCGGAACGAAAGCAGTTATGAACACCCACTTTCCTTCTGCCCTCAAATGCAAACAGAACTTCTCATCAACCACAATGGAAAGGATGACAGACTTGAGATTGACCTTGCCTGGTACACTGAGGGACACTCCGAGAGGGAAGGATCATGGAGGCCCTGCGTCCTCTGCCCTGCTGGCCCTGGCTGTTCTACTCTGTCCTTCCTCATGGCAGTAGGAGAAGGGAAAGCATGGGAGACTGTCATCAGACAACCACGGCAAGGGCTCTTTTTTTACATCAGGCATCCACTTGTAACATCAAACAAATAACTCTTATGCATGTCCTGCTCTAACCCAGACAGGAACCGATACTGATCCATGTATTGGACAGAACTATGCATTTCAGACACATCAAAGGTATCACTGCAATTCAGAAGAAAAAGGGATGCAAAAGGAAGAGAGGAGGATTAAGAAGCCAGCATGCCAGACAAGGAGATTTTTATTCGTGGCATTCACAGAAATGTTTTTTCAAAAGCCCCTGTGCTATTACACAGAAAGCAGCTCTGATTAGGGGTGATTCTGCTTTGCCACTGTAAATCCTACTGCATCTACAGTTTTGCATCACTTGGGATGTTACGGTTTGTCAACCGGGATACCATGTTTTCCTTTAAAATTTTTTCTCCAGCCTATATGAATCCACTCTGGTAACAAGGGCCATACAGTTTGAACTTGACTTTTGCAATTTTACAAGCTGAAGGTGGAAGGAAAAGAAATAGAAAGAGGTTCTCTCTATCTAAAAAGACTGTACCAACATGGCATGCAGCTGTGCAGACAGTTTTCTTCCCTTACAGCCTTGCAGCTCAACTTGAGTTTATTGAACTCCCATTATCTAAAGGTCACTGGTGTCCCTGTGTGTTGCCATGATTAAATTCTCTCTCTGCTGAACCTAGCAACAGAACAGTTTGGCTTGCATAAATAACTCCCATCAAACTACATGGTTTCAGACAAATACCAAGACTGCTTAACTGATGAAAACACAAAATCCAAACCCCTTGTTTGACCACTGCCTGTTGCTGAAGCAGAATTGCACAGACCTCCACAATGACTAGCAAGCCTGAGTCCCAGGAGAAAATCACATCTGATCAACACAACGATCAACACAAAATACCAGTTTTACCGAAAAAAGGAAACCTCCCCCTGTTTTTTCAGGCAAAGTTAGAAGAAGCGAAAGGCCAATTCCCAGCAAATAATGCACTGGAAGGATTTATCTTCCCTTTAATCTTTACACTAGTAATTTGTGAATGCCCCATGAGGTTCTTTTTTTATGACCTAAAATTATTAATGTTTCCTTTCAGCAAATAATCCCTCAGCAACCAAATCTGAAGATTTTAAGTGGGCCCTGGAGTATTATACATCTGATCTAGAAAAGCACTTCAGCACACGTTAAACTTGAAGCACTTATGTTCCCCTTCCATCACAAGGGTATTACTCTCCTACTTGCAGGTGCAGATGTACCTACCTGCACTGCCTGATGAATACCTGGAACTGTTCCCTAAATGTTTACACCACTTGGGTGACTTACAGAACTAACCAAATACAGCAGACTGAGAGCAGCCTATGGAAACGTGCTGTATTCAACCAGCCATGGAAATTAACCATGCAGGAAAGCAAGTCCACGTGACTTACAAAATCAATAAGCAGACTGCTGCACACCTCCAACAGCACTTGCCTACTCGCTGAAAGCTCAGCTCCTACTCAGAATTAACAAAGATGGGCCACGTTGGCTCACACCAAAGGCCCTTCTTGACCCATATTTTTTGCTAAACAACAACATCACATGCCAGAGTGTAAGCTGGGAGAATCCCACTGTGGAGAAGTTTGAGAGCTTGCAGCAAACTTGACTGAACTCCCAGGAGCTTGGAGCAGAAAGACTGTCTCCCTCCTACCCTGGCACGATGCTGCATTGCAAGGCAGATAGTTTATGTGAATCCTGACAAGTGAGGTAAAATACTGCAAAGAAAAACGGGATCTCATACCTGTATTCGTAGCAAGGACAACACTGGCATGGGTAAGGGCTGCAGCCATGGCAGTTTCTTCTCGTTCCTTCAGCTCCTTTCTCAGTGACTTAATTTCACTGAGAAAATGGTTCCGCTCTCCCTTGTCTTGAGCCTTTTTAGTTTTTGCCTATAGAACAGAAAAATCAAGATAGAACAACCTTTTTCTAGTCCTAGGGATTTATGTTCAGCTTCTCGGATAACCAAAGAACCTGAACACAGCATGGCTTCTCTATGTCCACCACGATACATTGGCTCATCATAATCAGCCCCACTAAACCTTGGCTTCTCTTCCCTCTCTCTGACAGAAAGCCCTTCCCACAATCAGTGTGGCTCCAAGCATGAAGAGTATTTCTGCCTGTGCAAAAGATGAACTGTATCAATACATCCCCAGGCTCTGAGCATGAAGCAGCAAAATGAGAATATCACTGCCCATCAGACCATCCGGGAGCATCAGCAGGAAGACCATCACTCAAGGTCCAGACAGTGATTTCTTCAACTTAGCGGGTCCATGCTTAAACTCCTCTGGTTGCAGACTCTGATAGTCTTGGATTGTGACCATAAAGTGTTGGAGAGTAACTCCCTGTCCTTAAATCCTCCGTTCAGCCCTTCCTGCTCTGCCCTGTACCTTCCCAATGCCCCAGAGATCAGCAGGGAGAAGGTTAGATGCTTCAGTCCATCCAATGGCCAAGTCTGTGCATCAGTCAAAGCACCTGGGTACAAAGCAGGGAGTAATGTATAATGGTGATTAGGTTTTTATGGGAGGAAGGGTCTTGTGCCTTTGGCAGGGGAGAAACCAGGACTTCCTATATCATTCTGCTCCATTACTCAGGGCAAGCAGGGACCTTCTGATTCCAAGTGACCTTGAAGCAGGAGGGCTCCCCAGGTTGACTGTGCCATGTCCAGCCAAAGCAGCAGCCCTGCATTTTTAAAAAGGCATCTCTGAGCTGCTGTAAATGATTGAGAGCAATATCTAGACAGGCTCATGGCTTTTTTTAGCAACGCCTATTAAACATATCTAACACATCAAATCATCACCACTGGTTGTTAGCACTTCCCCAGCTACAGACCAGCAGCTATGAGACAACAGCCAAGCTATCATTCACTGCAAGTCACCTTGAGAAAGGTACCCACACTCTTAGATGGAAATTTAGATTATTTCCTTGGAGGTAAGGCTGATGACTTGAGAAAGCTGAAAAGATTGCATACACAAGCTTTTATACGCAGCCAAAGCAATAAGATTTGATGGTTCCTATAATCATCCCCTGTACAGATGGATTCTCCAGCGTCCAACATGGTCCAGCTCATATGGCCACCTTTTCACTAAGAAAGACAATCATGTGTCTCACTCAGCCACCTGTTTTGGTTAAACCTGTAGGTATTTAATACCTTTGAAACCTCTACATGTCTGTCAAATGTAGTCACAATTGGCTGATGGGCCACAAACAGGTACGCAGGAAACATGATCACACAGGCATCTTTTCCCTAGCTTAATCTAAAAGGACAGTATGGGTGCCAGCCCTGATACTCATTGAGCTGAAGGGACAAAGCAGATTAGCATCGACTTCCTCTCTGCTAGAAACAAAGATTAGAGAGCAAAACTGATGGTGCCTGAAGAGCCAAGTTTAATGTCTGTTCTGCAAAAAGATCTGGTTAGTAAATTAAAAATAGCAACTGTTCCGTGATGTTGGCTGGTGACATTAAGATCCAAATATCTGACTGACTCAGCTCTGAAAGCAGCTGAGGGAGCAGGGAGCCCAGTCCAGAGGTAACAGCACTGTCAGTCAGCCCCAAGGACAGTACCTGGCACACTGTGAGCCAAGATCCCCAGATACCAGAAGGCTCTAATTGTCCTGAGCTGGCTCGTTTGGGCCCCCACCCATGCACTCATTGGTCTGGGAGTTGCATTTAAGGCCAGACCTTGTTCTTTATTTGGGTTATGGGGTTTGAGCTCTGAGCCTGGCTTCCTTTCTGTGTTGATAGCTGCATTGCCCTGGGCCTGGCTGGTTGGTCTGGGCTGCCAGCTGACTCTGCTCACCACTGCTGGACCTCTGCTGCCTTTCTTACTTGGGCACTATGGGACTGTGCCTGTGTTGATGCAAAGAATATCCAGAAGCTGATGTCCTGGAATGCTTGAAGCCTGAACAGGTGAGGGAAGAAGGCATAAAGGGGTAAAAAATGTGCAGAGAGCATCGGTTTTCATTAATATTACTAAATAATACACATTTAGCCTTTATAAATTCCTGTGGCTGGGGGTAATGGTGAAGGAAAGGAGGAAGAAGAGTCAAAATGCAGAGTGGACAAAGGAAAAAATTGTTACAGGGGACACTACGAGGGAGAAGCTAAGGCAGGATGAGGGAAAGATGGACCAGGGCCTCAGAGGTGAGCTCTCTGCAGCCCAGAGAGAAAAGGTGCTGATGAGTCAAGTGCATCTTCTGTAGAAGAGCTGAGCATGGGCAGCTCAAAGCACAGCTATGCAGGCTGAGCTGCAGCAGTGTGTTAGCTCTTGGGGTTTTGTTTGGTACTTCAGGGTGGCACAGGCCTTGGTGGCCAGTTCCTATCTCCCATCACCACATACCCCTTGCTCTAGGGAGGAAGCAGATGGAGACCTTGAGGCTGAAGGCTCTGTTTTCTCCCTAATTTTCCTTGTACTATGGAAAATCAACAGTGGAGGAAAAAAATCTCCTCCCACCTTTCAAAGTGCCTCCCAAGGAGAGGAAAGGGAAAAATTAACAGCTACTGAGAAAGATGCAAAATAAATTAAGAAGTAAAAAAGACTTGGTGTAGAGCTGTGACTACAACCAGGTCTCCATCCCAGCAGAGAAGTATATGCTTCACAAACTTGCCTCTCAATCCTAAGCACAACTTTACTCAGCCCTCAGATGCTCCCTCCTTCCTTAGGTTATGTGCAAGAACAGCCTGTCTGCCAAGTGACTTCCCTAACGGCTCAGCAACAGAAATGCTGGATGATGCATAAACGCATTTGGGAAAACTGAAGCTGCTGCCATAGCGGTGGCTGCAGGTTAATGTTAATGGGGCTGCAAGCCACGCTCGGCCTGCATCGCTTAAAGGAAATGTGCAGTGCCTTCCTGAAGGGCAGGGCAATGTACTTGGGCAAGTACAGCACAATGTGTGTGCCGGGGTATGAAGATGCCCTCCTGCATCCCTGATCACGACAGGATGTCTCTTGAGCTGGATACACCTACAAAATGGCTTCTAGAAAATGCTGTCACCAGACAGGGAGGGGAAAAACCTTAGTATCAAAACCTATCATCTCAAGTAAAAGAGCTACTTTGTAAATTAAGTTTAGGAAAATTAGGTTGTGAAAGAAGAAATTAAGGATGCATTTTTATAGTGTATTCTGCTTTCTACTTGAGGTGCCTGAGAGTGGGAGGGAGTGTCAGGACAGCCAGATATCTCATTAGGAAGTGAATTGATGATGTGAATGTTTCTCTTGCTCTCTTTTGAAGAGGATTGCATGAGCAATGCCAAACAGCTAATGTGGAGAGCAGGGCACTGCAGCATCTCTCCCTACGCAGCAGTAATGATTATGGTTTTGCCACTTCAATGAGGAATTCAGTTAGGAGGAGTTTTGCCCTTAGCTCCTTCTACAGCAGACGATAAGCACTGGTGGCAGGTGACTGAGGAGACTCAGGCAGCCCCTGGCAGAGAGGTTCTCTGTGATACACCTCTTCAGGCTGGAAGCCTTCACCACCTCTAAAACTGTCAGGCTTGCACCCCAGTTCCTTGCCTCCAGGGTCAGGTTAAATACCTCCCAATCAGAGTAAATGGGATTAATCCAGGCCACACACAGCTCAAATTGTCACTGTTAGTCCTCTACACTATGCTATTTTTCTATCCTCTCCCCTGAATTGGCCTTTCTACTGTTGACTTGACCACAAAGAGAGGTTTGTGCCCACCGGTATTTTACCCCTGCCTGTATACAGTATGATCCAGACTTGGAGCGTCACTGCAGGCTCATGGCATGCTGAACCCACAAATACCAGGTTCAACCAGGATGCAAGCTGGCTGCATGCTGCCCATGGCTCACATCAGGGCTAGTCACTGTGACTTGTCTCTAGCCACTGGTTTTGGGGCAACCCTGAGCACCTGGCTGTAGTGATTGTCTTTTAAGAACATCCAAGCAGTGGCAGAGTTGTTCCTCAGTTTGAGACGAAGTAGCTTGCCTGGCTAGTGGATCAGGTACTACTAATCTCAAGAGCTGGTATTCAGGTAACCCACATGGGGCATGTTGCAGGGACACGTACAAAGACCTGGTCGATGTCCTTCCTGATATCTGCCACTATCTGGGCATTGTCACCACGGGCCAAGACTGCGTCCAAGGAATGGTGTTGGATTGGCTCCAGCAAGCGAGCGGGGTGCCCTAGCCGCAGGATGCGGGCTTTGCAGCCAGCCAGCCTTTCCACCAGGTTATCCACAGCAACGTTGGATGGGGCACAACACAGGACCTGCAAGGGGGGAGACCAAGTGCTTGTTACTGCCAAGGAGAACAAAATGCTGGAGCAACAGTATCTGAGCAGGAAGACAGCAGAGGGAAACCAACACAATCTATTGGGAATAAACCACTGACATCTTCACAACCTCCAGACACTAAAGGCAATTCTCACCTTGCTCTGTAGCACTAGGGCAGGGTCTTCAATAAATAGCGAACCTGAGCTTTGAAGCTTCTATTTGCACCTAATTTCAGTGATAGGAGAAAAAAAACTGGTCCCTGCAAGCCAAGCCAGACTCTGCAGTGTAGCACAGCTGCTGCTGGATCTGCTCCAGCTGCCATGAAGCCCAATGAGTTTGCAAAATAAACCAAGGTGATTGCTGTCACTACAGTCCTGTCACTGATACTCACTTTCAGGCCCTGCTGTACAGCTTGCAAGATGATCTCTACTAGTGTTGTGGTCTTCCCTGTGCCAGGTGGTCCATGGATGATGGCAAGCTCCCTCTGAGCCAGTGAGAAGGAGACAGCTTCCCTCTGCGATGCATCCAGCGAGTCATTATAAAGCTTTAGAGGCTCTGAGGAGACAGCGGGAGATTTGTTTGGACCTCAGCCCTAACTTGGGTGCTTGCTGAGAAGCACAAATCCATGAATACAAATAAGAAGCTCTCACTAGCAGGCCCAAATCAATAATGAAAATAATCTTTTCTGGGAGAAAGGTATACTGCGTACCACCTAGGTGGCTAAAAGACCCCAGACTGGTAAAAGTAAGGCTTGTTATACTTTCAAAACAAACAGGCATCCCTGTCTTCCTCCTTCTGTCTCCTACCCTGCTATTTTGCAGGAGGAGCAAGCATTCAGTTGTGAACGCAGCTAGTCTGTATTGGAACTTTTCAGCATTTAAAGAGGCATTTACCAGCTATAACATCAAACATGTAGGATCTTCTGGGTGTGGAAGGTGCTCTGGGTTTATTTTAAAGGTGAGCCAGCATATTTAGTAAACCTTCAATAAAAAGGAGAAAGTAGTTGACCTTACAAACAAATCAATCCCAGTTAACAAACCCAACACAGCACTAGTGAAAAAGCAGAAAAAAATACAGTGTCTGTGAGCAAAAAAGAGCAGTCCTGTATTGTTCAACAATGACTGAAAAGGCAGGAAAAAAGATACAAACTGGCAATATAAATGGCGCACACTAAAATCAGTTTGAGCTTTAATGATCACAAAGGAAAAAGGGGAAAGAACGTGCGTTACAAGAGAATTGTTTTCACTGCAGAAGACCAACATCTCAAAAGCTGCTTTTTACCTCCTGGATTTATCTAATATAAACCCATATTTATTCTCATCCCCCATAATCCTGCTGCTAATCTCTTTGTTCATTATGGAGGTTAATTACAGCAGAGATGATGACTCATTACATTGAGGTTTACCGAAAATAATGTTCCCACAAAAGCTTATATAAGACAAATCTCTGGGCATCGTTCCCTGCTGGGCATCATGTGTTTTATTCCTATCTTTGCATTAAGGCTTGATTAAAAGCATGAAAGTTTCTTCTGGTTTTAGGCAGGTTAACTTAGGTGCAACTCCTGTGTAACTTCTGGCACTGACTTTTGAAGCAGCGCAACTGAGGTGTCCAGGTTAAACAAGTAACATCTGTTAAAAAGAGGCCTGGTGAGGAAGAGAGAAACAGGACTAATGGTACTTTTTCCTGTTAACCTGCCTCTTGCTCTATAGATAATTTTTGACTTAGTGTGCTAATGACTAAGAGAAGACTAGGAAGCATCCCATGGGCAGGGAAAAAAAGAATAGCTTAAAAACTGAAAGGCATTTCCCACAATGAGGAACAGCTGGGACGTAGGAGTCATTGATATTTCCTTGCTCAAGGAATGAGATCAGAAACAGGCTTCTCCTCATGCATACGCACCCTCTTCCCTTTTAATTACACACTGCCAAAAGTTGCTGTGTGGGAAGGCTGGGAAATGTGCCTCTTTTCTGGGCTGGGCATGTTAGCGGTGAGGAGGAGGGCAGAGCTGTTTAAGGGATGCTGTGGTGCCTCTAAACTCTTTTTCATCCACCAGCTGGGCTCTTAGTAGCCTCACCTGAAAAAACGTAGTTTATCCACTCCAGTAGGACTGGCCCAAGAGCTCATTACAAGCAATCCATTTAGGATTTGCATCAGAGGCTCCCAGAAGACATCCATTAACCCAGCTCTAGCTCTGCGGCACCAACTCTGCACTGGTGCCTCCTGCTTTGCCCAAGGCTGTCCATCTCAGCCCCCTGACACAGATCATAGAGAGGATGAACATAAAACTGCATCCTTGGGCCTGGCAGGGATGGGTCTTGCTGGTGGTCAGGTAACTCAGCCCCTGATGCACAACTTCATGTAGGAGTGTAGCACTGAAAAAAAAAAAAAAAAAATCCACCTTGGCCATCAAGGTTGGTCCTCCAACAACATTTCCAGAAGCTGAGCCGTTTCTGCACAGTCCCAGCAGTTCAGGTGAGGTAGTAGGTTGGAGGGTGGCTTTGCACCAAACACAGGTGGGAACTCCTGGGGGGAAGAGCTCAAGTCTTCCAGAGCTGGAGGCCTCTCACTTCTCAGTGTACCTTCCAAAGTATATTCCTCACAACCAGTGTGTACAGGCACCAAGAGAAAACTTGGACCTTATGACCAGCTCCTCTACAGGACAACCTAACTGCAGCTGAACACTGCTGGATAAAACCCAGGTGGGGAATTAAGCCTGAAACAAGGAACTTTCCCTGCTCTCTGCATGAAGCATTTGGCAGCTGAGGTGTCTGGACTGCTTAGTTTTCTCTGTAGATCTCAAGGGCTTTTATGGGCCCTGTGACGACAAGAGGTATCACAGACCAGAGGAACAAGAAGCATTGAAGATTTTTTGCAAATGTCTTGTCACATACACTGAACTTGTGCCAAGAAGCCAAGGCAGTTTTGCTAGAAATCCCTGGTGCTTCCCCAGCACTCTGCCTGCTGGGTTGGCTTTTGCTGGGGACATCCCTGCCTTTTAACTAGGCTTTTTAAATTCCTTCTTTCTCTTTTCAAATGCCTTTTTACAGCAGAATTAGATATAAGCCATGCCTTTTGCACTCCACGTGACCACGCAAGCCAGCCAGTGTCTGGGCATAGAGATGAACACCCCCTTGCTTTTTCTAGACCAGAATACAGGAGAGAGCTGGTACAGGATTATGCCTCCAATAAGGCATAACCTTATTTCTGAAAGAAAAGGAAACACGTCTATCCAGCTTAGCTGGTCTTGCGGTGCACAGCAAGCAGAACAAGGCTGGCCTCTGCTGGCAAGCAAAGCCTCTCTATACATCCCCCACAATGTATGGGTGCAGGGGTCCCTGCACATGTGCTGTGGTATCAGAACCCACCCAAAAGCTCTGAGACTCCCAGGAATGAAATATGAGGCATCTCATTTTTCCCCCACACTTAAAATTAGACTTAGGGTTCTGCTGCTGTACATACCACTTGCTGGAGCCAATTTTGCCCTTGGGAGAACACCCTTGAACACCCAGGCACAGAGACGAGTGCTTATGACTTCCACTGACCCTTCTACTTCTCAATCTCCTTGTAATTTGGTTCTTCCCCACTGTTTGCACAGAAGACAGTGACAAATGTTCCCTCTCTAGATATGGATCTCATCTATCCTGGGCCTTTCTCTTTTCCTGCACAAGTGTCAGTGCTAGCTTTTTCTCTGGGCAGGTGTTTATAAGGTCTCACTCCTACCCTTGGTGTTCTGGGCTTCTGATTGAAATGAAGCTTACTGCACCTTGAAATGACATTAATATAGATGTGTGTCTCGACAGCCGGTTTTATGAAATGTACAGAACTTATTAATTCTGAGACTCCTGACAGATTTGTCTGATATCAGACAATGGATAGGATGAGACAGATACAGGGAAGCAGATCCCCAAGAAACCACGCTAAACGATGCTTGGTCATGAAAGGAGATACTGTGTCACGGAGGAGAAGCAGCCTGAAATACTGTCAGGTTTTTCCATCTTTCCATGTCAGAGTATGCACCTGGGAAACATTTGCTGCCTTTTACAGACATTATGTGTATATGTGAGTTTCAACACTGTTTGCAGAGACACAGCCCCACGTCCTATGGTGTACGGGCACCTGGGAAACTGCATGTGCCATCACTTAGTCATAAGAGACAGGATTTATCCAGCCAGCTGCTGAGTGCCCTCCCCTTCAACTCAGGAGAGGCTGGCAGTTCGAGGCACCTTGCGGGACCTATTTAAAGTTAAAGTCATTATTATTTAATTCCTGGCTAGCATAACATCTTTCTAGTTGGTAGAAAAAAAGCTATAAAGTGAGAAGGTAAATGGAAGCCTTTCCACCCTGCCAGAGCATTTTGCTGTTCTCAGGTGATAAGCTGCCTTCTCATGTTGCATTGCCTCTGTCTAATGTGGCTCAGTGTTTCTATCAATCAATATTCTCAGTCCTGGGGAGACGAAAAATTCATCTCTGTGCATCTAAGCAATTTGAAAAGGAATTTCTCTTCATTAGATAGGCAGTTCTGCTACCACAAAGGGACAAGCAGAGTTGAAGCTGCTGAGAAAGTTAATTCATTAAAATTTAATTCTTCTATCTAATATTAAAAACCTGAGTGCACCAAGGTCCCTAGGTAGCCAAAAGGCTAAGACGTTTGACTCAGACTAAGCTCAGTGCTTAGAGATATGGAGATATGACTCACACAACATTAATTCTTTGTCCTTGGTATTTTGTAGCAGAAGCCTAGCCTGAAGGTATACTGCCGGGGAGTGGGTGCGTGTATGTGAAAGAGGCAAGCCACTGCAGACAACCAAATACAGTAATCAAAGCTGGAGAAAAGCTGCAACAGCAAGCACAGAGTGCAGGGAGCTGTGGTGGAGAGGAAACAGAGTGGTACTCTGGCCAGCAAGAAACCAGGTAGGGATGGATGGCATCACATGTGACATGCTGCTGAGTGATGTGAGGAGAGATCTGAGCTCTCTACACGGCTTAAGACACAGACTGCTGGCCCAACCCTACCGTGCTAGGCAGCTTAATCCACTCTCTGCTCCCTAATTTTTGCAGCCCAGATGACACGTCCCTTCTGCCAAGGTATAATATAGGTATCCCAAGCAGTTGCTGAGCCTGCTGATCAGAGGCTTTTGTTTCCCCAAAAGGTTAAGCTGTGCGGTTTCATCTTTCATTTTTCCAAACACATCAAAAAGATGAGAGTAAAAGGGGATTCTACTCACATGCAATTTTTTTGACAGCTGTTGGTAAAGCAAAGTTGTGAGGTTTTAAGTATTTAATAAAACAAAAGCATCCTGCACATCAACTTGAGTGAATACAATCAGAAGGTTGCAAAAATAAAAATACAAGCATTCCCATGCCGTTTCAAATTGCAGGAGTTCCACAGTCACTTAATTCCCATGAAGACAGAGTTATTGTTTCCAATATAGAAGCAGTGCTGGCAGTCTCTGATCTTTGAAGTTTATGGATGGGATTGGGGCAAGAAGCAAATAAGAAATGCCTTATAAACTAAATTGGATTTCAGACTCATGAATGTGTGCAAACAAATTCCCTCATCACAAATCCTGCCTGTTTTATGCCAGAATTCAGGTTTAATTGGTACACTCTTGAGAAAAGTGAGCATTATCTAGCTGAATGGTCTCTCTTCCAGTGATGACAAGGGTCTTGACCTGAGTGAAGTGTGTCCAGGGACCCATAAACCAGTGTGAAAACTATGTGTTCAATGCTGCCAGTTGCAACACCACTTGTTACTCACATTCAGTACTCAGGCCCTTCCTGGAGCAAAGCAAGCTGTATATTTGATGTGAATAAAAACTTCAGAGAGATCAGAGTTATTTGTGTTCCCATGGCCCATTTCAAAGAATGGGTCTTGAACGAAGAGACCCCAAGCACCTTTCTCAGCTGGTCAGCCTGAGAGAGGACTAGGGGGACTGGAAGAGGAGTAATGGCTGCACAGTCATCACTTAGGGCTCTGGCTCTTTGCCTCTCTCAGATGTGACATCTGAAGAGGCAAATATCCTCCTAACTGAGCATGGACAGAGCACAGAGCCCTTATGCTGTGGGTAGGGAACTTCAGGTTTTGCTGACTGCTCTGGAGAGGAAAGATTTCCCCCCACCTTTCCCTACAGTAACTTTCCGTATCTGCTTCAAACCAGCATGAGAGCAACAACTGTTCTTACCAGTCCATCTAAAAGAGCTCTCCACCTGTGTAACTCTCAGCTTCACATACCAAGGCAGACTAAAACCAGCAGCAGTCTCTGTGCATGTGCTTGGCTATGAAGGTCCAGGGACTCTGACCCCAAGGATACAGAAAATTTCTCTAGAAAGATCTATCCAGCACTTCCCATCAGTCTGACATATAATCTTACAAAGAAGCATCCTTACTTGTTTCATTGAATGTGCTTGGATCCGAAGAGAAGAAGAGGACGTCGATCAGATTGGAGGCTGGACCGCTGTGATACTGCTTTAGTGCATTTAAAGCTCTGTCAAAGAAAATAGCCAGTTACATGCGCAGCATGAATTCCTAGAGAGATTCCTGCTCACTTTAGGGCTGAAGCCTGTGGGCACAGATTCAGCTTTTTCCAAAGCTGAAAAATGCTACTCCACAGCAGACTAATCCTATCTAATTGCTGCATCCCCCAGCCCTCACACCCCCACCTACCCCTTATGCTGGTCTGATTTCCACTTTTTACTATTACTCCAGTTGGATATATGCAGACCCTGGGTTGAGCTTTTTCAGCGCATTAATTCAGCAAAGAGCTACTCAGTTCTCCTGCCAGGATGGAAAAAGCTCTCTACAGAATCCAGTGGGAACCAGAGGTGATACAACACAGGACAAAAATATGTAGCTGAGTGTGAGAGAGGAAGAAAGAAGAGCAGGACCATAGCAGCCAACAGGTAGAAAATTTATGCTGTTTTGATGCTGTAGATTAACATATCCAATCGACTTATCTTGGAATGGGCTCCCTCAGCAGTTAGTAGGAAAAGAAAGGCACATCCAAAAGGTGGATACCTCCTCTAAGTGGAGCTGCTATAGGAGTAAGAGGAATAAGATAGGAGAGAAACCAAGCCTAGTGAAATAAGCCTGTCTCAGAAGAGCTCTTCCAGAATAAACCTGGCCATTTTCAATTGGCTTTGAGCACTCCTGAGCAGAGTCACTGTAGGAGAGAGAACTGCAACCCCATGGTCCTTACTTTTTCAGCCTGTTGTAGGTGACATCATTGGCTAATTTCAGCAGGCGGTAAGAGCACTCTCGGTCCAAGCTCAGCATGCCATCTCGAGACTCCTCAAAGGCAACAGTCACTGCTTTGGAGGTGATACGTGTTACAATGCCGGTGGAGAGCGGATCATTGTGGCCAGCTGAATCGTAAAGGCCCACAATATCTCCTGCAAAGACAAGTTTGAAGAGAGAGAACGAAGTGGGGCAAATGTTTTGAAAAGAAGCATTTTCGGTGAGACCAGCAACCAAAGGAGAATAGCCTCCTCTTAGCAAACAAAGAACACACAACAAGAGAGAGCAAAAGGACAGTTAGCAGTGAGAAGACACCGGACAGCAACTAACCAGCTGCCTTCAGACCTCCACACACCACAGGTCTTGGGGTGGAGACCAGCAGTGCTCCCCATAGCCAGAGCTGCTCAGAAAGCCAACACGCTTTCACAAAGATCTTGGGAGAACCTGACTTCTCTGAACATTCAGACAAACCATTTTACATCAATTGTATTTCTTTAATAATAGCCAAGGAGTCTGCGTGACAGTACGTGCTTCCCAGATGACTGCTATATGCCAGTCAGAGGAACTAAGAAAGACCAGAGATTTTTGAGGACTCACTACAGCTTTTCACAGTCACTGTGAGATTACGAAAGAAAGTGGAATTGCATAGTGTAGAGGTGAAACAGATTTTCAACAGGATGTCTGACTAAGTTTATAACTTATCTGGGGCTCGCATTCATTGAGGATTAAATTTCAGATTTACAAACTATGGGAAGATTTCCTCCACAAGGTCCATCAGCTCTTACGCTAAAATGCTTGCATCCAGGAATAATTTACTGCTATGGCAATGTTATTTCTCTTTGAAGATCACTGGCGGATGCTCTCAAGACTGAGTTCCCAATCTGCAATGAGCCATTTTAATTTCAAAGGTCAGCAGCTTGGAGGCCTGGGTGACAAAGAGTGCATCAACAAACTGAACTTCAACACACTTTGAACCGGCACCATTGTGCGACCAGGGTCAGAAACATTATAGTTCCCCATGATGTGCCTGCTTAGCAAGCTCAATGACCTAGCAAACTAAACCAATAAAATTACTAAACTAAACCAGAAAATTATCTGGTGCAGCCAGCTTCTCTTTTGTGGACCAGTTTTGGAGAGTGCAAGGCAATACCCTCATTGCCTAAGGAAAAAAGAGAAGGGTCTCTGGAGAAGAAAAATAGCAGGTGTATTGCAGACTCACTCCACAGTCAAACCCAAGTTCTTCCGAGGGGTAAGCCTGCACAGTTGGTTACAGCATGGCAGACAGCATCCTCACCCTCCTCGGATATCAGCAAGAGAGGCAACAGCTCAGCTCTGACAGTCCTGGTCATGAATTCATGGAAGTGATGGCAGACGGTGAGACATGAGTGAAAAGGGCGCTGGCTCACGTGCTAATGAGTCTGTATTTCTCTGGTACCTGCATTTTCAATAGAAATCCAGGCATGTAGCTAATAACAGCACATATTTCACCTTCTCTTCCTTGCCAAAAATAAGAGGAAAGGGAGAAACATGGCAACTCAGGAAGGAAAAGGAAAATCCACTTTCCATTTTGCAAATAAAATGTAAGTGACAAAAGCTCCTTACCTACCGCAAGACATAAGCATGAACACTTTGGCTTGTACAAAGAATGCCAGGAAATCTTTAACAACGAGAGATCAGGACTTTGTTTTTATTGTTTCAGATAGAGGAGAGCCAGAATTTTCATCACCAGCACTACTTTCTGGTGCAACATGTGTCTGTAATAAGCTGAGGGATAAAGAGGCCATTTTCCTCTAGATTCATCCTGTAGCCATAACAATCTCTCCCCTCCTTTCTTGCATCAATTTCTCAGTTCTTACAAGTATCACATTAGAATGACGTTAGGAAGAAGAACTGGTCATCTCTATGTACTTTGCACTGACAGGAATACCACTTACCAGGCCCAAAACTGTTATAGGGCAGCTCTGCATCTGAATCATATTTTCTAGGCTGAAACGTCACAAGCAGCCGTCCGTAGAGGCCAGTTCTCTGGCTGGCAGCTTGGAGTTTTAGCAGGCAGACACCTCTGCGCTGCAGTTCCTTCAGGGAGATGCTTTCCTGCCATGCCCTGGAAACCACACACAGACATGAAAACCATTTGCTGGACTGAAGCTGAGATTCAAAGATTCAGATGACAAAACAGAAAAAAGCTGGGGGAGGAGATGGAAAAGGAGGAGAAGGACAATGGCAAAAGAGACATTGGCTTGTTGAAGTGTGGGCTTATGCAATCACTTTGTACTGATGTAAGTAGATTGGCTTCCACAGGCTTATTCTGGGAAACAGGGTGACACTCACAGAGCCTGGAGAAGAGGTAACATCTGTTTAAGTGTATTTTCCTCTCTCCTGTCTGGGTGTGAAAAGAAAGGATGTGCCTAGTTACCCACGACCCAGGAGAGGACAACCTGAGTTTTCTCCTATCACATTTAAGGGCTAAAATGGAAGATTTGCCATTTTTTACATGAAGTTGTGCTAACCTCCAACAAACACCACACACACGGCTGCACAGAGCAGAGGAATTGGTATCTGGTGCAGACTTTCAGGCTACAAGTGACCATGGCAGAAAACCCAGACTGGAGCTTTGCAGACTGCTGTCCTTTGGGGGCAAAGTGTTCTGCAGCAGCTGTGTTTGCTCCACAGTTTCACTTGGGGCCTGTGGAGGCATCTTTATTTTTGTATAGATTAAAATAAAAAAGAAAATCCCCCAAGTTTATTCTCCTTAGTCCCCCAGTTTAGCTTGTTTCCCTCAGTTTGGCTTGTTTCCTGTAGGTTGGTTTCTAGGGAGCTGAAGTGTCAGGAAACAGGGCAATAGGGCAGCGGGGCAATGGCCCTGTCCTGTCTCCTGGCACCCTTTGTCCTCTGGGCTGGGTAAGGCCAGGCCTTATTGGCACCAGAAGTGGGGGTGTCTGTGCCCCCAGCATGGCCCCACGCAACCTGGGGGCACCTGATGACACCCCCACCCTCCCTGTCACCACGAGGCCACATGAGTCAGGTGGGATTATGCTTTCAGCTCAAGCCCTGTGGCAGGAAGGCAAAGCTGGGTGGGGGCTGCAGGAGGAGATTGGGAGCCCCAAGATGTTGCTGATGTGAGCTTGGATCCTATACGTGACAGCAAGCTCTGAGGATTCCCACATGGATAAGCTGGTCCTATAGGGGTGAGTCTAGCATGATTTCCCATAGATTGGAGCAGGCCCTATGGAGTGGGTTTCCTATTGGGATGTGCTGGTTATACAGGAGTGAGTATGGCAGCATTTCCTATAGGCGACAGGAAGCTTCCCCCAGGTGACAGGTGATCGATCATACAGGAGTGAGTCGGCGAGGTTTCTTATCAATGACAGCAAGTCCCTTAGAGGTATATCCATCACCCTTCTCCACAGGTGACCGCAGGCCCTATAGGGGTGCCAGCGGGGCTTCCCATATGTAATAGCAGGTGCCCGGGGACGGTCCATCAGGGTTCCCTATAGGTGAGAGTAGGCCCTATAGGAGTGAGGCCGGCAGCGTTTCCCATAGGCGACAGCGGGTCCCGCCAGGACCGGTGCGTTAGGGCTGCTATAGGTGACAGCAGGCTCTATAGAGGCGAGCCAACACGGTTCCCCACCGCGGGCGGCCCGGCGGTACCTGCTCTCGGCGAGCTCAGCCTCCCGCTCCTCCCGCAGCAGCTCCAGGTGCCGCTCCGCCGCCTCCGCCGCCATGGCCCTTCGCCCCGCCGGGCACTTCCGCTTCCGGGGCGGGGGGTCACCGTCATGGCGGCCGTGGTGGCGGGGGCACGGTGGCGGGCGGCAGGTGAGACGGGACGGGACGGGACGCTCTGAGCTCCGCTCCGGCCGGGGAGGGAGAGGAGGGAGGTGGCGGGGCAGCGTCTCCGCCGCTGGCCGTTTGGACGACGCGGTGCGGCCCCTCCGCGGCCTCCCGGTGCGGCGAGGCCGGGGGCCCCGTCCCCTCGGCGGGCCCAGCGAGCCCCCGCCGCCTCCCCACGCAGGGCCGGTGCTGCAGCCCCCGGCCGGCTTGTGGCCCCGGTACAGCCGCGCCGTGTAACAGGCGGGCGAGCCTCGGAGCTCTGCCCGTGGCGGAAAGCTGCGCGGGGGAAAGGGGCGGCTCGGGTCTTGGCTTGCATCAGTCTTGGAGCAGCTGGAAAGCCGGGGCGGGGGAAAGTTCATAAAAAGGAGAATCAACTTTACAGGGGTTTTTCTAGCCTGGTGTGAACCTTTATGGAAAATCTAGGGGTTGGGGGTGTGTGCAGGGGCTCCATCGGCCTCCTTGCTGGGCTGGGAAGCTGGCAGGGTGTTTGCTGGGAGAGCAGACAGGCAGCCTCGGGGGCCCTGGCTTTGCATCGGGGTTTGGTTTCCATGCTGGGTGAGTGTGACTTGGTGAACTGCAGCTTCTGCAAGAGAGGTGGTTAAGTATGTTTGGTGTTAAGAGGTCTTGCTAGTCCCTTGTATCAGTCATGCTTTGGATGGTGGGTGAAAAAGGGAATGTTCCTGCAATGAAGCTGTGCAGAGTCTGGCTGTTAATTAAGCACGTTGTTCCAGGAAGGGGATTGTTACCCCTGAGGTAACATAGGGATAAATCCCTGAGCATGTGTTTTTAGGACTTCATCTCTTTCTGCTAAGTGTGTGTGGGTCTAGCTCCTTTCCAGAAAATGCTGAAGCTGCACTTAAAGTGTGATTTAAGTCGTAGTGAACCACTCAAGCTTTGAAGATTTGTGTATGGGAACGGTAATGCAGCTTCACTGTTGATGAACATTAGCTTATGTATATGTAGCTCTGAAAAGCATGAATACATTTTCCTAATTCCCATGTTCTGTTGTTGTTCCTTGTTCAGCTACATAGCTCCTCCACTCCTCTTGTCTAGAAGGAGCAAGCATGACTGGGAGGGTGAAAACCCAGACATAGGAGTGTTAAAACCAAATCTGCTGGACCTTCCCCCCTCTTCCAGGTCACTGTGTTTCACTCACCATTGCAGTGTCTGCTTAGGAGCTACAGGGCCAGTGAGTTACTGGCAGTATGCCTTGTCTTCCTCCTCTCTTTTCAGAGTGGGAACTTTGTAAGGCTTAGTAGAAGTTTCTGAGACTCACCTGGTAAATGTTGTGTAATAGCTTCCCTCCCCTTTTCAGAGGGCCCAGAGGGCTGGAAAGGATCCTTCTAGCAGCACCAGTTAGTGCTCAGAATGAAGAGTGCACCACAGCATTCTTTAGACTACCTGTTCCTCTCCTCTGCCTTTTGGTCACATTGTTTAGCAAGAGACGGGTTGCTCTGAGTGTATCCATGTTAAATTGGTGTGTCTAGGTGGAAGTGTGACTTGAAGTAAGTGTGCTTACAGTGGGAGCTCTCTTGTGCTCTCTTGCAATGCTGCACACAACTGATGGGTCCTTTCTCTTACCAGGTATCTTGTTTTGCTTCCCCCTTTATCTTTGGCATGATAAAACCGAACAAAGCCTTTACAGGCAGAAAAATGGTACCATGAAGCTGACCAGTGCTGTAATGCTTCAGCATTGCTGTCATGCTTCCTCACCAAGGTCTAAAAGCCTAGTTGTTGCTGCTTACTTTTAATTCTTTTTCCCTCCTTCCCTTCTAGCCTGCTTGCTTTCATCTGTGGTTCGGCAACAGAGTTCCCAGAGCACGTCACTGCAGCAAGGGTAATGTCAAATGACTTTATGCTTTTTGCCCCTTGAAATACTGATTGTCCTTTGGGTGGGTGGGGAGGGTGGCTTGTTTTTACTTTGGAAGGGAGGCTTGTCTGATCCCTTAGTCTGTCACTTCCCCCAAAGTTTTAGACTCTGCCTACCTTTGGTCACGTTTGCTAGAGGGATGCTTCTGTTGATTTAGGAAATTAAAAGAGTTGAGTCTAGAGACAGATAATTAGATCCTCCACTGAGAAAAGGGCCACGGTGTGGGCTCAGCCCGTAGTAGACAGCAGAGAAGCCACTCAAGGCAGGACATTGCAAGCTCCTCAGCGGCATAAATGGCTTCAAGCTAACACTCATCTTTTTAGGTACAGGTGGCCTACTCCTCAGGCAAGGTCCATCTCCTGCCTGGAGTCTCTGATACCTGATAAATACTGAACTTGCACTGTGGTCTCTGCACAATGTGATTAACAGCCCAAGCCAGGAAACTTCAGCCTTCATTTGTTTCAGCACTTTGAAAGCTGCTTGTTTGTGTCTGTATTTTGTTTCCTCTGCTGGGATCTCGAGTGAGACAGAGCTGTGGGCTGTGCTGCTGCTTGCTTTAACCAGAAGGGGACACTGCAGAAACGGAGAACTTCTGTGAGCAGCATCAGGGAAAAACGGCAAGATGTGCTCATTCCCTCTGCTCTTCTGAAGGCTGCGGAGGGGTGACCTCTTCCCGCTGATCCTCAGCCATGTGGGAACACAGTTTGGATCTCTGCCTCGGTGACAGAGCACCCAACATTATTACTATACCCCGCAACAGACCCACGAAGCCTTGGTGCTTGTGGCTATATACTTGTTTGCAAGTGCTTTGAGTTTCTGTTAAATGAAAGCCCTTCCTGAGGCATTGCTGGGCATTACAGAGTAAACCAATCCAACACTATTGCTGTTGTGTTAATTTGCCTTCGTTCACTAGCATCTAATGTCTTTTCTGGAACGTTTTATGGGGTTTGCGCATCCTGTGTTATTTATAGAAAGTGTGGATCTCTGTGCACAGGAAGCTGGACTTCCTGTTTGTGGTGGAGATGGTATTTTAGTGAGCAGCACCTTTCTCTTTGAATTTCAGAAACCAATACCTTTCTGGTCATCTCATCAAGATCCAGGGTGAATCTGCCTCTTTAAATCTAAGATTGTCTTTGTGGTATTGTAGATTCTTGCTTAATAATCTGGTGCCTTTTGGTCATGTGTCTCTTTCTGAGTAAAGGCATTTGGCATCTCTCAGGGTAATCTCTGAATGGTGCAGGATGGGCCTTGTGCCTCCTCTCCCTGGCCCCTGAAATGCGTACCACAGTTCCGAGTAGTGCTTTTCTCTCCAGTTCTTTGGGAACAAATCAATAGTTTTTGTAACTGGCTCTTATGCAGAGATGTAAGCAGCTGCCTCTGGTCCTTCTTGTTGTTGCTTCTTGTCCTAGAGATCTTGAAAAACAGCTAATTATAAGCAAGTGTCATTTGCATTTTTTCCGCTCAAACTCACACTGAGCTTCGTGCAGTGTTTCATTTCTGAATTAACACCCTGTGGCACATTTGAGCGGCGTTAATTGTTGTTCAGCTCTGATGTTTTAAACAGCCTTCTCATGATGTAGTGCTGTCTGCACCACTGTCAAGAAAGGCAGTGTGTGCATGGCAGTACCTGCGGTATTGACTGTACAGGGCTTGAAGCAGTCAGGAATTCGGTCAGTTTTGAGGCAGAGGATCCCTCTCAGTGACTATCTTGAGAAAAGCAGAAAGAATCCACTGTACAGCTAAACAGAATGTGTTGCTGGCTGCTAGCTGAAACACCCCTGGCAGTTTTCAGTCTTTCGTTCTGTATCCATACTGTAGCCTGCTCGCCTTCAGGCCCCCAGTTTATTTACTAAACTGAAGGTGTCGTGCGTTGTGACAGCCGCATACCATTTTTAGTAAGTCAGAGAGCAGCATCCAAATATAGACAGTAGAGCTGTCTTCAGGTCTGCACAGAATTTGTCACTTGGGTGCTGGTGCAGCTTGAGCTGTGGTTGCTTCCACGATTGTATCAGTACTGAATGATCCTGAAGGGATGCATCTGTGGTGTCCAGAGTCCCTCAGGCTGGTCACCAGGGAGGTTTTTGGGGACTGATGCAACATCTTGCAGTGGAGAGGCTCTTGTCTCAGCGGTACAGTTGCAGAGTGTTTGAAAAGAGATGTTACAAAAGCCACTCTCTATCACAAAAGTGGAAGCTACTCTTTCAAGAAGAATCAGGATTTAATTTGCACCTTTCAGCAAAATATCTTGGTGCTCAAAGTCATCGTGAGGAATGATGCTTGTGCTTGGCTGGATGAGTATGGGGTGGTGCAAGCTCCCGCTCCCTTCTGCGGTGAATCTGAACCAAGATAGGCATGGGTCTAAGAAGTTTTGTTAGATGCCTCTGCTAGTCCCTCCCCAGTGTGGTACTATCAATTATAGACAGATGTGGTAATGGCACAGAAGAGTCTTTTGGGTTAAATGTTTGTGGTATTAAATGCTGAATTGCACTGGGGGTAGGGTAAGCCGTTATTATTGCCATTCAGGGAATGCAGCTGTAAGTGACAAAAGAACAACAGCCTTGTGACTCTCCTGTAAAGAACCCAGCTGTGGTCTTAAGGCCCTCTCTAAACTGTCTATTTAACAGAGAAGAGCTTCAAAAAACAGAGGGGGGAAAAAAGGATGCATGTGAGTCATTCATGTGCAGCATTTAAGGCTGGTTTAAGAATGCTCGTTAGCCCTTCTTCCCCATCAAAGGCAAGTTGCCTCCTCCCGGATGCTCCCCGCTGTCAGGTAACTTCAGGGCTTTGTACTTGGTGAAGTGAGCTGAGGAGCATTAATGTGTTCAGCCGCTCAGCTGTGGTGGAGGTAACTTGTAGCTATACCCGGAAAAGCTTAATAAGAGCCTTGTATCTAAAACTCGTGTGTAACAAGGCTGAAGGTAGGTCTGTTTCCATTGGAGTTGGTGACAAAATTCCAGTCTGTAAAAACAAGGGGGTGGAAAGTCAGTGGTAGTCTCTGAACTTTATTGGCACTACCACATCCAGCTGCAGATATCAACATCAGGAAGAAGTGATAGCCTGTGTGAATTTTCAGTTAATTTTCCATTGGTTTATTTCTGCACGCTTCCTTTGTTTCAAACTATTTTAACTAACATTCTGAAGTGGGAAGAAAGAAAAAAAAAAAAAGAGGGGGGGAATAATCCATTCCCCATAATGAATTTTATGATAGGATGGGACGTAAAGCAAACCAACCACTGAGGCATTTATCCCTTTTTCTCAAAGCTTGCTGCAGTTCATGGTGGCCCTAAATGATGTTAAGCCCTGGGAGCAGTGACTGTTGTAGGGTATTTACAGGCTGAACTAAAGAATGAGACTGTTTTCTGCATGTTTTTGAACAGCCTTCTGATATGGGCTTCATCTTCAGCATTTCTTGTCCTACTGGAGTGCTTTTGCCAGGTGTCGGGAGGAGGGTCTGAGGAGTTTGCTATATCCAGTGTCCTCCATTGGATTAATTCCTCAAGAGGTAACATGGCTTTTGCCTTGTCTGCCTCCCTCTGTCCGTAACACTTTACATTGGAATAGAAAACCTCTCCTTGCTCATGAGCTGCTACAAAGAGAAATGTGATCTGTGGGAAGTTGCCTTCTGGCCCCAGTGGGTTTTAGATCTAGTTTTTCATACTGAGAAATCATTAAGTCTCCTCTACAACTTCTGCTTCGCCAGTGGAAAACCACTTTCTAGTCCCATCTGCAGCTTCTTTTACCTTTTTCCCTTTCTTCATGCTTTACATCTCTTGACAATATCTGTGTGCTACAAATGAATCTTACCTTATCATTCACAGACTTGTTGCCAAAACATCTCTGACTTCACCCCCGTGGCCTGAAGTGAAACTTCCAGATCCAGTAGAAGAAGCGAAGTATCATGCAGGTAAAGATCTCAAGTCCCTGAGTGAAGACTAGCACTCCAGTATTGCCGCTGGTGGCAGGCCTGATTGAGCATAAATAAGTGTTTTCAATGACTGGAGCCTGGTTTTGTTCTTTGCAGTCTGTCAGATGTGTTAGTGTCACTGGACTTGTGCTCCAGCTGCTGGTATTGGAGATTTGGGTACAATATGAGGTTGTCTTAGTTTGTGACAGTGTGACAGATTGTAACACTCCTAGAGTAACCTTACTTGATGTGATGTGTTGCTTTCTAAAGTGTGAAACAAGCCTTTTGGACAGGAGGAAACAATTATTTGTCTTTTAATGGATAAATCAAAAAGCTAAAGCCAGCAAAAGCTGTTGGATGGAAGGCACATCAGAGAGCTGGTGTATTTAAATGCATAAAACACTAGAGCCAGCATAAGCAGTTGGATGGTGGGGACATGACTGAGCTGCAGAGGTGTGACATAAGGCAATGAGCAGCTGGGATGTGACATAATGTTAGTGAATGTGTTTCTGTCCCCACATCTAGTCAGGACCGTTGAAGGCAGCCAGTGGTCCTCCTGAAAGGAGCACGTGGACTGTACAGTAGGCAGCCTCGCAGGTCAGTGAGAGAAGTGCCCACAGATGTTTGGCAACCACCCTCCCTCATTGCTTCACCTTACTAGAACATGTCAATCTTCCACTTGTAACCAGACACAGGTCCCCTGGCAGGTGAGAATCAAATAGAAGAAGGCAGATGTGTCTAGCCTCGTATTGCCCAAGTGGGGCTGTTGTCATCCAGACCGTGCTGGGGATGGTAGCAGGGAAGCCACATGTGTGGGATGTGTCTCAGAACTAGGCAATAATGAGCCCCAGTGGGTGAATTCCTTCTGCAGTTGCTGTGGTGGTAGCAATTAGGCGTTGTGCTTCACACAGGCAATGAGCTCCTCTGTTTATTAACAGGCAGTCTTACTGTCTCGTTGTGTAAACCTCTGGGACATCTGTGAAAGGTATCTGACTCCTGCTTTAGGTGGGAGAGACCTGGGAAGTAAAGGAGAGGAGTTCTTTTACAAGGAGAGTGAGAGGTGAAAAGCTGGGTTGTGTCCACCTTTTTGCAGATAGTCTCCAATCATCGGACTGAAGTGTGTTAGTAGCTATGTGACTGGTGTGCTTTAGAGAGAGCCTCCTGCTCCAGGTCTCCTCTCTGGCTGTTTTTCATCCTGCTTTTTATCTCCTTTGTGCTCCTGGGATTGCTCAAGTGACAGATGTTCTGTGTCTGAGTGTGATTTGACCCGGTAGTGAACTGTGAACTGCTCTGTTTGGTTTACTGAAGCCCTGTGGTGAACAGGGTCCCATGTTCACCTGATTGATTCACATGGGATCCTCGGGGCTGCTGTGATTTCTGTGCCTGGTAACCTCCTGCTGTTAATGAGCTTGCATCATTATCTCCTGGCTGTGCTTATCCAAAGCAAACAGCAAGAGCATTTGAATTCTGCCTTCTATTTTTCTGCTGGCTATGGAAACAGTCAGGGGTATTTAGGATTGCTGTCCTAGCAGTTAAATAGTAACATCACTTGATGTTTCCTGTCACTAGAGGTGGTTGGAAGAGTTATCAACAACTTCAGAGCCCAAGTACAGTGTAGAAAATGTACCTTTTTTGGTTATGGAAAGATGATAAAGCCCCATGGATAGAAAGTTGAAACTTGACAAGGAACTAACCCTTGTTAGAGCATGACTCAGCATGTTTTTTGCTGAGAGAAAATTGTAGGCCAGCATTTTTGAAATTTTGGTTTTGAAACGTTGACCACAGGACTACTGGTCTACCTGCATCAGCAGTTCAGAGCTGCAAGAAATTTATTGTACCCATAGTGCAGTTGCGGGTATAACAAGGAAAATGTGCTTGGTTTTTTTCCTCTGGACTTTTTGTGGTGGTCCACTGTGATTCAGAGAAAAGAGCACACAGTAGATTTTTCTTCTGGGACAGCAATTCCAGCAACACAGAAGCTAAACTCTTCACTGTAGTGGGAACTGTAGTAACTACTGCCTTGCAAATAATTGGTTCTTACCTCTTCCTAGAATAGCTTGCATCTGCTGGGTTGAAACTTGGACACTTTCAGAGTGTTCCTGTAAGAACTGGGTTTGGTTTGACTGGCTGCTAAATTCTTGCCTGTCCCAAATGGATGTTGTTTTGTTTACATTCCTAGAAAAAAGAAAAAAAAAAGATTCAGCCACTTTTGCGGACCATGAAGAAAATCTATTTTTCCAGTTATAGAAAAGTTGCTGTTTTTCTGAACAGCTCAAGTGGGTGGAAAGCTACTATTTGGCAGTGGAATGGCACTTATTAAGCAATACCTTTTGATGTTCCTGTAAAAACTGGTTTTGGTTTCAGTGCATGGGAAGCTGATCACAGAAAACTGAGTTTGTTCATGTGCAGGACCTTGTCCCCGGCATTTGTACCGCTTCTGGCACCTGCTCTGTGTGTATGTGTATACGGGAAGAGATTTTTCAGGAAGAGATTTTCTGGAAGAGACTGACAGAAAGGTCTCTCTTGTCTTTGCTGCAGGTACAAGTTCTCAAGCCAAGCTTTGTTAGTTTTTCCTTTGTACTTTGCCAAACTCTTCCTGATGTTCCTGCATGCCTTACACGGTATTCAGAGTGATGGCCTTCTGCATATGACTTGGAAATTGAGTTGCTCCCCTCCAAACGTAGAATGCAAGGATGAGCACTCTTTTCTGGAACACTTTATATCTGAATGCAGTGCATTTTAGGATGCTTAAGAAATAGGCTGAGAAGTCAACAGTCTTAGATCAGCCGCATGGTATATATACTAGCTGTTTACTTACACATGGGTTTGCCAGCAGCTAAAATACAAATTAAGTTTATGAAAGGGAGGTTCACGCCTTGTCGGAAACAACATTGCTGTTGATCCATGCTTAAAGATTCCCAGAAGGTAATAGTTTTGGTGGGAGAGCAGTGTGGCTGAGTTAGTTTTGAGCGGTTCTTCACACCTTGCGGGGGTTTGTACACTGATTCCTTCCCTGCTGTTTGCCCGCAGAAGTGGTACAAAAGGTGAACAAGATGATCGCAATGGGGCAGTACGGAAGGCTCTTTGCTGTGGTCCACTTTGCCAGCAAGCAGTGGAAAATAACTAGTGAAGACTTGATTATGATGGACAATGTTCTGGAGGCTGAATGTGGAGACCGAATCCGGATGGAAAAGGTGACATGCCATGCTTCCACAGTGCCTGTGATGCCATGCTGTGTGTGGGGCTAGAGCAGATTGCCTGTGAACATTCCCTAAGGCAAAACCCATAACCAGTTTTTAATAACACGTCCTGAATAGCTCCTGTCTGATCTCCCGTTCTTACTCCAGTTACTTGCCTTGTCTTAGTTTTGTTCCAATTTCAGTTACTCTGTTAGTGATAATATTATTGTGATTTCTGTTGAACAGGGTTGGAGTGAGTCGTGCCAGACTCTGTTAGGAGACAGATTTTTGTTGTACTAACTTCATCCAAAAAAAGAAAATTACAGTTGTTATTTCTAGAGACAGCAGCTGAAGACTGTGTTTACCTTGAAACTCTCAACACCCAAAATACTTGCAGTCCTCCGGAGGGACTGTCGCTGAGCAATGCTTTGCAAGATCCTTATCGTGCTGAGTGTGTTGGGTGGAGGGAGAGGGATGGTGCATGTAGGGGAGAATTACCAAGATGCAATTCAATATCTTTACCTTTACCCTTGTTTAACTAGCAGGAGCTTGTAGAGGTTTATTAATCCAAAGCTTAAATGAAAGATTACGAAGTGGGGTTGGTTTAATCTTAATATTGGTTGTTAGAGCCAAGTAAGCAGTTAAGGAGAGCCGGGCAGTTCTTCTACTTACCCGTTGCTTTGAAGTCCAGTTTTGAGGCAGCTTTTTAGGCATGCCTTCAGCTGTGTCCTGTGTCCTTGCAGAGAGGAGTGATTTGCATGAAGTAGCCAGCTAGGAATGCAAAGGTCTGGATGGGAGTTAAAGGTGAAAAACTTGCCTAACCACCATAACTCTTCTGGGATTTTACTGGCAAGTTTCTAAACGAAAACTGGGAATATCTCATGACCATTTGTATGCTGCTTTTAACTGCTGCTGTACAATTAGTGTGGGGAAGGAGACAGTCTGTAAGAAATGCTGCCTCTTCTCACTATGTCCTCTTTATTATCCTGCCTGATCCTTTAGATAAGCGGGTGGTTGAAATACCCTGAAACAAAAGGGCTAGTCCCTGAGGTGGTGAATCCCACCCCCACCCCCCCCCCCCATGCTCATTTCTTTTTTGCCCTCTTGAGGCCTGATGGAGGAGGGTGAGGACAGTATTTCTCTGCTGGGACATGGAGCAATTGCTATAAAAATCCAATGATTTTAGGAGCTGCTATTCATTCCGATCCACACAAGGCACATTCTTCTTTTTCCCTGTATTGCTTTTCATAACTTTTACAGCTGTTGGTGAGCCAGGACAGAAAGGTTCAGTGTGTTCTGATCAATGTGAAAGATACTTCCAAAGTATGTTTTAGTAGGATAAGCTGTCCTGGAAGACTGACTGTTTAACGAATCTGCTTCTTGCCTGTTAGCTGCCTTTTCCCACCATCCCTCTCTAGTAACAGCATCAGGTTTGAAATGTGTAAAGGCCTATTTTTAAGCAGTTTGACTCCTTTATGGTGACTGTAGAATTTGGAAGATACTGTTTGCATTTCTACTGGGACAAGAAAGCAGTGACATATGCCTCGTTTATTTTCCATAGGTTTTACTGGTTGGCGCTGATGACTTCACACTTATTGGAAGGCCGCTCCTGGGGTAAGATGTCTCATACAAGAATTGTCTTTGAAACAATTCTTGTACTTAATTGTGGCTTCAGGGCTCCTACAGTCCCTGAAACTGAAGAGAAACTTGGATTTATCAGCAGTAGCTTTTTTCCCAGCCCTGTGGCTTTTGAAAGAGCCACCAATAAAGCTTCTCAGCCTCTGCTGACTCTAACCATAGCCACACTGCCAGGATAGAACAGCAGTTAGTTTTCCAAGTGAATGAGCCATGTTTCACAGCTGAGTTTTACTAAGGTAACTGTAGGATATTCACCTCTACTGGGTTGGACCTTTTTTTCTTGTTACAAACCTTGCACTAACTTAGCAGTAAATCTTGCTCTTCAACATCTTTACTCCCTTACCCTAATTCTGGTGATAGTCATCTTGGAATAACCCAGAAATCCTTTCCCATCCCTTAACCCCTTAATTTGACTTGGGGTTTTTTAACCCATTTCCTTTTGTCCTTGTCTTAACCCAGCAGGCCTTAATCTTAATTTTAGAGTTCCTGATTTTCCTGTCCAGCAGTCACAGAACTGGGGAGAAGGATTTTACCTGCTTGGCACCATCCTAGTGTGTAGGACCTGCTATACAAACTGGCAGAATGCCTGCTTCTTCAGCATTTTCTATACCAAAAGGAAGTGGTGCGTGTGGACCAGGTGTTATTGCTCAGCTCTTAGCAGTAGCCAGAAGCAAAGTCATGAACTGTTGTTTTCCCCAGGACAAGAGGTTTTAGTGGTAAAATGCAAGTGAAGATGAGGTGGGTTGCAGGTGCTTGAAGTACCTGGAAGCCCTGGCTGTGGTCTGGTTGCAAGCTAAACCACTTGTTTTGGCCTTAGCTCGAACTGCAGTGACTTTGGCAGAGGATGGGCCCATGAGTAGGAAGTTGTACATCTGAGAATTACTTGTTGATGCCTTGTAGATTCAGATTAGAAATACCGTAGAGTTTCATATCATTTTCACTTTTGAGTGCTTGCTGTGGCACCAGGGGGTTGTTGGTCTTTAGGAGTTACTTGTAACATGTTTGTACAGTTGATAACATGACTTTGGTTGCAGTGGTGGTAGCTGCTTCGAGTTCCCTGTGTTAGGATTTTGAGAGCTGCCAGTCCTTTTAACAGTACTGCAAATATATCTGGAAGAGCGGGTTGGCAGGAGTCTTTGAATTATTGCCAGATATTGCCCTCGTGGAAGATCTTAGGAAGGGAAATCTCATTACTAGGACTAGAAGTGTCATCTTGCAGAAGTTCAGAGGAGCCCAAGTTCTGCAGGCATGGATACGCCATGTCAAGTAGTTTAGGAGCACCATCCCTCACCTGGCTGTCTTAACTAGTGGCTCTGGGGTGTTTTTTTGCAACTCTCAGTTTGTGTGCTGGACTTGGCGTGTGCGGTGCAAGACGCAGGAGCTCTAGGGCAGGAAGAGAAACAGCTGTTGGGTTCCTGCAGCTGCTCTCAATGTGTGGAAGGTGGTGCCAGTTGCTTGAAGCAGACCAAACTGCACATCTGCCAGTGTTAGCCTGAACTCCAGTAACTGGCAGAGGAAGAATGTTGGGAGGAGGAGGCAGTAGCAGCTCACCAGGCAGATTGAAAGGCTGGTGGGAAGGTGCCATCCTCCCCCCAAGCTGTAGGGAAACCTCCCGAGTCCCCAGCTCTGATACGGGCTGAGGAAAGGAAAGCAAAACCCAGCGTGTCACGAGCAACATCGACTGCAGTTCTTTCACATAGCTCCCAGTTGTGCCTAAACCACAAACATTTTGGAGGGGAGATAAGAGGTTGGGTATGAACAAATGTGGTTTTGTTTTTCTGTTGTTTCAAAAATAAACACTTCAGTAAATGCTTGCACCAGTGTCTGCGTAAGACAGTTCATTACAGCTGCACTCCCTGTTCAAACTTGGAGGCGGGTAGGAACTTGTCCTGTTTTGGACGGACAGTGATGTTTTAATTTTCTGTAACAGTCAGATACCTCCCAAGATGACACTCCTTAAAAGCCTTAAAAAACAACAGTGCAACAAAACATATCTGCGTGGCAGAGGCTATTCTGGGAACTTGTAGCTGGCTTCTGCTCTGGAATCTGTTGGGTTTTGTGTTTGTTCAAGTAACTTGCTGTCTGGTCGATTGGCACAAGGATATCAAGCAGTATGCAGCTGTACTTTGTTTAGCTGTATAATGCAGAAAGTGTTGTGCGCTTTTAAAGCTGTGATTAGAAGTGAGCATAACGTTGGGCAGGTTTGCATTTCAAGCCATCAGCTCAGTACCCTCAGCTGTTTTAGACCTGAGTGGAATGAATGGTACCTCTGAGAAAGCTTAGCTTATTTCTAGACAAAGTACTACTGATGGGGGAATTTTTTTCTCTAGATGAACCTTGCTCTTTCTCCTGCTACCTGTCCATTTTTGCAGTGGCTTCAGTAGAAAAGGCAAAGGGCCTTGGGCCTGTTCTTTTCCCAGACAGCAAGGCTGGGATTCAGTTACCTTCTGCAGGGAGCAAGCAAGCTTGTCAGTTGAAATTATTACCTCTAAGAATTGTGATCCTTTGGTGCTGTGGATTGCCTGGATCTTTTTCACGGCTTAATGACAATAGCTTTCAGCCCAACTTACATCTATGAGATTTCAGTGTGAATTTTTCTTGCTTCCTGCAAAAATCTGATAGACTTGTTTTGTCATGAAACATTTTGCTGCTAACAGCAGCAGGCCCGACTGTCTATGTCAGACTCTGGGAAACGCGTGACCCTCTTTTTATTTTTATGGACATTCCAGTCATACCTAAAACATTTGATGAAGTTTTTTGTTTTTTTTCCTTGGGCTCTATTTCACTGAGAGCTTTTCTGTTCCTATGCACTTCACCAGCAAGTCGTTTTCTGTTGTGCTTCAGCCTCTCCGCCAGCAGGTCCTAGTGCTTTGTCCAACAGAGAAGGACTTACCAGGGCCCTTTGGCCTTGAACTTTGGCTTGCAGAGTGAAGCCGTGCTTGGATACTGGATTGTCTCAACAATACCCTTAAAGGTTTACTTGAAAGCATGTCAATATCTATGAGCAGTGGCGGGGGGACACTTATCTACAGATCCGTGTCAATGTTTCTGCCTTTGGCTGGATACTACCCAAGCCTAGGACAGCCAGTGCAGTCCGGTGGTGAGCGCTGTATCAGGGATAGCTTGGCTGTGCTACTGCAAACCCTGGCTCTCCCGAGAGCTGCCCAGAGATTTCAGTGACCAGGTCACTTTATCTGGCCTGGCCACTTTCCAGTTTTCCCATGTGATCATCATTAGTGAGTTTGTTACATGCCTTTACAGTCCAAGCCTGTGAGAAGTCGGTGGGAGTGTATCCTTCAGCAGGCAGGAATTAGACCCGGGAAGTATAGCTCCCTAATTATAGTGTTAAAACATGGCCAGCCACTGAAGTGCAGTTCATTTCTTGGTTTCTTGCCTCACGTTGCAAAGCTCGCTGTGTATTTCAGTAGTGCTGTTGGATCCTATCACTGGGCTGAATCTGGACAATGTCCTTTATCTGAGATGTGAGGGTCACCCAGCCTCTCAAAATCTAGATCATCTTTTGTCTCTTTTCTTCTGGGCTAGCCAATAAATGCAGGTATTATCAGTTTTTCTCCTCTGGCTGCCCTTCCTTCCTCTCTCAATCTCTGATATATGTTACACCCCAGAGGGTAAAAGTTAAGAGAGATGGTAAATGTCTCAAAGCCTTTGGCCTCCTAGTGACCTTGCTGGAACAGTTAGGTTAGATGGGCTTCCCCTCTCTGCCCCCCTTAAGTGCAGACAGAGTAATTTGTCAGGAAAATGTTCTTTAAATGTCTTCCGGTGGCAAAGTGAGCATGCTAATGAGTTTTTAATGATATTCTGCAGCAATGCTGCATGAAAGAGTGTCTCTTCCTCCCTCCTTGTGGCTGTTGATTAAAACCACACTTTCCAAAGCTTTAGTCTGGCTCTTGTCTGGGGGCACTTATCTTCCCAGAGAGCAGTTGTAGTGCAGACAGGTAGCTGTTCCTCCAGTGCGTGCTTCAGAGCCACCTTGTTTTCTAGCTCTTGGCATTTTTCATAGAGCAGCTAGAAATCCCAGCATTCTTTTTCTAACTTCAGTGGGACTTTCTCTGAGCTCTGCAGAAGCCCTGGGCGGGCAGGAGGTGTGTTTGAGTGTGTCGGTAAGGTAAAGTGGAGCGACTAATTACTTTGTGCTTTTATGTGCCTGTGAATACAGGCTGTATTCTTCTCTTCATCTCTCTCCTCAGGGAGGGAGGATGTTTACTTGCTGAGAATTTCCATATGTAGAAATGAGATATAGAAATAATTTGAGTCTTTGAGTGGTCTGAACTCCCCGAGCTGCGAGGCAGGCAGCAGTACCTGAAATCCTCAGGGAGTCCCCATCTTCTTTTCCAATTTGGGGTAAACAAGCAGGACAGACCAAGAGTGGGAGGCAGAAGAGAGGCATGTGAGAGGAGAAGGGACTTGCTCCAGGAGCCAATTAGCTGTGCTTCCTGCTAGAAACAGCAGGCCAAATCTCTTTTCACTGAGCCTTTGCCAGGATTTTTTCAGGTGAGCAAGGTGAGAAGGCTTTCTTCCAGCTGTCTGTGATGCTTTGTAGAAGGAAGAAGGACTTCTGTGCTGACCGGCATAGCACAGAAGAAGGGGCCACTGGTGGGTTTAACCTGTACCATAAGCAAAGTAGGACACACAAGATCATGTGAATGTGCCAGACGAGGCACTGTATTAACTTACTGTAATCCTACAAGTTCCTGCAGGTTTGTCTTGCTACTGCCTCCCTAGCTGTTTCTGATCTTATCGCTCACGTTGATAGAGAGGTACTGCCCTACAACCTATTGTATCACTTGGCTGATCCACATACAGCACCTTGAGGCTTTTGGTTTTGCACTGTGAAGCCAACAAACTGACAGATTTCCCTCTTTCCACAGTGATTTTGTAGTTCCTGTGGATCTGGGCTCTGTAAGGCAGGATGTGTTATCTGTGTGTCGCTTTTCCCCAGAAACCTGCTTACAGATAGGACGAGAACGTAAATAGTTAAAAAGTGATACTTGTAAAATTTATTTTTAAGGAAAGATCTCGTCCGTGTGGAGGCTACTGTGATTGAAAAGACAGAGTCGTGGCCAAAAATTAACATGCGCTTTCGGAGGAGGCACAACTATCAAAAGAAGAAAAGTAAGATTAATAGAATACACAGCTTCCTTCCCTGCTGTTTTGTTGCTAGATCTGGGATGGGGGTATCATGACACAAGGGCAGTGTCTGGGGAAGGAGACTCATTTACCACGTCCCCAGGACCGCTCATGGCACAGCACCTCTTTCCCAGCCTGCTGCCCCAGGTGTGCCCACTGTATGCAGAGCACAGTGACTTAATACTCCCTTGGTCCAGCACCCTTTGTTGAATAGCCTTGCAAAAGACCTTACTGGAAAAAAAAATTCCCTGGGCAGAAAAGCAATCCTGTTCCCTTTCCAAAGCCTTAAATGTTTGCTGTGTTATCACAGATATTAGCAAGTCTTAACAGTATCCTGTGGCAGGCTTTTTGATTACCAAATGACCGTCCCTTCTCAAATACGGCTGAGAGAGAAAAATTATGACTGTTGGTTTATGGAATGGATGCTAAAACCTCGACCAGTCTAACACAGTCCCACGGGAGCTCTGCCTGGACCCCTTGTTGATGCCGTACCAACAGTATGCAGCTGTCCTGCCAATGTGGCAGCATCTGCCAGCACACCCCCTCCTAGAAACCATCACGCCTTGGCATGCCTTAATGTTGCTAAGCCAGCAGGAGCCTTTCGAAAGGTATGCAACAGTTATGTGCTGTCATCTGATCTTTTTTTTTTTCTCTCTCTTTTCATTCTTTTTCAGTCATCGTGAACCCACAGACTGTCCTCCGGATAAACACCATAGAAATTTTCCCCTGTTTGTCATGATTGATCAGGTGTTGTGGGGCTTGGGTTTATTATTGCTTTAGGCAATTACTGAAATAAAACTGCCTTGTCATTGGAGAGTTCTGGACTTCTTGCTGTTGCTGGAAATGGAAATCTCTATGTAATTTCTTTTTTAAAAGCAACAATGAAATACAGTTTTAAACTATTATTTCAGCCTTGATGGTATTTATTTGTCAAAAGTCTTAAACACCCCAGGATCCATTGCTAGCTGTCGAGCTGTTTCATGCCAGCTGGGTCTGCCTCTGCCTGCACATCCCTCTATGTACTTTAGGAATACAGGCTCTCAGCTGTGTCTTAAAAATACCTTGGGCTTCACTGGTTGTGGAAGAAAAGGGCCATCTGCCTCCCCAGTCCCAGAAGTGAGGCTCTGAGCCGGGAAGGCAGAATCTATGGGTAAAATTAGTCAATTTAAAGAGCCTGGTGCTGTGCTTCATTATTTGTGTCTATGCAAGTTTCCCTGGCACTGGGAGCACACTTAAGGCTAGCAATGGGGCAGGGGGTTTGGGTGAGCTGATTTGCCCTCTGGAAACACTCGTAGCTCTCCACAGACTGCAGTTACATCGCTGTAAACAGGTGAGGTGTTTTTAAGAGTGCTAAGTGTAATTTTTGCCTTCCACCCCTTTTTCTCTCCTGACAAAAGCCCTGCTGCTCTGCTCATTATCCTGGTGTTTTATGGCTTCAGGGAATACACTGGGGTACAGTGTGGCCCACAGCAAAGATGGGACTGAAGAGAGCAGTGAAACAAGATGACTGCAAGATCCCAAATATACTCCCAGATCATGCTAAGTGGTGAAAATCCGTATAGGTTAGGAACACCTGAGAAATTACCCTCTTAAAAGTAAGCTCAGGAGTCTATTGCATAGCAATAAATTGTCTGCATGTATTATACCCTCACAAGAACAGGTATCAGTGGCTCAGGAGTGATTTTGTGCCTATTTGACAGACTTGGTGCTTGGCCGACTGTGAATATTTTTATGTCTAGATCCCAGTATTTTCTCTCTGCTTTGTCTGCAGGTTGAGCACTGTCACTTATTGAGCAGCATGTGCAAGGCCAGATTCAGCAGGCTTATTCAGCCAAGGTCTGCATGTGTTTCTGTACTGTAATAACAACCAGGAAGAGTTTCCTAGAGCTATCAGATTCTCTACAGCTACCATGAGAAGTGGTAAGTCGAGCTTGCTCACCTTGTCACTTCTCTAGGGAATGCCCTGCTTCAAGTGAGTCAGGAGGAAAGTCTGCATGTGAATGTCCGTATGCGCCCCTGCGGCGACTCCTTCATAGCACCAAGGTTGCCCAGCATTTCCTTCAGTACAGGGTGGTGGTTTTGAATATAACTAAATCTGTGTCCCGTCCAGTCTTTCAAAATCTCAGATCGTTTTAGGTGCCATAAACAGCAAGCTTGATGGCTCAGGCTGCATTTCATCTTGCCTGATTTCAGCTACAGAAAGAAAATACCCAGGTATGCTTCAGTTAAGCTGGTTCTGTAGTTGCTGGAGAGAGATGGTCAGCTGCAGAGGCTAACTCATCTCTTCCCAGCTAGGACTGTCCAGCACGAGCAGCCCTTGGGAGATGCTCTTCCTTGTCTACTGACTGCACAAGGAGGTTGGACACTTGGATTTTAAATAGTTCATGGGTATATGAAGACAGGGACCTTTCCGGAACCATCTTTGATCATTGCATCCTTGTTTCCAGGCTCTTACAAAATGGAAGGCAGTGGGGGGATCCAAAGGTGGCTCCAGTTCTACACTGGGACCACAGATCCTACAGTTGCAGTAAGCCGCAGTATGCTGTGGGCTGGCATGAAGGCGATGGCAGTTAAAGATTGTTCACAGTCCACAGCGGAAGCAGCGTTGCCAGCTGAAGCAATTTCACTGGAAACCTCACAGTCCCTCTGCATTTCCTAAGGCATGTGAGCGCTGGGGCTAAGAAACAGCATGCGTATCTTGGCTTTAAGAGGATGTAGGGGGAATAAACTGTCCTTCCCAGTTACAGAGAAACACTTGAAAATAACAAGAGAGACTTCAAGGCTCAGAAATGTGGAAGGAAGAGCCCAGTGTTGGATCAAAAGAAAAAGCAAATGTCTTGAGTTGATCTGTGGAACAGGTTCCCCCAAAAAAGCCCTTGGGAAAACCTAATTCTAATCCAAGTGAGATGCTCTATGAAATTAGGGTGGCTTCACAACAATTTTGGGGAAGAAAAATGCAGGAAGGGAAAATCCAACCAATATCAGGAAGTCCTGGATTTTGTTTTGAAAATTTTCTAATATAAAATTGAGCAAAATAGTCAGGTTTTCTTGAAATGCACTCAGACTGAGGTGAAAGGATTATTTTTGACGTTTTCTTCAGGGGAATTTTTTTTAAAAAAAGCTTTTTGCCATTCCAGGTGGAAGCAGATACCTTCTTATCCAGAGTGAAGTCACAAGACTTCATTTAGCTTCGCATGTTGGGGGGTGGCTGCTTGTGATCCTCTTTCTGGCTGCTGAATGTGGTTTCCCATACTTAAATAGTTTGAGCAGAAATTTCTCAAGAAAGCAGGCTTTATTTTTTTTTCCCCCTCAAACACTGATTCATAGTGAAAATTTATCTGTTAGGACAAAACATCTTGTTGGACAGCACATCACATCAGGGTGGAATCTGAGAGATGCTTTGCCCAGAGCCTCTAAGATTAGGCGTCCGCGTGGGTTAGACGAGAACCAGACCTGAGCTCCTGCCATCCAGCACCTCTGAAGCAAAACTGCCGTGTTTGTTCCCCATACTCTCCCCTCAGTGCTGTTTGACTTCGTGTAAATAAGGCTTCGCTGCCCAGAGGGAGGCTGGAGGGCCAGAGCAGAGGGCATCCATCTGTTCTGAGTCAGACGCGAATTCCAGCTTGCTCCCTGCCTGCTGGCCACAAAGCCGCTGGCTGTTCTGGTTTCTCTCTCGTGCTTTCGAAGAATGTTGGTAGGACTCGGCTTCATTCCCCGGCAGAAGGACAACGGGCTTTGCTTCCTTATTGTGGAAAAATGTCAGTGTTGCATTGTTTTCTCGCCAGCCGGGCTGCTGAGGGGTTTGCTCAGGAAGAGTTGTCTGGAGGTGCCCTTGCTTCTTTGCCAGTCACGTCGCTGTCACGTCCCAGTTTGAGCAGGAACGCCTGGGTGTGGCAGACTGGACTCCTGTCTCTGCTGCCCTCTGCATCCCAGACATGCAGTCCCCCTGGGCACCCTTCGCTCCCCCCTCCTGTCACCTCTCCTGAGGAGCCAAGGGAACTGTTTAGCCAAGCCCTAATTAAGTGTACACAGTGGCTGAAATTGGTACGTGCTGTTGTGCAAGAGATGGTGAACTGCTGGCCTGGCTGAATGTCAGCCCCGCCGCGACCTCATCCTTCACCCTTCTGGCAGCAGTGGACTGTAGCACCTTAATTTGTGGCTGTGCTCCACCCCCCACCCCACCCCCCGCCAGATACAGATGCTTTCAGGCGTTGGTTTGGAGTGAGGTTTCAGTCTTCTAAACCCTCCAACAGGATGCTATGGTCATGACTTCTCAGATGAAAATTCTGCAGCTTCCAGGTGCTTGGATTTGGGTTTGGCATTCTGACAAAAATAAGATCATTGTCATGATTGAAGGGGAGACGGCCCATGCTGGTCATCCTACAGGACAGCTTTCTGCAGCATATCTCCAGAGCTCTGTCTGGACGAGTTTTAAATTGCCTACATGATGGGGTTTCTCTTCCTTCTCTTGGCAAGTTGTTCTGTGTTCTAAAATAAGCTTCACAAGCAAAGCCATTTCTCTCAGCGTGAAGGCTTCCCATTGTGAGGATCCATTATTTGTGCAGCCTAATGAAGCATGATAGACGCTGTAAGCATCACTGTCCGTCCTCTCTGATGGCCAGCTTCTGTGGAAAAACAAAAGTGCATGAAACTCCGTCTTCGGGACCCAAGGGCCAGCAAAGGGAGTCAGCAACTTGGTTATGATATTTGGAGCTGTTTCACATTCATGTGCTCTACCGTGTCATGAGCTGTAGGCGTTCATCCAGTTGAAGTGGCAAAGCAGCTTGAAAAGTTCTTGGAATGTGTCGTTTGGGCCTCCGGGATGAAAGGGAAATGCTGTTAATGTGCCCCTTTGGCGTGGTTTTTTTCCCTGTCAGCTTTGCAAAGGCATCTTTGAACTCTTACGTGGAGCCACATTTATTTTCTCAGCATGATCTGGCCACGCTTTGGCTGCACGTTGAAATACATTCTGTCTGTTGCTGATTTCTAACCACTAAAGTGTAACACCAGGAAGCTGCGTTGGTTTGATTTCTCTTGTGCTAGAGGTTTTCTTGTCTCTTGTGACCTAAAAAATAGCCCCTTTATTAAGAAGAGAAAGGGAATGCATTGCCGCAGGGTCCGGGCTGGTACAAAGCCCTTAAAGAGAAGTCAGAAAGTGGCCAGTGAGCCTGGGTGTGAGCAAGCACTGGGGCTAGGTGCCTTTCATCTATTTTCTCTCTCCCTATTTATAGAACATGGGACAAGTGATTGGGATCCATGTCCCTGCTCCTGCCACGTCTCTGCCTGGCTGCTAATTCAGCATTTGCATGGCTGAAGCAAAGTCAGGGTTTGATTTTGGTAGGAACAGGGTGAGTCTGCAAAGCTGATGAGAAAGGAGAGGGCTCTGAAGTCTGAGAGAACTTTTTAATTGCATGCTGGCTTTGCTGTAGCAACCAAAAATATGTTTATTGACAGGGCGGTGTGGCTTCAGTTATATTCTTGGAGAACATTCCCTGATGGCCCCGTCTGACATTAACTCTCAAGAGGCACGCTAGCAGCGAAGCTTGCCATATAACGGTATTGTCTCAGTGTTTGTACGATCATTAATGAGTGACAATTAAATGTGATAGATGAGTTGGAAAAATGGGGTTTGAGCCCTTTGGGTGAATGCTCAGGAGATGAGCTGAACATTGTGGGACCAAAGATTTGAAATACTGTGGTCATTTTTGAAAACAGGGCACAGGCTCCAAAGTGAGCTTGAAATTGAGTTGGTTTCTGCATAGATCTGGCATCCTGCACCTTCAGATCATCTAATGGAGAGGGACTGGCTTTTTTTTTATCTTTTCTAAATAAAACCAAATGCACTACTTCTCTTTCTTTCGGAAGCAGTAAAGTTGAATTTTTGGGGAGCTCTTAAAAGAGCGGATGATCCAGGAGGGATTTAGTTTGGAACATGGTATGGGACTCCCATAGTCTGAGGCTATGGTCTGAGGTGATTTGGTTCTTTGTCTGCTTTAGGACAACTTTTTATTTCTGCTGGATTTTTGTTTGCAGGGACATGATTCATGGGTGCCTTTGGCCTCTTTCCCGGTGCAGACTCTACAGCTTTAAAAAAATGGCAAGTATGGAATAGCCTGACCACAAATATTTCAACAGAAAACAATATCTACTCCACCTACTTTTATCTGGCTCTGCCACAGGTGCTCTGTTATGCTGGAGGTGGCTTATTCAGCAATTACAGATGATAAAGTTGTGTTTCCATTGCCATCCTGCTGAAAGGTCCCCAGCAAATGTGGGACCGTGTAGTCACTGGAGCTGAATGCACGTGTGGGAAGACCCATGTGGCTTCTCGCCATGCCAAGGAGATCTGTGCGTGAGGTGAGTAGGAGTTTCTCTGGGTAGTCCCCAGACATGTTGTCAGGGATATAAACCCACCGGCTTTGGGGCCCAAGCCAACCTTTTCCTAAAGAAGTCAAGGATATGTTTGTCTGCATTGTCTCTGAAGCAGTGGGTGTTGGGTTGGAGGGTCACAGTGGTCTGATCCAGCCTGGTCACGGGAGATGGTTTGAAGGCTGTAGAGCTGTTTTCTCTCTGAGCGGTGCTTTCAGTCGCTCATCTGGGCAGGAGAGTCTGCAGCAGTACGTGGTGATCTGGTGGTCCCCAAGGCCAGCACTTCACCGGGCTGGAGGTGAGCATAATGCTGTGAATTGCAGCACTGTTCGGTTTGTTGACTTAAATCAAAGATGAAAAAGAAACAACTTCACCCAAGTTCTGGTCTAGGTCAGTCTAATCCTACCCGTGTTCTTGAGATAAGTGAAACAACACAGTGTTTTGGAGGCAGAGAAGGAAGTTGGATGCAAGCTAGCCAGAGATGTTTCTCCTTCAAAGCTCTACCGTGGGCTACCTAAGCATATCATCACTACATATGGCTGGATTTAGGCACTTTCCACCAAAAAAAAGTTTTTGGTGGGCTCCACTGAATGTTTGTATTCTGTCCCGAAGGCTAAAGTAGTGTAGGAGATTGTCTTAATGGAAATACCACCTCTCCCATGCTGCCCCTGTGGGCTTTGCGGCAGGAACAGCGCTCTGTGTTTCAATAATGCTTGTACGTTGCAGAGCTGGTTTGGCGAGAGCTGCCCTCGGATGCGGGGCAGTGTCCTGGTGTACCACTGTGTTCTCCAGCAAGAGCCTTTAGAGGTGAAGAGAAGGGGGTTAGTGAGGGTCAAAGGACAAAAGGCCAGTTGTGATGGACTGTGCGTAAGGTTGCCACAGAGTTAAAAGATGCCTTCTCCACGCTGAGAGCATCTACCGTGAATATTCTCTATGGTTCCTTCTGTGTAGGATAAGGCTGAGCGTTCCCTGCCTTCAGTCCGCTTCTGTGAAACCTTGTTGGGCCAAATAATAATGTCCTTGAAATGCTGAACTGTGCCGCGGCTGATCAAAAGCACCAGAGAGGGGACCTGGATGGGCAGAGGAGGATGCCCCCTCGCTAACCGCTAGGACCAGTCCAAAAAGGCCTGTTGAAAGAGTCCCAAAGTCCAGCATGGGACCTCGTCACTTGCTAGACGTCGTAGCCTTGAGGGTGGGTCTTGTGTCTTTTTTTCCTTGGCACTAGAAGAAAAAGATGAGACGGCATCATTTTCTCTGCCATCACTGGGACGCCTCTCGGTGGAACAGCTCTGCAAGGGGCAAGGTTTGGGCTTTGGGGTTTTTGATGTGGAATATATGGAACTAGAAACACCTGTGGGCTGTGAGGCACATGCATCCCTCTCCCTCCCAATGGAGATGCCCGTGGGAGCGGACAGGCTCCTGTGGTGAGGCCACGAGTGCGGTGGTTTGGTGTTGCAGAAGGGGGGAGGCGAAGTGGTTTTCCCAAGGTGGTTCTGGAAGCCTGCGGCAGGGCTGGCACCTGAATGCAGCTACACTGATTGCTGTGCTTCAGTATTAAGTCCATCCTTCTACCTTGTTCCTGCATCCCCACGAATCCATGCCCTTTTAACACAATCCGAATTAAGGTAGGTAGAGTTACACAGGTTTGGACTGCTCGGCTTCCAGCTTGGCACAACAAGGCTGCGGTGCCAATTGCTTTACCGAGAGGTGAGGCCAAGCATGCTCCTGCTGCAAGGGGGATCCAAACAGCCCCTGGGAGCAGTAGAAATAGTTAACTCTGGATTCTCCAGCCAGGAACCTGCTGGTCAGTTCCTGCTTTCCAAAGTGCAAGGGTTGATTTTACATGAAATTTGACCATTTTTTGTCACAAAACTTGCAGGAAAAGAATTTTCCCTGTGGCTTCTCCCTCACTGTTGGCTTTGACTGAAATTGGGCAATGTGTTCAAAAGTGGTATTGAAGAGGATCAGGCAAGACAGAGGATTTGATTGCAGACATCTCATTTCCTTAGGAAATCAGGCTAAAAATAGAAAAGGAACATAACGGCGACTTCTTTTTCTTGACACCCCCCACCCCTTACCCAGCTGGGAATCAGCTTTTGTCCTGAAATCTGAGGTTTATTGCTCTTGCTGTTGTCTTCTGGGCTCCAGATGTAGTCAAGCCATGAACGTGTCTCTCATCAGCTTTGGAGAAGCGATGCAGGAACACAGTTGTCGCAAGCAGCTAACGCACAGAAGGACACAGGCAAGGAAGCACATGCCAGCTTGTGATGGCAAGATGAATTTCTGGGTGAGGCCTGCTTGCTCTCCAAGGAGAACCCTCCGGGCTTCCCCAGGACAGCCCCTGTTTTATCCAGGGCCTCTCTCCAGCCAAAGCTTTGCCCCAGCAGCACAAACAGCTACAGCTCTGCCGCTGGCAGCAGCAATGCTTCCGATAACCCTTCTCCCCATTCAAGGTGAGACACCCACTTAGGCGCTGCTTGTGCGCTAATGTCTTCTGCAGTCACCAGCCACGTTTACTTTTGACACATGATACGGTCTATAAATATCAGGCGGGTTTCATGTTGCCTTGAGCACCATCCAAGGTGGCACGGATGGTCTGTGCTCTGCTGCACACAGAGTCACCCAAGATGGTCAAGCAGAGAGATCCCCATGCCAGAGAAATGACTAAAGCCTTCAGAAAAGAGGCTGAATCCCTAGTGCAGGCATTTGATTACTCCGCACCCTTGGTCAGGTCTCTTCTGCTTGAGTTTGTGGTGCCGGTGTCATCTATGCATCTGTGTTGCATGGGCAAGCTGTGTCCTGGGGTTTGCTGAAGACAGTCGAGATGTTGCAGGTCTTTTCCCTTCTTCCCAGCACCCTGTGCACCCACAGTGCACATCCATGCCCGCTCTGGCTGCCGCTTGGAGCAGTTCCAGGTTAGCTGTGCCCACACTTCCAAACATGCGTGCACACATAATCCCTTGCTCTTGGGAACACCCTTGCACTGTTACTTCACAGCCTTGCGCTGCTGCTGCACCACAGCACGTGCAAAGTGTGGCTCCGGCCCGATGTGAAGTCTCAGCACCCTGGTCCCAATGGGGTTTAGTTGCCGGTTTGTGCAGAACCGGCGTTTGCTCCTTACCTCGCTGGTGGTTGAGGCAAGGGCTGGGCCATGTGCTGCCGCTTGGCTGGGCAGAGCAACCTGGGTCTGGCCAGCTGAGCTGGGCGGGCACCGTGCTGCCGCATGAGGGGCAAGGCAGGGGGCTAAGCCAGCTTGTGTATTGACGCCTTGCACAGAAGTGGCCGAGACACTGATTTCAGGCAAGGATGTGGGGGGAAGCAGCACCCTGGCTGCATTTCCCGTTCCTGCTCTGCACCTTCCTCGCGTTGCCCCCTTTGAAGCTAGCAGCTCTCCAGGCCAGCAGCTCCTTTCGCTGGGTGAAGGGTCCCGACGAGAGCCGCCTGCGTGCGGGGAAACTGAGGCACGATGCCCGAAGGGCCCCTCTCCCAGCTTCTGCGGGGCGCCGTAGGGGCCAGCTCCACTGCCTGACCCCACGGGCAGGGGGCGGAGGAGGAGGAGGACATCGGCCGGGGCCCGCCTGCGCGGGGCCGGGGCTGAGCCAGCCCTCGGGGCGGAGCCGGCGGAGCAGCGCCCGGCGGAGCGGGAGAGTGGCGGCCCCGGCCCCGGCATGAGCTTCCCGCGGCCCCTGCGCCGCTCCGTCAGCCTCAGCCCGGCCCGCAGCCTGCGCCTCGTCGTGCTGGGGCAGAGCGCCGTGGGCAAGACAGGTAGGACTGGGCTCCCCGGTATTCCCCCGGCATCCCTGCGGCATCCTCCCGGCATCCCCCCTCCCCGGTATTGCTCCAGCATCCCGTTAGCATCCCCACGGGTCTTCTTCCCCAGGAAGAAGGGTCGAGCCCCCCGGGGTCCCGCCGCGGTTGGGCAGCAGGCAGGGGCAGTTTCAGAAAGCTGGGATGGGGACGGAGTTTCTCCGGGATGGCTGGGCATCGCCCAGGTGGACCCGAAGCCCGCTGGGTGTCAGGGTGCCGAGTTTTGCCCCGTGGCGCTCAGCAGCGGGTGCTTTGGAGCTGGGGGCTCGTCCCGGGGGCTTTCCCGAGCCAAAGCGAGTGGGGGGGGGTGGGGCAGGGTGGGCCCGCACTGGCCGCGGCAGCTTTCGGGACCAAGAGCCCAACTCAGGTTTGTTCTTCACCGGGTGCTTTGAGTTTGTTGCGTGTGTTTGGCGAAGGGAGCCGCGTTCACAGTGCCTGGTTTAACGGCACTGGGTTTAGTTGTCTTTTAGGAAAACTCCCTTTCCCTGCGCTTTGCTCAGTGCTCGCCATTTGGATTTTTTAGGGGGTGGGGGATTTGGGATGCTGAGCTGGGAGCATCTGAGCTCTCTCCTTCACCCCCATTCCTGCCTGGGGATCATCCTTCCACCCCTTCCTGCTCCTCTGTCCCGGGCTGTGGGCACCCACGGGCGAAGGCGCCCTCCGATCCGTCTGCGCAGCACCCAGCGCGCCAGGAGCGGGGTGAGAGGTGCCACTGGCCAGGAAAGGTGCCTGTCTACATTTTTATTGCAGTGGGGCCGGGGGGCAGGGATCCACGGGCAGTTTGGGAGGGACACGGCCGGGCTGTCTGTCCGTGGGGACAGGGCAATGTCCCACTGGCTTGCTGCTCCGGAGCCATAACCTTTCACTAAGTGGTGGCACCTCCACCTGGCTCGTGGCCAGCAGCTTTGGCTGTTGGGGCTGTCGAAGTTGTGTTTCCATATACAGTAACCAACGAGCCTCTTGCCTAGCATTAGTGAAAAATCATGATTTCCCTGATTAAATTAAAGGAGGCAACTCCCAGATCTCAGTGAGCAAGCAGCCCAGCACCGGGAAGGGGGAGCACAGGAACGGGGCTCGGCTCTGGGTGTACCCAGCGCGCCGGGAGGGTCCACACGCAGTGTTTGGCCACAAATTCCCTGCAAGCAGATGGAGCAGTGAGTGATGGTTGTACAAAGTGTACGAAGCGCTTTGGCTAGCCCCCCACCCCAGCCTGAACATATGTGCTTCCCTTGCCGGCATCGATCCCATCCAGTGCGGAGTGGGTGCCTGGGAGCTTCGAGCCCTTCCTGCGGGCAATCAAGATGCCATTGTGCCTCCTCCATATGGTCAGATCATGCCAAGGGTCTTTAAAGGTTCCTCCAGCTGGGTTTGGCCCCGGTGCTGCCCTCGGTGGCTGCTGTGGTGGGGCTGGGTGTCGTGCAAGGCCACTCTGCCTTGTGGTGGCTCAGCTCTGTGGGTGCCTGCAGCCTTCATGCCTTCCAGCAGCGCATCCCTTGCCATCCTCTCGGGCTGTGACAGTAACACAGGCCATGAAATTAGGGTAGAGGGAGGTAATCAATACTCTGCTCGTGCAACGGAGAGCTAGAGCGTGTCAGGAACCAGGATCAGCTCCCAGGAACCTCAGGCAAGCGATCCCCCATGGGCTGGCAGCTGCCTTGACATGTGTCTCTCCCTGCCTTTGTCCCCTTGGGTGCTGTTCTGCCCACCTTCTTTTGCAAAGGGACAGCATGTCATCTTCAGTGGGTGCTCTGCGTGGGCTGCCAGGTCCTGCTGCCTGCGAGCCCCTGTGCCAGGCAAAGCTGGGGATGAGGAAACCCTCTAAGTGCTTTCCCCGCCCGGCGGGGTGGTTGACACCCCAGGTGATGGACTGTGAGCATCTGGCCCGAGCAACCTGTGTGTGAAATGTGGGGAAGGAGCCAAAATCATCATCTCTCGAGCTCCTGCGGGACTGGGGAGGATGGGCTATGGCAGGTGGCTGGTCCTCAGGGCACGGGGAGAGACAGGGCTGCCAGTGCTGGCTGGGGGAGGAAGGGGTACAGTGTGTGGGGATCCCCTGTTTTGGGGAGGGGGAAGGTGGGTTTCATCTGAAGCCATGTCTGAGCCACCAAGCTCCCGGTCCTGGCAGGATGAGAGTGGACCCCATGCTGGAGCATCGGGTGAGCTGTTGGCAGCTGCCCCCTTGGGAAGCAGAAGCCAGGCTGGGAGACCTGAGGGGGCCAAGGTGTGTGGCCAATCGAAAGGTGGATTAAAATCTGGACAGGGAAAAAAAAAACCCTCAGTTCTCAGGAAGAGTTTGTTTTTTTGGAAATCTTCAAGATCTGGTGATCTGAGGTCCCAGATCCTCTGAGCGAGCAGGGCCGGGTTTGGGTGCACACCCATGGCTGATCACCATCAGTAGTTTAAAGGTTTGTCCGGGGCTTCGTAAATCACCTGTGGGCGGCTGTGAATCCAGCCCAGGCGGAGCCTGCGTTATCTTCTGCCTGCTGCTGTTGATGTTAGCCAGTGTAAAGTTCACTGTGCTTCAGAGGAAAGCTCTGCTTACAAAACACAAACCGAAGATGGATTGGTGCTGTGAGCCATTACGCTCGCAAGAGGGATGTGTTATGCAGCAGCATAAACAGAGCAGCACGTGGGTGCGCAGGGCTCGATGCGGTCCGGGAGGTCCCCAGCCCCTGCCACAATGGCAGGTTAGTGCTGCATCGAGCCATCCACAGTCATTCCCAGAGACCAAATTGAGTATAAAATTAACCCTTTCAGCTTTGGGGCTCTCCAAGGGAGAGCCCTTTCTGAGGTTACTTATGTTCAAGATGGGGAAAAAAAATTCCTTATAAGGCTGCGTCAACGTGCTGACGCCTCTCTGCCTGTATCCACTTCTTCCGACTGGCAGCTTCGCTTGTGTTCTTGCACTCCAGCCAATTTTTAATCAATTTAATTGGCTCCTCTTCTCATACACCACCATGCACTCTGGCTTTGGGTGGCTGCCTAACATATGATACAGAATCAGGTGCTTTCTACAAATCAAGCCTGACTTCTCTCACTCTTCTGATAATTTGGTTGCCTCTTTGGAGATGCTCATACACACCTCCTGCGGGATCCTTGGTTATTTCCACAGAGCAGTTTTGCCAAGTTACATGCTTGTTCCGTCAAATCCCTTCTGTGATGGGCAGGGTTGGAAACCCAGAGGCAGCTTGGAAGATGAGAAGGTGGTGAATCCCCCAGACAGGAGCCAGGCAGGTGCAGGAGGGCAGGAGAAGCTGCTTAGGGCAGAGATGCTGGGGTGGAAGAAGCAGGAAGCGTGGCTCAGGTGGGAAGCCACATTCCCGGGGCAAACACACAGATCCTGACTGGTGCAGTGGGGTGTGGGGGGCAAGACATGGGGGAACATTTGCTGATCACCAGCTGGGACAAGCTGCCCCCAAATTTGCATGGGGAAAGCAATTTCTGTGCGGGAGTGCCTCAGTCCTGCCTGGTGTCAGCTTTTCATCAGCATCTTGTGGTTTTGAGGGGGTTTTGTGCCATATCCTGGTTTTGGTGAGGTTTATTCTCCCCTCACGCTCCTGCTCAGTTTTTTCTCTCCTGGTGTGCAGCTTCTGTCCTGTCCCTCCTGAGCTCTGCCCTCCTGCCTTGCTCTCGCTGTTGGTTTTTTTTTCCCCATTCCCACTCATTTTCCCCTAATTCCGCTTTTCGCTCCTGTTGATTTTCCAAGCCAGCTCTCACCCTCTGCACTGCCTTTCACTCCCGGCCCTGCACAGCCTGTCCATACCCATTACCGTCATTAACACCTTGAAGAGCTTAAGCATCACTTCCATTAGCTATGCTCCTGTGCTCCCTTCACCCTCCAAACCACCGGTTTCTCTGTCTGCACCAGAAAATCACACTCAGGCATTGATGGTGCATTTTTGAAGCAGCTGGCGTTGAAAAGATGTCAGGTACGGAGGGCTGTGTGGTGGGTTTGGCTTTGAACGGGCGTATCTGCAGCATCAGGCGCGTGGGTCGGCTCCTGAGCACCAAGGCAGCCTGGAAGGTCTTTTGAATTAGCTTGGATCTTGAGGACCAAGTTGTGTTGCCTCACTCTTTCCAAGAACAAAGAGCAAGGCATTTCTGAAACAACATCTGATAGGGTGTTTGTGCTTTTCTCCCCAAAATGCAGCTCTCCTTTTTACTCTGCAGGGAAGAGCTGAGAGCCAAAGGAAAGCTTGCTCGCTCTGCAAGGGTGGAGAGCTGCTTTCGGAGATGCTAGTGCTTTCCGAGTGCACCCTGTTAGAGCCTAAAGGCAATTCCCTGCAGAAAGATATTCCAAAAGGTAGGGATGGAGATGAAGGTGAGCAGAAAAGTAAGACTTTGGCTTGGCCAGAGGGTCCTTCACCAACAGATGCAGTGGGTCACCTGCGGTGATCTCTTTTCAAGACTGGTCACTTCTGCTGCTGCTGCAAAAGCTCCTCGCGTGCCAGGGAGTTTCACTGGGGAAGGGCTGGATCCTGCGCAGCCTGCTTTGATATGTTCTGAGCAGAGGAGCTGTAACGTTTGAACCTCCCATTGCATTTGCTCCTTTGCTTTTCCAGCTCCATGACGCAGAGCCGGGTTTGTGTAGTGCTGCCGTTACAGGGCGGCCCCTGAATTACCCCCCGGCAGCCAGAGCTGCAGTTTCTCCTCGGTCCGAGCCAAGCTGCAGCCCCGGCGTGCAGACACATCCCCAACCACCTCCTCTGTGTGGCTGCTGGTCTCTGCCAAATCATCACCACCCGGTAATTATCCCATCCTGGGCAAGACAACCCATTTTAGCGAGCTGCTGTGGGCTCTGTCCGTCATGCCCTCACTCTGCGCATGGCCAAACAGCACCTTGGTTTCGCTGTTGTTTCCCCTTCCCCATGAAAGGCTGGGAGTGACCTCTTGGTGCCCACAGGCACCGGCTCCAAGCCATGGGTTTTCCTTGCCAGGAAAAGGGGTTCTCTCACCATGAGCCCTGGCATAGCCTTGGAGGCAGGTTCTCTGCTGCTGGTAAATTGATGGCAGCCAAGCACCACCTGCTCCTCATCGCCTGTCCTGTAACTCTCCTTCAGCCCGAGCATCACGGTCTCCTCGCAGCTCTCCCAGGGCTTTTTTTATGGGGTTCTTGAGGCTGCAGGTGTGAAAAGTCAAGTAGAAGTTATGTTGGCTTTGTGTCAAAGCAAAAGCATGTTTCTGGCCAGCTCCTCAGCACCGTGTTCCTGCATCCACCCTTGGGGTGCTGCTTGCCTCGCCACGCTCTTCCTGAAACAAAGCCGGCTTGGTAGCATCTCACTGGCATCTTGGTGGCATCTCACCTGCTTCTGCCCTGCCGTGCTGAGGAGGCTTCCCCGGGTGCTGAGACTGTCATGAGACCCAGCACTTATCGGGGCAGGGACAGATGCAGCTTTGTGGCCCTTTGGCCGTGTCGGGGATGTTTAGCAAAGCTCAGTGTTCTGTTAGCCAGAGTGACGGGTACACTCCGGCTGCCTCCCCACCCTGTGCAGACCAGCAGGATTTTCAGCACCTCTAAATTGCTTCGTAACTGAGAAAGCCTTTCCTTTCTCCCCTCCCCACCCCGTTTCCCACTCCTGTCTGTTTGCCAGCTGAGCCTCAGCCCTGCCTGCTGTCCATATTGCTGGAAATACCCACTTAGAGAACTTGCACAATGGCAAAGCAAAGCTTTTGCTACCCCTTGCGGGAAAACATAAGGTACCTCTTTGATTATTTTTTTTTTCCTGTCCCCAGAGAGCTTGCCCACCTCAAACAAGCCCTTGCTCTGGAGCCTAGGTCTGTCTCCTTGAGCCTGGCTGGATGGAGAGGGATGATGAGTGGCAGTATTTTTCCCCAGCGAGGAGAAAGCCCTTGCCATGTTTGATGGAGCTATCAGGCAAGCCTCCAGCTTCAGCAGACCTCCACCCTGCCTAGCATTAGAGTGTAATTTGGGCTTCGCATCTCCTGGGTTCTGGTGCAGGGAGATGTAGTAATTGGATAAGAGGGGTTTAATTGCCCGCAGCGCTGTGCTGTGGCTGTTCCTGCCTTTCCTTGCAAGGAGGAAAAATTGGGCCAAATTATTCAATCTCCATGTTGATACTGTGCCAGCAGGCAGAAGGGGCAGAGGGTTGCTTTGTCCCACTGCACGCCGGGGAGCCACTGGGGAGCAGGACTCCTTGCAAGGGTGAAGCGTAGCCAGTGGTCCCCGCCTGTGCCCAGCATCCTCGTGCTGGGGATGTGAATTCCCAGGCACAGGCAGGGCAGGGAGGTGCTGTGTCCACCCAGGGGTGAGCTGGTCTGTGGGACATCTGCTCAGCGCTCACTCCCCCAGTGCTTAATGCTGCCAGGTGCCTTTCCAGGGCTGGTTTTGCTACAACACATGGCTGGTGTAGGGAGGACCTCCCAGCTTGCTGTGCCCTGTGTTCCTCTGACTGCCCTTGTGATGAATTTTATGGGATTTGGTGCCAGTGGCCTTCCTTTCTCCATGTGGTATGCTGGGGTTGGGTTAAATAAACAGTGCTGAAATTCATGGGACCCATCCAGGCTGTTATACCATCGGTGTTGGTGATACAGGGCAAGAGCCTGGCCCCGCACCGCCTGGCCCCCACGCTGAGCTCGCTGCTGGCGAGCAGCTGGCTGGAGGCCACCGAGGGGATCGCTCACCTGGCATAAAAACTCCAGCACATGCATAAATCTTTGCAGGATCAAGGCCAGAAAATGCAATTTCTCAACCTCGACCATGCAGGAAAATGAACCCCATGTGTGAGGGGCTGCGGGTGGGTGCATTGGTGGGGTGCAGCTCTGCCGGGGCTCTGCCTGCCACGCTGCCCAGTGCCGTGAGATGCCTGTGGTCTTGGCCACCTCCTGCGGAGCCTGGCTGCTTCTCACTGCTGCTCTCAGGGCTCCCGAGCTGCTGCGTCCACATGTCCTGGAGGGATGCTTCTGCCAGCAGCAGTGCAGGAGGGGTTGCTGGGGGTGGGGGGCTTGGTGCTTTCTGTTGCTGTTGGGCTATATTTTATTGACTGACGGGTGTTTTGCTGCTGACAACAAGCAGGCAGCTTTGGGCAGAGGGGCCTGGTGTGTTGCTCAAGGAGCTGGGCAGGAACCTTTTTCTCTGCCTGGGCATCCCGTCATGCGGTGGGTGTCGGTCCTCAATGCAAAAGTGTGCTAACATGCAAAAACCATCTAGCCTGTTCCTGGGGTGGCAATGGAGTTCTTTTGAAATGCCTGATGTCTATGAGCTCTGGAAATTTTTTAGGCTTTGTAGAAGAGGTAAGGTGGGAACTACCAGCCTGAGTGGGCTCCTGCCCATCCTGACATGCTTTTCCCACATTGTACGCAGGGTAAAGCAAGGCAGAGGACAGCCTGCACGAGCTGTGACATCAGCCAAGGACTTTGCTGTGAGAAAAGAGGGCTTGTAACAATCTTGGTCCAAGGCATCCACCTGGGAACCGTGATCCTTTCCCAGTCTGCTTCACCCTCACCTCCTGCTAAGATCTGGTCGTTGCCGCTTTATTGCAGTCTTCTCTGGTCATCGTAGGGCAGCCCAAAGCATGCAGCGGTGACCCAGCCTGCCCGGGCACCTGCGAAGACGTTTTACCCAACCCTGTCATAACCTGATCCTTATGGGGCCGGGTCTGCAGCATCGCTGCTGGGATGTCTTCCGGTGCCCACACGGGCAGTTCCCCGTGAGGCTGGGGCAGGTCTTTGCTCCATCCCTCCTGTCTCAGTCGGCCCATGTTTCTCTGCAGTTTGATCTGACAGCTGTAACTGGGTTTGTTGTGGTTTTCTTACAGCACTGACCGTAAGATTCATCACCAGGAGATTCATTGGAGACTATGACCCAACCCTAGGTAGGTAAAGTCCTTTTTCTTGTCACCTTTTCTGCTGTCACTGGCTCAGCCTGCAGGCTGTGGTGCACCCAACGCCATGTGCAGCAGAGCCAGCTCTGCTCCCACACTCACCGTATCTGCTCCTCTTCCTCCTCGACCAGACTGGCAGCGGTCAGAACCACCAGCCATCATGGCACCTCTTTTCTCTTGCATCCCTTTTTCCTTTTCTGTTGTTTTGTTAAGGCAAAATCTGTTGGGGTGAGCACTGACATCCCACGAGAAAGCACCACGTGCTTACTCATCTGTCATCCTGGAGCAATTTGCTGGGAGGTGGCATTTAGGGGGAAGGGGGTATCTAAGCCACTGGAGCAGCAGCTTGTGCTTTCCTGTCTTCTAGGTTTTGTTTTGCATTTGAGTTTGAGGTTTTTTGGGCACTGAAGTCATGTCCCTGCTGAAGTATCCCAGAAGTGACCAGTCACTGGCTGTGCATCCCTCTGCCTAACTCCTGCCATCACCTGCAAGGCTGGGAAATTTGGGAAGTCTCTGTGTTGCTCTAACCCAGCTGGTTCACAGGTGGTCAGAGGGAAAGGTTTGGGTTTAAAAACAACCCTACCGCTGCCACATCTGTCCTTTACATCCCCGCTCCTCTCTTGTTACGGTGAGCAATGCCTTTTTCCCCCAGAGGGCAATTTCTTTTTCGTTTCTGCCTGCTGCTTCTTCCTCCTGTTGGGCTCACTCCATGCGATGTAATAAAATACAGAGGCCGTACGGTGAGTGTACCTGCTGCTTCCCCGTGCCAGAGGAGAGGGAAGGTGCCTGGTTTTTCCCACAGATGGCCAAGCCAAGCGGGTTTCTGCCCTGTCGTGCGTGGCACCCAGCGTGACTGAGGTGCTCCATTGGCATGGAGCAAGGCCTCCCATCGAGCATGCTGCACACAGAGCGGCTGCCAAGTGCAGTGCTGACTGGTTTTATTTCCTGATGATATTAGTGAAGCTGGCAGCAGGTTTTGTGCTGGAGGAGCTGCCCAGGTGCGCTCCTTTACAGCTGCTTTTCTTGCTTGGTTAGAAAGGAGCTGCTCTCCCGCTGCTTTGGGGTGGGAGTCCAACACCGGCTGGGCAAAGGGCTGGGTCGGGAGCATGAGCAGGGTCTCAAAACAAACCCCAGCTTTTCATACCCTCCTGCCAAGCCCCTCTTCCTTTGCAGAAGCATCACTCCGTGACACCTTTTTGCTCCAGCGCTTTGGTCACTGTTGCCCTTTTATTTCCAGCAAGGGGAAAGCTGGCTGGGTGCTGGCAGGGGGCTCTGCTGCCCGTTGGAGGTGCTGAGCTTGCTGCTGTGGGTACAGGACTGCCCTTCCCAGGTGTGAGGGAACAGGCTGAGGACCGGTTCAAGATGTGGACTCGAAACAGAGGCCACATGGGCTGTAGGTTGCAGCAGGTGAAAGTCGACTTCTCCAGCACAGCTTGCATTGAGGCCACTGGGGTTGTCATTTGCTGCCTGGCACTTCTCTTACACATGCTTTTCTGTCTGTCCTCCAGAAATGATTTACAGACACATGGCTGTCATTGACGGGGAGATGGTGCACTTTGAGATCCTCGATACAGCGGGACAGGTGAGCTCACGCTGTTCCATAGCTGGCCGACCTTGGAAAATACCATCGGGGAAGGGCGACTTGCCGCTGAAGGCAATCCCTGCTCTTACACCAGCTTTAATCTGTTGTGTCTGAAATATCGATCAAGATGCGTTTATCTTGGGAAAGGATGTTTTGGAGGATTTATGTCTCTCTAGCTCAATTACAGTGTGGCTTCAGCTAAGTATTTCCCCAGGCCCCTTACTGGTGTGCAGCGCAGCTCAGCTCCTTGCATTGGTGGAGCATCCTGAGGACAGGGAGACAGCTCAGGGAGCGGGAGGGTGCTGGGATGAAGGAGCCAGCAAGCACCACAGCTGTGGGCAGTGGAGAGCCCTGTGCTGGCTTCCCATCTAGCAGCAGCCCTGCCTTTGCATACCCACTTTAGCGGCACTGACACTCTCCCTTTGTCCACATCAGGCTGGGGCTGGTTGCTGTCTCTCATTTTGCCCAAGCCATCGCATTCCTGCCCTGGGCTACCTGTGCTGCTTTGCACATCACTGCTGTGTGTGAGCCCAGGGCCAAAAACCTTCTGGGAGACGGTGATGGGCCCTCTTGGGAGGCTGCAATCAGCAGTGCTGGTATTTAGGGGAGACTGGGGCTTCGTGTGTTAATATGAGCTTGTCTGCCCTGGCAGGAGGAGGATTCCCTGCAGATAGAGGAGAAGATCAAATGGGGCGATGGCTTTGCGGTGGTCTACTCGGTGACAGACAGGTGCAGCTTCGATGAGGTCATGCGGCTGTGTTTCCTTATCAACCACATCCACTCGAGCCCCAAGCGGAGCAGTGGGAGCGAGCAGCCTCCTGTCGTCATTGTGGGCAACAAGAAGGACTTGCAGTTTGACAGGATGGTGTCCACAGAGGATGGTGAAAACCTCTCCAAAGCCTTAAAGCTTCCTTTCTATGAGATTTCCACCCGGGATAGCTACGAAGAGACCGTGGTGGTGTTCAACACCCTCTACCAGGAGCTCATGAGGCAGGGGCACTTCTCCCCGGGCTCCTTCAAGAGGAGGACAGTGTCAAAGCTGATGGAGAAGATCCCTAAGATGCAAGGCAGCTCCACCTTGAACTCAGCGGGCCGTAGCCTCAGCTTTAACTCCTTCAGGGACTACATCCCCGAGTGAGCTTCCCCAGTGCGGAGGCGAGAGTGATGGCCGAGCTGGGATGGAGGGACAGGTTATCCTGCTGCGAGGGTGCCCATTGCCTCAGCCCCAGGGTTGCGGGGCAGCTCGTGGGGCTGTGCTGCCTCCCAGGGGACGGTTAAGCGGTGGGGAGGGTGGGATTGAGGTACAACAGCCTTTTAAAGCCCATAGGTTTTACAATCAGGCTTTGTGTCTGCAGGGAAGATGTTCTTTGTCCATCTTACCCCTTTGCTCCCTCTTTCTCCTCCTGCATGGCCGAAGTCAGTAGCAAAGGTGGTTTGTGGTGACTTCAGTGGTGTTGGGTCAACCCTTGGAGGCTCAGAAGTGTTTCGGCGGGGATCAGACCCAGCACCACAGACACATCTGTTTGGGTTTCCTGGCTCCCCTAAGATTGCTGTGTCTGTTTGCACCCCGGGGTGTGCACCCACCAGGCCAGGGTGACCCTGAAGGTCACGCTGGCTCCTGGGCTGTCACCAGCCGTCTCTGCCTTGGGGAAAACGGCTGTTGCTTTTGCTGCTCAGCATTGCTTGTGGGTAAAATCCTCTGGCTGCTTGAAACCTTTCCAGCCTGGCTGGCTGCTCCGGGGGGTGGTTGCTGCCACATCCACCCGCTGGTGCCCCCAGACCCACCAGCTGCATGCGTTAGTGGGCGATGGAGGGCTGTGTCCCCGTCTGCCTCTGTTGTGGTCCTCCACCAAGATCCAGGCCAGCCGTTTTGCCCACCTGCAGCCAGCAGCGTCCGCCTGTTGGTGCCCAGAGCTGCGTTTCTGTCCCAGTTTTCCCCAGGGTTTGTGAACTGAAGCCGCTGTGGAGGGACAGACCTCTGCATCCCACGGAGCTGGGGCCCTTCTCCCTCCCTGGCTGCTCATGGGCTGGCACCAAGGGCATGATTAAAAGCAAAACAGATTTGTTTACAGTGGGAAGAAAAAAAGCCTGTTAATCCCTGGCTTTTAAAAAAAAACACCCATTTTTTAATGTTTCAGACTCCTTGGCACACTCTCCTTTAATAACCCTGTAAATAAAATCCCAGGCAGGCAAAGGACAGCGAAGGCAGCAGATGCTGCAGCTGCCCCTCCGGCTGAAGGCACGGCGTGCTCGGTGCTGTGCCGGGGTTGCTGCTGTCACCAAGTGTGCCCCTGTTTTACTTCTCTGTCTCGCTGGGGCAGCTGTCTCCAAGGGGAGGCAAATCGAGCAGACCAGGGTTCCGATGCACATCGAGACCTTAGGCTACGATCATGCTTCTCCATCCGAGGCGAGCACTGTTCCCGGGGCAGCTCCTCCTGTTAATGCCTTTACCCTGTGACTCAGCTGAGTGTGGTGCAAGTGAAACCACTGGGTGGCAATTTGAAGCATAGAGTCACAGAATCGTTTTGGTTGGAAAAGACATTTAAGATCATGGAGTCCAACTGTTAAGCCAGCAACGGAGCCGAGAGCAGGAGGTGCAAATGATGCTCCTTGCAGGGACCCCCTTGTCTGCTTATTAATTACCCCATCCCTAAAGGAAAAATCACCATGGCCTGAGAATTTGTCTTTTTGCACAGAGATGGGGCAGCAAAGGCATGGAAAGGAGCAGGGATTGCAGCTGGTGGCATCTTCTCCCTGCGGCATTGTCTCTTTCCCTCCCTCCTGCCCGATGCACAGTGCGGTGCTGCCGTTCAAGGTGAATGTGCTGGAAGAGCTGCAGTGTAGCATGCCTGTGTCCCCCCTGTAGTGACCCCTCGTGTTGTCTGCTGCTGCGTCCTGTGACAATAAAAGCCGAGTTAGCAACTACCTGTGATGCTCTCATGCCTGCAAGCGTGGGGATGGGGTTATTTTACCGTGCAGTTACCCTTTCAGGGGGACTGCAGCAAAGGGGTTCCCAGTGGGAAGTACGTCCTTTTAATTAGGGCCAGGCATCAACCGTACCTCCTGCCTGAGCCCCAGCACCGCGTGCCTCCTGGCTCCCTGCATCTCCCCACAGTGGGGAAAGCTGAGATGGTTGCCCAGGGAGCATGTACAGCAGGGCTTCCCCTGGAGCATCGAAGCTTGGGGAAATGGCTTATAGAATCAGGGAATCAGGGACTCATTCAGGTTGGAAAAGCCCTCTGAGATCATCAAGTCCAACCGTTAATCGGGCACTGCCAAGGCCACCACTAACCCATGTCCCCAAGCACCGCATCTATGTGTTTCTTACCTGCAGGGATGGTGACTCCACCACCTCCCTGGCCAGTTTGGTCTGATGCTTGACCACACTCCCATGAAGAATTTTTTCCTAACATCCCTCACCCCACCTCCCCTCCCTGCTATGAAACCCACACGGACACGGCTTCCCCTCTCACAGCTCCCAGAGGTGTTTCCTGGGGCTGCTGGTGTCTAGCCAAGTGCTTTCTCCAAGGGTTTTGTTACATCCCACCTCCGTTCATATACCCACATCCTTCCCGTGGGGTGAAAACGAACCCTGTCGAGGGGCCAGGCCAAGGGAGCAATTTGGGACTGCTGCTCCTTTCCAGCATCTTAATTAAAATCCTGAATGTCTACAGTGGGAAATGCTACCGTGGGCTGCTGGTTTGCTCACAGCTCTGCATACGGCAAGAGCAAAACTGGGGGCTATAAAGCGTGGGGGAGCTGGCCATGGGGCAGCAGAGGCTGAGGTTTTTCTTGTTTGTTTTAATTTTAGGGTTTTTTATGGCATTCCCAAGCAAGCTGGGTTTGGGGTTTTGTGGTCTGGCAGTCAGAGCGGGTGTTTGCAGCTCAGGGCTGGCTGGAAAAGAGCTGCTTTCAGGAGGCTCTGAGCTGGCTGCCGCAGCCAGGGACCCAGGTCAGCTGAGAACCAGCCCAGCCACAAAGCCACCAGGATGGGCAGGGAAGAGCCTGGTAGCCAGGAAGACACAGTCTTCAGCCTCACTCACTGTCCCCAAACGCAGCAGCTTGGGGTCACACCAACAGTCCTGCTCAAAAGGGATTAAAAACCCACTGGGATGCTGAATGCTCAAGCCTTTCAGAGGTTTTGGGTGGTTTTGAGCATGTTACTTAAGTCCCTGATGTCCCCAAGGTTTGTCCAAGGGACCATGTTCCCTTGCTGCCTTGAGCTCCAGGCTGGTGCAATGCTGGGCACGACAGAAACCCATGCTATTCAACAGGAATTATTCAAAATGATGAATGAGAGAGAACCGGCTCGTGAGCAGAAAGCACAGCCGCCTGACAGCATCCTTCAGTGCTGCTGCTCTCCAGGAGCGCTGGGCATGGTGCGGGTTGCTGTCCTAGATTAACCTCAGCGCTTTTTTTACAGCACAAGGAATTCAGAAAGTTTTTCAGCCAAAAGCTCGGTGTGGTCACTGCCCGCGTTTCAGCCCTCAGCCCCCTCACCGAGGCCAGGAGGCAGCTCACCCTTGCTCGCCTGCTATAATTAGCAAGGAACCTCATTAGTATCAGGCTTAGCTGCTTTCAGAGGCCAGGAGGAGCTTGTCAGGGCTGCTAATTGCTAATTACTTTAGTGGCTCTCCTGGGGGAGTTTCCCCTCTCAGGTATAAAGTCTTGAGGCTTTGCCATATTTCTTGTGGGTGGGAAGGGGCTTGGTGGGTTCTGGGGCAAGTTCAAAAAGCCTAATTGTCTGTGGCAGAGGCTCTTCTAGGCTCAGGAAGAGAAGAGGAGGAAAAATAATAATAGGGGGAAGAGGGAGATCTCTGTCTTTCTCAGAACAGAGCCTACAGCTTTAGAGCCTTGAGGAGGTGGGTTACAGCCAGGTCCCTGGGGAGGAGGTGCCCAGATCTCCATTCCACAGCCCTTTGGAGGTGCTTGGTTCTGTGGGGATGTGTGACCTGTAGCCTCCTCCTTGCTGACAAGGATACCACTGATACCACTAAAATAACATCTGGAGGGATTTTGAGGGTGGAAGCCAGGAGTATGTGATGTGAGGGTTGTGGTTTGTTTTGCCTTGGAAACCTTAAAAAAAATAAAAATCAATGGTTGGGGAGGGGGGGGCATGTTTCAGTGCTGCTTAATAACCCATGCAAGAAAGAGATTGATGGAGTTGGGGTGTCCTGTACTGATCCTCTGGGGAAATATTCCAGTTTGTTGTTGGAAAATGCCACCTCTCTGGGGATGTGTGGGTGTCCTGAAGGTTGTCCTGCACCTGGGGACCATCAGTCTTTCAAGCCCGATGTCTGGGCTGTGATGGCTTAGCTCCATGGAGACAAGTAGAAGAGTTTTGGTCTCCTCATCCAAAAGGCATGTCCAGGGCAGTGATTTAATTTGGCGAGCATGTAGGCTGCAAATCTGCTTACCAGATTTCTGGGAAACTTGGAAGAGGCAAATGAAATAAAAACATCATTCCCAAAAGCTCCCTCGCCTGCCGGTCACCACCAGCAGCTCCCCAGCATGCCAAGGCTCATCACCTGCCCCCCCCCCCCCCCCCTCCCCTTAACCCTGTCTGCAGAGGCCTTCCCTGGAAAAGTGGGGGGGGGGGGCTGTACCCCGTGGGCTGAGGTGGGTACCTGCAGCTTCCCTCCATCCCATTGCGCTCGGGTTGAGGACCAATCTGGGCTGATGCTCAAGTCCTTATGGTACCTGCTCCTCTGCTCACGTGCCCCATGCAGTTCAGGGGAGCTTCCTCAGCTGTGGAGCCTTGCTTGGGCAGGTACCACCGCGCTCAGGTGGGGCTGGGGCGGCTGACCGCAGCCGGGGGTGTCAGCACCCCTTAGCGAGGCGCACAGAGTAAGCCCGTGGGGTGGATGGAGCTGCTTTGTCCTTGCAGCTGCAGCCTGTATAGTCAATTTTATGGGGGTTTTGTTGTTTTGTTTTTAAATAAAGGGTTTGGGCTTTTTGAAGGCTTCACCCGGAGGAGCGGTGTGTGGATCTGGCCTTGCTGCAGCCCCCAACAGGGTCCTGGGGGTGAAGGGGAGAGCGGAGCTGCCAGCAGCATCTTCCAAGCAAGTGCTGCTTTTAGACACCCAAAATAAGTGCAACTTCTCCTCTAGCAAATCACTTAGATTTAAGCTTAGAGCAGAAAATTTGAAGCTGTCTGGGCATTGCAGTGTTTCCCGGCTTTAAGATGCCTGACCTGTGGGCATCTGGGGGTGCAGGAGGGCAAGTGCCCGATAAAGGTGGATTTCCTCAGCACAGCAGGTTCCTCTCTCCTAAATTAGCAATTTCAGGTGAGTCTTGCGCTGTGAATGTGTTGGGCACAGGGGCTCAGTCCCTGCCACCTGCTCGCCACCCTGGATGTGCCCTAAAAATCTGGGTTTGCCTGGGCTGAGGCAGGGACAAGGGCTACACAGAGGTTGTTCCCAACCCATCGGCACTGACCGGTGTCAGCAGCTGGAGCCTGCAACTTCCCAGCTGCTTTGAGCAGCCGCTGTGACACATCCATGGATAAATGTGGGAAGCTGAATACCTGCAGCATGCTCCATGCTGTCTCCCCGCCCCAGCCTCTGCCTGCAAAACTGCTGCTGGATGTGAGACCGTGCTCAATGCTTCGATGGGCTGTGGAGGGATGCGAACATCCTGCATCTGGGTGCTCTGGAATGGGATGGGATGGGGTTGGGTGGGACGAGACAATAGTCCCAAGCAGTCCTTTCCAAATGTTGTTACTATTTATATGCTCACGTTTTTCAGTGCAAGTCCTGCTGCTCATTTTATTGCCACTATAAATAGCTGAGAAGTTGCCTGGGAGTTCATGGAAATTTTTCCAGGGGGAAATCTGGGGCTGAGACTTAGGGTTTTCAGGAGCTGTATCACCCTTTTTTACCTTTTTCGTTTTTGTTTTTTTTTCTCCTTTTAAACTGTTCAATAGCTTAGCTCTGATACCAAGCACAAGGCTCCATAAGGCATGGAGCATTTCTGCACAGCCAAAGGCTTTTGCTGGCCCTGAAAGGAAAGGCTGGGAACTGCAATGGGGAGAAAAGCAACAGGAAAACAACCACTGCAAAGCATCAGCTGGCTTGTATCCAGGTTTGATTTTTAAGGATCTCCTCCAGGTTAAGCAATAGGAGACAAACCACATGTAGACACTGTGGTAGATAAGAGAGCAGCAGGATGGGTACATCCCTGCTGTCAAGCTTTGGGTAATCTGCTTTGATTCATCACTCTGCTCTCCTGGCTTGTACATATATAATGTTTTTTTTGGGTGTAGGCTTTTAAGGTAACATAGGATCCATCCCCACAGTGGGAGCCTTGGGGATGAGGCTGTTCCCCCCTAGGGAAATCGAGGAGAGACGCCAAGTCCTAGAGACACTTTGCTGCTCCCACCAGTTTTCTTTTGTTCTTGGCCAACCCACGCATCAGGGTTTTTTTTTTTCTCTCTCCCTTTTTTTTTTTCCCCTTCTTCCTTTCCCTTTTTTAAATAATATTAAAAGAAAAAGCCAAACAAGCATCCCCAGTATTGGCTGGGCATAGAGCTGGGAATCTGCGGCTGCAATCACTGGCACTTTGAGGCCCTGGGAAAATATTGATGGTAGGGGCTGGTCCTCTCCAAGTGCAGCCCTGCTCTTCTCTCCTGTGCTCAGAGATGTGGAGAATCCCCGTGGCTGCTCGTGCTCTCTGTTTTTCCAGCCAGCCTGAAAGGTAATGACAGGATTTTTTTTAAAAGGATGCAGTATGTGATCCACAGGGCATACTGTGAAGGAAGCCTCTCTTATGGGCTGCCAATCCTAAATCCCAAGGGGAATAAGCCTTAGTCCCTGTCTTCTGGGTGTTTCACTAAAAAGCTTTGATTCCCGAGCTCCGCTTATTGATGCGAGCCTCATCGGCTATAAAAAGGGAAACTCAAGGTCTCTTCAGACCTGCATAGTTAGGAAGGGGAAAAGATGCCCCATTTTGCAGAGGAGGAGACTTAAAACTGTAAAAACCAAACAAAAAATCCAAAAACCTTTGCAAGAGGGGCAGGTCAGCTTGCTGGAAACCAGGCAAACTGCCCCAAAATGTTTTTTCTCCTGTGACCGGTCAAGGAGAAGTGGTTTTTCTTGGCTGTTTGAGAAAGGCTAACAGAGACAAAGTGGGGCTTCAAGCTGTTCGTGGGAGACAGGTTGTGCTGTGATTTGTGATGGGCAGGAAAATTGGTAAAACTATTCTTCCACCTCCCAAAAAACCTCAAAGGAATTGAGAGGGTGGAGGGGGGTTTCAGCCCAAAATTCCCCACACAGATGCCTATTTGCAGAGCTGGTAGGGAGGGCCTGATCTAACAGAATACTGAGTTGCTGAAACCTCTGCAGGATTTTGCCCTAGTGTGCAAAGAAGAGGTTTGAACTGTTTTTTTAAGAAAAGCTTTTTTTAAAAAAAACAACCTCTGTGTGTCCCTGGGATCCCGCTTGGGTCCAGCCCCCCTTGGATCGGCACTGCCAGACTTGCCATCCCTGGGTTTCCCTAATCCCATCTTGGAGTGGTCCATGGCTCCTCTGCCATTCCTACAGACACCATCTAATTGTGCACTGTGTGACAGAGCTTTGCCTTGAGCTGCTGCTGCTGCCAAATCATCCCACTGGTTGCCCCCTGCCAGGTTTTGGGGTGAGGAATGGGGAATTGCCAATTCCTGTACAGCTCTTCTGGATTTCTGGGGGCTCTGCCACATCCCCCTCTCTACCCTGGACCAGAGGATTAAACCCTCCTGGTGCACTGGGGACCACAGCCACATCCCAAAGATAATTTTTTCTGATCTCTGCCCCATTTCTGCACAGCTTTTAGCCAGACTGTGATCTCACTAGGGCAGATGTATCTATGCAGCCTTGTAAAAAGAGTGGCAAATCCCAATAATTCAGTCATCTTGCGTTTGTTATAGGTGAACAGCTTTGAGTCACCGTGGGATTTTAACTTCTGCTTGTTGCCTTTTCCCACGTCGTGGGGTGTGTTGAGCAGCAAGTCCCAGAACCCTGCCCATAACATCTTTGGTGGAAGAAGCACCCCTTCTGCCTTCTTTTTTGAAATGTTTTTTCCTTTATTTTAACTAACTTTCAGCCCACAGCCTTGATTGTTTTTTGGAGGGAATACCACGAGATCTGTGACCTCTTGCTTCAGCACTTCACACCCAGCCCTGGTTCCATCACCTGTAGCTTTGCTGTAATCTCTTCTAAACTGGCAGCTGGAAAGAGCATTTTCCCAGGTGATTTCCAGAGCCTTTTTGGATGGACATCACTGTCTCCCATCTCAACTTCAAGCTTTCGGGGAAGCCTGCCTCATTCTTTCTCCTTATCCTGGATCCAACTTTTCTCCCTGTTCCTCAGTCCCTGCCAGTGGCTGGGAGATGCTTGTCCCGGTACATTCAACCCATTTCTCCCTCCATCCCCTGCTGGTTACTGCCCCAGCTGAAATGAAAAACTAATCCTGGAGGTGCCTGTGGGAAAGGCCCCTCCAGGGGCTTATTTGGACCATGGAGAAGAGTTTTCCCAGTGGGTTCGGCTGTCCAGAGACCCTCCCGAAGAGCAGCATCTCTGGCCATGAGTAGTGCATTTGTCTTTCGGTTCAGGGCTTGGGGTTTTGCCTGGATGCAGAATGAAAAAACTCTTTGAAATCTCAATATTGTAACATTTTTTATTTCCCCTACCCCTCCCCCCCCCAAGCTTGGCAGACAAGAGGTTGCAATATTGCTTGTAAAATCCAGGTCTCCCCCTATCACCTGCCAGTAGGGGGAGGACTGGTGGGATGAGGGCATGGAAAAGTGGATGGAAATCCCAGATTTCCAGAGTTTTCTGCACTGGTGGGGGTTGCAACAATCCCAGGCAGCCACTCACCTCTGCAAGGACTGCTCTGCTTTTGGGTGCAAGCAGTACCCTTTCCTGCAGCACCCATTTCTGCAGCCCCAGAGATGACCCAAGGGGAGCCCGGCTTATTTAGTGTGAAGTAGAAACAGGGACAAAATTCCCAAAATATAATAATAGTAATAATAATAATAACAAAAAACCCAAAATAGCATAATGGGGAGGATTAGCACTGCTGCAGCTTTCTCCTGTGTGGACTCGCAGGTGTGCGTGTAGTCAGGGCTCAACCAGAGCCATCTCAGCAACTTGGCAAAAAATCCCTTTAAAATCTTTCTTCTATACATAAATGCTTATTTTAAAATAACTTTTATTAATTTCCTGCCTCTGTTTCTAATGGAAGTACTTGAGGATCCATGCAGCCTGCGGGCGAGCAGGATGGGAGGGAGTGCGCTGTGTCTGCCTTGGATAACCTCCTGGGCTGGCTTGGATGGCGCTGCCCCTGCTGCGGGGGGCTCTGGCGTGGCTGGGAGGACAAACCACCCTGGGGTAAGAGGCGGAAAAACCCACTGCCCAACCTGACGGGCAAGAAATCACTGGGGCTCGAGTGCTCGATCATCGACGACCGCTTCTGGGGGCTGCTGAAGCACCTTTGCTGGGCGGTTGGTGGTGGCGGGGGATGCGACAGGTGGGTGTGCTGAGCTGGGAGCAGCAGCCCCTGTCCCTGACGTGCCATCAGCCCCGAAAGGCACCCTAGCAGCCAGGAAGCGGGTGGCAGTGGTCGGGCAGCTTGGGATGCGGGGAGAAGCTCATCCCACCCCACGGGGTCATCACCACAGGTGGCCCCTTGCCTGGGCTGGAGCACCAGGTGCCCGTTCCCTCCAGTGAGGGCTCAGCCAGCACTGCTGGGCTGTGCCTGAGGGTCATTTTTCTCCCTGCTTTGTGCATTAATCCGACGCTGTTACAGGTAAGAGGGAAGGGGGATGGAAAACTGGTGTTGCATTTCCCCCTTCTTTCTGTAACCGACTGTGCAATTATTTTTCTTCTCAGCCCCCCCCCCCCCCCCCCCCAGTGATTTACCGCTGCTTTGCAAACCAAGAAGCAAAGCTACGCTGCTTCACAAAGCAAAAACCCAAAGATCTGTGGAGGCTCGAGCGCTGCCTCGTTTCCCTTCCCATGGCTTTCAGCCACGTGTGTGCTTCTCCGTGGCCCGGGATGGTGTTTGCGGAGCGGATAACACCAGCTGTGCCAAGGGGTTGAGCTGACACCCGGCACGGGGCTTTGCGGTTGAGCTGCTGTTGCAGCCAGCGCCGAGCCTGGCAGCGGGATTTGCCGTGCAGCAGGCAAGCAGAGGGAGGCTGCAAAAGAGATTTCTCTTACCTTTGAATCACTGCAAAGCGAAAAGAGTTGTGGCTTAATTTTTTAAAACTTTTTTTTTTATGTGCTTTTGGAGCAATCCAAGAGGAGGGTTTTCTTTCTTGTGCTGCTGCAGGAGAGGAGAGAAAGAGGAGTCAGAGCATCCCCCTGTGACTGCACCATGCCTCTTGCCCGCCGCACTGGCCAAATCCCTGAGTCCACTTGGATCTTCAGCTTCAGAGAGATGACGGAGCCCTGGAAAGGTGCCGTTGGCTGCCTCGGTGTGGCCATCTTCTTTGCTATGACCATCGGCATCATCTCCTGGCAAGCGCTGGAGCAGTCACCAGAGGAGTGGGTGCTGCGGGGCCGCGCTGCAGGGATGCTGTGGGAGCGCCGGAGGGGTGCCCTGCTCCTGCGGGCGCTGCCAGCGGGGCGGACAGTGGCAGTGATCACAGTGGGTGGCGTGCCGGCTGCTGAGCCGCCTCCGCCGCGAGACCACTGCTGGCACGATGGTGGGCAATTCTGCTATGCCTGGGAGGAGGATGCTGAGCTGCGGCTCTCCCTTGAGCCCCCGCCAGCCCCTGGCACCGAGTGCTATGGTGTCCGCTGGACCCCGCTGCGCCCTGACGTGACGCTGAAGGTAACGGGGACCCCTGTGCCCTTCTCCGAACCGTGGCATTTGGGGTGAAATGGGCCAAAGTGGGGAGGTCTGGCCTGACCACACAACTTTCCCAGCGCGGTTATGGGGTCACACTGTGGCTGGGGACACTCCATCTCCCAAAGCCTCCGCTAGCTGGAGGGGGCCCGGATGGGAAAAGCCTTTTGGAAGCCTTGTGCCCTGATGCTGAGCCCCCAAAACACCAAGGGGCCACGACCGCCTTGTCCCAGTGCTGCATTGGTAACCCCGGGGTGGGAGAACCATGTTTATATTGAGACTGGATAAATAACCACTTAAGATCACAATGTTGGCGAGAAACACGAGGAACTCGGAAAGGTCCCTTCCAACCACAGACACAATGTGCCAGCTCTCTTGGGATGGGATTAATCATATCCGTTGCTGCGAAAATTTGTTGTTTTGTTGGTTTGGGTTTTTTTTTAAATCCTTCCCAGTTTTCTCTCTCTGTTAAATAAAACAGACTCTGAAAATGAGCCTTAGGCAGGGGAAGGAAAATCCCCGTTAGGCTGTGGTGTCCCTGTTGTGGGGAGCCCTCAGGACAGGCGAGGCAGTGAGATAGGGTCCTGTGGGGATGGGGAATTTTTCCCCTTTAGCCATAAATTGCCTGTCAACATCATTTGGGGCTGGTGGAAGGTGTTGTTTGAACACAACTGTTGCGTGCGGGGCTGCCCTTTCCCCTTGTTGACACCTAATTGGGGTGCCTGAGAGAATGAGCAGGACAGAATAGGGGATTTTTTTTCTCCTTAGAAAAAAACAACCCAAAACTCAAAACCAAAAACAACCCCCCAAACTGCACTGTTGGAAAATATGATCCAGTGAAATTTAAGAGTTAAGAAGAGGCTCTTTCCCCCTGCTCTTTCCCAGCTGGTGTAACTAGTTCAGCTGACACCTGGTACAGCTATTCCGAGCCTCCAGGGTTTCCACTTAATAATTTACATCTCTTCCCACCCCTTAGTGAGACTTAACCTCTCTCTGCCCCCGCGGCAGAAGCAAGCTCAGGGTTCCAGGAGCGCTGCCCAAGCCTTGGGATTGGGGATGGGGTGAAGAGAAGTGTGTTGTGCTGCGTGGGGTCGCTGGTCTCTCGCTGCCCATCCCAGCCTCCCTGTGCAGCCCCAGATCCCCGGGTTTTCGGGGAAGCCCGTCCCGGCATGTGAAGTCATGCGGGATGCTAGTCCTGCTGATCCCCCTGCCTTGGCAGAAAGGGGAAAGTTTTAGAGGCTTTGAAGTGAAAATTGATGGTTTCTGAAAGGAGGTGGGTCAAGATGAGGATGTCTTCTGGGACCGGTGGTTTCTGGAGATGCCTTGTTGCTCCACTGCCCCGTCAGCCCTATGAGAAGTGCCCCAAGTGCTCAAACTGTTCAGTCTTGCTGCGGGAAGTACTTTTTATTATCAGCCCTCAGGGAAGAAGGGAGGCTTTGCCTTGGGAGAGAGCGGAAAACTCACAGGTTACCCCAGGACACCACGCTGCTGCTGAGATGAGCACTCACGACAGGGTTAAAATCTCCCTGCTGTGCACGCTGGGGATAGCTGCACATTCGGGTTGTAGACTCACCCCAGAAATGCTGCAGAAAACAGCTAGGAGAGGTTTATTTCTTTTTTGTTTTAAAAAAACTCAAACTGATTTTTCCTAAGCTGGGTTTGTGAAAACGCTGTTACCCGCATTTTAAAACCACTGCCTCGAATTTTCCACCTCCACTGTTGCTCCTGCACCCCCGTCCTGCAGTGAAGCCTCTTCGTTTAAACAGTTTTCAGCATCTTTCCACCAGCAGCTCAAAAACCCGTTAATTTTTGATGACTGTGGTTGGATGCAGAAATGTAACCAGGTGGGCTCCCCGAGGCGCAAGGTGTTGTGCTGGGTGTTACCTCTGGGTCACCAGGCTGTTTCAGAGCAATTTTACTTTATTTAAGTTCATCTATCTAAAACTGGCAGGCTTTGGGGAAGATGTCTTATGGTGTGTTTTTTTTCTTTTTTGTTTGAAAGGAAACTGTAATTTTAAGCTATAGTTTTTATTCCTGTGGTGGAATTTTTATATTCCTCCACATGGCTGCATGTTGAAGGCAGATGCATAAGGGGAAAAAGGAAGAAAAATTGTTGTCTTTGGCTTTAATTGGCAAGTTAAGACTTTTTTTTTTGTTCTTCAAGGTAAACAAAGCGCATAACTTGCACTTTTGACTCTCACTGCAATTTTTTTCTTTGTCTTCCTACTCTTACACCATTTGATAACTTTAATAAACTGCAGGCTAAGAAATCAAGCAGATAGGTGGTATGTCAGCATTTTTTTGTGTGTGGGCGTTTTTTGGGGGTTGGTTTTTTTTTTCTGTACCTGGAAGCCCAGCTCTTGTTCTTGTGGAGGCAAAATTTAAACCCAAGTATCTTCTCCCAGGTTAGTCGTAGAATGTCAAGAGTGAGCACCCATTGCTTTTTGCATAAAACACCTAAATCTCATGGGGTTGGGATTTTTCTTCCTGGGAAAAGACTGTCCCATGACTGCCCTGACAACGCTGGAATAATATGCAAGGGGTTTGCTTCTCCAAATGCAACTATTTGCACATTCACCCTCACTCCGAGGCATTTCTCGCCATGGACGATGCTCTCTTTGCTGCAGAATTGCTTCTCCATGGTCAATGTCTCCTGGTACGGAGGGGCGAGTGTCCGTGCCCAGCGCTGGCCGCTCAATGGCGCAGAGAGCCACGCACAGCCCTTCGTTAGCGGCGACTTTGGCAAAAACCCCGCTGGCTACGGGCCTGTTCTGGAGAGATACTTCTTAGGCTCAACAGGTAATTACACCCTTCCCTGTCCAATGCCCTGTTGGTTTAATCCCTGTGTTTCTCCATCCCTCTCCTCATCTATAAAGCAACAAGTTTAAGAGTGAGGCAGACGTCTTCAGGATTAAAATATCCTGCAAAAGTAGTGACAGCTGGCAGCCAGACACAGGGAACAGATCCCACAGTGCCTCAGCACTGTGGAAAAGGCCATGACATTAAACCTCAGTACCTGAGAGGGTGGGGTTTGCCCAAGTCACCTCAGGGAAGTCACATGCTCTTGGTGTGTCTTTTTTTTTTTGATTATTGTTTTAAGCAGAGATCTCTGCTCATTGCTGCAACCTGCAGCTCCACTCGAGTGGCTTCACCCTGAGCTCATGGGTCCCCAACGCTGCTGTGGGATGCTGGATGTGGGCACGAGCTCAGTTGCTGTTGTCATTTTGGGGTGGATATTTGGATTATTTTGCAGAACACCAAACTTCAGATATTCTCCTAAATTAATCAACTGATCTGCAACTGCCCTGCATTGAGATTGGTGCCACTGCCTGAGCTGAATGCAGACCAAAAAGGCAAGAAATGGAGCAAATCCAGCCCTTGAAAGGCATTTTGGAGGTTAAAAGGGAATAGCAGAATCAGAGAGTGGGGACTTGCTTGTATGGCTGGATCTGTGGCTGGGATCAGTCCAGGAGGTCCTGATACCAGTATCTCTGCCCCACGAATCCCTGTCCCTGTGGCCGCCAGTGCAAGGACTGAGAGGAGCCAGGTGCTTGCTGAGACACAGTTTTCCTCTTCTCTCCCCAAAGGAGTGACGGGTGACAGTGGCACCCCGATGTGCCCCTTTTCCTCTCACTGGAAAGCAACAGCCACTTCTGCCTGGGAACGCCAGCAGGCACCGCGGTGCCCCCTGCGCTACCTCCTCTGCGTCAGCCCAGGACGTGGCGGCTGCGCACCGGCACGTGGGCAGCCAGCTTGCCGGGCAGGCGCGGGCACTGCCGGATACCGCCCTGCTGGGGTAGGATGCTCTGGCCCTCCCAGCTGCGGGACCTTTCCAAGCCCTTGTCCTGCTCGCTGCCCCCGAGCATCTCATGCTGGCACTAGGTGCAACCCCCCCCACCCCCGTCTCTTTCCACTCTGCAGGTCTCCAATCTGGTGGTATTATGGCCCAGAGAGTTCAGCTGCCAAAATCAAACGAGGTTTGAGGTCACTGGCCAAGAGGCTGAAGCGGCATCATCTTCAGGAGGGGGTCCTGGCCCTACGGGAGCGTGGCACCACTGTCCCTTGCTGCTGCAGTACGTCCCGTCCTGCTGGACTTTGGGTTTGAAAGGCGAATGGAGAGCTGCCATCAGCTCTGCTTTTCAGCATGGCTAAATCCCTACACGCCAAATGCAAACACCTGTGTGTGGGGGCTGTGAGCCTCCCCTCCCCTGAGAAGGGATGCTCAGTTTGGAGTTTCACCCTACACAGGCAGTGGCACTAAGCAGCTGGTGCTCAGTGGCTTTGCCACTCCTACAAAACACATTTTTCTGCCTTTCCCTCCCCACAGGACCACATGCCCTCAGAGCGGAGGAAAAGGCACAACTCGACTCATGCCTGGGACCCTTCTGTGATAAAGCCGCTGCAGCTCTCCATCACGCTGTCCCCATACACCAGCATCGCCTCCCCACTCTTCCTGCGCTCCCTGCGGGACGGCGAGGTGGCAAGCTACTGGCTGAGCCTGCAGCCCCAATCTGGGGGCTGCTCGGTACGAGACCCTCCTCCAACCACTACACTTGCTGCTCAACCTAAAATCAAAATTAAAGCTGAATAAATACCTGCAGAGGGGGACAACTTGAGTCAGGGGGAAACCTTACGGGTGCAAAGTGATGCCTGGGGGAGCAGCTTTTCTCCTGGTTCATAAATGCAGCAGCTTTCAAATTTCCACTTCCGAAAGATATTTCTAAAAGTTGCTAGTGTGCAGAAAATCCACCCTTCCCTTTTTTGCAGTCATTCTAATGATATACTACTTTGCCATCATGTCAGTGATTTTTTTGGAGAGGTTGAGAGAGGGTTTACACCTTTAGGAGTTGCACCATGATGGTGCCAGCTGTGGTAGGGCAGGATAAAGGCACAGCCGGCATCCTCCAGCCTTGCACCCTGGGGTTGGTGAGATATTTTATGGGTCTAACAGAAATTTTCATCCTCTGCTGCAGGTCCCACTGCTGACTACATGGAAGGGTCGACTTTGTGCCCGTCTGAACGTCACCAGTGAGGTGGCACTGAGCTGGTACCTGGCACGTGCCCAGCGCCTGCAGCAGGCACTGGGGGCCACGTACATGGTCTTTGAGGGCGCTGAGGGCAACGCTTTCCTAGAGCAAGCTGTCCCACCTCCCACCGAGCTGGTGGGGTGACCGATACACCGAGGCACTGGCAGCGGCACTGGCAACACTGGGAAACACCACTGTCATCAGTGCTGGTGCCGGGTGGGTACCGAGGAGAAGATTCTTTGCTGGAGCAGATGGCTGTGTGAGATGCTTGGGGGGATGGTTGAGGTGATGCTTTAAATATGCCCTTGGGATGCCAAGACACCACTTGGCACCCAGGGAAGCAGCGGGGAGGTGGTCTATGCAATGTGTAGGGAGGGTTTGTTTTTCATATATCCTCATCCTCTCTCTTTCAGAGCATTTTAATTATTTTTTTTATGTCTCTGAGCATAAAAGTGCTTATATGCATTAATGCCAGATGCAATGAAAATGTATCTTGTCATCTATGGCCATTCAAGCTTCAGGTCACTGTCTCTTCTGCACGAGGGAGAGGGTGAACACTGGAGTCTTGGCCAAATTCCTGTGCTGGTAACTGCTTGTCATGTCAAATGACTGTAGTTTTCTGACTTTTCATGTTTGCATAGCCCACAACAGGGTTAGTTTATTAATTAGCAGTTATAACATGCCTCAAGAAAAAGGCACTGAAAAGTACTTACTTTTCTTTTTACCCATTATGTTTATGTTTGGCAGATGTAAAGGGATATGCAGGCTGTTTGCAAAATGGCTTATTTCATGTTGTGGATGAGACACTGATGGTAAATTGCATGAGAAGGCAACTTCAATAGTTCATTTTCAAAGAAAAAGCAGTTTCACATGCCAAGGTGGTGACAGGCTCTTACTCAGCCATCTGCAAAACCAGAGTGGTGGAAATAGTGCCTCTTCTGACCATTTCTTTCAGTTTGCCCAGGATCATACCTTTCCTGTGGGCAGTTTCCATACCAGAAGTGTTTTATAAACCATCGCATCAGCATTACCACCTCCTAAGATGAAGAACTGTCCCTGGGAGACCTTTGGGGAGTCAGCAGATGGGTGGGAGGCTGAGGAAGAAGAAACCAAACTCTAGGAGCAAGCAAGCAGACTCAGCCCCAAAACCCCCTCTTGGTTAGATGAGCTCCAGAGCATTTTTCAAGCCAAAGTTCCCTATGATGGTCCAGATTTGACTCTTTAGTTAGCAGTAACACTGTCTCCTGCACTGGGCCACTTGACGATATGAACCCCTGTCCCCTAAGTAAACCCAAGGCATAGAAATGCTACGGGGCGGGGGGGGGGGGGGGGGGGGGGGGGTGGGGGGGGGGCGGGGGGGGAGGGAAATTAAAAAACCCAAACAACAAACATCCAGAAAATACAGAAACAAAAACAAAAAAACATGGGGAAAAATAATGTTTTACTCTGGCAGACAGACAAAAGCGAAGTCAGGAATGACAGTTGCTCAGTGTGAAGCAGATGAGCAAAAATGAAAGCCAGGAGGAGAAATCCTTCCTGCAGGACATGTCCCTTGGGCTATCCCCATCACAAGGAGATTGGTGCTTTGGGTTTGGGGAACAGCATGGACCAGGGGCTGAGGATGCTCTTGGGACACCCCAGCCAGTGTCACAGGTATGGTTTTTGTGAGCATTTTCCCATCAGGGTCCATGTTGCCATATGAGAAGTAACAAGACGACGGCTACAGCCCAGATTGTGGCTGTGCTGCTGTCAAGATGGGCCATCAAACTGTGGGCCACTAGACTGAGGTCCTCATGAGATCAAGCCAGTGGAAGGAAATCTTTGCATGGGGGATTTGGGGAGGAGGATGAGGGTTGGGGTTGCCAAACTTTTTAGTGGGTGGGAATGGTATGGGGGAGCACTGATTTCCCTCCAACAGAGATGTGAAGTAGTTGGAGAAACACATATCTGACCGCGGCGACCGCCAAGCCAGCCAGGCATCGGAGAATGTTGGTTCCTGTGAGCCGTGTAAAACCACTGTGTTTGTGCTTGTTTCCCTCAGATCCAGTCACCTACCACTCTTCGTCCAGATGAGCCTGCTGCGCTCGGACTGGAGCCATGCAGGGCTGAAGGGGGTTATTCCTTCTGTGCTGCACTACAGCCTCTTGGGCTACAACTTCTTCATCCCTGATGCAGTAGGTAGTAATTTTTCTGCTTTCTCCCCTATTTCTGGCTTTTCTGCAGAGATTTTTGCAGCAGTTGTTCAGGCAAGAGGAGCATGAGAGGTATGTTTGCACCATCTGGCTTAGATGTGCTACATGAAAGCTTGAAGCACTTTGCTCCCAGTACCCAATTTTCTGCCGTGCTAACTTGAATGGGTTGAATGTTACTAGGGAATCGAGTGAGGAATTGAAAACAAAAAAACATGTTGTAAATTTTAACGGGCAGCCCCAGAAGCAGCCAGGTCTCTGGGGATGCCCTTCGCAGAGCTCCTTAACCGCAGGCGGAGGGCAGCCCGCCGCCTTGCTCAGCTTCACTTGAGCTAAAAACCACCCAGAAAAAGCAAGGAGGGAGCCCAGAGCCGGGAAACCACATGCCCAGGCTCCTGGCTGGGAAATAGATGTTCCTAAAACACCAGCAGCCCTGCTCCAAGTTTGCATTTCTGCTCCAAAGCACAATGGCCTGAGAAATCCTTAAATAAAAACATTATAAAAGTCAATAAACGATCCTTTAATCATGGCCAAGCAGCTTGTTTTTCCTCTCTTCTTAGAGGTGACTGGGTTATTTGTGTTTAAAACATGCTCCAAACATGTAGAGGCTGCATGTGAAGTGTTGGACCTAGAGAGGGGAGCTGCAGACAGTCCTGCAAAAGGAGGCTGTTGAGCAATTTTTCAATCTGGCCTCTATTTTCAGCCGATTTTCCTTAGAAAACAAGGCTGAGGCAATCGCAGCATGCCGGTTCCCTCCCTGAAGAGATGCTGAAGGCATTGGGTTATCTCAGCTGAGCGGGACAAGGGATGAGATCCCCCGGCACGAAGGGAGCTGTGGCACGTGGCACTTGCTGCCAGGGCGCAGGACGCATGGTCCGTGGGGCTGTGTCACCGCAGCTTGGGGGCTGCCACAGTGCGGAGGGGCTGCTTGGGGTGGGAAAAGCCTCTGGAGGAAATGGGGCTTTGTGGATGGTTTGGCTGAGCCCTTAGCGCTGGGGATTTTGTGCCATTTCTAGGGAAAGCTGCACCAGATTTTCAGAGCAAGGGCTCACAGGGATACTCCAGCAACAAGGGCTTTGTTCTCCTTTCCCTGTCCCATTCCATCATCTCCTCTCTTTCCCAAGCCCCTCCCTGGTGTTTCAGAGGTGAACTGGAATCCCCTTCCACTACATGTTTCCAATTGTTACCAATGCTCTGTTTCTCTGCCACTTTTCACTGTGAATTTGAAGGGATCCAAATTACAGGGGTATTTTCCCACGATGTTTCGTCTGCACATCAAAATGGCAGGAAAATCCAGGATTTTCCCAATGCTTTTCTTTGCAGGAGAGAAATCCCTTTTTACAACGTTCTGCTAAAATTTAGAAACTCCTGAGACATCATCCCCAGCACATCTGTTCCTAAGATGGGGGGATGGATGTCTGACTGACACTTGCTCTTTGGTGAGAAGAGAAACACGGGTGGGGAGAATTCAGCTCCTCTCGCAATGGGGTAACATGTCCTGCCTGTGTGGAGAGCAGGTCATTTGGGACTCATCCCACGATGAGATGCCCCCAAGCAGCCTCACTCAGGTCCTTGTCCCTGGCAGGAGGGAGCCTGGCCAGTGACACCCCAGGGGACCCGGAGCTGTACGTGCGGTGGCTGCAGATCGTGACGTTTCTCCCTGTGATGGCCTTCAGCACGCCACCTTGGCTCTGCTGCGATGCCTGGGTACGTGCCCCCATCTGCCACAGAGGCAGACAGGGTGACCCCCCCCCCCCCCCCCCCCCCCCCCAAGTCATTAAGATCCCTATTGGGGAAAGCTGAGGGTAAAATCACCACCTTGTTCTTGCTACCCACAAAATCCCCTTCTCTGCCCCAGCAACCAGATCACTGTATGCTCTCAGCAGTATTTTTGCTGCAAAATTAATGTGAGGTTTTGTGGCTTTATACTTGGCTGCTACGTGTAGCCACAGGGCTGGTATCCACAGCACCTGTATAAATGACAGCAATTGTCACATGTGTCTCTCCTTCCCTTTTCCTGCTGGAGTTGCTTAATTATAGCTTGATCAGACAGTTAATATCTGCAGTAGGGTGAAGCCTGCAGATTCACATTCAAGATCTTTCTAAACAGTTGGCAGCATTTTCCCAGGGATGTCACCTTTAGGGCAATAAAAGGGGAGAACAATTCTTAATATCAGTGGCATAAGGGGAAATGCCATTAAATCTCTTTGCCAGCAGCAAAAGTTCATTGCTTTGGTTAGACACCAACACCCTGGCTGATGTCACCTGCCAGCCTCTGTCCCCAGCTTTCACATCTAAATGGGAATAAATCCACTGTGTCAACCTTGTTTGCATCTTGTTACCTGCCATAACTTGATCAGGACATTGCAATTCAGTACCCTCTTTTCTCAAGGGGAAAAATACACACACACATATATATAGGTTTCCCTCCCTTTTTTTTTTTCTTTTCCTGCTTGCTTTGCTGTTTATGGGATGAAGGACTTGTCATGGGTTTCTTTTTCTTCCTCCACCCTGCAGGTCGTGAATCTTACCCAGCAATGCATACAGAGGCACCGGGACTTTGTTGTGCCACTCCTTATAAAATACAGCGAGGAATGGCTCCGTTTGGGGTACCCTATCTTCCGGCCAGCGTGGTGGCTCAGTCCCACAGATCCAACTGCTTTTATCATAGAGGATGAATTTCTCATTGGAGACGAGGTAGGAAACATGGGGGCTGAATGCCCTCAAAGGGTAACTGGGGGCAAAGAAAGTGCTCCCTGCGCTCACCCATCTGCCTCTGCATCCTCCATGAACACGATGCTCCTATAGAGGTTCTGTGAAACCAAGTGCTGATGGGACCCTGTTGGCTCCTTCGTGTTTGCAATTTATTCAAAATTAGTCAACAAGAGGTTGTTTTGGTTTTTTTCATTTTTTAATATCAGGGTATTTGTCAGTCCTCTCTGCTGCCAGACACCTCCTGATGGTCAGCATTGCTTGTTCTCCCCCTCTTTTCAGGCTGTTAATCTCATTCCTTGGAGCTACAACCTGCAATGACCAAGAAGCAGCATGATGCACAGGGCCCTAGTCCTCTTGGGGAGCGCCTTTAGCCACATTTGGGCTAAATAACCACACATAGATGGGGAGCATCAGAGAGCACAGATGCTGGGCCAGCATTCATGTCCCATTTGAACTCACCCATCCACATATTGCTTATGGGATTTACACATTTGAATCTATATTTTACCCCACTGGCAGCTATAGTGGGGATTTATTCAGATGAGTGTTGTGAATGGATCCCACCAGATCTGAGCCCATCAAATGCACAAGGCTACAGCAAGTTAGGCGAATGCTGCCAGGGTATCTGTGGCATGTTTAAGATGGATTGATGTTTTTATCTGTTTTCCTGGTAGAGATATAAGCATGGCTGGCATCTGTTTCCCCACCCGCCGGCTTGTTCGGATTGCAGTCGTTTCATGCTGTAAACACTCCTTGCAAGTCTGGTGGTTTTGCACTTTGGTCATGGCTTGTGTAGTGGGGAGTCTCTCCTGCTGCCCTCCCTGCAGATGTGTCCCTCTCGTCCCCCTGCAGGTCACATTCATTTAGTACACAGATGGCAAGATGTTTCATGTGATGCGTGGCCGCTTTAAATCAAAAAGGTCTTGGAAAATCAATTCGGGCTTTCTGAAAAAGACTTGTCTTAAAAGAAAATTGTGCCTCATCCTCCCGTTTTTGTAAGAAGACTTTTTATTTTGTGCAGTGGCATCACTTTATCTTTGTCCCTCCAGCTTTCCCTGGGTGCAGGATCCCAGCAGCTTAATATTTTGGCAGTTATTACCGTATTTTTTAATTAAAAACAAAATCTTCAGTTCATACTATTGCATTTATTTTGCAGCAGTGTGTTAGGCTGTCTTTACACGGGGATACAACTAATCATGGGGACATCAACTCCCTAAAAAAAAAACCCCTAAGCCCAAAAGCTAAGCTTAATGGGAGTATGTTTCTTGTTTTAATAGAAGAGCAGCTTGTGCTGCAGTTTCAGGCTCTGCTTGTGACCTCCCACAGATATTTCAATACCTGATTCCAAAGCTTGAATTTCTGGCCTCAGATTCTGTGGATTCAATTTATATTGTTTTGGTTTGTTTGTTTATTTTTTTAAAGGAAACTTTCACTGCAGGTGATTACCTTTTTAAGAAGCAGCAGAAAGGCATTTTAGCAGAGAGCTTAGATAATCAGGTGGAAAGTTTTTAAAATACAAATCCTTGGCACAAATGAATTTTAGACCAGCATTGTGCAAGCATGGACGCTGGAGGGAGCAGAGGCTTTCCTGCTGTCCCCATGTGCTGCCGAGCACACATCTGGGCACTAATTGTGGTGGTCATTATAACTGTGAGCAAGTTAAAACCTGGTTCCTTCCCACAAAATCTCTCAAACCAAAAAATCCTCGATGCAATTGAATCAGCTAGGGCAGAAATGTGGTCTGTGTTAGTGAGGTGAGATTCCCAGTAAAATAGTGCAAACTCAGGGAGGAGGAAAAAAAAGTCAGAGCAGCTTTAGCCCTCTCTCCCAGGAGATGCAAAGCTTTGGCTTGGCTGAATTATCTAAAATATGGTAAAATGTGATGGTTGCTCCATAAACTTGTTGAGGCCAAGCATTTTTGATAAGGCATGATGTGATGCTGGCAAACACCTTGCCTGACTTTTTTCTTTAAATTAGTATTATTATTATTTTCCAAAAGAGCCTGAGCTTGGGCCGGCAGAGCCCAGACGAGGGATGTTTTGACTTCCAGGCTGGTTTTTGGAAGTTGAAAGAATAGAAATGTACTCCAAAACTGGCTTTGGTGCTATCTGGAACATCATTAATAGTAAACTACAAGAAAATACACAGGGCAGTTCTGTCCTGGTATGGTCTGAGGCAGGGCTAAGTGTTAGGATGCTGGAATAAACCTTCTGAGCATCGTCCCTTGGTGCAAACAGCTGCCGTCCTGCTTCTGAGTTGTGCCCCAGGCTTTTTTGGGGGTCACTCCAGGATGGGAGGATAGCCCTACTTTGAAATCTGATTTTCAGGCTGTGATTTCTACATTCATTACTTCCAGACATCATTTATCTCGATCTCTTGGCAGCACACATTCAACCCGAAGCAGGTGGGACAAGATACCCGTCAAATCAACAAGAGTGCTCAATAAGAGGCTTTTATGTCTGATTTTTGCTGACTACAAAGGGAAACTAATATCTGCTCCCTTCGAGCAGATGGGACAGCAATGCTTTTGGGTTTCTGCAAGCAGTTTTGGAATGTGGTGGTGTGGGACTGCAGTGGTCGGCATGGTTTTGATCCTTGATTAGGGGTCTTGAAAGTGCATTTAACACTGCACAGCCATATTCCAGCACTGCTCATGAGCAAATTTCCAGTACTGGGAAAAGGAATTGGAGCTGACTGCTATTGAATCCTTCCAGCAAAACATATTGAAATTTAATAGCAAAAGACAAGTTGCATTGACCTGGCCAAAAAATACTGTTGGGTGCAGTTTTGTAGCTGTGGCGCAGCATAGCTGCATGTCAGTGCCACCTGCCTGGCAAGAGTGGATGCTGCAAGAGGCAGGGAAGCCAGGTCTTGTTGCCAAATATATTTATAAAGTCCAGGAGGGTCCAAAAGTGTCCCCCGAGGTGTGTCAAACACCATGGTGTCTCCCTGGGACGATGCTGCTGTGCAGCTCAAATAGCATCACTAAGGGGTGCAGGGATAACTCCTCAAGGCTTGCTCTTTGCTGTTGACCAGAACCTCTGAAAATGGGGTTTAAGAGGGACTGATCCATAAATTTCATAGTTTTCACTATTTAGCGTGGGGTTTTTTCCTTTAATGGTCTTTCTAGATATTTTTTTTCCTATTAGCCCCTTTCTTCATCATCATGTGAATGCAGTTGTCATCAAATACAGCCTGCGCTCCTGCTCTGCCTGCATCCACCTGGTCTTGCTCACCCTAGAAGCACGAGCTGTGTTTTGCAGGAAACACACATTTCTGATGTATGTATGTATGTTTGTTTTGTTCAGGTCTTCCAAAATATGAGCTGGTTGGACTCTAGGGGTTACTGCAGGCAGGGATGATCCCAGTCACTTGAAGGCCACTCCATCACCTTTTCTCCCTGCAGTTCAGGAAGCCAGCTTTGGCCTCTGCTGCTTGCACAGATGGATACTCGCACTTGCAGCTGTGAGCCAGGCTTCCTGATCTCTGTGGTTGCTTGCCTGTTCCTTCAGCCTCGTGCTTTGCTTGGTGCAGCCAGCGGTGTGTCCTGGCTAATCCTCCATGTGCTAAATTTCTTTCTTCTTTCTGTTTTTTCACTGCAGGTCCTGGTTGCCCCAATAACAGAAAAAGGGCAAACGTGGAGAGATATCTACCTGCCTGGAGAAGGGCACCTATGGATGGACACCAACACTGCCCGCGTGTTTGATGGAGGCACCATCCTCAGGAATTACTCTGTCAGCCCTGCAGAGGTGCCGGTTTTTGTAAAGACCTCCTAAATTCACAGAATTCTGCAGCTTTTGGACAGTTGACCTCTTTCAGAGCAGCGCTGGCCAAATGTGCTCGCTCTTCCTTGAGACTATTTCAGCCTATTTGCACTTTTCTAAGAACTCTTTTTTTTATTCCCTCCCCCAGCAGAAATTGTTTGACTCTTTTAGTATTCACCATTATTCTAAAATAGTGGAAATACAGCTTTGGTGCAAACATACATCCACACAGAATGTTGACCTGTATCTTTTCCAGGGTTTTCCCAGTGAAATGTTTCTGTGTGGGGGTTTAGGAGGGCATGTCCAGCATTTCCAGGTCCTCGGTACCATGCTCAAATATACTGCCTTGTCCAGAGAGTGGATTTCCCAGAATAGGAGATAAATGAACCTCAGCTTATACCTGATGGGACGTTTTGCATTTAAAGGAAAAAACATATACAGGGAAAACAAAATACGAGACCTCTATTCATGTGCAAGGACATTGCATGTGCCAAGTGCTACCTGCTTCTCTCATCTCACGCTGGGTATATGGTCCCTCAGGAGAGTCTTTGGTAGCAAGAGCCCTACTTTGAGGTTAATCAGAAAACTGGGTGAATTCCAGGTCTACTGGAAGCAGGTTCCTGTGGAAGAAAAATAATCTTGATCAAGCAAAGGAGTGGCTCTAACAGAGCATGGTGTGGACAGAGAGGATCATTGCCCACCTTGGAATACAAACTCCTGAACTTAGCGCTGAACTCCTGTATGTCCCAGCTAGTGCTTTTCACCATTTTTTGAATTTTATGGGCTTTTTCCAATTATTTCTTGCAGTGCAAGAGGGATCCAGTGTGACCAGCCTTCTTCCATCCAGCAGAAAACATTTTTGTAGGCAAAACAGATGTACCAGGTGCTAAATATGAATTTAAGGAGATTATTAGCAACACTGATAACCCAAGTTATAGATCAATGAGACAAAAACGTGTACGTTCACAAGGTGATTTCAAAGGCTGGAAGTTGAGGGCAGCTGTGATATCCCTGTGATAGCTGAGACCGAAGTGAAAGAGCAAGTTTCAGCTCCCACACTGTGCTGTAGGCAGCGCTGCCGGGCTCGGGCACATGCAGCCTCCAGTGATGATCTGTATAGGCCAGCATCTTGGTTTTCAGTAGAAATTGCTGTTGTACAAAGCCATGGCTCTGCTAATAAAAATGAGATTTAAGAGATAGAAGCTTCACCCAGAATTTTTCCTCTGAAAATGACAGAAGGGAAAGAAAAGCAATACTAATAAATTGGTTGCAGCTATGGAAGCCTAGAGAACAGAGAGGTGAAGAGCTGAGGTGGGAGTGGGTACGGCCCCTAAGCTCTTTCCTCTGTCCAAAGAGGTACATAATGGGGCCAGGGGGAAGAAGCCAGAGGAAAAAATTGGGCTCTGAAGAGCTCAACCCAGGGGTCAAGGCAATTTCAAAATAACAGTGAGGGTGTTGGAGACACATCAAAAGGCACAGACTGAAACAAAGGAATCTCTTGCTAACCGTAACACAAAAGGATCTGTGTGAAAAAAACCTCAAAAGGATTGATGTCAAGGGGCTTTACAGTGGTGCGGGGTGCTGTTGCCTGTCTTATAGGGTGGCTGCAGTGAGGTCACAGCCGTGCGGGTGGGTACACCTGTGTGATGTCACAGCCCCACAGCTGGAGATCACGCCTGGACAGGTACCAGCTCTGGACTGCAGGGGCCCACGGCTTCCAGCACGCTGCTGTGCACTGGATGGGGCTGCCATTGTGGAGAGCCCAGGAACCGCTTTCCTGCCTCCTCAGGTGCTGCTGCACGTGTCAGAGAGGTCAGTCGCCATCCTGCCCTATGAAGGGCAGAGGCTGCAGCTGAAGTTTGAGACAGAAGAACACGTAGGGGAGCCTTCGGTGCAACATCATTTGCTTTAACATTTCATCAGCCCTGAAGTCAGTTGTACTAGCCGATTGTGGTAGGTCCCTTCCAATGGAACTGTGCTATTCTATTCTGTTGTATTCAGAACCTGCCTGGCGAGAAAGAGACTTGAGGCACACCGCCTGAAGGTTGGTGCCTGTGTGCAAGCAAGGCGTATAGGTACCTTGGATCATAGTTCCTCACTGGAGGGAGACTCCAGGCCATGGAGCTTCCCTGTGACCCTTACTTGTACTGTCTCCAGTATGTCCAAGTCTCACTAAGGAAGCCCAGATTTGGACATATGGAGCTTTTTTTTTGGTCCGCTCCCAGGACTAGGCATTGTGACCTCTGGGTGTGGTCCCCAAAAGCTCTGTGATGTCACCACAGTGTTACTGTAGAATCCCACGGTATCACCGTGGGGCAGCCCTGCAGGGCCACAGTGCTATCCTCCTGCGTGGGGTGCAGTCGTCTGCAGGTAAGGGGACAAAGGACCCCCATCCCGGTGCCGCTCCTGACCTGCTGCACCCCCACCCTTGTGCTGTCCTTGCTGGGAGGCCACGAGCTGCTTTCCTGCCTCCCCAGTTCCTACTGTCTGTGTCGGAGAGGTAAGTCACCACCCCGCCTGGACAGCAGGAGCACACAGAGATGCCCCTGGGCTCGCTCGTCTGCCCCGGGATGCTCCCTAGCCTTTGTGGCTGCACCAGCACAGCCCCGAGGCAGAGTGGGCACCTCTTCAGCACCTCACTTCGTCACCTTTGCTGCTTCCTGCCGGTTGTGTCTTCAGGACAGGGCATCAGCTTTGTATCTCTCTCCTTTGCAGTGCCAGATGGAGTCAGAGGAGGGGGGCTTGGCAGAACAGAGTGCCTCTTCCCCGGCTGCCAGCACCAGCCAGGTGCCTCAGGCTGTGCCGCTGGACACCCCCGAGGATGAGGAATGCCCTATCTGCCTGAACACCATCAGCAACGAAGCCTGTGTGAGCGGGTGCAGGGATCGTTTCTGTTTTCCTTGTATATGGGACTGGGCCCAGAGAAAAGCCATATGCCCACTCTGTTGGCAGCCTGCCGAAGTCATCTTCTACAAGCTGGCACCCAGCACCTATGAGGTGCACGACATCAGGGCCTTCAACAGAGCAAGACCTCAACACCACAATGAAGCAAGGAGGTGGCTGCATTCCTCAGGCCAGCAGCGACATGACTTTTCCAGCGGACACCATGGTAGTGACCACACCAGGGCTCCAGGGAGGGCCCAAGGCAGGGACCTGAGGCAGCACCATGATGGCCACCAATGGTCTGAGCACACCTGGGGCTTCAACTCCTCCAGAAGCAGGAGTCAGCAGTGGAGTAGGGCTCGTGACAATGACTAAGCTCCAATGCCTGAACAGGACACCCCAGCCTCCTCAGTGTGGGGCGAGCAGCAGCAGCAGGCAGGCCAGGATTCCTCCAGGGCCCAGCACGCAAGAAGCCGATCCCAGTGCAGGTCCGGCAGCACAAGGGGCCGAGCACAGCGGGAGCAGCGAGGAATGAGGGATCGGGATGGGGCACAAGATCTAAGCCCTGAACCAAGCCCGTCTTTCTCTGGGAGAAGAGAGCGCCGCCAGTGGGGAGGCCACAATTCCTCCAGAGAACGGAGGGCGGCATGGAGCTGATCCTGCTGGAGGTTGCGCAGCCGTGCCGGGCACAGGGCCTGGTAGCACACCCTACCAAGAAGGAAAATGCTACACTCACCCCAGGACCATCACCTGCCAAGGTAGTGCAACGAGCCCAGGCACAACAAAGGCCCTCGCGCTGGTGGCTGTGCTGCACACAGACACTGGCAGGGGAGCACTTGCAACCTGGGTTGTGCCTGACTCCAGCAGTGGCAGCAAACGGGATCAAGCCAGGGCCCTTCTGCTCCTGCTGAGGAATAAAATCTGTGGCAGAAAGCACTCCTGTCATCTCCTCTCTTGGGAAAAGACAGACTTGAGGAGTTGGGAAGGGACCTCTGGAGATCATGCAGTGCAAGCCCATTGCTCCAGCAGGGGCAGCCAGAGCAGGCAGTCCAGGGCCACATCCACTCAAGCTCTGACAATCTCAAAAGACAGAGCCTCCAGAAGCCCTGTGGGCAACGCGTCCCAGGCCTTGACCTCCCTCCAAATACACAAGCTGTCTGTTACGGTTAGCAAGAGATTCCGTTGTTTCAGTCTGTGCCCATTGACTCTTGCCCTATTGCTGGATACCGCTAAGAAGGCACCAGAGCCCCTCTGTCCCCACAAGCCTGCACTGAGCCCTGGAGCTCAGGGGCCTGGGTCTGCTGAGTGCAGTGTGCAATGGCAGAGGACAGGGAAGGGTGACACGGCAAGCTGAGGTTCTCACAGACTCAGACTGAACACTCAGGCTTGGAAGAGAGCTCTGCAGATCATCTAGTCCAGCTCCCTGCTAAAGCAGGTTCACCTACAACAGGTTGCACAGATGTGCATCCAGGTGGGTTTTGAATGTCTCCAGAGAAGGAGACCACACAGCTTCTCTGGGCAGCCTCTTCCAGGGCTCTGTCAGTCTCAAGGCAAAGAAATTCTTCCTTAGATTCAGCTGAAACATCCTCTGTTGCAGTTTGTGCCCGTTGCCCCTTGTCTGGTGGCTGGGCATCACTGAAAAGACCCTGGCCCCATCCTCCTGACACTTGCCCTTAAGATGTCTGTGGATATCGATAAGATCCCCTCTCAGTCTTCTCTTGTCCAGGCTGAACAGCCCCAGCTCTCTCAGCCTTTCCTCATCGGGGAGATGCTCCAGTCCCCTCACCATCTTTGTAGTCTTTGCTGGACCCCCTCCAACAGTTCCCTGTCTCTCTGGAACTGGGGCGCCCAGAGCTGGACACAGCCCCGCAGCCACAGCCTCCCCAGGGCAGAGTAGAGGGGCAGGACCACCTCCCTCGGGCCCGTTTGGCCACGCTCATCCTCATGCACCCCAGGATCCCATCAGACTTCTTGGCCACACAGGCACCCTGGTGGCTTGTGGGCAATTTGCTTTCTGCCAGCACTCCCAGGTCCTCCTCTGCAGAGCTGCATTCCGGCAGGTCGGCCCCCAGCCTCTTGGTCCTCCTCATGCTTGGGGCATTGTGGTCTCTGGCTTTGTGTCTGTGGAGGGGAGCGCGAGGGAGATTCCTCCACAAAGCCCTTCCTCCCCAGAGCCCTGCACGGGGCAGAGCCCTTGGAGAAACTGCAGCATCAGCGCTTTCTTCAAGCCAGGAAAGCAGAAATCCTGCTGGGGAAACTCCAAAGCAGAGAAATGAGGATGACCCGGGCTTTGAGAAACACAACTAAGAAAAGGTGCCTTGGGTGCAAGGTGCTGACGGTAACCCAGTGTTTATTTCCAAGGGGCAGGGGATACCCTGTGCACCATAGCCCTGCTGCTTCGGGCCAAGGGCGTGGGGACTTGTGGGGAACACAGAGCGTGCCACCAGTGGGTCTGGCCAGGTGGGTCCTGGCCTTGGCCTGTTTGCCAAGTCTCATTCCTTGGATCTATCTGAGCTGTCTGCCATGAGGCAAAATCAACCGGCGACGTCGAAGAATCCAGCTGCTCTCAGGGATTCTCAGCCAAGCCTTCGGGACGCTTCTCTGCCGTACCGGTCCCCTCGGAGGGTGGCGGCCGGTTACACAGGCGGCGGCCGGACCCTCGTTACCCACAATGCCCCGCGCCTCGGCCCGCAGCTGCCGCAGAGAACTCCAGCTCCCAGCCGGCCTCGCTCCCGCCACCGCCCACCCACGGCTCTCCGCGCGGTGCATGCTGGTACTCGTAGTCCAGGTGCCGCCTGGGGAGGGAGCGCGGCGGCGGGTGGAGACTCCATTTCCCGGCGGGCAGCGCGGGCCGGCGGCACCGAGCGGGGAGACGCTCGGTGCCGAGATGGCGGTCGATAACGACCTGCTGCAGCTGGACCTGTATGGCCTGTTGGGGGTCGGCGAGAAGGCGTCGGAGAAGGAGGTCAGGGCCTTGGGCCGGGAACCTTTACGGGGCCGCGGGGTGGCTCGGGCCCGGGCTGCTGGCTTTTCTCCGGTGCCCAGAGGGGCCCGGTTCTCCCGCCCTTCCCGCGGGAGCGGCTGCAGCCGGGGGCAGGGGCGGCTCGGGCGTGGGGCTGCGCTGCGGGTGCTGCGCTCCGACACTTGGCTGAGCGGATCCTCCAGGCGCTGTTTTTATGTCATATCTGCAGCCTTGTCGGCTTGAGCTAATAATGAGTGGAAAAGCCCATTTTTTCTGATGCTGGCTTTGCTGTGGTGAACTTAACCTTCCGTTTTCTCATCTTGGTCCTGTGGGGTGAAGCCTGGCTTTGGAGGAGGCTGAAATAAGTTGGAGATAACTGCAGGATTTGTCTTGGATGATACTTCTCTGACTTTGTTTATGTGCCAGCAGAAGGAAAGCTCATGTGTTTACCAAAAATCTGGTTGTTAGACGTTGGTCTGAGTAGTATAGGTTCCCTGAGGTCATCTTGTTAATTTTATTTGTTTGGAATTACACGTTCCTATTATTTTTTTTCTTTACTTAATTGGTAAGAACACTAAACACGGGATTTGAGCAACTGAACTGAGAAAAGTGGCATTTCAATGGAAGCAATTCTCTGAGTAAAACTGTTAGTAACTAAACAAAGTTAAACTTGAAAGGAAGACTTTACTTCTCCTCCTTAGATGCTTTTTTTTGCTTTTTTTTCTTTAGCAGTAAAGAGCGCTAGCAGTACAGCAGGATAAGACTCAGAAGCTACAGTCTGGGCATAACCAGCAATTGTGTCTGAAGCTGCCTGGAATTTCCATGTGTATTAAGCACAAAATGGGAACAAGCCAAATATAACACTCAGGACTGAATGTGAGGAAAGACTTCAGGTGCCCCCAGCTTCACTGCTGAGCTAGTTGCTGGGGAAAAGGATGAGGAAAATTGCAAAGTGGACGTTACGGTGCAACTTAAAAAGAGACAAGTCTAATTTAGAGTGCTAATCGTTGATGTAAAATACTTGAAACAGCCCAAAGACCCTTTGTATGCAGATTAGCGTGGCCACAAGAGACTAATAAAGGGGAGCAAGACTGTTGAGGCAATTTAACCTCACTGTTTAAAGAAGCCTTATCTGGAATGACCACATACTTACTATAATAATTGTGACTGATACACGGGGAAGAGAATTCTCGCTTAAAGAGTCTTGCTTATGCAGGAGGCAGGACGAGCCTATAGCTTCAGCTGCAGTTTCCCTTCCCAGAGCTTTGCCCACCAGAGGGTGCCGAGTGATTGCTTATTCCACCTACTTTAGCAGAAGGCTGCTTGGCAGTGGAACAGAGCAGCTTTTCTTCCTTTCCTTTCTGGCATTCAGATGTTTCTCTGGCAAAGGGAATTCAGGTTGTTAAAACTGACTTAGCTCAGAAAGTCGTACAGTCTTTCTTTGAAAGAGATTAAACAGTCTTTTGTCAAAAATTCTCCACCTTGCCAGACATAATTGTTGTACAGTGAATGATACTTTCTCTGCCCCAAAGTTACAGCTGCAGAGAACGGAGTACCCTCTTCTAGAAAACTGCCTTAGTGAACCAGACTTGACTTTGCTGATGTTAATGATGTAATACAATGTATATAATGCACCTAGTAAAACTTAAGGCTTTGAAAAGCTTAGACTTCTTCAAAATATGGCTGCCTGCCTACTAAGTGTCCTGGGCTAAATGCATATCCTTGTAGTAGAGTGTGATTAGAAAAGACAGGTAACTGCATTGAGATTAAAAACTGAATTCTTCAGAGGTATCTTGCTACCATAGTTGGCTGCTTTAGCTTTCAATATGCGGAGTGACGGAGATCTTGGCACTCCAGAACTGGTCTTCATTTTCTGTCAGGCCTTGGGGACATGAAAGGGCAGAGTCCAGCTGGGCTAGAATTGATTGGGCATCATCCACCTAGGGTTGGATAGTTTAGGGCACAATCCTAATGCCCTGCAGGGGATTCCATGGGCAGAGTCCATCCTGGCTGGGAATGGCTGGGGTAGAATGCCAGGAGGCTGGTATGGCTGGGGCGGAATCCTAAGGCCCAGGGATTGGCTGGGGCGGAATCCTAAGGCCCAGGGATTGGCTGGGGCGGAATCCTAAGGCCCAGGGATTGGCTGGGGCGGAATCCTAAGGCCCAGGGATTGGCTGGGGCGGAATCCTAAGGCCCAGGGATTGGCTGGGGCGGAATCCTAAGGCCCAGGGATTGGCTGGGGCGGAATCCTAAGGCCCAGGGATTGGCTGGGGCGGAATCCTAAGGCCCAGGGATTGGCTGGGGCGGAATCCTAAGGCCCAGGGATTGGCTGGGGCGGAATCCTAAGGCCCAGGGATTGGCTGGGGCGGAATCCTAAGGCCCAGGGATTGGCTGGGGCACAATGCACTTAGGCCTGGAAGTCTTAAGGGAGAATCCGACTGGGCTGGGATTATTTGGGCAATGTCCATCTGGGCTGGGATTTGCTGTGTCAGAATCCGACTGGGCTGGGATGGCTTGTGGCAAAATCCTAAAGGTCTGGGATATCAGGGCAGAATCCATCTGGTCTTGGATTACTTGGGAAGCGTCCATCTGGGCTGTGATTTGCTGTGGCATAATGCGCCTGAGCTGGGATGGCTTGGGATAGAATTTTAACGGCCTAGGATTTCATGGGCAGAATCATGCTGGGATGGGATTGGCCTGGGCAGAATCCTGTTATCCCTGCAAGGCTTAAGGCAGAATCCGACTGGGCTGGGTTTGCTTGGGCTGCGTCCATCTTGGATGGGATTGGCTTGGGCAGAATCCAGGTGAGCTGTGATGACTTGGGTCAGAATCGTAATGGCCTGGGATTTCATGGGTAGATTCCAGGTAGACTGGAAATGTTTGGTAGAATACGAGTAGTCTGGGATATCTTGAAGCAGAATCCTAATGGCCTGGGATTGCATGGGCAGAGTCCAGGTGTGCTGGAATTGCTTCGGCAGCATCCACCTAGGCTTGGGTATTTTGGGTCAGAATCCTAAAGGCCTGCAGGGGATTACATGGGCAGAGCCCGTCCTGGCTGGAATTGGCTGCGGCAGAGTCCATCCTGGCTGGGATTGGCTGGGGTAGAATGCAAGGAGGCTGGTATGGCTGGGGCAGAATCCTAATGCCCTGGGATTTCATGGGGCAGAGTCCAGGCGGGCTGGGATTGGCTGGGGCAGAGTCCAGGCGGGCTGGGATTGGCTGGGGCAGAGTCCAGGCGGGCTGGGATTGGCTGGGGCAGAGTCCAGGCGGGCTGGGATTGGCTGGGGCAGAGTCCAGGCGGGCTGGGATTGGCTGGGTCAGAGTCCAGGCGGGCTGGGATTGGCTGGGGCAGAGTCCAGGCGGGCTGGGACTGGCTGGGGCAGAGTCCAGGCGGGCTGGGATTGGCTGGGGCACAATGCACTTAGGCCTGGAAGTCTTAAGGGAGAATCCGAATGGGCTGGGATTGTTTGGGCAGTGTTCATCTGGGCTGGGATTTCCTGCCTCAGAATCTGGATGGGCTGGGATGGCCTGGGTCAGAATCCTGATGGCCTGGGATTTCACGGGCAGCATCCACCTAGGCTTGGATATTTTGGGGCAGAATCCTAAAGGCATGCAGGCGATTACATGGCAGAGTCTGTCCTGGCTGGGATTGGCTGAGCAAGAGTCCATCTGGGCTGGGATTTTCTGGGATAGAATGCCAGGAGGCTGATATGGCTGGGGCAGGATCCTAATGCCCTGCAGGGGGTTGCATGGGCTGCATCCATCTGGGTTGGGCTTGGCTGAGGCAGAGTCCAGGCGGGCTGGGATTGGCTGGGGCACAATGCCCTTAGGCCTGGAAGTCTTCAGGGAGAATCCGACTGGGCTGGGATTATTTGGGCAGTGTCCAGCTGGGCTGGGATTTGCTGTGTGAGAATCCGACTGGGCTGGGATGGCTTGTGTCAGAATCCTGATGGCCTGGGATTTCAGGGCAGAATCGTGCTGGGATGGGATTGGCCTGGGCAGAATCCGATTATCCCTGCAAGGTTTAATGCAGAATCCGACTGGGCTGGGAGTATTTGGGGAAGTGTCCAGCTGTGCTGGGATTTGCTGCGTCAGAATGTGACTGGAGTGGGATGGCGTGGGGCAGAATCGTAATGGCCTGGGATTTCCTGGGCAGAATCCATCTGGGCTGGGCTATTTTGGGGCAGAATCCTAAAGGCGTGCAGGGGATTACATGGGCAGAATCCAGGCGGGCTGGGATTGGCTGAGCAAGAGTCCAGGTGGGCTGGGATTGGCTGGGTCAGAATCCCAGTGGGCTGATATGGCTGGGGCAGGATCCTAATGCCCTGCAGGGGATTCCATGGGCTGCGTCCATCTGGGCTGGGCTTGGCTGAGGCAGAGTCCAGGCGGGCTGGGATTGGCTGGGGCACAATGCACTTAGGCCTGGAAGTCTTAAGAGAGAATCCAGCTGGGCTGGGATTATTTGGGCAATGTCCATCTGGGCTGGGATTTGCTGTGTCAGAATCCGACTGGGCTGGGATGGCTTTGGGCAGAATCCTGATGGCCTGGGATTTCATGGGCAGAATCTTGCCTGGATGGGATTGGCCTGGACGGAATCCAATTATCCTGGCAAAGCTCTAAGGCAGAATCTGGCTGGGCTGGGATTTCGTAGGCAGCATCCACCTAGGCTTGGATATTTTGGAGCGGAATCCTAAAGGCCTGCAGGGGATTACATGGGCAGAGTCTGTCCTGGCTGGGATTGGCTGAGCAAGAGTCCATCCTAGCTGGGATTTTCTGGGATAGAATCTCAGGAGGCTGATATGGCTGGGGCAGGATCCTAATGCCCTGCAGGGGATTGCATGGGCTGCGTCCATCGGGGCTGGGCTTGGCTGAGGCAGAGTCCAGGCGGGCTGGGATTGGCTGGGGCACAATGCACTTAGGCCTGGAAGTCTTAAGGGAGAATCCGACTGGGCTGGGATTATTTGGGCAGTGTCCATCTGGGCTGGGATTTGCTGTGTCAGAATCCGACTGGGCTGGGATGACTTTGGGCAGAATCCTGATGGCCTGGGATTTCAGGGCAGAATCGTGCTGGGATGGGATTGGCCTGGGCAGAATCCGATTATCCCTGCAAGGTTTAATGCAGAATCCGAGTGGGCTGGGAGTATTTGGGGAAGTGTCCAGCTGTGCTGGGATTTGCTGCGTCAGAATGTGACTGGAGTGGGATGGCGTGGGGCAGAATCGTAATGGCCTGGGATTTCCTGGGCAGAATCCATCTGGGCTGGGCTATTTTGGGGCAGAATCCTAAAGGCCTGCAGGGGATTACATGGGCAGCATCCAGGCGGGCTGGGATTGGCTGAGCAAGAGTCCAGGGGGGCTGGGATTGGCTGGATCAGAATCCCAGTGGGCTGATATGGCTGGGGCAGGATCCTAATGCCCTGCAGGGGATTCCATGGGCTGCGTCCATCTGGGCTGGGCTTGGCTGAGGCAGAGTCCAGGCGGGCTGGGATTGGCTGGGGCACAATGCACTTAGGCCTGGAAGTCTTAAGAGAGAATCCAGCTGGGCTGGGATTATTTGGGCAATGTCCATCTGGGCTGGGATTTGCTGTGTGAGAATCCGACTGGGCTGGGATTGCTTGTGGCAGAATCCTAATGGCTTGAGATTTCAGGGCAGAATCCATCTGGTCTTGGATTACTTGTGAAGCGTCCATCTGGGCCGGGATTTGCTGTGGCATAATGCACCTGAGCTGGGATGGCTTGGGGCAGAATCCTGATGGCCTGGGATTTCAGGGCAGAATCGTGCTGGGATGGGATTGGCCTGGGCAGAATCCGATTATCCCTGCAAGGTTTAATGCAGAATCCGACTGGGCTGGGAGTATTTGGGGAAGTGTCCAGCTGTGCTGGGACTTGCTGCGTCAGAATGTGACTGGAGTGGGATGGCGTGGGGCAGAATCGTAATGGCCTGGGATTTCCTGGGCAGAATCCATCTGGGCTGGGCTATTTTGGGGCAGAATCCTAAAGGCGTGCAGGGGATTACATGGGCAGCATCCAGGCGGGCTGGGATTGGCTGAGCAAGAGTCCAGGTGGGCTGGGATTGGCTGGATCAGAATCCCAGTGGGCTGATATGGCTGGGGCAGGATCCTAATGCCCTGCAGGGGATTACATGGGCTGCGTCCATCTGGGCTGGGCTTGGCTGAGGCAGAGTCCAGGCGGGCTGGGATTGGCTGGGGCACAATGCACTTAGGCCTGGAAGTCTTAAGAGAGAATCCAGCTGGGCTGGGATTATTTGGGCAATGTCCATCTGGGCTGGGATTTGCTGTGTCAGAATCCGACTGGGCTGGGATGGCTTTGGGCAGAATCCTGATGGCCTGGGATTTCATGGGCAGAATCTTGCCTGGATGGGATTGGCCTGGACGGAATCCAATTATCCTGGCAAAGCTCTAAGGCAGAATCTGGCTGGGCTGGGATTTCGTAGGCAGCATCCACCTAGGCTTGGATATTTTGGGGCAGAATCCTAAAGGCGTGCAGGGGATTACATGGGCAGAGTCTGTCCTGGCTGGGATTGGCTGAGCAAGAGTCCATCCTGGCTGGGATTTTCTGGGATAGAATGCCAGGAGGCTGATATGGCTGGGGCAGGATCCTAATGCCCTGCAGGGGGTTGCATGGGCTGCGTCCATCTGGGTTGGTCTTTGCTGAGGCAGAGTCCAGGCGGGCTGGGATTGGCTGAGCAAGAGTCCAGGTGGGCTGGGATTGGCTGGGTCAGAATCCCAGTGGGCTGATATGGCTGGGGCAGGATCCTAATGCCCTGCAGGGGATTGCATGGGCTGCGTCCATCTGGGCTGGGCTTGGCTGAGGCAGAGTCCAGGCGGGCTGGGATTGGCTGGGGCACAATGCACTTAGGCCTGGAAGTCTTCAGGGAGAATCCGACTGGGCTGGGATTATTTGGGCAGTGTCCAGCTGGGCTGGGATTTGCTGTGTCAGAATCCGACTGGGCTGGGTTGGCTTTGGGCAGAATCCTGATGGCCTGGGATTTCATGGGCAGAATCGTGCTGGGATTGGATTGGCCTGGGCAGAATCTGATTATCCCTGCAAGGCTTAAGGCAGAATCCCACTGGGCTGGGTTTGCTTGGGCTGTGTCGGTCTGTGCTGGGATTGGTTTGGGCAGAATCCAGGTGAGCTGTGATGACTTGGGGCAGAATTGTAATGGCCTGGGATTTCATGGGTAGATTCCAGGTAGGCTGAAAATGTTTGGTAGAATCCGACTAGTCTGGGATAGCATGGAGCAGAATCCCAATGGCCTGGGATTTCATGGGCAGAATCCAGTTGTGCTGGGATTTCATTGGCATTGTCCACCTAGGCTTGGATATTTTGGGGCAGAATCCTAAAGGCCTGCAGGGGATTACATGGGCAGAGTCTGTCCTGGCTGGGATTGGCTGAGGCAGAGTCCAGCTGGGCTGGGCTTGGCTGAGGCAGAGTCCAGGCGGGCTGGGATTGGCTGGGGCACAATGCACTTAGGCCTGGAAGTCTTAAGAGAGAATCCAGCTGGGCTGGGATTATTTGGGCAATGTCCATCTGGGCTGGGATTTGCTGTGTCAGAATCCGACTGGGCTGGGATGGCTTTGGGCAGAATCCTGATGGCCTGGGATTTCATGGGCAGAATCTTGCCTGGATGGGATTGGCCTGGACGGAATCCAATTATCCTGGCAAAGCTCTAAGGCAGAATCTGGCTGGGCTGGGATTTCGTAGGCAGCATCCACCTAGGCTTGGATATTTTGGAGCGGAATCCTAAAGGCCTGCAGGGGATTACATGGGCAGAGTCTGTCCTGGCTGGGATTGGCTGAGCAAGAGTCCATCCTAGCTGGGATTTTCTGGGATAGAATCTCAGGAGGCTGATATGGCTGGGGCAGGATCCTAATGCCCTGCAGGGGATTGCATGGGCTGCGTCCATCGGGGCTGGGCTTGGCTGAGGCAGAGTCCAGGCGGGCTGGGATTGGCTGGGGCACAATGCACTTAGGCCTGGAAGTCTTGAGAGAGAATCCGACTGGGCTGGGATTATTTGGGCAATGTCCATCTGGGCTGGGATTTGCTGTGTGAGAATCCGACTGGGCTGGGATGGCTTGTGTCAGAATCCTAATGGCTTGAGATTTCAGGGCAGAATCCATCTGGTCTTGGATTACTTGTGAAGCGTCCATCTGGGCCGGGATTTGCTGTGGCATAATGCGCCTGAGCTGGGATGGCTTGGGGCAGAATCCTGATGGCCTGGGATTTCAGGGCAGAATCGTGCTGGGATGGGATTGGCCTGGGCAGAATCCGATTATCCCTGCAAGGTTTAATGCAGAATCCGACTGGGCTGGGAGTATTTGGGGAAGTGTCCAGCTGTGCTGGGATTTGCTGCGCCAGAATCTGACTGGAGTGGGATGGCGTGGGGCAGAATCGTAATGGCCTGGGATTTCCTGGGCAGAATCCATCTGGGCTGGGCTATTTTGGGGCAGAATCCTAAAGGCCTGCAGGGGATTACATGGGGAGAATCCAGGCGGGCTGGGATTGGCTGAGCAAGAGTCCAGGTGGGCTGGGATTGGCTGGGTCAGAATCCCAGTGGGCTGATATGGCTGGGGCAGGATCCTAATGCCCTGCAGGGGATTGCATGGGCTGCGTCCATCTGGGCTGGGCTTGGCTGAGGCAGAGTCCAGGCGGGCTGGGATTGGCTGGGGCACAATGCACTTAGGCCTGGAAGTCTTGAGAGAGAATCCAGCTGGGCTGGGATTATTTGGGCAATGTCCATCTGGGCTGGGATTTGCTGTGTGAGAATCCGACTGGGCTGGGATGGCTTTGGGCAGAATCCTGATGGCCTGGGATTTCATGGGCAGAATCTTGCCTGGATGGGATTGGCCTGGACGGAATCCAATTATCCTGGCAAAGCTCTAAGGCAGAATCTGGCTGGGCTGGGATTTCGTAGGCAGCATCCACCTAGGCTTGGATATTTTGGGGCAGAATCCTAAAGGCCTGCAGGGGATTACATGGGCAGAGTCTGTCCTGGCTGGGATTGGCTGAGCAAGAGTCCAGCTGGGTTGGGATTTTCTGGGATAGAATCCCAGGAGGCTGATATGGCTGGGGCAGGGTCCTAATGCCCTGCAGGGGATTGCATGGGCTGCGTCCATCTGGGCTGGGCTTGGCTGAGGCAGAGTCCAGGCGGGCTGGGATTGGCTGGGGCACAATGCACTTAGGCCTGGAAGTCTTAAGGGAGAATCCGACTGGGCTGGGATTATTTGGGCAATGTCCATCTGGGCTGGGATTTGCTGTGTGAGAATCCGACTGGGCTGGGATTGCTTGTGGCAGAATCCTAATGGCTTGAGATTTCAGGGCAGAATCCATCTGGTCTTGGATTACTTGTGAAGCGTCCATCTGGGCCGGGATTTGCTGTGGCATAATGCACCTGAGCTGGGATGGCTTGGGGCAGAATCCTGATGGCCTGGGATTTCAGGGCAGAATCGTGCTGGGATGGGATTGGCCTGGGCAGAATCCGATTATCCCTGCAAGGTTTAATGCAGAATCCGACTGGGCTGGGAGTATTTGGGGAAGTGTCCAGCTGTGCTGGGATTTGCTGCGTCAGAATGTGACTGGAGTGGGATGGCGTGGGGCAGAATCGTAATGGCCTGGGATTTCCTGGGCAGAATCCATCTGGGCTGGGCTATTTTGGGGCAGAATCCTAAAGGCGTGCAGGGGATTACATGGGCAGCATCCAGGCGGGCTGGGATTGGCTGAGCAAGAGTCCAGGTGGGCTGGGATTGGCTGGGTCAGAATCCCAGTGGGCTGATATGGCTGGGGCAGGATCCTAATGCCCTGCAGGGGATTACATGGGCTGCGTCCATCTGGGCTGGGCTTGGCTGAGGCAGAGTCCAGGCGGGCTGGGATTGGCTGGGGCACAATGCACTTAGGCCTGGAAGTCTTAAGAGAGAATCCAGCTGGGCTGGGATTATTTGGGCAATGTCCATCTGGGCTGGGATTTGCTGTGTCAGAATCCGACTGGGCTGGGATGGCTTTGGGCAGAATCCTGATGGCCTGGGATTTCATGGGCAGAATCTTGCCTGGATGGGATTGGCCTGGACGGAATCCAATTATCCTGGCAAAGCTCTAAGGCAGAATCTGGCTGGGCTGGGATTTCATAGGCAGCATCCACCTAGGCTTGGATATTTTGGAGCGGAATCCTAAAGGCGTGCAGGGGATTACATGGGCAGAGTCTGTCCTGGCTGGGATTGGCTGAGCAAGAGTCCATCCTGGCTGGGATTTTCTGGGATAGAATGCCAGGAGGCTGATATGGCTGGGGCAGGGTCCTAATGCCCTGCAGGGGGTTGCATGGGCTGCGTCCATCTGGGTTGGTCTTTGCTGAGGCAGAGTCCAGGCGGGCTGGGATTGGCTGAGCAAGAGTCCAGGTGGGCTGGGATTGGCTGGGTCAGAATCCCAGTGGGCTGATATGGCTGGGGCAGGATCCTAATGCCCTGCAGGGGGTTGCATGGGCTGCGTCCATCTGGGCTGGGCTTGGCTGAGGCAGAGTCCAGGCGGGCTGGGATTGGCTGGGGCACAATGCACATAGGCCTGGAAGTCTTCAGGGAGAATCCGACTGGGCTGGGATTATTTGGGCAGTGTCCATCTGGGCTGGGATTTGCTGTGTCAGAATCCGACTGGGCTGGGATGGCTTTGGGCAGAATCCTGATGGCCCGGGATTTCATGGGCAGAATCGTGCTGGGATTGGATTGGCCTGGGCAGAATCTGATTATCCCTGCAAGGCTTAAGGCAGAATCCCACTGGGCTGGGTTTGCTTGGGCTGTGTCGGTCTGTGCTGGGATTGGTTTGGGCAGAATCCAGGTGAGCTGTGATGACTTGGGGCAGAATTGTAATGGCCTGGGATTTCATGGGTAGATTCCAGGTAGGCTGAAAATGTTTGGTAGAATCCGACTAGTCTGGGATAGCATGGAGCAGAATCCCAATGGCCTGGGATTTCATGGGCAGAATCCAGTTGTGCTGGGATTTCATTGGCATTGTCCACCTAGGCTTGGATATTTTGGGGCAGAATCCTAAAGGCCTGCAGGGGATTACATGGGCAGAGTCTGTCCTGGCTGGGATTGGCTGAGCAAGAGTCCAGCTGGGCTGGGCTTGGCTGAGGCAGAGTCCAGGCGGGCTGGGATTGGCTGGGGCACAATGCACTTAGGCCTGGAAGTCTTAAGAGAGAATCCGACTGGGCTGGGATTATTTGGGCAATGTCCATCTGGGCTGGGATTTGCTGTGTGAGAATCTGACTGGGCTGGGATTGCTTGTGTCAGAATCCTAATGGCTTGAGATTTCAGGGCAGAATCCATCTGGTCTTGGATTACTTGTGAAGCGTCCATCTGGGCCGGGATTTGCTGTGGCATAATGCGCCTGAGCTGGGATGGCTTGGGGCAGAATCCTGATGGCCTGGGATTTCAGGGCAGAATCGTGCTGGGATGGGATTGGCCTGGGCAGAATCCGATTATCCCTGCAAGGTTTAATGCAGAATCCGAGTGGGCTGGGAGTATTTGGGGAAGTGTCCAGCTGTGCTGGGATTTGCTGCGTCAGAATGTGACTGGAGTGGGATGGCGTGGGGCAGAATCGTAATGGCCTGGGATTTCCTGGGCAGAATCCATCTGGGCTGGGCTATTTTGGGGCAGAATCCTAAAGGCGTGCAGGGGATTACATGGGCAGAATCCAGGCGGGCTGGGATTGGCTGAGCAAGAGTCCAGGTGGGCTGGGATTGGCTGGGTCAGAATCCCAGTGGGCTGATATGGCTGGGGCAGGATCCTAATGCCCTGCAGGGGATTGCATGGGCTGCGTCCATCTGGGCTGGGCTTGGCTGAGGCAGAGTCCAGGCGGGCTGGGATTGGCTGGGGCACAATGCACTTAGGCCTGGAAGTCTTAAGAGAGAATCCAGCTGGGCTGGGATTATTTGGGCAATGTCCATCTGGGCTGGGATTTGCTGTGTCAGAATCCGACTGGGCTGGGATGGCTTTGGGCAGAATCCTGATGGCCTGGGATTTCATGGGCAGAATCTTGCCTGGATGGGATTGGCCTGGACGGAATCCAATTATCCTGGCAAAGCTCTAAGGCAGAATCTGGCTGGGCTGGGATTTCATAGGCAGCATCCACCTAGGCTTGGATATTTTGGAGCGGAATCCTAAAGGCGTGCAGGGGATTACATGGGCAGAGTCTGTCCTGGCTGGGATTGGCTGAGCAAGAGTCCATCCTGGCTGGGATTTTCTGGGATAGAATGCCAGGAGGCTGATATGGCTGGGGCAGGATCCTAATGCCCTGCAGGGGATTGCATGGGCTGCGTCCATCGGGGCTGGGCTTGGCTGAGGCAGAGTCCAGGCGGGCTGGGATTGGCTGGGGCACAATGCACTTAGGCCTGGAAGTCTTCAGGGAGAATCCGACTGGGCTGGGATTATTTGGGCAGTGTCCATCTGGGCTGGGATTTGCTGTGTCAGAATCCGACTGGGCTGGGATGGCTTTGGGCAGAATCCTGATGGCCTGGGATTTCATGGGCAGAATCGTGCTGGGATTGGATTGGCCTGGGCAGAATCTGATTATCCCTGCAAGGCTTAAGGCAGAATCCCACTGGGCTGGGTTTGCTTGGGCTGTGTCGGTCTGTGCTGGGATTGGTTTGGGCAGAATCCAGGTGAGCTGTGATGACTTGGGGCAGAATTGTAATGGCCTGGGATTTCATGGGTAGATTCCAGGTAGGCTGAAAATGTTTGGTAGAATCCGACTAGTCTGGGATAGCATGGAGCAGAATCCCAATGGCCTGGGATTTCATGGGCAGAATCCAGTTGTGCTGGGATTTCATTGGCATTGTCCACCTAGGCTTGGATATTTTGGGGCAGAATCCTAAAGGCCTGCAGGGGATTACATGGGCAGAGTCTGTCCTGGCTGGGATTGGCCCAGCTGGGCTGGGCTTGGCTGAGGCAGAGTCCAGGCGGGCTGGGATTGGCTGGGGCACAATGCACTTAGGCCTAGAAGTCTTAAGAGAGAATCCAGCTGGGCTGGGATTATTTGGGCAATGTCCATCTGGGCTGGGATTTGCTGTGTGAGAATCTGACTGGGCTGGGATTGCTTGTGTCAGAATCCTAATGGCTTGAGATTTCAGGGCAGAATCCATCTGGTCTTGGATTACTTGTGAAGCGTCCATCTGGGCCGGGATTTGCTGTGGCATAATGCGCCTGAGCTGGGATGGCTTGGGGCAGAATCCTGATGGCCTGGGATTTCAGGGCAGAATCGTGCTGGGATGGGATTGGCCTGGGCAGAATCCGATTATCCCTGCAAGGTTTAATGCAGAATCCGAGTGGGCTGGGAGTATTTGGGGAAGTGTCCAGCTGTGCTGGGATTTGCTGCGCCAGAATCTGACTGGAGTGGGATGGCGTGGGGCAGAATCGTAATGGCCTGGGATTTCCTGGGCAGAATCCATCTGGGCTGGGCTATTTTGGGGCAGAATCCTAAAGGCGTGCAGGGGATTACATGGGCAGCATCCAGGCGGGCTGGGATTGGCTGAGGCAGAGTCCAGGCGGGCTGGGATTGGCTGGGGCACAATGCACTTAGGCCTGGAAGTCTTGAGAGAGAATCCAGCTGGGCTGGGATTATTTGGGCAATGTCCATCTGGGCTGGGATTTGCTGTGTCAGAATCCGACTGGGCTGGGATGGCTTTGGGCAGAATCCTGATGGCCTGGGATTTCATGGGCAGAATCTTGCCTGGATGGGATTGGCCTGGACGGAATCCAATTATCCTGGCAAAGCTCTAAGGCAGAATCTGGCTGGGCTGGGATTTCATAGGCAGCATCCACCTAGGCTTGGATATTTTGGAGCGGAATCCTAAAGGCCTGCAGGGGATTACATGGGCAGAGTCTGTCCTGGCTGGGATTGGCTGAGCAAGAGTCCATTCTGGCTGGGATTTTCTGGGATAGAATCCCAGGAGGCTGATATGGCTGGGGCAGGATCCTAATGCCCTGCAGGGGATTGCATGGGCTGCGTCCATCTGGGCTGGGCTTGGCTAGAGGCAGAGTCCAGGCGGGCTGGGATTGGCTGGGGCACAATGCACTTAGGCCTGGAAGTCTTAAGGAAGAATGCGACTGGGCTGGGATTATTTGGGCAATGTCCATCTGGGCTGGGATATGCTGTGTCAGAATCCGACTGGGCTGGGATGGCTTTGGGCAGAATCCTGATGGCCTGGGATTTCATGGGCAGAATGTTGCGTGGATGGGATTGGCCTGGACGGAATCCAATTATCCCGGCAAAGCTCTAAGGTAGAATCTGGCTGAGCTGGGATTTCATAGGCAGCATCCACCTAGGCTTGGATATTTTGGAGCGGAATCCTAAAGGCCTGCAGGGGATTACATGGGCAGAGTCTGTCCTGGCTGGGATTGGCTGAGCAAGAGTCCATCCTGGCTGGGATTTTCTGGGATAGAATCCCAGGAGGCTGATATGGCTGGGGCAGGATCCTAATGCCCTGCAGGGGGTTGCATGGGCTGCGTCCATCTGGGCTGGGCTTGGCTGAGGCAGAGTCCAGGCGGGCTGGGATTGGCTGGGGCACAATGCACTTAGGCCTGGAAGTCTTAAGAGAGAATCCAACTGGGCTGGTATTATTTGGGCAATGTCCATCTGGGCTGGGATTTGCTGTGTCAGAATCCGACTGGGCTGGGATTGCTTGTGGCAGAATCCTAATGGCTTGAGATTTCAGGGCAGAATCCATCTGGTCTTGGATTACTTGTGAAGCGTCCATCTGGGCCGGGATTTGCTGTGGCATAATGCGCCTGAGCTGGGATGGCTTGGGGCAGAATCCTGATGGCCTGGGATTTCAGGGCAGAATCGTGCTGGGATGGGATTGGCCTGGGCAGAATCCGATTATCCCTGCAAGGTTTAATGCAGAATCCGACTGGGCTGGGAGTATTTGGGGAAGTGTCCAGCTGTGCTGGGATTTGCTGCGCCAGAATCTGACTGGAGTGGGATGGCGTGGGGCAGAATCGTAATGGCCTGGGATTTCCTGGGCAGAATCCATCTGGGCTGGGCTATTTTGGGGCAGAATCCTAAAGGCCTGCAGGGGATTACATGGGCAGAATCCAGGCGGGCTGGGATTGGCTGAGCAAGAGTCCAGGTGGGCTGGGATTGGCTGGGTCAGAATCCCAGTGGGCTGATATGGCTGGGGCAGGATCCTAATGCCCTGCAGGGGATTGCATGGGCTGCGTCCATCTGGGCTGGGCTTGGCTGAGGCAGAGTCCAGGCGGGCTGGGATTGGCTGGGGCACAATGCACTTAGGCCTGGAAGTCTTGAGAGAGAATCCAGCTGGGCTGGGATTATTTGGGCAATGTCCATCTGGGCTGGGATTTGCTGTGTCAGAATCCGACTGGGCTGGGATGGCTTTGGGCAGAATCCTGATGGCCTGGGATTTCATGGGCAGAATCTTGCCTGGATGGGATTGGCCTGGACGGAATCCAATTATCCCGGCAAAGCTCTAAGGCAGAATCTGGCTGGGCTGGGATTTCATAGGCAGCATCCACCTAGGCTTGGATATTTTGGAGCGGAATCCTAAAGGCCTGCAGGGGATTACATGGGCAGAGTCTGTCCTGGCTGGGATTGGCTGAGCAAGAGTCCATCCTGGCTGGGATTTTCTGGGATAGAATCCCAGGAGGCTGATATGGCTGGGGCAGGATCCTAATGCCCTGCAGGGGATTGTATGGGCTGCGTCCATCTGGGCTGGGCTTGGCTGAGGCAGAGTCCAGGCGGGCTGGGATTGGCTGGGGCACAATGCACTTAGGCCTGGAAGTCTTAAGAGAGAATCCAACTAGGCTGGGATTATTTGGGCAATGTCCATCTGGGCTGGGATTTGCTGTGTGAGAATCTGACTGGGCTGGGATTGCTTGTGGCGGAATCCTAATGGCTTGAGATTTCAGGGCAGAATCCATCTGGTCTTGGATTACTTGTGAAGCGTCCATCTGGGCCGGGATTTGCTGTGGCATAATGCGCCTGAGCTGGGATGGCTTGGGGCAGAATCCTGATGGCCTGGGAATTCAGGGCAGAATCGTGCTGGGATGGGATTGGCCTGGGCAGAATCCGATTATCCCTGCAAGGTTTAATGCAGAATCCGACTGGGCTGGGAGTATTTGGGGAAGTGTCCAGCTGTGCTGGGATTTGCTGCGCCAGAATCTGACTGGAGTGGGATGGCGTGGGGCAGAATCGTAATGGCCTGGGATTTCCTGGGCAGAATCCATCTGGGCTGGGCTATTTTGGGGCAGAATCCTAAAGGCCTGCAGGGGATTACATGGGCAGAATCCAGGCGGGCTGGGATTGGCTGAGCAAGAGTCCAGGTGGGCTGGGATTGGCTGGGTCAGAATCCCAGTGGGCTGATATGGCTGGGGCAGGATCCTAATGCCCTGCAGGGGATTGCATGGGCTGCGTCCATCTGGGCTGGGCTTGGCTGAGGCAGAGTCCAGGCAGGCTGGGATTGGCTGGGGCACAATGCACTTAGGCCTGGAAGTCTTAAGGAAGAATCCGACTGGGCTGGGATTATTTGGGCAATGTCCATCTGGGCTGGGATATGCTGTGTCAGAATCCGACTGGGCTGGGATGGCTTTGGGCAGAATCCTGATGGCCTGGGATTTCATGGGCAGAATGTTGCGTGGATGGGATTGGCCTGGACGGAATCCAATTATCCCGGCAAAGCTCTAAGGCAGAATCTGGCTGGGCTGGGATTTCATAGGCAGCATCCACCTAGGCTTGGATATTTTGGAGCGGAATCCTAAAGGCCTGCAGGGGATTACATGGGCAGAGTCTGTCCTGGCTGGGATTGGCTGAGCAAGAGTCCATCCTGGCTGGGATTTTCTAGGATAGAATCCCAGGAGGCTGATATGGCTGGGGCAGGATCCTAATGCCCTGCAGGGGGTTGCATGGGCTGCGTCCATCTGGGCTGGGCTTGGCTGAGGCAGAGTCCAGGCGGGCTGGGATTGGCTGGGGCACAATGCACTTAGGCCTGGAAGTCTTAAGAGAGAATCCAACTAGGCTGGGATTATTTGGGCAATGTCCATCTGGGCTGGGATTTGCTGTGTGAGAATCTGACTGGGCTGGGATTGCTTGTGGCGGAATCCTAATGGCTTGAGATTTCAGGGCAGAATCCATCTGGTCTTGGATTACTTGTGAAACGTCCATCTGGGCCGGGATTTGCTGTGGCATAATGCGCCTGAGCTGGGATTGCTTGGGGCAGAATCCTGATGGCCTGGGAATTCAGGGCAGAATCGTGCTGGGATGGGATTGGCCTGGGCAGAATCCGATTATCCCTGCAAGGTTTAATGCAGAATCCGAGTGGGCTGGGAGTATTTGGGGAAGTGTCCAGCTGTGCTGGGATTTGCTGCGCCAGAATCTGACTGGAGTGGGATGGCGTGGGGCAGAATCGTAATGGCCTGGGATTTCCTGGGCAGAATCCATCTGGGCTGGGCTATTTTGGGGCAGAATCCTAAAGGCGTGCAGGGGATTACATGGGCAGAATCCAGGCGGGCTGGGATTGGCTGAGCAAGAGTCCAGGTGGGCTGGGATTGGCTGGGTCAGAATCCCAGTGGGCTGATATGGCTGGGGCAGGATCCTAATGCCCTGCAGGGGATTGCATGGGCTGCGTCCATCTGGGCTGGGCTTGGCTGAGGCAGAGTCCAGGCGGGCTGGGATTGGCTGGGGCACAATGCACTTAGGCCTGGAAGTCTTAAGGAAGAATCCAACTGGGCTGGGATTATTTGGGCAATGTCCATCTGGGCTGGGATATGCTGTGTCAGAATCCGACTGGGCTGGGATGGCTTTGGGCAGAATCCTGATGGCCTGGGATTTCATGGGCAGAATGTTGCGTGGATGGGATTGGCCTGGACGGAATCCAATTATCCCGGCAAAGCTCTAAGGCAGAATCTGGCTGGGCTGGGATTTCATAGGCAGCATCCACCTAGGCTTGGATATTTTGGAGCGGAATCCTAAAGGCCTGCAGGGGATTACATGGGCAGAGTCTGTCCTGGCTGGGATTGGCTGAGCAAGAGTCCATCCTGGCTGGGATTTTCTGGGATAGAATCCCAGTGGGCTGATATGGCTGGGGCAGGATCCTAATGCCCTGCAGGGGATTGCATGGGCTGCGTCCATCTGGGCTGGGCTTGGCTGAGGCAGAGTCCAGGCGGGCTGGGATTGGCTGGGGCACAATGCACTTAGGCCTGGAAGTCTTAAGAGAGAATCCGACTGGGCTGGGATTATTTGGGCAATGTCCATCTGGGCTGGGATTTGCTGTGTGAGAATCTGACTGGGCTAGGATTGCTTGTGGCAGAATCCTAATGGCTTGAGATTTCAGGGCAGAATCCATCTGGTCTTGGATTACTTGTGAAGCGTCCATCTGGGCCGGGATTTGCTGTGGCATAATGCGCCTGAGCTGGGATGGCTTGGGGCAGAATCCTGATGGCCTGGGATTTCAGGGCAGAATCGTGCTGGGATGGGATTGGCCTGGTCAGAATCCGATTATCCCTGCAAGGTTTAATGCAGAATCCGACTGGGCTGGGAGTATTTGGGGAAGTGTCCAGCTGTGCTGGGATTTGCTGCGCCAGAATCTGACTGGAGTGGGATGGCGTGGGGCAGAATCGTAATGGCCTGGGATTTCCTGGGCAGAATCCATCTGGGCTGGGCTATTTTGGGGCAGAATCCTAAAGGCCTGCAGGGGATTACATGGGCAGAATCCAGGCGGGCTGGGATTGGCTGAGCAAGAGTCCAGGTGGGCTGGGATTGGCTGGGTCAGAATCCCAGTGGGCTGATATGGCTGGGGCAGGATCCTAATGCCCTGCAGGGGATTGCATGGGCTGCGTCCATCTGGGCTGGGCTTGGCTGAGGCAGAGTCCAGGCGGGCTGGGATTGGCTGGGGCACAATGCACTTAGGCCTGGAAGTCTTGAGAGAGAATCCAGCTGGGCTGGGATTATTTGGGCAATGTCCATCTGGGCTGGGATTTGCTGTGTCAGAATCCGACTGGGCTGGGATGGCTTTGGGCAGAATCCTGATGGCCTGGGATTTCATGGGCAGAATCTTGCCTGGATGGGATTGGCCTGGACGGAATCCAATTATCCCGGCAAAGCTCTAAGGCAGAATCTGGCTGGGCTGGGATTTCATAGGCAGCATCCACCTAGGCTTGGATATTTTGGAGCGGAATCCTAAAGGCCTGCAGGGGATTACATGGGCAGAGTCTGTCCTGGCTGGGATTGGCTGAGCAAGAGTCCATCCTGGCTGGGATTTTCTGGGATAGAATCCCAGGAGGCTGATATGGCTGGGGCAGGATCCTAATGCCCTGCAGGGGATTGTATGGGCTGCGTCCATCTGGGCTGGGCTTGGCTGAGGCAGAGTCCAGGCGGGCTGGGATTGGCTGGGGCACAATGCACTTAGGCCTGGAAGTCTTAAGAGAGAATCCAACTAGGCTGGGATTATTTGGGCAATGTCCATCTGGGCTGGGATTTGCTGTGTGAGAATCTGACTGGGCTGGGATTGCTTGTGGCGGAATCCTAATGGCTTGAGATTTCAGGGCAGAATCCATCTGGTCTTGGATTACTTGTGAAGCGTCCATCTGGGCCGGGATTTGCTGTGGCATAATGCGCCTGAGCTGGGATGGCTTGGGGCAGAATCCTGATGGCCTGGGAATTCAGGGCAGAATCGTGCTGGGATGGGATTGGCCTGGGCAGAATCCGATTATCCCTGCAAGGTTTAATGCAGAATCCGACTGGGCTGGGAGTATTTGGGGAAGTGTCCAGCTGTGCTGGGATTTGCTGCGCCAGAATCTGACTGGAGTGGGATGGCGTGGGGCAGAATCGTAATGGCCTGGGATTTCCTGGGCAGAATCCATCTGGGCTGGGCTATTTTGGGGCAGAATCCTAAAGGCCTGCAGGGGATTACATGGGCAGAATCCAGGCGGGCTGGGATTGGCTGAGCAAGAGTCCAGGTGGGCTGGGATTGGCTGGGTCAGAATCCCAGTGGGCTGATATGGCTGGGGCAGGATCCTAATGCCCTGCAGGGGATTGCATGGGCTGCGTCCATCTGGGCTGGGCTTGGCTGAGGCAGAGTCCAGGCAGGCTGGGATTGGCTGGGGCACAATGCACTTAGGCCTGGAAGTCTTAAGGAAGAATCCGACTGGGCTGGGATTATTTGGGCAATGTCCATCTGGGCTGGGATATGCTGTGTCAGAATCCGACTGGGCTGGGATGGCTTTGGGCAGAATCCTGATGGCCTGGGATTTCATGGGCAGAATGTTGCGTGGATGGGATTGGCCTGGACGGAATCCAATTATCCCGGCAAAGCTCTAAGGCAGAATCTGGCTGGGCTGGGATTTCATAGGCAGCATCCACCTAGGCTTGGATATTTTGGAGCGGAATCCTAAAGGCCTGCAGGGGATTACATGGGCAGAGTCTGTCCTGGCTGGGATTGGCTGAGCAAGAGTCCATCCTGGCTGGGATTTTCTAGGATAGAATCCCAGGAGGCTGATATGGCTGGGGCAGGATCCTAATGCCCTGCAGGGGGTTGCATGGGCTGCGTCCATCTGGGCTGGGCTTGGCTGAGGCAGAGTCCAGGCGGGCTGGGATTGGCTGGGGCACAATGCACTTAGGCCTGGAAGTCTTAAGAGAGAATCCAACTAGGCTGGGATTATTTGGGCAATGTCCATCTGGGCTGGGATTTGCTGTGTGAGAATCTGACTGGGCTGGGATTGCTTGTGGCGGAATCCTAATGGCTTGAGATTTCAGGGCAGAATCCATCTGGTCTTGGATTACTTGTGAAACGTCCATCTGGGCCGGGATTTGCTGTGGCATAATGCGCCTGAGCTGGGATGGCTTGGGGCAGAATCCTGATGGCCTGGGAATTCAGGGCAGAATCGTGCTGGGATGGGATTGGCCTGGGCAGAATCCGATTATCCCTGCAAGGTTTAATGCAGAATCCGAGTGGGCTGGGAGTATTTGGGGAAGTGTCCAGCTGTGCTGGGATTTGCTGCGCCAGAATCTGACTGGAGTGGGATGGCGTGGGGCAGAATCGTAATGGCCTGGGATTTCCTGGGCAGAATCCATCTGGGCTGGGCTATTTTGGGGCAGAATCCTAAAGGCGTGCAGGGGATTACATGGGCAGAATCCAGGCGGGCTGGGATTGGCTGAGCAAGAGTCCAGGTGGGCTGGGATTGGCTGGGTCAGAATCCCAGTGGGCTGATATGGCTGGGGCAGGATCCTAATGCCCTGCAGGGGATTGCATGGGCTGCGTCCATCTGGGCTGGGCTTGGCTGAGGCAGAGTCCAGGCGGGCTGGGATTGGCTGGGGCACAATGCACTTAGGCCTGGAAGTCTTAAGGAAGAATCCAACTGGGCTGGGATTATTTGGGCAATGTCCATCTGGGCTGGGATATGCTGTGTCAGAATCCGACTGGGCTGGGATGGCTTTGGGCAGAATCCTGATGGCCTGGGATTTCATGGGCAGAATGTTGCGTGGATGGGATTGGCCTGGACGGAATCCAATTATCCCGGCAAAGCTCTAAGGCAGAATCTGGCTGGGCTGGGATTTCATAGGCAGCATCCACCTAGGCTTGGATATTTTGGAGCGGAATCCTAAAGGCCTGCAGGGGATTACATGGGCAGAGTCTGTCCTGGCTGGGATTGGCTGAGCAAGAGTCCATCCTGGCTGGGATTTTCTGGGATAGAATCCCAGTGGGCTGATATGGCTGGGGCAGGATCCTAATGCCCTGCAGGGGATTGCATGGGCTGCGTCCATCTGGGCTGGGCTTGGCTGAGGCAGAGTCCAGGCGGGCTGGGATTGGCTGGGGCACAATGCACTTAGGCCTGGAAGTCTTAAGAGAGAATCCGACTGGGCTGGGATTATTTGGGCAATGTCCATCTGGGCTGGGATTTGCTGTGTGAGAATCTGACTGGGCTAGGATTGCTTGTGGCAGAATCCTAATGGCTTGAGATTTCAGGGCAGAATCCATCTGGTCTTGGATTACTTGTGAAGCGTCCATCTGGGCCGGGATTTGCTGTGGCATAATGCGCCTGAGCTGGGATGGCTTGGGGCAGAATCCTGATGGCCTGGGATTTCAGGGCAGAATCGTGCTGGGATGGGATTGGCCTGGTCAGAATCCGATTATCCCTGCAAGGTTTAATGCAGAATCCGACTGGGCTGGGAGTATTTGGGGAAGTGTCCAGCTGTGCTGGGATTTGCTGCGCCAGAATCTGACTGGAGTGGGATGGCGTGGGGCAGAATCGTAATGGCCTGGGATTTCCTGGGCAGAATCCATCTGGGCTGGGCTATTTTGGGGCAGAATCCTAAAGGCCTGCAGGGGATTACATGGGCAGAATCCAGGCGGGCTGGGATTGGCTGAGCAAGAGTCCAGGTGGGCTGGGATTGGCTGGGTCAGAATCCCAGTGGGCTGATATGGCCGGGGCAGGATCCTAATGCCCTGCAGGGGATTGCATGGGCTGCGTCCATCTGGGCTGGGCTTGGCTGAGGCAGAGTCCAGGCGGGCTGGGATTGGCTGGGGCACAATGCACTTAGGCCTGGAAGTCTTAAGAGAGAATCCAACTGGGCTGGGATTATTTGGGCAATGTCCATCTGGGCTGGGGTTTGCTGTGTCAGAATCCGACTGGGCTGGGATGGCTTTGGGCAGAATCCTGATGGCCTGGGATTTCATGGGCAGAATCTTGCCTGGATGGGATTGGCCTGGACGGAATCGAATTATCCTGGCAAAGCTCTAAGGCAGAATCTGGCTGGCCTGGGATTTCATAGGCAGCATCCACCTAGGCTTGGATATTTTGGAGCAGAATCCTAAAGGCCTGCAGGGGATTACATGGGCAGAGTCTGTCCTGGCTGGGATTGGCTGAGCAAGAGTCCATCCTGGCTGGGATTTTCTGGGATAGAATCCCAGTGGGCTGATATGGCTGGGGCAGGATCCTAATGCCCTGCAGGGGATTGTATGGGCTGCGTCCATCTGGGCTGGGCTTGGCTGAGGCAGAGTCCAGGCGGGCTGGGATTGGCTGGGGCACAATGCACTTAGGCCTGGAAGTCTTAAGGAAGAATCCGACTGGGCTGGGATTATTTGGGCAATGTCCATCTGGGCTGGGATTTGCTGTGTGAGAATCTGACTGGGCTGGGATTGCTTGTGGCGGAATCCTAATGGCTTGAGATTTCAGGGCAGAATCCATCTGGTCTTGGATTACTTGTGAAGCGTCCATCTGGGCCGGGATTTGCTGTGGCATAATGCGCCTGAGCTGGGATGGCTTGGGGCAGAATCCTGATGGCCTGGGAATTCAGGGCAGAATCGTGCTGGGATGGGATTGGCCTGGGCAGAATCCGATTATCCCTGCAAGGTTTAATGCAGAATCCGACTGGGCTGGGAGTATTTGGGGAAGTGTCCAGCTGTGCTGGGATTTGCTGCGCCAGAATCTGACTGGAGTGGGATGGCGTGGGGCAGAATCGTAATGGCCTGGGATTTCCTGGGCAGAATCCATCTGGGCTGGGCTATTTTGGGGCAGAATCCTAAAGGCCTGCAGGGGATTACATGGGCAGAATCCAGGCGGGCTGGGATTGGCTGAGCAAGAGTCCAGGTGGGCTGGGATTGGCTGGGTCAGAATCCCAGTGGGCTGATATGGCTGGGGCAGGATCCTAATGCCTTGCAGGGGATTGCATGGGCTGCATCCATCTGGGCTGGGCTTGGCTGAGGCAGAGTCCAGGCAGGCTGGGATTGGCTGGGGCACAATGCACTTAGGCCTGGAAGTCTTAAGAGAGAATCCAACTAGGCTGGGATTATTTGGGCAATGTCCATCTGGGCTGGGATTTGCTGTGTCAGAATCCGACTGGGCTGGGATGGCTTTGGGCAGAATCCTGATGGCCTGGGATTTCATGGGCAGAATGTTGCGTGGATGGGATTGGCCTGGACGGAATCCAATTATCCCGGCAAAGCTCTAAGGCAGAATCTGGCTGGGCTGGGATTTCATAGGCAGCATCCACCTAGGCTTGGATATTTTGGAGCGGAATCCTAAAGGCCTGCAGGGGATTACATGGGCAGAGTCTGTCCTGGCTGGGATTGGCTGAGCAAGAGTCCATCCTGGCTGGGATTTTCTGGGATAGAATGCCAGGAGGCTGATATGGCTGGGGCAGGATCCTAATGCCCTGCAGGGGGTTGCATGGGCTGCGTCCATCTGGGTTGGGCTTGGCTGAGGCAGAGTCTAGGCGGGCTGGGATTGGCTGGGGCACAATGCCCTTAGGCCTGGAAGTCTTAAGGAAGAATCCGACTGGGCTGGGATTATTTGGGCAATGTCCATCTGGGCTGGGATTTGCTGTGTGAGAATCTGACTGGGCTGGGATTGCTTGTGGCGGAATCCTAATGGCTTGAGATTTCAGGGCAGAATCCATCTGGTCTTGGATTACTTGTGAAGCGTCCATCTGGGCCGGGATTTGCTGTGGCATAATGCGCCTGAGCTGGGATGGCTTGGGGCAGAATCCTGATGGCCTGGGAATTCAGGGCAGAATCGTGCTGGGATGGGATTGGCCTGGTCAGAATCCGATTATCCCTGCAAGGTTTAATGCAGAATCCGACTGGGCTGGGAGTATTTGGGGAAGTGTCCAGCTGTGCTGGGATTTGCTGCGCCAGAATCTGACTGGAGTGGGATGGCGTGGGGCAGAATCGTAATGGCCTGGGATTTCCTGGGCAGAATCCATCTGGGCTGGGCTCTTTTGGGGCAGAATCCTAAAGGCCTGCAGGGGATTACATGGGGAGAATCCAGGCGGGCTGGGATTGGCTGAGCAAGAGTCCAGGTGGGCTGGGATTGGCTGGGTCAGAATCCCAGTGGGCTGATATGGCTGGGGCAGGATCCTAATGCCCTGCAGGGGATTGCATGGGCTGCGTCCATCTGGGCTGGGCTTGGCTGAGGCAGAGTCCAGGCGGGCTGGGATTGGCTGGGGCACAATGCACTTAGGCCTGGAAGTCTTAAGGGAGAATCCAACTGGGCTGGGATTATTTGGGCAATGTCCATCTGGGCTGGGATTTGCTGTGTCAGAATCCGACTGGGCTGGGATGGCTTTGGGCAGAATCCTGATGGCCTGGGATTTCATGGGCAGAATCTTGCCTGGATGGGATTGGCCTGGACGGAATCCAATTATCCTGGCAAAGCTCTAAGGCAGAATCTGGCTGGGCTGGGATTTCATAGGCAGCATCCACCTAGGCTTGGATATTTTGGAGCGGAATCCTAAAGGCCTGCAGGGGATTACATGGGCAGAGTCTGTCCTGGCTGGGATTGGCTGAGCAAGAGTCCATCCTGGCTGGGATTTTCTGGGATAGAATGCCAGGAGGCTGATATGGCTGGGGCAGGATCCTAATGCCCTGCAGGGGATTGCATGGGCTGCATCCATCTGGGCTGGGCTTGGCTGAGGCAGAGTCCAGGCAGGCTGGGATTGGCTGGGGCACAATGCACTTAGGCCTGGAAGTCTTAAGAGAGAATCCAACTAGGCTGGGATTATTTGGGCAATGTCCATCTGGGCTGGGATTTGCTGTGTCAGAATCCGACTGGGCTGGGATGGCTTTGGGCAGAATCCTGATGGCCTGGGATTTCATGGGCAGAATGTTGCGTGGATGGGATTGGCCTGGACGGAATCCAATTATCCCGGCAAAGCTCTAAGGCAGAATCTGGCTGGGCTGGGATTTCATAGGCAGCATCCACCTAGGCTTGGATATTTTGGAGCGGAATCCTAAAGGCCTGCAGGGGATTACATGGGCAGAGTCTGTCCTGGCTGGGATTGGCTGAGCAAGAGTCCATCCTGGCTGGGATTTTCTGGGATAGAATGCCAGGAGGCTGATATGGCTGGGGCAGGATCCTAATGCCCTGCAGGGGGTTGCATGGGCTGCGTCCATCTGGGTTGGGCTTGGCTGAGGCAGAGTCTAGGCGGGCTGGGATTGGCTGGGGCACAATGCCCTTAGGCCTGGAAGTCTTAAGGAAGAATCCGACTGGGCTGGGATTATTTGGGCAATGTCCATCTGGGCTGGGATTTGCTGTGTGAGAATCTGACTGGGCTGGGATTGCTTGTGGCGGAATCCTAATGGCTTGAGATTTCAGGGCAGAATCCATCTGGTCTTGGATTACTTGTGAAGCGTCCATCTGGGCCGGGATTTGCTGTGGCATAATGCGCCTGAGCTGGGATGGCTTGGGGCAGAATCCTGATGGCCTGGGATTTCAGGGCAGAATCGTGCTGGGATGGGATTGGCCTGGTCAGAATCCGATTATCCCTGCAAGGTTTAATGCAGAATCCGACTGGGCTGGGAGTATTTGGGGAAGTGTCCAGCTGTGCTGGGATTTGCTGCGCCAGAATCTGACTGGAGTGGGATGGCGTGGGGCAGAATCGTAATGGCCTGGGATTTCCTGGGCAGAATCCATCTGGGCTGGGCTATTTTGGGGCAGAATCCTAAAGGCCTGCAGGGGATTACATGGGCAGAATCCAGGCGGGCTGGGATTGGCTGAGCAAGAGTCCAGGTGGGCTGGGATTGGCTGGGTCAGAATCCCAGTGGGCTGATATGGCTGGGGCAGGATCCTAATGCCCTGCAGGGGATTGCATGGGCTGCGTCCATCTGGGCTGGGCTTGGCTGAGGCAGAGTCCAGGCGGGCTGGGATTGGCTGGGGCACAATGCACTTAGGCCTGGAAGTCTTAAGGGAGAATCCAACTGGGCTGGGATTATTTGGGCAATGTCCATCTGGGCTGGGATTTGCTGTGTCAGAATCCGACTGGGCTGGGATGGCTTTGGGCAGAATCCTGATGGCCTGGGATTTCATGGGCAGAATCTTGCCTGGATGGGATTGGCCTGGACGGAATCGAATTATCCTGGCAAAGCTCTAAGGCAGAATCTGGCTGGGCTGGGATTTCATAGGCAGCATCCACCTAGGCTTGGATATTTTGGAGCGGAATCCTAAAGGCCTGCAGGGGATTACATGGGCAGAGTCTGTCCTGGCTGGGATTGGCTGAGCAAGAGTCCATCCTGGCTGGGATTTTCTGGGATAGAATCCCAGGAGGCTGATATGGCTGGGGCAGGATCCTAATGCCCTGCAGGGGATTGTATGGGCTGCGTCCATCTGGGCTGGGCTTGGCTGAGGCAGAGTCCAGGCGGGCTGGGATTGGCTGGGGCACAATGCACTTAGGCCTGGAAGTCTTAAGAGAGAATCCAACTAGGCTGGGATTATTTGGGCAATGTCCATCTGGGCTGGGATTTGCTGTGTGAGAATCTGACTGGGCTGGGATTGCTTGTGGCGGAATCCTAATGGCTTGAGATTTCAGGGCAGAATCCATCTGGTCTTGGATTACTTGTGAAGCGTCCATCTGGGCCGGGATTTGCTGTGGCATAATGCGCCTGAGCTGGGATGGCTTGGGGCAGAATCCTGATGGCCTGGGAATTCAGGGCAGAATCGTGCTGGGATGGGATTGGCCTGGGCAGAATCCGATTATCCCGTCAAGGTTTAATGCAGAATCCGAGTGGGCTGGGAGTATTTGGGGAAGTGTCCAGCTGTGCTGGGATTTGCTGCGCCAGAATCTGACTGGAGTGGGATGGCGTGGGGCAGAATCGTAATGGCCTGGGATTTCCTGGGCAGAATCCATCTGGGCTGGGCTATTTTGGGGCAGAATCCTAAAGGCCTGCAGGGGATTACATGGGCAGAATCCAGGCGGGCTGGGATTGGCTGAGCAAGAGTCCAGGTGGGCTGGGATTGGCTGGGTCAGAATCCCAGTGGGCTGATATGGCTGGGGCAGGATCCTAATGCCCTGCAGGGGATTGCATGGGCTGCGTCCATCTGGGCTGGGCTTGGCTGAGGCAGAGTCCAGGCGGGCTGGGATTGGCTGGGGCACAATGCACTTAGGCCTGGAAGTCTTAAGGAAGAATCCGACTGGGCTGGGATTATTTGGGCAATGTCCATCTGGGCTGGGATATGCTGTGTCAGAATCCGACTGGGCTGGGATGGCTTTGGGCAGAATCCTGATGGCCTGGGATTTCATGGGCAGAATGTTGCGTGGATGGGATTGGCCTGGACGGAATCCAATTATCCCGGCAAAGCTCTAAGGCAGAATCTGGCTGGGCTGGGATTTCATAGGCAGCATCCACCTAGGCTTGGATATTTTGGAGCGGAATCCTAAAGGCCTGCAGGGGATTACATGGGCAGAGTCTGTCCTGGCTGGGATTGGCTGAGCAAGAGTCCATCCTGGCTGGGATTTTCTGGGATAGAATCCCAGTGGGCTGATATGGCTGGGGCAGGATCCTAATGCCCTGCAGGGGATTGCATGGGCTGCGTCCATCTGGGCTGGGCTTGGCTGAGGCAGAGTCCAGGCGGGCTGGGATTGGCTGGGGCACAATGCACTTAGGCCTGGAAGTCTTAAGAGAGAATCCGACTGGGCTGGGATTATTTGGGCAATGTCCATCTGGGCTGGGATTTGCTGTGTGAGAATCTGACTGGGCTAGGATTGCTTGTGGCAGAATCCTAATGGCTTGAGATTTCAGGGCAGAATCCATCTGGTCTTGGATTACTTGTGAAGCGTCCATCTGGGCCGGGATTTGCTGTGGCATAATGCGCCTGAGCTGGGATGGCTTGGGGCAGAATCCTGATGGCCTGGGATTTCAGGGCAGAATCGTGCTGGGATGGGATTGGCCTGGGCAGAATCCGATTATCCCTGCAAGGTTTAATGCAGAATCCGACTGGGCTGGGAGTATTTGGGGAAGTGTCCAGCTGTGCTGGGATTTGCTGCGCCAGAATCTGACTGGAGTGGGATGGCGTGGGGCAGAATCGTAATGGCCTGGGATTTCCTGGGCAGAATCCATCTGGGCTGGGCTATTTTGGGGCAGAATCCTAAAGGCCTGCAGGGGATTACATGGGCAGAATCCAGGCGGGCTGGGATTGGCTGAGCAAGAGTCCAGGTGGGCTGGGATTGGCTGGGTCAGAATCCCAGTGGGCTGATATGGCCGGGGCAGGATCCTAATGCCCTGCAGGGGATTGCATGGGCTGCGTCCATCTGGGCTGGGCTTGGCTGAGGCAGAGTCCAGGCGGGCTGGGATTGGCTGGGGCACAATGCACTTAGGCCTGGAAGTCTTAAGAGAGAATCCAACTGGGCTGGGATTATTTGGGCAATGTCCATCTGGGCTGGGGTTTGCTGTGTCAGAATCCGACTGGGCTGGGATGGCTTTGGGCAGAATCCTGATGGCCTGGGATTTCATGGGCAGAATCTTGCCTGGATGGGATTGGCCTGGACGGAATCGAATTATCCTGGCAAAGCTCTAAGGCAGAATCTGGCTGGCCTGGGATTTCATAGGCAGCATCCAACTAGGCTTGGATATTTTGGAGCAGAATCCTAAAGGCCTGCAGGGGATTACATGGGCAGAGTCTGTCCTGGCTGGGATTGGCTGAGCAAGAGTCCATCCTGGCTGGGATTTTCTGGGATAGAATGCCAGGAGGCTGATATGGCTGGGGCAGGATCCTAATGCCCTGCAGGGGGTTGCATGGGCTGCGTCCATCTGGGTTGGGCTTGGCTGAGGCAGAGTCTAGGCGGGCTGGGATTGGCTGGGGCACAATGCCCTTAGGCCTGGAAGTCTTAAGGAAGAATCCGACTGGGCTGGGATTATTTGGGCAATGTCCATCTGGGCTGGGATTTGCTGTGTGATTATCCGACTGGGCTGGGATTGCTTGTGGCAGAATCCTAATGGCTTGAGATTTCAGGGCAGAATCCATCTGGTCTTGGATTACTTGTGAAGCGTCCATCTGGGCCGGGATTTGCTGTGGCATAATGCGCCTGAGCTGGGATGGCTTGGGGCAGAATCCTGATGGCCTGGGATTTCAGGGCAGAATCGTGCTGGGATGGGATTGGCCTGGGCAGAATCCGATTATCCCGTCAAGGTTTAATGCAGAATCCGACTGGGCTGGGAGTATTTGGGGAAGTGTCCAGCTGTGCTGGGATTTGCTGCGCCAGAATCTGACTGGAGTGGGATGGCGTGGGGCAGAATCGTAATGGCCTGGGATTTCCTGGGCAGAATCCATCTGGGCTGGGCTATTTTGGGGCAGAATCCTAAAGGCGTGCAGGGGATTACATGGGCAGAATCCAGGCGGGCTGGGATTGGCTGAGCAAGAGTCCAGGTGGGCTGGGATTGGCTGGGTCAGAATCCCAGTGGGCTGATATGGCCGGGGCAGGATCCTAATGCCCTGCAGGGGATTGCATGGGCTGCGTCCATCTGGGCTGGGCTTGGCTGAGGCAGAGTCCAGGCGGGCTGGGATTGGCTGGGGCACAATGCACTTAGGCCTGGAAGTCTTAAGAGAGAATCCAACTGGGCTGGGATTATTTGGGCAATGTCCATCTGGGCTGGGGTTTGCTGTGTCAGAATCTGACTGGGCTGGGATGGCTTTGGGCAGAATCCTGATGGCCTGGGATTTCATGGGCAGAATCTTGCCTGGATGGGATTGGCCTGGACGGAATCGAATTATCCTGGCAAAGCTCTAAGGCAGAATCTGGCTGGCCTGGGATTTCATAGGCAGCATCCAACTAGGCTTGGATATTTTGGAGCAGAATCCTAAAGGCCTGCAGGGGATTACATGGGCAGAGTCTGTCCTGGCTGGGATTGGCTGAGCAAGAGTCCATCCTGGCTGGGATTTTCTGGGATAGAATCCCAGTGGGCTGATATGGCTGGGGCAGGATCCTAATGCCCTGCAGGGGATTGTATGGGCTGCGTCCATCTGGGCTGGGCTTGGCTGAGGCAGAGTCCAGGCGGGCTGGGATTGGCTGGGGCACAATGCACTTAGGCCTGGAAGTCTTAAGGAAGAATCCGACTGGGCTGGGATTATTTGGGCAATGTCCATCTGGGCTGGGATTTGCTGTGTGAGAATCTGACTGGGCTGGGATTGCTTGTGGCGGAATCCTAATGGCTTGAGATTTCAGGGCAGAATCCATCTGGTCTTGGATTACTTGTGAAGCGTCCATCTGGGCCGGGATTTGCTGTGGCATAATGCGCCTGAGCTGGGATGGCTTGGGGCAGAATCCTGATGGCCTGGGAATTCAGGGCAGAATCGTGCTGGGATGGGATTGGCCTGGGCAGAATCCGATTATCCCTGCAAGGTTTAATGCAGAATCCGACTGGGCTGGGAGTATTTGGGGAAGTGTCCAGCTGTGCTGGGATTTGCTGCGCCAGAATCTGACTGGAGTGGGATGGCGTGGGGCAGAATCGTAATGGCCTGGGATTTCCTGGGCAGAATCCATCTGGGCTGGGCTATTTTGGGGCAGAATCCTAAAGGCCTGCAGGGGATTACATGGGCAGAATCCAGGCGGGCTGGGATTGGCTGAGCAAGAGTCCAGGTGGGCTGGGATTGGCTGGGTCAGAATCCCAGTGGGCTGATATGGCTGGGGCAGGATCCTAATGCCCTGCAGGGGATTGCATGGGCTGCATCCATCTGGGCTGGGCTTGGCTGAGGCAGACTCCAGGCGGGCTGGGATTGGCTGGGGCACAATGCACTTAGGCCTGGAAGTCTTAAGAGAGAATCCAACTGGGCTGGGATTATTTGGGCAATGTCCATCTGGGCTGGGGTTTGCTGTGTCAGAATCCGACTGGGCTGGGATGGCTTTGGGCAGAATCCTGATGGCCTGGGATTTCATGGGCAGAATCTTGCCTGGATGGGATTGGCCTGGACGGAATCGAATTATCCTGGCAAAGCTCTAAGGCAGAATCTGGCTGGCCTGGGATTTCATAGGCAGCATCCAACTAGGCTTGGATATTTTGGAGCAGAATCCTAAAGGCCTGCAGGGGATTACATGGGCAGAGTCTGTCCTGGCTGGGATTGGCTGAGCAAGAGTCCATCCTGGCTGGGATTTTCTGGGATAGAATGCCAGGAGGCTGATATGGCTGGGGCAGGATCCTAATGCCCTGCAGGGGGTTGCATGGGCTGCGTCCATCTGGGTTGGGCTTGGCTGAGGCAGAGTCTAGGCGGGCTGGGATTGGCTGGGGCACAATGCCCTTAGGCCTGGAAGTCTTAAGGAAGAATCCGACTGGGCTGGGATTATTTGGGCAATGTCCATCTGGGCTGGGATTTGCTGTGTGATTATCCGACTGGGCTGGGATTGCTTGTTGCAGAATCCTAATGGCTTGAGATTTCAGGGCAGAATCCATCTGGTCTTGGATTACTTGTGAAGCGTCCATCTGGGCCGGGATTTGCTGTGGCATAATGCGCCTGAGCTGGGATGGCTTGGGGCAGAATCCTGATGGCCTGGGATTTCAGGGCAGAATCGTGCTGGGATGGGATTGGCCTGGGCAGAATCCGATTATCCCTGCAAGGTTTAATGCAGAATCCGACTGGGCTGGGAGTATTTGGGGAAGTGTCCAGCTGTGCTGGGATTTGCTGCGCCAGAATCTGACTGGAGTGGGATGGCGTGGGGCAGAATCGTAATGGCCTGGGATTTCCTGGGCAGAATCCATCTGGGCTGGGCTATTTTGGGGCAGAATCCTAAAGGCCTGCAGGGGATTACATGGGCAGAATCCAGGCGGGCTGGGATTGGCTGAGCAAGAGTCCAGGTGGGCTGGGATTGGCTGGGTCAGAATCCCAGTGGGCTGATATGGCCGGGGCAGGATCCTAATGCCCTGCAGGGGATTGCATGGGCTGCGTCCATCTGGGCTGGGCTTGGCTGAGGCAGAGTCCAGGCGGGCTGGGATTGGCTGGGGCACAATGCACTTAGGCCTGGAAGTCTTAAGAGAGAATCCAACTGGGCTGGGATTATTTGGGCAATGTCCATCTGGGCTGGGGTTTGCTGTGTCAGAATCCGACTGGGCTGGGATGGCTTTGGGCAGAATCCTGATGGCCTGGGATTTCATGGGCAGAATCTTGCCTGGATGGGATTGGCCTGGACGGAATCGAATTATCCTGGCAAAGCTCTAAGGCAGAATCTGGCTGGCCTGGGATTTCATAGGCAGCATCCAACTAGGCTTGGATATTTTGGAGCAGAATCCTAAAGGCCTGCAGGGGATTACATGGGCAGAGTCTGTCCTGGCTGGGATTGGCTGAGCAAGAGTCCATCCTGGCTGGGATTTTCTGGGATAGAATCCCAGTGGGCTGATATGGCTGGGGCAGGATCCTAATGCCCTGCAGGGGATTGCATGGGCTGCGTCCATCTGGGCTGGGCTTGGCTGAGGCAGAGTCCAGGCGGGCTGGGATTGGCTGGGGCACAATGCACTTAGGCCTGGAAGTCTTAAGGAAGAATCCGACTGGGCTGGGATTATTTGGGCAATGTCCATCTGGGCTGGGATTTGCTGTGTGAGAATCTGACTGGGCTGGGATTGCTTGTGGCGGAATCCTAATGGCTTGAGATTTCAGGGCAGAATCCATCTGGTCTTGGATTACTTGTGAAGCGTCCATCTGGGCCGGGATTTGCTGTGGCATAATGCGCCTGAGCTGGGATGGCTTGGGGCAGAATCCTGATGGCCTGGGAATTCAGGGCAGAATCGTGCTGGGATGGGATTGGCCTGGGCAGAATCCGATTATCCCGTCAAGGTTTAATGCAGAATCCGAGTGGGCTGGGAGTATTTGGGGAAGTGTCCAGCTGTGCTGGGATTTGCTGCGCCAGAATCTGACTGGAGTGGGATGGCGTGGGGCAGAATCGTAATGGCCTGGGATTTCCTGGGCAGAATCCATCTGGGCTGGGCTATTTTGGGGCAGAATCCTAAAGGCCTGCAGGGGATTACATGGGCAGAATCCAGGCGGGCTGGGATTGGCTGAGCAAGAGTCCAGGTGGGCTGGGATTGGCTGGGTCAGAATCCCAGTGGGCTGATATGGCTGGGGCAGGATCCTAATGCCTTGCAGGGGATTGCATGGGCTGCATCCATCTGGGCTGGGCTTGGCTGAGGCAGAGTCCAGGCAGGCTGGGATTGGCTGGGGCACAATGCACTTAGGCCTGGAAGTCTTAAGAGAGAATCCAACTAGGCTGGGATTATTTGGGCAATGTCCATCTGGGCTGGGATTTGCTGTGTCAGAATCCGACTGGGCTGGGATGGCTTTGGGCAGAATCCTGATGGCCTGGGATTTCATGGGCAGAATGTTGCGTGGATGGGATTGGCCTGGACGGAATCCAATTATCCCGGCAAAGCTCTAAGGCAGAATCTGGCTGGGCTGGGATTTCATAGGCAGCATCCACCTAGGCTTGGATATTTTGGAGCGGAATCCTAAAGGCCTGCAGGGGATTACATGGGCAGAGTCTGTCCTGGCTGGGATTGGCTGAGCAAGAGTCCATCCTGGCTGGGATTTTCTGGGATAGAATGCCAGGAGGCTGATATGGCTGGGGCAGGATCCTAATGCCCTGCAGGGGGTTGCATGGGCTGCGTCCATCTGGGTTGGGCTTGGCTGAGGCAGAGTCTAGGCGGGCTGGGATTGGCTGGGGCACAATGCCCTTAGGCCTGGAAGTCTTAAGGAAGAATCCGACTGGGCTGGGATTATTTGGGCAATGTCCATCTGGGCTGGGATTTGCTGTGTGAGAATCTGACTGGGCTGGGATTGCTTGTGGCGGAATCCTAATGGCTTGAGATTTCAGGGCAGAATCCATCTGGTCTTGGATTACTTGTGAAGCGTCCATCTGGGCCGGGATTTGCTGTGGCATAATGCGCCTGAGCTGGGATGGCTTGGGGCAGAATCCTGATGGCCTGGGATTTCATGGGCAGAATCTTGCCTGGATGGGATTGGCCTGGACGGAATCCAATTATCCTGGCAAAGCTCTAAGGCAGAATCTGGCTGGGCTGGGATTTCATAGGCAGCATCCACCTAGGCTTGGATATTTTGGAGCGGAATCCTAAAGGCCTGCAGGGGATTACATGGGCAGAGTCTGTCCTGGCTGGGATTGGCTGAGCAAGAGTCCATCCTGGCTGGGATTTTCTGGGATAGAATGCCAGGAGGCTGATATGGCTGGGGCAGGATCCTAATGCCCTGCAGGGGATTGTATGGGCTGCGTCCATCTGGGCTGGGCTTGGCTGAGGCAGAGTCCAGGCGGGCTGGGATTGGCTGGGGCACAATGCACTTAGGCCTGGAAGTCTTAAGAGAGAATCCAACTGGGCTGGGATTATTTGGGCAATGTCCATCTGGGCTGGGATTTGCTGTGTGAGAATCTGACTGGGCTGGGATTGCTTGTGGCGGAATCCTAATGGCTTGAGATTTCAGGGCAGAATCCATCTGGTCTTGGATTACTTGTGAAGCGTCCATCTGGGCCGGGATTTGCTGTGGCATAATGCGCCTGAGCTGGGATGGCTTGGGGCAGAATCCTGATGGCCTGGGAATTCATGGCAGAATCGTGCTGGGATGGGATTGGCCTGGGCAGAATCCGATTATCCCTGCAAGGTTTAATGCAGAATCCGACTGGGCTGGGAGTATTTGGGGAAGTGTCCAGCTGTGCTGGGATTTGCTGCGCCAGAATCTGACTGGAGTGGGATGGCGTGGGGCAGAATCGTAATGGCCTGGGATTTCCTGGGCAGAATCCATCTGGGCTGGGCTCTTTTGGGGCAGAATCCTAAAGGCCTGCAGGGGATTACATGGGGAGAATCCAGGCGGGCTGGGATTGGCTGAGCAAGAGTCCAGGTGGGCTGGGATTGGCTGGGTCAGAATCCCAGTGGGCTGATATGGCTGGGGCAGGATCCTAATGCCTTGCAGGGGATTGCATGGGCTGCATCCATCTGGGCTGGGCTTGGCTGAGGCAGAGTCCAGGCGGGCTGGGATTGGCTGGGGCACAATGCACTTAGGCCTGGAAGTCTTAAGAGAGAATCCAACTAGGCTGGGGTTATTTGGGCAATGTCCATCTGGGCTGGGATTTGCTGTGTCAGAATCCGACTGGGCTGGGATGGCTTTGGGCAGAATCCTGATGGCCTGGGATTTCATGGGCAGAATGTTGCGTGGATGGGATTGGCCTGGACGGAATCCAATTATCCCGGCAAAGCTCTAAGGCAGAATCTGGCTGGGCTGGGATTTCATAGGCAGCATCCACCTAGGCTTGGATATTTTGGAGCGGAATCCTAAAGGCCTGCAGGGGATTACATGGGCAGAGTCTGTCCTGGCTGGGATTGGCTGAGCAAGAGTCCATCCTGGCTGGGATTTTCTGGGATAGAATGCCAGGAGGCTGATATGGCTGGGGCAGGATCCTAATGCCCTGCAGGGGGTTGCATGGGCTGCGTCCATCTGGGTTGGGCTTGGCTGAGGCAGAGTCTAGGCGGGCTGGGATTGGCTGGGGCACAATGCCCTTAGGCCTGGAAGTCTTAAGGAAGAATCCGACTGGGCTGGGATTATTTGGGCAATGTCCATCTGGGCTGGGATTTGCTGTGTGATTATCCGACTGGGCTGGGATTGCTTGTGGCAGAATCCTAATGGCTTGAGATTTCAGGGCAGAATCCATCTGGTCTTGGATTACTTGTGAAGCGTCCATCTGGGCCGGGATTTGCTGTGGCATAATGCGCCTGAGCTGGGATGGCTTGGGGCAGAATCCTGATGGCCTGGGATTTCAGGGCAGAATCGTGCTGGGATGGGATTGGCCTGGGCAGAATCCGATTATCCCTGCAAGGTTTAATGCAGAATCCGACTGGGCTGGGAGTATTTGGGGAAGTGTCCAGCTGTGCTGGGATTTGCTGCGCCAGAATCTGACTGGAGTGGGATGGCGTGGGGCAGAATCGTAATGGCCTGGGATTTCCTGGGCAGAATCCATCTGGGCTGGGCTCTTTTGGGGCAGAATCCTAAAGGCCTGCAGGGGATTACATGGGGAGAATCCAGGCGGGCTGGGATTGGCTGAGCAAGAGTCCAGGTGGGCTGGGATTGGCTGGGTCAGAATCCCAGTGGGCTGATATGGCCGGGGCAGGATCCTAATGCCCTGCAGGGGATTGCATGGGCTGCGTCCATCTGGGCTGGGCTTGGCTGAGGCAGACTCCAGGCGGGCTGGGATTGGCTGGGGCACAATGCACTTAGGCCTGGAAGTCTTGAGAGAGAATCCAGCTGGGCTGGGATTATTTGGGCAATGTCCATCTGGGCTGGGATTTGCTGTGTCAGAATCCGACTGGGCTGGGATGGCTTTGGGCAGAATCCTGATGGCCTGGGATTTCATGGGCAGAATCTTGCCTGGATGGGATTGGCCTGGACGGAATCCAATTATCCCGGCAAAGCTCTAAGGCAGAATCTGGCTGGGCTGGGATTTCATAGGCAGCATCCACCTAGGCTTGGATATTTTGGAGCGGAATCCTAAAGGCCTGCAGGGGATTACATGGGCAGAGTCTGTCCTGGCTGGGATTGGCTGAGCAAGAGTCCATCCTGGCTGGGATTTTCTGGGATAGAATGCCAGGAGGCTGATATGGCTGGGGCAGGATCCTAATGCCCTGCAGGGGGTTGCATGGGCTGCGTCCATCTGGGTTGGGCTTGGCTGAGGCAGAGTCTAGGCGGGCTGGGATTGGCTGGGGCACAATGCCCTTAGGCCTGGAAGTCTTAAGGAAGAATCCGACTGGGCTGGGATTATTTGGGCAATGTCCATCTGGGCTGGGATTTGCTGTGTGATTATCCGACTGGGCTGGGATTGCTTGTGGCAGAATCCTAATGGCTTGAGATTTCAGGGCAGAATCCATCTGGTCTTGGATTACTTGTGAAGCGTCCATCTGGGCCGGGATTTGCTGTGGCATAATGCGCCTGAGCTGGGATGGCTTGGGGCAGAATCCTGATGGCCTGGGATTTCAGGGCAGAATCGTGCTGGGATGGGATTGGCCTGGGCAGAATCCGATTATCCCTGCAAGGTTTAATGCAGAATCCGACTGGGCTGGGAGTATTTGGGGAAGTGTCCAGCTGTGCTGGGATTTGCTGCGCCAGAATCTGACTGGAGTGGGATGGCGTGGGGCAGAATCGTAATGGCCTGGGATTTCCTGGGCAGAATCCATCTGGGCTGGGCTATTTTGGGGCAGAATCCTAAAGGCCTGCAGGGGATTACATGGGCAGAATCCAGGCGGGCTGGGATTGGCTGAGCAAGAGTCCAGGTGGGCTGGGATTGGCTGGGTCAGAATCCCAGTGGGCTGATATGGCCGGGGCAGGATCCTAATGCCCTGCAGGGGATTGCATGGGCTGCGTCCATCTGGGCTGGGCTTGGCTGAGGCAGACTCCAGGCGGGCTGGGATTGGCTGGGGCACAATGCACTTAGGCCTGGAAGTCTTAAGAGAGAATCCAACTGGGCTGGGATTATTTGGGCAATGTCCATCTGGGCTGGGATTTGCTGTGTCAGAATCCGACTGGGCTGGGATGGCTTTGGGCAGAATCCTGATGGCCTGGGATTTCATGGGCAGAATCTTGCCTGGATGGGATTGGCCTGGACGGAATCCAATTATCCCGGCAAAGCTCTAAGGCAGAATCTGGCTGGGCTGGGATTTCATAGGCAGCATCCACCTAGGCTTGGATATTTTGGAGCGGAATCCTAAAGGCCTGCAGGGGATTACATGGGCAGAGTCTGTCCTGGCTGGGATTGGCTGAGCAAGAGTCCATCCTGGCTGGGATTTTCTGGGATAGAATGCCAGGAGGCTGATATGGCTGGGGCAGGATCCTAATGCCCTGCAGGGGATTGTATGGGCTGCGTCCATCTGGGCTGGGCTTGGCTGAGGCAGAGTCCAGGCGGGCTGGGATTGGCTGGGGCACAATGCACTTAGGCCTGGAAGTCTTAAGAGAGAATCCAACTGGGCTGGGATTATTTGGGCAATGTCCATCTGGGCTGGGATTTGCTGTGTGAGAATCTGACTGGGCTGGGATTGCTTGTGGCGGAATCCTAATGGCTTGAGATTTCAGGGCAGAATCCATCTGGTCTTGGATTACTTGTGAAGCGTCCATCTGGGCTGGGATTTGCTGTGGCATAATGCGCCTGAGCTGGGATGGCTTGGGGCAGAATCCTGATGGCCTGGGAATTCATGGCAGAATCGTGCTGGGATGGGATTGGCCTGGGCAGAATCCGATTATCCCGTCAAGGTTTAATGCAGAATCCGACTGGGCTGGGAGTATTTGGGGAAGTGTCCAGCTGTGCTGGGATTTGCTGCGCCAGAATCTGACTGGAGTGGGATGGCGTGGGGCAGAATCGTAATGGCCTGGGATTTCCTGGGCAGAATCCATCTGGGCTGGGCTATTTTGGGGCAGAATCCTAAAGGCGTGCAGGGGATTACATGGGCAGAATCCAGGCGGGCTGGGATTGGCTGAGCAAGAGTCCAGGTGGGCTGGGATTGGCTGGGTCAGAATCCCAGTGGGCTGATATGGCTGGGGCAGGATCCTAATGCCCTGCAGGGGATTGCATGGGCTGCGTCCATCTGGGCTGGGCTTGGCTGAGGCAGAGTCCAGGCGGGCTGGGATTGGCTGGGGCACAATGCACTTAGGCCTGGAAGTCTTAAGGGAGAATCCAACTGGGCTGGGATTATTTGGGCAATGTCCATCAGGGCTGGGATTTGCTGTGTCAGAATCCGACTGGGCTGGGATTGCTTGTGGCGGAATCCTAATGGCTTGAGATTTCAGGGCAGAATCCATCTGGTCTTGGATTACTTGTGAAGCGTCCATCTGGGCCGGGATTTGCTGTGGCATAATGCGCCTGAGCTGGGATGGCTTGGGGCAGAATCCTGAATGCCTGGGAATTCAGGGCAGAATCGTGCTGGGATGGGATTGGCCTGGTCAGAATCCGATTATCCCTGCAAGGTTTAATGCAGAATCCGTCTGGGCTGGGAGTATTTGGGGAAGTGTCCAGCTGTGCTGGGATTTGCTGCGCCAGAATCTGACTGGAGTGGGATGGCGTGGGGCAGAATCGTAATGGCCTGGGATTTCCTGGGCAGAATCCATCTGGGCTGGGCTATTTTGGGGCAGAATCCTAAAGGCCTGCAGGGGATTACATGGGCAGAATCCAGGCGGGCTGGGATTGGCTGAGCAAGAGTCCAGGTGGGCTGGGATTGGCTGGGTCAGAATCGCAGTGGGCTGATATGGCTGGGGCAGGATCCTAATGCCCTGCAGGGGATTGCATGGGCTGCGTCCATCTGGGCTGGGCTTGGCTGAGGCAGAGTCCAGGCGGGCTGGGATTGGCTGGGGCACAATGCACTTAGGCCTGGAAGTCTTAAGAGAGAATCCAGCTGGGCTGGGATTATTTGGGCAATGTCCATCAGGGCTGGGATTTGCTGTGTCAGAATCCGACTGGGCTGGGATGGCTTTGGGCAGAATCCTGATGGCCTGGGATTTCATGGGCAGAATCTTGCCTGGATGGGATTGGCCTGGACGGAATCGAATTATCCTGGCAAAGCTCTAAGGCAGAATCTGGCTGGGCTGGGATTTCATAGGCAGCATCCACCTAGGCTTGGATATTTTGGGGCAGAATCCTAAAGGCCTGCAGGGGATTACATGGGCAGAGTCTGTCCTGGCTGGGATTGGCTGAGCAAGAGTCCATCCTGGCTGGGATTTTCTGGGATAGAATGCCAGGAGGCTGATATGGCTGGGGTAGGATCCTAATGCCCTGCAGGGGATTGCATGGGCTGCGTCCATCTGGGCTGGGCTTGGCTGAGGCAGAGTCCAGGCGGGCTGGGATTGGCTGGGGCACAATGCACTTAGGCCTGGAAGTGTTCAGGGAGAATCCGATTGGGCTGGGATTATTTGGGCAATGTCCATCTGGGCTGGGATTTGCTGTGTGAGAATCTGACTGGGCTAGGATTGCTTGTGGCAGAATCCTAATGGCTTGAGATTTCAGGGCAGAATCCATCTGGTCTTGGATTACTTGTGAAGCGTCCATCTGGGCCGGGATTTGCTGTGGCATAATGCGCCTGAGCTGGGATGGCTTGGGGCAGAATCCTGATGGCCTGGGATTTCAGGGCAGAATCGTGCTGGGATGGGATTGGCCTGGGCAGAATCCGATTATCCCTGCAAGGTTTAATGCAGAATCCGACTGGGCTGGGAGTATTTGGGGAAGTGTCCAGCTGTGCTGGGATTTGCTGCGCCAGAATCTGACTGGAGTGGGATGGCGTGGGGCAGAATCGTAATGGCCTGGGATTTCCTGGGCAGAATCCATCTGGGCTGGGCTATTTTGGGGCAGAATCCTAAAGGCCTGCAGGGGATTACATGGGCAGAATCCAGGCGGGCTGGGATTGGCTGAGCAAGAGTCCAGGTGGGCTGGGATTGGCTGGGTCAGAATCCCAGTGGGCTGATATGGCTGGGGCAGGATCCTAATGCCCTGCAGGGGATTGCATGGGCTGCGTCCATCTGGGTTGGGCTTGGCTGAGGCAGAGTCCAGGCGGGCTGGGATTGGCTGGGGCACAATGCACTTAGGCCTGGAAGTCTTAAGAGAGAATCCAACTGGGCTGGGATTATTTGGGCAATGTCCATCTGGGCTGGGATTTGCTGTGTCAGAATCCGACTGGGCTGGGATGGCTTTGGGCAGAATCCTGATGGCCTGGGATTTCATGGGCAGAATTGTGCCTGGATGGGATTGGCCTGGACGGAATCCAATTATCCCGGCAAAGCTCTAAGGCAGAATCTGGCTGGGCTGGGATTTCATAGGCAGCATCCACCTAGGCTTGGATATTTTGGGGCAGAATCCTAAAGGCCTGCAGGGGATTACATGGGCAGAGTCTGTCCTGGCTGGGATTGGCTGAGCAAGAGTCCATCCTGGCTGGGATTTTCTGGGATAGAATGCCAGGAGGCTGATATGGCTGGGGCAGGATCCTAATGCCCTGCAGGGGATTGTATGGGCTGCGTCCATCTGGGCTGGGCTTGGCTGAGGCAGAGTCCAGGCGGGCTGGGATTGGCTGGGGCACAATGCACTTAGGCCTGGAAGTCTTAAGAGAGAATCCAACTGGGCTGGGATTATTTGGGCAATGTCCATCTGGGCTGGGATTTGCTGTGTGAGAATCTGACTGGGCTGGGATTGCTTGTGGCGGAATCCTAATGGCTTGAGATTTCAGGGCAGAATCCATCTGATCTTGGATTACTTGGGAGGCGTCCATCTGGGCCGGGATTTGCTGTGGCATAATGCGCCTGAGCTGGGATGGCTTGGGGCAGAATCCTGATGGCCTGGGAATTCAGGGCAGAATCGTGCTGGGATGGGATTGGCCTGGGCAGAATCCGATTATCCCTGCAAGGTTTAATGCAGAATCCGAGTGGGCTGGGAGTATTTGGGGAAGTGTCCAGCTGTGCTGGGATTTGCTGCGCCAGAATGTGACTGGAGTGGGATGGCGTGGGGCAGAATCGTAATGGCCTGGGATTTCCTGGGCAGAATCCATCTGGGCTGGGCTATTTTGGGGCAGAATCCTAAAGGCGTGCAGGGGATTACATGGGCAGAATCCAGGCGGGCTTGGATTGGCTGAGCAAGAGTCCAGGTGGGCTGGGATTGGCTGGGTCAGAATCCCAGTGGGCTGATATGGCCGGGGCAGGATCCTAATGCCCTGCAGGGGATTGCATGGGCTGCATCCATCTGGGCTGGGCTTGGCTGAGGCAGAGTCCAGGCGGGCTGGGATTGGCTGGGGCACAATGCACTTAGGCCTGGAAGTCTTAAGAGAGAATCCAGCTGGGCTGGGATTATTTGGGCAATGTCCATCTGGGCTGGGATTTGCTGTGTCAGAATCCGACTGGGCTGGGATGGCTTTGGGCAGAATCCTGATGGCCTGGGATTTCATGGGCAGAATCTTGCCTGGATGGGATTGGCCTGGACGGAATCCAATTATCCCGGCAAAGCTCTAAGGCAGAATCTGGCTGGGCTGGGATTTCATAGGCAGCATCCACCTAGGCTTGGATATTTTGGAGCAGAATCCTAAAGGCCTGCAGGGGATTACATGGGCAGAGTCTGTCCTGGCTGGGATTGGCTGAGCAAGAGTCCATCCTGGCTGGGATTTTCTGGGATAGAATGCCAGGAGGCTGATATGGCTGGGGCAGGATCCTAATGCCCTGCAGGGGATTGTATGGGCTGCGTCCATCTGGGCTGGGCTTGGCTGAGGCAGAGTCCAGGCGGGCTGGGATTGGCTGGGGCACAATGCACTTAGGCCTGGAAGTCTTAAGAGAGAATCCAACTGGGCTGGGATTATTTGGGCAATGTCCATCTGGGCTGGGATTTGCTGTGTGAGAATCTGACTGGGCTGGGATTGCTTGTGGCGGAATCCTAATGGCTTGAGATTTCAGGGCAGAATCCATCTGATCTTGGATTACTTGGGAGGCGTCCATCTGGGCCGGGATTTGCTGTGGCATAATGCGCCTGAGCTGGGATGGCTTGGGGCAGAATCCTGATGGCCTGGGAATTCAGGGCAGAATCGTGCTGGGATGGGATTGGCCTGGGCAGAATCCGATTATCCCTGCAAGGTTTAATGCAGAATCCGAGTGGGCTGGGAGTATTTGGGGAAGTGTCCAGCTGTGCTGGGATTTGCTGCGCCAGAATGTGACTGGAGTGGGATGGCGTGGGGCAGAATCGTAATGGCCTGGGATTTCCTGGGCAGAATCCATCTGGGCTGGGCTATTTTGGGGCAGAATCCTAAAGGCGTGCAGGGGATTACATGGGCAGAATCCAGGCGGGCTGGGATTGGCTGAGCAAGAGTCCAGGTGGGCTGGGATTGGCTGGGTCAGAATCCCAGTGGGCTGATATGGCCGGGGCAGGATCCTAATGCCCTGCAGGGGATTGCATGGGCTGCATCCATCTGGGCTGGGCTTGGCTGAGGCAGAGTCCAGGCGGGCTGGGATTGGCTGGGGCACAATGCACTTAGGCCTGGAAGTCTTAAGAGAGAATCCAGCTGGGCTGGGATTATTTGGGCAATGTCCATCTGGGCTGGGATTTGCTGTGTCAGAATCCGACTGGGCTGGGATGGCTTTGGGCAGAATCCTGATGGCCTGGGATTTCATGGGCAGAATCTTGCCTGGATGGGATTGGCCTGGACGGAATCCAATTATCCCGGCAAAGCTCTAAGGCAGAATCTGGCTGGGCTGGGATTTCATAGGCAGCATCCACCTAGGCTTGGATATTTTGGAGCAGAATCCTAAAGGCCTGCAGGGGATTACATGGGCAGAGTCTGTCCTGGCTGGGATTGGCTGAGCAAGAGTCCATCCTGGCTGGGATTTTCTGGGATAGAATGCCAGGAGGCTGATATGGCTGGGGCAGGATCCTAATGCCCTGCAGGGGATTGCATGGGCTGCGTCCATCTGGGCTGGGCTTGGCTGAGGCAGAGTCCAGGCGGGCTGGGATTGGCTGGGGCACAATGCACTTAGGCCTGGAAGTGTTCAGGGAGAATCCGACTGGGCTGGGATTATTTGGGCAATGTCCATCTGGGCTGGGATTTGCTGTGTGAGAATCTGACTGGGCTGGGATTGCTTGTGGCAGAATCCTAATGGCTTGAGATTTCAGGGCAGAATCCATCTGGTCTTGGATTACTTGTGAAGCGTCCATCTGGGCCGCGATTTGCTGTGGCATAATGCGCCTGAGCTGGGATGGCTTGGGGCAGAATCCTGATGGCCTGGGAATTCAGGGCAGAATCGTGCTGGGATGGGATTGGCCTGGGCAGAATCCGATTATCCCTGCAAGGTTTAATGCAGAATCCGACTGGGCTGGGAGTATTTGGGGAAGTGTCCAGCTGTGCTGGGATTTGCTGCGCCGGAATCTGACTGGAGTGGGATGGCGTGGGGCAGAATCGTAATGGCCTGGGATTTCCTGGGCAGAATCCATCTGGGCTGGGCTCTTTTGGGGCAGAATCCTAAAGGCGTGCAGGGGATTACATGGGCAGAATCCAGGCGGGCTGGGATTGGCTGAGCAAGAGTCCAGGTGGGCTGGGATTGGCTGGGTCAGAATCCCAGTGGGCTGATATGGCTGGGGCAGGATCCTAATGCCCTGCAGGGGATTGCATGGGCTGCGTCCATCTGGGCTGGGCTTGGCTGAGGCAGAGTCCAGGCGGGCTGGGATTGGCTGGGGCACAATGCACTTAGGCCTGGAAGTCTTAAGGAAGAATCCGACTGGGCTGGGATTATTTGGGCAATGTCCATCTGGGCTGGGATTTGCTGTGTGAGAATCTGACTGGGCTGGGATTGCTTGTGGCGGAATCCTAATGGCTTGAGATTTCAGGGCAGAATCCATCTGGTCTTGGATTACTTGTGAAGCGTCCATCTGGGCCGGGATTTGCTGTGGCATAATGCGCCTGAGCTGGGATGGCTTGGGGCAGAATCCTGATGGCCTGGGAATTCAGGGCAGAATCGTGCTGGGATGGGATTGGCCTGGGCAGAATCCGATTATCCCGTCAAGGTTTAATGCAGAATCCGAGTGGGCTGGGAGTATTTGGGGAAGTGTCCAGCTGTGCTGGGATTTGCTGCGCCAGAATCTGACTGGAGTGGGATGGCGTGGGGCAGAATCGTAATGGCCTGGGATTTCCTGGGCAGAATCCATCTGGGCTGGGCTATTTTGGGGCAGAATCCTAAAGGCCTGCAGGGGATTACATGGGCAGAATCCAGGCGGGCTGGGATTGGCTGAGCAAGAGTCCAGGTGGGCTGGGATTGGCTGGGTCAGAATCCCAGTGGGCTGATATGGCTGGGGCAGGATCCTAATGCCTTGCAGGGGATTGCATGGGCTGCATCCATCTGGGCTGGGCTTGGCTGAGGCAGAGTCCAGGCAGGCTGGGATTGGCTGGGGCACAATGCACTTAGGCCTGGAAGTCTTAAGAGAGAATCCAACTAGGCTGGGATTATTTGGGCAATGTCCATCTGGGCTGGGATTTGCTGTGTCAGAATCCGACTGGGCTGGGATGGCTTTGGGCAGAATCCTGATGGCCTGGGATTTCATGGGCAGAATGTTGCGTGGATGGGATTGGCCTGGACGGAATCCAATTATCCCGGCAAAGCTCTAAGGCAGAATCTGGCTGGGCTGGGATTTCATAGGCAGCATCCACCTAGGCTTGGATATTTTGGAGCGGAATCCTAAAGGCCTGCAGGGGATTACATGGGCAGAGTCTGTCCTGGCTGGGATTGGCTGAGCAAGAGTCCATCCTGGCTGGGATTTTCTGGGATAGAATGCCAGGAGGCTGATATGGCTGGGGCAGGATCCTAATGCCCTGCAGGGGGTTGCATGGGCTGCGTCCATCTGGGTTGGGCTTGGCTGAGGCAGAGTCTAGGCGGGCTGGGATTGGCTGGGGCACAATGCCCTTAGGCCTGGAAGTCTTAAGGAAGAATCCGACTGGGCTGGGATTATTTGGGCAATGTCCATCTGGGCTGGGATTTGCTGTGTGAGAATCTGACTGGGCTGGGATTGCTTGTGGCGGAATCCTAATGGCTTGAGATTTCAGGGCAGAATCCATCTGGTCTTGGATTACTTGTGAAGCGTCCATCTGGGCCGGGATTTGCTGTGGCATAATGCGCCTGAGCTGGGATGGCTTGGGGCAGAATCCTGATGGCCTGGGATTTCATGGGCAGAATCTTGCCTGGATGGGATTGGCCTGGACGGAATCCAATTATCCTGGCAAAGCTCTAAGGCAGAATCTGGCTGGGCTGGGATTTCATAGGCAGCATCCACCTAGGCTTGGATATTTTGGAGCGGAATCCTAAAGGCCTGCAGGGGATTACATGGGCAGAGTCTGTCCTGGCTGGGATTGGCTGAGCAAGAGTCCATCCTGGCTGGGATTTTCTGGGATAGAATGCCAGGAGGCTGATATGGCTGGGGCAGGATCCTAATGCCCTGCAGGGGATTGTATGGGCTGCGTCCATCTGGGCTGGGCTTGGCTGAGGCAGAGTCCAGGCGGGCTGGGATTGGCTGGGGCACAATGCACTTAGGCCTGGAAGTCTTAAGAGAGAATCCAACTGGGCTGGGATTATTTGGGCAATGTCCATCTGGGCTGGGATTTGCTGTGTGAGAATCTGACTGGGCTGGGATTGCTTGTGGCGGAATCCTAATGGCTTGAGATTTCAGGGCAGAATCCATCTGGTCTTGGATTACTTGTGAAGCGTCCATCTGGGCCGGGATTTGCTGTGGCATAATGCGCCTGAGCTGGGATGGCTTGGGGCAGAATCCTGATGGCCTGGGAATTCATGGCAGAATCGTGCTGGGATGGGATTGGCCTGGGCAGAATCCGATTATCCCTGCAAGGTTTAATGCAGAATCCGACTGGGCTGGGAGTATTTGGGGAAGTGTCCAGCTGTGCTGGGATTTGCTGCGCCAGAATCTGACTGGAGTGGGATGGCGTGGGGCAGAATCGTAATGGCCTGGGATTTCCTGGGCAGAATCCATCTGGGCTGGGCTCTTTTGGGGCAGAATCCTAAAGGCCTGCAGGGGATTACATGGGGAGAATCCAGGCGGGCTGGGATTGGCTGAGCAAGAGTCCAGGTGGGCTGGGATTGGCTGGGTCAGAATCCCAGTGGGCTGATATGGCTGGGGCAGGATCCTAATGCCTTGCAGGGGATTGCATGGGCTGCATCCATCTGGGCTGGGCTTGGCTGAGGCAGAGTCCAGGCGGGCTGGGATTGGCTGGGGCACAATGCACTTAGGCCTGGAAGTCTTAAGAGAGAATCCAACTAGGCTGGGGTTATTTGGGCAATGTCCATCTGGGCTGGGATTTGCTGTGTCAGAATCCGACTGGGCTGGGATGGCTTTGGGCAGAATCCTGATGGCCTGGGATTTCATGGGCAGAATGTTGCGTGGATGGGATTGGCCTGGACGGAATCCAATTATCCCGGCAAAGCTCTAAGGCAGAATCTGGCTGGGCTGGGATTTCATAGGCAGCATCCACCTAGGCTTGGATATTTTGGAGCGGAATCCTAAAGGCCTGCAGGGGATTACATGGGCAGAGTCTGTCCTGGCTGGGATTGGCTGAGCAAGAGTCCATCCTGGCTGGGATTTTCTGGGATAGAATGCCAGGAGGCTGATATGGCTGGGGCAGGATCCTAATGCCCTGCAGGGGGTTGCATGGGCTGCGTCCATCTGGGTTGGGCTTGGCTGAGGCAGAGTCTAGGCGGGCTGGGATTGGCTGGGGCACAATGCCCTTAGGCCTGGAAGTCTTAAGGAAGAATCCGACTGGGCTGGGATTATTTGGGCAATGTCCATCTGGGCTGGGATTTGCTGTGTGATTATCCGACTGGGCTGGGATTGCTTGTGGCAGAATCCTAATGGCTTGAGATTTCAGGGCAGAATCCATCTGGTCTTGGATTACTTGTGAAGCGTCCATCTGGGCCGGGATTTGCTGTGGCATAATGCGCCTGAGCTGGGATGGCTTGGGGCAGAATCCTGATGGCCTGGGATTTCAGGGCAGAATCGTGCTGGGATGGGATTGGCCTGGGCAGAATCCGATTATCCCTGCAAGGTTTAATGCAGAATCCGACTGGGCTGGGAGTATTTGGGGAAGTGTCCAGCTGTGCTGGGATTTGCTGCGCCAGAATCTGACTGGAGTGGGATGGCGTGGGGCAGAATCGTAATGGCCTGGGATTTCCTGGGCAGAATCCATCTGGGCTGGGCTCTTTTGGGGCAGAATCCTAAAGGCCTGCAGGGGATTACATGGGGAGAATCCAGGCGGGCTGGGATTGGCTGAGCAAGAGTCCAGGTGGGCTGGGATTGGCTGGGTCAGAATCCCAGTGGGCTGATATGGCCGGGGCAGGATCCTAATGCCCTGCAGGGGATTGCATGGGCTGCGTCCATCTGGGCTGGGCTTGGCTGAGGCAGACTCCAGGCGGGCTGGGATTGGCTGGGGCACAATGCACTTAGGCCTGGAAGTCTTGAGAGAGAATCCAGCTGGGCTGGGATTATTTGGGCAATGTCCATCTGGGCTGGGATTTGCTGTGTCAGAATCCGACTGGGCTGGGATGGCTTTGGGCAGAATCCTGATGGCCTGGGATTTCATGGGCAGAATCTTGCCTGGATGGGATTGGCCTGGACGGAATCCAATTATCCCGGCAAAGCTCTAAGGCAGAATCTGGCTGGGCTGGGATTTCATAGGCAGCATCCACCTAGGCTTGGATATTTTGGAGCGGAATCCTAAAGGCCTGCAGGGGATTACATGGGCAGAGTCTGTCCTGGCTGGGATTGGCTGAGCAAGAGTCCATCCTGGCTGGGATTTTCTGGGATAGAATGCCAGGAGGCTGATATGGCTGGGGCAGGATCCTAATGCCCTGCAGGGGGTTGCATGGGCTGCGTCCATCTGGGTTGGGCTTGGCTGAGGCAGAGTCTAGGCGGGCTGGGATTGGCTGGGGCACAATGCCCTTAGGCCTGGAAGTCTTAAGGAAGAATCCGACTGGGCTGGGATTATTTGGGCAATGTCCATCTGGGCTGGGATTTGCTGTGTGATTATCCGACTGGGCTGGGATTGCTTGTGGCAGAATCCTAATGGCTTGAGATTTCAGGGCAGAATCCATCTGGTCTTGGATTACTTGTGAAGCGTCCATCTGGGCCGGGATTTGCTGTGGCATAATGCGCCTGAGCTGGGATGGCTTGGGGCAGAATCCTGATGGCCTGGGATTTCAGGGCAGAATCGTGCTGGGATGGGATTGGCCTGGGCAGAATCCGATTATCCCTGCAAGGTTTAATGCAGAATCCGACTGGGCTGGGAGTATTTGGGGAAGTGTCCAGCTGTGCTGGGATTTGCTGCGCCAGAATCTGACTGGAGTGGGATGGCGTGGGGCAGAATCGTAATGGCCTGGGATTTCCTGGGCAGAATCCATCTGGGCTGGGCTATTTTGGGGCAGAATCCTAAAGGCCTGCAGGGGATTACATGGGCAGAATCCAGGCGGGCTGGGATTGGCTGAGCAAGAGTCCAGGTGGGCTGGGATTGGCTGGGTCAGAATCCCAGTGGGCTGATATGGCCGGGGCAGGATCCTAATGCCCTGCAGGGGATTGCATGGGCTGCGTCCATCTGGGCTGGGCTTGGCTGAGGCAGACTCCAGGCGGGCTGGGATTGGCTGGGGCACAATGCACTTAGGCCTGGAAGTCTTAAGAGAGAATCCAACTGGGCTGGGATTATTTGGGCAATGTCCATCTGGGCTGGGATTTGCTGTGTCAGAATCCGACTGGGCTGGGATGGCTTTGGGCAGAATCCTGATGGCCTGGGATTTCATGGGCAGAATCTTGCCTGGATGGGATTGGCCTGGACGGAATCCAATTATCCCGGCAAAGCTCTAAGGCAGAATCTGGCTGGGCTGGGATTTCATAGGCAGCATCCACCTAGGCTTGGATATTTTGGAGCGGAATCCTAAAGGCCTGCAGGGGATTACATGGGCAGAGTCTGTCCTGGCTGGGATTGGCTGAGCAAGAGTCCATCCTGGCTGGGATTTTCTGGGATAGAATGCCAGGAGGCTGATATGGCTGGGGCAGGATCCTAATGCCCTGCAGGGGATTGTATGGGCTGCGTCCATCTGGGCTGGGCTTGGCTGAGGCAGAGTCCAGGCGGGCTGGGATTGGCTGGGGCACAATGCACTTAGGCCTGGAAGTCTTAAGAGAGAATCCAACTGGGCTGGGATTATTTGGGCAATGTCCATCTGGGCTGGGATTTGCTGTGTGAGAATCTGACTGGGCTGGGATTGCTTGTGGCGGAATCCTAATGGCTTGAGATTTCAGGGCAGAATCCATCTGGTCTTGGATTACTTGTGAAGCGTCCATCTGGGCTGGGATTTGCTGTGGCATAATGCGCCTGAGCTGGGATGGCTTGGGGCAGAATCCTGATGGCCTGGGAATTCATGGCAGAATCGTGCTGGGATGGGATTGGCCTGGGCAGAATCCGATTATCCCGTCAAGGTTTAATGCAGAATCCGACTGGGCTGGGAGTATTTGGGGAAGTGTCCAGCTGTGCTGGGATTTGCTGCGCCAGAATCTGACTGGAGTGGGATGGCGTGGGGCAGAATCGTAATGGCCTGGGATTTCCTGGGCAGAATCCATCTGGGCTGGGCTATTTTGGGGCAGAATCCTAAAGGCGTGCAGGGGATTACATGGGCAGAATCCAGGCGGGCTGGGATTGGCTGAGCAAGAGTCCAGGTGGGCTGGGATTGGCTGGGTCAGAATCCCAGTGGGCTGATATGGCTGGGGCAGGATCCTAATGCCCTGCAGGGGATTGCATGGGCTGCGTCCATCTGGGCTGGGCTTGGCTGAGGCAGAGTCCAGGCGGGCTGGGATTGGCTGGGGCACAATGCACTTAGGCCTGGAAGTCTTAAGGGAGAATCCAACTGGGCTGGGATTATTTGGGCAATGTCCATCAGGGCTGGGATTTGCTGTGTCAGAATCCGACTGGGCTGGGATTGCTTGTGGCGGAATCCTAATGGCTTGAGATTTCAGGGCAGAATCCATCTGGTCTTGGATTACTTGTGAAGCGTCCATCTGGGCCGGGATTTGCTGTGGCATAATGCGCCTGAGCTGGGATGGCTTGGGGCAGAATCCTGAATGCCTGGGAATTCAGGGCAGAATCGTGCTGGGATGGGATTGGCCTGGTCAGAATCCGATTATCCCTGCAAGGTTTAATGCAGAATCCGTCTGGGCTGGGAGTATTTGGGGAAGTGTCCAGCTGTGCTGGGATTTGCTGCGCCAGAATCTGACTGGAGTGGGATGGCGTGGGGCAGAATCGTAATGGCCTGGGATTTCCTGGGCAGAATCCATCTGGGCTGGGCTATTTTGGGGCAGAATCCTAAAGGCCTGCAGGGGATTACATGGGCAGAATCCAGGCGGGCTGGGATTGGCTGAGCAAGAGTCCAGGTGGGCTGGGATTGGCTGGGTCAGAATCGCAGTGGGCTGATATGGCTGGGGCAGGATCCTAATGCCCTGCAGGGGATTGCATGGGCTGCGTCCATCTGGGCTGGGCTTGGCTGAGGCAGAGTCCAGGCGGGCTGGGATTGGCTGGGGCACAATGCACTTAGGCCTGGAAGTCTTAAGAGAGAATCCAGCTGGGCTGGGATTATTTGGGCAATGTCCATCTGGGCTGGGATTTGCTGTGTCAGAATCCGACTGGGCTGGGATGGCTTTGGGCAGAATCCTGATGGCCTGGGATTTCATGGGCAGAATCTTGCCTGGATGGGATTGGCCTGGACGGAATCCAATTATCCCGGCAAAGCTCTAAGGCAGAATCTGGCTGGGCTGGGATTTCATAGGCAGCATCCACCTAGGCTTGGATATTTTGGAGCGGAATCCTAAAGGCCTGCAGGGGATTACATGGGCAGAGTCTGTCCTGGCTGGGATTGGCTGAGCAAGAGTCCATCCTGGCTGGGATTTTCTGGGATAGAATGCCAGGAGGCTGATATGGCTGGGGCAGGATCCTAATGCCCTGCAGGGGGTTGCATGGGCTGCGTCCATCTGGGTTGGGCTTGGCTGAGGCAGAGTCTAGGCGGGCTGGGATTGGCTGGGGCACAATGCCCTTAGGCCTGGAAGTCTTAAGGAAGAATCCGACTGGGCTGGGATTATTTGGGCAATGTCCATCTGGGCTGGGATTTGCTGTGTGATTATCCGACTGGGCTGGGATTGCTTGTGGCAGAATCCTAATGGCTTGAGATTTCAGGGCAGAATCCATCTGGTCTTGGATTACTTGTGAAGCGTCCATCTGGGCCGGGATTTGCTGTGGCATAATGCGCCTGAGCTGGGATGGCTTGGGGCAGAATCCTGATGGCCTGGGATTTCAGGGCAGAATCGTGCTGGGATGGGATTGGCCTGGGCAGAATCCGATTATCCCTGCAAGGTTTAATGCAGAATCCGACTGGGCTGGGAGTATTTGGGGAAGTGTCCAGCTGTGCTGGGATTTGCTGCGCCAGAATCTGACTGGAGTGGGATGGCGTGGGGCAGAATCGTAATGGCCTGGGATTTCCTGGGCAGAATCCATCTGGGCTGGGCTATTTTGGGGCAGAATCCTAAAGGCCTGCAGGGGATTACATGGGCAGAATCCAGGCGGGCTGGGATTGGCTGAGCAAGAGTCCAGGTGGGCTGGGATTGGCTGGGTCAGAATCCCAGTGGGCTGATATGGCCGGGGCAGGATCCTAATGCCCTGCAGGGGATTGCATGGGCTGCGTCCATCTGGGCTGGGCTTGGCTGAGGCAGACTCCAGGCGGGCTGGGATTGGCTGGGGCACAATGCACTTAGGCCTGGAAGTCTTAAGAGAGAATCCAACTGGGCTGGGATTATTTGGGCAATGTCCATCTGGGCTGGGATTTGCTGTGTCAGAATCCGACTGGGCTGGGATGGCTTTGGGCAGAATCCTGATGGCCTGGGATTTCATGGGCAGAATCTTGCCTGGATGGGATTGGCCTGGACGGAATCCAATTATCCCGGCAAAGCTCTAAGGCAGAATCTGGCTGGGCTGGGATTTCATAGGCAGCATCCACCTAGGCTTGGATATTTTGGAGCGGAATCCTAAAGGCCTGCAGGGGATTACATGGGCAGAGTCTGTCCTGGCTGGGATTGGCTGAGCAAGAGTCCATCCTGGCTGGGATTTTCTGGGATAGAATGCCAGGAGGCTGATATGGCTGGGGCAGGATCCTAATGCCCTGCAGGGGATTGTATGGGCTGCGTCCATCTGGGCTGGGCTTGGCTGAGGCAGAGTCCAGGCGGGCTGGGATTGGCTGGGGCACAATGCACTTAGGCCTGGAAGTCTTAAGAGAGAATCCAACTGGGCTGGGATTATTTGGGCAATGTCCATCTGGGCTGGGATTTGCTGTGTGAGAATCTGACTGGGCTGGGATTGCTTGTGGCGGAATCCTAATGGCTTGAGATTTCAGGGCAGAATCCATCTGGTCTTGGATTACTTGTGAAGCGTCCATCTGGGCTGGGATTTGCTGTGGCATAATGCGCCTGAGCTGGGATGGCTTGGGGCAGAATCCTGATGGCCTGGGAATTCATGGCAGAATCGTGCTGGGATGGGATTGGCCTGGGCAGAATCCGATTATCCCGTCAAGGTTTAATGCAGAATCCGACTGGGCTGGGAGTATTTGGGGAAGTGTCCAGCTGTGCTGGGATTTGCTGCGCCAGAATCTGACTGGAGTGGGATGGCGTGGGGCAGAATCGTAATGGCCTGGGATTTCCTGGGCAGAATCCATCTGGGCTGGGCTATTTTGGGGCAGAATCCTAAAGGCGTGCAGGGGATTACATGGGCAGAATCCAGGCGGGCTGGGATTGGCTGAGCAAGAGTCCAGGTGGGCTGGGATTGGCTGGGTCAGAATCCCAGTGGGCTGATATGGCTGGGGCAGGATCCTAATGCCCTGCAGGGGATTGCATGGGCTGCGTCCATCTGGGCTGGGCTTGGCTGAGGCAGAGTCCAGGCGGGCTGGGATTGGCTGGGGCACAATGCACTTAGGCCTGGAAGTCTTAAGGGAGAATCCAACTGGGCTGGGATTATTTGGGCAATGTCCATCAGGGCTGGGATTTGCTGTGTCAGAATCCGACTGGGCTGGGATTGCTTGTGGCGGAATCCTAATGGCTTGAGATTTCAGGGCAGAATCCATCTGGTCTTGGATTACTTGTGAAGCGTCCATCTGGGCCGGGATTTGCTGTGGCATAATGCGCCTGAGCTGGGATGGCTTGGGGCAGAATCCTGAATGCCTGGGAATTCAGGGCAGAATCGTGCTGGGATGGGATTGGCCTGGTCAGAATCCGATTATCCCTGCAAGGTTTAATGCAGAATCCGTCTGGGCTGGGAGTATTTGGGGAAGTGTCCAGCTGTGCTGGGATTTGCTGCGCCAGAATCTGACTGGAGTGGGATGGCGTGGGGCAGAATCGTAATGGCCTGGGATTTCCTGGGCAGAATCCATCTGGGCTGGGCTATTTTGGGGCAGAATCCTAAAGGCGTGCAGGGGATTACATGGGCAGAATCCAGGCGGGCTGGGATTGGCTGAGCAAGAGTCCAGGTGGGCTGGGATTGGCTGGGTCAGAATCGCAGTGGGCTGATATGGCTGGGGCAGGATCCTAATGCCCTGCAGGGGATTGCATGGGCTGCGTCCATCTGGGCTGGGCTTGGCTGAGGCAGAGTCCAGGCGGGCTGGGATTGGCTGGGGCACAATGCACTTAGGCCTGGAAGTCTTAAGAGAGAATCCAGCTGGGCTGGGATTATTTGGGCAATGTCCATCAGGGCTGGGATTTGCTGTGTCAGAATCCGACTGGGCTGGGATGGCTTTGGGCAGAATCCTGATGGCCTGGGATTTCATGGGCAGAATCTTGCCTGGATGGGATTGGCCTGGACGGAATCGAATTATCCTGGCAAAGCTCTAAGGCAGAATCTGGCTGGGCTGGGATTTCATAGGCAGCATCCACCTAGGCTTGGATATTTTGGGGCAGAATCCTAAAGGCCTGCAGGGGATTACATGGGCAGAGTCTGTCCTGGCTGGGATTGGCTGAGCAAGAGTCCATCCTGGCTGGGATTTTCTGGGATAGAATGCCAGGAGGCTGATATGGCTGGGGTAGGATCCTAATGCCCTGCAGGGGATTGCATGGGCTGCGTCCATCTGGGCTGGGCTTGGCTGAGGCAGAGTCCAGGCGGGCTGGGATTGGCTGGGGCACAATGCACTTAGGCCTGGAAGTGTTCAGGGAGAATCCGACTGGGCTGGGATTATTTGGGCAATGTCCATCTGGGCTGGGATTTGCTGTGTGAGAATCTGACTGGGCTAGGATTGCTTGTGGCAGAATCCTAATGGCTTGAGATTTCAGGGCAGAATCCATCTGGTCTTGGATTACTTGTGAAGCGTCCATCTGGGCCGGGATTTGCTGTGGCATAATGCGCCTGAGCTGGGATGGCTTGGGGCAGAATCCTGATGGCCTGGGATTTCAGGGCAGAATCGTGCTGGGATGGGATTGGCCTGGGCAGAATCCGATTATCCCTGCAAGGTTTAATGCAGAATCCGACTGGGCTGGGAGTATTTGGGGAAGTGTCCAGCTGTGCTGGGATTTGCTGCGCCAGAATCTGACTGGAGTGGGATGGCGTGGGGCAGAATCGTAATGGCCTGGGATTTCCTGGGCAGAATCCATCTGGGCTGGGCTATTTTGGGGCAGAATCCTAAAGGCCTGCAGGGGATTACATGGGCAGAATCCAGGCGGGCTGGGATTGGCTGAGCAAGAGTCCAGGTGGGCTGGGATTGGCTGGGTCAGAATCCCAGTGGGCTGATATGGCTGGGGCAGGATCCTAATGCCCTGCAGGGGATTGCATGGGCTGCGTCCATCTGGGTTGGGCTTGGCTGAGGCAGAGTCCAGGCGGGCTGGGATTGGCTGGGGCACAATGCACTTAGGCCTGGAAGTCTTAAGAGAGAATCCAACTGGGCTGGGATTATTTGGGCAATGTCCATCTGGGCTGGGATTTGCTGTGTCAGAATCCGACTGGGCTGGGATGGCTTTGGGCAGAATCCTGATGGCCTGGGATTTCATGGGCAGAATTGTGCCTGGATGGGATTGGCCTGGACGGAATCCAATTATCCCGGCAAAGCTCTAAGGCAGAATCTGGCTGGGCTGGGATTTCATAGGCAGCATCCACCTAGGCTTGGATATTTTGGGGCAGAATCCTAAAGGCCTGCAGGGGATTACATGGGCAGAGTCTGTCCTGGCTGGGATTGGCTGAGCAAGAGTCCATCCTGGCTGGGATTTTCTGGGATAGAATGCCAGGAGGCTGATATGGCTGGGGCAGGATCCTAATGCCCTGCAGGGGATTGTATGGGCTGCGTCCATCTGGGCTGGGCTTGGCTGAGGCAGAGTCCAGGCGGGCTGGGATTGGCTGGGGCACAATGCACTTAGGCCTGGAAGTCTTAAGAGAGAATCCAACTGGGCTGGGATTATTTGGGCAATGTCCATCTGGGCTGGGATTTGCTGTGTGAGAATCTGACTGGGCTGGGATTGCTTGTGGCGGAATCCTAATGGCTTGAGATTTCAGGGCAGAATCCATCTGATCTTGGATTACTTGGGAGGCGTCCATCTGGGCCGGGATTTGCTGTGGCATAATGCGCCTGAGCTGGGATGGCTTGGGGCAGAATCCTGATGGCCTGGGAATTCAGGGCAGAATCGTGCTGGGATGGGATTGGCCTGGGCAGAATCCGATTATCCCTGCAAGGTTTAATGCAGAATCCGAGTGGGCTGGGAGTATTTGGGGAAGTGTCCAGCTGTGCTGGGATTTGCTGCGCCAGAATGTGACTGGAGTGGGATGGCGTGGGGCAGAATCGTAATGGCCTGGGATTTCCTGGGCAGAATCCATCTGGGCTGGGCTATTTTGGGGCAGAATCCTAAAGGCGTGCAGGGGATTACATGGGCAGAATCCAGGCGGGCTTGGATTGGCTGAGCAAGAGTCCAGGTGGGCTGGGATTGGCTGGGTCAGAATCCCAGTGGGCTGATATGGCCGGGGCAGGATCCTAATGCCCTGCAGGGGATTGCATGGGCTGCATCCATCTGGGCTGGGCTTGGCTGAGGCAGAGTCCAGGCGGGCTGGGATTGGCTGGGGCACAATGCACTTAGGCCTGGAAGTCTTAAGAGAGAATCCAGCTGGGCTGGGATTATTTGGGCAATGTCCATCTGGGCTGGGATTTGCTGTGTCAGAATCCGACTGGGCTGGGATGGCTTTGGGCAGAATCCTGATGGCCTGGGATTTCATGGGCAGAATCTTGCCTGGATGGGATTGGCCTGGACGGAATCCAATTATCCCGGCAAAGCTCTAAGGCAGAATCTGGCTGGGCTGGGATTTCATAGGCAGCATCCACCTAGGCTTGGATATTTTGGAGCAGAATCCTAAAGGCCTGCAGGGGATTACATGGGCAGAGTCTGTCCTGGCTGGGATTGGCTGAGCAAGAGTCCATCCTGGCTGGGATTTTCTGGGATAGAATGCCAGGAGGCTGATATGGCTGGGGCAGGATCCTAATGCCCTGCAGGGGATTGTATGGGCTGCGTCCATCTGGGCTGGGCTTGGCTGAGGCAGAGTCCAGGCGGGCTGGGATTGGCTGGGGCACAATGCACTTAGGCCTGGAAGTCTTAAGAGAGAATCCAACTGGGCTGGGATTATTTGGGCAATGTCCATCTGGGCTGGGATTTGCTGTGTGAGAATCTGACTGGGCTGGGATTGCTTGTGGCGGAATCCTAATGGCTTGAGATTTCAGGGCAGAATCCATCTGATCTTGGATTACTTGGGAGGCGTCCATCTGGGCCGGGATTTGCTGTGGCATAATGCGCCTGAGCTGGGATGGCTTGGGGCAGAATCCTGATGGCCTGGGAATTCAGGGCAGAATCGTGCTGGGATGGGATTGGCCTGGGCAGAATCCGATTATCCCTGCAAGGTTTAATGCAGAATCCGAGTGGGCTGGGAGTATTTGGGGAAGTGTCCAGCTGTGCTGGGATTTGCTGCGCCAGAATGTGACTGGAGTGGGATGGCGTGGGGCAGAATCGTAATGGCCTGGGATTTCCTGGGCAGAATCCATCTGGGCTGGGCTATTTTGGGGCAGAATCCTAAAGGCGTGCAGGGGATTACATGGGCAGAATCCAGGCGGGCTGGGATTGGCTGAGCAAGAGTCCAGGTGGGCTGGGATTGGCTGGGTCAGAATCCCAGTGGGCTGATATGGCCGGGGCAGGATCCTAATGCCCTGCAGGGGATTGCATGGGCTGCATCCATCTGGGCTGGGCTTGGCTGAGGCAGAGTCCAGGCGGGCTGGGATTGGCTGGGGCACAATGCACTTAGGCCTGGAAGTCTTAAGAGAGAATCCAGCTGGGCTGGGATTATTTGGGCAATGTCCATCTGGGCTGGGATTTGCTGTGTCAGAATCCGACTGGGCTGGGATGGCTTTGGGCAGAATCCTGATGGCCTGGGATTTCATGGGCAGAATCTTGCCTGGATGGGATTGGCCTGGACGGAATCCAATTATCCCGGCAAAGCTCTAAGGCAGAATCTGGCTGGGCTGGGATTTCATAGGCAGCATCCACCTAGGCTTGGATATTTTGGAGCAGAATCCTAAAGGCCTGCAGGGGATTACATGGGCAGAGTCTGTCCTGGCTGGGATTGGCTGAGCAAGAGTCCATCCTGGCTGGGATTTTCTGGGATAGAATGCCAGGAGGCTGATATGGCTGGGGCAGGATCCTAATGCCCTGCAGGGGATTGCATGGGCTGCGTCCATCTGGGCTGGGCTTGGCTGAGGCAGAGTCCAGGCGGGCTGGGATTGGCTGGGGCACAATGCACTTAGGCCTGGAAGTGTTCAGGGAGAATCCGACTGGGCTGGGATTATTTGGGCAATGTCCATCTGGGCTGGGATTTGCTGTGTGAGAATCTGACTGGGCTGGGATTGCTTGTGGCAGAATCCTAATGGCTTGAGATTTCAGGGCAGAATCCATCTGGTCTTGGATTACTTGTGAAGCGTCCATCTGGGCCGCGATTTGCTGTGGCATAATGCGCCTGAGCTGGGATGGCTTGGGGCAGAATCCTGATGGCCTGGGAATTCAGGGCAGAATCGTGCTGGGATGGGATTGGCCTGGGCAGAATCCGATTATCCCTGCAAGGTTTAATGCAGAATCCGACTGGGCTGGGAGTATTTGGGGAAGTGTCCAGCTGTGCTGGGATTTGCTGCGCCGGAATCTGACTGGAGTGGGATGGCGTGGGGCAGAATCGTAATGGCCTGGGATTTCCTGGGCAGAATCCATCTGGGCTGGGCTCTTTTGGGGCAGAATCCTAAAGGCGTGCAGGGGATTACATGGGCAGAATCCAGGCGGGCTGGGATTGGCTGAGCAAGAGTCCAGGTGGGCTGGGATTGGCTGGGTCAGAATCCCAGTGGGCTGATATGGCTGGGGCAGGATCCTAATGCCCTGCAGGGGATTGCATGGGCTGCGTCCATCTGGGCTGGGCTTGGCTGAGGCAGAGTCCAGGCGGGCTGGGATTGGCTGGGGCACAATGCACTTAGGCCTGGAAGTGTTCAGGGAGAATCCGACTGGGCTGGGATTATTTGGGCAATGTCCATCTGGGCTGGGATTTGCTGTGTCAGAATCTGACTGGGCTGGGATGGCTTTGGGCAGAATCCTGATGGCCTGGGATTTCATGGGCAGAATCTTGCCTGGATGGGATTGGCCTGGACGGAATCCAATTATCCCGGCAAAGCTCTAAGGCAGAATCTGGCTGGGCTGGGATTTCATAGGCAGCATCCACCTAGGCTTGGATATTTTGGAGCGGAATCCTAAAGGCCTGCAGGGGATTACATGGGCAGAGTCTGTCCTGGCTGGGATTGGCTGAGCAAGAGTCCATCCTGGCTGGGATTTTCTGGGATAGAATGCCAGGAGGCTGATATGGCTGGGGCAGGATCCTAATGCCCTGCAGGGGATTGCATGGGCTGCGTCCATCTGGGCTGGGCTTGGCTGAGGCAGAGTCCAGGCGGGCTGGGATTGGCTGGGGCACAATGCACTTAGGCCTGGAAGTCTTAAGAGAGAATCCGACTGGGCTGGGATTATTTGGGCAATGTCCATCTGGGCTGGGATTTGCTGTGTGAGAATCTGACTGGGCTAGGATTGCTTGTGGCAGAATCCTAATGGCTTGAGATTTCAGGGCAGAATCCATCTGGTCTTGGATTACTTGTGAAGCGTCCATCTGGGCCGGGATTTGCTGTGGCATAATGCGCCTGAGCTGGGATGGCTTGGGGCAGAATCCTGATGGCCTGGGATTTCAGGGCAGAATCGTGCTGGGATGGGATTGGCCTGGGCAGAATCCGATTATCCCTGCAAGGTTTAATGCAGAATCCGACTGGGCTGGGAGTATTTGGGGAAGTGTCCAGCTGTGCTGGGACTTGCTGCGTCAGAATCTGACTGGAGTGGGATGGCGTGGGGCAGAATCGTAATGGCCTGGGATTTCCTGGGCAGAATCCATCTGGGCTGGGCTATTTTGGGGCAGAATCCTAAAGGCCTGCAGGGGATTACATGGGCAGAATCCAGGCGGGCTGGGATTGGCTGAGCAAGAGTCCAGGTGGGCTGGGATTGGCTGGGTCAGAATCGCAGTGGGCTGATATGGCTGGGGCAGGATCCTAATGCCCTGCAGGGGATTACATGGGCTGCGTCCATCTGGGCTGGGCTTGGCTGAGGCAGAGTCCAGGCGGGCTGGGATTGGCTGGGGCACAATGCACTTAGGCCTGGAAGTCTTAAGAGAGAATCCAGCTGGGCTGGGATTATTTGGGCAATGTCCATCTGGGCTGGGATTTGCTGTGTGAGAATCCGACTGGGCTGGGATGGCTTTGGGCAGAATCCTGATGGCCTGGGATTTCATGGGCAGAATCGTGCCTGGATGGGATTGGCCTGGACGGAATCCAATTATCCTGGCAAAGCTCTAAGGCAGAATCTGGCTGGGCTGGGATTTCATAGGCAGCATCCACCTAGGCTTGGATATTTTGGGGCAGAATCCTAAAGGCCTACAGGCGATTACATGGGCAGAGTCTGTCCTGGCTGGGATTGGCTGAGCAAGAGTCCATCCTGGCTGGGATTTTCTGGGATAGAATGCCAGGAGGCTGATATGGCTGGGGCAGGATCCTAATGCCCTGCAGGGGGTTGCATGGGCTGCGTCCATCTGGGTTGGGCTTGGCTGAGGCAGAGTCCAGGCGGGCTGGGATTGGCTGGGGCACAATGCACTTTGGCCTGGAAGTCTTAAGGGAGAATCCGACTGGGCTGGGATTATTTGGGCAATGTCCATCTGGGCTGGGATTTGCTGTGTGAGAATCCGACTGGGCTGGGATTGCTTGTGGCAGAATCCTAATGGCTTGAGATTTCAGGGCAGAATCCATCTGGTCTTGGATTACTTGTGAAGCGTCCATCTGGGCCGGGATTTGCTGTGGCATAATGCGCCTGAGCTGGGATGGCTTGGGGCAAAATCCTGATGGCCTGGGATTTCAGGGCAGAATCGTGCTGGGATGGGATTGGCCTGGGCAGAATCCGATTATCCCTGCAAGGTTTAATGCAGAATCCGACTGGGCTGGGAGTATTTGGGGAAGTGTCCAGCTGTGCTGGGATTTGCTGCGTCAGAATGTGACTGGAGTGGGATGGCGTGGGGCAGAATCGTAATGGCCTGGGATTTCCTGGGCAGAATCCATCTGGGCCGGGCTATTTTGGGGCAGAATCCTAAAGGCGTGCAGGGGATTACATGGGCAGAATCCAGGCGGGCTGGGATTGGCTGAGCAAGAGTCCAGGTGGGCTGGGATTGGCTGGGTCAGAATCCCAGTGGGCTGATATGGCTGGGGCAGGATCCTAATGCCCTGCAGGGGATTGCATGGGCTGCGTCCATCTGGGCTGGGCTTGGCTGAGGCAGAGTCCAGGCGGGCTGGGATTGGCTGGGGCACAATGCACTTAGGCCTGGAAGTCTTAAGGGAGAATCCAACTGGGCTGGGATTATTTGGGCAATGTCCATCTGGGCTGGGATTTGCTGTGTCAGAATCTGACTGGGCTGGGATGGCTTTGGGCAGAATCCTGATGGCCTGGGATTTCATGGGCAGAATCTTGCCTGGATGGGATTGGCCTGGACGGAATCCAATTATCCCGGCAAAGCTCTAAGGCAGAATCTGGCTGGGCTGGGATTTCATAGGCAGCATCCACCTAGGCTTGGATATTTTGGAGCGGAATCCTAAAGGCCTGCAGGGGATTACATGGGCAGAGTCTGTCCTGGCTGGGATTGGCTGAGCAAGAGTCCATCCTGGCTGGGATTTTCTGGGATAGAATGCCAGGAGGCTGATATGGCTGGGGCAGGATCCTAATGCCCTGCAGGGGATTGCATGGGCTGCGTCCATCTGGGCTGGGCTTGGCTGAGGCAGAGTCCAGGCGGGCTGGGATTGGCTGGGGCACAATGCACTTAGGCCTGGAAGTCTTAAGAGAGAATCCGACTGGGCTGGGATTATTTGGGCAATGTCCATCTGGGCTGGGATTTGCTGTGTCAGAATCCGACTGGGCTGGGATGGCTTTGGGCAGAATCCTGATGGCCTGGGATTTCATGGGCAGAATCTTGCCTGGATGGGATTGGCCTGGACGGAATCCAATTATCCTGGCAAAGCTCTAAGGCAGAATCTGGCTGGCCTGGGATTTCATAGGCAGCATCCAACTAGGCTTGGATATTTTGGAGCAGAATCCTAAAGGCCTGCAGGGGATTACATGGGCAGAGTCTGTCCTGGCTGGGATTGGCTGAGCAAGAGTCCATCCTGGCTGGGATTTTCTGGGATAGAATCCCAGTGGGCTGATATGGCTGGGGCAGGATCCTAATGCCCTGCAGGGGATTGTATGGGCTGCGTCCATCTGGGCTGGGCTTGGCTGAGGCAGAGTCCAGGCGGGCTGGGATTGGCTGGGGCACAATGCACTTAGGCCTGGAAGTCTTAAGAGAGAATCCAACTGGGCTGGGATTATTTGGGCAATGTCCATCTGGGCTGGGATTTGCTGTGTGAGAATCTGACTGGGCTGGGATTGCTTGTGGCGGAATCCTAATGGCTTGAGATTTCAGGGCAGAATCCATCTGGTCTTGGATTACTTGTGAAGCGTCCATCTGGGCCGGGATTTGCTGTGGCATAATGCGCCTGAGCTGGGATGGCTTGGGGCAGAATCCTGATGGCCTGGGACTTCAGGGCAGAATCGTGCTGGGATGGGATTGGCCTGGGCAGAATCCGATTATCCCTGCAAGGTTTAATGCAGAATCCGACTGGGCTGGGAGTATTTGGGGAAGTGTCCAGCTGTGCTGGGACTTGCTGCGCCAGAATCTGACTGGAGTGGGATGGCGTGGGGCAGAATCGTAATGGCCTGGGATTTCCTGGGCAGAATCCATCTGGGCTGGGCTCTTTTGGGGCAGAATCCTAAAGGCCTGCAGGGGATTACATGGGCAGAATCCAGGCGGGCTGGGATTGGCTGAGCAAGAGTCCAGGTGGGCTGGGATTGGCTGGGTCAGAATCCCAGTGGGCTGATATGGCTGGGGCAGGATCCTAATGCCCTGCAGGGGATTGCATGGGCTGCGTCCATCTGGGCTGGGCTTGGCTGAGGCAGAGTCCAGGCGGGCTGGGATTGGCTGGGGCACAATGCACTTAGGCCTGGAAGTCTTAAGAGAGAATCCAACTGGGCTGGGATTATTTGGGCAATGTCCATCAGGGCTGGGATTTGCTGTGTCAGAATCCGACTGGGCTGGGATGGCTTTGGGCAGAATCCTGATGGCCTGGGATTTCATGGGCAGAATCGTGCCTGGATGGGATTGGCCTGGACGGAATCCAATTATCCTGGCAAAGCTCTAAGGCAGAATCTGGCTGGGCTGGGATTTCATAGGCAGCATCCACCTAGGCTTGGATATTTTGGGGCAGAATCCTAAAGGCCTGCAGGGGATTACATGGGCAGAGTCTGTCCTGGCTGGGATTGGCTGAGCAAGAGTCCATCCTGGCTGGGATTTTCTGGGATAGAATGCCAGGAGGCTGATATGGCTGGGGCAGGATCCGAATGCCCTGCAGGGGATTGCATGGGCTGCGTCCATCTGGGCTGGGCTTGGCTGAGGCAGAGTCCAGGCGGGCTGGGATTGGCTGGGGCACAATGCACTTAGGCCTGGAAGTGTTCAGGGAGAATCCGACTGGGCTGGGATTATTTGGGCAATGTCCATCTGGGCTGGGATTTGCTGTGTGAGAATCTGACTGGGCTAGGATTGCTTGTGGCAGAATCCTAATGGCTTGAGATTTCAGGGCAGAATCCATCTGGTCTTGGATTACTTGTGAAGCGTCCATCTGGGCCGGGATTTGCTGTGGCATAATGCGCCTGAGCTGGGATGGCTTGGGGCAGAATCCTGATGGCCTGGGATTTCAGGGCAGAATCGTGCTGGGATGGGATTGGCCTGGGCAGAATCCGATTATCCCTGCAAGGTTTAATGCAGAATCCGACTGGGCTGGGAGTATTTGGGGAAGTGTCCAGCTGTGCTGGGATTTGCTGCGCCAGAATCTGACTGGAGTGGGATGGCGTGGGGCAGAATCGTAATGGCCTGGGATTTCCTGGGCAGAATCCATCTGGGCTGGGCTATTTTGGGGCAGAATCCTAAAGGCCTGCAGGGGATTACATGGGCAGAATCCAGGCGGGCTGGGATTGGCTGAGCAAGAGTCCAGGTGGGCTGGGATTGGCTGGGTCAGAATCCCAGTGGGCTGATATGGCCGGGGCAGGATCCTAATGCCCTGCAGGGGATTGCATGGGCTGCGTCCATCTGGGCTGGGCTTGGCTGAGGCAGAGTCCAGGCGGGCTGGGATTGGCTGGGGCACAATGCACTTTGGCCTGGAAGTCTTAAGGGAGAATCCGACTGGGCTGGGATTATTTGGGCAATGTCCATCTGGGCTGGGATTTGCTGTGTGAGAATCTGACTGGGCTAGGATTGCTTGTGGCAGAATCCTAATGGCTTGAGATTTCAGGGCAGAATCCATCTGGTCTTGGATTACTTGTGAAGCGTCCATCTGGGCCGGGATTTGCTGTGGCATAATGCGCCTGAGCTGGGATGGCTTGGGGCAGAATCCTGATGGCCTGGGATTTCAGGGCAGAATCGTGCTGGGATGGGATTGGCCTGGGCAGAATCCGATTATCCCTGCAAGGTTTAATGCAGAATCCGACTGGGCTGGGAGTATTTGGGGAAGTGTCCAGCTGTGCTGGGATTTGCTGCGCCAGAATCTGACTGGAGTGGGATGGCGTGGGGCAGAATCGTAATGGCCTGGGATTTCCTGGGCAGAATCCATCTGGGCTGGGCTATTTTGGGGCAGAATCCTAAAGGCCTGCAGGGGATTACATGGGCAGAATCCAGGCGGGCTGGGATTGGCTGAGCAAGAGTCCATCCTGGCTGGGATTGGCTGGGTCAGAATCCCAGTGGGCTGATATGGCTGGGGCAGGATCCTAATGCCCTGCAGGGGATTGCAGGGGCTGCGTCCATCTGGGCTGGGCTTGGCTGAGGCAGAGTCCAGGCGGGCTGGGATTGGCTGGGGCACAATGCACTTAGGCCTGGAAGTCTTAAGAGAGAATCCAACTGGGCTGGGATTATTTGGGCAATGTCCATCAGGGCTGGGATTTGCTGTGTCAGAATCCGACTGGGCTGGGATGGCTTTGGGCAGAATCCTGATGGCCTGGGATTTCATGGGCAGAATTGTGCCTGGATGGGATTGGCCTGGACGGAATCCAATTATCCCGGCAAAGCTCTAAGGCAGAATCTGGCTGGGCTGGGATTTCATAGGCAGCATCCACCTAGGCTTGGATATTTTGGGGCAGAATCCTAAAGGCCTACAGGCGATTACATGGGCAGAGTCTGTCCTGGCTGGGATTGGCTGAGCAAGAGTCCATCCTGGCTGGGATTTTCTGGGATAGAATGCCAGGAGGCTGATATGGCTGGGGCAGGATCCTAATGCCCTGCAGGGGATTACATGGGCTGCGTCCATCTGGGCTGGGCTTGGCTGAGGCAGAGTCCAGGCGGGCTGGGATTGGCTGGGGCACAATGCACTTAGGCCTGGAAGTCTTAAGAGAGAATCCAGCTGGGCTGGGATTATTTGGGCAATGTCCATCTGGGCTGGGATTTGCTGTGTGAGAATCCGACTGGGCTGGGATGGCTTTGGGCAGAATCCTGATGGCCTGGGATTTCATGGGCAGAATCTTGCCTGGATGGGATTGGCCTGGACGGAATCCAATTATCCCGGCAAAGCTCTAAGGCAGAATCTGGCTGGGCTGGGATTTCATAGGCAGCATCCACCTAGGCTTGGATATTTTGGAGCGGAATCCTAAACGCCTGCAGGGGATTACATGGGCAGAGTCTGTCCTGTCTGGGATTGGCTGAGCAAGAGTCCATCCTGGCTGGGATTTTCTGGGATAGAATGCCAGGAGGCTGATATGGCTGGGGCAGGATCCGAATGCCCTGCAGGGGATTGCATGGGCTGCGTCCATCTGGGCTGGGCTTGGCTGAGGCAGAGTCCAGGCGGGCTGGGATTGGCTGGGGCACAATGCACTTAGGCCTGGAAGTCTTAAGAGAGAATCCGACTGGGCTGGGATTATTTGGGCAATGTCCATCTGGGCTGGGATTTGCTGTGTGAGAATCCGACTGGGCTGGGATGGCTTGTGGCAGAATCCTAATGGCTTGAGATTTCAGGGCAGAATCCATCTGGTCTTGGATTACTTGGGAAGCGTCCATCTGGGCCGGGATTTGCTGTGGCATAATGCGCCTGAGCTGGGATGGCTTGGGGCAGAATCCTGATGGCCTGGGATTTCAGGGCAGAATCGTGCTGGGATGGGATTGGCCTGGGCAGAATCCGATTATCCCTGCAAGGTTTAATGCAGAATCCGACTGGGCTGGGAGTATTTGGGGAAGTGTCCAGCTGTGCTGGGACTTGCTGCGTCAGAATCTGACTGGAGTGGGATGGCGTGGGGCAGAATCGTAATGGCCTGGGATTTCCTGGGCAGAATCCATCTGGGCTGGGCTATTTTGGGGCAGAATCCTAAAGGCCTGCAGGGGATTACATGGGCAGAATCCAGGCGGGCTGGGATTGGCTGAGCAAGAGTCCAGGTGGGCTGGGATTGGCTGGGTCAGAATCCCAGTGGGCTGATATGGCTGGGGCAGGATCCTAATGCCCTGCAGGGGATTGCATGGGCTGCGTCCATCTGGGCTGGGCTTGGCTGAGGCAGAGTCCAGGCGGGCTGGGATTGGCTGGGGCACAATGCACTTAGGCCTGGAAGTCTTAAGGGAGAATCCAACTGGGCTGGGATTATTTGGGCAATGTCCATCTGGGCTGGGATTTGCTGTGTCAGAATCTGACTGGGCTGGGATGGCTTTGGGCAGAATCCTGATGGCCTGGGATTTCATGGGCAGAATCTTGCCTGGATGGGATTGGCCTGGACGGAATCCAATTATCCCGGCAAAGCTCTAAGGCAGAATCTGGCTGGGCTGGGATTTCATAGGCAGCATCCACCTAGGCTTGGATATTTTGGAGCGGAATCCTAAACGCCTGCAGGGGATTACATGGGCAGAGTCTGTCCTGGCTGGGATTGGCTGAGCAAGAGTCCATCCTGGCTGGGATTTTCTGGGATAGAATGCCAGGAGGCTGATATGGCTGGGGCAGGATCCGAATGCCCTGCAGGGGATTGCATGGGCTGCGTCCATCTGGGCTGGGCTTGGCTGAGGCAGAGTCCAGGCGGGCTGGGATTGGCTGGGGCACAATGCACTTAGGCCTGGAAGTGTTCAGGGAGAATCCGACTGGGCTGGGATTATTTGGGCAATGTCCATCTGGGCTGGGATTTGCTGTGTGAGAATCTGACTGGGCTAGGATTGCTTGTGGCAGAATCCTAATGGCTTGAGATTTCAGGGCAGAATCCATCTGGTCTTGGATTACTTGTGAAGCGTCCATCTGGGCCGGGATTTGCTGTGGCATAATGCGCCTGAGCTGGGATGGCTTGGGGCAGAATCCTGATGGCCTGGGATTTCAGGGCAGAATCGTGCTGGGATGGGATTGGCCTGGGCAGAATCCGATTATCCCTGCAAGGTTTAATGCAGAATCCGACTGGGCTGGGAGTATTTGGGGAAGTGTCCAGCTGTGCTGGGACTTGCTGCGTCAGAATGTGACTGGAGTGGGATGGCGTGGGGCAGAATCGTAATGGCCTGGGATTTCCTGGGCAGAATCCATCTGGGCTGGGCTATTTTGGGGCAGAATCCTAAAGGCCTGCAGGGGATTACATGGGCAGAATCCAGGCGGGCTGGGATTGGCTGAGCAAGAGTCCATCCTGGCTGGGATTGGCTGGGTCAGAATCCCAGTGGGCTGATATGGCTGGGGCAGGATCCTAATGCCCTGCAGGGGATTGCAGGGGCTGCGTCCATCTGGGCTGGGCTTGGCTGAGGCAGAGTCCAGGCGGGCTGGGATTGGCTGGGGCACAATGCACTTAGGCCTGGAAGTCTTAAGAGAGAATCCAACTGGGCTGGGATTATTTGGGCAATGTCCATCAGGGCTGGGATTTGCTGTGTCAGAATCCGACTGGGCTGGGATGGCTTTGGGCAGAATCCTGATGGCCTGGGATTTCATGGGCAGAATTGTGCCTGGATGGGATTGGCCTGGACGGAATCCAATTATCCCGGCAAAGCTCTAAGGCAGAATCTGGCTGGGCTGGGATTTCATAGGCAGCATCCACCTAGGCTTGGATATTTTGGGGCAGAATCCTAAAGGCCTACAGGCGATTACATGGGCAGAGTCTGTCCTGGCTGGGATTGGCTGAGCAAGAGTCCATCCTGGCTGGGATTTTCTGGGATAGAATGCCAGGAGGCTGATATGGCTGGGGCAGGATCCTAATGCCCTGCAGGGGATTACATGGGCTGCGTCCATCTGGGCTGGGCTTGGCTGAGGCAGAGTCCAGGCGGGCTGGGGTTGGCTGGGTCAGAATCCCAGGGGGCTGATATGGCTGGGGCAGGATCCTAATGCCCTGCAAGGGATTGCATGGGCTGCGTCCATCTGGGCTGGGATTGGCTGAGGCAGAGTCCAGGCGGGCTGGGATTGGCTGGGGCACAATGCACTTAGGCCTGGAAGTCTTAAGAGAGAATCCAGCTGGGCTGGGATTATTTGGGCAATGTCCATCTGGGCTGGGATTTGCTGTGTGAGAATCCGACTGGGCTGGGATGGCTTTGGGCAGAATCCTGATGGCCTGGGATTTCATGGGCAGAATCTTGCCTGGATGGGATTGGCCTGGACGGAATCCAATTATCCTGGCAAAGCTCTAAGGCAGAATCTGGCTGGGCTGGGATTTCATAGGCAGCATCCACCTAGGCTTGGATATTTTGGAGCGGAATCCTAAACGCCTGCAGGGGATTACATGGGCAGAGTCTGTCCTGGCTGGGATTGGCTGAGCAAGAGTCCATCCTGGCTGGGATTTTCTGGGATAGAATGCCAGGAGGCTGATATGGCTGGGGCAGGATCCTAATGCCCTGCAGGGGATTGCATGGGCTGCGTCCATCTGGGCTGGGCTTGGCTGAGGCAGAGTCCAGGTGGGCTGGGATTGGCTGGGGCACAATGCACTTAGGCCTGGAAGTCTTAAGGGAGAATCCGACTGGGCTGGGATTATTTGGGCAATGTCCATCTGGGCTGGGATTTGCTGTGTGAGAATCCGACTGGGCTGGGATGGCTTGTGGCAGAATCCTAATGGCTTGAGATTTCAGGGCAGAATCCATCTGGTCTTGGATTACTTGGGAAGCGTCCATCTGGGCCGGGATTTGCTGTGGCATAATGCGCCTGAGCTGGGATGGCTTGGGGCAGAATCCTGATGGCCTGGGAATTCAGGGCAGAATCGTGCTGGGATGGGATTGGCCTGGGCAGAATCCGATTATCCCTGCAAGGTTTAATGCAGAATCCGACTGGGCTGGGAGTATTTGGGGAAGTGTCCAGCTGTGCTGGGATTTGCTGCGTCAGAATGTGACTGGAGTGGGATGGCGTGGGGCAGAATCGTAATGGCCTGGGATTTCCTGGGCAGAATCCATCTGGGCTGGGCTATTTTGGGGCAGAATCCTAAAGGCCTGCAGGGGATTACATGGGAAGAATCCAGGCGGGCTGGGATTGGCTGAGCAAGAGTCCAGGTGGTCTGGGATTGGCTGGGTCAGAATCCCAGTGGGCTGATATGGCCGGGGCAGGATCCTAATGCCCTGCAGGGGATTACATGGGCTGCGTCCATCTGGGCTGGGCTTGGCTGAGGCAGAGTCCAGGCGGGCTGGGATTGGCTGGGGCACAATGCACTTAGGCCTGGAAGTCTTAAGAGAGAATCCAACTGGGCTGGGATTATTTGGGCAATGTCCATCTGGGCTGGGATTTGCTGTGTGAGAATCCGACTGGGCTGGGATGGCTTTGGGCAGAATCCTGATGGCCTGGGATTTCATGGGCAGAATCTTGCCTGGATGGGATTGGCCTGGACGGAATCGAATTATCCCGGCAAAGCTCTAAGGCAGAATCTGGCTGGGCTGGGATTTCGTAGGCAGCATCCACCTAGGCTTGGATATTTTGGAGCGGAATCCTAAAGGCCTGCAGGGGATTACATGGGCAGAGTCTGTCCTGGCTGGGATTGGCTGAGCAAGAGTCCATCCTGGCTGGGATTTTCTGGGATAGAATGCCAGGAGGCTGATATGGCTGGGGCAGGATCCTAATGCCCTGCAGGGGATTGCATGGGCTGCGTCCATCTGGGCTGGGCTTGGCTGAGGCAGAGTCCAGGCGGGCTGGGATTGGCTGGGGCACAATGCACTTAGGCCTGGAAGTCTTAAGAGAGAATCCGACTGGGCTGGGATTATTTGGGCAATGTCCATCTGGGCTGGGATTTGCTGTGTGAGAATCTGACTGGGCTAGGATTGCTTGTGGCAGAATCCTAATGGCTTGAGATTTCAGGGCAGAATCCATCTGGTCTTGGATTACTTGTGAAGCGTCCATCTGGGCCGGGATTTGCTGTGGCATAATGCGCCTGAGCTGGGATGGCTTGGGGCAGAATCCTGATGGCCTGGGATTTCAGGGCAGAATCGTGCTGGGATGGGATTGGCCTGGGCAGAATCCGATTATCCCTGCAAGGTTTAATGCAGAATCCGACTGGGCTGGGAGTATTTGGGGAAGTGTCCAGCTGTGCTGGGACTTGCTGCGTCAGAATCTGACTGGAGTGGGATGGCGTGGGGCAGAATCGTAATGGCCTGGGATTTCCTGGGCAGAATCCATCTGGGCTGGGCTATTTTGGGGCAGAATCCTAAAGGCCTGCAGGGGATTACATGGGCAGAATCCAGGCGGGCTGGGATTGGCTGAGCAAGAGTCCAGGTGGGCTGGGATTGGCTGGGTCAGAATCCCAGTGGGCTGATATGGCTGGGGCAGGATCCTAATGCCCTGCAGGGGATTACATGGGCTGCGTCCATCTGGGCTGGGCTTGGCTGAGGCAGAGTCCAGGCGGGCTGGGATTGGCTGGGGCACAATGCACTTAGGCCTGGAAGTCTTAAGAGAGAATCCGACTGGGCTGGGATTATTTGGGCAATGTCCATCAGGGCTGGGATTTGCTGTGTGAGAATCCGACTGGGCTGGGATGGCTTTGGGCAGAATCCTGATGGCCTGGGATTTCATGGGCAGAATCGTGCCTGGATGGGATTGGCCTGGACGGAATCCAATTATCCTGGCAAAGCTCTAAGGCAGAATCTGGCTGGGCTGGGATTTCATAGGCAGCATCCAACTAGGCTTGGATATTTTGGGGCAGAATCCTAAAGGCCTGCAGGGGATTACATGGGCAGAGTCTGTCCTGGCTGGGATTGGCTGAGCAAGAGTCCATCCTGGCTGGGATTTTCTGGGATAGAATGCCAGGAGGCTGATATGGCTGGGGCAGGATCCGAATGCCCTGCAGGGGATTGCATGGGCTGCGTCCATCTGGGCTGGGCTTGGCTGAGGCAGAGTCCAGGCGGGCTGGGATTGGCTGGGGCACAATGCACTTAGGCCTGGAAGTCTTAAGAGAGAATCCGACTGGGCTGGGATTATTTGGGCAATGTCCATCTGGGCTGGGATTTGCTGTGTGAGAATCTGACTGGGCTAGGATTGCTTGTGGCAGAATCCTAATGGCTTGAGATTTCAGGGCAGAATCCATCTGGTCTTGGATTACTTGTGAAGCGTCCATCTGGGCCGGGATTTGCTGTGGCATAATGCGCCTGAGCTGGGATGGCTTGGGGCAGAATCCTGATGGCCTGGGATTTCAGGGCAGAATCGTGCTGGGATGGGATTGGCCTGGGCAGAATCCGATTATCCCTGCAAGGTTTAATGCAGAATCCGAGTGGGCTGGGAGTATTTGGGGAAGTGTCCAGCTGTGCTGGGATTTGCTGCGCCAGAATCTGACTGGAGTGGGATGGCGTGGGGCAGAATCGTAATGGCCTGGGATTTCCTGGGCAGAATCCATCTGGGCTGGGCTCTTTTGGGGCAGAATCCTAAAGGCCTGCAGGGGATTACATGGGCAGAATCCAGGCGGGCTGGGATTGGCTGAGCAAGAGTCCATCCTGGCTGGGATTGGCTGGGTCAGAATCCCAGTGGGCTGATATGGCTGGGGCAGGATCCTAATGCCCTGCAGGGGATTGTATGGGCTGCGTCCATCTGGGTTGGGTTTGGCTGAGGCAGAGTCCAGGCGGGCTGGGATTGGCTGGGGCACAATGCACTTAGGCCTGGAAGTCTTAAGGGAGAATCCGACTGGGCTGGGATTATTTGGGCAATGTCCATCTGGGCTGGGATTTGCTGTGTGAGAATCCGACTGGGCTGGGATTGCTTGTGGCAGAATCCTAATGGCTTGAGATTTCAGGGCAGAATCCATCTGGTCTTGGATTACTTGGGAAGCGTCCATCTGGGCCGGGATTTGCTGTGGCATAATGCGCCTGAGCTGGGATGGCTTGGGGCAGAATCCTGATGGCCTGGGATTTCAGGGCAGAATCGTGCTGGGATGGGATTGGCCTGGGCAGAATCCGATTATCCCTGCAAGGTTTAATGCAGAATCCGACTGGGCTGGGAGTATTTGGGGAAGTGTCCAGCTGTGCTGGGACTTGCTGCGTCAGAATCTGACTGGAGTGGGATGGCGTGGGGCAGAATCGTAATGGCCTGGGATTTCCTGGGCAGAATCCATCTGGGCTGGGCTGTTTTGGGGCAGAATCCTAAAGGCCTGCAGGGGATTACATGGGCAGCATCCAGGCGGGCTGGGATTGGCTGAGCAAGAGTCCAGGTGGGCTGCGATTGGCTGGGTCAGAATCCCAGTGGGCTGATATGGCTGGGGCAGGATCCTAATGCCCTGCAGGGGATTACATGGGCTGCGTCCATCTGGGCTGGGCTTGGCTGAGGCAGAGTCCAGGCGGGCTGGGATTGGCTGGGGCACAATGCACTTTGGCCTGGAAGTCTTAAGAGAGAATCCAACTGGGCTGGGATTATTTGGGCAATGTCCATCTGGGCTGGGATTTGCTGTGTCAGAATCCGACTGGGCTGGGATGGCTTTGGGCAGAATCCTGATGGCCTGGGATTTCATGGGCAGAATCTTGCCTGGATGGGATTGGCCTGGACGGAATCGAATTATCCCGGCAAAGCTCTAAGGCAGAATCTGGCTGGGCTGGGATTTCGTAGGCAGCATCCACCTAGGCTGGGATATTTTGGAGCGGAATCCTAAAGGCCTGCAGGGGATTACATGGGCAGAGTCTGTCCTGGCTGGGATTGGCTGAGCAAGAGTCCATCCTGGCTGGGATTTTCTGGGATAGAATGCCAGGAGGCTGATATGGCTGGGGCAGGATCCTAATGCCCTGCAGGGGATTGCATGGGCTGCGTCCATCTGGGCTGGGCTTGGCTGAGGCAGAGTCCAGGCGGGCTGGGATTGGCTGGGGCACAATGCACTTAGGCCTGGAAGTCTTAAGAGAGAATCCGACTGGGCTGGGATTATTTGGGCAATGTCCATCTGGGCTGGGATTTGCTGTGTGAGAATCTGACTGGGCTAGGATTGCTTGTGGCAGAATCCTAATGGCTTGAGATTTCAGGGCAGAATCCATCTGGTCTTGGATTACTTGTGAAGCGTCCATCTGGGCCGGGATTTGCTGTGGCATAATGCGCCTGAGCTGGGATGGCTTGGGGCAGAATCCTGATGGCCTGGGATTTCAGGGCAGAATCGTGCTGGGATGGGATTGGCCTGGGCAGAATCCGATTATCCCTGCAAGGTTTAATGCAGAATCCGACTGGGCTGGGAGTATTTGGGGAAGTGTCCAGCTGTGCTGGGACTTGCTGCGTCAGAATGTGACTGGAGTGGGATGGCGTGGGGCAGAATCGTAATGGCCTGGGATTTCCTGGGCAGAATCCATCTGGGCTGGGCTATTTTGGGGCAGAATCCTAAAGGCCTGCAGGGGATTACATGGGCAGAATCCAGGCGGGCTGGGATTGGCTGAGCAAGAGTCCAGGTGGGCTGGGATTGGCTGGGTCAGAATCCCAGTGGGCTGATATGGCTGGGGCAGGATCCTAATGCCCTGCAGGGGATTACATGGGCTGCGTCCATCTGGGCTGGGCTTGGCTGAGGCAGAGTCCAGGCGGGCTGGGATTGGCTGGGGCACAATGCACTTAGGCCTGGAAGTCTTAAGAGAGAATCCAGCTGGGCTGGGATTATTTGGGCAATGTCCATCTGGGCTGGGATTTGCTGTGTCAGAATCCGACTGGGCTGGGATGGCTTTGGGCAGAATCCTGATGGCCTGGGATTTCATGGGCAGAATCGTGCCTGGATGGGATTGGCCTGGACGGAATCCAATTATCCTGGCAAAGCTCTAAGGCAGAATCTGGCTGGGCTGGGATTTCATAGGCAGCATCCACCTAGGCTTGGATATTTTGGGGCAGAATCCTAAAGGCCTACAGGCGATTACATGGGCAGAGTCTGTCCTGGCTGGGATTGGCTGAGCAAGAGTCCATCCTGGCTGGGATTTTCTGGGATAGAATGCCAGGAGGCTGATATGGCTGGGGCAGGATCCTAATGCCCTGCAGGGGGTTGCATGGGCTGCGTCCATCTGGGTTGGGTTTGGCTGAGGCAGAGTCCAGGCGGGCTGGGATTGGCTGGGGCACAATGCACTTAGGCCTGGAAGTCTTAAGGGAGAATCCGACTGGGCTGGGATTATTTGGGCAATGTCCATCTGGGCTGGGATTTGCTGTGTGAGAATCCGACTGGGCTGGGATTGCTTGTGGCAGAATCCTAATGGCTTGAGATTTCAGGGCAGAATCCATCTGGTCTTGGATTACTTGGGAAGCGTCCATCTGGGCCGGGATTTGCTGTGGCATAATGCGCCTGAGCTGGGATGGCTTGGGGCAGAATCCTGATGGCCTGGGATTTCAGGGCAGAATCGTGCTGGGATGGGATTGGCCTGGGCAGAATCCGATTATCCCTGCAAGGTTTAATGCAGAATCCGACTGGGCTGGGAGTATTTGGGGAAGTGTCCAGCTGTGCTGGGACTTGCTGCGTCAGAATCTGACTGGAGTGGGATGGCGTGGGGCAGAATCGTAATGGCCTGGGATTTCCTGGGCAGAATCCATCTGGGCTGGGCTATTTTGGGGCAGAATCCTAAAGGCCTGCAGGGGATTACATGGGCAGAATCCAGGCGGGCTGGGATTGGCTGAGCAAGAGTCCAGGTGGGCTGCGATTGGCTGGGTCAGAATCCCAGTGGGCTGATATGGCTGGGGCAGGATCCTAATGCCCTGCAGGGGATTACATGGGCTGCGTCCATCTGGGCTGGGCTGGGCTTGGCTGAGGCAGAGTCCAGGCGGGCTGGGATTGGCTGGGGCACAATGCACTTAGGCCTGGAAGTCTTAAGAGAGAATCCAGCTGGGCTGGGATTATTTGGGCAATGTCCATCTGGGCTGGGATTTGCTGTGTGAGAATCCGACTGGGCTGGGATGGCTTTGGGCAGAATCCTGATGGCCTGGGATTTCATGGGCAGAATCGTGCCTGGATGGGATTGGCCTGGACGGAATCCAATTATCCTGGCAAAGCTCTAAGGCAGAATCTGGCTGGGCTGGGATTTCATAGGCAGCATCCACCTAGGCTTGGATATTTTGGAGCGGAATCCTAAAGGCCTGCAGGGGATTACATGGGCAGAGTCTGTCCTGGCTGGGATTGGCTGAGCAAGAGTCCATCCTGGCTGGGATTTTCTGGGATAGAATCCCAGGAGGCTGATATGGCTGGGGCAGGATCCTAATGCCCTGCAGGGGATTGCATGGGCTGCGTCCATCTGGGCTGGGCTTGGCTGAGGCAGAGTCCAGGCGGGCTGGGATTGGCTGGGGCACAATGCACTTAGGCCTGGAAGTCTTAAGAGAGAATCCGACTGGGCTGGGATTATTTGGGCAATGTCCATCTGGGCTGGGATTTGCTGTGTGAGAATCTGACTGGGCTAGGATTGCTTGTGGCAGAATCCTAATGGCTTGAGATTTCAGGGCAGAATCCATCTGGTCTTGGATTACTTGTGAAGCGTCCATCTGGGCCGGGATTTGCTGTGGCATAATGCGCCTGAGCTGGGATGGCTTGGGGCAGAATCCTGACGGCATGGGATTTCAGGGCAGAATCGTGCTGGGATGGGATTGGCCTGGGCAGAATCCGATTATCCCTGCAAGGTTTAATGCAGAATCCGAGTGGGCTGGGAGTATTTGGGGAAGTGTCCAGCTGTGCTGGGATTTGCTGCGCCAGAATCTGACTGGAGTGGGATGGCGTGGGGCAGAATCGTAATGGCCTGGGATTTCCTGGGCAGAATCCATCTGGGCTGGGCTATTTTGGGGCAGAATCCTAAAGGCCTGCAGGGGATTACATGGGCAGAATCCAGGCGGGCTGGGATTGGCTGAGCAAGAGTCCATCCTGGCTGGGATTTTCTGGGATAGAATCCCAGGAGGCTGATATGGCTGGGGCAGGATCCTAATGCCCTGCAGGGGATTGCATGGGCTGCGTCCATCTGGGCTGGGCTTGGCTGAGGCAGAGTCCAGGCGGGCTGGGATTGGCTGGGGCACAATGCACTTAGGCCTGGAAGTCTTAAGAGAGAATCCGACTGGGCTGGGATTATTTGGGCAATGTCCATCTGGGCTGGGATTTGCTGTGTGAGAATCTGACTGGGCTAGGATTGCTTGTGGCAGAATCCTAATGGCTTGAGATTTCAGGGCAGAATCCATCTGGTCTTGGATTACTTGTGAAGCGTCCATCTGGGCCGGGATTTGCTGTGGCATAATGCGCCTGAGCTGGGATGGCTTGGGGCAGAATCCTGATGGCCTGGGATTTCAGGGCAGAATCGTGCTGGGATGGGATTGGCCTGGGCAGAATCCGATTATCCCTGCAAGGTTTAATGCAGAATCCGACTGGGCTGGGAGTATTTGGGGAAGTGTCCAGCTGTGCTGGGATTTGCTGCGCCAGAATCTGACTGGAGTGGGATGGCGTGGGGCAGAATCGTAATGGCCTGGGATTTCCTGGGCAGAATCCATCTGGGCTGGGCTATTTTGGGGCAGAATCCTAAAGGCCTGCAGGGGATTACATGGGCAGAATCCAGGCGGGCTGGGATTGGCTGAGCAAGAGTCCATCCTGGCTGGGATTGGCTGGGTCAGAATCCGACTGGGCTGGGATGGCTTTGGGCAGAATCCTGATGGCCTGGGATTTCATGGGCAGAATTGTGCCTGGATGGGATTGGCCTGGACGGAATCCAATTATCCTGGCAAAGCTCTAAGGCAGAATCTGGCTGGGCTGGGATTTCGTAGGCAGCATCCACCTAGGCTTGGATATTTTGGAGCGGAATCCTAAAGGCCTGCAGGGGATTACATGGGCAGAGTCTGTCCTGGCTGGGATTGGCTGAGCAAGAGTCCATCCTGGCTGGGATTTTCTGGGATAGAATGCCAGGAGGCTGATATGGCTGGGGCAGGATCCTAATGCCCTGCAGGGGATTGCATGGGCTGCGTCCATCTGGGCTGGGCTTGGCTGAGGCAGAGTCCAGGCGGGCTGGGATTGGCTGGGGCACAATGCACTTAGGCCTGGAAGTGTTCAGGGAGAATCCGACTGGGCTGGGATTATTTGGGCAATGTCCATCTGGGCTGGGATTTGCTGTGTGAGAATCTGACTGGGCTAGGATTGCTTGTGGCAGAATCCTAATGGCTTGAGATTTCAGGGCAGAATCCATCTGGTCTTGGATTACTTGTGAAGCGTCCATCTGGGCCGGGATTTGCTGTGGCATAATGCGCCTGAGCTGGGATGGCTTGGGGCAGAATCCTGATGGCCTGGGATTTCAGGGCAGAATCGTGCTGGGATGGGATTGGCCTGGGCAGAATCCGATTATCCCTGCAAGGTTTAATGCAGAATCCGACTGGGCTGGGAGTATTTGGGGAAGTGTCCAGCTGTGCTGGGACTTGCTGCGTCAGAATGTGACTGGAGTGGGATGGCGTGGGGCAGAATCGTAATGGCCTGGGATTTCCTGGGCAGAATCCATCTGGGCTGGGCTATTTTGGGGCAGAATCCTAAAGGCCTGCAGGGGATTACATGGGCAGAATCCAGGCGGGCTGGGATTGGCTGAGCAAGAGTCCAGGTGGGCTGCGATTGGCTGGGTCAGAATCCCAGTGGGCTGATATGGCTGGGGCAGGATCCTAATGCCCTGCAGGGGATTGCATGGGCTGCGTCCATCTGGGCTGGGCTTGGCTGAGGCAGAGTCCAGGCGGGCTGGGATTGGCTGGGGCACAATGCACTTAGGCCTGGAAGTCTTAAGAGAGAATCCAGCTGGGCTGGGATTATTTGGGCAATGTCCATCTGGGCTGGGATTTGCTGTGTCAGAATCCGACTGGGCTGGGATGGCTTTGGGCAGAATCCTGATGGCCTGGGATTTCATGGGCAGAATCGTGCCTGGATGGGATTGGCCTGGACGGAATCCAATTATCCTGGCAAAGCTCTAAGGCAGAATCTGGCTGGGCTGGGATTTCATAGGCAGCATCCACCTAGGCTTGGATATTTTGGGGCAGAATCCTAAAGGCCTACAGGCGATTACATGGGCAGAGTCTGTCCTGGCTGGGATTGGCTGAGCAAGAGTCCATCCTGGCTGGGATTTTCTGGGATAGAATGCCAGGAGGCTGATATGGCTGGGGCAGGATCCTAATGCCCTGCAGGGGGTTGCATGGGCTGCGTCCATCTGGGTTGGGTTTGGCTGAGGCAGAGTCCAGGCGGGCTGGGATTGGCTGGGGCACAATGCACTTAGGCCTGGAAGTCTTAAGAGAGAATCCGACTGGGCTGGGATTATTTGGGCAATGTCCATCTGGGCTGGGATTTGCTGTGTGAGAATCTGACTGGGCTAGGATTGCTTGTGGCAGAATCCTAATGGCTTGAGATTTCAGGGCAGAATCCATCTGGTCTTGGATTACTTGTGAAGCGTCCATCTGGGCCGGGATTTGCTGTGGCATAATGCGCCTGAGCTGGGACGGCTTGGGGCAGAATCCTGATGGCCTGGGATTTCAGGGCAGAATCGTGCTGGGATGGGATTGGCCTGGGCAGAATCCGATTATCCCTGCAAGGTTTAATGCAGAATCCGACTGGGCTGGGAGTATTTGGGGAAGTGTCCAGCTGTGCTGGGATTTGCTGCGTCAGAATGTGACTGGAGTGGGATGGCGTGGGGCAGAATCGTAATGGCCTGGGATTTCCTGGGCAGAATCCATCTGGGCTGGGCTATTTTGGGGCAGAATCCTAAAGGCCTGCAGGGGATTACATGGGAAGAATCCAGGCGGGCTGGGATTGGCTGAGCAAGAGTCCAGGTGGTCTGGGATTGGCTGGGTCAGAATCCCAGTGGGCTGATATGGCCGGGGCAGGATCCTAATGCCCTGCAGGGGATTACATGGGCTGCGTCCATCTGGGCTGGGCTTGGCTGAGGCAGAGTCCAGGCGGGCTGGGATTGGCTGGGGCACAATGCACTTAGGCCTGGAAGTCTTAAGAGAGAATCCAACTGGGCTGGGATTATTTGGGCAATGTCCATCTGGGCTGGGATTTGCTGTGTCAGAATCCGACTGGGCTGGGATGGCTTTGGGCAGAATCCTGATGGCCTGGGATTTCATGGGCAGAATCGTGCCTGGATGGGATTGGCCTGGACGGAATCCAATTATCCTCGCAAAGCTCTAAGGCAGAATCTGGCTGGGCTGGGATTTCATAGGCAGCATCCACCTAGGCTTGGATATTTTGGGGCAGAATCCTAAAGGCCTGCAGGGGATTACATGGGCAGAGTCTGTCCTGGCTGGGATTGGCTGAGCAAGAGTCCATCCTGGCTGGGATTTTCTGGGATAGAATCCCAGGAGGCTGATATGGCTGGGGCAGGATCCTAATGCCCTGCAGGGGATTGCATGGGCTGCGTCCATCTGGGCTGGGCTTGGCTGAGGCAGAGTCCAGGCGGGCTGGGATTGGCTGGGGCACAATGCACTTAGGCCTGGAAGTGTTCAGGGAGAATCCGACTGGGCTGGGATTATTTGGGCAATGTCCATCTGGGCTGGGATTTGCTGTGTGAGAATCTGACTGGGCTAGGATTGCTTGTGGCAGAATCCTAATGGCTTGAGATTTCAGGGCAGAATCCATCTGGTCTTGGATTACTTGTGAAGCGTCCATCTGGGCCGGGATTTGCTGTGGCATAATGCGCCTGAGCTGGGATGGCTTGGGGCAGAATCCTGATGGCCTGGGATTTCAGGGCAGAATCGTGCTGGGATGGGATTGGCCTGGGCAGAATCCGATTATCCCTGCAAGGTTTAATGCAGAATCCGACTGGGCTGGGAGTATTTGGGGAAGTGTCCAGCTGTGCTGGGACTTGCTGCGTCAGAATCTGACTGGAGTGGGATGGCGTGGGGCAGAATCGTAATGGCCTGGGATTTCCTGGGCAGAATCCATCTGGGCTGGGCTATTTTGGGGCAGAATCCTAAAGGCCTGCAGGGGATTACATGGGCAGAATCCAGGCGGGCTGGGATTGGCTGAGCAAGAGTCCAGGTGGGCTGCGATTGGCTGGGTCAGAATCCCAGTGGGCTGATATGGCTGGGGCAGGATCCTAATGCCCTGCAGGGGATTGCATGGGCTGCGTCCATCTGGGCTGGGCTTGGCTGAGGCAGAGTCCAGGCGGGCTGGGATTGGCTGGGGCACAATGCACTTAGGCCTGGAAGTCTTAAGAGAGAATCCAGCTGGGCTGGGATTATTTGGGCAATGTCCATCTGGGCTGGGATTTGCTGTGTCAGAATCCGACTGGGCTGGGATGGCTTTGGGCAGAATCCTGATGGCCTGGGATTTCATGGGCAGAATCGTGCCTGGATGGGATTGGCCTGGACGGAATCCAATTATCCTGGCAAAGCTCTAAGGCAGAATCTGGCTGGGCTGGGATTTCATAGGCAGCATCCACCTAGGCTTGGATATTTTGGGGCAGAATCCTAAAGGCCTACAGGCGATTACATGGGCAGAGTCTGTCCTGGCTGGGATTGGCTGAGCAAGAGTCCATCCTGGCTGGGATTTTCTGGGATAGAATGCCAGGAGGCTGATATGGCTGGGGCAGGATCCTAATGCCCTGCAGGGGGTTGCATGGGCTGCGTCCATCTGGGTTGGGTTTGGCTGAGGCAGAGTCCAGGCGGGCTGGGATTGGCTGGGGCACAATGCACTTAGGCCTGGAAGTCTTAAGAGAGAATCCGACTGGGCTGGGATTATTTGGGCAATGTCCATCTGGGCTGGGATTTGCTGTGTGAGAATCTGACTGGGCTAGGATTGCTTGTGGCAGAATCCTAATGGCTTGAGATTTCAGGGCAGAATCCATCTGGTCTTGGATTACTTGTGAAGCGTCCATCTGGGCCGGGATTTGCTGTGGCATAATGCGCCTGAGCTGGGATGGCTTGGGGCAGAATCCTGATGGCCTGGGATTTCAGGGCAGAATCGTGCTGGGATGGGATTGGCCTGGGCAGAATCCGATTATCCCTGCAAGGTTTAATGCAGAATCCGACTGGGCTGGGAGTATTTGGGGAAGTGTCCAGCTGTGCTGGGATTTGCTGCGTCAGAATGTGACTGGAGTGGGATGGCGTGGGGCAGAATCGTAATGGCCTGGGATTTCCTGGGCAGAATCCATCTGGGCTGGGCTCTTTTGGGGCAGAATCCTAAAGGCCTGCAGGGGATTACATGGGCAGAATCCAGGCGGGCTGGGATTGGCTGAGCAAGAGTCCAGGTGGGCTGGGATTGGCTGGGTCAGAATCCCAGTGGGCTGATATGGCCGGGGCAGGATCCTAATGCCCTGCAGGGGATTACATGGGCTGCGTCCATCTGGGCTGGGCTTGGCTGAGGCAGAGTCCAGGCGGGCTGGGATTGGCTGGGGCACAATGCACTTAGGCCTGGAAGTCTTAAGAGAGAATCCAACTGGGCTGGGATTATTTGGGCAATGTCCATCTGGGCTGGGATTTGCTGTGTCAGAATCCGACTGGGCTGGGATGGCTTTGGGCAGAATCCTGATGGCCTGGGATTTCATGGGCAGAATCGTGCCTGGATGGGATTGGCCTGGACGGAATCCAATTATCCTGGCAAAGCTCTAAGGCAGAATCTGGCTGGGCTGGGATTTCATAGGCAGCATCCACCTAGGCTTGGATATTTTGGGGCAGAATCCTAAAGGCCTGCAGGGGATTACATGGGCAGAGTCTGTCCTGGCTGGGATTGGCTGAGCAAGAGTCCATCCTGGCTGGGATTTTCTGGGATAGAATGCCAGGAGGCTGATATGGCTGGGGCAGGATCCTAATGCCCTGCAGGGGATTGCATGGGCTGCGTCCATCTGGGCTGGGCTTGGCTGAGGCAGAGTCCAGGCGGGCTGGGATTGGCTGGGGCACAATGCACTTAGGCCTGGAAGTCTTAAGAGAGAATCCGACTGGGCTGGGATTATTTGGGCAATGTCCATCTGGGCTGGGATTTGCTGTGTGAGAATCTGACTGGGCTAGGATTGCTTGTGGCAGAATCCTAATGGCTTGAGATTTCAGGGCAGAATCCATCTGGTCTTGGATTACTTGTGAAGCGTCCATCTGGGCCGGGATTTGCTGTGGCATAATGCGCCTGAGCTGGGATGGCTTGGGGCAGAATCCTGATGGCCTGGGATTTCAGGGCAGAATCGTGCTGGGATGGGATTGGCCTGGGCAGAATCCGATTATCCCTGCAAGGTTTAATGCAGAATCCGACTGGGCTGGGAGTATTTGGGGAAGTGTCCGGCTGTGCTGGGATTTGCTGCGTCAGAATGTGACTGGAGTGGGATGGCGTGGGGCAGAATCGTAATGGCCTGGGATTTCCTGGGCAGAATCCATCTGGGCTGGGCTATTTTGGGGCAGAATCCTAAAGGCCTGCAGGGGATTACATGGGCAGAATCCAGGCGGGCTGGGATTGGCTGAGCAAGAGTCCAGGTGGGCTGGGATTGGCTGGGTCAGAATCCCAGTGGGCTGATATGGCCGGGGCAGGATCCTAATGCCCTGCAGGGGATTGCATGGGCTGCGTCCATCTGGGCTGGGCTTGGCTGAGGCAGAGTCCAGGCGGGCTGGGATTGGCTGGGGCACAATGCACTTAGGCCTGGAAGTCTTAAGAGAGAATCCAACTGGGCTGGGATTATTTGGGCAATGTCCATCTGGGCTGGGTTTTGCTGTGTCAGAATCCGACTGGGCTGGGATGGCTTTGGGCAGAATCCTGATGGCCTGGGATTTCATGGGCAGAATCTTGCCTGGATGGGATTGGCCTGGACGGAATCGAATTATCCTGGCAAAGCTCTAAGGCAGAATCTGGCTGGGCTGGGATTTCATAGGCAGCATCCACCTAGGCTTGGATATTTTGGAGCGGAATCCTAAAGGCCTGCAGGGGATTACATGGGCAGAGTCTGTCCTGGCTGGGATTGGCTGAGCAAGAGTCCATCCTGGCTGGGATTTTCTGGGATAGAATGCCAGGAGGCTAATATGGCTGGGGCAGGATCCTAATGCCCTGCAGGGGATTGCATGGGCTGCGTCCATCTGGGCTGGGCTTGGCTGAGGCAGAGTCCAGGCGGGCTGGGATTGGCTGGGGCACAATGCACTTAGGCCTGGAAGTCTTAAGAGAGAATCCAACTGGGCTGGGATTATTTGGGCAATGTCCATCTGGGCTGGGATTTGCTGTGTGAGAATCTGACTGGGCTGGGATTGCTTGTGGCAGAATCCTGATGGCCTGGGATTTCATGGGCAGAATCCATCTGGTCTTGGATTACTTGTGAAGCGTCCAGCTGGGCCGGGATTTGCTGTGGCATAATGCGCCTGAGCTGGGATGGCTTGGGGCAGAATCCTGATGGCCTGGGATTTCAGGGCAGAATCGTGCTGGGATGGGATTGGCCTGGGCAGAATCCGATTATCCCTGCAAGGTTTAATGCAGAATCTGACTGGGCTGGGAGTATTTGGGGAAGTGTCCAGCTGTGCTGGGATTTGCTGCGCCAGAATCTGACTGGAGTGGGATGGCGTGGGGCAGAATCGTAATGGCCTGGGATTTCCTGGGCAGAATCCATCTGGGCTGGGCTATTTTGGGGCAGAATCCTAAAGGCCTGCAGGGGATTACATGGGCAGAATCCAGGCGGGCTGGGATTGGCTGAGCAAGAGTCCAGGTGGGCTGGGATTGGCTGGGTCAGAATCCCAGTGGGCTGATATGGCTGGGGCAGGATCCTAATGCCCTGCAGGGGATTACATGGGCTGCGTCCATCTGGGCTGGGCTTGGCTGAGGCAGAGTCCAGGCGGGCTGGGATTGGCTGGGGCACAATGCACTTAGGCCTGGAAGTCTTAAGAGAGAATCCAGCTGGGCTGGGATTATTTGGGCAATGTCCAGCTGGGCTGGGATTTGCTGTGTGAGAATCCGACTGGGCTGGGATGGCTTTGGGCAGAATCCTGATGGCCTGGGATTTCATGGGCAGAATCTTGCCTGGATGGGATTGGCCTGGACGGAATCCAATTATCCTGGCAAAGCTCTTAGGCAGAATCTGGCTGGGCTGGGATTTCATAGGCAGCATCCACCTAGGCTTGGATATTTTGGAGCGGAATCCTAAAGGCCTGCAGGGGATTACATGGGCAGAGTCTGTCCTGGCTGGGATTGGCTGAGCAAGAGTCCATCCTGGCTGGGATTTTCTGGGATAGAATGCCAGGAGGCTGATATGGCTGGGGCAGGATCCTAATGCCCTGCAGGGGATTGTATGGGCTGCGTCCATCTGGGCTGGGCTTGGCTGAGGCAGAGTCCAGGCGGGCTGGGATTGGCTGGGGCACAATGCGCTTAGGCCTGGAAGTCTTAAGGGAGAATCCAACTGGGCTGGGATTATTTGGGCAATGTCCATCTGGGCTGGGATTTGCTGTGTCAGAATCCGACTGGGCTGGGATTGCTTGTGGCAGAATCCTAATGGCTTGAGATTTCAGGGCAGAATCCATCTGGTCTTGGATTACTTGTGAAGCGTCCATCTGGGCCGGGATTTGCTGTGGCATAATGCGCCTGAGCTGGGATGGCTTGGGGCAGAATCCTGATGGCCTGGGATTTCAGGGCAGAATCGTGCTGGGATGGGATTGGCCTGGGCAGAATCCGATTATCCCTGCAAGGTTTAATGCAGAATCCGACTGGGCTGGGAGTATTTGGGGAAGTGTCCAGCTGTGCTGGGATTTGCTGCGTCAGAATGTGACTGGAGTGGGATGGCGTGGGGCAGAATCGTAATGGCCTGGGATTTCCTGGGCAGAATCCATATGGGCTGGGCTATTTTGGGGCAGAATCCTAAAGGCCTGCAGGGGATTACATGGGCAGAATCCAGGCGGGATGCGATTGGCTGGGTCAGAATCCCAGTGGGCTGATATGGCTGGGGCAGGATCCTAATGCCCTGCAGGGGATTGCATGGGCTGCGTCCATCTGGGCTGGGCTTGGCTGAGGCAGAGTCCAGGCGGGCTGGGATTGGCTGGGGCACAATGCACTTAGGCCTGGAAGTCTTAAGAGAGAATCCAGCTGGGCTGGGATTATTTGGGCAATGTCCATCTGGGCTGGGATTTGCTGTGTCAGAATCCGACTGGGCTGGGATGGCTTTGGGCAGAATCCTGATGGCCTGGGATTTCATGGGCAGAATCGTGCCTGGATGGGATTGGCCTGGACGGAATCCAATTATCCTGGCAAAGCTCTAAGGCAGAATCTGGCTGGGCTGGGATTTCATAGGCAGCATCCACCTAGGCTTGGATATTTTGGAGCGGAATCCTAAAGGCCTGCAGGGGATTACATGGGCAGAGTCTGTCCTGGCTGGGATTGGCTGAGCAAGAGTCCATCCTGGCTGGGATTTTCTGGGATAGAATCCCAGGAGGCTGATATGGCTGGGGCAGGATCCTAATGCCCTGCAGGGGATTGCATGGGCTGCGTCCATCTGGGCTGGGCTTGGCTGAGGCAGAGTCCAGGCGGGCTGGGATTGGCTGGGGCACAATGCACTTAGGCCTGGAAGTGTTCAGGGAGAATCCGACTGGGCTGGGATTATTTGGGCAATGTCCATCTGGGCTGGGATTTGCTGTGTGAGAATCTGACTGGGCTAGGATTGCTTGTGGCAGAATCCTAATGGCTTGAGATTTCAGGGCAGAATCCATCTGGTCTTGGATTACTTGTGAAGCGTCCATCTGGGCCGGGATTTGCTGTGGCATAATGCGCCTGAGCTGGGATGGCTTGGGGCAGAATCCTGATGGCCTGGGATTTCAGGGCAGAATCGTGCTGGGATGGGATTGGCCTGGGCAGAATCCGATTATCCCTGCAAGGTTTAATGCAGAATCCGACTGGGCTGGGAGTATTTGGGGAAGTGTCCGGCTGTGCTGGGATTTGCTGCGTCAGAATCTGACTGGAGTGGGATGGCGTGGGGCAGAATCGTAATGGCCTGGGATTTCCTGGGCAGAATCCATCTGGGCTGGGCTATTTTGGGGCAGAATCCTAAAGGCGTGCAGGGGATTACATGGGCAGCATCCAGGCGGGCTGGGATTGGCTGAGCAAGAGTCCAGGTGGGCTGGGATTGGCTGGGTCAGAATCCCAGTGGGCTGATATGGCTGGGGCAGGATCCTAATGCCCTGCAGGGGATTGCATGGGCTGCGTCCATCTGGGCTGGGCTTGGCTGAGGCAGAGTCCAGGCGGGCTGGGATTGGCTGGGGTACAATGCACTTAGGCCTGGAAGTCTTCAGGGAGAATCCGACTGGGCTGGGATTATTTGGGCAATGTCCATCTGGGCTGGGATTTGCTGTGTCAGAATCCGACTGGGCTGGGATGGCTTTGGGCAGAATCCTGATGGCCTGGGATTTCATGGGCAGAATCGTGCCTGGATGGGATTGGCCTGGACGGAATCCAATTATCCTGGCAAAGCTCTAAGGCAGAATCTGGCTGGGCTGGGATTTCATAGGCAGCATCCACCTAGGCTTGGATATTTTGGAGCGGAATCCTAAAGGCCTGCAGGGGATTACATGGGCAGAGTCTGTCCTGGCTGGGATTGGCTGAGCAAGTGTCCAGCTGGGCTGGGATTTTCTGGGATAGAATGCCAGGAGGCTGATATGGCTGGGGCAGGATCCTAATGCCCTGCAGGGGGTTGCATGGGCTGCGTCCATCTGGGTTGGGCTTGGCTGAGGCAGAGTCCAGGCGGGCTGGGATTGGCTGGGGCACAATGCACTTAGGCCTGGAAGTCTTAAGGGAGAATCCGACTGGGCTGGGATTATTTGGGCAATGTCCATCTGGGCTGGGATTTGCTGTGTGAGAATCTGACTGGGCTGGGATTGCTTGTGGCAGAATCCTAATGGCTTGAGATTTCAGGGCAGAATCCATCTGGTCTTGGATTACTTGTGAAGCGTCCATCTGGGCCGGGATTTGCTGTGGCATAATGCGCCTGAGCTGGGACGGCTTGGGGCAGAATCCTGATGGCCTGGGATTTCAGGGCAGAATCGTGCTGGGATGGGATTGGCCTGGGCAGAATCCGATTATCCCTGCAAGGTTTAATGCAGAATCCGAGTGGGCTGGGAGTATTTGGGGAAGTGTCCAGCTGTGCTGGGATTTGCTGCGTCAGAATGTGACTGGAGTGGGATGGCGTGGGGCAGAATCGTAATGGCCTGGGATTTCCTGGGCAGAATCCATCTGGGCTGGGCTATTTTGGGGCAGAATCCTAAAGGCGTGCAGGGGATTACATGGGCAGCATCCAGGCGGGCTGGGATTGGCTGAGCAAGAGTCCAGGTGGGCTGGGATTGGCTGGGTCAGAATCCCAGTGGGCTGATATGGCTGGGGCAGGATCCTAATGCCCTGCAGGGGATTGCATGGGCTGCGTCCATCTGGGCTGGGCTTGGCTGAGGCAGAGTCCAGGCGGGCTGGGATTGGCTGGGGCACAATGCACTTAGGCCTGGAAGTCTTCAGGGAGAATCCGACTGGGCTGGGATTATTTGGGCAATGTCCATCTGGGCTGGGATTTGCTGTGTCAGAATCCGACTGGGCTGGGATGGCTTTGGGCAGAATCCTGATGGCCTGGGATTTCATGGGCAGAATCGTGCCTGGATGGGATTGGCCTGGACGGAATCCAATTATCCTGGCAAAGCTCTAAGGCAGAATCTGGCTGGGCTGGGATTTCATAGGCAGCATCCACCTAGGCTTGGATATTTTGGAGCGGAATCCTAAAGGCCTGCAGGGGATTACATGGGCAGAGTCTGTCCTGGCTGGGATTGGCTGAGCAAGAGTCCATCCTGGCTGGGATTTTCTGGGATAGAATCCCAGGAGGCTGATATGGCTGGGGCAGGATCCTAATGCCCTGCAGGGGGTTGCATGGGCTGCGTCCATCTGGGCTGGGCTTGGCTGAGGCAGAGTCCAGGCGGGCTGGGATTGGCTGGGGCACAATGCACTTAGGCCTGGAAGTCTTAAGAGAGAATCCGACTGGGCTGGGATTATTTGGGCAATGTCCATCTGGGCTGGGATTTGCTGTGTGAGAATCCGACTGGGCTGGGATTGCTTGTGGCGGAATCCTAATGGCTTGAGATTTCAGGGCAGAATCCATCTGGTCTTGGATTACTTGTGAAGCGTCCATCTGGGCCGGGATTTGCTGTGGCATAATGCGCCTGAGCTGGGACGGCTTGGGGCAGAATCCTGATGGCCTGGGATTTCAGGGCAGAATCGTGCTGGGATGGGATTGGCCTGGGCAGAATCCGATTATCCCTGCAAGGTTTAATGCAGAATCCGACTGGGCTGGGAGTATTTGGGGAAGTGTCCAGCTGTGCTGGGATTTGCTGCGCCAGAATGTGACTGGAGTGGGATGGCGTGGGGCAGAATCATAATGGCCTGGGATTTCCTGGGCAGAATCCATCTGGGCTGGGCTATTTTGGGGCAGAATCCTAAAGGCCTGCAGGGGATTACATGGGCAGCATCCAGGCGGGCTGGGATTGGCTGAGCAAGAGTCCAGGTGGGCTGGGATTGGCTGGGTCAGAATCCCAGTGGGCTGATATGGCTGGGGCAGGATCCTAATGCCCTGCAGGGGGTTGCATGGGCTGCGTCCATCTGGGCTGGGCTTGGCTGAGGCAGAGTCCAGGCGGGCTGGGATTGGCTGGGGCACAATGCACTTAGGCCTGGAAGTCTTAAGAGAGAATCCGACTGGGCTGGGATTATTTGGGCAATGTCCATCTGGGCTGGGATTTGCTGTGTGAGAATCCGACTGGGCTGGGATTGCTTGTGGCGGAATCCTAATGGCTTGAGATTTCAGGGCAGAATCCATCTGGTCTTGGATTACTTGTGAAGCGTCCATCTGGGCCGGGATTTGCTGTGGCATAATGCGCCTGAGCTGGGACGGCTTGGGGCAGAATCCTGATGGCCTGGGATTTCAGGGCAGAATCGTGCTGGGATGGGATTGGCCTGGGCAGAATCCGATTATCCCTGCAAGGTTTAATGCAGAATCCGACTGGGCTGGGAGTATTTGGGGAAGTGTCCAGCTGTGCTGGGATTTGCTGTGCTGGGATTTGCTGCGCCAGAATCTGACTGGAGTGGGATGGCGTGGGGCAGAATCGTAATGGCCTGGGATTTCCTGGGCAGAATCCATCTGGGCTGGGCTCTTTTGGGGCAGAATCCTAAAGGCCTGCAGGGGATTACATGGGCAGCATCCAGGCGGGCTGGGATTGGCTGAGCAAGAGTCCAGGTGGGCTGGGATTGGCTGGGTCAGAATCCCAGTGGGCTGATATGGCTGGGGCAGGATCCTAATGCCCTGCAGGGGATTGCATGGGCTGCGTCCATCTGGGCTGGGCTTGGCTGAGGCAGAGTCCAGGCGGGCTGGGATTGGCTGGGGCACAATGCACTTAGGCCTGGAAGTCTTAAGAGAGAATCCAGCTGGGCTGGGATTATTTGGGCAATGTCCATCTGGGCTGGGATTTGCTGTGTCAGAATCCGACTGGGCTGGGATGGCTTTGGGCAGAATCCTGATGGCCTGGGATTTCATGGGCAGAATCGTGCCTGGATGGGATTGGCCTGGACGGAATCCAATTATCCTGGCAAAGCTCTAAGGCAGAATCTGGCTGGGCTGGGATTTCATAGGCAGCATCCACCTAGGCTTGGATATTTTGGGGCAGAATCCTAAAGGCGTGCAGGGGATTACATGGGCAGCATCCAGGCGGGCTGGGATTGGCTGAGCAAGAGTCCAGGTGGGCTGGGATTGGCTGGGTCAGAATCCCAGTGGGCTGATATGGCTGGGGCAGGATCCTAATGCCCTGCAGGGGATTGCATGGGCTGCGTCCATCTGGGCTGGGCTTGGCTGAGGCAGAGTCCAGGCGGGCTGGGATTGGCTGGGGCACAATGCACTTAGGCCTGGAAGTCTTAAGAGAGAATCCAGCTGGGCTGGGATGATTTGGGCAATGTCCATCTGGGCTGGGATTTGCTGTGTCAGAATCCGACTGGGCTGGGATGGCTTTGGGCAGAATCCTGATGGCCTGGGATTTCATGGGCAGAATCTTGCCTGGATGGGATTGGCCTGGACGGAATCCAATTATCCTGGCAAAGCTCTAAGGCAGAATCTGGCTGGGCTGGGATTTCATAGGCAGCATCCACCTAGGCTTGGATATTTGGGAGCGGAATCCTAAAGGCCTGCAGGGGATTACATGGGCAGAGTCTGTCCTGGCTGGGATTGGCTGAGCAAGAGTCCATCCTGGCTGGGATTTTCTGGGATAGAATGCCAGGAGGCTGATATGGCTGGGGCAGGATCCTAATGCCCTGCAGGGGATTGCATGGGCTGCGTCCATCTGGGCTGGGCTTGGCTGAGGCAGAGTTCCAGGCGGGCTGGGATTGGCTGGGGCACAATGCACTTAGGCCTGGAAGTCTTAAGGGAGAATCCGACTGGGCTGGGATTATTTGGGCAATGTCCATCTGGGCTGGGATTTGCTGTGTCAGAATCCGACTGGGCTGGGATTGCTTGTGGCAGAATCCTAATGGCTTGAGATTTCAGGGCAGAATCCATCTGGTCTTGGATTACTTGTGAAGCGTCCATCTGGGCCGGGATTTGCTGTGGCATAATGCGCCTGAGCTGGGTTTGCTTGGGGCAGAATCCTGATGGCCTGGGATTTCAGGGCAGAATCGTGCTGGGATGGGATTGGCCTGGGCAGAATCCGATTATCCCTGCAAGGTTTAATGCAGAATCCGACTGGGCTGGGAGTATTTGGGGAAGTGTCCAGCTGTGCTGGGATTTGCTGTGCTGGGATTTGCTGCGCCAGAATCTGACTGGAGTGGGATGGCGTGGGGCAGAATCGTAATGGCCTGGGATTTCCTGGGCAGAATCCATCTGGGCTGGGCTATTTTGGGGCAGAATCCTAAAGACCTGCAGGGGATTACATGGGCAGCATCCAGGCGGGCTGGGATTGGCTGAGCAAGAGTCCAGGTGGGCTGGGATTGGCTGGGTCAGAATCCCAGTGGGCTGATATGGCTGGGGCAGGATCCTAATGCCCTGCAGGGGATTGCATGGGCTGCGTCCATCTGGGCTGGGCTTGGCTGAGGCAGAGTCCAGGCGGGCTGGGATTGGCTGGGGCACAATGCACTTAGGCCTGGAAGTCTTAAGAGAGAATCCAACTGGGCTGGGATTATTTGGGCAATGTCCATCTGGGCTGGGATTTGCTGTGTCAGAATCCGACTGGGCTGGGATGGCTTTGGGCAGAATCCTGATGGCCTGGGATTTCATGGGCAGAATCGTGCCTGGATGGGATTGGCCTGGACGGAATCCAATTATCCTGGCAAAGCTCTAAGGCAGAATCTGGCTGGGCTGGGATTTCATAGGCAGCATCCACCTAGGCTTGGATATTTTGGGGCAGAATCCTAAAGGCGTGCAGGGGATTACATGGGCAGCATCCAGGCGGGCTGGGATTGGCTGAGCAAGAGTCCAGGTGGGCTGGGATTGGCTGGGTCAGAATCCCAGTGGGCTGATATGGCTGGGGCAGGATCCTAATGCCCTGCAGGGGATTGCATGGGCTGCGTCCATCTGGGCTGGGCTTGGCTGAGGCAGAGTCCAGGCGGGCTGGGATTGGCTGGGGCACAATGCACTTAGGCCTGGAAGTCTTAAGAGAGAATCCAGCTGGGCTGGGATGATTTGGGCAATGTCCATCTGGGCTGGGATTTGCTGTGTCAGAATCCGACTGGGCTGGGATGGCTTTGGGCAGAATCCTGATGGCCTGGGATTTCATGGGCAGAATCTTGCCTGGATGGGATTGGCCTGGACGGAATCCAATTATCCTGGCAAAGCTCTAAGGCAGAATCTGGCTGGGCTGGGATTTCATAGGCAGCATCCACCTAGGCTTGGATATTTGGGAGCGGAATCCTAAAGGCCTGCAGGGGATTACATGGGCAGAGTCTGTCCTGGCTGGGATTGGCTGAGCAAGAGTCCATCCTGGCTGGGATTTTCTGGGATAGAATGCCAGGAGGCTGATATGGCTGGGGCAGGATCCTAATGCCCTGCAGGGGATTGCATGGGCTGCGTCCATCTGGGCTGGGCTTGGCTGAGGCAGAGTTCCAGGCGGGCTGGGATTGGCTGGGGCACAATGCACTTAGGCCTGGAAGTCTTAAGGGAGAATCCGACTGGGCTGGGATTATTTGGGCAATGTCCATCTGGGCTGGGATTTGCTGTGTCAGAATCCGACTGGGCTGGGATTGCTTGTGGCAGAATCCTAATGGCTTGAGATTTCAGGGCAGAATCCATCTGGTCTTGGATTACTTGTGAAGCGTCCATCTGGGCCGGGATTTGCTGTGGCATAATGCGCCTGAGCTGGGTTTGCTTGGGGCAGAATCCTGATGGCCTGGGATTTCAGGGCAGAATCGTGCTGGGATGGGATTGGCCTGGGCAGAATCCGATTATCCCTGCAAGGTTTAATGCAGAATCCGACTGGGCTGGGAGTATTTGGGGAAGTGTCCAGCTGTGCTGGGATTTGCTGTGCTGGGATTTGCTGCGCCAGAATCTGACTGGAGTGGGATGGCGTGGGGCAGAATCGTAATGGCCTGGGATTTCCTGGGCAGAATCCATCTGGGCTGGGCTATTTTGGGGCAGAATCCTAAAGACCTGCAGGGGATTACATGGGCAGCATCCAGGCGGGCTGGGATTGGCTGAGCAAGAGTCCAGGTGGGCTGGGATTGGCTGGGTCAGAATCCCAGTGGGCTGATATGGCTGGGGCAGGATCCTAATGCCCTGCAGGGGATTGCATGGGCTGCGTCCATCTGGGCTGGGCTTGGCTGAGGCAGAGTCCAGGCGGGCTGGGATTGGCTGGGGCACAATGCACTTAGGCCTGGAAGTCTTAAGAGAGAATCCAACTGGGCTGGGATTATTTGGGCAATGTCCATCTGGGCTGGGATTTGCTGTGTCAGAATCCGACTGGGCTGGGATGGCTTTGGGCAGAATCCTGATGGCCTGGGATTTCATGGGCAGAATCTTGCCTGGATGGGATTGGCCTGGACGGAATCCAATTATCCTGGCAAAGCTCTAAGGCAGAATCTGGCTGGGCTGGGATTTCATAGGCAGCATCCACCTAGGCTTGGATATTTTGGGGCAGAATCCTAAAGGCGTGCAGGGGATTACATGGGCAGCATCCAGGCGGGCTGGGATTGGCTGAGCAAGAGTCCATCCTGGCTGGGATTTTCTGGGATAGAATCCCAGGAGGCTGATATGGCTGGGGCAGGATCCTAATGCCCTGCAGGGGATTGCATGGGCTGCGTCCATCTGGGCTGGGCTTGGCTGAGGCAGAGTCCAGGCGGGCTGGGATTGGCTGGGGCACAATGCACTTAGGCCTGGAAGTCTTAAGAGAGAATCCAGCTGGGCTGGGATTATTTGGGCAATGTCCATCTGGGCTGGGATTTGCTGTGTCAGAATCCGACTGGGCTGGGATGGCTTTGGGCAGAATCCTGATGGCCTGGGATTTCATGGGCAGAATCTTGCCTGGATGGGTTTGGCCTGGACGGAATCCAATTATCCTGGCAAAGCTCTAAGGCAGAATCTGGCTGGGCTGGGATTTCATAGGCAGCATCCACCTAGGCTTGGATATTTTGGAGCGGAATCCTAAAGGCCTGCAGGGGATTACATGGGCAGAGTCTGTCCTGGCTGGGATTGGCTGAGCAAGAGTCCATCCTGGCTGGGATTTTCTGGGATAGAATCCCAGGAGGCTGATATGGCTGGGGCAGGATCCTAATGCCCTGCAGGGGGTTGCATGGGTAGAGTCCATCTGGGTTGGGCTTGGCTGAGCAAGAGTCCAGGCGGGCTGGGATTGGCTGGGGCACAATGCACTTAGGCCTGGAAGTCTTAAGAGAGAATCCGACTGGGCTGGGATTATTTGGGCAATGTCCATCTGGGCTGGGATTTGCTGTGTCAGAATCTGACTGGGCTGGGATGGCTTTGGGCAGAATCCTGATGGCCTGGGATTTCATGGGCAGAATCGTGCCTGGATGGGATTGGCCTGGACGGAATCCAATTATCCTGGCAAAGCTCTAAGGCAGAATCTGGCTGGGCTGGGATTTCATAGGCAGCATCCACCTAGGCTTGGATATTTTGGAGCGGAATCCTAAAGGCCTGCAGGGGATTACATGGGCAGAGTCTGTCCTGGCTGGGATTGGCTGAGCAAGAGTCCATCCTGGCTGGGATTTTCTGGGATAGAATGCCAGGAGGCTGATATGGCTGGGGCAGGATCCTAATGCCCTGCAGGGGGTTGCATGGGTAGAGTCCATCTGGGTTGGGCTTGGCTGAGCAAGAGTCCAGGCGGGCTGGGATTGGCTGGGGCACAATGCACTTAGGCCTGGAAGTCTTAAGAGAGAATCCGACTGGGCTGGGATTATTTGGGCAATGTCCATCTGGGCTGGGATTTGCTGTGTCAGAATCCAACTGGGCTGGGATGGCTTTGGGCAGAATCCTGATGGCCTGGGATTTCATGGGCAGAATCTTGCCTGGATGGGATTGGCCTGGACGGAATCCAGTTATCCTGGCAAAGCTCTAAGGCAGAATCTGGCTGGGCTGGGATTTCATAGGCAGCATCCACCTAGGCTTGGATATTTTGGAGCGGAATCCTAAAGGCCTGCAGGGGATTACATGGGCAGAGTCTGTCCTGGCTGGGATTGGCTGAGCAAGAGTCCATCCTGGCTGGGATTTTCTGGGATAGAATGCCAGGAGGCTGATATGGCTGGGGCAGGATCCTAATGCCCTGCAGGGGGTTGCATGGGCTGCGTCCATCTGGGTTGGGCTTGGCTGAGGCAGAGTCCAGGCGGGCTGGGATTGGCTGGGGCACAATGCACTTAGGCCTGGAAGTCTTAAGAGAGAATCCAACTGGGCTGGGATTATTTGGGCAATGTCCATCTGGGCTGGGATTTGCTGTGTCAGAATCCGACTGGGCTGGGATTGCTTGTGGCAGAATCCTAATGGCTTGAGATTTCAGGGCAGAATCCATCTGGTTTTGGATTACTTGGGAAGCGTCCATCTGGGCCGGGATTTGCTGTGGCATAATGCGCCTGAGCTGGGATGGCCTTGGGCAGAATCCTGATGGCCTGGGATTTCAGGGCAGAATCGTGCTGGGATGGGATTGGCCTGGGCAGAATCCGATTATCCCTGCAAGGTTTAATGCAGAATCCGACTGGGCTGGGAGTATTTGGGGAAGTGTCCAGCTGTGCTGGGATTTGCTGCGCCAGAATGTGACTGGAGTGGGATGGCGTGGGGCAGAATCGTAATGGCCTGGGATTTCCTGGGCAGAATCCATCTGGGCTGGGCTATTTTGGGGCAGAATCCTAAAGGCGTGCAGGGGATTACATGGGCAGCATCCAGGCGGGCTGGGATTGGCTGAGCAAGAGTCCAGGTGGGCTGGGATTGGCTGGGTCAGAATCCCAGTGGGCTGATATGGCTGGGGCAGGATCCTAATGCCCTGCAGGGGATTGCATGGGCTGCGTCCATCTGGGCTGGGCTTGGCTGAGGCAGAGTCCAGGCGGGCTGGGATTGGCTGGGGCACAATGCACTTTAGGCCTGGAAGTCTTAAGAGAGAATCCAACTGGGCTGGGATTATTTGGGCAATGTCCATCTGGGCTGGGATTTGCTGTGTCAGAATCCGACTGGGCTGGGATGGCTTTGGGCAGAATCCTGATGGCCTGGGATTTCATGGGCAGAATCTTGCCTGGATGGGATTGGCCTGGACGGAATCCAATTATCCTGGCAAAGCTCTAAGGCAGAATCTGGCTGGGCTGGGATTTCATAGGCAGCATCCACCTAGGCCTGGATATTTTGGAGCGGAATCCTAAAGGCCTGCAGGGGATTACATGGGCAGAGTCTGTCCTGGCTGGGATTGGCTGAGCAAGAGTCCATCCTGGCTGGGATTTTCTGGGATAGAATCCCAGGAGGCTGATATGGCTGGGGCAGGATCCTAATGCCCTGCAGGGGGTTGCATGGGCTGCGTCCATCTGGGTTGGGCTTGGCTGAGGCAGAGTCCAGGCGGGCTGGGATTGGCTGGGGCACAATGCACTTAGGCCTGGAAGTCTTAAGGGAGAATCCGACTGGGCTGGGATTATTTGGGCAATGTCCATCTGGGCTGGGATTTGCTGTGTCAGAATCCGACTGGGCTGGGATTGCTTGTGGCGGAATCCTAATGGCTTGAGATTTCAGGGCAGAATCCATCTGGTCTTGGATTACTTGGGAAGCGTCCATCTGGGCCGGGATTTGCTGTGGCATAATACGCCTGAGCTGGGATGGCTTGGGGCAGAATCCTGATGGCCTGGGATTTCAGGGCAGAATCGTGCTGGGATGGGATTGGCCTGGGCAGAATCCGATTATCCCTGCAAGGTTTAATGCAGAATCCGACTGGGCTGGGAGTATTTGGGGAAGTGTCCAGCTGTGCTGGGATTTGCTGCGCCAGAGTGTGACTGGAGTGGGATGGCGTGAGGCAGAATCGTAATGGCCTGGGATTTCATGGGCAGAATCCATCTGGGCTGGGCTATTTTGGGGCAGAATCCTAAAGGCGTGCAGGGGATTACATGGGCAGCATCCAGGCGGGCTGGGATTGGCTGAGCAAGAGTCCAGGTGGGCTGGGATTGGCTGGGTCAGAATCCCAGTGGGCTGATATGGCTGGGGCAGGATCCTAATGCCCTGCAGGGGGTTGCATGGGCTTCGTCCATCTGGGTTGGGCTTGGCTGAGGCAGAGTCCAGGCGGGCTGGGATTGGCTGGGGCACAATGCACTTTAGGCCTGGAAGTCTTAAGAGAGAATCCAGCTGGGCTGGGATTATTTGGGCAATGTCCATCTGGGCTGGGATTTGCTGTGTCAGAATCCGACTGGGCTGGGATGGCTTTGGGCAGAATCCTGATGGCCTGGGATTTCATGGGCAGAATCGTGCTGGGATGGGATTGGCCTGGACGGAATCCAATTATCCTGGCAAAGCTCTAAGGCAGAATCTGGCTGGGCTGGGATTTCATAGGCAGCATCCACCTAGGCTTGGATATTTTGGAGCGGAATCCTCAAGGCCTGCAGGGGATTACATGGGCAGAGTCTGTCCTGGCTGGGATTGGCTGAGCAAGAGTCCATCCTGGCTGGGATTTTCTGGGATAGAATCCCAGGAGGCTGATATGGCTGGGGCAGGATCCTACTGCCCTGCAGGGGGTTGCATGGGCTGCGTCCATCTGGGCTGGGCTTGGCTGAGGCAGAGTTCCAGGCGGGCTGGGATTGGCTGGGGCACAATGCACTTAGGCCTGGAAGTCTTAAGGGAGAATCCGACTGGGCTGGGATTATTTGGGCAATGTCCATCTGGGCTGGGATTTGCTGTGTGAGAATCCGACTGGGCTGGGATTGCTTGTGGCGGAATCCTAATGGCTTGAGATATCAGGGCAGAATCCATCTGGTCTTGGATTACTTGGGAAGCGTCCATCTGGGCCGGGATTTGCTGTGGCATAATACGCCTGAGCTGGGATGGCTTGGGGCAGAATCCTGATGGCCTGGGATTTCAGGGCAGAATCCATCTGGTCTTGGATTACTTGTGAAGCGTCCATCTGGGCCGGGATTTGCTGTGGCATAATGCGCCTGAGCTGGGATGGCCTTGGGCAGAATCCTGATGGCCTGGGATTTCAGGGCAGAATCGTGCTGGGATGGGATTGGCCTGGGCAGAATCCGATTATCCCTGCAAGGTTTAATGCAGAATCCGACTGGGCTGGGAGTATTTGGGGAAGTGTCCAGCTGTGCTGGGATTTGCTGCGCCAGAATGTGACTGGAGTGGGATGGCGTGGGGCAGAATCGTAATGGCCTGGGATTTCCTGGGCAGAATCCATCTGGGCTGGGCTATTTTGGGGCAGAATCCTAAAGGCGTGCAGGGGATTACATGGGCAGCATCCAGGCGGGCTGGGATTGGCTGAGCAAGAGTCCAGGTGGGCTGGGATTGGCTGGGTCAGAATCCCAGTGGGCTGATATGGCTGGGGCAGGATCCTAATGCCCTGCAGGGGATTGCATGGGCTGCGTCCATCTGGGTTGGGCTTGGCTGAGGCAGAGTCCAGGCGGGCTGGGATTGGCTGGGGCACAATGCACTTAGGCCTGGAAGTCTTAAGGGAGAATCCAGCTGGGCTGGGATTATTTGGGCAATGTCCATCTGGGCTGGGATTTGCTGTGTCAGAATCCGACTGGGCTGGGATGGCTTTGGGCAGAATCCTGATGGCCTGGGATTTCATGGGCAGAATCGTGCTGGGATTGGATTGGCCTGGGCAGAATCTGATTATCCCTGCAAGGCTTAAGGCATTATCCCACTGGGCTGGGTTTGCTTGGGCTGTGTCGGTCTGTGCTGGGATTGGTTTGGGCAGAATCCAGGTGAGCTGTGATGACTTGGGGCAGAATTGTAATGGCCTGGGATTTCATTGGTAGATTCCAGGTAGGCTGAAAATGTTTGGTAGAATCCGACTAGTCTGGGATAGCATGGAGCAGAATCCCAATGGCCTGGGATTTCATGGGCAGAATCCAGCTGTGCTGGGATTTCATTGGCATTGTCCACCTAGGCTTGGATATTTTGGGGCAGAATCCTAAAGGCCTGCAGGGGATTACATGGGCAGAGACTGTCCTGGCTGGGATTGGCTGAGCAAGAGTCCAGCTGGGCTGGGATTGGCTGAGGCAGAGTCCAGGCGGGCTGGGATTGGCTGGGGCACAATGCACTTAGGCCTGGAAGTCTTAAGGGAGAATCCGACTGGGCTGGGATTATTTGGGCAATGTCCATCTGGGCTGGGATTTGCTGTGTCAGAATCCAACTGGGCTGGGATGGCTTTGGGCAGAATCCTGATGGCCTGCGATTTCATGGGCAGAATCGTGCCTGGATGGGATTGGCCTGGACGGAATCCAATTATCCTGGCAAAGCTCTAAGGCAGAATCTGGCTGGGCTGGGATTTCATAGGCAGCATCCACCTAGGCTTGGATATTTTGGAGCGGAATCCTAAAGGCCTGCAGGGGATTACATGGGCAGAGTCCAGGTGGGCTGGTATTGGCTGCGGCAGAGTCCATCGTGGCTGGGATTGGCTGGGGTAGAATGCCAGGAGGCTGGTATGGCTGGGGCAGGATCCTATTGCCCTGGGATTGGCTGGGGCTGCGTCCATCTAGGTTGGGCTTGGCTGGGGCAGAGTCGAGCGGGGCTGGGATTGGCTGGGGCACAATGCACTTAGGCCTGGAAGTCTTAAGGGAGAATCCGACTGGGCTGGGATTATTTGGGCAATGTCCATCTGGGCTGGGATTTGCTGTGTCAGAATCCGACTGGGCTGGGATTGCTTGTGGCAGAATCCTAATGGCTTGAGATTTCAGGGCAGAATCCATCTGGTCTTGGATTACTTGTGAAGCGTCCATCTGGGTCGGGATTTGCTGTGGCATAATGCGCCTGAGCTGGGATGGCTTGGGGCAGAATCCTGATGGCCTGGGATTTCATGGGCAGATTCATGCTGTGATTGCGTTGGCCTGGGCAGAATCCAATTATCCCTGCAAGGTTTAATGCAGAATCCGACTGGGCTGGGATTATTTTGGGGAAGTGTCCACCTGTGCTGGGACTTGCTGTCTCAGAATCTGACTGGAATGGGATGGCTTGGGGCAGAATCGTAATGGCCTTGGGGACATGTTGTCATGCATATGCATTCTGGTTCAACTGCAGCCTTCTAATTGTGATAGGGAGTTGTGTTTTAAGTTAACAAAACCTATAACAAAAGAAGCTCTCTCAACAGTAATTTTTTGTCTCTGCAGTTTTGACTGGTTTGGTTTTTCCTCAGTACAGACCAAAGATTTACTATCCAATAAATCTCTGTTCTTGGTCTTGCAGGTTAAGAAAGCCTACCGGCAGAAGGCACTGACTTGTCACCCAGACAAGAACCCGGATAATCCCAGAGCAGGTAATATGGGACTGTGCACACACAAATGACTCTTCATCTTTATTTTCACATGTACAGACCCCTTGAAGTGGCTGTGCTTATACTTCAAAGCTGTCTTTGCATGTGGTTTAGGGTAAGCCCTCATATACGTCATGTGAAATATAGATATGCAGACTAAGGGGTATTTTCATCACTATTAGAAAGCTCTGTTTTTTAAAGCTGAATGCATACGTGTTTGTTTTAGAAACATCAGTGTTAATCAGTGCTGAAATTATATTTGTACCTCTCAGAATCTTCCCACGTGGTACTTGAATCCCAGACCTTCGGCCATGCTGTCACTAGCATTTACTGGCTTATCACTATTTTCATTCATACCTCTCACAGTAAAAACTTCAATAGAAAGCTTATAAATCATACCATTTATGGTCAGTGGCCTTTTTTGTTTGTTAGAGACAGTGCCCTGACTCTGTGGAACTGCATATACGTAGACTGTTAGCAAGGTCTAGCTTCTGCAGCTACTCCGCTTTTAAGTTTTATAGCTACAGGTAGCAGTGAACAGCAGTAGTAACTAAAAGGATGCTGTTCTTCAGGACACCTCAAGATATTTCTGTATCTTGCATTTTCCAGTTTGATGGGCTTCAGTCCTATAGATTGAAAATTTATAACTAGTAGAAAGAAAAAGTTTCCATCAGGGGAAAAAAAAGTCAGCAGTGAGAGGAAAGCTGGGGGCTTTGATATCTGCAGACAGCTGGGAAGTGTTTTGAAGTGTATTCGGAGGCCTCTGGCTTATCTGTGTAACCTTCCCAGAAGAGGGTCAGCGATACTGATGTAAAATGCAAAGTGTGAATCTGGGGCTGATAAGCTATTGGTATGAAAGGGAGAAATTATAACTGTGCTTCAGGCTGACTGCAGGTTGAGTAGTACGTTTCTGTAGATGGGTTCTGTTAAATTCATGTTTTCAAGATTTCTGTTAAAATGAAATGGTCCCAGTCTTTGTTTCTTAATTTACACTGAAGTTTATGTAACAATGTTGCCCTTTGAGTTGAGGTGGTCCTGGCTGTAGGTTGGCTTACAAATGCTTTGGAAAGATTATTCTTCTTTCTGATGTTCTGCAGGTCTCTTCCATAAGGGATTGTGTTTCCTGGTTCATCTCCAGGCCACTAGCATGGTTTCCTGCATCTTACCCTTTTTTCTTCTAATTCCCAGCGGAAGTCTTCCACCAGCTGTCTCAGGCCTTAGCTGTGCTAACAGATGCAGCAGCAAGGGTAAGGATGCCCACCCCTTGATGATGTTGAGATTGTGTGGTGTTACTCTCTGCAAGAGTGCTGGAGAAGCATTGGAAACTATCTTCTCCAATTGTGACTTCATGAATGCAAGTCTCAACTGTTACTCCCTTTAATTCTCCATGAGATCAAATAGTAGGTGCCAGACAGGAACTTGGGCAAATGTTCTTTTTTTGATTTGATGTGCTGGGAGTAGCTCTGTCCATTTGCTGCAAGGGTGAGATACTGTCTTTAGTAACATGGTAGACTGGGCCATATCCCACCACTGATTCAGGGATGCATTAAATTCCCATGACAGCAGTGCATTTGCAGTTCTCTTGAAGTCAAGGTCTGAGAAATAAATAATATCAAGATGTGATTGCTAAGACTGAAAGCCTTTCTTTCAATGGGGCACAAGAGACTTGTAAACAGAAAAGCTGAATCATAGTCATGATCTCTGTCCTTTTGCTGCGAGAGATTTGCAGGCTGCCAGATGTATCTTGGATGCTTTAACTCACTGTGAGGAAGTGGTTGAGTGCCTGCTGCTCAAGACCTGAAAATAATCAGGACATGTGAAGGGAAAGAATAAAAACAAAATAAAAATAATTAAGTAACTCTGTCCAGATAAACTCAGGAGAGAAGGCGTATTAAAATTTCAGATTATAAGATTTAAAAACATGAAATAACTCTCCTCATTTCAAACACCGGCAAAGCTTGTAATTTCCCCTCCAAGGGGCAATTAAGCTTTTGGCATCCAAGAACCTTTTTGGCTTCTAGATTTTAAAAAGGTAAAAGTGTTTAGCAAACCCTTCCCATGCAGGAAGGAAAAATAGCAGCTTTTCTAGTTCATAAAACAAGAGCAGTGCTTTCCTGTGCAACTATTCTGCAAGTAATATTTGAGCATTTGTGCCGGTCTATGCTTGACCTAATACAGAAAGGTTCTGTGTAGGTTGATGAACAGATTATCAACTGGTTTAAACAGGTG